>NC_046607.1:10784196-12218234 GCF_011750605.1 Drosophila busckii
AACAACAATAGGTAGGACTTATACAAAATCTTTTACAACAAATGATATCCGTTAGAAATGAAACACACGTGAATCAACTTTATACAAATTTATCCCCAGAAACAGACGGTCTGCGTTTTACAAACTCTTTTTAAATTAACAACAATAGGTAGGACTTATACAAATTCTTATGCAACAAATGATATCCGTTAGAAATCAAACACATGCGAGTCAACTTTATAAAAGTTTATCCTTTGAAACATACGTTCTGTGTATTAAACATGTATTTACATTAACAACAATAGGTAGGACTTATACAAATTTTTACAACAAATGGTATTCGTTAGAAATGAAACACACCTGAATCTAACCTTATACAAATTTATCCCCAGAAACATACGGTCTGCGTTTTACAAACTCTATTTAAATTAACAACAATAGGTAGGACTTACACAAATTCTTATGCAACAAATGGTATCCGTTAGAAATCAAACACATGAAACATACGTTCTGCGTATTAAACCTGTATTTATATTAACAACAATAGGTTGTGCTTATACAAAATCTTATACAACAAATGGTATTCGATAGAAATCAAACACATGCGAGTCAACTTAATAAAAGATTATCCTTTGAAACATACGTTCTGTGTATTAAACCTGTATTTACATTAACAACAATAGGTAGTACTTATACAAAATCTTATACAACCAATGGTTTCCGTTAAAAAAACAAAAACACATGCGAATCAACCTCACAAAAGATTATCTCAGGAATCATACTATCTACGTATTGAAATAAAAAACAATAGATACTCGGAACTTTAACTTATTTGTATCCAATCAAATGGTATCCTTTAGAAATACGTCTTTGGGATCTATTTTCATATGAATGCAATTTAAATTTATAAGCCTTAACCCATCATCAGGCCAATTTATATAAATTAACATGCTCTGGAAACTTGCACAAATCTATTCCAACTGAATATGCCAAATGGGATTTGATGGCCAATTCCTTAAAAGAAACTACTCAAATAAACCGAAACAGCATAAACATTTGTAATGAAATTTCCGCCATACTCAGACAAATATTACTTAAAGAGATATATTTCAAACACATATATATTGTTTGAAGTTTGCTAATGCAATGCAAAGAGCATCAACTACAGCAAATGATTAACCTTGGTACCTTTTCTTAATTTCCTTGGAAAAATAAATGACTAGCGCCATTCACATATATTTCAAAAACATTCATCGAAAACAAATAATTCCTTAAATAAAAGATCAGATAAAGCAATCATATATGGGAAGGATTTTAAGAGATCGAAAAATAAAATCTTGGATAAATCGGACATGCAAATTATAGCTGCGAAAATGGGTTCATATTGGAAATCTAGGACAGCGAAATATTCGAAAAAAATAACTCCTAATCCATATAGAACTTTTGGATAGCATTACAAAACATAATTTACTGGAATTCTATTTTCACAACATTTCGCTGTGACACAAAATTTTTATCCGTTCTTTACTAAAAAAATGTATAATTTCAAGATTTATGGTTTCGTTTATTGTTTTATATTAACAATGCTTTACAACAATAAAATTACTAAAATTTTGTTTTCAACACAATTGCATATTGGCTTTGCCTGTGAGGATTGCTAATTACTGCATTACTTTCAATGCAAATCCTATTTTGTTTGATTTTTTTATTTTATATTAGTATTATTCTTTAGTATTAATATGCTAAATGGATATTTTATTTATGTTTGTAAACTGACTTCCAAAAATTTCGTTTACTCATTTTTAATTGATTGCATGAAATCACATGATTTAAGCAATATCAAAAACCAAACGTATGGATTTATTTTGAACTTAATTCAAATGGTATTTGTTAGAAGTTTCTAATCTATGCGACTCAACTTTATAAAAGTTTTTTGCGTATTACAAACTCCAAGTGAAGAAAAAACCCAAGGTAGGAATTTTTACTGAACTTTATTCAATCAAATAGTATCCGTTAGAAATAAAACACACGCGTATCAGTTCTATAAAAGTTTACCTTTGAAACCTACATTCTGCGTATTAAACCTGTATTTATATTAACAACAATAGGTAGGACTTATACAAAATCTTACACAACAAATGGTATTCGTTAGAAATGAAACACACATGAATCAACTTTATAAAAATTTATACCTCGAAACATACGATCTGCGTTTCAAAAACTCTATTTAAATTAACAACAATAGGTAGGACTTATACAAATTCTTACGAAACTTGCACATATCTATTTCAACTCAATATGCCAAATAGGATTTGATGGTCAGTTCCTTAAAAGAAGCTACTCACATAAACCGAAACAGCATTAACATTTGTAATGAAATTTCCGCCATACTCAGACAAATATTATTTAAAAAGATATATATTTCATACACATAAATATTGTTTGAAGTTTGCTAATGCAATGCAAAGAGCATCAACTACAGCAAATGATTAATCTTGGTACCTTTTCTTAACTTCCTTGGAAGAATAGATGACTAGCGACATTCACATATATTTCAAAAACATTCATCGAAAACAAATAATTCCTTAAATAAAAGATCAGATAAAGCAATCATTTATGGGAAGGATTTTAAGAGATCGAAAAATAAAATCTTGGATAAATGGGACATACAAATTATAGCTGAAAAAATAAGTCAATAAGTAAAATGGTTCATATCTATGCATTTAATTAAATCTGTAAGTGGCGAAGTTTTCTAAATTAAATAATACCAATTAATGGTACACCTAATCCTTATAGAACTTTTAAGAAATTTATTTTGAATTCTATTTTTCAACTTACCGCATTGAATTGTCCTACGCTCTTGATATCAAACTTCACCCAATTCAAGATTTATGACTTACTTTATTCTCTTCCGAGTTATACACTATAATGTCAAGTCTTATTATATACAAAATTAGCATAATAAAACATTTACTTTTAAAATAAAGTTGGTTTGGGTTATATATTCTAATTTAATTTTTTGTGTGCACTGGATAAGCAATTTATTCATTATCATAATATGTTTTATGTATGTCCATTTAATTTTAACGATTTTGACATTGTTATGGTGCTCATTTAATAATGATTTATGATCTTCAATTATCTTACATTCCTGCAAGTATATGGTAAAAGTCTGCAAACCCTTATAATCAACTTCGGGTACGATTTAGTTTATTGTATTCCCTCAAATGCATAAATCTTTTCCTTATCTAATTACACTTATCTTATTTTGAGTGTTCCTTTCCTTAATTAAATTAAATTGACAATTAAATCAAAAATAAATATCTCATATTTATTTTATTGCAATTATATAATTATTACACGACTTTTTGTAATTCTTAGATTGTTTTCGTAAAATAAACACAAGAAGAATCCAAAAGTACATTAAAAATATTAGATTTGTATGCTTATAATATTTTGGTTTGTGTTATGCTTATTCAATTTAATTGTATATTTGTTTGAATTACCTTCATTATTAAAAAAATTATTTCATGAAAAGCATTATTTTTTGGGTGCGGTTGTTAATGCTTTTCTAAATAATTCGTAGTAAAAAATGATATTGAACAAAAAAAAAAATAAAACAACCTCACCCACCAAAAATATGAACAAAGAGAAAAAAATTTCAATATAGTAAACTATCAGATGATGTCACAAAGATGCCCAATAAGTTCAACCCTGGAGAATGATGAGTCGTTTGCCCTCCTAGCTTGGCCAACCAATCTGATAGACGCCAACACAGATGATAACGGCTGTTAACTTCAAAGGATATGATTTTTTTTTATTTTAAAATAGATTATAATTTGAATGCAATAAAGTGTTAATTACACATCAATTCAAATACTTTTTGAGCGTTTCATTGAGAATAATAAATTCTAAATTCTATGTATTCCAAATAGTGAAGACGGTTTGTAGCTAATTAAACGAAGTTGAGAATTTATTTAAACACATTTTATTATATTTGTAATTAGTTCGTAATTTTATTTATGTTGGCTTAAGAACTGAAACAATTAAGTTATCTGAACATAGGAATCAAAACATTTAATTATTGACAAACAAATTCCAGAAATTACTTTTGTTTTTTTTTCGTTTTTGCTTTTTTACACACATTTAACCATCAACTAAAGTTACTTGTTTACAGTGTTGTGTTCATTAAAATAGACAATTAAAATGAATTGATTTATAAAATCGTTTTGAATATAAAAATCTCTTATTACTAATGCTTAGCGTTCACAATCAAATGGATTCCAATGGTCGGAATCGCAGACATGGTAATTGTTGGGCGTGGCCGCTTACACATGATTCCAATTGGCCATATGCAAAAAATTGGGTAAAATTCAAGCATTGCATTAATTATTTACAAAAATACACATTAGGATTATGTTATATATGATTTTGTAGTATTCTTTCTTTTTTCTGAATTTGCTTTATATGTACTTCTGGAGAGCTGTGAAGAACTTAATACACGAACTGTTTATGGCAAGATAAATAACGGAAGTATAGTTAGTTCATTTATGAGAATGTAGTTAAGTTTAACAATTGCAAAACAAACTGTCGAAGCGTTTATGTATATTTACAAAATCAGACATTAACTATGAAATTGGCTTGCGCAGTGAAAATTGTTGTTCAATATTTGAGGCTTCATGGGGGTTCTTTAAAATGCAATTGCTTCCATTTATTTTTTGTTTTGTTATTACATAGTATTTACTTATTAAAAGCTGACAACAAATTGAAATACCTATCCTTAGGTACGAGTACACTTATGCATATCATAGCTATGTTGTGTACTGTCGCAATTGCGTTCAAACAATAAACTTTATTGATTTGTCCTGCCTCAAGCACTCACCAAGTGGAATTGGAGTACAGCTATTGCCTGTATATATATATATAGTTCCGAGCTCTATAGTGTGAAGTACTTGCGGCTACTTGTCATTTATATAGATTTTGTTTGTGTGTGTGTCTCATTATGCATATCGCATTACATGTATGTATGTATGTATACCTAGAAGTAACTCTTATTTGCTGCACGCCCATTTTGTATCTGTGTAGTCATCTCATGCTTGCTCAAATACGTTTTAGCTAACTAGCAATTAGTTACATATTTCTACACCGCGTACAATTTGTTCGAAATTATTAAACTTGTTGAATGCTTAGATTTTCAATTCGCATAACATTTGCTATTTACATGGATTTTGTATAAATTTTGACTAGTTATCTATTTAATAATTATGTATGCATTCGGAATCATTAGTTACTCGTACTTAGTTAATTTTCAATTAGGGCAAAAATGTTTTATGTTCTTAATATTTTTTCTTGGTTTTCTTGCTTTAAACGCTATGTAATCGAAGGAAAATGGTAATTCTTGAAATCCTTAGGATGTACACAATATCTTTTCAATGCTTGCTGTTGTTGTTGTTGTTGTTGTTGTTGCGCTTTCGTAAGAGTTTTTTACAGTTTTTTATTCTAGACCTATATCACCGCTTAATTGCCTTATACACTCTAATTATGTTTAGCATTTGTTGTTTTGTAACTCATCTTGTTTTTGTCTTTTGGTTTATTTTGGTTGTCTTTAGAAATAAGTTGATTGATTATGAAGTCGTTTGTCTTGTCAGTGAGTGTGCTTCTACTTAAATAATTTAATCGAATGCATTATCGTTAATTTATTACGTTACTTCCACTTAAGCTTTACTTTCTATATATGTATATATAGCTATAATGAATCAAATATGTATGTACGAGTATGCATATTTTGCAAGGTATTAATTATGTATTATGAAACCAATGTGATCCTATGCAAAATGTATTCATTCTCCTCAACTCCTTTCACTCTCTGTATCTCTTCTGGCTGTACGCACTGTACATAAAAATATAGGCTAATGTAGTTTGTACATTTTCAAAGCAATACAAAACCTAATTGAACAATACATACTGCTGCTGTACATATATCTTACATATATGTATGTAGCTATATAGTTACTATATTTTGTTGTTTGTTTGTTTGTTTGTTAGTATTTCTGTGTGTATGTGTGTACTTTTGATGTAGGAAACATTTTGGAAATGATATAGAAAAATAAATGCATAAAACACTTTTTAAGCACACCGAACGAAAAAAGCTTAAAGCTTGTAATCGTATATGCAGTTGTTATGATTGCTTTATATTCGTAATTTGTAATTTTTGCCTTTTTATGCATAATTCTATTATAAATAAATAGCAGTTTTCTTTTACAATTTCGCATATGTTGCATGTTTTATATATTTCTGTTGCATTTTTAGCGCTTGCTCTAAGGCTTTATTGCAAACCATTTTTCAGTTTATAAATATTGTATTCGTTTTTAGTGAATTGAGTTTATATTGAGTTAAAGCACTTAAAACTAAACAAAACATCGCATTTTAATAAAAATAATGAAAAACAAATAAGTTATATACAGCATATTTAAAACTGTTTGCTTTCATGCCTTACATATTATAATATGTAATTTACAATAAGTCTTTATGTGTCTTGTATACATGTTCATCAGAATGGGAGTTTGGTTGTGGTTTTGGGATAAGTGTCTTGTTGCCTACATATGTCTGCTTATGTCTGTTTATCGGGCCCTCTATTGCCCCTAGTGCAAATAGTTGTGCGTGCAATCCCAAAGTTGTTCAACTCAGTTGGCCACTCAGCTTAGCAGCACCACCCACAATGATATGCCCAGCGACAGCAGCCAGTTGACCAATTGTTTCGGACAACTAGCACTCGAGCCCGTTTCTCCACATTTACCTATGGGGAGTATAAGTTAGTCATATTAGCTTCATAGGCTGATATGTGTTCTCACTCACCAAAAACTGACAAATTTGTTACTAGATGATGATCTGGTGGCTTTTGTGTGCCGCGATAACACGCATCGCCCACAACCAGCTTGGCAGCGTTACCCTCCGTGGGGCGATAGGTAATGCAAACTCCATGCTTCGTGCCCTTGTGCCGTGCAATAATGTAGTAGGTACTATTCTCGCTCCAAGAGCCATGACAGGAGTACTCTGCATACGTTAAAAGAATCGTTTGACACTTGTAATAGATAGTAGGAAAATAATATATGAACTTACCTTCTTCTCCATCCACACTGCACAGTGGACTCACATCAATGACATTGGCCTCGGAGCAGCCAATCTGCAGCTGTCGTTGCGCGTTGTAATTGGTCACACAGGCTGGCACATCACGGCGATTTCTGCTGGCTATAAACCCAACACTAGTGTCGTTGTTTAACACTAAAGCCTGTTGCAGTGCCTCCGCCTCCGCCTGCGGTGGTGCGTTCCGTCGGCTACGCACAGGCAAGCCGCGAGTATTGCCATGCCAAGAGCCCCGCTCCATGCGCTCGGCATTGCGAAAGCTTAATGAGCTGTGCCTGCAATTGATTTATAATTATAATTAATTAAAAGCAAGAGCAAGTGCTTGCATACCCTTTGTGACCAAATGAGCCAGAGTCGGCGCTTTCGTGATGATGATGCCCATGTCCAAGGTGTGATTTGCCATTGTGATTGCGCTTGTGGCGCGTAACCACGTAAGGAGGTCCAATTGCTCCACGTAAATTGTACATCCCCTCCATTGGGCAAATATGTAGCTCCGGATTGCTCGCTGTGGGGCAAACGAAAATAAGGGCTTTTAAGGAAATTGGCCAACACACGAGAACATTTCAAACGTATCCTACCCAGCAATGTTATGTAGGACATCTTATTGAAGTCAAAGTGATCCGGAGCACAAGCATCCTCGAGGCGTATTGCAGGCTTGCCCGTT
This sequence comes from Drosophila busckii, assembly GCF_011750605.1. Lineage (NCBI taxonomy): Eukaryota > Metazoa > Arthropoda > Insecta > Diptera > Drosophilidae > Drosophila > Drosophila busckii. The sequence continues at coordinate 10,791,983 of NC_046607.1, forward strand.
TGTATCTCAATGACGTGCGTGTCCCGACGGTAGAACATCATGCACATAAAGCCCGATTGGCTGCAAGCAGCGAAATAGAAGCGAAGCAACCGTCAGACGGTAAGGCCAATTGGCAACATTTGGTATTTGGGCTACTTACCAGCCGGTGGTGTAATGCACCACAGCCATCATTTCGGTTGAGGTTTGTTTATTTATCTGCTCGCAAAGCGCACGTGTCTCCATGTAGCCGTTGGGCTTAATAATGTGCACGGAGCCGTCACTGTAAAAGAATTGAGATTGAAATTGAAACCAGTTTTATTGACTGTCAACTGTCAGCAGTTTGAGCCGCTGGCGCTTACTTGGCATGATAATTGTAGACGGCATTGCCCATAAGTGCATGCCAATGTCGCGGACCCTTGAACCAGGCTGGAAAATCACAGCGTTCCGCCACAGGCGGTTTCCGCAGCGACATTATACGCGACCCGACCTGTAAAACGGGGAGCAAAGGTTGAATAAAGAGCCAGTTTAATGATTGTGCGGCGTTGTCGGCGGCATTGAGGGTTGATAATAATGCAAAGATTTTCTGTATGGGTGGGGCTGGGTGGGTTGTGTGCTTACCTCGGCGCTGTCTAAGCCATTGCAAGTGGCGTCGCCGGATTGCGCGAGCTTATACTCGGCATCTTTGGAGCTCAGCATGCTAGGACCGCCTGCAAAAGGCAAAAAAACAAAAGCCTTAAACAAAGCTCCTCCAGATGTTTACAAGCAGTTCACTCACCCATCAGCGAGGAGATTTTCTCGTACACAAAACAGCGATAACGTTCCTCATTCGAAATGGCATGATGATGCGAGACCAGGCCCACCAAGTAACGTGAGTTGCCATCCTTCCAGGTTGCCAGGCAGGTCAGCTCCTCGACTGCAAATGAAATGAGCAAGCGTTACAGCACTCAACTCGAATGAAAAAATGGCCACAGTCAAGACTTACCCGTGCTCTCGGTACCCTGCACGTCGGGACAAGCTTGAAAACTCAGCAGAAGGCGACTTTCTTCGGTGCAACTCTCAATGTTGGACACCGGCGACTTGCACTCCCCGTGGCCGCGATTATAGGTAAATATAAACGGGCCTAATGAAGAGAAGAGACCGATATTATTGCTTTGAAATTATGTGGATGACTAGGGTAGCGTAGGGTAGGGGTACTTACCCTTTAGGGGGCACTTAACCGGTTCCGCGCTTTCGCGGAAAAGCGAATATAGCAAAGCATCCCCCGGTATTTGGTCGCAGAGATTCTGTAAAGTCTCACGGCCCTTGCAAAAGTCTGGGGGACATGATTATTTTAAAAGCACACAGAGAAGTTAAATTAATGCAAATCGCTAAGTAAGATTTTCAACAGATAAACAAACACATAGAAATTGGAAAAGAGTAGCAGCAGAAAATAGAGTAGTAGTAGTAGTAGTGGTAGTAGTAACTGTAGTAGTAGTAGTAGTAGGATTTTATGGAATAGGAGCAGCTAAGTAGCATAGATTAGTAGTATAGTATAGTAACATGTGGTAATGTAAGTAGTAGTCAGATAGCAACACATATATAGGTGAGTTTGGGGGTTAAACGAAAACACAATTCTACAAAGGTCTAAATTAATTTATATTTTTTAAAACAAACTTTGCAGCAACGCACTTGAAGCTGTTCGGCAACTCTTCAATGATGGAGACGGAGTAGCAAAAGTTCAAAATATGAAGTATTAACAAGAAACGCGCATTGAAGTATTCGAGCAGCTTTGAGTGCATCGCATCGCATCGAGAAACAACAACAATTTCTGTTGAAATGTGTGTAATTGAAAATGAAGTTAAATTAAATTAAATTAAGGAATGTATAACAAAGGCAGAAATTAAAACAGAAATGTCTGCGAAAACCGTCAACAATGCTGCGACAATTCCACAGTACGCAATACTGATTAACAGTAATAAATTGCACAAATGAAAAATGTCAACAAAGTAATACAATTAATTCTGGCTCTCTTGTTTTCGTTTCGTTAATCAAAAGAAAAGCAGAAGCAAACGTAAACATGTTCATATTTATTATGTGGCCATCAAAGTATTTGTTGCTAGAGCAAGCATAACATTTAAATAAAATCAGAGAAATCATAAGATATATGTACATACAAATAATGTATGCTAAATTAGAGTACAATTATTAAATAGAGTATTTCGATTCGCGATTCTTCACGTAGTTCATTTATATATGTTGTTCTTTTTTTTTTTCTTTTGGTTCAGGTAAAGGGTCCTCTCTTTTTATTATAATAATTTGGAGTTTTTGTTAAATGTAACTTAAATTATATATTTTTTATATATTTGAAATATGTATATGTAATAAATAACACATACAGGCATAGTACAAAATGTTAAAAGGCAACAACAAACAATTTTCTTTTTTTTTTTTTTGTTCTATATCTAATATTCTGTTAGCAATTTCACACAGACTACAGCGGAAATGAAAAGGAACAAGCACACGCATATATATGTTATATAGAATTAATAAACTAAAAATAAGTAAACCATATGTACACACATATTAGTTTCTTGGAGCCAGAGTAAATGCAAAACGTGTATGTGTAAGTGTGTGTGTGTTGAGAGTCCTTGTGGCATTTTTGAGTAATGATTGTAATTAAGTAGCAACTACAGTTTATGAGTTTATACATAACAAAAGGCAATGAACAAGGTGTGGTTAACAATGTGTCTGTGTGTGGGTGTGGGTGTTTTATGCTGGCAACTACTAGAGAGAAGCGTTGGATAACATGACCAGGCAATATACGAGACATAAAAATAATATAACAAAAACAAAAACAAAAAAAAAAACAAAATAAATGAAAATGCTTCGTAGTTGGATTTATGTCGGACTGTGTGTAACATATACAAACACGCACATATGTGTGTGTGAATGATAGTATGAATGCATAATATTTATAGCTGGGCCAAGTTACAGTTACAGTTACAGTTGCCCAAAAGCTCGCAACACAACACTTAGTATAGAACGGAATGAAAAATGACACACATCTAGTAAGTACGATTAGTAGTATTTATAGTAAGTATATGGAAACACCGAAATAAAAGCTAAGAGGAAAAAAACGCAAACAATGAAAAACCGAGCGCAGAAATTGTTGAGTTTCATGTTAAAATTACATTAATTTAATTACACACACATATATTATGTACACAATTATAAGAAGTGAACGAAAACACGAAAAAAAAAACGAAAATAAAAAAGGAGAAGGAAACAAATGTAAATTATACGAAAGAGAATACAGTTATGTTAAGTAACTAAAAGCACAAACACGGACACACACATATGTTTAAAAGGAAACAACAACACGGAAGTGTGAACTCATAGAGCGAATAGTAGCACAAATAGTTAGGGTAGTAGTTAAATAGTAGTAGTTTGTTAGGTTAGGTAGAATGTAGTAGTAGTAGTAGTAGAGTAGTAGTAGTAGTAAGAAGAAAGTACAAGTAATTGATAAATGAGACAATTATACTAGCGGTCACCGGGCAGCCCATCCCAACATTCATTTTTTTTTTTCTTTAATCATCATTTACAATATGTATACAAAATATATGTACACGCACACACATATACATATGTATATATGATTTGCTTCGGGTTTGTTGTTGTCTTCGCATTTCATTTAAAAAATTTGATTCGAAAATTTTGCTGAAATCCTTGAATTTGCTTTCCAAATTGACAAAACAAAGTTTGACAGAGAATAATTAAAAATTAATGCACATTGATATTGATATTTGATTCGCTCAAATCTTGCAAATAGTATGTTATATATTTTTATTTGAATATTTTCGTAAATCATAAAACGCAGGAAACTTGGAGTTGGGAGCGGCGGACAAACAAACTGAGTAATTAAGCACGATAAAAGATAATGAAATTTTGACTCAAATTCAATTGATATGATTCCCAATATGTACATACATACATACTATATGATTCCCAAAAACAAGAAAAAAGCAAAATATTAATGCAAACAGTGCTCGCGCGCTCTAGGCATATTGCAAAACTAATTATATATATATATATATTATAAATATATATGTATGTATGGTATATATTTACAGATTCGCGAAAGTTAACTGTACAGATATGTATTTATCTAGATCGGATGACTAGTATTGTTTAACATTGGTTGGGTATTAACATCATATTCTTATGTCATGCAGCTAAACATTTTGGAAATCATATTTGAGCTTCGTTCGGGCCGAAACTAGAATATTTATTTAATTTGTTTGACTGTACAGGAATTGTAACGATGATTGCACTTTATGATGAGTTTTGTTAGCAGTGGATCAATAGATAAACATTAATAATTAATAATCATGTACAAAGAGTTTTCATTTATTATTATTCATAAAGGAAATAAAAACGTAAATCAAAGCGATTCAATTGGGTGACAACAAACGAACAAACGAACAACTGTTTCAAATTATAAACAAATTAAAGCAAGAACACAATAAATATCTGTACAAGAGATGGAAATAGTATTTATTTACAGCGTGTTGTTGTTGTTGTTTTAGTTAGTTGTGATTATTGTGGTTATGTTTGGTAGTAGCCTTCATTATAATACAAAAGATTTATTTATAATTTTCAGTACACTGCACACTGCTTGACATTAGCAAGAAAAGTTAAGTTAAATTAAGTTCGATAAGTGAGTTGAACACGATCGTAAAACTAATACATTTTTATGCTGAGATATCAGACATTAAACGTAACAAAACAAGGCAAACAAATTAAGACGAATGAGGTTTATGCCACCAGCGCACTCATACATATAAAAAATGTATATATATATATGTATATATCAAATTGACAACGGAGCGACAACAAATTAATAGAACAAACGAGGACAACAAACAACCGAAAACCAAAACGAGCTAAAGAAAAACAAAAACAACCAAAAATTGAATGAGAGCACATAAAAAATTGCATAAATAAATGAAATGAATTGAAATGAAAATGGCAATGTGAAAATACATAACTAAAGATATACATACATATATATATATGTATATATATATATATATCTTCATGTATGTATATACAAGAGCTCTAACAAAATACAACATGGCTAACAAGAGGGCAACAAGAGGCAGCGAGGAGGAAACGAAAACACGCGAAATTGGTTGACACCCTGGACGCAAACACGCGCGGGCTCCAACTTCGACTCCTTTATTTTTGCTCCCTAGGTAAATAAAATACGTTTATGCTCGTATTTTATATTTAGTGCACAGTAAACTGTACCGACACACGCAGAGCTTAACCAACTCAAAAACAAAAAAAAGAATGCCAAAAAAAAAAGTAAAGAGAGAAAACTACTCGTAAATAAAATAAAATAAGAGTGCTGCTGCCAGTGTTGGCCTGAACTGAACTGAACGCTTGCCCTGCCTATGGCCAACAAATTACACAGTCAACGTACCAAAACCAGGTTGAATCAAACACACACACACACCCCACTCACTTGTGTGTGTGTGTGTTTCACAGCAGACATTTGATTAAATTTAAATATGCTTGTATAAGGAAATTGGCCTAAACGTGTCTTATTGTGTGCGAGCTCTGAGCTCTGAGCCAAGGTAAGTGCAGCTCGCGAGGTTAGCTTAATTATTTCAATTATGTTTTGTGCAATTAAAATGCTGCGGATTGTCTTAACTGGCCTTCATTGAGTGGAGTGCGCGCACTCTTTGCTCTTGAAGCGAAATTCGCGGAATTGGTATGCAAAACGCAAATGCAAATTGGAGGAGTACTATAGCTATGTATATAGTATGCACACTCAAAGTCCGTTGCAAGTTTCATGGCCACAAGTGCACGCAAAGCTAAAAGAGCAGCAAAAATTAATGAAGTGCACTTGCAGTGCTCAAAAGTGCAATGGAATGCAGCAGATTTCAATTAAATTGAATTTAAGCTGATTATATAAATCTTAGCCAGAGATTTTCAAAATGCATTCTATTATCAATTAACAGCATTCATTCGTTTCCATACAGCGCATAATCCCTAAACTAATTTGTACACACACACACACACACACACACACACACAGCAATACATTAAAGGAGAATGCATATTGCGTATACGCCATGCATGGCTGCTAGTAGATAAAACAAATTTAATCAAATGTTGCTCAACAATCAGCATAGCATAATTTAATCCCTTGATTACTTTGAGTAATTGCATATGTCACAGACTGAGCTGAGCTGAGCTGAGCAGCTTTAAAACAATTTTAAATCTTCGCAATTGTTTGCCATTGGTTAGATGCTCTTTCTAGCAATGTGTGTGTGTGTATCTGTGTGTGTGTGTTTACTTGCACTCGCATGAATGGCACTCAAAACAAATAATGACATAAACTAATAATGCCATTGTGTCATTGAATCTATTGTTTTACGGGCTGCTAATCAAAATAAACACACGCTCCTCAACACCGACTCCCCCACTCCCAACAGAGTTCCCCCCCCAGTACGCTGTATCTAACGCTTGAATAATAAATGGGAGCTAAGACTCTCGTTTAATATTTAAACAAAATCAAATCAAAAAACGAGCAAGCAGCTACAGCCTGCCAAGCCTGACAAACAGTTGGATAGACACTCAGTCAGTCAGTCAGACAGACAGACAGACAGACAGACAGTTGGTGAGTCAAGTCATTTAGCGTACCAACTTGTTGTTGTTGTTGTTGCTGCTGCTGTTGCTGTTGGGTAGATATATAAAATGTGGAGCAGAAAGCAGCAGGACATGAGTAGGCGTTGAGGCGGGAGCAGAGCTGGGAGGCGCTTTTAAATCGATTCAACTTGAATGCCTGAGCACTGGCACTGCGAGCCACAAATAGTGAAGTGGGGGCGGCATTGCTGGTGCTAGTTGGAGCGCCACTTAAACTAATTTGATTTCTATTGAAGCAAACAAATAATAAATAATGAATTTACATTTCTAAGCGGCTTGGCGGGCCTGCAGCTCGTCCTCGTATGGCTGCCTGGCCCAGGCTCTGCTAAAGTGTGACGACGCAGTTGCATTATGAGCCCATGCGATACTTTTATGCAATTATAGGACTTTGGCTTACAATTAGTTGGGTGTAAGTTTGCACTTGCTGTGTGGCATGAATGAATGAACGACGAACGCGACCTGCTGCACACACTTGACGCAAGAAGAAGCAGCAGCAGCAGCAGAAGCTCTGTGGGTGTAAGCGGATTGAAGCAATTAGGAATGGTTCACTTGCATATCGTATAGAACAGAATATATAAAAACTTGACATCACAATGACAATGCATAAGGTTGTCAAGCCAATTAAGAGTATTTATGCAACATTTTATTAAGAACACATAGCACATGATATGAATGTATATAATACACATATGTATGTATGTATGTATGAATCCAAAACTAAGCGCGATTTGAGTTTGGGTGAGTTAAATGCATGAATAAAGAGCCGAACGATATATTTATTTAATTAATTGCTTACACATAACGCTTTTGTTGTTATTGCCACAGAGTTGGGTGCCCAAAGGAATATATATACATATACCTATACGTATGCATGTGTGTGTGTGTATGTGTGTAAGAGTGCTCTCGTGATTAAGCATGAATTTCAATGAGTTTTTATTTACAAATGAGTCGCAACGAGTTGTTTTTGGTTTTTTGTGTTTTGTGGCAATGACAAGAGCGAGAGGCAGCAACGAATTGGGGCAACGACAATGCGCCTGTGGGACGCAACAAATACGATCTAAATGCAAGAATGCGAATGCAGGTGCATTTAATGTTTGTACAATAACTATACAAATTGTATACGCGTATTTTCACATACAAATTGCAAAAATTGCTTTTCAAATTTATGGAAAAATGTAACAAAAATTTCCAAATAAAAGTAAAAGTACCATATCAAACTAAAAAATTCAATCAAAATCTAACAGTCTGTGAGCTGTGCTGGGCTATGTGCTATAACACACACACACACACACACAGTCGCACGCACGCACGCACACATACTATATATAGTCTTTAGAAATGAACGAAACAAAAAGTGAAAATATAAAAAATATATTCGTACGTACAATTGTGTGTTGCACTTGAAATGGATTTATATTTAAGGTCTGTTTAGTTTAGTTTTGCTGTTGTTGTTGCTGTTGCTGTTTGCTGTAGTTCTTGTTGCACTTTGTAATTGGATTTGATAAAAATATTTAAGTAAAGAAAGTATACGTATTATATAAATATTGAATAGAGTTGGCAAATATATATACATATATATATGTTTTTGTTTTTGGTTTTTTTTTTAATATATATATCGAACAAACAATTTGTTTTGTTAGAAAAATTTGAATATATTTACACAAATTTTGATTTTTGGTTTCTTTTAATTATTTACAGTTTAAGAGAAACTCAAGTTCAAACAAAAATCAAGCACAAAACATAAACAAATAATATAACAATTGTTTAACTAAAGTTGGTTATAGTTTACGTAAGTTCTTCTTATTCGTGTCAGGAATTGGTTTTTCATATTGTTGTTGTTGTTTTTTTTTTTCATGAAATTTAAGCTGACGCGTTTGGGTTTTTAAGTTTTGATTTCTTTATTGTTTGTCTTTTATTTTGTTTTGTTAAGTTTGGATCGATTCAGTACAGTTGGGACGGGTTAAACTGTTAATCCGCTAATACGTTTGGAAATCGCAACTAAGTAGCTTAATTGGATTGAGACTAACGATAAATAGTTTGGATATGGATAGCTGTAGTTTAAAATTGTATCGATTGAATAAATTGCAACGTGTTGAATATGTTGAGAAAAAATATACAAGTCGTTTGTTATATATATACATATATCGTTATTTAATTTTTGTATTTTTTGTTTTTGTTTTTTTATTAATGTGAGTGAGTTCTAGATAAAGAGAGAGGACCCTTGCCTTGTGACAAACGCAAACGAGTAGATTTTTTTATAAATATATATTTTTTATATCGTATGTAGATTTATTTTTTTGTGTTTGAGACTATTTACAAGTTGGGTTTGGTTTTGATTATTTATCAATTATTTTTGTATGTTGAAAACAAAAAGTTTGCTTTGAGGCCAAGAAACAAAAGTAAACTAAACGAATCAAAAGATTACAAAATAATAATAAATAATCAAATTATATGCAAAATACTAAATAGAATAAATAATATAGTTTACAAAAACCTGCAGTTAAGTTTGCTTTTTTTTTTATTCTTTTTTTGTCAGCCTTTGCGAATGTAAATAATAATAAGTATGTGTTTGTTGCTAAATGAAATCAAAGATTAAAAATGTGTAAAACGAAAGGATGAGTAAACAATGAGCTCGATGTTAGTCATAGATGGTTAAACGAAAGATTAGACTTATGTACTGATATAACAAGGTTCAAATAAAAGAACAAATCATACAGAACTGGTATTTTGAGATAGCGAGTTAAGAGAATAGAGTCTTTGCTTAAGTTTATAATATAAAGAAAGTATAAAGTTAATGCTTACAATCATTCATATCGTCATTGGATCTCATTATGTACTGATCCGATGAAGATAGTCTTGAATGCCCGTTCGTATTGGGATGAGCTCCCCCCCTATGATCACTTTGTTTAATAGAGCTACGCATCGCCAGTGCAGATGGGTTCGACTGATGCATATACATACTATCACCTTCGCACTCACTTTCTTTATACTGGAGCACATTTTTATGCTTCTCATAGATAACCAGGCAACGATGACATCCTTTCCTAAAAAAGTTTTTTGTTTGCAACGAAAAGTATTTGTTGTATTTTGTAGTATTGTTTATGTTTGGTTTAGTAGTTGAAATGTGGCTTAAATTTTGTAACTTTGCGTGTAAATCGGTTTTGGCTTGTTTTGGGTTTGGCAAAAGTTTCGTATCGTTTTGGTTTGGTTTGTTTTGGTTGTTGGTTGAAAAAACAATAAACTTTAGCTACAAATGCTGAGTATTTTTTTCATATTTTTTTTTTAGCATTTGATGTGAAAACTCTTTTTTGATTAACTGTGTATTATGTATACTAAGCATGTAAAATGTGCATCAAGTTTGATGCTGGTGTGGCGTATATAATATTTTATATACTTTCGCTTTGTTTTGTTTCATTTGCTTGTTTTATGCTTTTTGCAGCCAACCCAGTACCAAATTGACTAAATTTGTTAAGTTAGAGCTAGAGAATTGGTAATATTTTGAAGTAACTGTGAAATGATTATAATAACGTAACTGAAAGGACGCACACTTAAAAAAATTAAAATAAAATTAAAAACAAATATTTACGTACATATGTTGTTGTAAATAAAAAAATTCTTAATTAAATATAGATGATATATTCTTTTTTTTTTTTTTTGGTTTGTTTTTTGGTTTTGTTTTGTATTTTCTTTTTAGTTTTTAAGGGGCTTAGTTGTTAGTTACCTATGACGGTAGACATATGATACTTAAATTGGTTTTTATAAAATATGTTCACAACACTTATTTGTACAAAAATGATTAAAAATGCTTTTAAATAAAATCCATGTGGCTTACGTTGAGCTAAGTAACCCAAAGAGCGTAAACATTACAGCTACAAATTAAAAATCGGCAAGACTTAGGCATAATATTATTTGTTTAAGAACAAAACGAAATATTCAGTTTGATAAAAGTTTAGCAGCCCAAAAAGTAAACAACAAAAAATTTAGTTTTGCATTTTACACTTAACAATACAAGTTACATTCAAACTGGAAAAATAGACACAAAAATTTGCTCGAGTCTTTGTACAAAAAGCAATTTTCATTAGAGTTCTTTGATTCACTAAACAAAAGATGCAAAATGTATAAAAGCAAAAGAAAAAAACTCTCTGACGGCACAGGGAGCGTCCTTAGATTATAAACATACTTAGTATATACAAAAGGTAGCTAACGAAAAATAGAGTAGGTTTGGTTAATACATAGTATATAGTTAGTTAGTTGGGGCTTAGGCTTCGCTTCGCTCCGAGCCGTGGAGAGGGGGGCGCTGACTGTTGTCAAACATCAAAATTAACTCATACAGACGCGCACGAGTTCACACACACACACACACACTAATACCAATGTCGTGTAGTCGTCGTAGTGGCAAACTTGTTTCATAGGCCAAGTTAAGAGCAGCTGGCAGCTGGCAGACGACAGGTTTTTTATTCTTTCGCTCCTTGTTCGCTTCTATCAGTCACTTGCTCTGTTAGTTGTAAGTACTACATATATGTGTCTCCATGTCAAAGCCATGTCACTGTATTGGTGTGTGTGTGTGTGTGTGTGTAAGTGCAAATGTGCACCCAGTTAACGGCAACGGGCAATGTTGCAACGCGTTGTTCGTTCATTTTAATGAGGTTACTGTCGTCCTGCCGCTGCCATCAGCTCTGTCGCTGGCGCTCTCCTCTTCTTACCTGTGTGCGTGTGTGAGTGTGTTCACTTAAGGCCATCAAAAACGCGAACTTATTCAATTATAGACACTTTGGCGCACACCCAAAAAGTCAAAAGCTACAAAGGGTATAACCAAACACACACAACAACAAAAAAAAAAAAAGGAAGTACAACAGAATTGAATAAGTAAAGCAAGTACGTGCAGCACTCTTGACGCCTGTACCTTATCGTTATAATTATATCATTATTATTATTATCAGCAGTACTTTTCTTTTTCTTTCTTTTTTTTCTCTCTCTATTTTGCCAGCCAATGTGAAGACGCGTATTGAGTTGAGTTGAAGTTGTTAGCATAGAATAGAGGCGCATAAGCGGTACTTACTCATCCACTATCAGATATTTGTTACCATCTGAGGCCGCACACCTGCCCCGGTAGCTGAACTGTGATCCCTTGATGTGTATAGATTGCTGATAGCCTGATAAGAACCAGGAGCCCTCCCAGCGAGCCGGAAACGTGCAATTTGTGGGAGCTGCAAGCGAAAAATACAAGAAAATAAACAACAGAGCACGCATATTAATAATTGTGCACACATTATGGGCGAGAAAGCTTTCTATACATATATATCTTGAGTGGCGATTGTGTTACAGCTCGCATTTTATTATTATAATCATCTAAATAGCCAAATGAGCGTGCTATGTTTGAATTGCACAACAATTGGTCGCTCACACACACACAGACACACACATGCATACATATAAGAGCTCAATTGTGCGTTCCATTGTTCAATTGAACAAGAGAGACATAAAAAGCGCAGCCTCAAATCTCAAATCTTTACTTGCTGCTGCTGCCTATAAGTGCCCAAAATTATATTGTCCACTTTTTTCTTCTTCTTCGCCTTTAATTGTATTGTCAAATTTTATGCCAAGATTTGTGGCTTTTTAATTTATAAATTGTTTCAATTATTATTATGATTGTATTTAAGTGCGTGCGCATAAGTGTTGCCTATATATATGTGTGTGTGTGTGTCTAAGAGACCAGAATTTTACGACCCTCTGCTTAGCGTAAGGGCGCATAAACAAGTCGAACAAGCAACACAACCAGAAACGGCTCGTAATAATAATAATGTCACACACACACACACACACTTTCATATACACACACATACATATAGAGCGGCTCATGCTCGATGGCATAAAAACTACCGAAATGGCAATTGTGAATATTAAAAAAGAAATGCATATATACGTATATAGACATCTATGTATATGTACGTGTGTATGTGTGTGTATATATAATGCATAGAAGGAAACGTAACGTTAGGCTAAAGGCACATCAGAGTCTAAAACTTATAGCCAGACTTTCGGAGTCAGCGTCAGAGGCAAAAAGCAAGAGAACGGGAACGCGGTATAGAGCGCACACATACATACAAACATATAGAAAGACAACAGCAATAAGTATATGCTATGCAGACATACATACATTATAGAAAATGGTAAAACCACCCTCGGTCGCTGCCTTAGTGTGTGTGTGTGTGTTAATGTTTGTGCTCGATTGGCAGGGAGTTGGGCGTTTTGTAGGGTGGTCGGGGCGACCGAAAAACGAAACCGAAGCCGAAGCTACGCATTCAAATATACAAAAGTCGCCAGTAAAGAGACGAATGTGCGCAGAAAGCAACACACACACACAGTCAGACGTACACACACACAGACACACACAGCGAACACCGATACACATTTTATTTTATTATTCCTTGCCTTTCTTTTATTTTACTTTATTTTATTTTACTTCACTCTACTTTATTTTATTCTGTCGTTTCGTTTTGGACTTTACATTTCTCTTTTTTTTCTGTTTTTTTTTCTGTTTTTTGCTTTCTGCGGCAAACAAAAGGTACTCATGCGCAGGATCACAGCGCGCTGTGAACTCTGAGTCCTTTTGGCTGTGGCTGTGAGCTGTGTATAGTCCTCATGGCTTTGCCTGTTTGCTGTCCAATGACTTGTACTTTTTGTTCAACTTGCTGCTGCTGCTGCTGTTGTTGCTGTTATTGTTGTTGTTGCTGTCATAATGCGCAGCTTTCCCCCTTTCGCCTTTATCCACATACTACTCCTCGCTTAGCCCCAACGCCTGACGCTGTGTATAATGTGTAGCATACTTTAACGGGCAGTCCACACATATATACATATACATACATACATATATACACATGCCATGCCAAATGCCGCGCATTGTAATTGTTTCGCCAATTTGAAGTACCGTGCATAATTTTCCAACATGATTCAATACTTTTGCTGCAGCAGCAGCAGCTATAACAACAACAATAGCAGTATTATGTCCTTTATGCCACCACCCAGCATACACTCTCCATCTCGCTCTTGCTCTCTCTCTCTGTGTTGTTCGACCCAACTCCCCTCATGCGTAAATATGCTGCAGCAGCAACCAAACCCAACAGCAACAACTACACGCTAAAAGCAAATACACCACGCAGAGCAACAGACAGACAGACAAGCGTACAAATTCGTATGGACAGTTAAAATGACGGGCACACACACACATATACACACAACAATATATAAAGCAAGTTGTTTTCTTTTTTGTTGCTGCTGCTGCTGCTGCTGCTGCGTGTTTTATGTGGATTAGAGTAACTCAAGCAGGGGTTACAAGCTTGCCAAAAAATATTTAAGTATGTGTAGCCCAAAGAGTTGCGTTGGCATTGGGATTCCCTTTTTTTTTTTTTTATTTCCGCATAATTTTGAAATAAATCAATTTGGTATTTAAAAATAAGCTTACATGCATAACAATGGCTTATCTTTTGCTTTGATTTTCTTTTTTTTTTAATTTCTACGACACTTTGTTTAGTATTTATGCCACATGATTATCATTAATTTGCAACTATAATCTAAGCTATAGCTATATATTTTAATGATGACAACTTGTGTGCGCGTAACAGCTTCTTAACCCAATTAAATTACTCACACCTCATGGCGAGTGTGCAGGCACAAATTAAGTGCTTACCCAGCTAGCAAAGCAAAGCAGAGCAGAGCGAGGCGTGGAGCAGCATGTAGACCGCATTTGCTGGACCGCCAGCTCCCTTGCAGTCAATCTAATCTAGAGCTACGCACACACACACACACATACGCACACAGACAGACAGACAGACAGAGAGCATGACGTTACGCTTTAGACACATTTGCGTTTGCATTTGGAATTTTGGACTTGCGTTGCCTTGTGTGCGGTTTGCTTGCTATTGTGAATGTGAATGTGAAAGGGGAAGGGGCAGTGGGGGAGTGTAGGCGGTACGAAGCACCCAAAATGCTTTTGTCTAACTTGAGTGAATTATGGTCAGCGGTCGGTGGTCGGTCTGTCGGTCTGTCGCTCTGTCGGTCGGACAGCGGTTGCTGACTGTTTGTTTCGGGCAATTTCCGTACAATTTGCCATTTGCTTATTGTGAGTTGTTGTTGTAACGGCTGTTACTGCTGTTTTCTTTTTGTTTTGCCATTTCGCTTTTTTTGTCTCTCCATACACTAAGGCTAAGAGTATTATAATCGTGTTACGCACTTTGCTTTGATAGCCAGGGCTGCAAGCCTAAAAAGTGTTACACGCTTTTATTAAAATATCAAGGTCGGACTTATTTTGAAAATTCGAATTCGCATTCGTATTCGCTGCTGCGCCTACCAATTTTAATCTAAGCTCCTAAATACTTTGTACTCATTGTTAGAGAGTTTAATAGTCGGGCAGCAGTCGTTATTATTTTTTTATATTTGTTTCCTTTTTAGATGTTTTTTTTTTTTTGGCTAAATTCGCTCATTGTATACAGTTGAAACGCATTATGCGCGAACGCAGAGATCTGCGGTCACAAACTACTTATGGATTCAATTGAGCATGACCAAAGGCGAGAGAGAAAGACAGAGAGAAAGAGTGTCTGTGAGAGGGACGGAGGGAGAGTTTGGTTATTATCTGGAGGGTTGCTAGCAGCTTAAATGCTTGCCGTGGCAGCTGACGTTCAATGGGCCGATTGCCATGCTAAAAATTATGTTTTAAATTAAATGAAATAATGTTAAGGCGACGGCAGCAGCTGCTGATGTTGGGGGTGGGAGTGGAGATTGGGTTGGACACACAATGCAAATTATAAATTCTTATCATAGCGCTACTTATCGGCATGCGTTACGCGAATTCCTTTGTTGCTTTCTAGCAAAGACTACTCACCATCTTGACGCCCGCCCCAAGCACCAACGGACGTGGCCAACAGCAGTGTGAGCATCAATGGAGCCAGCCAACTTTTCGTCGACCTCATGCTGTTGTTGTTGCCGCTGCTGCTACAGCTTGCCACAAATTCTGCTGGCTGCTGCTGCTGCTGCTTCTCCTGTCTGCGTGTCATTCTATTCGTTGTTGTTGCTGCTGCACTCACGTTGCCCAGCAGCACAAGTAGCAGCTGCTGCCATAATTTTAGCCACGTAATGTTGCTAGGAAGTCCATACCACTTGCGTTCCGTCTGAAGGCGCTCCGTCAGTCGATCCAGCGCACTAATATCACCGTTATAGTTAAAGCACCTACATTCATCTTCGTCCACATCCACATCCACATCTACATCCCCATCCCCATCCAGATCCACAAGCGACGCGCTCGTTGTGGCCAGCGCTGTTGCTTCTATTGTTGCTGTTGCTGTTGCTGTTGTCGTTGTTTGCGAAACATTTGTTGTTCTGTTTGTTGCATTGGTCGCTTGCTGACTTTGTCGCTCGCGCCGCATTCGCTCACGTCGCTGTCGGCGACATTCCGAGACGTTGCTGCTGATGGCATCTCCATTGCCACCTACAACAATTGGCATAACTAATTGCGTCGCCAGTCTGAGATCAATGCAGCTATGCTCTGCCCTCGGACTCGACAGCATATCTCGCTGCAGCAGGAATTCTGTCGACGTCGACGTAGACGCTGTGGCATGTTTATCATAATTCTCATGCAGCAAGGTCCGGTGGCGTTGCCAGCAGCAGCTGTCACTGTTGTTGTTGTTGTTGTTGTTGTTGTTGTTGTTGCCGTTGTGCATTTGGCTTGACGCCTCGACGCTAACCTCAGGCACATGTCCACATGGATAGCAGAAAGGAGGTAAATAGATTAACGACGTGCTGCTTGCTCTCGTCTTGGACGTGGACGTGGCTCTTCCTGTGCTTCTGCTACTGCTGCTGCTGCTCAGTGTCCACGTCCTGGCTGCGGTTGTGGTTGTGGTTGCTTGTATTGTTGTTGCTTGCTGCATTTGTTCTTCTTTTGGTTCTCCGGGCTGCTGTTGCGTCGTATGCTGTGGAGCACAGACAAGAGTGGAATATTTGATTATTATTTTGCGTTATATAAAGTACGCGCCAGCAGCGCCAAGTAAATATGAAATAAGGTGGCAAACACCGCATTTGAATTTAAAATAAAGCGCCAGCCACAGTGCCATTGTTGCACGGTGGGATATGCAAATGTGGCAAACTCTTGAAATTCACACAAGTTGCAAAAACGTATTTCGAAATACAAATTCTCTGCGCTCTACTAACTCAAACGTAGCCATCCAGCATAAGTTTCAAAATTAAATAGTTTGCATTTAAAAGAACAAAAATCTCCAAGCTTTCCCACTGTGCAGCACTGTGCAACGTTGCCCCACGACTGCTCTTGGCTATATTTACATATACTTCAAGTTAGATTTGTGTGAGTGCGTGTGCGTATAAATAATCTCACAAAATTCATTGTTCAACAATCCACACGCACTGGGGGCAACTGTCTAAGCGCCAAAATCCAAAGCAGCGGGCGACAAATGCAGTTGCCGACAAAATAAAAAAAATAAGAAGATATATAAGAAAAAAATGTGTATAAAAATAAAACTTCCTCAGCGGCGCATTAAAAAGCAATAAAAATAAATATGAACGCTGGGCTCAATCGAAATAAAATGTCCAATGGCGCGTAAATCAAAAATCACGCGCTAACAACCCAAAAAAAAAAATTTATACGCATAGCTTAACATAAATATATGCGCATGCATATGGGGCCCTTCCGCTATTAGAGATTTCTTTGTTTTCCTGCATTTAGCGCCAACGGGCAGGGCAGACAGCAAACACTTGAAGAGGAAAAATATAATTTTGGGGAAGCTGATGAAGTCGAAGGCCGAACCAGACAATTAGGCAAAACTGTGCCACAACAAGCAATTTGAGGCACGATGCATATAACTTTTATATGGCCATCGATTATTGCTTTGGCAGCATTTTTTTTGGCTGATGAAAAATTTCACAGTTTTAGAGGCTTGACAAGCAGAGCTAATAAAATTTGCATGTGTGCCCCCGAATCACTTGCTACAACCCTTATGCCACATTCATACCAGCCCCACACAATTCTTCGCAGCCTCTGTAGCTGAATAAAAGGTGGAGAGCGAGCGAGCGGCAGAGAGAGAGAGAGGGACTCAGTCTGAATGTGCTAAAGATGTATATGGAAAGGCAAGCATAATGCAATTTTCATGTTGTAAGTATAAGCGCTGCTCTTAGTGCCATCATCTATGCTAATTAAGTTAATTAAAAAGTACCAGCCAAAGTATTTGCACTTGGCCAACTTCATGTCGTAATCAAAGCTGAAGCGCAGCGCATCGCATCGCATCGCATGAAAAAATAAGGAAGCCCAAGTCATGTCAAATGCTCTTAAAAAGCCAAAGACGACAGCATTGAATGGGGGTGCTGCAAGCAGCTGAGTGTGGTGTGGCACGTTGTCAGTCAAATTGAAAAACGGACAAAAACGAGGCCAATTTAAAGCTTCATCATTAATTGAAGTAAAATTAATTATCCATAAGCTAACGCATACATACAAACATACATATTCTATATACAGCAAGATATGATATTTATGTATATGAGAGAAATATCATTCCAGGCGTAGTAAAAATGACAGCGAACGTTCGCAAATAAAACATTTAGGCGGAATTATAATTTTGTGTTGTTTGTTAGCTTATTTATAATTTACATTTGAAAATGTGAAACACCTGACAGCTAAGAAAAGAATTTATGTTTGCATGTTTCACATTAATTTATTTTTCCAAGACCGCCTCTGGAAAAGCACCAGCCCCAGACCCAGACCCGGCGGGTGAGGCGCAGCCCAAGTGAGCTCCACGTAAAATGCAGAGCAGCGCGCACAGCAGGCAACGGCTTTAGTTGAAGCCAAGGCACATTTTGCTATCACGTTTGGACTATAAAACTGAAAGGCGGCAGTACCGATGCCCGTTGCTGTTGCTGTTGCCACTACCCGTAGTGCTGATGATGTTGTTGATGACATGCAGCGCCATGGCAAGACACAGATAGAGTGTGGAGGGGGATGAGGGAATTGAGACAACGCGCAATGCAAAAAAAAAATATATAGAGGAAGAAAAAACTTGTCAAGTAAATATAAACGAAATATGTGGCACGGTCACCCGTTCCACAGACCCCGCGTTGTCTTTGCAACCAATGCCATCAGCTTGTAGCACTTGTTTTATTTCATTCCCCATTTTATTATTATTTTTGTTGCAGACAGCGAGAGATGAGAGACCAAGACCAAGACCAAGACGTAGACGTAAGCACATAAAAAATATATTTTTATGCAACATTTTTATGATTTCCGTCTGGTTGCGACTGCGGCCAGCGGACCAAACATCAAAATGGTAAATGGTAAACACCTTCATCACCTGCTTTCAATTAAACGACACTTTTCTTTATGCGCCAGAGCTTATTTCTCATTACAATTGAAATATTTCAGCAGCAGCAGCAGCAGCAGCCGCAACTGATGATGCTCCAAGCATCCAAGGGGTTGTTGTTATTGGACTGGTGTTGATGTGGCTGATGTGGGAGCGGCACTCATTCGCTCCCTTGTCTCACTTAATCAATCATTAATTTCGTTTATTTTTAGTGAAATAATCACTCGCAGCAACATATGTGACCCAACAGTGTTTCGCATGTGTTGGCAAAACCAATTGGCAAAGTGTAGCCGCCAGGCATGGGTACCAAGAGCAGCAAGAGGAGGAAGAACCAAGGCGGGCTGCATGAAAAACTGCTCTGGCATCATTTGGCGAAAGAGACACGCTTCGTCCAGTGTCAAGTAATTATCAAATGGGGCTTGAGCATTGAGAACTTGAGAAAATGTGCAAGTGTGAGTAAAAATAACAGAAACTGAATTTGAATTTCATTTCGGATATAGACACCAGGGTTGTAAAAAAAATGCATTCAGTAGTGAATGAATCGACTGAAATTCAATATTTGAATTTATCTTTTTTTGAATGCATTCCAATCTGAATTTGAATTACTCTCAGATGCATTATTACAGAACTATTTTGATATTGAGGTAATTTCTTGTTTAAAATTCAATTTTTGAATGCAATTACCTGATTTTATTTAAACTGAATGCATTTCTTTGAATCCTAATAACATAATAAGTAAAAATAAAATAAACTGTATTTTTTAAGAATGGAATAGGTCGTAAACTTATTTATGCTATATATTTAGTTTATCTACGTTTAGGCCAAAACTTCAGTTACGAAAATTACTTTTACTCAATTTTACTTTTATAAAATTTTGAAAAATACCACAAGATTCAAAATCACCAAGGCAAAACTTTTAAGTTTGGACCTCAAATGAATCGAAACGTTGTTTTTTATTTAGTTATAACAGCCACTTATTTGATGAACGTTCGTAGTCTACCGGTCTGATTGGTCTGTAATTTGTGTTATTTACTATAGTATAGATCATATTTGCCACGGGCGCACCACTCGGTAATCTTTTCATAGCTGTCTAAAGCCAATTCTCAGGTTTCTCTTAACGACGGATTAGATTGATTTTGCAAATAAGAAAACGTCTGCGGATGAAACGATTCCACTGAGAAAACCTTCATCGAACCAATTTTCCATCTATTTAATTTTTTAGAATTTTCTTTGTGTCGCAACATTTAACATTTCTATGATGTTTGTTTCTTTCATATTTTTTTTTTTTTTTTGAAGAAAAAAGTTTGCTCACACTAGTCATTGCTTAACTATAAGCAATGACTCTTAAATAAGATAACGCTCTCATGAGTAACCAGTTTTCTTTAATCTTAAATTTGCGCATGTTTACGCAATTCACCCGTATCTTGTGATTTCAGGGAAATGGCACAACAATTGTTAGAGTAGCATTATTATTTTTATCTGTTGGAGCAATCAAAGATACACACATACAAAATGCGGCACACGGTGAGAAAATTAGTCAATAGCCTTACGGTACGGCAATGTTAGCAAAAGCCGTAGAACAGTCGTAGCCGTTCGTTCGTTACATAGACTGGGAGTAATTCACTTAATGCAACGCATTTCCGCCGTGCCCTCTGCTGCGGGTTGGCCCGACGCTATCGCAAAGCCCACTCATACATACAAATGTAAGTAGATGCCAACATGATTTTTATCTAGCATGCATGCATATGTGTGTGAGTGTGTGTGTGTGTGTGTTCATAGTATCGACATATAGATAACACAAATATGACACGATTGGCAGCCGGGCTGCAATTGCAGCCGCGCACCTCATTGAACTTTTCAGACAAACACAATTTGTCCGATAAGAATAAAATATCGAATAAAAAAAAAAAAGAACTGTAATGTAGTCTACGGCGACATACACGGCATAGCCTTTGCACATGTGTGTGAATGTATGTGTGTGTGTGTGTGCGTGGGAGGCAAGGTGCGCGGATAGAGGAACGGCGCGCGCACTAATGGCCACCATTAATAATTGAAAAACTGAAACAGTTGAGCATGTGAGTAACTGTTGGCAATAGGGGGGGAGGGGATTGGGCGGTATTGGGGGTGAGATGCCATTTGGTAGTGTGGCTTGGGCTTGCAAGGGGGGTGTGGTGACAAAAATCTATAACCAAAAAAGTTATGAATAAGCGAACAAAAACGAAGCAACGAACGAGGCAGCAATAGCGACAGTGGCAACTAAATCACACTCGAAAAAAATGTGAGAAATGGCAGCAAAAATAAAAAAAAAATACAAGAAAAAGCTAAAGCTACAAACCTGTTCTATGTCGGTGTCGTTGTTGTTGTTATTGTTGTTGTTGTAGTACATGGCGAGTCCAACGGGCCAGCGATGCTGCAACGACGACACAGCGACAATGTTGAAGCTGTTGGTGCTACTCTCGATGCAACGGCCGCGTCAGCGCTGACAACAACACCAGCAGTATCCAAATTAAAGGGAATCGCGTGCAAAGCGTTGCTTAGAAGCATTGGAAAATTCTTAAGTTTTTGTGGTTTTTTCTTTCTTTTGCTTCTGCTTCTGCTTCTGCTATTGTTGCCTTGTTGCTATGATTTTTCAGACGAAATTTGCGCACGAATCGAAACCGAGACCGAGACCGAGACTGAGACTGTTGGCTCCACAAGCCCGCAGCAGCAGAAATATTGGAGCAAGGTGTTTCCAAACAGCGAATTCGCTGCCTCCGAACTGCGCAAGAGCAGAATCCAAAGCGCTGAGAGTTGTTAAGGCTTGACACTACTCTTTGTTGTTGTATATGTGCATGAGAGCGCACGTATACGTATGTGTGCGTGTGTGTGTGTGTGCGTCTCCCACCACCAGCAACACTGGGTGAGAGTTGTAGTTGTACTTTGTTGGGGCTGCTGCTGCTGCTGCGACTGCCACTGTCGAGAGAGTAAACTGAGTAATTGGGTTTAGATATTTTTCCACAGATATTGAGACAATGTTATATATTTCTTTTTATTCACACTTATTAATTCAATAACTGTTATGTCTTGCTCTCAATTACGCTAATTGTTTTCTTCAAATAAAAAAAACCAAATTTATTTTACTCAAAACACACACGCACAAACTCTTGGCACACAGACGCACACACACGCAGCATTGCAGTTCCTCTACATGGCTCAGACATTTTTTACAGCTAAAACTTGAACTTAATGTTTTCCAATGGCTTTGCAGTTTTCAATTCTCACTGATTGGCACGCTTCTTTGTTTCGCACAGTTTTCTTCCAAGTCGTTTAAACGAAAGTCCAGCAAACAGCGCCCACGGCCCGCAGAGCACAGCGAAAATTTTCAAGTGTTTTATAAATTACTTCTATGCGCGTCGCGGCAAATAGATCTACTTCACATTTACAATTGTTGCATGAGTGTTGCGGAATTAATCACAGTTCTAACTTCTTAGTTATGTATATATCAGGCTTGCGAAAGGTATTCTTATTCAACGAAAAACATCCGCTCCGACAACGACACAACCTTCCGCTTCAGCAACTTTTTTATTAGTGATGTGAAAATAACGATATGTACTCGCCTCTCGTTGTTACAGCAACATTTTAGCTCTTATGTACTAAATCCCAATTTGGTGCGAAAAGAAAAGCGACAGACATAAGTAAGTGCGACTGAGACGCAAATAATAACATCGTATTAGTGAGTATTATCTACAATGATAGTGTGCGAACAGTGCGTTTGCAATGAGTGCGAGTGAGAGATACGATGTTCAACAGTGGCACTGTAATGCTAAGAACAGCACTGTTAACTGTAAATGTACAAAAATAAGGACTTGATTTTTGATCATAGACTTGTTTTCCGAATTATAGAGCGCACTATATATTTTCAACTGTTTATTAACCTTAGACTAAGAATCTGCGATTTTTAATCAATATAAGATTATAATAATAAAAATAAATATGTACGCGGAATCTTTTAAAACATCTAAAACATCTTAAAGACTTATTTTGCGTCATAACAGATCAATTTTGACGCAGCGTGGCTTTAACTAATCGCAACCACTTAGCGCCTTACCGTTAGTATGCCATTAATTATTCATCGTTATTTGTCCAGCCTTATTGGAAGACGTTGTTTGTTTTTTTTTTTTTTTTAATCAACCAAGAAATACATGACAAGTTCTGGAAATCTGAATCAGCTTTTTCTCGACTTCGTTTCAGAGCTTGTGATGGTTGTTGTATAAACAAAGTCAGACACAGTTTACAGAATAAATAATCATCAATATGTGAAATATCAACTTACGACCAATACAAACAAAAAAGTGATGATATGCTGACGTTGTGCAAAGAACTAAACCAATTACTTAGTTGCCTATTGCTCGTTAGTAAGTAAACAGAAAATAATAAACAAAAATAAATTGGTAAAAAGAAAAAAATAGTTTTTCTTTTCTTATGCATTACATACTGTTTTATGATCTTGTGTAGTAAAGTACAGTACCAACTTTATTCACTGCAAAGCTAACTATTGGAAATACGAAGAATTTGATGATGATGATTCCTGAGATGATGGGGGTCGACTGAGTGCCGTTTTACGAAAGCAACCATGATTGTGCTGTTGATTTTTGATGATAAGCTCTCCCGTGATGGAGCAAGTAATTATGCGAGCTTGGCAGCGTAGAAACCGATTTCGGGCACATAACCAGTAAGTCTTGGAGCCACGACTGTTGTTTCGAAAATATTCAAAGCCGCCCATTAGTAGCTTTGGCTTACCTTTGATGCCTTTGACAATCATAATGCCTCGCTTGTGAGCCAGCGCTGCAAAAATAAAGAGATGACAATTGTACACGAAATTAGTAAAAGGATAAATCATATACAATCAATTTAAATTTAAGGTAATACTGAGCCCATGGCGAATAGAAAGCGCTATATTTTTTAAACAAAATTTTATTTGGAACTTGGCATTAACTAGATACTAGAGATGCTTTGAGAGCTGATATTGCTGGCGCTTCTTAGGGATGCGAGTGCTTGGCAAACTTAAGCCGATACACCTCCTCGCCGCTTTTAAGCTCGTGGGTGGTGGCACGAACTTTGCAATTAGCACTACGGTAACGCGAACAGCGCCAATTAATGCTGCTTTTAAGTTTACGGTCCATAACAAACTCATGCGTATTTATAATAAGTTTGCGTTTGTTCTTGCGCGTGCTGGAGAATTTCGCCAACTGCATTAAGTAATCTGCAATAGAGAAAACATTAAAATGTCAATATGTTATGTTGGTAAATAACGAACTTAAGTAATTAATACTTGGTTAACCAAATTGTCTGCTAAGTAGGCATACACTAAAGTTGAGAACTGAATTTATTATAAACATATGCTGGTTACATAAATTAAATTAAATTAAAATAAATTAGTTTTTATAATTACTAAGTGTTGGGAACTTGGCGTATTCGTATTCGCTTCGAAATGCGTCCGCACTCATCGCGCTTGTGATTATGTTGCCTCAAGCTCACAACGCGATCCTGGAGCGTGTGGAGGCGACCGCGGCATTTAAAAATTGTGGTATACTGCGTACAGCGCCAATAAGTTTTGCTGTTCAGCAGCTTTTCGCGCACATAGAAGAAGCCCTGATGTTGCAACAACGTGCGTCCCTTTTGACTGATAACATAGCGTACACTCAGAATATCTAAAGTAGAAAGTAAACATGAAGTAGTTTAGGTTAGTTAGTACACAATATATAAAAACTAAGCTATGTCTACATATAAGAACTACAAATAGTTTTACAACTGCTTTCTGCCTCAACATACAATTTTGCGCTTTATTCTTAAATTTCTATAATTTGTATACCGAAAAAATAACGCAATCAAGCTCATAAAGTTTTATTACTATGCATAGGCTAGACTATCTTAGATGGCATCATCGGTTAGCTCGTGCAGCTCCTCCACTTCCTCCTGATGCAACTCAAAGCTAACTCCAGCTTCCATCTCACGTTCGAGTTTATTTTGCGCCAAGTCCTGCACCTGGGCCTGGAACTGCATTTTGCTGGAACTATACTTGTTGCGCTTGAGTTCGGCATGCAAATGCTCCGCTTTGTTTATAATAAACTTGGGTGGATCCTCTTTAAGCATGGTTATGCGCGCTGGACACTTGAGCTTTTTCGTTGCCATGGAGCTGCAGCGCCACAATATTTTCTTCTTATTTTCGCTCATAATGAGAAACCGTATGCCATTAGCCATGATAGCTGGACGACCACGCAGCGACTGCGTAAAGAAGACGAGCACATCATCTGGATTGGGCACTTCATCGTTAGCCAGCACAACTGTAAAAGGATAAGAAAAAAGGAATATATTAATGTAAGGAAGTAAGACAATAACTTAAACATAGAATTTGTTCAACCAATAGGCGAAGTTGCATTTTCTGTTTTTGTTTCAGTTCAACTTGTCTTTTTTTTCTTTTTATTGTTATGCTAAACAGAGCGTAAATTTATCAGAATTCACTTAATTTAATATTTAAAGATTTCATCATCCTGGGCACTTGCCGCACGATCAACAGAATTTCTCGCCACCGATTTAGGTACAAGGGTACGTTGAAGTATAGTGGGGCGCTGTTTGTCCGCCCGATTCGGTTTCACGTGACAATGCTGATGTATCTGACGGAAATCGCACTCATCGAATTTATTCATGCAAATTAAGACAGGACAACGAACGTGACGATAGTACCAATGGCAGCGCCAATAGTAGTTGGTGCGATTTTCATTGTTGCGAAAGAATTTCAAGCCATCCAGCCAAAGAAGCTGACCACCACGTTTGGATACCGAGAACTCTATCTTTGGTTGGAGGCCTCTGTACTGTCCATGCTCTCTTCTAGCAACTGGAAAAAAGTGGGAAGCAGAATTGACACATGTTAGTAAAGGTAACAATATGAATATATGAATATATAATGTAATAATAATAAATAATAATAAACATCATAATATATATATACAGATTATTATTATATATATTATTATAAAGATTATATTTATTATTTATATAGACACTGATATTTGTGAGAATAAAACAATTAAAATTTGTTTCATTTAATACAGTTATGTAGTTATGTTTTCCACAACACTCAGACAGATTAAGAGTTAATAAAATAAGCCTCGAATTTGTAGGGCGCTTTGGCTTTATGGAGGTGGTGCTGATGATGGTGGTGGTGTTGTTGACGCTCGTGTCACAGTTGAAGTTGGCTCTGACCTGGCTACGATAGGTATTAATCGACTGGTTATGACTTCAAGCGGTTGCTGCTCCTGTGCCGCAACAGGCAGCGATCTTATTTCAATATCGCTTATGACGTGATGATGCTGATGACATAGCTTTAATATAAGCGTTGACTCATCATGTATGGCAATGGCCGGACAACGATCCTTGTAGTAATTGCGGCATTTCCAGTACTGCAAATGGCCGCGTTTCTTATTGCGAAAGAACCGAAAGCCATTGATAACTAGCAGTTTTCCGCCGTTCTTCTTCGAGTCCGCAAAGTCAATGTGAAAGGCTGCAAAAGTAAAAAACAGAGCAATTAGATGTTTTTGAAAATTAAAATGGCTAGCTTAAGAGCTATGATAGATAGATAGCTATAGATTTATAAGAGCTGTGTGCATATAAGCATTGATTTACATTGGGAGCTTATTGAAATAAATTTATTTTGGGCTAACTAGCTACAACTTGATTCTTGATTTCAACACTTTTAAACTTAAGGCTAAGGGGACGATTTTTCTTTCTTCACATTGGTCTTCTTTATAATTGAAAGCTGCTCGGACACGTTGGCGCCGGACTGTGGAAATTTGCGATTATGATTGTGCTCAAAGTTGCGTTTTATAATGCGCGTCTGACCAGCGCCGTCCGTTGCAGTTACCACGCGTGCACGACACAATGTTACATCCTGTAGAAAAAAAAAAGTTTGTTTATAATTTTTTCATTTAATTAGCACACAGCTACAGCTACAGTTGGCCACATACCTTGCGACTGCAAATCCAATAAGTACGCGATGCTGAGCAGCGATTTTTCACAAATTTCTGATCATCGTGAAGCAACACGACGCGTCCACGTTGACCTGTGCCAAACACAGCCAGCTCTGCAATTGATTACAATAATTAATAAATATTTACAAATAGGCATATATTAATAAAACTATATGTGATAATTTGTTTTCAATAAAGTGTAAAAATATAAGGCTGGCATTTAATTGCAGATTATGGATATATTTATTTGAATTGCTCAAAAGAAAAGGGTTTAAATTGTTAAGCATGATTGTGCACGCCCGATATGGCAACATGGGTGGGTTTATTCTTGCTGGTAATCATGTAAACATTACACTGCGAACGATGCTTCTTGCACATCCAATAGATAGTGTCATTATAGTGACCGCGCCGTATAAATCGTTGCCCATTGTAGAGAAGATTAACCCCAGCGGCTGTATGCTGATAGCGCACACGATCCCAATCATCCAAAGTTCGTGCATTTTTTTGTTTAGCCGCAATGCCACAGCGTATGGATTGTGGCTTGGGGCAACGGGGCTTGGGCAGAAAACTTTCGTTACCATAATCGCCAAGTATTTGTGGATCCAGTTCCGCCAGCACTAAAAAGCAAAAACACATGTTGATTAATAAGAGTAAAGCAAACAAACTGTGTGAAGCAAATGAAAAGAGATAAAAATAAATTAAAGTAAAAAAGTGTAAAATTTGAATATAGAATTAATTTGTATTTTCGTTTTCTTTGCAGACTTAAGCTAAATGTGTTTCAAAGTAGCACTGGGAGGCAGCTGGTGAAAAAAGAACGTAATGGAAAAAAAGATTTTAATTAGTCTTGCATCTGAAGCGATTTTTTTTTTACAAGCTTACCGTCAATATAAACTAGTAGACAGGCTAATTATATTCATTAAAACTAATCATGATTGTGTACACCACTAAAAGCATATCGAGAAGTATTTGGCGTATCATGTGTTATGACGCGTGCGCGACATTTTTTGCGCCACTTTGCGCACTTCCAATAGATTTTGTCCTTGTAGACGGCATTGCGCAAATAACGATGCTCGCCACAATGCAGCACACTATTGCCAGCGGGAGTAGTTATATAATGCATATCAGCCATATTTTTGGCCAAGCGCACACGCTTCAGCAGCGGCTGTGTTTGCAGCATTTCAGTCTTCACAGTTGTACGGGCAGGCATCGAGTAGCGTCGCTGTTGCATGTTAATAATTTCATAGTGAACTGCAATAGAGAGAAGAATTATATATTAGCTGAGGTTTCTCAAATACCAACTAGGCGTTATTTACTATTCGTTACGCAATAGAGAGCAATAAATACATTGGAGTACACATTAATAATTTATTGATTAGGATTAATTTATAAGTAAACCTAGAGGGCAGTTGGTTCACTGCATTTGTTGCAGATCTTCGAGACTTAAGTTAAGCGAGCGCAGTTCTATTGACAGTTCCTCATTGGGCTCCGTTTTGGGAAAAGTGGACAGCGCCGGTGTCGCCTTTGCGCCCACATTCAATAGTCGACGCTGTCCTGGCCCTTTTTTTGAGCGCTGGCAGGTGTGATAAAAGGACTCCAGCACAATTCTATGCACACCATCAATTACATTTGTAATAAGCCTTGCATTGCACTTGGTGCTTCCCTAAAAAGTTCCACAACAATTAATTCAATCGAAACAATTTAGGCCATAGTTTAATAAAAACTTACACGCTTGGAGCAGATCCAATAGGTTTTTAGGCCGCTGCGTCTATTGCACACATAGTGATGTCCATTGAAGGCTAACAGCTTGCAACCGCGTTGTCCCTTGACAAAAGACAGCAGCGAGTGCTTGATGTTGATGTTCTTAAAGTCTTCCACTTCATCTAGACCTATGATTAAAATGAAATACTAGATTAGTTTAATTACTTTATATAGCGCGTATTGACTTTAACATTTGGCAAAGGAAACTCTTGCTGTATAACATTTTGTAAACTGTTTATTGCCAGTTAAAATTTATGCTAATGTAAATAAATATTTAAAACTTGACTAGTATGCCGAATGGTTGTGTTGACTGCATTTGATAATCACATCATGATCATCCACAGTGACCACGCGCGCCTTGCATTTGTGTGCGCCAGCGCGAGCACAGGACCAATAGGTTTTATTGCCCGAGGTCTTATTGCGTGTGAAGGTAAAATCGCCGACCTTCAGCTTGCGACTGCCACGAAAGCCCGTTATGTAGGAGTAATAGGACACGTGGCTACCTAGGAGAAGCAAAAAGACAAAGAAATCATTAGTTATGTCAAGTTACATATTAATTACAATTATAGTTACTCGGTATATTAATTGTGCACAGTCTCATAGCTAATTTGGCTTTTATTTAATACAAAGCATTGACGTTTACTCAAACATATATAACTAATTATAATAACTAACTGTATATATATATGTACATTTAGGTTTAACTCTATCGATTTTTATGAGCTGGATTCAGTTTTGGTTGCAGGTGGCTGCTCCACCTTGCTAGCCTTAGCTGCTGCCTCGGCTTCAGCGGCGCGCTGACGTTTCAATGAGCCATATTTGCGTGCCTTTAGAATAACCTCGTGATTATGCTCGCCATTGAGTACGGTGAGCGTGTCCATTTTGGTCTTGAGACGCGCACGGCACCGCAGCACTGCGAACTGACTGCAGCGCCAGTAAGTGACATCCTCGCGTGTTATGTGCCGATTGAATGTGTGCTGCTTTAGTATTATCTGCTTGGTGCCGTATTTGCTAACTATGAAGAAAGGCGTTGCGCTGTTTTCAGCGGCGGAGTTGCTGCTGCGACGCTGTTGACAATCCATCTGCATGACAGTGAGACCTGCGTCGGCGTTGGCACTGGAGTCGCTATAGCCATACTTGACTGCAATGAGAAGCGGATGAAAATGTGTTAGCAATATTCGACTAGCTTTAAGTGCACTCCCTCTCTCTCTCTATCTATCTCTCCGCGTAAATAAAACACTTGACATTATCATTTTGTTCGTTTGTTTTGCACACAAATTGAGTTGCTTGTTTTATTGGTTATTCTTTGCATTTGAACTGTTGGTGAGAGCAATGTATAGCATGTTGATGATGCTTGGTCAGACGCGGTCGGCTGCTCAGTTCTACGAGCACATAGTAAACGCGACAATTGGGTGTCTGGCAATGATAATAGGTGCGATACTGCATTGCGCGTGTTTTCTTGTAGGAGCGTTTATCAATCAATAGAAATTCTCCACTTCTGGTGCGCTTGAGTTTAACCGCTGTTGAGTGGTATAATAATTATATACATGTATGAGAGTGTGACATGATGTGTGTAATATGAGCTTAGGATAATGATTGAGCATATCTAATTTAACTACGGCACACGAATTTTGGTTGATGAAAATTAATTTAATAAATTAAGAATGACAAAGCTTTTATGTGTATCAATGTGTGTTTATATGCTATAAAACTTCATCCTTGGTCATGAGCTTGGGCGGCATATTGTGTCCGCTAAAACGCGGCGGATGATTATGTGGATTCTTTCCTAGCTTAATGCCGCCCTTGTACTTGGTTATGGCACGCGCGGAACATTTGTTTTCTGTCAGACGTTTGCCGTTGCCGTCCGAGCAAATCCAGTTAACGGTTGAGCGAAAGCTGGCCTCCTTTTTGTACATGTAGCCATTGAATATGAGATTGTACCCTTGTTTCTGGTTGCGCATAAAGAAGTAATCATACTTGTCTATCCACACCATATTGGGCAGTTTCATTATAAACTGACCATGCTGGGCTGTAATAGAAAACAAAATACGTGCAACGTCATGGATCTGAGCATCCTCTGTTTAACGCAACTCTTAACTTAGATCAAAACAAAACCAACATAGATAGGGCAACAAACTATTTATTCAAATCATGTGTACATCTTACATATAAGGCTTAACTAACGATTTTAGATATGTACATACATATTGTATGCAGTATGTATTCTGTATGTATAGTATTTGTTGTGTAGCATATGAATAGTATTCTCAACTAAGCAAAAATAGCTCAAAATATGCACACTTACCAGCGCTGTGGCTTGAACAAATGCATTAGTTGTCAAAATTTTAAATTTACTCAGATTAGCTTAATCATAAGCACAATAAAACACATTTAGTTTTCATTTTATTCGCCAAGAACACAAACACAACACTGAGACTGTAGCTTGTTTGTTACTCAAAGGAAGCGACACTTCGCTCACATTTTGTTGTGCACATCACTTAAGCACATCAACTATACTTTACACTTTTATTGCACATTTCACAAAATTAATATTTATATTTATTTTCAACATTAATTGATTTTATTTTAGCACACACTCCGTTTTGCTACCAAAGCAATCGCGGCGAAATTAAACTAAGCTGCGGCGAATAAAAAACAAGATGGCGGTCTCTTGTATGCATTTTCAGACATATGGCAGCGTTAATTATTCTTTGCAAATTGCAATTAGGTGGCAACATTTACTTTTTCAAGTACAGTGCTTCTTCTTTCACAAGTGTGAATAAATGTACTTGTAGCTGTATTATTTAGTTTTATTCTAATTTTTATTTAATAAATGCCCACAAATCTTTTTCTTTGTGTTTTATTTGATTTTATTTAAGTTTTCTGCTTATTCCCGCAATATACTAACAAGCCGATCTACTTTGTAACTTAACCCGTACAGCTAGCGCCACATCTACATCAAAAACTCAGGCCAAGCAGACTTCGATTCCACCACGTAAACGCGGACGACCCAAGACCAAGATACCAGATGGATTGCCCAAACTTAAATTGGTCGAGAAGCTTAGGGAAGCCACCAAAAATACTGAGGCTAGCAAACCGGTTGTATACGCCTCAACTACCAAAGGTAAGTTAAGTGCTCTCTTAAGGCACTTGTTGCATTCATTATGGTAACACATACTAACATATTTTGCTTTTATTTAGGTGGTGTGAAATTGGTTTATATGGGTCACTTGTTCAAGTTTTCATTCCGCAAGGACAACTTCTCGGTATTCCAATGCTGTTTCCGGGAGCACGGGGATCAGTGCAAAGTTCGTGTGGTATGCGATCAAAAGAACGTTTTTCCCTTTGATGGCGAACATATACACTTCATGTCGGCTATTGACAAGAGTGTGACTTCATCGCAGTTTATGCCCGGTGGAGAAGGTGTTGTTATTGCACCGAAAGTTGAACCAAAAAATGAGGAAGCAGAGATGTTGAAAAATACCGATTCCGACGAAGAAACAGAGCTGATTGAAATCCAGGAGCTTGAGGAAGCTGATGCTGCTGAAGCAGCAGATGCTGCTAGTGCTGAAGAAGATGGTGAAGTTACAGCAGAAACTGTAATCTCTCGTGATGATGTTGATCCCAATGATTTTCGCGAAAAGATTAAGCAGCGTTTACAAAGGGCTTTGCAGAACAAAAAGAAATAATTGTCATTGAAATCATGCAATAGTGCCTTTAGTGCATATAATTATCCTAAACATTGATTATAGATATTTCATTTTGCTATATACTTTTTATTATACTTGATGATCACTTAATTATTTTTGAAACTTAAAATAAATTGCTAATAAAATGTTTCACAACCAATCCGCGATTCTATGTAATATGTATGGCATGTAAGCTGCACATAACTCAAGCATTTTTGTAGTTTAATATTTTATAATTTTAACTAATTTTTTTCTAACCGAATATACTTTTTTTTAGTGACACAACATGTGCGAAACTGCGGTCCGCAGACATTCGTAATCAGCCGTAAAGGTGGAACGCTGCTAACGATCAATAACTTTGTTTATCGCTCCAATCTTAAATTTTATGGAAAAGGCAGTGATATTTTATACTGGGAATGCGTACAAAACCGTTCAATGAAATGTCGTAGCCGCTTGAAAACAATCGGAGATGATCTCTATGTCACAAATGGTTTGGCACAAACTGAAACTTTAAAAAATATTTCGTAAAATGTTTGTTATTTTTATAGATGTTCACAATCATGAAGGTGATGTTAAACGAATTGAAGCTGCAAGAACTGCCGGCATGCTGCTGAAAAAGAAATTAACCGAACTGAGCGCCTCTGACAAGTTTAATGTCTGGAATCAATAAGAAAATAATTAATTTGATGTGAGTGACAGAGCTTCAACGTAGACTTTTATAATAATTTGTAAAGAAAGTTGTTAACATATTCTAAGTAAATATTACGATAAACCAGGGAAAATTTACTATGGTAATCATTCTTTATTTTTTTACACTTTCTTTAATATTGAAACTTTTTAAGTAATTTAACAGCACTTGCACTATATTTGAAAAAATAAAACAAACAAAAAAATAATTATAATCATAAAATCATTTATTATTTTTTTTTTATTTTATTTACGGTTTTTGCGATAAACACTCCAATGATTAATAATTAGCAATTTCGCATTTTTGTTTGTACACTTTTATTGTTAATTGACGTTTGTTAAAAAAATATGAATGCTTATACAAGGTTGCACTTAGGATAGGTACATGATGGCCACTTGGTCGGTTCGGGAATTAGTAATCTTTGCTGATATACACTGTGCCATGAGCTTGACTGAGCGCTTGCAGCTGAGGCAATTGTTGTTGTCGCTGATGCTGTTGCATTATCGCCATCATTTGCGGCGCCTGCACGGTGACAGGCATAGAAAGTGGCATTGCCAAGGGCATAGGCATGGCCAGATGAGTAGCTGTGGTTGCGTATGACGTTGGCAGAGGTAGTTGTGTAATGCTGGGCGGCTGCTCGCTGACAGCTGGTAACGTTGAGATTGCTGGTGTAGTACTTGGAGCAGGTTTGGTGTTAATGGTAACATTACTCTTGGCCTGACAGTAGAGTTGACAGAGTGGTAACAGCTCCTTGTGGCGGCGCTTTATGTGACTGAGAAAGTTGCCCGTGGACTTGGTGGTGCCTGAGATGAGGCCAAAGCAGGTTGTGCAAGTAGCTTGAATAGCACCGGGTGTTTTCTGATTTGGTTGTATATTCTTGTAAAATTTGCCATCCAAAATTTTCGGCAGTGTATAAGGCTTACGCATGGACTCGTCGTCGCTAAGGCAGGCAGGATCACTGGGAATGGGTGTTGTACTTGTGGTAGGCTCCAGCTTGATCTCAACTGCAAATTAAAATAAACAAATAAATTAATAGCTGGCAATATGGATAAAAAAAAGTTACATTTAACGTGTATGCAGAAATCAAACAATCTTATGTTGAACTAAAAGATAAATAAATTTATTCAAGTTAATTTAAGAACTGTGCAATGAAATGTTAGAAATTGGCTAAGTTAACAGATTTAATGTATGTCTGAGAGTTCGTCAATTATTTCAACAGAAAAGTCTGCCGAGTCGCAATCATCCGACTTGACCTCAGGACCATGAGTGTGCGGTGAACCAGCTATTCTCAAGGTCACATCATTTATTTTGGATGTCACTAAAGTGGCTCGACAAGCGTGCTTTACATAGCGAGAGCATCGCCAGAAAACATTCTTCAAACTCTGCCGATTCACCACATATCTGTAGCCATTGTAAATCAGCATAATCCGTCCACGCTGTGTGGTGGAATACTGCACGCTCGTGCTAATGTTTTTGTTGTCAAAGAGTGCCTTGATAGACTGCATAACACCTGGAAAATAGAAATAGAAACAGCATATGTTGCTTGTTAGTGCGATGCTAATAATATTGTATATGCATGGTTAAATGTAATTACAATTACATATTATAAAAGTAACTAACAAATTGGCTACGGCATTTTTATTTATGTTAATAAATTCAACATACAATTTGGCAAATTTTTATTATGCTAGTTCTGGCAGTTGTTGCTCGCCTTAATGGCGGCCAGCTTGTGGTTGATAAACTCCTGGACAGTATCCACCTGCAACTTTTCTCCTTGTGTTGCAAACACTTGACACACGTGCGCTGCAAAGAAATAACATAGTCTTTTGTTTATACTTATATCGCATACAAATACAAGTATTACGATGTACTTATTATAGCCTCGAAAAGTTTCGTGTCTGGTGCATCCTGCAGTGCAATGATTTTGAGCTTTTCCCTGCCAAGTACCAAGTCCGCGACTCGCGATGTATAAATAGCTGGTATGGGTACATAAGCCTTTGCCAGATCTGCCTTAGATACAAACACATTGCTACCGGCATACAGAGGTATTGGTGCCTCATTTGATTTTATAGCCGCTTCCGCTTCATTTAGGTCCTTTTTACACTGAACAATAGGTACTTGCTTCTTAGCCGATGTCGCTGTAAAATAAAGAAAGATATTTCTAAGTTATGCATTGCAATTATATATGGGTGTGCTACAAAATAAAGTAGTTAACAAATTAAAACACATTGAGAGCATGTTGTATTTATTTATTTCGCAAACACAAGTATAGTATATTAAATTATATCCTACATTGGCAAAGCGTGGCAGAGGCTCCGCCCGCTCATGATATTATTTTATGCGCACTGCCATACAACACATCGCGTAGCTATAATTTTATCACGTATATTTGAACTATCTTTGAACTTTTAAAGACTATAAACTTAAAGCATTTTGTTTTATACATTTAGGAATCAAATGTTTAAGAAATAACAACACACACCAAAACACGAAGAGAACTGTACAGTGTGCACAGGGTTGCTTTGCAGAGCCATTTTTATGTGGCAACGCCCGCGCAAAAAGTCTGGCAATGTCAAAACTCGCCGCAGTAAAGAAAAAAATAAGATGCTGAAAAAAGTATGTTTCAATACTTTAACAAAATAGAAGAGTAGCAGCAGCATAAACAATTGATTTTAGTGCAAGTGTGTTTTTAGTTTGTGAAATGCAATGATTAAACTGTAAGTTGGTAGTGTTTTGACTGTTTTCCAGTGCGTAACATAATGTTGTGTCTGTGTTGTTGTTAAATATGTAGTTTGTAGTTGTTGTAGTTTAAATATGTAGTTTGTGTACAAATTATACAATCGCATTTGTGTTAAGCCGCTTAAAAAGTGTAAGCCATACAAGAAAATCATTACAAAAACGTATATTGTGTTAAAATATAAAGCTATTGTGAATCGTGAAATAATGTTAGGTCCATATGTATGTATGTATGTACATGATAGCTGACTGAATCGAATATACATATGTATGCAAAGGCTAGTGTTTGTTTTACCTGTAACGGTTAATTCTTGATCATAATCAAGTCCACAATTGTGAAGAGTGCAATTAGTTATTTAAAGATTAAAAATATATTAGCATAAGAACACTGTTTGTAAGAAACAATCAAATGTCCTAGATAAGATAATAAAAGAAATACAAACATAAATAGAACTAAATTTTTTATTGAATTTAGTTATACTACGTTTAGTATTTATGTACAATGTATACATGTACATATTTATTTTACAATGAATCTGTTTTGCTTTGCAGAATACAAAATACTGTTGCCTGTGCAGAAAAAAAGAATTAAAAAAGAATGTTTTGATCATCTGGATGTGACCTTTACGCGCAGCAACCGTGGAAACAATTTGTTAACCATAAACGGAAAACCGTTTACACTCAATCGACGCATTAAGGATGCCTGCTACTGGGAATGTGTCAAGTTGAGATCACGCTTAGTCAAATGCACCGCTCGCGTAATAACCAAAGCGAATCGGATTTCGTCGCTGCGTGGTCAACATAATCATCCATAGAAAGAAATCTCCAGCTTACCATTAAAAATAATAAATATGTATGAAATACTTATACTTTTTAAAGCTCTTTAACTTTCTGTAGCAAATAAAAATTAGAATAGTGAACATTAAGCTTAAACTTTTTAAAACTAAATCACATATCATATCATATACGCTTGTACTAATTTAGCATTTGTTCTCTAGCCTCATTTTGTAAAGCAGTGTCATTAAACAAAAGTGCCAACGGTAATTTATACATCGGTGGTTTTCGTTTTGTCATTGGATCTCACACCAAAAGGCGTTGCTATTTAAAGTGTGCCAACTTTCGCACCAAGTGCCGTGCACGTGCCATACAGGACATGCTAACTGGACAGTTACACCTAAGCAATGGATTCCACAACCACAAACACAGAATCTATTTATCAAAAAAAGAGTCAGAAGCTTGAGCTACATGTATTATACACAATCACACAAATTCATGAAGCTCGTTCTTCTACCAAATAAAAAATCCTTTTTCATAAATTTTATAGTCAACTGGTTTTCACTAACATAAGCTAAGAGTAATTTAAGTTAGCTATTCAAATAATTATTAACTTTTTATGTTATTTTTTCACTTACAGGAGCCGTTTTACGACAGCCAAATATTGCGCAGTATGTGCGATCCAAGCGTGGCACAGATCTGGTCTATCACGCGGGCAACACTTACACGCCCAATGAGAAACTGTGTCAGGGTCAGAAATCCCGCGACTGGAAGTGCTCCATGTACCACAAGGCCAAGTGTCGTGCCCGTCTGGTGACGCGTTTGTCCAGTCAGGGCGATCAGATACATGAAACTAATTCCCGACATACGCATCCCAATATGTATACGTTGGAACGGCAAGAGTGTCCGAGTGTGGAGAAGCTCTGTGATGCGCGCAATCCACTTTGCAGCATTATTCGCATACCAAAGACGGGTATTTACAATTAACAAACAAACCAGCGATATCATGTGGTTCCAATCTACAATAAAATTTAAGCTCTGTGTAATTGCGCATTTATTTTATTTAGTTTTAGTTGCGGTGCTCTCTTTAAGTGTATGTTTTGTTATACTAACATAAATTTTTCTTACATTATAGTTGACGTTTACCTGCCCGTAGACTTTGTGGTGCATGCTAATGGAAAATTAGCGTCCCCC
Source organism: Drosophila busckii (assembly GCF_011750605.1). Taxonomy (NCBI): domain Eukaryota; kingdom Metazoa; phylum Arthropoda; class Insecta; order Diptera; family Drosophilidae; genus Drosophila; species Drosophila busckii. Next base: position 10,829,853 of record NC_046607.1, read on the forward strand.
AAACAGCATAAGCTACGCTTTATCAGAGGCCAACGCCAGACGATGCAGTTAGTTTATAATCAATATGCATACGCCAAGAATAATGAGCATGGAGCTACAACCTACTGGAACTGCCGCATACGTCGTGCTGGTCTGGAGCCTTGCCATGCACGTCTGTCGACCACCAAGCTGCCAAATGGCAAATACAAGATTTGTCTTAACCGATCGGAGCATAATCACATGCCCTCTAAGCGCATTATGCGCATGCTTAACCAAACATTAAAATAAACATAATTTTTAAGCGATTAGTACAAAAATATATACATATATGCGTGACAAAACAATTTGCTTGTCCTGTGTTTGTTTATAGCCGTAAGCTTAATCAAATTACAACTGTATTAATGATTTGCATTGTTTAAATTACAGAAAATAGCGTGGCTATATACTCAGCTACCTCGCGTGGACGTATGCAACTCATTTATGGCGGGCAGCCTTTTATCTTTGAGAAGACCCTAAAGCTGTCGACGGGCGAGGAGAAGCGCTATTGGCGCTGCAATCAATGGTGGAATCAAAAGTGCCGTTCACGTGTTTTTACCATCAACGACATTGTTTGCCCGCTGAACCGTTTTCACACGCACGAGGAGATTGTGCGCCGCAAGAAGCGTGTACGTCGCGCACCTCCCGCAGAGTCTAAGCCCTTTCAGCAATCAACACAAGCGCGCCAGGAGCCGCCTACGCAACAGGACCAGCAGCAGCATCATCACCAGCAGCTGGCCAGTGACGCTATGTTGGGAACCACTTTAGGCGATGAAGCTACAGCCACCATAGATGTTAATGATCTGGGCATGCATCTAAAGTACGAAGAGATTGTGGCTGATGTAACTGGCATGGTGGGAGCAACACATAGCCATGGCCACACGCGTATCTTAGGGCGCAAAAAATAGTTTTTAGTGTTAGTATATTTAACAAGCATTCATTGTTTATAAAAACACATTCAGCTTATAGTACTTATAAACTTACGCAAGTAAATATTTTCAATAAAAAAAAAGAGGATTAACTAAGTAGCAAGCCCAGCAAGTATTAAATAATACCACGCAACTATTAAAACAAAGAAACTTTTGTCAGCTATTCTAATTTTAAAGGATTTTCCTTATCATTGCAGCTGCGGCATTCTACTTCACCAAGGGCCAGCGCAAGTCAGTCAAGCTGAACTTTGAGGGTCACAGCTATGTCAAGTTCATGGAAAACAGTCGCGGCATCAAGTGGATTTGCTCCACGCGATCCACAACCAAATGTCGTGCACGCTTACGCACTAAAGGTAATTCGCTGGAAATACTGCATGGACAACATAATCATGCCGCGCCCAAAACGCAACCCAAAGAGTCTAACAAAGTGAGGACGGAACTAGAACATTGCAAATAGATATTTTTATTTAGAAGTAGTCAGACAGTGGGCTATAGGTTGCCTCACAATATTGGACTATACTGCATGGTCTTTATCTATCCAATATTTTCAAATCCGTCAAATGTAAATGATATATTAATAAATATCAGTTAGCTATCCGAGTAGATAATAGAGCAAAGCTGTAAATGAGTTAATTATATTAAATCTCTTATTGTTACAAAAACTTACTGTATTCAACAATAATCTCAAGTAATTCAGATTAAATGTTAATTATTTCTTGTGAGCGATTATGAAATCGTTTGTCAATTAATATATGAATTAAATGATTGATTCTAAAATGAGCGAATCATTTACAGCTTTGATATTAAGTACAAATAATGTAAAGTAATGTTATAATTAGTGCAGCTCCTCGAAGCAAGATTCACACATCCAGTTGCTGCCTGGACAACAATCGCAGTAGGTGTTAAGTCGATTCAGATTAGTCTTGCCCTTCTTCAGGCAATTAACACACTTGCCCTTCATACGCGGCACTGTCACCACAACAAAATTATGATTATTAGCACTGCGTAGTATATTATCCGGGTTGCTCAGATCCAGCTTGGCGCGTGTTAGGTCCAGGTTAGTAACGTCAACCACTGCACTCGACTTGGGCGCACTCGCGTCCACATTCAGTATGCGTTTTTTACCAACCACAGGTGGAACTAAAGTGGAAGCTTTGATGCATTTTATGCCGGCAACTGGCAGACGTTGGACTTCGCGATGTAGGACATAGGTTTTGACTAGAAATAAAATTAAATTTATTAATTATTTATATAAAATAAAGGTCATTAAAATTATAAATTAAAATTAAATTAATTCGTTTTACAGGTTTTAAAAGCAATTTTATTCACAGCTATATATTTTGGGTATAAAGGTCTTAAGCGGTGTGGGTGCTTCATGATGGTGAGATCCACGCGCAGATACTATAGTCTTATGCTTGGTAGTTAATGCAGCGTTGCAGCGTAGTTTCCTGTAGGCACTGCAACGCCAGAAGGTCACACACTGTGCCACGTTGTGCGAGTGGGAGCTATAGGTGTACCCCAAGTGTACCAGCTGGCCGCGGAAGTTGTAGCTGAGCACTGCTTTAAAATAAGAGAAATTATAAATATATGTATGTATGTATAAAATATCAACTCAACAAGACTTACAATTCCTTAGCTAACCAGAAAACCCCATTAAATCTACAACTTTACAACTAAATGTTTTTGTCTTTATTCGACCGGTTTGACTTATTAAAACTAAATTGCACAGTTTAATGCCCCTTTCTATTCGTCTATAAGCATTAAGGATGCGTGCATCAGTTCATGTTCTGATAACTGCAGAGTTGCGGCATCGCTGGTAAGCAAATGATGATCTTGATCGTGCTGCTGCTCTGTTTCCACCAGCTCTTCTTCTTCCTGGTCTGGTTCCTGTTTCGGTGGCTGAGGCAGCAGCTCCGTACTATTGAGTGTGCGTACCGTCTTTTTTAGTTCCGTGCTTGCTGTTGCTAGACGATTGCGTTGTATAATCTTCTCAATCTTCTCTTTGTGGGGCATATGATTGTGCAAGCCACCGGTGATGCTTTTAAGCTTGCCATTCTCAAGCACGCAGCGGGAACGACAACGTTCTTCGTGCGCTTTTTTGGAATAGTTGTGGCAGCGCCAGTACTCTTTGTGGTTCTTTCTACTATGACAGTTGTACATGTAGCCATTAAGCACCAGACAAGGCGTGGACCAGGGACTCTCAATGAAAAGCAGCTCGCTGTCGTCTGTAAATGAGAGATAGGGAATGATTAGAATACATTATTGGAGCAAATTTGATTTTAGTTAAGAAGCATCAATACACTAAATTGTAGACGCTGGCTTGGGTTTTGTTTGTATTTTATTTTCTCTACACTATTGTTTTATGATTACATATGTATTTACTTATCGTCTAATGCAATTTGCCCTTTATTGGCAATATCAGTGTTCGCGTTGATTTGTCATCGCTGTCACTGGCGCTGTTCTCCTCCTCCAGCTCCTGCATTTCGATTTCGTTAGCCTCTGAAGCGGGCACAAAGAGTTTACATTCCTTTCCATCCTTGGTGGGCATAATGCTGATATTGCTGCTGCACAAATATTGCGATAACTTTGGATTTGATGCACATATCTCTATGTATTCCTCGAGCTCCTCCTCCACATTGTACAGCTGCCTCAGTCCAATGCGTACTGCATGCGATTCGTGGTTGTGATCACGCCGCGCGTCCAAGAATTCACCATTCTTGGTAATGACCACGGCCTTGCAGCGCAATTTTAGCACATCCGCGCAGCGCCAGGTTGTTTGGCCATTAGCCTGCGTTAGCTTCTTGTTGTAGATGTAATCCATGTAGACTAATTGAGCATTCTTCTTTTGGCTGCGTATGAATTTTATTTTGCCAGCTGCGTTTTGTGTTTATAGTACATAATACAATAGAGAAAGCAACAAGAATGAAGAAGAAAATAAGTGAATTATAGCTTATGAACTACATGTACAATCGGATTAATTTAATTGACTAGTATATCTAATTCAAACTAATATTGAATAAAACAGCGCATAAGTAAACATTGTTTATTAAACATATTATTTATTCATGCAAGTTCTATAGACGATTTACAAATTATTCGCACACTAAATACACACTCGACACTCGAATATCACTTGAAGCACAATTTCCGTTCGTACCGGTCGGCACAAAAATTACACTTTCAATTTACACAGAAAAATTTATTGATGGCAGGCAACAAAAATATGTATGCGGTTGTCGCAATGTTGCCACCTAATTTAAAACAGGGTTGCACTCTCAACCGTAAATTTCTGGCAGCACCAAAAGCGAAAATTTTAAAACGCGAAACGGAGATAGGACGACAAAGAAAACTGGATACTCCATAACCCCGGGATCAGATTTTTAGACGCAGAATATTTATGCACTTCCAACAAACAATAGTTCGCGTGAATTGGAAAGATTCGGCATTCAATGCCGTTGCTAGACTAACTCGAAAGCAAGCTTTTACGTTACTACGAGCAGCCATTACAACATCTTGTTTAATAGTTCTTACGGTTTTTTTTTTACTAGCGCCACCTTTGGCTTGGTCATCATGTGTTGTAAGTTTGTTTTGCTTTGTAAAACTGAAATTTTCAAATAAAATTCAATGTTAACTAAAACTAAAGTATAGCAGAGTACCTTCTTTATATTGGATCCGTCTAAGGGAGGTGGTTGGCTGCTTTTCTCTTTTCTGCTTATGTATGCGGCTGTGTTAGGTTGGTGGTCCAGCAGTGGTGTGGCGGTCCAACAGTATCATCGAAAAATTCAACACTCTACTTACCCCTTCACAACAAAGTAAGAAACAACCGTTTGACGCGAGAGCAGCGGCCACAGCGTATTAATCATACACTTAGGCCAGCCACTCAGCCAATCACTCTCTCGTACGATTAAATAGAGCAAAAGGCATCAATGCTACTTGTAACTAATGGTCAATAAAGTAGCGCTTAAATATGCATTTCAGCAACATTAATACTTGAAGACCAAATTATAAATTCAGAAGATATTTAAGCGCTCTTTAAAAGACACAAGAGTAAATCGAGTTGCGAACTGCACAGTTGAAAGAATTCAAATTAAAGAGCCTGTGCAATTCGCAGTCGAAGTCCTTTTACGAAAACTAACTTAATCTAGGCCGATCCATAAGTCCAACTGGAACCTAGGATCTACATCAGTAAATTTCAACCAACCTTGAGCCTCTGTGTTGCCTTGCTCGCCGCCGGTGTCGACAAACGATGAATCACTGTAGCTTTGTGACTGCTGCTGCTTGACCACGGCCTTTGATGTCGTTGCTGCTACACTGCCACTTGCAGTAGCTGCTGTTTGTGCGCCTGCCTGATCCTCATTTTCGGTGAAGTAGCTGTCATCGTATCGCATGTCTCCGTAGGTATCGTCCTCAACATAGGATGTATCGCCATCAACGGCAACATCGCCATGTTCTTCACTATAGTCAGGCTCTGATTTCGTGGGCATGTCCATGGGCAGTTCAATGTATTCTTCTTCTTGGGCGGTGGCTTGCTGCTGCTGTGCTTGGCGGCCCTGATGGACTTTTGTGTCTGCCGATACAACAGTAGTCTGCACGGTGATTTGTTGAGGGGCAAGTTGCGTTGTGGCCGTGGTAGCAGTTTCCGTTGCCGTGTCCATAGAATCAATTACATTGGCGGTACTGGTCTTGGAGCGTTTTACGGTCCCGCTGCCAACCATGCTACCCCCACGGGCAGAACGCTTGTTTGTGGATACCAATGTGGCGGTTGTTGTGGTGGTTCCGGTTTGCAGATGCTGCGCTTGTATGTGCTGTGGCTGTTGCTGCACAATGGTAGCTTGGGGTACGGCGGTTGTCTGTATTACGATTTGTGTTGTGCCCTTATCGTCGCCCAACACATCGTCCACAGTCTCAATCTTATAACGAGCCGATGCACGCTGTTGTTGGCGCTGCACGCGTTGAGTTGGAACCTGTTGTTGTTGCTGCTGCTGTTGTTGTTGTTGTACCTGTGGTGCTGCTGGTGGGGGTGTGGGCTCTTGTGGGGGCTGTGGTGCTGGATCATTCTGTAAAAATTTCAATTTGTTTATTTACCCGTTTGCTTGGGGCCCAATATTGAGGTAGAGAATCAACCACCAAACATGCACTCTTGCAGCGAAAAGAGTACAACTGCATTGTACACACACGCTATCTCTTTCCCGCGCATGCGCTCATAACCAGCGTCCAACTACATTACCTTGCTCTGCTGTTTGGTACAGTCAAACCAGCTCTTATACACACAAACTAGCTTTGTTTTGTGCGTGTGTTTGTCTATATATGTACGAGCGCTTGGCTTGTATGTATTGCGCGCGCAAGCAGCTTGGTGTTGGTTCTCTTCTCTCTTTTGGTCATATGTACATGTATCTATAATGTTGGTATTTTGTACTCACATCTGTCAACCCCTTTATTTGCAACGACTCTGCTGTGCTTATAAACGCTGGGAGGGCATCCTGTTTAACGTTCACCTCACCACAATACATAAATTGAATAAGGTCCTTCAATGCCGAATGGCTAACATTATTTAAAAAGACTGCAATGGGCACAATGCAATAAAATATATTAGCAATTGCAAGCCAATTTGGCGATCTATTTTCGAAACTTACCAATGGCGTGTGTATTCGACGGCATTTGCGTAAACATTTTGCGGAAAAAGGGCGAGCATACTGAGAGAACCAAACGATGAGCCTTTACAATATGCCCCTCCGCTGCAAGAGATACATCCACCAGATCCCCACGACATAGCGACTCGTGGAATCCAGCGGACAGATTTGTGTTGAAATTGTTCCAACACAAACTGAATTGCTCGTCGTCCGCCATCTTGGACAAGCGTAGAAATCAATAGAATTTTCTGTATCTACTTGTTTGTGTGTGTACTGTAAGAAACAAAAGCAAAAAAATGACATTTAATATACTTTGCAAAAATAAGTCTAAATAAATGCGGCAAATTATTTGTTTACAATTGACTATAAAAAAGAGCAGCAAAAATGCAGACTCAATCAATAAAAAAAAGTGGGAAATTTTTCACGCATGAATAGAAAACGTAACTTTTATCACTTTAAAAACTTAATTGATCAGTAAATTGCAGCTGAACATTCAAATTTTAAGAAAACTTACCTTTATCCTGAATATATTTATATGTAATATACTTTTTCAGCACACAAATTAATAATAATTACTTTTTCTTAGCTGGCGATGCGCAGCCGATGTCCGACTTTTCAGCGAGAAAAAATGTAATAAAGTGTCGGTGTGACCAAATAGCTTAGTTAGGAAATGCATTCAAAAAATACCGATTCTATTCCTCATAATATACTATTTAAATACTATTGGTAGTGCTGATCAAATCTGATTTATATCTTGAGGGGGAAGTCGTTTCCATGTACTTAAGTAAATTTGGTGCGGAAAACGACGAGCGTTGTAATTACAATTAAATATGACGCGACTTTTTCATTGCCTAAAAGTGACGCGAATTTAGCATCTTGTGCTTATTGACACATGGTCACACTACGCACTTGCATGATAGTGAATTTGAATTTGCAGCTACGCGCAGCTAGTTCGCGTGATTAAGTTCACTGCCAGGAAGGGTTACCAAAGTAGTCACGGAAGAAAAGATAATATATTTGTAATAATATTAATTAATCGAAGTGATTAATTTTTTACATATTAGACGATAGTTTAGACTGTGCGAGCTACAATTGCTTTTAAAATTTAAGTTTATATTTGTTAAATCAAATCCAAATCCAAAGTAAAATCGGTCAGATGTTGACACTTGCTGAAATTTAATCTATTTGTTCATAGATAAACGAAATTCAAAAATATTAAGTTTTTTGAAATTTGTGATAGGTACCATATTTTTTGAATCACTGCATGAAGTTAAATATTAATTGAAATCAATGGCGAATTTGAGTTTGGCATCATGGCACCGAAAGGGCCGAATGAATCGGGGATTAGCTTTCAAAACAAAGCTGCCATTTGGGACAATGCAGAGCAAACCAAGAATGTGGTGACTTAATCGCGTGCTCACCGTGAACTATTTGAATCTAGAGGGTGTGGATGCGGCAAGGCGAGGCACTTAGGCTGTATTCGAAATTTCGCAAAGCGTTATGGCAAAATCTACGCGCCGTCCAAAGTTTGAAATACCGTTGGCACAAAAGCTTGTTGGCGCGGGCTTGATTGCAGCTAATACCAAACTAACGATCTTGGCTTTGAGTGATAACACGCTAGGTCCCAATGGCATGACCGGCTTAGATTTCCTGTGCTCTCCCGTTTGCTTTTCGCTGGTTTATATTAACAACTGCGAGTTCTGAGGGTGGCTGAATGCTGTTCAAGGCCATGCGTAATCTGCATGCCAACGCCAAAAAGTGGAGGAAATTTGCATGCCCCAGAATGCAATATATCAATCAAAATATCTCAAAGTATACAATTTCTACTAGTTTTTAGTGTTTTTTTAAAGAAAAAAAAAAGCAAATTGCGTAGTGTGACCATGTGAGCATACAAACCACTAAAAATTACACAATATGTATAGTTTTACATATGAATACTGAAAAGAAATTGCAAAATATAAAATATATATTTTTAAAAATTTTTTTGTGTCGGTTTGATCAAAAACTTAAGTTGGGGAAATGCATTCGAAAATTCTTATTTTATTAAAAAAATACTATTGGTAGTGTTGACTAAATACGAATTATACGTTGCCACCTTAAATAAAGGAAAAGTTAAGCGTTACCAGATGCTTAGACATAATTTGTGCGCGAAAGTTCGTCACTGAAATTAAATGAGAGTTTGACTGTTATAGTTGCTGCATAACTTTTGGTCAAAATCAACATTAAAATTATTGGTTCATAGTGCAATGATTAATTTATTTTCACGAATGGTCGATTTTATTGTAGCTATCCTCAGCAGCTTGGTGTAGAGCTTGAGCCGTTGCAGCATCTGAATTGTCCACCAAGTGACGCAGATGGCTATCCGATTTTTGCAGCAGCTCATAAGGATGGCCCAGTTCCAGAGCCTCTCCAGCCTCCATTAGCAGTACGCGGTTGGAGTCCATAACGGTATGCAGTCGATGCGCAATGGTAAGCACAGTGCAATTGTCAAACTTCCTGCGAATTGTCTTCTGTATGAGCATATCCGTTCTATAAATGACAAAAATAATAATATAGAGAACACTATGAGTTAAGCGCATCTTACTCAGGATCCACATTTGCCGTAGCCTCGTCCAGTATTAAAATACGATTGTTGCGCAGAATGGCGCGTGCTAGACAAACAAGCTGTCGCTGACCTACGCTAAAATTTCCACCACCATCATACATACGACAATCAAGGCCATCAGTGAGCGTGGTAACAAATGCACGTAGCTCTACATCATCCAAAGCATTCCACATTTCCTCATCGCTGCATTCAGCCATGGGATCCAGATTGTATCGCAGTGTGCCCGAGAAAAGCACCGGATCCTGGGGAATAATGGATATACGACTACGTAGATCATGCAAAGCAATATTTGCAATATCGACGCCATCAATGAGTATCAAGCCTTCGTTGCACGCCAGGCGGAAAATAGCTTGGATGATGGAGGATTTGCCAGCACCAGTGCGACCCACAATGCCAAACTTCTCACGCGGCTGAATGCTAAAGTTCAGATTGCGTAGCACCAGTGGGTATTGTGGTGCATAGCGCAAGTTAAAATTGATGAAATTAATTCTGCCTTGATCTGGCCATGCGGACTGCAGTTTCAACTGCTTTGAGCTATCTAAAGTGAACTCAGCTGGTAGGTCCGTGTACTCGACTACGCGTTCTACACTGATCATTTGATTCTCCAGTTCGGCTGTTTGACGTATACCCCATTGGCACATGCCTGTCAATGTAATGGCATGTAATATGGCCATACCCACATCGCCGCTGCTAAAATCATTGGGCAGCAATAAAAAACTAAAGATAACTGCTGCCATATAACTAACGCACAGAATACTCGTCCAAAGAGCAAAGGCGCGTCCGCTGGAAATCAACAGAAACCAGGCTGAAGTATTGGCATTCTGATAGCCATGGAATTTGTGCTCCAAAGCGTTCTGAGCTTGCATAGCTCGCACAGTTACAAGTCCTTGGAACGTTTGATTTGTAAGCGAGTAGACAGGACTACGTGCTGAAAATTGTAAATGTGTAAATTATTAATAGGATAAACTGCATTAGAGTTAGCTAGCAACTCACATATCGCCTCCAGTCGTTTCATACTGCGACTGGTGGACACATACAAGGCGCGCATACCAATCAAAGCACCAATGAGTAGTCCGGCCGGGAACACGAGCCAAGGATTGACTATGATGACTATGATCAGCACACCAGAAAGATTGACAATAAAGTCCACGCTGTCGTACAGAATTTTGGGCAGCTCACTGTCCAGGGAACGTATATCCTTGGCGCATCGATTTAAGATGCGTCCCGAAGAATTTGTATTAAAGAAGAACATGCTGGTGCTCATGATGCCCTTAAGAAAGCGATCGTGCAAATGGAGAGAGATGCGCAGGCACATGGCAACGAAGCCAAAACTGCGCATGGCGTAGATGATAGACGTGGCGGCAAGTATGACCACATAGTAGAGCATCAGCTTCTGGCGATGTCCAAAGTCCGCCTCCAAAGTAGCAGTTGTGTTCGAGGATGTGGTGTAGGCTTCATTAATATTGCTAACGAACGCAATTTGCTCTTCCCAGATAACCCTGTTTATGAGCAAGATCAATGTAATCTCAAGACCTTGGATTCCTGCATATTAACTTACCAACGTGACAGAAAGTAGTCCACTCCTGTAAGCATAATTCTAGCGCAGATGAACAAGGCGAGGAGTAGCCCCAATAGAAATGTGCTTTGTAGCGATTTAAAGTACGTTGCGTATACGTTACGCTTAACCGCACCCGTTAACTGCTGTTCCTGCTTAGCCTCCAATACAGCCTCCTCTGGCTCCACAGATTGCTGCTCCAGACTCTCCACTGAGCTACTGCGTGACGCTGCTGGTGAGCCTGACGTGGCATGCTGCTGCTGTGCCTGGTTTAGAAACTCAAACTGTTTGGAGCTATTTAACTGCTGATAGCTGCCTTCAGCCACAATCTGTCCGCCTGACATAAGCAGCAAGTGCTCCGCAGCGGTGAGATACTGCAACTGATGAGTGACCAGTATGCATATTTTATTGCCCAAGAATTCGCGAATGCATTTCTCAAAGATGTGCTTGCCCACCTGCGTGTCCACCGCTGACAACGGATCGTCGAGAAGATAAATATCAGCTTGGCGGTAAACAGCACGTGCCAGATTCACGCGCGCCTTTTGGCCACCGCTGAGACTAACACCACGTTCGCCCACGATCGTGCGATCAGCCGCTGGCAGCAGCTGCAGATCCTTGGCTAAGGCGCAGACTTTGATGACCATTTGATAGCGCTGCTCGTTGTAATCCTCCACAAATACAATATTATCGCGAATACTGCCCTCGAATATCCAAGGTTCTTGCGCAGCATACGAGATCTTGCCATGCACCACAGCTTCGCCCTCTGTTATGGCCAATTCGCCCAGCAGCAGCTGCAGTAAACTGGACTTGCCAGCGCCGACGGTGCCAATCACTGCCGTCAACGTGTGCTCTTCCATGAGCGCACTGCAGCTGCGTATGACTGGGCTACATGGCAGATCAACGCCTTCAAGCCAAGCGGCGGATACTTGTTTTAGCATTATGCACTTCTTACTGGCTGCGGGGTTATATTCGCGATATCTAATGGTCAATTTGGTATTATTGAGCAGTGGATGCTGCTGCTGCTCTACTGGATTAAGTTTATTCTCCACCGTTGGGTTGCCCTGTTCCGCCATCAGAAACTCTTTGCAGCGTTGCACTGACACTAAGGTCTCGGAGGAAAACGTTATGGCCATGGGCCAAAAGACTAGCATCGATTCAGTTAATAATGTGAAATAGGAGGACACGATGTACACCTTCTGAGCAGTCAGAGCATCGCCCAGATACACATAGGAACAGAGCGCAAGAAACACGCATAACGGCGAGATCATGACTGATATGGTCAGAGCAGCGTAGATGTAACTCGAGCCACGCAAGGCCAGCATTTCTTTTCGTCGCAGATGGACTGCCATACGCGCAAAGGATTGCTCCCAGGCGTACATCTTGATCACCTGTATGCCCATTATAATTTCGTTTATTAGCTTGACGCGCTTATCGGTATGCTCGGCTGTCTTGCGGCGATACAGAGCTGAGCACTTGGCCGCCCAAGCCTGGAGCGGTATAAAGCTGAGCATAAGACAGACCCCAATGATGGCAGCGATGCCAATTTGCTGGTACATTAGCCACACCGCCAAGAGCGCTTCTATCGGTCCAGTCCAGAGATAAGGTACAAAGCTTGACACGTGCTCAAAGCGTCCCAAATCGTTGGATAATATGTTAATGGCACGTGCTTGAAGTCCATCGTTGGTGCTGCTCTTGGACAACTGCAGACACTTGCGATAGATCAAGCCCGACAACCCGAGACGCGCCTTGCCGCCCACTTGATTCACATAGAAGACATATATGTGAAAAATGAGCGTAGCCAACAGCAGACAAGCAACCAGTCCAGCTGCATAAGCAAATGCAGCTGGTTTACTTATTGTGGTCTCGGCTTTTTTGCTAAAATAGCTCACCAGGCCGCCCAGTAGCAGCGGCGTGGCACATCTGCACGTCAAATGTTCATATTTAAAATGCTAACAAATAACGAAGACATTACACTCACCTGCAGCATGCTTGTAGAATCGAGTGAACAAAGCTGGGGACTAAGAACATGCAACCAAACGCTTGGTAAAGTATGCGCAGTAGGCTCGGATTAGAACGCTGCTGTTCAGCCTCCCACAAGGCGCTGAGTTGCGTGGTTAGACGCTCGCTGTCCAGAGTCTTTCGATGCTGGTAGAGCTCCTCTTCTGTGAAGGGTCCTTGAAGTCCACGCTTGAACAGCTGACGGGTCCACCTTCATGCAAGTAAGTATGGTTATCGATTTAACATACTAATGAAAATAATATAAAGTCAACCAAAAAAACGGTGACCTCTATATGGTTATAGAGATAAGAAAACATATTCTTTTTTTTTTGTAAAATCATATGTTGAGATCTTTTAATTACTGCTTATCGTAAGTCGAATATATTTTTTCAATGTTAGTGTACATCTCGAGATATAATGATAAGATATCAAGTTATATGTTAGAACAATATCTTAAGAGCATAGATACACGTGCGAGGACAATTGCAGACAGTTTGTCAGCTCAACAAGATTTTAAACTACAAATAGTGAACGACATTTTTATGAAACTTACCAAAATATCAAGCGTGAAACGACATTGGCATTCGTATATGGATTTTTTGGACGTGGAGTTTCTTTATCCTTGAGATTCATGATTATTATATGCGCCAGTCGCGTCTACTCACTTCCAATACCAACCCGAAACTGAAATGAAAAAAAGACTTTTTGTTTAATGGTTACATTATAAATCTTATCAAGAAGATAATGCTTATCTTTAAATTATAAAATTCGTCGTTTTTGGCTAAGCATAAGAAAACTCAAATTTTCCCAACTATTAATAATAGTTTTAGATATTAAATCTAAAACATTTGATAAAGCTAAATACAGCTTTTGTACACATTGATTTAAACTATTATTGTTTGTCAAAATTAAAGATATTGCATTGTCAAAACTGTTAAATTCTATTGTTCTTCAAGTGAATTCAAGTTATTGGTAGTTTTTAAATGTTTGCGCGTTATACTGATCCCGATTGTAAATGGGAGGCAAGTGGGTTGCCTTGGCAACTGGTGCCAACCAATTCAATTGCAACTTTGTTTGCTCAATAAAGTTGAACAAATTGATTTTGGCTAACGTGTGAAGACAGTGAAAATAAATAAAACGAAAATTCAACGACCAGTAAATTTAATAAATAGTAAATAATAGATTGTGTGGCTTTTGCATTTTGTTGTTGTAATGTTTGTGCAGAAAAAAAAGCTGGTTGAGCATGTATTGGCCATGCGGGGAAATAATGGGAGTGGTAGCGAAGATGAGGAGGAGGAAGAGGACGAGGGTGACATTTTACAGGTGCCCATTCAAATTAGTTGCTAATTAAAAAATGTACAAAAATTTAGTGCAACATTTACTAGTTGTGTATAAAGTATTTCTGCTTCAGTTTGAATGTAATATGTAAACTGCTAGCTCCTTGTACTTGTTGGCTGATTATGTAATCCTTTCTGTGGTGTAATGTTAAGTAGTTGGACTAAAAGAGTGTAATATATATGTTTAATAATTGAATTTATTTTTACATTATTATAGCTGAGACACCTAAGAAACACCTTATTTTATATTTTTAAACTTCACTCTCGTTGCAGCAAACATAATTTAATATATTCCAAACATAAAACCAAAAAAAGAGAATTTAATAAGTACGCACATAATGGCAAACATATGAGTGCTCCATGGAGCGTCTTATGTTCTAGTGCCCTATTTTGATTTTTGAGTCCACGACTGTCGTTTTTTCTAGCTGCACTGCAATTACTTTCGTTTGAAAGTCAATCTACACTTTCAAAGTATTTGTAATACTAGTTCATGTACTTGTATTTGTAATGGCAATAGTTGTTGTAAGTAATTTGTTTTTTGCTCTCAATATTAGTAGCTTAGTGCGTTGTTGTTTTTTGAAACGCAAATAAGCATAACTACTTTTTGAAACTAATCCAATTTTGAACTCTTTTCCTATTTTTGAATTTTGTATTTTTACTGTACATCTCATGAACTTAATGTAATTAATAAATCTATAACATAACAAACCGAATTACATAAATAATAAAAAATAAATAAATATCCATGTGCACGTAAAACTTTTTGCTACATAAATAAATATTTTTTTGCAACAAACGGTTTAACATGCATTGAACTGCAACCCAATATGACATTGGGGCTTTGGTAAATTGGTTTACAAAAAATAAATAAACAAAATGGACGCGGACGAAGCGCAGCGACGCCGTGAAGAATGCGAGCGCAAAGCTCGGCGTGGCGAGATGGATCCTCGCCTGGAATTTACTTTCCAGTTGCTGATCGATGCCACTCAGTTGCCCAGACATCAGCTCATGGATTACATATTCGAAGGGGATATGGTAGCTAACAGTGCCCTTTACTTTTAAATTATATTATATTATGAACTCCCTGCCCAGCTCGATGAAATCAATCAGCTATTTCTGCCCAATATGAAAAACAAGCTCTTGTGGTTTTATCAGGAAGTGGACGAGCCGGAGCCAGCACCTGCAGTCGATGCCAATAAGCCAGGTCCATCACGCACTGGCATGGCATCTAGCAGCTCTAAAACGCCTCAAGGTTAATATTAAGCCGTACAGGCAGACAAGACCTTTGTTTTTTATATACTACGTTTGCGTTTGATAGGGGGAGCGTCTCCCAGCGGGTTGCCGCCACCTAAGCAAAAGAAATTGTTTCTAACCGATGGCTGGACCTGTGCGTTTACTGGCATCTGTATATATATATTTCGCGTGAATACTTCCAAGCAGCTGCCGGAGGAGGGTTTCCAAAAGGACTTGTAAGTTGCTATTCAATAATTCTTATTCTTATATGTGAAAAATCTTGTCTTGTAGGTACTGTGGTGTCATAGATGCCAAAAACATTGGCTTGGTGACCTCCATAGAGCGCATTGTGGAGTTTGTGTTTATGCAAGCATTGGCATTTCCCAGCCTAGAAGGCGACGAGGAGGACGTTAGTTGTGGTCTTATAAAGGGACAGTTGCTACCAGGACTGCGCTCGTTTTGCAGTGCCTTGCGAGTTTGTGAACAAGTCTGCGATCATTATAATGTGTTTGCCGATGGCAATGATATGTTTGATGGCTGTCTGGTCGTCGATGAGGTCAAGGATATGGCCAAGAATCAAGAGTTTTGCACACAACTGGAGGAGCGTGTCAACAACTGGACCAAGGGCATCTTGAAAATTCTTGGGGAGAGCGAGCAGTTACGCAAAGAAAACGATCACAGTGGTCCACAGGACGAATTGGAATATTGGAAAAAGCGTGGTGCTCAATTCTCACAACTCTTGGCTCATCTACAAGACAGAGAGGTGCAGTTTACGCTGCATTGTCTCTTTCTAGCCGGCTCACGTGTAATGCGACAGTGGAAGGAAACCGATCGTAAGATTACTTTCTGCTATAACGAGGCACGCGACAACTCAAAGTTCATACAAGCCATGGAGACATGCTGTCACTCATTATATCTGGACGATCCCGTCAGCATGAAGGAATCCATATTAAGCCTGCTGCAAACAGTTCGTCTCATCTACAGTGTCTCACAGTTTTACAACACGTCAGAGAGAACTTCGGCTCTGATGGTGAAGGTGAGTATGATACTTATGTTTGACTAATAATATCTATAGTTCATTTTCCTTTTTCCATTTCCAGATAACAAACCAAATGATTGAAACATGCAAATCGTACATCACATGTCGTTGTAAGGAGACAATTTGGTCGCAAGATCGCACGTTAATACGCACCAAGCTAAGCAACTGCATTAAACTAAATCACATATACCATGAAACCTATTATACCGTTAGAGAGCAACCATTTTTGCCCAATCAAACACCATTTGGCTTTTCCGAAAACTTTGTGTTTGGTAAGTACCAATGAATATCAAGAGACAATGGATTTTTAGTCTTTTTTTTTCTAATGAACAGGGAAGTTTGATACATTCTGCGAGCGCCTCTCAAAGATTATTAACATGTTTAATCTTATTGACGACTATAATCACTTATTTGAACGTCGTCTGGAGGGATTACTGCTTGGAGAGGCTTTGGAAGATGCTTCAAACTCTTTTGAGGATTCCAAAAAAGAGGTCACATCCAAAAAGTACGATTATCTAGATCATCGCAATGCAGATTTCAATGTGGACTTCGATCGCTTCATAAGCAAAACAGATTCGCTTAAGGACACCATTGCCACACTTATAGAACGCGACTTTGATACTGTATGGGAGACACCACAGTGCATACGGTTCTTAGTGCGTTTCGAAAAGGTTAGCGAGAAGATACCGCTCACACGCATGGATGAGAAATACACGCGCATATTGCGTTATGTAGAGAAGGAGGTGGATCGCATTTTGAAAACCTTTCGCAAGCAACGCGATGATCCTCCGCTGGCGCGCAATTTTCCACCCATTGCTGGACGCATACATTGGTGTCGTGCTCTGAAATTGCATATAACCGAGCTCATGGATGCAGTGCTGGATCATGCAGTATTGAGTTCGTTGCCCTTGGCTAGAGATTTGGATGTGCGTTTCAACAATGTGCAGGGTATTCTGCAGGAGTATGAGGATGAGATTGTTTCCATTTGGTTGGACCAGGATGTTAGTGTGGCGGATGCTTGTCTGGTGCAACCGTTGCTTTGCCTACAGGGCGATCGTTTGTTTGTCAATCTGCATCCCACTGTTCCATTACTAATACGTGAGGCCAAAATGCTGGCCAAACTGAATATCGAGTTGCCTATAGTGGCGGCGACGCTCATGAGTCGTCATCAGTATTTTATAACCATACAGGACTCATTGAATGTAAGTATAAATAACCCATTGAACATTGAGTAAAATATAGCTTAAAATCTTTGCACTTTCCACACAGAGTCTTATCAAAATGTTTCTATCGACGGTGAAAGCTGTCAAGCTGGAGGTGCGTCCACTATTCTTGCCACAGCTGGTGCGTCTGACAGCCATGCTGCGACCAGGTTTGCATAACATCAATGTGAGTTCATTCTGTCTGCTGTCAACAATTTCTAACGGATATGCCCCCGACAGTGGACCAACCAGAATTGGATACAATTCTATGAGCGCTGCAAGCAGGCTATTGAAACATTTGAGGTGCTGGTGGCTCGTGTGCACGACATCTACTCCAATCGCATACTCAATGTGCTCATGTGGATGCAGGATGTCTCCTTGCAGATACTGCCAGCAGGTCTAATTGCCGCGCACGCCTCTCGAGAGTTCATTTTTAATTTAAAGCACTTGCAAACTTTTCACATTTATTTCCAAAGCAGACGATGAAATCTGGACAGTTGATGAATTTCTAGAGCGCAGTGAGGAAGCTTGCAGGTGAGTTTGTCGAGTGTCGAGTATGTGACAAGAAAGAAAAACTTTGTAGTATGTTGGTAGCACACACACACACACACAGACACACTCAAACACGCACATTCACACATACTTTGTGTGGCTTGACGTGATTAATTGAATTTATCAATTCAAATTTATGCATGAGTTTTTTAATTGCTAAAACTTTGTTTGGCAAACTTCTATTAATACTAACATGGTAACTTAAAAAAGGTTGTGCTTTGTGTAACAACTTTAACCACTTCTAACATTGTCCAACAAGTTATACTAAAAGCTTTTTGTTTAATCAAGTCACTGCGCAAATATTATTAAGCTTTCGTCCTTCACAGAAAAGCAGCTATTGAGCTAAATCGTAAGAGCCAAATGGTGTCCGAGGCTGTGGAGGAAGTTTTGAACTTGGTGGACAAGGCCACAGAAACGTTTAAAGAGATTGCTGGGGATGACGTGGTCACCTTGTTTGACGGCAAGTCGTTAGCCCAGCTGTGCTTGAGCTCAAGTTAACTGAAATAAACGCAAATGTAATTTGTAATTTTCAATAGCTACGCCCAAAGGAGACCAAACGGGCACGGCTGGCCACAAGCCGGAGGATGGTGCTGCAGCTGGAACGTCCAACGCGAATGCGGGGACAACAGCAACCTCAAGTGGTGGCGGAGGTAGTGGTGGTGGAGGCGGAGGTCAACAGCAGGACTGGAGCATTCTCTGGTCATGCTTCGAGAACCCATTGACGCTGCTCTCCACCTCAGACAGTCTTCCCAAAGGCATGCAGGTGCGTTCAGTATAAACATATTATATATATATATATATTTATGCGATCAACTCTCTCTCATGATCTATTCAGGATATGGTCTGCAATGCTGTGGTAGAGATGCGTCGCTATTATAGCCGCAAGGTGATTGATGTGCTGATCAAGGTTATACGGGCGGCGCTGGACACAATGCGACGTCGGTTCATTGCTGAGGAGCACGAGACGTGCAGCAAGAAGCCGATCTTTGCGCTGTACGCGCAGCTGCAGATACCCAATGTGGTCATCAAACCGAGTCTGGACGAGCTGCAGGATATATTGGTGACGGCGGGCAAGAATATCACAGGCATTGCGAAGGGTGTGGCTCAGTGGACTAGCGGCAAGGATCCGCCGGTGCGTACCACACCGTTAAATAGCTTCGCAATGTTCTCCAAAATCTTGTCTTACCAACCGCAGCAAGTTTCGATGACGGTGCAGCCGCGCGTCGGACGCAACCACACTGAAGCAGCTGGCGGTGCAAAGAATCGACGTCGCAAGATCTATTGCCTGGCTTCAGAGGAGCGACCCCAGATGCCGCATATGCTGAAAAGCTTCTACTCGGCCATTATGGACAACAAGGAGGTGGCCAAGGCACTCAATCAACTCTCCAGCTGCACGAAGAACATCAAGCCCGAAATTCAAACGTACATTAAGCGCTGGAAGCCATATCATTTCCTCTGGAAAAACGATCGCACAACGCGCCAGCTGATGGAGTTTGGTCTACAGCAATTTGAATCAACGCTACGTTGCTTAGCTGAATTGGATGCCAATCTGCTTGTCGAGCCCGACATGGAGGTCTTTGGCCAGTGTGTGGCCGTGTACAATGAAAGGCTCAAGTATGGTCTGGCGATTGAGATTAAATGTGAGTAATTAAGTGGGTGTTAAAGGTATTGTATGTTAGGCTGTTGCCAACCAATCAACCGGAACCAGGGCCATCCTTGACTTAACAACCCGTGGCATTAAATAATATCTTAAACTTTTGCTAAATGCATGCACTATTAACCAAACATTTAGCACCCACAAAGGCAAATACTGACAGGCAGACAGCTATACAAAATTTATTGCTTTCCAATTAGATAATCAAATTTATTTAAGCATATTAACGGCGCATAGAAAGTTCAAGTCCCAAAAATAAATGGCCTACACCTTGGCCAGCAGCAGCAGCAGCAGCAGCAATAGCACGTGTCTTATGGCTATGAATACAAGCGCATACAGAAATCAATTAGCCCCTGCTACTGTTTGTTGGGGCTGGTGCGCATTGATTAATGGTCATGTTGTGGCCTTGATATAACTGGAGAATTAAACACCTTTGGGCCACACATTTATTTTCAGCATGCAACCACAAAATTGGCCAGGCCATGAAAAAGAAATACAAGAAGGAAATGGACTATGTCTATGCGGTGATCAATGAAATGGACCGCAAACTTGACCGCCCCATTCGTGACCTAGACGATGTCCGCATGATAATGGAGACACTGGGCAAGATACGTGAACAGGAGGTGGACATGGAGCTGCGCATTGATCCGATTGAGGTGGCGTGCAACTGTTACGCAAACAAATGACAATAAACTTATCTGAAATGCTTTTACAGGAAGCGTTTAATGTGCTCACGCGCTATGAAGTGCAAGTGGAGCGTGAACAGTTTGACTTGGTGGATAACTTGCGTGCCACCTTTCAGAATTTACTGGCCGGCGCCTTGCAGGCGCAGGTGAAACTGCTTGAAATGCAGCCGGCATTTCAGGGCGATCTACGCACCAATTTGGATAACTTTAAGCAGGACAAAATATCCTATGTGTCGGAATATCGCACGGCAGGACCTATGCAGCCGGGCCTAACACCACGCGAAGCCTCAGATCGTCTGATACTATTCCAAAATCGCTTTGAGGGCATGTGGCGTCGTCTGCAGACGTATCAAAGCGGCGAGGAGCTCTTTGGACTACCGCAAACGGATTATCCGGAGCTGGGTCAGATACGCAAGGAGCTAAACTTGCTGCAAAAACTTTATAAGCTATACAATGATGTTATTGACCGCGTTAGCAGCTACTATGATATACCCTGGAATGAGGTGGACATTGAGGAGATTAATAATGAGCTAATGGAATTTCAAAATCGTTGTCGCAAGCTGCCCAAAGGCTTGAAGGAGTGGCCAGCATTCCATGCATTAAAGAAAACCATTGATGACTTTAATGACATGTGTCCGCTGTTGGAGCTAATGGCCAATAAGGCCATGAAGCCCAGGCATTGGCAGCGCATCATGGATGTTACCAAATACATTTTCGAGTTTGACTCTGAGGGTTTCTCGCTTAAGAACATATTAGAGGCACCACTGCTCAAGCACAAAGAGGACATTGAAGATATTTGCATAAGTGCCATGAAGGAAAAAGATATAGAGGCCAAGCTTAAGCAAGTGACCAATGAGTGGTCTGTGCACGAGCTGCAATTCATGAGTTTTAACAACCGCGGCGAACTGCTGCTACGTGGCGATACTACAGCCGAAACTATAGGTCAACTGGAGGATAGTTTAATGGTGCTAGGCTCACTCTTGTCCAACCGCTACAATGCGCCGTTTCGCAAACAAATACAGCAATGGGTCTACGATTTGTCCAACTCCAATGAGATACTGGAGCGCTGGCTGCTTGTGCAGAACATGTGGGTCTACTTGGAAGCCGTGTTTGTGGGCGGCGATATAGCCAAGCAGCTGCCCAAGGAGGCAAAACGTTTCTCCAAAATTGACAAGTCTTGGCAAAAGATTATGCAGGTAACGGAAAAGCTTCTTTTACTTAAATATGCGCAACAAAAATAAGAAAATTTATTTACTGATAGCGCGCCCATGAGACACCAGGTAAATTAATTGTGCAACTTATAATCATAAAACTCTATTTATAAAACGAATTTAGGTGTTGTCGCCTGCTGTGTGGGCGATGATTTGCTTAAGCAATTGCTGCCACATCTACAAGAGCAGCTGGAAATCTGCCAGGTAAGCGCCCAAGCTTAATAATTTAGTAAACAATATACTGGATTGAGTGTATCACAGAAATCATTGAGTGGCTACTTGGAGCGCAAGCGTATTATGTTTCCGCGTTTCTTTTTCGTATCCGATCCCGCATTGCTGGAGATACTGGGACAAGGCTCCGACTCGCACACTATACAGAATCATTTGCTCAACATTTTCGACAATACCAAATGTGTCAAGTTAGTATGGCATTAGTTTATCACTGATAAGCATTATAGCTTCCGTTCGTGTTATAGATTCCATGACGTGGAGTACAACAAGATGATGGCAATTATAAGCAGCGAGGGTGAGATGATACAGTTGGATCGCGCTATACGCGCCGAGGGCTCGGTGGAGACATGGCTAACTCAATTGCTGGTCACAGCACAGCAGTCACTGCACTCGATAATTAGAACCGCATATGCGACAATAAACGATCCAAATTTCACATTGCTTAGCTTTCTGGAGAAGGTGCCGGCACAAATTGGTTTATTGGGCATTCAAATGATTTGGACACGAGATGCAGAAATGGCGCTGATGCAGGCCAGGCATGAGAGGAAAGTCATGTCCGAGACGAATAATAAGTTTCTAGAAATGCTCAACACACTGATCGATCAGACCACACGTAATCTATCCAAACGTGAACGCACCAACTTTGAAACGCTCATCACCATACATGTGCATCAGCGTGATATATTTGATATACTGGTAGGCATAAATAATTACATAATTAATAACTGCTATAGCAAAAGATTATTAAATTACTTCATTTAGTGCCGCATGAACATTAAATCATCGAATGACTTTGAGTGGCTCAAGCAGTGCCGCTTCTACTTTAAAGAGGATTTGGATAAGACTTGGATATCTGTCACAGACGTAACCTTTACCTATCAAAACGAGTATCTGGGCTGCACAGACCGCCTGGTTATAACACCGCTAACAGATCGGTGCGTATCTTGTCGTACATTTTCTGAGAACTTCGTCGAGAACTTGGGGTTTAACTTTAACTTTTAGTTCGAATAAAAGCAATTTTCAACAGCTTGACATTTAATTTAGCAATTAAGAAACTTTTTAGTTAACCACACATATGACAACTATTTTAATAGTACTTCATTTAATTTGTAGACTCTGTAGCTTGAACGAAACTACTTTCTTATTTATTATTATATTTACATTTGGCTCAAACACGTGCAAAACTTTTGCCCCACTTTGGCGGCCCGCAGCTCGTTTTCTTGCAAAAAGTCAAACAATTGTTGCACGAAAATAGCTTCCAAGTCGATAACTGCAAATGGTCACAGACACTGTACCAACGACAATGACATCCTTTTAATGGCTGAAGTCAACGACTCAATGCCTACGCAGTCAGCAGTTGACAAGCTTGCAAAAGATAAATTTCACTTAGCGGCGGCATATAAATAAAGTTCTTTTGGAGCAGCAACAGGCAACAAAGTGACGCCATGTTTCATCAAATACCCAAAGGCACTGCTGCCGCGAAATTCACGTTCATCTTACTCTGACGTATGCATAGTCGTAGTTCCTTCGCTCGACGTCGCTTTAAATTTTCGCGCCTGCTTTGATATCCGCTTGCACTTGCCAAAGGGAATTGCTGAGCAATTGCCAAATGTCGGTCGACGTTTTAGTTTAAATGACGCATACATATTACAGCAACAGTAAAACAGTGCGTATACGTCATACACATTTCTTTTCGGTTGCTTACTTATGTTAGACTCAACCGCCTCAGCGGTATATTACTTTATCCCTAGTGAAGCTTATTAATTTTACATTTTTGCATTTTAAATGCAATTTTTATTTTTACACTGTTGTTTCTTTTTATTTTAGTTGTTATATTACGCTGGCTCAGGCGCTGACACTTAGCATGGGCGGCGCACCCTGTGGACCTGCTGGCACTGGCAAAACGGAAACGGTCAAGGATATGGGCAAGACGCTGGCCAAGTATGTTGTCGTTTTTAATTGCTCCGATCAAATGGATTACAGGTGCGTTCCCACACAGACTCGCAGCACTTAAGATTCAGCGCACATCTTTCCGTGTAACTCATTCAATTTCGCTGCTCGTTTATATTGCATCTCTCAGGGGTCTGGGCCGCATCTATAAGGGTCTAGCGCAGTCTGGCAGTTGGGGTTGTTTCGATGAATTCAATCGCATCGAATTGCCCGTACTCTCTGTGGCTGCCCAACAGGTCGCCGTTGTGCTGACCGCTAAGAAGGAGAAGAAGAAAACATTCCTCTTTACCGATGGCGATACAATCGAAATGAATCCAGAGTTTGGCATCTTCATAACCATGGTAAAGCTAATCATCTAATTATCTAACACAGACTTTCATGCAACTTGCGACAAGCTAATGAGAGCCGTAATTAAACTACAGAGACACTTTATCACGCACTCAACTGTTGCACAATTGCATTTTCTCTTTCACTTTACGCTTATTTCATTAACCTGCTCAGAAAAGTGCTGCATGAAAAGTGTTGCATCTTCGTTTCCTTTTTTAGCGCACTCTATTCACGTGTGTGTAGCAGTAAGTTGCCTTCAGCCGATTCATTCATTATTGTCGGCCAATACTGTTAAAACAATAATTATATTAATGTTATGTATTCGTTGTTAAGCAGCGAGGAGAAATATATATGCGTACATATATATATATCATTAAAAAATTGTCAGACTATTGCTGCTTGCTACTTTGCCATTATTTCATTTATTTTATTTTTGAACAATGCAAAAAACCTTATAGTAGCATTAATATGCATATTGTCATGTGAAATTTAAAGTGGCGGAAAAAAATGTTCAACATACGCAAACAGGACGGGACAAGTTTTTGCTGAGTGCAAGGCTTTCAGGCTAAATTGATATTTATTAAATTTAAATATGCATGCATGAACATATTCGTAAATTTATAAAAGAAATAAGCAGAAAATCAAAAGTAAAACATAACCGATTTTTAAATGTACTTTACACATGTTGATTGTATAACGCTCGAAAAAAAAATATTACTAAATAGTGTATACACTAAAGAAACACCATTGTTTTTGATTTTAGATATTTTCAAAATATTTATAAGATAAACCCTCATAAGTATTATTTATTTTATATAATGGGGTTATTTTAGCAATCTTAAATACAATTTTTTTTAATTTTTTGAGTACTGACGTATTATACACAATAACGACAGGTACAGACACAGGCAGCGCATGTATTTGTTTCAATGACAAGACCATTAATGGGTGTCCTTTATATAAAAATTGACAGAGACTTTCGCGAAGTCGTGTGACATTTTGCTCGGCTTACGTGTGAACAAAATTGACAGCAAACTGTGAGAAGCACCAATACATACACATACACATTCATTTGTATATGCCTAGACACACGCACATCGGCATGAGCTGTGCTTGTGGCTTTTATATTTAAACAGCTTTTGTGGCAGATTTTGCGCTGTTTAAAATGCAATTAGTTCGAAATTCCATTGTAAGAATGTTAGGTATAGACAATGTGTGTACTTAAATATGTGTATCCTACAGTTTGCTAGTATTGGCAGTCAGCTCTGGGTATGGAGAGTTGCATATTAATTACTGCTAACAGCAACTATCATTGGGTAATGCGATTAAGCGCTGCGCCCTGATGCTGTCTACAATGTCTGTTGTTGTGTAACACACACACACACACACAAACAAACACACACACACACACACACACACAAACAAACACACACCTATCTGTACCTACCTGTACACTTACATTCGCATATCGCTATTCGCACTCATTTGCCGGTAGTCGACTCTTATGCGCTATTTTAATTTGCGCATTGAATTATTAGACACATTTTTAGCCCGCTTGCATTTGACTTTAATGAAACATTATGTCACTGCCCACAACATAACATACAATACACACCCACGTACCAGACACACACGTGCAACTGGATTTTGTGCGGGACTGTTTGCGTTCCAGTTTGTTGGGTAAATCCTTTGTCGTGGCCACATTGCTTATTTATGTAAAAAGGACAGCAAAAATAAAATGGATAAAAATGTAGTGAGCATAGACCCAAACGCAAATGTTCATTTCGCCAGCCACGCCCTAAAATTGGCCACTAAACAATGTTTACATTTAGATTAGCGTACAACCAAATATCGATTGGGCTCGTGGCTACTTTTCTACCTAAACGCCGCATATCAAATGTCTGTGCAGCAAATTGATAAACGAGCTTTTATAATTTTCGCTGTGCTGCCGTCAAATTTTATGTTGATGGAGCTGTCATTTATTTGATGGGATTTGTTGGCTCTTTATAAATTTAATCGCTATTAATTCCAGAGCATGGCATAAACTTGTCTTAAATTCGAATCGCACCTTGAAGTAGTTGCTACCAATAGTTTCTCTCAATCAGATTAGTAAAGTGACAAGCTCCCCTTGGTTGCAATAGTTACAGCGCATACACCGTCATGTTTACAGCTGACTCGAACCGAGTGACTGATTGACTGAGTGACAGGCACGGTAAATGCGAATATGATAAATCAATTTGTACTTGATAAATTTGCATCGTAATGCTTGCAGCTAGTTTGCATCCATTTGCATAGTATTTTTAGCAATTTGTATATTTACTTATTTTATATTCACTTTTACTGCAACTTTTAGAATCCTGGCTATGCAGGCCGCAAGGAATTGCCGGAAAATTTAAAGATACAATTTCGCACTGTAGCCATGATGGTGCCGGATAGACAGATTATCATCAGAGTTAAGTTGGCGAGTTGTGGATTTTTGGAGAACATAACATTAGCACGTAAATTCTATACGCTGTACAAGCTGTGCGAGGAGCAGTTGACCAAGCAAGTGCATTATGATTTTGGCCTGAGGAATATACTCTCAGTGCTCCGCACTTTGGGCGCTGCCAAGCGCAGGAACTCTAAGGATAGCGAGAGTACGATTGTGATGCGGGTCCTGCGTGACATGAATCTATCCAAGCTTATAGACGATGATGAGCCGCTTTTCATATCGCTGGTGTCGGACTTGTTTCCCAATCAGGTTAATAACATACTAAGCAAATATTTCAAAATAAATTAATAAACTATAAATATGTTATTATAGACTCTCGAAAAGACCAACTACCCCGAGCTGGAGGCGGCCATTTTGCAGCAAACTGAAGAGGCTAGTCTGGTTTACCATCCTCCCTGGGTTCTTAAACTTATACAGCTCTACGAGACGCAAAATGTGCGACACGGCATCATGACATTGGGTCCCAGTGGTGCCGGAAAAACCACTTGCATACATACGCTGATGAAGGCCATGACTCACATGGGTGATAATCATCGCGAGATGCGTATGAATCCCAAAGCCATAACAGCGGCACAAATGTTTGGACGCCTTGATGTGGCCACCAATGACTGGACCGATGGTATCTTTTCAGCGCTGTGGCGTAAAACACTTAAGCTGAAGCCTGGCGAGCATGTGTGGCTGGTGCTAGACGGTCCAGTGGACAGCATATGGATTGAGAACTTGAACTCTGTGTTGGATGATAACAAAACACTAACGTTAGCTAATGGTGATCGTCTTACAATGGCGCCCACCGTAAAAATTATCTTTGAACCGCATAACATAGATAATGCCTCACCGGCCACAGTATCTCGGAATGGCATGGTGTACATGAGTTCCTCTGGATTGGATTCGAGACCAAGTATGCAACTAGCATAGCTGAAGCAATTACATACAAATACCTCATTGATTTTTAATAGTCGTACAGGCTTGGCTTAAGAATCGTGCACCTGGTGAAAAGTCTACATTCTCTGATTTGTTTGAGCAGACTTTTGTGGATGTTTACAATTGGGGCGTGCAAAATGTTAAGCTACAAATGCCCGTCTTACAATGTAATATTGTGCAGCAAATGCTTTTCATTTTGGAGGGACTCATACCCACCAAGAAAGATGATGAGCAGGCTGTCAGTTTGTCCAGCAAGGAGAGTCAAGATGGTAAGTGCAAGACTAATTTGATCTAAGATATGTTTGCCTCATGCCCCGCCGAGTGCATTAGCAAAGCACAACAAATTATTATAAAACAAAAACACAACTATTTCAGCGGTTAAGCGTTTAGAACATCACAAACAAATTGAAGAAGCTCGACGGCAATCGATTGGCAGTCAGATTGTCGGTAACGTATTTATGCATAAAATTCTACTCGTAGAGCTAATAAATTATATTTGAAATTTCTGCTAATCGTTGCTTCTGTGTGTGTCCCCAGCGATGTTCAGAATAATCCAATTACTAACTGCACCATTTTAACAGATTTGCATCAAACAATTATTGACTTCAGTTTTAAATTTATATTTGAAATCTAAACATATTTTGTATTTTAAAAGCTTAGTTGTAATAAATATTCAGTTTAATTTTTTACAAACATATTTTAATTATATCTCCTTATATATTATAAGTATTATTTTTTTTGCACTAAAATTTGTGTGCGTTTTTCGAAACTCATAGCTCTAAAATCAGAGATCTGACGTGGGCAATACAAACTGAACGCAAGCTCTGTTTATCTTACAAATATGTACATATGTGTGTCTTTAACTGTTGAGTAGCTTTTGTATAAACCTGTGATTGTCCGTTAGTTACTGCTACTAATCTGTGTGATTTTTACTTGAACTTTCGCACCAATTAACACTAACATTGGCAATTGTAATTACTCTTTTTGTAACTATTGAACAGAGGATCTGCCCGACGAAAGCGCAGCCGAGGAAAAGGAGGACACCTGTACTCCGGAGCACTTGCACCGCTTGTATGTATTTGCGCTAGCCTGGGGATTAGGCGGGTACCTCTCGACAGGCGATCGCGTTAAAATGAATCTGTTTGTAAAGGAATCGTTTCCACACTTGGACTATCCCAAGGGTAGTGCGAATGAAAATACAATATTTGACTTTTTCGTTTCTCCAGTGGGTGTGTGGCAGTCGTGGAAGACGCTAGTCACACCCTACATGTATCCGGAGCTTTCCACACCAGACTACTTAAGCATTCTGGTACCCATTGTGGATAATGTGCGCATCGATTATCTAATTGGCACTATTGCCAATCAGGAGCGCGCCGTGATGGTCATTGGCGAACAGGGTACAGGCAAAACGGTCATTATGAAGAATTTCATGAAAAAAATGAACGTTGAGACCTACATGGGTAGGTCGTTTAATTTCTCTTCGGCCACCAGTCCATATCAGTTTCAGCGTACAATCGAAAGCTATGTGGAGAAGCGTGTTGGTGTTACCTTTGGGCCACCCGGTGGTCGCAAGCTTATTGTCTTTATTGATGATATCAATTTGCCCGAGATAAATGAGTGGGGCGATCAGATAACCAACGAGATTGTACGACAGTCCATGGACATGAAGGGTTTCTATAGCCTGGAAAAACCAGGCGATTTCACCACCATTGTTGATGTACAATATGTGGCGGCCATGGGTCTGCCAGGTGGTGGACGCAATGATATACCATCGCGATTGAAGCGCCAATTTTGCGTGTTCAACTGCAACATACCCGACAACGACTCTATCGATAAGATCTTCCGCGTTATCGGGGAGGGTCATTACAATGCCAAGCGTGGCTTTGTGCCCGAAGTTCGCAGTTTGGTTAAGAAATTAATCGTGGTGACACGTCATCTATGGCAGCGCACACGAGAAAAGCTATTGCCTACGCCGGCCAAATTCCACTATGTGTTTAGTTTGCGCGATCTATCGCGTATCTGGCAGGGCATGGTTGGCACCTTATCCACGGTGATTACCTCGGAGGGCGTCCTCATGTCATTGTGGAAACATGAGTGCACGCGTGTATTTGCCGATCGCTTCACCACGTTCCAGGACAAGGAGTGGTTCGGCTCAGAGTTGGCCGCGCTAGTGCGCGAGGAGCTGGGCGAGTCCCATTCCCAAATGATAATACCGAATCCGGTATTTGTTGACTTTATGAGGGATGCCCCTGAGCCCACGGGCGAAGAGGGTGAGGACACTGATATGGAATTGCCCAAGGTATACGAACCGGTGAACTCTCATAACTCGTATGAAGCGCTTCGCGAGCGTCTCGTTATGTTTCTCGCCCAATTCAATGAGATGGTGCGAGGCTCCGGAATGGATTTGGTTTTCTTCCCCGATGCAATGCTGCATTTGGTGAAGATCTCCCGCATCATTCGGCATCCGAGAGGCAACGTCATGCTGGTCGGGGTCGGAGGTTCTGGAAAACAGTCGCTAACGAAATTGGCATCGTTTATAGCAGGCTACAAGACATTCCAAATTGCGTTGACGCGTTCGTACAATGTGGCCAACTTTTTAGAGGACCTAAAGCTGCTCTATCGCACCTGCGGTGTCCAGGGCAAGGGCACAACCTTTCTCTTCACTGACATGGATATTAAAGAGGAAGGTTTCCTCGAGTATCTCAATAACATACTCTCGAGCGGCGTCATTTCCAATCTTTTCTCGCGCGATGAGCAGGCCGAAATCGTGCAAGAGCTGACGCCGGTCATGAAACGTGAAAATCAACGCAAAACAGCGACCCCGGAAAGTGTGATGGAATTCTTTTTGGCACGCACCTGCGCCAATTTGCACGTGGCATTTTGCTTCTCGCCCGTAGGTGAGACATTTCGGTCGCGGGTGCAACGCTTTCCCGCCTTGGTCTCCGGCTGCACCATCGATTGGCTGCATCCGTGGCCCAAGGACGCATTGGTCTCGGTTGCCAGACACTTTCTTAGCCACTTCGAGATTGAGTGTACACCGGCCGTGAAGGATGAGCTGGTTAATGCGCTCGGCTCCATTCAGGATATTGTCGCCGAAACATCGCAGGAATATTTCCAGCGATTCCGTCGCGCCACTCACGTGACACCCAAGTCTTATCTGAACTTCATTGCCGGCTACAAGAACATTTACCAGCTGAAGCAGCAAGAGCTGCGCGATGGTGTGGAGAAGATGGATACGGGTTTGGAGAAACTGAAAGAGGCCTCCGCCTCGGTTGAGATCCTTAAAAAAGATCTAGTTGTCATGGAGGAAGAGCTTGTCGAAGCCTCCAAAAACGCTGAATCCGTCTTAGTTGAGGTTACCGAACGCGCTATGCAAGCGGAGATTGTTAAAAACCAAGTGCTCATCGTCAAAGACAAGGCTGAAGCGTTGGTCGCTTGCATTGCAAACGAAAAGGCGCTCGCCGAAGAAAAACTCGAGGCAGCCAAACCAGCACTCGAAGAAGCCGAGAATGCACTCAATACCATTAAGCCGGCACACATAGCTACAGTGCGTAAGTTGGGCAGACCACCGCATCTGATCATGCGCATCATGGACTGCGTGCTTATCTTGTTTAAGCGCAAGTTACATCCTTGCATACCCGACGCGGGTACTCCCTGCCCAAAACCATCCTGGCAGGAGTCGCTCAAGGTAACTATGACTGCTGAGAACATACTGACGACTAACTTCTACTTTTCTTAGATGATGGCAAGCGCCACTTTTCTGCTACAGCTGCAAAACTATCCCAAGGACACTATTAATGATGAAATGATTGATCTGCTGCAGCCATATTTTCGCATGGAGGACTACAACATGGACATGGCACGTCGCGTATGCGGCGACGTTGCTGGTCTGCTGTCTTGGACCAAGGCCATGTCTTTCTTTCACAGCGTCAACAAGGAGGTGCTGCCGCTAAAAGCAAACCTAACAATGCAAGAAGCGCGTCTTAAGGTAAGTTTTTGCTTACGCTAATTATAGTTGTTTAATTGAAATTGAAAATGAATCATTAAAATAATCATTAATTATCATTAAAAATGATAAAGAATATAATATATATATGAGAATATAAATTCTCAAAAATGTTTGAATAGAAATCTTTAGCCAGCACCAAAGTTACATTGCACTCTTAACTTTCATAGCTTGCTATGGACGACTTAGCTGGTGCAGAGGAGCAGCTGCGTGAGCGCGAGGAGGCGCTTCAGGCTGTTAAGGACCAATATGACAAGGCGGTGGGTGAGAAGCAGCGTCTGATGGATGCTGCCAATGTCTGTTTACGCAAGATGACGGCAGCCACGGCACTCATTAATGGACTATCTGATGAGAAGCATCGCTGGACCAACCAGAGCAAGGAGTTCAAAATACAGTTGGGCAAGCTGGTGGGTGATGTGCTGCTGGCTACGGGCTTTCTGTCCTATTGTGGTCCGTATAATCAGGAGTTTCGCGCCAATCTCATACGCACCTGGATGGGCATACTTAAGCAGAAGACCATACCTTTTACCACTGGACTGAACATCATCAACATGCTAGTGGATTCTTCAACTGTGTCGGAGTGGACGCTGCAGGGTTTGCCCAATGATGATTTGTCTGTGCAAAATGCTTTAATAGCCACAAAGTCGAGCAGCTATCCGCTTTTGGTAGATCCGCAAACTCAAGGCAAGATATGGATCAAGTGCAAAGAGGATCGTAATGAGCTACAGATAACATCGCTGAATCACAAATACTTTCGTACACATTTGGAGGACTCGTTGTCGCTGGGTAGGCCGCTGTTAATAGAGGATGTGGGCATAGATCTTGATCCGGTCATAGACAATGTACTGGAGAAGAACTTTATCAAGTCTGGCAGCATTGAAAAAGTGCTAGTAGGTGATAAGGAATGCGATGTTATGCCGGGCTTTATGCTGTACATAACCACCAAGCTGCCCAATCCTGCGTTTAGTCCTGAAGTTAGCGCCAAGACTTCTATAATTGACTTTACAGTCACCATGCGTGGCCTGGAGGATCAGCTTTTGGGTCGTGTTATACTCATGGAAAAGTCAGATCTCGAAGCGGAGCGTGTCGCTCTTTTCGAAACTGTGATGCAGAATCAACGCAACATGAAGGAGCTAGAAGCTAATCTGTTGTTTCGTCTAAGTTCCTCTCAAGGCTCGCTGGTGGATGATGAGGCGCTCATTGAGGTGCTGCGTGTGACCAAGACCACAGCTGAGGAGGTTAATCAAAAGCTCAAAATATCCGAAGTTACAGAGCGCAAGATAATGAAGGCACGTGAGGAGTTTCGAGCGGTGGCCAAACGCGGCTCCATACTATACTTTTTAATTGTTGAAATGAGCAATGTGAATGCTATGTACCAGAACTCACTCAAGCAGTTTCTGGTCATCTTCAACAACTCTATTACCAAGTCTACTAAGTCCAGCGTCACTGAGGAGCGCATAAATATCATACTGCGTTATCTAACCTATGAGGTGTACAAGTTTACCAATCGCAGTCTATACGAGCGGCACAAGCAGCTGTTTACCCTCATGTTGGCTATTAAAATTGATTACTATAACGGCAACATAAGTCATGAGGAGTTTTTGACTTTTATCAAGGGCGGTGCATCTTTGGATTTAAATGGTGTGGCACCCAAACCGTTCCGCTGGATTCTAGATATTACCTGGCTTAATCTGGTAGAGATTAGTAAGCTCGAAACGTTTAACACAGTGCTACAGGTAATTGAGCAAAACGAACGCGACTGGCGCAGTTGGTACGAGTGTGAGAAGCCTGAGAATGAGGAAATACCTTGCGGCTACAATGCTGTGCTTGACAGTTTTCGTAAGCTGTTACTCATACGCTCTTGGTGCCCAGATCGCACTATATCCCAGGCTAAAAAGTATATTGAAGGTAAGTTCACTGAGGGCAAATTTTTATGTGGATTTGATTTATTTTTTGACTTGCAACGCTTATAGAATCGTTGGGCCCAGAGTACAGTGAGATGCAGATATTGGATTTGGAGGCCACCTGGTCAGAGTCGGAGCCACGTACACCTTTTGTCTGCCTGCTGTCTATTGGGTCTGATCCAACAACACAAATTGGCGCCCTAGCAAAGCAAAAGGACATAAGTAAGCGGCAACTCCAAGAGAATGACAACAACAATACAAATTGCATTAATTGCCAACAGCTCTCAAGTCAGTGTCCATGGGTCAAGGGCAGGAGTATCATGCGCGTAAAATGATTATGGAGTCCATGGCTAATGGCGGTTGGGTGTTGTTGCAGAATGTGCATCTGTCGCTGCCCTTTTGTACGGAGGTTATTGATATGCTGGTGGAGACAGAGCACATTGATGAGTCTTTTCGAATGTGGGTGACCACAGAGCCGCACTCCGAGTTCCCTATTGGCCTGCTGCAGATGGCTCTCAAATTTACCAACGAACCGCCACAAGGCATACGCGCCAGCTTGAAGCGTAGCTATCAGGTGGGTCCAACTATTATTCATACTCAAATTGCCAACGCTTGTTAAGCTTTTCTTTCGCTCTTGCTTCCTCTCCACAGTCATTCACGCAGGACTTCCTGGACTATACGTCCGCCACCCAGTGGCCTGCCTTGCTATATACAGTCGCATTCTTGCATACGATTGTACAGGAGCGTCGCAAGTTTGGACCACTGGGCTGGAACATACCTTATGAGTTTAATCAGGCGGATTTCGCCGCCAGCGTGCAGTTCATACAGAACCATTTGGATGAAATGGATCCCAAGAAGGGTGTCTCCTGGCAAACGCTGGTCTACATGATTGGTGAGGTGCAGTATGGCGGACGTGTGACAGATGACTTCGATAAGCGTCTGCTGACCACTTTCACTTCGGTGTGGTTCTGTGAGCAGCTGCTGTCCAATGCCTTTGAGTTTTACAAGGGCTACAAAGTGCCCAATACAAAGAACCTTCAAGGCTTCATAGATTACATAAACAGTCTGCCCGCTTACGATACGCCCGAAGTGTTTGGTTTGCATTCCAATGCTGACATCACGTACCAGATTAACTCGGCCAAAGGTAAGCAAGTGTGCCTTTTTTTAAGTTAGCTTTGTTTTTCTTTCATTTTCACAGCTTTACCCCCCGCAAGTTGCGCTGCTTTTTTTCTATTCGTTTCGATTTTATTTCTATTCTATTATTGTCATGTAAATTGATATATATGTATATCTATACGATTGTTTGGGGTCAATGACTGCCAGAAGGAACTTAAGTAAAGTCTTTTAATAAGCGACTGTCCTTAAGCGGTAGGCCGACATTTTCTTTAAAGCTTAGATAAATTTAATAGTTATGAGTTTAAAAAAGTCTCCTCAGGAGTGGGAGAAGACACATACATATGATTGGGTTCTTTTCACGGCAAATTTTAAAGGCCAATTAATATATATTAATATATTGTATATATAAAAACAATGAACTTCGTATATTAATATTTTAATATAACTTGTATTTGTTGCGTTCCCCGTTAAAAATAGAAATTCAATTTGTGACGCCTTTTTATTTAATTAGCATTTTTACAGTTTCCAATTTAAATGCAGTTTAATTATCCATTATCAATTAGCATTACATTATAGGTAAATATAACGTGAGCCTAGCCAGGCAATAAATTTTGCACGCTTTTAATTAAGTAAACATTAGGTTGGTGTGTGCATTCAATAAATAAATTAGTTGTGGTTTCAACTATTTTTAAGCTGCTCTAAGTGTTGAAATCCCACGTAGCGCATTTGCATAGCCGTCAGTACGGCGACCCAAGTGCGGTTATTGCCGAATTTGCTAATGTGATTTGTTGCAGGCATACTGGACACCATACTCAGTGTGCAGCCCAAGGAGGGCGGAGGGGGCGGAGGCGAGACCAGAGAGAGCATCGTTTATCAGCTGGCGGATGATATGTTGCGTAAGCTGCCCGCTCAGTACAATGCATACGAAGTGCGTGAGAATCTGAACCGGATGGGCATACTGCTGCCCATGAACATATTTCTCAGGTACTTTTGCCAGTCCATTGTGAGTGAGTGTGATGCAGTCAGTAATGTGTACCTTTGCCCCACCGCAGGCAGGAAATCGATCGCATGCAGCGCGTCATCAAGCGCGTGTATACGTGTTTATGCGATCTGAAGCTGGCCATTGATGGCACCATTGTAATGAGTCCAGCGCTGAAGGAGTCACTGGACGCCATGTATGATGCACGCATACCCGAAACCTGGATGAAGGTACGTACGTGTATTTAAGGCTAAACTACACACACACACAAACACACATCTGAGCTTTAAGCGACCGCCTAGGTGTGAGATTTTATGGTCGCCCAGGTGCTAAGGCGTCTTTATTTTATGTACAACTTTGTGGGCCAAAGTAATCTATACGTGTGAGTTCGTTTGCGTGGGCCATAACGCCGTAGCTGTGTTTGTTTGCGTTTTTATTGTCTCAAGAGATTTGTATCTTTGGGCAAACAAATTTGGCCCTCAATGTCGGGCCTTGCCGACGCACAACAAAGCACAAAGCACAACAGGCTGTGTTTTGGCAGGGTCAGTTTTGGTTAGCGGTAGCAATTGGCGCTTATGAAAATTTTGATTGATTTTTCTTAGCCATTTCGTTTATGGCTCATTGTTATTTATGCATGTAAACGTTTAACGCCTCGTCGCAGCTACCTTAATTAAAGACAAGGCAAAAGAGAAAGGAAAATGTTTTGTTGGGTTAAGTTTAAACTGTCAGAGAGTTGTTGATC
Organism: Drosophila busckii; assembly: GCF_011750605.1. Taxonomy (NCBI): domain Eukaryota; kingdom Metazoa; phylum Arthropoda; class Insecta; order Diptera; family Drosophilidae; genus Drosophila; species Drosophila busckii. The sequence continues at coordinate 10,866,166 of NC_046607.1, forward strand.
AAAGCAAACAACGCAAAGCAAATTACGCAAGCAATTAACGAAATTTTCCTGCGCCAAAACTTCAAATCCAAAAATCTGTATTGGTTTTACAGCAATTATGGCGCTGCTGGCTTTTAATATTCATTTCATAGAACTTTAATGAATAAATGCACACAACTAACAATAGAGTAGTAGTCCATATATAAACAAACATTGAACATAATAGTAGCTTAGAATACAATTATATACTTGCTAAAAAAAACAAGTTACACTTTCAACACATTATCTGAAGTATTCAAGAGATGCCATTGCACAGCTTGGCGACCACCAGCAAATCCTGCATAAGGTCAAAGCAAAATAGTGCGAAGAAGAAGGTAACATATAAACAACTAGCCTGCACATGCTGTGTGCCCAGTGCCGACAAGGAGTATGGATTCCTGAAAGCGAGGGCGGATGTTACGCCGTTTCCGGGTTTTGCGAAAAGTACAAAAATACGCACAATCGCCGAAAGATTGAAGAGTGCCTCATCGCGAGAATTGCAGGCGTCTGAGAGCAAATCGACAAGCTCAAGAACCAGCCAACTGTGTCACTCATATACAACCAACACATCAAGCATACAACGTCATTCGAGTTCAGCACAGTTAACGTTTGAGATGAAACGTAAGCTGTTCAATGAGGGAGAGTTTACCTTAACGCGCGGCAAGAAGCTTAGTGAGCTGCAACAATTGGAATATGAGCCTTTGCGGCTTTCAAGCGCAAAACAGGCGTCTTACTTTGATTTGCTGCGTATGAATGAATTCATTCGCGCATCGAATCTTAGTTATAACCCGTAGTTATGTTGTGCACTAATAAAAAGCACTATTTGTGCTTTACATCAGCAGACTGTGATAATCGTTTGTACGTCACTTGCAGATATCATGGGAGTCCACAACGCTGGGCTTTTGGTACACGGAGCTACTGGAGCGCAATGCACAGTTTCGTACTTGGATATCTACAGACAGACCAAAGGTAAGGCAAACAGTTAGACAGGGAGACAGCCAGGCAGGCAAGCAGACAGACAGACAAGCGACAGCTAAACAAAGCAGTCAAAGAAATCTCTGCACTGTACACATTGCATGACAAGAACTTGGTCAGCAGCTCTTTAATTGCTTAATATAATATACTACACTTTGTTAAATTCGTCAACAAATTAGGTATTCTGGATGACGGGTTTCTTTAATCCGCAAGGTTTTCTTACCGCCATGCGACAGGTGAGTGAAACTACAAAATAAAAAAAAAATATGATTTGCATTTGTTGCCATAACCACGCAAAATACAGACAGATTAGCTCGATGGGCTGCTAGTTATGACAGCATACACTAAATATAAAAAGCAAAAAAGAAAATGACAAATGGGTCAGAAACCCTCAAGGACTTGACTTAAGCTGAGGTGGGAGATCCTTTGTATGCATTTAGATAAAGATAATAAGCTACCCTTAGCTCTGTTGCCGCTAATAGCGTACTTTGCTGCAAAGTTACTCTAGGGAAATGCTTTAGCGTTTCTATTTTTAAAGGTCAGCAATGGGTCAGCTACAATATATTTAGCATACAGCGAGCTCAGACAAGTCAGTAGAGTTTAGACCAATGATTAGAATGCGCAATGAATGGCTCTGCATTAACTGTTATCGCATACTTATTGATATTTAATATTCTTGCAATTTATTCACACATTTATGCATTTACTCTGGTGTAACTGTGTGCCAACACTTGAAACAATTTGCCTGCACTGCTGCTGGGGAATTGCATTTACGCTACACACACACACACACACACACGGCATAATAGGAGGTAACACGAGCTCACAAAGGCTGGGCACTCGACTCCGTTGTGCTACAGAATCAAATAACGCGCTACAACAAGGAGGACATTACCGAGTATCCGACGGAAGGTGTGTACGTGAATGGACTATTTCTTGAAGGTAAGTGTCTTCTACTTCTTGCCTGTCACTTGAACATTTGTTGGCATCAGCGCCTTGCATTTCCACTTGAATATACATTCAGCATCTTGTTAATATTTGTACATGTCGTGCAAGACGTTTTTCTATGCATTATACTGCTCCTCCCCGTAACTTGAGCTTGAGGATTACATCCTTGTGTCAGGGTGCACACATTGGTATCTGTTTTCTTTATGTGGCAAGCCAAAGTGTTTGGGTACAACTGTTGCGCTTTGTAATTTTCTTGTTCTGATTGGATTTGAAAGCGCTAACCAAGGCTTTTGAATACAACTTGCTTATAACAGACAGAGAAAGATGCTTACTTTGTATAGTAGTAATGGAAAAGTTTTGCTAATTGACAGTTTCCAAGAAAAACATCACACATACGCCCTGTGGTAGTTTTATATACATGGTACGTAGGAGTCTGCTAAGCACAGCTAAGCTTAACTTTTGCATAATTTGCGCACATTTATGGCATGTGTTCATTTAATTCAACTCTAAGCTGTCAGGCAATAAAGATTTTGGCCACAGCATGCGTGGGCACACTGCTCACCCCAGAGCTGAAAGACCCTCGTGTACACTTTTACGAGCTGAACTTATTAATACACATGTCTCTAGCTGGCTTTAAACTTTATTGTTTTATTTGTGTTATATTTTACAGGTGCTTCGCTGGACCGTCGCAGTGGCAAGCTAATTGAGTCAAAGATGAAAGTGCTCTATGAACAAATGCCTGTCATTTATATCTATGCCATTAACACAACCGCCGGCAAGGATCCAAAGCTCTATGAGTGCCCCATTTACCGCAAGCCCCAGCGCACCGACCTCAAGTATGTGGGCTCCATTGATTTCGAGACCGATTTCAATCCCAAGCACTGGACACTGCGTGGCGTTGCCCTGCTCTGTGACATTAAGTGAGATCCGAAATTATCTGCGGGCAGCACACAGCTAAGGATACATTTTGCTGTTGTTGTTCTTATGCTTGTTTGCTATCCTGTCGACTGTTGTGCGTGCTCTGCGCCCGTAATGCTACTATAATAATTATCGTTTGTCAGCACATTACATTTGTATGTCTGTGAGCAGTCTCGAGTCATGCGTCACAGCTACAAGTTTATTAATTATAGCCTCAAGTTCCTTGATTCCGTAGGCGTAGTCCCTACACACAGGAGTACATTCAATGTACACAATAATTAGCTGTAGCAAGTTCATGTCTAGAATTACGCTAAAGTGTTTGGAGCATTGGGCTTGACATCACATTAGCCGAAATCACAACAAAACGAAAATTAAACGTTTCTGCATAGCGAAATAAATAAGCTTTAAAGTGTTTCAATTTCAATTGTGATTAATAGATGCTTGATTTAATTGAATGCCCTTTCAACATGTTATAGTTTTTATTCAATATTTTCATTAAAATAAATACATACATACATATATTATAGTTAAATATATTTTTATATATCATTTTGAATTTCCAATCAATTGATTGTGTTTACCTTCAATTTTTTTCCACTTTGAGTTATTCAGCTTTTTTTTTGTTTTTTCAAAGCATCGTATCTTGTATTTACATATAGAAAATCTAATTGAATTCGTTTAAGCATTTTTTTTTTTTAATATTTATTCATAGGAATTATTAATTTACATAGGCGCCAAAGTTATTTGTTGTTATTTGTGCATTTTACTTTTAAGTTATATTTCACTCCATTACTAACATATAATATTTGTATATTGATTTCTTTTCTAGCACATTTAATAAGTTATAATAATTGAGTTTTGCACATGCATACATATTAAAATTTAATAGCTCGTGTACACTAAAATCGTTTTGTTGTGTTTTTATATGATTTGTAACCATTTTTGTGTCCTTGAAAGCTTAGTGTTATTTTTGTAATAAAATTCATATGCTGCAATGATAAGCTTTAAAAATTTGACACGGTCTCAACTATTCGTATATTGTCTATTGCAAAACATATATTATGTTCGAGTATTTTAAAAATACAAAACTGAAATAAAAGTCCTGTAAATTCCGCCCGCGGATTTCGTTACTGTGCAGCAAACAAATCAATAAATACATTTCTATAAATATATGATTTTTAATACATCAACAGAGCATATAATGCCAAAAGCAAAGTTAATTAAATGGTAAATTGTTTTTAAAGATTTTTTATAAAGCTTTGCTAGTCAATAAATATAATTTGGAGCATAATTACGTAATGCGAAGTTATGTCAGCGCAAAGTTAAGGAATCTTTTCGTTTCAAGAGTAAGTAGTAAGTGTATATTTATGTAGCCAACAGCATTGGAGACCGAGGTAGACTTAATTGTGTTACACAAATTAACTTGTTATTTAGTAACAGTTACATATATGGTTATTAATAAATAGTATACATATAAATACGAGTGCAAGTTCGAGTACGAGTGCGCGAGTACGTTGTATCCACTTTTTTTTTTTTTTTGTTTTTTTCGGTCTGTATCGTAGGAGCGTGAGCGTCAGGGTTTGGGGGCGGTATGTTAGGGGGGAACTGTATGCACACACAACATGCCTTCCTTGTAGCCAGCCATTAGGAACCGTTGTCGTCAATTTAGCAAATATTTACGTTGATTTAATCTCTGAGCTGACAAATGTTTGCATCTAACTTTGTCTTCTACTTTACTGTATATCTTTGTGCTTATGTATGTGTGTGTATCCTGTACCTGTATCTTAAGTTGTCGCTGCTGCTACTGCTGCTGTGGTTTAATTAGCATAGTGCGCATTTTTATGCATACGATAGAGCAGACGCCATGGGATAGGTGCATTTGCATTTTCAGCGCCCACATCTGCCACATCTATTGAGCTGTCACCATTGTCGTTTTGTTCGTTGCTCCATTTGTTGCCTAGTTCCTCTAGCATATCGTCCTGGTCTTCGATGCTCTGTTCGCTGTCATCGCCTGTTGAGGCTTTGCCAACTGCCTGCAACTTGCGATTGCCGTGATTTTCATGATTTGTTTCATTTGCAATTTCATTTCCGTTTAACTGACGATGTGTGGTCATGCCCAGTCCCAGTCCGTAACCGCCAGCGTTAAGGGAGTTCTTGGCATCCAAGCCCAGCTGTTGTTGCTCTACTGGTCGGCGTCTTGCCTGAGCTTGTGGTCGCTGTAAAAAATCAAAAAACCGAGACGATGCTGCTGTCGAAGATGAGGACGCCGATGACAAGGGGTAGTTGGTTAAGCTATCGGTCTGCGGCCAACCAAAGCCCCACAGCTGACTGCTGGGCAAATGCTGCGGCTGCCGCAGTTCGCCTCTCAATGCACCCGGCTCCAGAAACATACGTTTACCCACGTTCTTTAGTATGGCGCGATTCAACTCGACCTAAGTGCAGAGGAAAAGAAAGCAAAATTGTTTGACATTAAAGGAAATGAGTGCATGGTAAAGTTGATGTGCACACACTGATACACACAAATTCACATAAACGTATACTATATATAATGTTCATCAACCAGCGCTCAAGTGTGCTGCCAGACATTGGGGACTTGATGTGCAGCACACATTCAGTTAAAACGACATAAATATTTGATTTTCACACTATAAATTTGATTTGCCCTTCCTCGTATGCATTTATTAATTTTACAACTTTTAATTGGATTTTGACTAGCATAATTAATTATTATTAATCATATTTCTAGGACATACTTGTTACAGTAAACGCTGGGAAATTCAAAGTGCTTAGGTTTAGAAACATTTGAAATATTAAATGCAAAATAAATTTGATAATTAAGCTTCTAAAAAATCTAACAGATTTTAGTATTGCTATGCTAAAAAGTATGCAACAGTTTGAATTAATTATTTATATACATACATAAATTATTTTTTTATCTCTAGGTTTGCATATAAATGTCAAATCTTCCTAGGATTTATGTCGCTAATTTGAGTAAAGTATCCATGTAATTTAGTCTTTATGAAAACAAATTCTACTTAGCTTATCAGCTTGTAAATGGAATACCCCAAACGAATGTTATGACGACTTGACATTAAGTGTTTGGAAGTTCCCAGAGCAGTGTCAGTCTGGGAAAGCCGCCGGTGATAAGATATCAGCTCACACTCATAAGCTAGTAGCTTTGTTTACATATATTATGAAAATTTACAAAGTGGATCGAAAACACTATAAAAGAAATAAATTGTCTCTAGGAAGCCATCAGTTAAAAACTAACAACTTAGAAATGCATTTGATTGGAATTGCAATATTGGCTGGAAGCCTGTTCTTAGTGGCAGTTGCTGCAGCACCACAAAAACATCGTCATGCTGAAGACAATGACTTGGAAACACCAATTGATGGAGCCTGGCAGGAACTGGACGAGAATTCAAAGGAAACCGGCTCTGCAGTGGAACCACCACATTCTGAACGTCCTCATTATCACCCACATGGCAAGCACCCGCATCATGAACAACGTCCTCCACCCCCGCCCCCTCTAACGGCACCAAACTATTGAGCCCGAGAAGTCTACAACTCTGAGCCTGAGGCGGTTCTGCAGAGGAACAGGGACAAGATAGACCTCCACATCATGGCCCACATGGCAAGCGCCCGCATCATGGACATCGTCCTCCACCCCCGCCCCCATCTAATCGCACAACTATTGAGCCCGAAGAGTCTACAACTCTTGAGCCTGACAACTCAAACGGTTCTGCAGAAAAGCAGGGACAAGATAGACCTCCACATCATGGCCCACAAGGCAAGCGCCCGCATCATTGGACATCGTCCTCCACCCCCGCCCCCATCTAATCGCACAACTATTGAGCCCGAAGAGTCTACAACTCTTGAGCCTGACAACTCAAACGGTTCTGCAGAAAAGCAGGGACAAGATAGACCTCCACATCATGGCCCACATGGCAAGCGCCCGCATCATGGACATCGTCCTCCACCCCCGCCCCCATCTAATCGCACAACTATTGAGCCCGAAGAGTCTACAACTCTTGAGCCTGACAACTCAAACGGTTCTGCAGAAAAGCAGGGACAAGATAGACCTCCACATCATGGCCCACAAGGCAAGCGCCCGCATCATGGACATCGTCCTCCCCCCCCGCCCCCATCTAATCGCACAACTATTGAGCCCGAAGAGTCTACAACTCTTGAGCCTGACAACTCAAACGGTTCTGCAGAAAAGCAGGGACAAGATAGACCTCCACATCATGGCCCACATGGCAAGCGCCCGCATCATGGACATCGTCCTCCACCCCCCGCCCCCATCTAATCACACAACTATTGAGCCCGAAGAGTCTACAACTCTTGAGCCTGAGGACTCGAACGGCTCTGCAGAGGAACAGGGACAAGATAGACCTCCACACCATGGCCCACATGGCAAGCGCCCGCATCATGGACATCGTCCTCCACCCCCGCCCCCATCTAATCGCACAACTATTGAGCCCGAAGAGTCTACAACTCTTGAGCCTGACAACTCAAACGGTTCTGCAGAGGAACAGGGACAAGATAGACCTCCACATCATGGCCCACATGGCAAGCGCCCGCATCATGGACATCGTCCTCCACCCCCGCCCCCATCTAATCACACAACTATTGAGCCCGAAGAGTCTACAACTCTTGAGCCTGAGGACTCGAACGGCTCTGCAGAGGAACAGGGACAAGATAGACCTCCACACCATGGCCCACATGGCAAGCGCCCGCATCATGGACATCGTCCTCCACCCCCACCCCCATCTAACGGGACAACTATTGAGCCCGAAGAGTCTACAACTCCTAAACCTGAGAACTCTAGTAGCCTGGAGCCGTAATTTAATATTACACATAAGAGCAAAAGCATTTAGAATTTACCCTATATATAAGGAGTATGCCCTAATGGCTTGAATATGTCAATTCAATAAAGTAGAACTATTACTCCCATATCAAAAACACACAAATTGTTTAGAGCCTAACAAACTCAATTACCTGAGTTTACACCTTTTGTTTCAAGAGACCGAATAAAGGACACCATATTTATTACAAGCCTTTGACAAATCAATACATGATGCTGACATGTGTAAATGGAGCCCACAAAGACAAGGATCCTTATTCGAGTGGCAGCCTGGGTCGAATCGTTTGAATTCCTTGCATTAAATTCTTTGATTTTTTTTGTGCCTTTACCTAATACCTGACGCCCAGGTACAAAAACCCGCGGGGGTTGCATGCAGCAGCGTTTTGGTAACCAAATAAATTTTGCTTTGTTGTTAAGTAAAAATATTTTGCGTTACGTATACGCATACGTAGCTTGCCTTCGTTTGGTTGTAAGGCAGCTTTAAGCCACTGAAGGCTTTTCATCCCAACTCAATGTTATTTATATGCCTGTTTAACATGTTGGTCTTTTTTTGTTCATCGCAACCCAAGACGAAGACAAGTATGTTGGCGATTGTCTTTAACAAACGACCTTGCCACTGATTGTGCTATTTATAAACTTGTGTGTATTTATTTATTGCGCTCTTTAGCTGTTTTGAAATCTAAAAAGTTAACGCAGCCGTAATCTAAAAGTTTGCTTTGTTAACTGCCAACTATTTTTAATTTTTTTGAATTTACATTTCTCGCAACATCAAATTGCACTTTTCACTTGGAAAATATTTACAAAGCGTGAACTTGTTTGTCTTGCGACTTGAGCGAAAAGTTTACTTTTGCTCATTTTCACTTATTAAGAATACCAAGTGCACAATGTGGTCGCCCACCATTTACAACTCACCTGTCGCGTGTTTTCCTTCATCTGTCTGCGCGCAATTTCCAGCAGCAGCCGCTGGCGCAGCACATCCAAGGGATTGACAATGGACAAAGACGGTTTGTTGCGCTTCACCATTGAGTATTCGTCCTGCAAGAGGCAGTTTTATTATTTCTTTTTATTTCCTCTTACTTTTATATGCATTAATTTTTGAAACTCGTGAATGTTTGCAAGACGTAACTGCAAAAACTTTTTATGCTGTTCAAGCAAAGTTACATAAAAAAATGATGAATAAAGAGAGTTTGCTGTTCTGTCTACAAGCTGATAACATTTAAGAGCTAACATCAATATGAAGTAAGCTGGAGGCACTAAAGCAACCAACTATTTTAAGACATGGCACTTAAATAGTGCAAGATGAATGGTAATTGAAGTGCTAAAAATTTTAAAGTATAATGCTAATAACAAATTAATTTAATGCTAGGACATTTATCAGTTAAAATGTCTAATTGGAAAATTACTTTGACAACAATATTTTCTATGAATTGATATGTTTATCACATTATTATTTACTGATATGGGTAAATGTTTTCAAACATATTTGCTTTGCAAAATCTTCCTACAACAGTAAGATAAGAAAATGTGTAAACAACCTATTGTTGATACTTAGCTTTGATAAGGTCTATAATATTGTGAATCATGAAAACGAGACACTCATTGCCTGGTTATACAACAAATATATAAATTACTTTCCATTTTTATTACACTTTTGCAGAGTACATACGAGTATAACTCGGGTAACATGAGTGCCTTAGCAACGACTAATTAATTGTCATTATGAGACCCAAGAACTTATTGTATTAACTATTGGTGTTTTAGTGCACAATTCCACCGAAAAGTTGAAAGCTTGATAAGCTTGATTTGCCGTGGAAAATAACCAATGACTGACCATTCGATTTATTTAATATTAAGTTGAAAATTAAAATGTTATGTTATTATGTTAATTGTGACATGGAAAATTTGGCAGCTATAACCAATTTGAAGGTCAAGTAATCAGTCAAAATCAAAGCACGTACGTAAAACTGTTTGTTAAATCCTATGAGCACGCATTGAAATTTCCCTTTTGTTTTAAGACTTATCAGGGCACTACAACAGTGATAGCGATAAGATAACAATAAATGGCCAGAATGTCTGGAAGCCAATAGGAATGATAGTGACCACGTTTCATTCACGTTCAACATATAAAAGCACGCTGAAGTTTCAGTTTCGTTTAGTATACAATCAACAATTGCAAAATGAAGACTTTAACGATTGCACTATGCGCGATTCTCTTCGTCGCTGTTAGCGGCAGACCAAATGGCATGGGCTGGAGACGTTACTTTGGAGGCTGGGAGAAACATGGTGACCACCATGAGTGGAATGATCACGTGGGTCTTAGAAATAGCAACTTTGATGATTGGCATAGAGGCGAAGAGTGGATGCATCATCGTAGGCAGATACAGAAATCAGAAGAGAATACAGAAAAGCCTGCAGAAACAACTCCTGAGGACACCACCGAACAACCTGAAGTTTCATCCACGTCAGCCCCTGAAGAGTCCACAACAGCTGCACCAGAGGAGACAACTGAAGTGCCGGAGTCCACAACAGCTGCACCGGAGGAGACAACGGAAGTGCCGGAATCTACAACAGCTGCGCCAGAGGAGACAACCGATCAACCGGAGGGGAGTACAACTGGTGCCCCTGAAGAGCCGATCACAACACCCAAGGATGAAGACCTTGAAGCATCAACAACTGATGCAACTGAGGAAACCGATACTACAGCAAAGGAAGAGGAGACAACCATCGCGCCCGATGACTCTACAACTGTTACGGCTGACGATGATTCAACCACAGATGCTGCGGATGAAACAACTGCAGCGCCAGAGGAGCCCAATACCGAAGAACCCAACACCGATGTGCCCATTGAGACAACAGTTGAACCAGAGGAGGGCAGCGGCTCGGAAGATTAGATCACAGTCCTTAACTGTCTAAAGTATTTCGATATTAAAATAATTAAGCTCATTGCAAATCCCCGCTGAGGATCTTTACTATTTATTGTAAGTTAGCAATTGCTAAGCAATTGTGTAATCTAAGTATTAAATATACGTTATAATTTATAGCTTTGTCTATTAATTTCCTGACACCAACCATGCGGGTATATTTAATACTTTTCAAGTATCACATGTCTGATGACTAGACTAGATAATTTGAATGCCCAATTGACATTATCTTGATTAGCAAGACCGAAAGTGAAATATTTGAAGTGGTTCTTATATTTGCCAATTTAGTCATATTAACCGACAAGAGACTTAGTTCTTCCAAAAACAGATGTCATATTTTTAAAACTCGCTTCTTGAGTCTATAAACTGACTATGAACGATTTAGACACTCAATATTAGACTTTGATGGCAACATTGCAATTACATCTAAATAGTTTTTGTTTTTTGAGAATGGTCATGGAATTTATCTGCGTAGCACTCTATATTACATCAGACAGTTGTGCTGTCAATATTAGTTTATGGTCAACAAATTCGCTAAGCAATAAGACTAAGTTGCGAAATGCAACAATTATTAAAGTTAAATATTTATAGCTATGCAGCTGTGCAAACATTAAATAGACTATATAAACGCCTGAGTCCGATGCAATGGCAATAAAATCATGAGAACTCTAACAATTGCAATCTTTGCCGTGTTGCTGGTGGGTGTCTTTGCCCAAAGAGCTGGTAGCCCTGCTGAGGGTCCGTCTGGACCCCGTGGTCCACCTGTACTTGGTCCACCTAGAGGAGAAAATGGTGGCAAGTATCACGGCGCACATGGGCCTAGACCTGGAGGCCATGGTCATCGTCCTCGATCGAGCGAACAATCTAACAGCCAGAGCGACGAAAGTAATGATAACAGCGAATCTGAAGATGACAGCAACGACTCTGATGATCAAGCCAACGAGTCAGGGAGCGATCAGTCCAATGAAAGTTCTGCAAGTGATGAAAGTGCTGCAAGTGATGAAAGTTCTGCAAGTGATGAAAGTGCTGCAAGTGATGAAAGTTCTGCAAGTGATGAAAGTTCCGCAAGTGACGAAAGCGCTCCAGAGGACGGGAGTGATCAAAGTGACGAGAGTGATCAGAGTGACCAAAACGAAAATGCTAAGTGAAGTTGTTTTTCTTATTATAAGTATGATAAACCTACTAATGGCTATGGATCGCATGCTGGTAACAACAATACCGAGCAGCCAAGAAAGAACCCATCTTCATAGTCAGAATCTATAATTGTTTATCACTAAATTAATCAATAAATAAAGAAGCTTATTAGATCTTTTTATTTTGTTAACTGTGCTAGATGAACAGTATTTAATTAATTAATTTTCGTATTATGGAATTTTCTAAAATTACATCCAACGGCTTTCGTACTTGAAAAATCTTTAAACTATTAAAAAAAAGACGGACAGCATAATTTTATAAATTTTCTTAAAAATAAATTTAAATTCTGAAAAACTATGATTAATTTATTCGGTATAAGAGCTACTGTTTCTTCCCTTTAAATTATATCTTTGTTACGCGCTTCTGCTACTGTCTAATGTTATTAATGCCACGTCGTTAAACGTCTTCGTTTTGCATGACGTATGGCTTATTGTTGAATGCAAAATTGTTATAAATTGTTTTTAGCAACTTCGCCGCAAAAGTTTTAGCCTTGCCGCAAGTCAAACGCAGCTAAAGTTTCATTGAACGTTAAAATAGTTTCGCCTTAAATGTCTTAAACAACTTGCGAACTACAACAGAGAAATGCAACATCAAAGTCGCTGATCAAATTTGAAAGGTATTAGTGTTCAGCATAAGTACTTATGTATACTTCATAGCCATAGAACTAAGACCTAAGTGTGGGGGAGCCTAAAAAGTTGGTCCTGTCATCTAAACTGTTGAAGGCAATTTTACAATTGTCACAAAATTCAACTTAATTGTTGGAAATTAAAGCGCATAAAAACATTTTTTCTTTTTTGTTTGTCATAACTTTGCCACAGGAATTAATTTTACTTCTACAACTTTGTATTTATCTTTTGTGTTGTCAAACGAGGCACTAAAATATTGTTTTGCTTGTTCTTGCAATTTTTAGCAACAACTAAATTTTCCATTTAACAAATTTTATTTTGCGTTTTAATTAGACTGAAGGCCAAATCGAAATTGATAAATTTGTGTAGAAAAAAATATAATGTTTGTTTAACAGTAGATCTAGTAAATTACGATGTTTGATTAGATAATATTATTTGTGTAATTTTTATGTTGGCATTATGAGTAATGCTGCCTGTTGGCTACTTAGACTTCTTGTTGGCGTCTATTAAGTACGCACATTATCTTAAGTGATTTCAAGTTAATCAAACCTTAGATAAGAAAAGTTGTACGGAAATGGAGCAGAGACATCACATTAAGATGTAGAAGCTTGCGATAAGATTCAGCAAGTATGCATGTTAACATATGTACTTATGTCTAGCATATATTTATTAATAGCAATAGACGTGTTGCTGTTTAAGCAAATGTCTGATAATGTGACGTGAGTATTGCAAGCATGAACGTTGTTCAAACACGTGATTGTATCAGTATACAAACTATCAGTAAACAAAAAAATCTGAACAATCTGCTTTTGATAACAACTGAGCAACTGAAATTCTTAGTAATTAACCATTTAAGACTTATGTATAGCCACACGCCAGTTTTTGTTTTGCCAACAATTTATTATAAGACAAAGGTAAATTTGTTACGAAATTCAAATACCAACTGCCGCAAGCCACAACAAACGAGGAGTAAGGGTGGGGCTTACTCACCTGTAGAAGCTGCGCGTCCAAATAGTCCAAAGGATATCCGCCAGCGGCTGTTGCGTCGACAACAGCTCCAACCACATCCCTTCGTGGTGCAGTGCATACGAAACGAGTGGCACAGAGTAAAGTCAATAACACCGGGCAAAACCACGCTGTGGCTTTCATCATTCTGCAATTGTACAACAGCAACAACAAGAAATGATAATAATTGCATAAAATATCAGCGAATCGAACACCTAATGGCTTTACATGTGCATTGCCATGTGCCCATGTCAGTGCGGTTCAAACTGCATCAAGTTGAACGGAAAAAATTGAATTGCATCTGCTAACAAATTGCATTTTGTACCGCGCTGACACTTATCAACTGCCAACAGTAGTTACACCTGCTACACTCCCGATACACATAAATGTATGTGTATGTATGTGTATATACAAACGAAAATTGCATTTAAATAAAGCCACAACATCAGACAGCTACAATAAAGCCGCTTACCTTGTTCAGATTAAAATACCAGTGCTGTTAACTTTCGATAGAGTAAAGTTCATTTTTTGCTTTATGGAATATATCATATGCAGTTGCTAATAGGATTTTCTTAACACCTCAATGAAATTTTTGGACAAATAATTCTCGAATAATCTTTTAGAATAATATTGCAAACTCAGCGCTCACTGCCATTGGTTTGTGCTTTTTAATGTTTAAGCTATTCGTATAAAACTAAATTCTGTAATTTAACACCTATTTTTATAGATGTATAATATTAATACTCTATGTAGAATATAGGGAGTTATAGCTCAGCATGAAGACAAGCGACTCGATTTTTCACATTGGCCAAGCATTCATGAAAATGTCAAGATGAATGTTTTGAGAAATACTCGACCTTTTAGCCTGGCCGAAGCGTGTTTATAATTTATGGCATATGCACATGCATGAGTTGCTCTGTGTATATGTATACGGATGAGCCCAGTTCCAGTGCAGTTCCTCAATGGACACAGCAGCTGTCTGCAGCCAACCACAACGGACGTAAACGTAATGTATAGAAAAAAATAACATAAATATATACGCGCATATGAATACAAAATGCAAATGCAAAAAGCTGCCACAATACGTTACCGTTAGCAGGAAATTCTGTAATGTCCCAGGACAATTGGCTGGCGATGTGAAAAATACCAATTTGAAAGGCAATGAAATCTAAATGTCAAATTGACAACTGGGTCAGAGGCCTCTGCCTAATGACCAGCGATTGGGCGACAATATCCGTTCTAGCTGGGGCAGGAAATGCGCGAAACCCCAGTATAAATAGTAGTATCTAAGAATAGACCAAAACTGAAAGCAAAGCGCTGCTTACAGACACCACTTTTAGTCAATGAGTAGCCAGCCAGTCTGTATAAATGAAATTGGCTTCTTAGTTCGCCTAGCGCGTCATTCATCGCTTGATTGTGTCCTCATATCCGCAAACTAGATATTTTGATTAGCTGCCAGCATCAGCTGTGTGAGAGTTTTGATAGCTAGAGTGCCACATAAATGATTTGCACGCGTTTCTTGCTATATCCTTGATAGGCAATTCAAGGGTTCTTTATTCAAACATTCTGTGTGTTAATCTTATATTAAAGATTGATACTTGGCCATTATCTTCTCTGCTAGGTGGTGGTTTAATTTGATTACAACATGGATTAGGTATCTTAATTTCTTTTAAATGGCGCCAAGCTGCGTCAAACTAAATTGGTCAATTATATTATAAGTTAGCAAAGACAGCTCTAAATATAGTACAACTTTATATTCCAAGCATAATCTCCAACATATGCATTTATTTCCATCAACATATGAATGGATTCATTTGTTCCAACGCTGTCAGCATGAGATTTAAGCGAAAATCTCACTGAGTTGAACAACTTGGAAGCTTTCGCTGCTAAGTGCAAAATAGCGAAGGCACCTGTCATATTTATGCCAAACTAAGTACTATGGCTTACCTATTGACAGCTGCATATTACCAATTTATTTATGTGGCATACACATACACAAACACACACATTCGCACACACACACACATACATATTCAAGCCCACACATCTTGCAATTTAATTATTAAATTATTCACATTTCTCAAATTGCCGCAGATTTTTATTAAATGTCTCTCTATTTGATGTTTTGACAGTAGACAAAGCTTTGAATGCCATGAATACGTAGAAAATGAATGAATAATAAAGAGAACTGGCCTGCCTCACTATGAAATATGTTTTGTAGAAACAAAGGGACTGGCATACTACGAAATCGTGATTGCCTACGGCAGTTGCGACTACGCATTTGTTCGCTTTTATCTTCTTGGCTGAAGAAAAAGCCAAAGTCTATGTTGTGTTGTCTATTTGCATTTAGCATACACATATATGCAAATAGAGAGATGCTAAACAAATTTTTTATTGGTCGATAAAAGTGATTTTAACGACGCAACAATCTGATTTTGGCAGTTGATGAATAACAAATGAGAATGTGTTGATGAATCCTCCCCACAAATGTTTTCATTCAATTTTTATTGCAAACGCATTTAAAGCGTTTATCCTCAAATTATAATGCGCTTATGCACAGCAGGGTGGGCGCCATACTTAAACAGGAAGTCTGCTAAGCACATCCTTTGAAACAAGCCAATCAAGGCAAGATGCATGCCAAAGTATCTGCCAAATTACAGGCTGCGTAACTCGACGCAGCTCAATGCAAATTGCACTAAAGAGAATAGAAATAGAAAATCGACTGAAGTGTAAAAATCTTTAATGAAAATTACACGCTTGCCTCGCTTTAATTTGTATAATTTACTGCTTAGCTTGGCAAAGACAAATTGCAACTGAAACAATTATAAATTGCAAAGCATTTGCTATCAGGTGCCTCTGGCATTCCACTAGCTATCTTGTTGTTTAATTTGAAATTAGCAACAAGTAAGCCAAGTCTTACGTTATTACATAAATTATGTGAACCATCAGCTGTCTGGCAGCAAATAAATTGAGCATCACTTCCAGAAAAAAAAACTTCTAAGGTAGTTCTCTGTAACTGGCTTTAAGTCGAGTATTGTCCAGGATATACAATAAATTTTAATTGAATTCTTTTATGGAAGCCATGCAAATGTAATTTGTTTTTAAATGTTAAGCTTAAGCGCCTTTGAGATCTTCAAAGAAAAATTTATTTTAGATTTATTTATTGGCCTACGTGCTGGTGGCAATTCTATTAACGAAAATATTTATATACAATTGCCTATGCAATTAAATAAATAGAAATGTATAACTTTCATTGTATGTTTTTAATTATATTTACCAGGTATTTTAAGCAGCACACAAATATAACAATATAAAAAACTCACGTTTAACTGTGCGTTAAATTGAAACACTTGAGTCACGTTTGTATTTAAAATTGTCAACAAGCGTTGCACATAAAATGAAAACACGTTAATAATTAGTAATAACGCTTGAATTCTCTTTCGATTTAAACACTGGAATATATTTATGGTTTTCAAGATGAAGCAGCTCGTAAAAATTGCCAACGCTTTACTGTTATTTATGTGCTCACGTGCGTCTTTAATCAAACAAGCATAGACATAAAATTGTTTGCAATTTTTTTTTATCGAAGTTCACACAAAATACGGCTCGATTCAAAAACACTTTTGCAGATTGTTAATGGGATTTTAAAACTGTAATTTTCTGGGCTATTTTCTTGGTAGCTTGATTCCCGAACGCAACAGGCTGACGACGAGTGAAGAACTCTGAGCAGCAAGCGTTTGTCGCTTGTTTTTATATTGCTTGCCACTGACACGAAGCTGCTGCTGCTGCTGCTGCTGTTAACGACGACAGCGACGACAGGATGTACACGAAGCCAGCAGGCACACACGTTGGCAAACGATGTGCCACACGCGACTAGTTATGAATGAAACAATGCGGCACGCACCTTCGCGGGTTGCCCCAGGAGTTGCTCGAAAATTATAAAGCGAGTGGCATGCAGGCAAAAGCAGATCTCGCTGCTAGTCAGCTGTCAGTCTTATAATTATCGAACTCAATTAATATTTAATGGGTTTTTATTTGCACATTAATTGTTTGCTGTTGCCCCAAAGGGCTTGACACTACCACCAGCAAATCAATGCCAAAAGTGTTGCGCAGGTTGACAATATTACACACGCATGGACATCATGCATATGTATGTGTGTAGCAGTAATAGCTTTTGGCAGCTCTTTCGTTCGTCAGCTCTGCTCAGGTGTGGAATTGAGCGCCATTCATCTTAATCGCCATGATGCACAGTGGCATGGATGAGAATCGAGATGCTACACAATACGAAAAGCTTTGGTTTTTAGCTAAACTTATTGTATCGTATTTAAGATTGAGCCACAAATGGGTCTCTAGCTAGATAGACAGTGCAAGCAATGCATAGCCAAGCTTTGAATTAATTATCTGAACAATACATATATGTTACCTATAACATTTCTTTGTTATCACTGTTTCCACAGTGTCTTGGGCCATTAATATCGGCCGTTTGGTTAGATGCATGTTTTATTGGAATTGGCAAGCAGACATGCTGATGGATGATTTAACCTTTTCTTCCAATTAATCCTGCAAATGGTCCACGCAACAGTGTTGCACAATAGCCAACAACATGCCACATAGGCCAGGACACGCTGCCATCCTGCTGACTGCCTGTTGCTCAACCGATTTGATATGGTTTTTAATCGCTGTCTATGTGTGCATGTCCATTCGTAATTAAATACGTGGCATGCGTCGTGTCGTGTTGCTGACTCTTCCATCCCCAGTTGGGGATGTCCTCTGTTCATACATAAACGTGTCCAAATGTATATGTTGCTTGCGGCTGATTGAAATCTGTCAAAAAGCTGCTGGCAGCTGCTGGGCTCTTACCCAACTTTCACCTCAACTATCTTTCGCTTGTTGCGTACATCTGTGTGTGTGATGCAAAGCCATAAATAACTAAACAGTCAGGCATAATTAGCTTTAGTTACAGCGACTAGACATGTTAAAGCAGCGCTCTGACTCTCATTCCTTTTCTATATCCACATAATTAAGTAAACTATAAAAACAAACTACTGCAAGAAAGTGTTGGACATATTTCTAATGCGTTGATAGAGAATTTTTATTGAGTTCCACTTAATGAAGATAAACTCATTAAAGCCTTCGACAATGCTCAAGTTTTGCGCAATAAGTCAATCATAAGCGTAGGCGGGGCGGGGCGGGGTGGGCTGGGTCGAAGCGTTGCTAATTGCACATTGTCAATTTGACAAGCGTTTAAACGGTAAATGCCATGCGACTCAATTATGCACATACTGTCTATTGTCCTTCCCAACTCCTGCTGCTGAAATCCGCTCAACTCATAAAGCAGTGTCAAAGAACTTTGCGAGCAAGAGTCGCAGCTGCTGTCGATAAAATAAAGCAATTAATAAATTTATGACAATCACTCAAAGCACTTAATTAAGGCGTGTCCTTAAATCCAAGAGCACTTTCAAGAGCACAGATGAGTTAAGCATATGTGTGGTAAATAGGGCAAACAATTCAAGTTTATTTAAGTTGCAATTTCTGACTTTTGTGGCTTTCAACTAAGTCGCCTCATTTTACCTGCAAAGCAAAACTTTTGGTAGAGTTAATTTCATTAGCATCGTCATTTTTGAGCGGATTACATTAATTATGCTCGAAGAAGCGCCACAAGTGAAGCGACTGGCAACAAATCCAACTGAATTTGCTCGGCTTGTTGGCCAAGAGTACAACTTTGTCAGTAGCTGAGGCTTGACAAAGCAAAATATTTAACTAAGAAAGTTACTTTTTATTAGGTTGGACAGCAATAATTATGTGGCTAACTTCAACGATTGACTGGATATCAAAACGATTTGGTATTTGTTTTTATGGCACAGAACTTTAGGTAAATTGCAGTACGCATTTTTTTCTCGGAAAGACCAACGTTTTTAGTTACTACAACAATTTGTATAAATTTATTTGCACATGTTATTTTTGTATGCACAAACAAATAAACAAACTCGGATGCAGTCAGCCATTTGTATGTACTTCAGCAGTTGTAGTTGTGGCCGTTGGCAGTTTTTTCAAAAGAATTTGAATTTTCATTCATTTGAATTCACGCAGATTTTGGCGTTGATTTGTTGTTGTTTGGAGGCAGCGATTAAAAAGACCCGCATGCATCAATCCACGCCTACGGTGCTAAAGCGTCAACTGCTGCCGGTCTAGATATGATTTATGAGTATCATGCGGAAAACGCATAAACAAACCAAAGAAATCAATAGGATGTTGTTGGGGTAGAAAAGATGCTGGTCCGACCAGCTGGGGGATGAGCTCATTTTGGCTAATTGCATTACTTGCCTCATTTCGAAAAGAACAACTGAGAGATGCATACTATATTTAATTATGGTTAGGAATGTCGTAAGTAGGTCAGATATAAATAAACTCTTTAATTTAACTCTTGCCATACGTGCAATAATCAAGTTTATCCACAAAGTAACTATTTTTTATAACACTTCGACAATTCTTTAATGTTTGATGTCAGAAATACTTTCCCATAATAATAAATTATCATATACATATGAATATATTTTATACAGCCATGGCTAAAATATATTGTTCTTATAAATATTATAAATATTCTTTAAGGATTTATATCAGAAAAAGTACGAATTTTCACTGCCATAATAGCTTAAATATATTTAATATAATTCAATTATATTGTTTTTAGATTTTGAGAGTAATGTTTCTTAAATTAAATTTTTTGTTAAGAACTTCGGTTTATTTTCAAATCACACTCTAGCGGCTAATCATCTAAATAAAAATGGTTCGTGTACCAGCTAATGTTAGTCTATTATTATTTCTCTGTCCAAAAGCTCTTTTTGTGCCCATATGACCAAAATGCAACTCTGTCTAAATTTAACATTTCTTTGACATATTTAACATTTCGTTAACATTTGTGTCCGAACTTAAAATTTCTTTAACATGTGTCCGAATTTAACATTTCGTTCATTTTATCCTTGGTTGGTCTAATTGATCTTTAAGAGAATGCTGTCATTTTATATTAATGACAGTATTTAACTTCTCGGCGTTGACCATATAATTAAAGATATAAGCTATGGGTTGAATAGATAAAATACATAATGTGCAAAAAATTGAGTTTAGTATTTGAATGGACATTTTATTTTGAATTGTGTTAATAAAAATCATTTAATTAAAAACTTTCCACCTCTATAATATCTAATATCCTTTTATATTCTGTAGTAGAACACTTTGGCCCTAAAAAATTTCTTGTAACCAATAAATTTTATCATTTAATAAGGCGAACAGAAAAAAAAGATAAAAGAATAGCTATAATTCCCGCTACCCGGTATTTTACGATTCATCCAAGCCGCTAGATCTAGAGAGAAAATAGCCGAGTGAGCGGCACTGGTCGTATTAACAGCGAGCTAACATTCATGCTAACAGTAACAGGGCAAGTCTTATAAAAAAAAATTATTTTGAAATTTGACTTCGAGGCGTGATGTACGTTCGCTGCGCGCGGTTATAAGCTAAATTCAAAAGTTAGTGTTAATATTAATAAATAAAAAGATAGTGTTAACTGAAGACTAACTACGAAATTAATTAACAACAAACGACTCACAAGTGAAACGACAAAGCGCAAGTGAGAGAATAACTAAAAACTCAAGCAGACCAAGAAGCCAAAACAACGCAACAGCGACACCTGTTTGCCTGCATTCCTTTGCATGTGCATGTGCATATGCATAAGTGTGTGAATGTGCGGTGGTAAATTATTTGGCCGAGTGTTTTAGTTGAAACAACGTGTATTTATTTAATTTGTAAATAGCTGAAACAGTTAGCAATTTGCTTGGCCATTGCAGCAATTGCAACAGCTTAACAGTGATTTCGTTTCCCGCCGCGCCTGCGTAAAAACAGAAAATAAAAAATAAAACAACTCGCATACCAACAAACACAAACAAAAACCGGTTCGTGTGTACTCACACATATACACAATATCCACCAGCAAAGAGGCGAGCGAGCACTATAAACAAAATACTTGCGTCTCTTTTTGCTTTTGCTTGGGAAAAATAGAAATAGAAGAAAACAACCGAATACCAGGCGGTGAAGAAAAGTGTGACGAAAAATTAATAAAAACAACAAAAGAAATTATCAGAAGAAATTTGAAAATAATTGTGCGAACGGAAATTGAGCTTGGATAGGGAGGGATTAATGTGAAAGCCTTATCGTTAAGCTAACTGAATAACTGAATGCCCCGTCCCGCGCACCTGTACAACGAAAGTGAATTAAAGCAACGAATAATTGTAACAGCAATTGCCCAACAAGTTTCTTTTTAAGGGACCCCCCCACCACTCTACGCTTGGGCTTATCACGAGCCACTTGTTGACGAAATTGGTGAGTAAACTTTATTTTCATTTTATTGTTGCTGTCGGTTCGTTTTATGACTTGCTCTTTGACTAAATTTGGGCACAGCGTATTGTTTTATATAGAAATGCAAACAAGTGCATGCCGCTTGGGTCGGTGCGGTTCGGTTCGCGGTTCATTGACCAAATATTTGGAGCTAACCATAAAGCTGTCTGCACTTTCACTCCAATTTGCGCGCCAAAATTGGCAAATACGACATGCAGTGCATATCTCAAATTGAATAACAAATGTAATTCATTTGCTTTTTTGAGGAGTTACAACAAAACAAAGTTGATATTGCCTTGCAGCTTCATTAAAAATCACACTCGCCTTTAAATTTGTTGAGTGCAAGGCGAGGCGATTATGAGCTAATCAGCAAATTGCTCAACAAAATTGCGGAACACACACAAAAGCGAAAGAAACTACTTTCCATATGAAATCAACCAATTCGTATTGCAAGTCAAATTTTATTATATGTGTGTATGTTTGATTTAGTTGGGTTGCAACAAATGCAATTGGCAGCATGACTCACAAACTGCCAAATATTCCCACAAAAATGCAGCCACAATCATAGGCCAAGCAGTCAGTCAACAACTTTATAGATAAAACAAAAGCAACAAGTTATATAAAAACACGTTCAAACCCAAAGCGAGCGAGCGAGAGCGAGAAGGCGTGAGTGGAGCGGGAGTTAAGGAGAGCTGGGAGCACAGACGACGTTCACTTTGAGCCACGCTTCAATTGCAAATGCGCCCAGCAAGCAAAAAAAAAAAAAAAGCATTGGCGCAGATACGCGTTGCTACCAGTTGTTGTTGTAATTGTAAATTCTACAGGTTTCAGTGTAGCAGTTGTTGCCTTAATGGTGCACAACAATAACAACAACAACAACAACAGCTCAGCTTTGCAATTTTACGCTAAAACTAAAAAGGCGAGCAATCGAATCGCAGCAATCGCTGTTGATCAGCCAAGTTGCACCTCCCCCTTTATACGCTCGACCAGCAATCATAGACAACAAACCAGGCCACAACTATTGCAGGCAGACAAAGAGTATAATTCGTAGAATTTCTGTGTAAATTTAACAGCTGCTTAGATTATTAAATATTAGACAAAATAAAAAAACAAAACCCAAAGCTGTTTACATTTAAAAACAGCAAGAACTGCTTATGTTATACAACTTTAGACCACTGTGCACACACTGTGTGCGTTTTGTGTGTTTGGGTATGGCCCGTGTGCCACAACAACGTTGCAAGCCAGAGTTGGCAACTTGGCTAAATCGTTTTGCTGTTTTGTTGTTTATTATTATTTTTGCTTGAACAATAACAACAACAAACACAGCAGCAGCAGCAGCAGCAGCAGTCCAACTCGTAATTGTTTCATAAAAAGCAAAAAACCGGAGTTGAGTCGATATACGTATTGAAAACAGGTGCTCAGCAATGCTTTTGCTTTTGCTGTTGCTGTTGCTGTTGCTTTTGGGGCAACACTTTTCGTATTCAATTATGGCTTATATGTCGGTACACAAGGTTATTTTGTGTGGCAAAAAGGGCGCAGCGCATATGGGGGGGCGTATTGGCTTGAATGGAATGGCTGCAATGCATTCGCAAGTTGGTCGAGCTGTACATAGTTATTGGAGTGGAAACTAACTTAAGAACCTCACTCAAGTCCAGCCAATTCCAGTATATATATTTTATAAAAATTAGTCATAGTGTTGATTTAGTCACGCGCACATCTTCGCTCACATAACGGTAAATATGTTATTTTGGTTTTATTAAGGACAAGGCTGCGCCACAGTGTGAATCATTTTGTTTTGTTATTGGCTCGCGTACACTTGTCTTCAATTGTTGTGTGGCGCTATCTAAATTGATTAACATCAGTGAGTAGCAAGATAATGTCTACCTCAATTGCAGTGCAATGTAATGCTGTAAAGTTGGACAACAACAAAGTTATATCAAGGTGATGGCAAAAGTAACTCAAAAGTTAAGCAGCGAGTTCAGCAGCACATCAAATGTCAAGGCGCACACACGTGCAAACATTTTATTGCCAACTAAGCACAGTGTCAAAATAATAATAATAATATAATAATAAACAGACAAACACACACACACACACTCGCATAATGTGGACAATGAGATTGTATCTCAGGTTACGCCGCCGCCTTTTGTCGGCGCATTTGGCTTAACACTTGATTGCAACTCGTATCTAGAAGATACAGCTACAACAGGTGTGTGTGCTTTGCATACAACGAATACCGTTAAATCTGATATACCAGAGCATCATATATCGCAGTTGTTACTGCCTTCAGTTTTTAGTCGTAACTGCTACAGTTGCCTCAGCTGCTAACAAAATTGTTGCTGTCGCTCTTCAGTTTTTTATACACTCTGATATTTTTATTAGAAAGAATTAACTAATATTTTTGAAATCAGAAAAAAATCTAACTAAAAAACACAAGCGCTGTCAAGTTTTTTACCGATATCGGTACGATCATCAAAGTGTACATAAAAGTTGGTTGCGCCCAACTTAAATCTACTCCTTTTTTTTCACCCTTTTCAATATTAATTAATTTGTTATTTTACTTGTTTTGAGCCATTCGAAGCGCAAACCAAGTAAGTTTTGCATATTTTGTTGAGTCTGTAAATAAAATCAAAGCCGAAAATAAATCGCAAAAAACAAATGTAGTTTATTGAATTTACTTTTATTGTTTTTTGTGCGAGGCATTTTAAATTGAATTTCTTGCGGCGTACGGCGTACGGCGTATTCAAGGCACTATTTAATTGCCCATTTGACCTTATTTATAAACGTAAGCATTCTTCTTAATAGCGATTTATTAATAATTAAGCACTCGCATATGTATTGTGGTTGCTTTAATTAATTAAATTTCAGCAAAGAACTTTAACATTTATGCACATTGGTGTCAAAGCATTTAGAGAACTCAAACAATTTTGAGTTGAAAGCAGCCAAATGCGTTTGATAAACTGTATTTTGTAGCTTGCAGCTGTAACAGCTGTACCCAAAAAAAAAGAAAAAAAAGAAAAATGCTAGAGCTGATAGCCGATTCCCCTCTCGCTCTACCACGAGTAAGCAGTGTGCCAAATATTTACATTGGCCAACAGCTAACGTATACAATTTGCACACGATGATAATAACTTGGCTTGGCAGCTGGCCTGGCCTTAGCTGTAAACTTAGCCAAGTCTCTCAATCTTCGAATTGCAAGCGAGTTTGGCACGCGCTGCGCAGTGTGTGTCAAATGCTTAAATCAGCAAGTAAACTCAACTTAAGTGCATACTACATATAGATAGATATATATACATATTTAGTTTGTGGCGCAATTTTGAAACTTGTCTTGTCACATGCAAATTGCTCGCAGTCATTGTTTTAAATTTAACATTTGATTTCGAACAATTACTTTGCTATTTATTTCGTAAGCATCTCTATTGTAATATTTCCTGTTGCAATTAATGGCCAATATCAAGCATAATCGCGTTTCGATTAAATAATCAAACGTTGACGTTAGTTAAGTTGCTGCTGCTCACAGTGGCTGCTAAAAGTTGAACGCCTGATCGACTGTTGTCGCTGTTGCACTCGTAATTATGAAAGTTTTGCCGTTGAGTTAAATGAACGGTATGAACTCATTTCGAAGAGTCAAGTTTATGCTGTGGTTGCTGTTGTTGTTGTTGCTGCTGCTGCACTGAGTCATTCCATTTCATTCATGCAGCGCCAACAGCTCTCGGTCTCTCGGAAGTGAAAAGCTGCCAGTGACGATGACGGCAACAACAACAACCACAACTGCAATGTTGCTCTCAAATTGAACCTGAAACCGTGGCAGTTGCAACAACAGCTAACGCCTTGCAACATGATACAAAAGTGCCTATTGGCTTTATGCAACAACAACAACAACAACAACTACTACTACTTATAATGAGAGCAACTGCAGCTTGTAGACAACGATCAGCATTCGCAACCAAAC
The DNA here is from genome assembly GCF_011750605.1 of Drosophila busckii. Classification (NCBI taxonomy): domain Eukaryota; kingdom Metazoa; phylum Arthropoda; class Insecta; order Diptera; family Drosophilidae; genus Drosophila; species Drosophila busckii. The sequence goes on from NC_046607.1 coordinate 10,891,981, forward strand.
CGAGATCCAATCCGATCCGCATATATAGTTATATACTGAGAGCGAGTGCCGTTGGCAGCGAGCGAGCTAACGCTTGTCGCCTTCAAAGACAAGTTTTACACCAATTTCCGCTGGCTTTTCTTTTGCCATAATTTTGCTCGCTTTGGCTTGGCTTGGCTAAAGGTTAAAGACTTTTGATGTGCCTGCTGGAATTCGCTATAGCCATAATTTCTATGTACCTTTAATGGGGCTTTAATGTGGCAATTGGCTTGCGTTAAGTATACGCCGTGTGTGTGTATGTGTTAATTGAAAATCAAGTGAATCAAATTGTTGCAATTGATATGTGGCAAAAGCCGCTTAAAATGCCGTCAAGAAATATGCAAGCGGCTGGATGAGTTGACTGTGGCCAACGAACAATAGTAGACAATCTATATTCGAACTGAATAATAATAATATAGAATACCACAGGTGGATAAGAATGCATTTAGGGATTGAATAAATCGAGTTTGAGGTAAATCAAGTTGAAGTTAACTCTATCAAAATATTTCAGTAAGAATGCATCTGAGCGTAATTCAGATTGGAAAGGAGATGAATGCATTCGATAATATCTAAATTCAAGATAAATTAAACACAAAAATGATTTCAATCTTTTACATCTGTTAGTTCGAAGAAAACTATAATTTATGCATGGCCTCTACAGTTTTTCCCATGACTCAACTTTAACATTGCTAACTCAATTAATTTATGCTCGTTGACCAACAAGTGTGCTTAAAGATACTTTCAGATATTCTTGAGCACCCCAGCACGTTGTCCAATTAGCGTCGCTGGCCACACATTTCGCTTGTTTATCTTTTCTTTACCTTTATTTATTACTTGCAATTTGTTTTTGTTTAAACAAATAGCGCATAGACACAAAAGCGTTAACAATAACCAAACAAAATAACAAAAAAAAAAAACAAAACTGATTTTTTTTTATTTTATTCGTATATTTCCGTTTGTTGTTTTTGTTTGCTCATGCTATTTTTTTTTTGTCAATATTCTTTTTTGCAGATTTTTTTTTTCGTGCTGTTCTGTTTATTTTTCATGTTGGGCTCTTTGTAGGTTAGCAATGTGAAACCTTGAAATTGCCTGTCAGCGTTTTAAGCTTCAATTGCCTTAGTCGTCGCACAGTGAGTGCCATAAGTTCTCACACACTGCCCGCCTGTTGAATGGGCAGCGACCAGTTTTGCGCAGTGTATTGAAGCTTGTGCCAATTTGTGTAAATTATTTCCACACTTGCTATTATTACAATATTTTGTGCACAATGGCTAATGATTTATTTGTGTTTTTTCTAGCGCTCCTAAACAAAATTGCCGGCTTTATGAGCTGCCAAGTCTGCGATACTATTTTTGATTAAATAGTGCACATTTTTCACGTAGTTTTCCATCAACTTTATGAGGCATAAATCAAAGTTTTTACGGCGCACTGGGAAAGCGTCGGGTATTGTCAATAAATTTTGGCTCGCTGCTTGTTGACGCGACCACAGACTATTTGGCCTAAACGATTTACACCCATATATATGTATGTATATTCGCGTTTAATATTTCGCCAATTTAAAAACAAAACCAGTTTAACTGAAATTAGGTAATATGCTAAAATGGAAAGTAAAGCGCACAATGAAAACTGTAGTTAAGGATAAACTAACTCTATAGTTTTAAACTTTCTTTGCTTGCTCGAAAACTCGCATGCATAATCAAAACATTTTCGAGTCGCATAACTTGTCGAACAAAATTTACATGCAACGCCTCAATCTTGTGAATTTTTTCACCTCAACCTGTTTGAATTGCAAGTTTTATATTTATTTTGGGTGCGACGGCGCTTGATGTTGATGGATTCAACTTGAGCTAGAGTTGGCAGACGCGACATTTTTGCCAAAGTTGCTGACTTGTTTTTATTTTTATTTTTATTTTTGTTGTGTTGTTTTTTGTTTTGTTTTTGGGATTTGGTTTTTTAGGCCGAAATGATTGCGCTGATTACGTGACGCTGACAATTGATTTGTGCGCCAAAGCAAATTGTGTGTTGCCTCCAGGCCAGACCAAGCAATTGTTGTTAACTTTAACGTTAACGCATTTGGCTGGCCATATGGAATGAATTAACTGAAGCTACCAATGCGCAGTAGCCAAACATAAGTTCGTGCGCTGCGGCGTCGGCGGCTTAACAACTCTGCTGCTGCTGCTTTTTTTTTATTTTTCAACGTGGATAATTTTTCATGAAGGTTTTTCAGTTGCTGTTGCTGGACAAAGGCCTCAATTCGTGTGTGTGTGTGTGTATGTGTTGGCAATTGTTGTTGTTAAAATGTGCATAGAATTTATAATTTGTAGTGCTGAGTAGCCATTTTGAAATATGTGAATATTTTATTGGCATATTTATAGAAAGACATTAGGCCAAATGAGTTCATGCAAAGTCTTAATTCAAGAATAATTTAAAAAAAAAAAAGTAAAAACAGTCAAACTAGCTTGAGTGCGTTTTTAAATAGTTTGTATGTCTCTCGGTCTGTTCGCATGCTATAAATATAAAAGATACTCGGTATCTTTGCTGCGGCTGCCGCAGCTATGACAGTTATTTGTAGTCTTATCATGACGACTCATGGCATTTGCAAAGAAACCTGAAACCCGCGGCGATTTCAGTTTAAAACAAACGTTGCATACTAAATGATGGCAAACGAGCAAAAAACACAGATGTATAAAATAATTCGCATATATTAGAATTTATTACAGCAGAAAGGCTAAAGCAAACTATTGCGCAACAGCACAAAAGGTGGGATACTATATATATATACATATATCTATATGTTCATCTAGGCACGTAGGCCAAGTACTATGTTAGATTAAGGACTGCAATTAGTTGGAGCAAATTTTAAATTACAGCTATCAAGAACGCACGTCTTCGATTAGCTAAAGCTAAAGCTAACCGATCCGATCCGATCGCATGTCACAGACGCTCACACGCGATATTCAACACTTAATGGCGATTATCATAATTGACTTTTTGGGCAATTTCCGTAAATATAATGCCTTGGCAAAATAAAATTGAAATTTATGGTTTATTATAGGGCAAAATGTATATTATATTTTTATGGCTACATATTTAACTTTATTATTATTATTAATCTTTGTTTTTTTGGAAGCAATCAACTTTATTTATAACAACAATTTTAGTTAACAACAGCAGCAGACACTCGTTAAATATAAATAAGGCAATTACTTCATAAGCGCAGCTTGCGTGACAACTGTAAAAATTGGCAACACACACACACACAGAGAGACACCCACATACACGCCAAATTGTTTGTTATATTAATTTGTATACTTACACACTTGTGTGCTCATTTGTCTATTATTGAAGACAATTAGAGTCTAAAGTCAATGTGTGCTGTTTGTATTTTTAGCAGCTCTAACTAAACCTATTTTTAGGCTCAAGTTGCAGCAATTGATTCAGGTTTAAATTAATTGCCGAGGGGCGTGACACAAAGCGAGAGAAAGAGAGTGAGAGAGAGAGAGAGCGACAATTTTAATTGGCACTTGCACTCGCTTGTGCGCGGTTCGCTGACTCTTAACCCAAGACGACTTTTGTGCAGCCAGCGTCAAAATTTAATGAATGAATCAATGTTCATATGCATGTATCACATACATATGCGTGTGTGCGTGTGTGTGTATGTAATTTATTACAGTTATGGCGTCTTGCTACTCTCTTTCCATAAGTACTAATGACAAGTTGAGCGCTCTAGTTATAATGAGCTCTGTATTTAAGCCCTATAGCCTGAACAGTAATTGCGGTGGGCGGTGGGCGGTGGGCAATCAAAGCCTAGATAAAATATTGCTAGATAGCATGGCTACTAAGCTGATTTGATATTGTATTGTTTAATATTTGACATGTGTGTATAATTAATAAGACAAACAACAACGATTACTTATCGATTTATGAATCGTTTATAAAGTACATAGTGTAGATGCAAATAAGAACTTATTGAATTCTGAGCGATTTGTTGCGCAATTCTCGATAATTTGTTTAAGTGTTTTTTGCTTTTGTTGTCTCAGCTTTGGCCCACATGCGGTTAATATTTTTGTTCTCTAAGAACTGTCACCCACACACACTTGCATGCCATGGTATGTATGTCAGCGCTCAGTCTCTCACACACATACACACACACACAGGCACTCTCGCGTCACTTAAACTTGACCTTATATTCATTTATCGCTTATTACTGCATATTGCTCTAGCTATTGTTATTGCTTTTTATGCTTCTTGTTCTACTCACTACTGTGTTGTTGTGCTTTTTACGTCTCGCCTTTTGTGGCTTGTGCTTGTGAATGGAGGCGCAGACCTCAAAGCCAACGGCCGCCCACTTGCATTCGTAGTATTCAGAAGCGAGCAACTGTGCGAGCGAGACAGCAAGCATTTATTTACATTTCCATTTCCATTACTCTTCAGTCTCTGTCTCTCTGTATGTTCACATGTGATTGTGTGGGCACTTGTCTTATGCTAATCTATGCATATTATAAAGCCACACACACACACACACACACAGCATTTTGTGTCTTAATTTTTAGCAGAGCTAATTTCCTCGTAATTGTTGCGCAAATACAATTGCATCTGTATGCAATGTGTGGAGACTCTCCACTGGAGACTGCAGCTGCAGTTCTTTAGCTTAATCTCCGCAACAAACAAACAAACACTCTGCCTCTAATTTATCTCTATTATAACTCATTAAATATGCAGTGGTAGTGGTAGTGGTAATGGTATGAAAATAAATCACTGTAAATGTCTGAAACAAGGCGTTATACTTCGCCTCGGTGTCTTATTGTAATTTTCATTTTTAGTTTGCATTTGATATATGAGCCAGCCATATGTTCTGGCTTTAATGATTTCGGCCTTATGCGTTCTATGCATTTGCATTCGCTGCTGCTGCCATAGAGATACCGCCTGTGGTCTATTAGACTCGGCTTACACGACACGAAATTCCAGCGGAAATTCCTCTAGAAACAAAACCAAATTAAAATTTTTCCAAACAAAGCGCTTAGAGGCAACAAAATGGCCGCTAATTCCTAAAGTCTAGACTCAAGACAGAGTTTTAAGCCTTGCCTAGACCTGTTTTCTAGGCCAAATTAACACATGCGCGCACTAATACCAAACACACAACAACAACAAAAAACCCAAAAAAGGGCAGTAATGTATAAAAGGAATTAGTGGAAGAACCTGCAACGCTTTAAGGTTCAAATGAAAATTGAAAACGAAATTGGAATGCATTCATTCCATTTGGAATTCAGTCGACTGGCTTCGAGTCTTTTTAGTTTTTTTTTGTGTTGCGGTGTTTTTGACCTTTGATGTGAATGTGAAGATACTCTGGCTGGCTAGACCTGTATAGAGCTCTATGTAGATGTAGACTGAGTGCCACTCTTATGAAAAGCTGATTTTATAATCAAATTCATGGAATTTGTTGTCTTTAGGCGCGGCTCATACACAATGATCAATCAACTACTGCAGCAGCAGCTCAACTGTGGAATCAAAACACACAACAACGAAAACAACAACAACAAATACAAATACAAATACAAATGTTTGTGAATATGATTATGAGTGGCTCGAACTTGATTCACATGCACTGCGAAGCGAGTTTAATTGATTCAAATGAATCTGAAGCTGACGCTGACGTTTTTGTCTATCCCTTGTCTCCAGCGCTGGATGCGCTGCTTTCCGTATTATTTATATACATATATAGATGTATATAGATATGCATGTAAATCGATGCATAACAACTCCCAGTAGCTTAAGGCTTGTCTCGACATCTCTTCCCATGGCGTAAGGCTGCGGCTTCAGTTTCGGTTTCGGTTGACTCTTCAAAAAGCGCGCTCTGGGCAATATCGTGAGCTGAACGTCAATGGAATTATCAAAAACTGCAAATCACATGCAACTGACAATTGTGATTGTTGCTATTGCTGTTGTTGTTGTTGTCGTGTCATGCAACATTTTGTGCCACTGTGTTTGGCATTGTTTCTCTTTCTGTTGCTCTTGCGGCTGCTTATAATTGTAAGCGCTGCCCTTGCCCCCTCGCACCCTCCCCACTCCACCCCGCCGCAGCTGGCGTTGCCCAACAATTGGACACTTGTCAGTCAGGGGCGTTCATGTGCATCACGTTGAACTTTTGAACAATTGTAAGCGGCCTTTTTTGCTTTTGCATTTTTTACATTCGCTGCGGTCAAAGTTGACTGACAGACGCTGAATGTCAATGTGCATTCGATATACACACATATATCTAGATACAAATATATAGAAACTTGTAGAATGCTCCTGCATATACAATTAAGTCTCGAGCTGATTGCAATTGTGCTTAATTACAAATACAGAAAGCATCAATTCGTAGGGCTTGGGTTAAGGGTCGGTTCTCAAGACCTTGAGAGAGGTACACAGAGAAAAACTTGTTGGCAATAGCAAAAGTCAATACGCAACCCCTAATTACAAGCGTCTGTCTAATGTCGCTTTGTAATTTGAGGCCGAGAGACCCTTGTCAATAAAGTCATAAGTACATACAAACAGCTAATAGCTTAAAAGTAACTCTAGAACCCCTGAGGGGTTAGCGAATAGGCGGGCCGGGGCGGGGCGGGGCGGGGATTAGGGCTTAAAATTGTTTTGTTTGCGTAGCTTGTGTGAGGCTTATCTCTTTGGGAAAACCATGCACAAATGGCCAAACAGTCATCGATTGTGCATGTGACTTCGGTACTTGCTAATTGCCACAACAACAACAACAGCAGCAACAGCAAGGAGCAGTTGCCGCCAGGTACGCAGACAAGATCGATAGCTGAGCGACAAATGTGTTTGTGTTTGTGTTTGCGTGTTAATGTTGTCCTTGTAGGCAGGGAGACAAACTAATTCAAGTATGCAGCAGCAGCAGCAGCGGCAACATGTGGCAAGTTGGCAGGTAGACTGCAGCGTAGCCAACTGTGTAGAGTCTACTCAAAATAAAATCATTAAAAATAATGAACGCACTTCCGCTGCGCGTATATCGGGGTCTTAGAACTCTGGCGAGCATTAAAATGAGGCAAGTTGCCCACAACATTGGGGTTGGGAATGCCGCACAAATTAAAAGGTGCGCGGTGGCAACCAGCAGACGTCGTCGTCGTCGTCGTCGTCGCATCGTGAGCTGCTTGCCTACCAATCGCAATTACATATGTAAGATTGTATGCCCCGTCCCCGTCCCGTCCCGACCCGACCGGCAAAACAGATCCAAGCCGAACAGAACAGAACCACGAAAATCAGTAAGATGTGGGCAAACATGAGCGGAAATAAAGCGCAACGCATTGAATTTTTCCGCTGCGCCACTCATGCGCTCTCGCTCGCTCGCTCTCTCGCTCTGCGGCTATAAAAATGCGCGTAAAAACAAAGGCAACTTGCCTTGGTAACTTGATTGTGGGGGCCGGACCGGGCCGGGCCGGACGACACATATAAATTATCAACGACGCAGTCGAGCTATCCAGGCTATGCCAGCCCAGATCAGTTGCTAGTTACACACACACACACACAGATACACTTTGTTGGTAGGTACAGCCTACGCAAAAACTAAATGAAATTCTGCTGGCAAACACTTTTTACAAGCTATGCTAATCAAATGAAATTTGAAAATGAAAATGAATTTACCTAATAAATGCGTGAGTGTGTGTGCGTGTGTGTCTGGAATCGATGCACTCACTTTGATCTCTACTTTATGGCTGAGATACGTAAATTTCTAATAATATTTATTACTCAAATACCCGTACGACTTGACGCTAAAACGACGACGCACCCAACTGGCTAACAAGCCCCATAAAAATAAGAAAAAAACACACTACAGTCTATGACAAATATTGTGTTTTTAGCCTTATGCATAAATTAGAATTAAAAATCAATATAAGCAACAACTTGAGATTCGAATAAAAACAACAATTTGCAATTGTTGTTGCCATTTATTGAGGAAGATACATGTTTGCTTTTAATGAGATACAGTTGAGCAACTCAATATCCAGATTCATATTTTGCAAGAATGCGCTATCTATTCTATATCTAAAATATATTTTTATTGCTTTAGCGACTATTAATAGTGGCGTATCGTAAACTCAAATTGAATAACAATAAAACTTGGCTCTAATTGCAATCGAATGTTTTTGTTTATAATTTGCTGAGCGTCTTGAATGAAGAGCAGTAATTGTTAGCAGTTAACAACTGGCTAAATTACTAACTGAACTAAGTGAATAACTTAACTGATTGGGACGACTGTTTTTCTATCTCTCTCTCTATCTCTCTCTCTCTCTCTTAAGATGGGTGTCTGTTATGGGCTGTTTACACAATTGTTATAAAAAGAAAACAAAACAAAACACAGTGGCAAAGTGCGGAATCATTTTGTTGTTGCTGCTATTGTTGTTGTTGTTGCTGTTCTAGCTGCGGCGCTTTGCTGGCTTATTAGACACACACTTGGCTTTATTTACTCAGAGCGTCATCGTCGCCCAAATGGCGCATGAAGTGCGTTAAGTGCGAGAGGCGAGTGGCGAGGGCCAGGAAAATAAGGTCAGGCCGAGAACTTTCCAAAAAAAAGTCGTGTGGTATATGTTTTAGTGCTTGTCGGCTTTGCTCTTGCTGCGCTTTAAACTACATATTGGCCAAAAAAAGCAAAAGCCAAACAAAACGAGGTGCAGAGCCGCAGACTGTGGCACAAAACAATTAGTCAGCCTTGCTTGGGACTCCATTTATAACTGACAGTAGGAAGAGGCCGCTGCGATTGACACCGAGAGTGGTGCTGTGGATTTATGTTTGGTTACTGTGTTAACCCGTTTCGGTGCTGGTGTTGGCCCAGGCAATTACCAAGCCCACAACATCATAAAAATACTTGAGAGTAGACTGAGGCATGCTGCGGCCATAAACGCGTTTCTTTCAGAACAATTGCTTGATTCATGCAACACTCGTGGCAACCTACATAAATGCAAGTTGTTGTTGTTGTTGTTGCTGCTTTTGTTGAACCAGCCAGCCAATCGACTTTTGATCAAATTTAAGCGCATTAGTAGTTTGATTTATTTTCTTGCACAAACATTTTTGTCTTTTAACATTTTTGAGAAAGCGCAAAGAGCTTTAAAGCTGCGTGTGAAATCATTTATAAGTTTATACAATGAATATATTTGTGCAATTTATTTATTAATATTTCTTCTACTCTTCTCTTTGCAGCAAAGTGGCAACTGCAACAAAAGTTCTAGGTAATTATTTAGTTAATTTATTAAATTGATTTTAAGTGGAAATACACAGCTGTTGGCCACAAACACAAATTCAGGCTAACGGTGCCAAACACACGCTAGTGACGAGTCTATAACTGCTGCAGGCACGCAACGCTTTGCATGCTTCACTGCTGGCTCATAGAACATTAAATGTGGGTCAACAGAGTGAGCGAGAGAGAGAGAGAGAGAGAGAGTGGGGTGGGGAGGGGGCAATAACTTACATAACTGTTTGCTTGACCAGCTAATGATCCAAGCTTACAAAAATTCCCATAAGGCGCGCATTGAGTTTTTGCACCTGTTGTAACTGTTCAAGCGGCATTTAAATGTTAATTTTAAGCACGTTCGTTTTTGTGCTTGTGTGCGTTTTAATTGCACATGCACATACATGTGTGTGTGTGTGTGCTGCTGGCCCTAACCTTTAAGCGGCTTTAACTCCACACTCTGCAACGATGATATGGCCAAATCCCCAGCAATCGAAGCCGACTTACAATTGAGGTCGCCACTCATCCATCCAGCGTACGCAGCTTGGCGCTTGTCGCTCGTCGCTCATCATATGCAAATCTTCATAATTAGCCCCCCCCCCCCTCCCCCACCAAACGTTTTTTGTTGTTGTTGGAACCAATGTGCGTTATATTTAGAGATATTTTGGTTTTGAGGTCACAGCTTTCGAGTTAAACAGCCGCCGCCGCTATCGATTAAGTCTTTAAGCTTTAAACTTAAAGCTGGAAATTGCACAATCATTTACATGAACAAGCAGCAAACAATTTAGCAAATGTTTTTGCAAATATTTATATTGCACTTTACACTAGCTTGAACTAGAATCCAAGTGCTCAGTCTAGTCTAGTCTCTATCGCTGCTGTCATTAGTTATAAATTTTATAATGAACCGTGTTGTAAACAAACATTATATGACAAATGCTTGCTAAACTCCAAAGCAGCGCAGAAAAAAGTGAATTTAATGCATTAACTTATAAAACTCATAAATAAAGCAACACACAAAAGCCACAAAGAGTTGACAAATATTTTTCGTGCATAAATTACAAAATGTCGTCATTTGGTCAAAAGCAACAACTAACAATAAGCATTGACCAATAAATAAATAAAAATATACAACAGCTTCAGCCGACAGTGTAAGACTCTACAAAGGTTCAACTGATGCTTTTAAGCAGCTTACTGAATTTAATGAAATGGTTCTCAATAATTCATTTATTTTCAGTCGACTGCGATCGGTGTCGACGTTGTACAGAGTCTGAAAAATGTAAAATATTTGTGACAAGCTGTAGCTGTAGCCAGTAAACAAGTTAGATCACATTCTTATATATTTATTGGACGTCAATGTTAAATGCTTATGGCTCAACAATTAATCAAATGCTTTCATTAAGCATCTAAACACTTTTATTAGTCAAATCAAAAGTTCTGACGCGTAAAAGTGAAGCTGATTTTACTTTGATATTGTCTCAATTTCACTTGACTGCGGCACGTCTGTCCATTTGGCCAATTGGCCAATTGGCAACACGCAGCTGACTGACTTGACATGTCAACTGAAGGTTTTGGTTTTGGGCACAGTGAGAGTTAAATTCTTAAAGTAAAAGTTCGGCACTTGCTCAGCTGCAAATTGTTTTGGCACATGCCTGAAATCTCCCAAAATAAAGGGCTAGTTAACTTGGCTAGACTTGTCTGCGCGCCTTTGTCTGAGGCAGAGCAACAATTATAAATTCGCTAAGCTGTTTGGCAACTGTCCATGGCGAACAGGGGGGAACAGTGGGGATGGCTAATAATGAAAGGCCACAAAGGAAAAAAAAAATCAAATTTCTGCGTCAGCAATAATTGTTTCCTTCGTATTGGCGCGTTCCAAACAACAATAGCAACAACTTGAAAATAACAATATCGCCTCAGGTGATTAAAAACAAAAAACATTTATTTTTATGCTTGTTTTACTTTTTTATTCACTAGAAATCTTGTATATGTGTGTGTGAGTGTTAATTTATAATAATTGATTAAAATTTATTTTTAAATTTAGCCAATGAATTATTTATTAATTTATTAAGCTTCAGCTGCGGCATTTACATACATATATGGGTTTATACTATTTAAATGCCATTCCCAGATACCAAAATCAAAAGAAAAAACCGTAGATATATATTTATTGAAATTCTATTTGCGGAAATTTAATAACTTGTAACTTTTACCCAGACTGCTGGCGCATTAATCGAACGATTAATCACATTAATTGCATACAATGTTATAGCTCGATAAGTTATGGCTTGGCTCGGCATTTTCTCTCGTGTGTATAGGGAGAGTTGTTGCTTCGCTGCATGCACAAGTGGCAAGTGGTGGCTCTGGCTGTGGCTGTGGCTGTGGCTGGTGGTTAAGCACCCAGCCAGGCAGCCTGCATAGCTGAAAGTCATATAACCGATACGGAAGATAGTAAAGCTGTCGCGGAACCTTCTCTACATACTTACATATACATATATGGCGAAAAATTAGTTGTAACTTTCATTGCGTGTGGCATTCATTGCCCAAAATACAGTCCAGGCCTGCGGGTCTGTGTGTCGCCAATGGAAATGCATTTAATGCGCTGCCAATTTGTAGCCAACAAATTGCCAAACAACAAATAACAAACAACAACAACAGCTACAGTGGCACTTAAACTGTTTAATGTTTGGAACGTAGCAAGAAAACTCGAAGCAAAATCCGATACAACGAGAAGCTAACTCTGAATTAAAATTATTATAAGCAATTATTTGAATAATAGTGTGACTGGGCAATGATTAGATCGCAACAAAGAAATGTATACAATATTAAATTATTATATCCATGCAACTCCGAGCTTATGCAACTCTAATAGTTATTGTTTAAACTAAAGCGTGCCGCTAATACGTTCAAGTTTATAAACTATGTCATTGTTTTCACCTGTCAATTGGCAATTGCGCATTTGAATGAAGAGCGACAGCATTTCCAATGTTGTCACGCTCTATCAACATATATGTGGTTAGAGTTCGGCTTAGAATATCATCGACTCAAGTCGCTGGTTAATTTATTTCAATGTGCAATTTTTACTAGGCTATGCCTTAGTCTCTTGTTATACAATTGTCTTTAAATAGTTTAAGTGATTACTTTTTGTGGCCAGTTTGCATCTTTAAAATAGTAACAAAAACAAAACCTGTATAAAGCGCACATGTTAATTCCAACTGGTTCCCACAAGATCTGGGCAAATAAAAAAGCCACAATACTCAAAACACCTTTTCCCGAGCTCGTTGGGCTTTTTTTGTTGCTGTTGTTGCTTTTGCTTTATTTGCGTATTTTATTAAGACGAGCTAATAAACAAATTTGTGAATTATTTAAATGCAAAGCGCACATTGTTATTTTTTTCACGCTGTGCAAAAATAAAAAAATATCATTGCGCACTAAATCAGATTTTATGCTGGCCATATATTTATTAATACGTCTTAGTTAAATGTTAGGCAATGCCGCCTTCGAATTAATGCAAAGCTTTTAGTTTTGCTTTTAGCCTTTGGAATTGGAATTGGCATAACAAGTGGAATTCGTAAGCGCTAATTGAAATTCAATGGACTTGCGATTGATTGTTTGTTGGCCAAAGCCAAAGCCAAAGCTATTGCTATCAATAGCAAATAATTACAATGCAAAAAGCAGTGTGTTGTCAACTGATTTACAAAAGACTCGTAGTTATTTTTAAAAACGCTATTTGCGTTTTAGAAAAGATTCAACACAATATCGAAATGTTCTAAAATTTAGAAAATATTTCTAGGCTATGCATTTGAGTTTTGAGCATTTACGGAAGTCATGGCGCTTTTCCCATAACAAACGCCACACGTAACCAAGAGCACCCTTCGCTATATGGCCACACCAAGGTTCCACTGTTGGCATGGCCACTGTGCGGTTTTGTTTGTTGCTTTAGTTTGTAAATTTTACTGCAGTTTTCTATACAAAATGAGCGCAAATATTGAAACAAACCAAAGCTGAACAAACTTTGACTTCAAATTTGCAAACAAACAAAACAAAAACAAGCAAAAATTATGGTTTCACATATTTTGGCAGCTGGCCTACACACACACACACACACAAACTAATAGCAACAAAACAGCTAAACAAAAAGCCAAAACTTTTCAAAAAAATTTTCTCACGTAACAAGTACACAAAGCAAAGAAACAAAACAAAAAAAAAGCGCAGCTCGGGCTGGGTTTGGAGCAATTTACTTGGCGTCGCTGCTGTTGTTGTTGTTGTTTGTGTCTAGCTGCATGTGTGCAAACACACAGACAAACATTCTTACACACACACAGACACTTGTGTAGTTGTAGCCATGTGATTTTGTTAGCAACATTGTTTGCCAATTTTTTGGCGTCTGCGCAATCCATAAGCGCGCATTAAAAGCTGTTTTTGTTTTTTTTTGTTTTTGGGCGCTCGACGCGATTCTTAATATCAGGCGATTGCAAGTAGCCAGCAGCAGCAGCACTCAACAACCTTGGCTAATGGCCAATTCGACTGACATGGCGATATCAACATGCTCACCGAGCTGGAGCTGGAGCTGGAGTTGGAGTTGGTTGGTGTAGACTTGTTGCGCTATTGGCTGTTGGCGTGTTGCAAGCGCAGTGCAGCTCGTAACTTAATGGCTGGCTGGCTACCAGCTTCGGCTTCGGCTTCAGCTCCAGCTCCGCCCCGCTCCCGCTGCATTCGCTCATCTCATATGTGTATGTGTGTGTTGGCCAATTTGCTGGCTATGACTAAGCAGGCGGGCCAACTGCCAGCCGCCTGTTTATCTTAGCCAAGAATTTGACTCTTGATCTTTGCCAGGCTCAACTGTCCAACTGTCACCGCTCAGAGCTTAACTGTGCCCGCCTGCGCCTGCGCCAGAGTGGAAAATTTTCCGCATGAATTTCGACAAATGTGCGTTAATTGCTAGAGCAAAATAAACGCGGCGCTAAAAGCCGAACGCGCCCGCCCGCGTGAATTATATTGAACTCCCCAAAATAAACAGCAATAAAATAGCAAAATGTCGCTAAATTGCAAATTGACAAATCAAATTACCAAGTTTAATCGGCAGCAATTGGTGACAGGGATTCGCAAGAAATTTATCAAACTTTAACACATTTTATGCATAACAATTGTAACAAACTTGGACAGTTGAAGGATAAACAATCGATTGAACCCAATACTGAATGGAACTGAATAATTCCAGCTTGAGCTGATGCCATCAGCTTGTTATGTCTTTAGCTTATTTACAAGCTGTTTACATCACATTTGGGTAGGGTCCTCATTTATTTGTAAGCGCTACAAGAATTTACATTTGTATGCCAATGGCGGCAAACAGCAATTAATCAGCTTTTAGCACATTATTTAAGCATATATAATTGATGACAAGCACCCTCTAATGAAGTCATCAGTGGGCAAACAATACACGTTGCCACACCTGAGGAATGTTGCTTGCAACACTTGCAACAACAACAATGCCAAAGGACTTGGCTTGTTAATTTATAATCAATTTGCGTGTTGGCTTTTAATTTAGCTTAGAATCGCAAACAAATACACAGACAGAGTTACATATGTATGTGTTAATCACTTGGCTGTGTTGGCCAAACGTGTTCTGTTATTCAATCAGCCAAAGCCAGCGCCAGAGCCATAAATATTATTAATTTATATGGCTGCTAAACACACAAATGTGTGCTTATTTATAAATTACATGATTCGCCATTAGGCTGCCATATCGAGTATATGGCGGCATCAGTCCAGCTCATCTTTATTGTTTATTGCATGTGATTTGAGCGGCTAATTATCATGCATATATATTAATCAACTAAACTAAATAAACCAATATGAATATATGGATTGCAATTTGAATCACAAGACTGGACACAAGAAATTGGAATTATTGCTTACTTGGCCAAGGCTGTAAAACTATTGATTTATTTTATATTAAACTTTGTTACGTGATAATCAAATTGTTTTGCTTGGAAACAAAAAAAAAGCGCAAAGCAACGCCTCGAGAAACACTTTCTCGTATCGCTCCCATAGTCATATAAGCGGATAATTGTATTTTGGCTGGCGAGGCTCAACTTTTACCGCCACGAGCAACACTTGAGCCGATTGGCATTTTGGCTGATTGAAAGCAACGAAAACAAAAACTATAGTTTTTAATTAAAAAAAATAATCAAATCAATGCACCAAAATCAACTTTTAAATTCAATTAATATGGCTGTATGTGTGTGTGTGTGTGTTGTAGCTACAAAATGTCAATGGTCATGCTGCAATAGCTGCCTGCCTGGCTGCAACAATTGCTGCAACTGCCACAACTGCTTAGCTGCTGCTGCTGTTGCAGTTGTTGTTGCTGTTGCTGTTGCTGTTGCTGTTGTGCGAACGCATACAAAACACACATTAAGTCGCTGCTGCCGCCGCTTTATTCGCATGTTTTGCATTTTTGTTATTGCTCAATTAACCCGCTTAGTCGCAGTATTTTTCGCTAATAAATTTTTAGACATGCAACCCTTTATTTAGCCCGACGTCAGCAGCCTCTATTTGATTTGTTTACTTGTTGTTGTTTTTTTTTTTCCAGCTTATTTGTCGTACTATTTTTCAGTTTCAGTTTTTTTTTTTTTCTTTAGTTAAAGTGAAACTTGTCTCCATTGTTGTAGTTGAGAAATGATTTGTACAATAAGACTACGCGTAATTTATATGCGAATCTTAGACTGCGATAAAAGCCAAGATAGCAGCCTGGAAAATAACAAATAATTATAGCCAAAAATGGCCAAGATTGTGGCCCAGAGCTTTCACAATACGTACGTATACTTGTTATTTAGGCCTTTATTTTCAAATTGTTTTGTTTGCGCTGTGCGGGTTTGTTTATTTTCACTCGCTTTTAATTAAATAATTTTTATAAAGCACAAATATTTGCATTTATTGTGCGCTTTATTTTATTATTTGTCTGTCTGTCTGTCTGTCTGTTGTTTTACGACTTAAAGGCCACGCATATATGAATATTCAGCTCGTACTATTCTTTTGTTTTTTGGACACACAAAGTGCCTTTATTTGTTTAAAGCCTGGCTCTTAAAATGTTTATGGGCCGCTGCCTAAGCTGAGCTGCATTTCAATGAGAACATTGCGACAAGCGAATTCGTCAAATTCAATTGATATGCCTGTAAGGCAAGCCTTACTGCCATATATATATATATATGTGGTATATATATACACGATATATACGATATGCATGTGCACATGCGAGATTTTCGAAAATTAAACTTCAGTTTGCTAAAAATGATGTCAAGGCATTCACTTTCAAAATATAATATAAGAGATTTTAACTGACGGCAAGAAATTTAATAAAACCAACAACAACAGCAACAATTACAGCAGACAGCAAAACGTAAAAAAGCTAAAAATACAGCAAACAAAAAAAATAAAACTGAAATAAAAGAAGATAAAGTGATTTTGAGAAACCTGCTGCTGCCTCAATTAACTGAAAGCATAAAGACAAAACTGAACTTTATGTCAGTTCAACTGGGTCTCATTAAACCGCCGCCGCTGACCCCTTTGGCTACCCCCCATTAAAACGCAAAACAAAAAACATAAGCTAAGCATTATGATATGTCCGTCTGTCTGTCTGTCCGTCTGTTCGACACAAAGGCAAATAATGCATTGTTCTTTTGGTTAGAGCGAGAGCTTTACTCTTAATAGACTCGTAGCCGCGTAATTGCTGCGAATTTGCTGTACTTAAATCTCACTTTTATTACAAGCATTCAGTTTTGTCAATATAGCGACATATAGTATAGTAAAGTAGTTTGTTTTTTTTTTTTATGGTGCTTGCCTGGAATTTGTGCAATTAATTGGCTGTTAAGTCATGTGAGTTGGCGCACACAGTTGGCCCGGCCAGATAAAGACTATCAGCCCAGATTGGCGCTGAATAACAAAGAATGCTAAACAGCTGAAAGATAAAATACCTTCAAAGGCGCCTGCGGTCTAAGCTATTTTCATTTAGCATTCATATATATATATGCGAATGTCATAAGTTTGCCTGAGTCAGCGTCAAACTCTCAATACAATTTTCATGCGATCAATTCAATCAAATGCATTCCAATGCGTTCGCACGTACAAATCTGGCAAACTTCCTTTCCATTTTGTTGTTGTTGTTGTTGCCCAAATTCTACACTGGCTGACACACATGTCCAAAATACGTATTGCGAAACTGTTTAATTTAGTTTCAAGTCTCATTTATTTATTTATTTATATTTGTTGTTTCTCTCAATTTTGTTTGTTCGGTATCTTATTCTGCTTTTCAATGTGCCTGCCTATTTATTTTGAGACATTCTTGGCGCTCACTTGACCGAACGTGTCTCGGTCAGTTGTTCAGCGCTTACGATTTACTTAAGCCCCACTAGACACATGGCTATGTCCAAGCTAGACAGAGACAGCAACATGGCCTGTAGCCACACGCAGTGCTATAACTAAATTCAATTTGGCTTAGACTTGCAGACTGACTAGCCAACATTTTTTTTGTCTTGCCTTTATTATTTATTTCGTTTTGTTTTTGTTTTTCAAATCAACTTTTCAATTTGCTGTTGACACAGTTTTATGCCAAGCAAGCCAGCTAAGTGCACTGCACCTGAGCAGCTTTGAGCATAAAGTGCGCATAATAAATTGCATTTTGTTGCTGCTGATGTTGTTGTTGTTGCTGTGCTCAGTGTCGCTGTTGTTCTCGATTGAGAACAGCGTCAGTCAACTGCTTGACTTAGCCTTAGACAAGTATCTTATAGATACTTTTGCAGCATGCAAGTTGCTTCAGCAAGTTGAAGCGCTTGGCCTGTGGGAAATACACAGAGTACGCAAATTTAGCTCTGTCCCATTTGTGATCAGCTCAGACGCCACATCAAATAACATTCAAATTAAAAATGCTTACAAATTATGTGAGAGACGATGATCAATCAGTTTTGTAGCCAGACCTAAAAATAGCAGCAAAGCCAAATAAAGTCGAAAACGAGTAGCAGCTGCTTCGACTTCGTTCTACCAACCTGGCAACTGGCACCTGGCCTGGCTTAAAGCTTCAATATGCTGGCTGCCCGCAAATTAGTTTCGTGGCTGTAAATTTATATTTCACACACAATTTATACAAATTGGTCGCACTTCCTCATTACTCTTTTTGCATTTGAAATGTCTTTTTTGTCAACCGTGTGCACTTTGCACAAAAGCTATATAAGAAATTAAATAAAAGGCTGGCTGGCTGGCAATTTATGTGCATACGCGGAAATAGTCAAGGCATAAGTAACAAAACAAACATTAATAATGAGCAGGGCATGGGCGTGCCCATGGGCGTGGGCGTGTTCAGCTCTTAACAATTACTTGCTTTCTTTCCCTTCTGTACAACATCTCAGCGTGAGCAACAGCAACATCATTGTTTGCTTTTTTTTTATTTATTAGTTTTTGTATTTCTTGCTTGGCAAAGTGAAAACTTAATGTGGATGTCAATGCCCCAGGGAGGAGACGACTACTGGGCTTTCTCAGTCAGCCACCCGCATGGAAATTGTTGACATTAAGCTGCAATCAAAAGTGAAAGCCATTAAACCTTTTGGCGCAAAAGCTCAAGGTCATTGCATTGCCCACGTACCAAGCGTTCAACTCTTGATTGCAACTTGATTAGAAATGAGAGTTAGTTTAACTACAAAAGTTCAGCCGAGCTACTCGGTAATGAGTTGCGAGGAGAGCTATCGATATATAACAATATATATTCCACTTTAGTAAACAGCTATGTAAATCAAATAATTATAGGCAAAAACGTCGATTTGTTATAAGATCACTTTATTTCAAAATTATATGTTAAAATCGATTTAATTGATCAAGCAAAGTTTGATCAATTAATTTCGCTTTAATTTGTTTATGTGCATTGTTAAGTGCCAAGGGGAGCAGTAGGGCTCAACGGCTGAACGAGCTAACAGTGTTCTTACCACGATTAGATAGCGCAACATACGGCACATGCAGCTTACTTTTGGCTTTTTTTAGCTTTGACAAGATTAAGTCAAGATGACCGCAGCCAAGTGATAACAAAGCACAAGTGTCTGATAGTAATGTAGTAAGTGCCGTTAAGCCAACATGATGTTTAACAAGTGTGTGTGTGTGTGTGTGTGTGTGACATCAGTGTTTATTAATAACTTTAATTATTTTGATAATATTTCGCTTAAGACAGAAACGTGCGCAATTCGGTGCTAGACAAAGATTAAATCACTAATCACTGGCGTTAAATTGCAACTAGCCAAGTTATTGTTCTATTTAATCATCAAAAACCTGTAGTTTTAATGCTTTGCTTGCCTTTTAAATAGCAATAATTTAGCAAATAATGTGAACAGAAATAAACGCATGAGTATAAAGTTTAAGTGAAGTTTTTTTTATGTAACTATTGCATGCTAATTGTTTTGTAAGGTGTTAAATTATGCGGTGTAATTAGTGCTTGTATTTGTTAAGTTGACAGTTGCTGGCTTAATTGATAATTAAGTTGTAAATTGTATATTTGACTGCGCTAAAGTTATTTCAGCGAAAGTGTATAATAAACAAAGACAAATGCAATTAAATTGCTATAAAATGTAATAATAACAAAAGCCAAGGTGCGAATGCGCAATTTATTGCTTAAGTTCGTTGGCTATTCATTTAGTTTAGAAACAAAATTCCATTTAAACATTTACTGTTCACGCCACGCCCTTGGCAATAACAATGGCAAATGATTCGCAGCAAGCCGCAAATATTTATATACTTATACTTATGGTATTTGTTTTGAATTAATTTATGACTGCATACACTTAATTGTTTATTTAATGTTAATTTCTTTCACAATTGCAACTCTAATTGCAGCTACATAACATGTCACAAGTCAACGT
Source organism: Drosophila busckii (assembly GCF_011750605.1). Taxonomy (NCBI): domain Eukaryota; kingdom Metazoa; phylum Arthropoda; class Insecta; order Diptera; family Drosophilidae; genus Drosophila; species Drosophila busckii. Next base: position 10,912,102 of record NC_046607.1, read on the forward strand.
CTACTGAGTACCAGTCGCAACAGCAGCAGCAGCAGCAGCAACAACACAGTCACATAATGGCAAGCAACAATAACAACAATAACAACAGCAACACGGCTGAGCCGCTGGAGAGTCGCGATGAAGTTGATTTCATTGCGGTTAGGCACAACAATAATAATGAGTATGAGGATTTGAGCAGCGCCAGCGGCGTTGTAATTAGCGCCAAAGCAAACACAACCATAATAACAACAGCAACACCAAACAATGAACCAAACCACAGCAGCAACGACAGCAACAGCAACAGTAACAACAACACATTGAAAAAGCTTAAGGAGCGTCGCACGCTCTTTAATTTTGGCAGCAAGAAACAAAACGCCAGTCACAAGTCACAGCAAGCAGCCACGCCCGCGCCTACGCCCACATCCACTCCGAGCTGCAATAGCCTGCTGCTGCCACCCACACCACCAGTGCCCATTGGCACGCCGCCACGGCAGCACAAGTTTGTGAAGAGCAGCAGCATTGCCCGGCTCTTGGGCAACACGTACAATGCACGCAAGTTTGAGCGGCAGGAGCAGAAGCGTCTGGCCAATGAGGCCAGCGGCAAGTTCAACACATTCGGCGGACGTCGGCGCAGCGCTGGGCCCTATCTGGAGCGCTTCAAGCGCATGTCCAAGGAGGATGGCGACATAGCCGGCGACGATGAGAGCATCAAGGTGACCAATGTGATGACGCTGACCACAGACTCGCGCGATCTGCAATATGGCAGCCGGCAGGAGCACGTGGGACGCAGCGATGCGGATCAGTTGAGTGCCAAGGCTATGCGCACGTTGACCCGCGGACTGGGCAAACTCTGGTGGAAGCGCACGCACAGCGTGGACATAAGCACACCCGATCCTGAGTATAAGGTGTCCTATCTGGGCAATGTGCTCACAGGCTGGGCCAAGGGTGAGTCTCAACGAGCTCAACGAGCTCAACGAGCTCAACTTCCAACGAGAGCTTAACAAGCTAAAGCGCTTCTCTTCTTTCTTTCCATTTCGTAGGCGAGGGCTGCGTGGAGAAGCAGCTGAACACGCTGTGGCGCAATTATACGCAGCATGCCAAGCCCGATGTCATCATGCGCATGAAGGTGAGCGCCTCCGGGCTGAAGGCCACGACCAGGCAACACGGCCTCACCGAGTACTGGGCCAATCGCATTACCTACTGCTGTGCGCCCAAGAACTATCCGCGCGTATTCTGCTGGATCTACAGGCACGAAGGACGCAAGCTCAAACATGAGCTGCGCTGCCATGCGGTGCTCTGCAGCAAGGAGAAGATAGCGCAGGACATATGCGATACACTTCGCGTAAGTCCTTACAGCAATGTTTAAATTTGAAAGTGGAAGTGGATTCTATCTTCTTTTCTTGTTGCTTACAGGATAATCTGGAGAGCGCTTTGCGTGAATTTAAACGCGAGAAAATTCTTAAGCAAAACGCGCGTCTCAGTCTGGCGAACGCAGTGTATGACAATCCCAGTCTACCCAGGCGCAAGATTATGCTCAGCGTGGGCGGCAATAACTACAGGCCGCCGCTGGAGCGCTCCAAGTCGGCGCCCAAGCTGATGGCCATTGAGGAGGCTATTGGCGAGGAGGAGGGTGACGAAATAGAAGATACCAACGAACCAGAAATGAAGCCGTGCTGTCAACGTGACTCACTCTATCCCGCCATGACGCTGGGCAGGCGTCGCTGTCGTCGTGGACACTCGATACGACGCACTGGCAAAATCCAAGCACCCAGTGCCTGCTGCTCCCATCAAGTGGTTGACATACCTGAGCTAGAGCTACAGGAGCAGGCGCAGTGCAGCACAGTTACACCATGTGTGAATGAAGGCTCCGACTCGGAGGACTTTGAGAAGCTTTTAAAGTTCGACACGACGCTGAGCAACGAGCTCTTGCCGTACTTTGATATGCAGCTGCATAAGAACAGCAGTCAGAGCCTCGGTAGCCTGAGCGAGCTGACGGTGCAGTTGGCAGCTGCGCAGGAGGAACTGGAGGAGGAACCACTGAGTCTGTTGCCCACCATCAACAGCGATCCCAGCGCTGATCCGCAGGCTGACTATGATGGCGAAGATGTGGTGCATTTGCGCCGCAGCGGCGTTTGCAGCGATGGCGAGGAGGATTTTCTGGACGATGCGGATGATCATTATTTTAGACAGGCGGCAATGCTCACCATGCTGCATCGAAGCTCGATGCGCAAGCGCAACAGCGTTGAGGCCAGTCTACAGTATCGTCATCAGCCACAGTCGTCCATCAGCTCCAATACGTCCAGCTCGACAACGGCCAGCGGCACAGCGGCGTGTGGCGCTGCAGTGGGTCAGCAGTGTTCCGCTGGTCCGGATAGTGATGAAGGTTCCATTTCAAGTGGTTGCGAAACGGCTAGCACTGTCACCAATGTCAACCAGGAGGAGTACAATAAGCCACAATCGCAGCATCAGGTGCTCGAGCAAATGTTGATGTACCAAAGACTGCAGGACACCAAGCAACAGCAGCGACACAACAGCGATGCTACCAACTTCAGCAGCTCCAGCAGTATAACGCTCAAGCGCAACAGCTCCACATCGCCAACCGAATCGCTCAGCGGCCTGGAGGTGTCCATGGACAAGCAGCAGGCGGATAGGGCAGCCATTTCGGATGATGACTCTGAGTGCAGCGATGAAAGCGGCTATGTGGAGTTCCAAGAGAAAGCCAATGGTGCTGTGGTCGCTGCGGCGGCACCCGTTAAGCCACAGCTGCCGCCCAAACCGGCGCCAAGACGTTCGCTTACCCTAGCCAAGGGCCCAACGGCAACGGGCACATCAGTCTGAGCTTCAAAGCCGCCCAAAAGTATGCTTTATATAATTTAAACACAAACATTGTTATCACTGATTTGTAGTTCGTAGGAGAGATTTTATTGTTAGTTGTTTAAATGCTAAGTCGTTTTGTTGCTGGTTCATTATACAAAGAAAATAGCCTAACGATATTATTGCACAAATTATTTTATAAAACAAACATGTAGCTCATAATTCTTTTTTGTTTTTGTGGTTTTTTATCGAAATGATTTTATGTGGTTATGCGTTGTAAATAATTTAGAGGCCCTAGGCACTGCATGTTCTATATTTAATCAACGAATTGTATTTTCACCTATGGATATTCAAATGTAAATTATTATTATTATGAAATATACGTATGTGTATAAAGTAACGAACAATTTGCGACTTTACGATTTTAAACTACCTTTATGTGAATGGCTTAAGATAACGAAATGGCTTGAAAGCAAATTGCGGAAAGTTTTGTCGGTCACAGTTATCAGTATAAAACCCTGTAAATGGAGTTCACGACTTTTTTGCTCACAACCAACACTCAATCAAAATTAAAATTGAGATATTTTAATTGTTCCAAGCGAGACTTCCAGGATCTGTTAAGATAAATAACACGCCAGATGGCTTGTGGACTCTTTTTTGTACGGAGTCTGCATTAATTTGGAATTGCGCATGTTTATTGGTTCTGCACGAAACCAGTTTAGAGTTGTCACATTTTGGAGCAGCATTTATATGCAATACGCATATTTTTATTTATTGAGAAATGCACATGTACACTGGAGTTTTTTTTATTAGCAAACATTATCGGGCAGTGAGATCTGTTGACGCAACAAATAGCAGACGGTGCCCCGGAAATTTTTCAGCGACTGGTCCTGCAGCTGCTGATTGAATACCTGTTGGAACGCCATTAAAATACCAGTTGAAAGCGAAGGTGTTAATACTTAAGCCTGTGGCTTACTCACATGATTGTAGACGATGGTGGGTACAAAGCTTGGCTGATAACGCTTGGTTATAGCCTCAGCTTGTAGTTGCAGCTTGGTGCCCGTCTCGGTCGTCATGCAGTGCTCCACGTCCGTTAGCAGATTTGTCTGCTCGGCACACTGTTAAAGCAATGTTGCTAAATGGTTAAACAAATTCGCACTTTCACCTGGCAAATACGCACCTTTTCGGCATTTGCATAATCTGAGGCAAACATTTGGCAAACAACAAATTTCACCTGAGCTGCCTGATTGTTGGTACTACTGATGACACAGCCTTGCAGACGATTACCCTCACATTCGGCGGGCCCATGCTGGCAAACGAATAAGGCACCATTGAACTGAGACTACATGAGAAGAAAGAGCCTTCATAGTCATAGTTGCTATTGTTGTTGTTGTAGGTATAAGATTAGGCTTACTGCAGATTTTCCAAAGGGAACCAACTCAATGTCTATATAGGATCCCAATTCTTCATGAACTGGTCCCAGCTGACGCATAAACTTGCGACTATCCGGACAAAGTGATTCGTATAGCAGCGTTATGTGCAACTAAATCAAATGTAATATAGATTAATTAGGCTTAATCTGACTGCAGATACACGTAACACACCTTGCCAGTTTGACGCTTTTCACGAGGTATTTCCTCAGCCAAGCTGCTAGTGCACAGTATAAATAAAATGCATATGCCAGTTATTTTGCTAAGTGTTAACATTTTTGCAATTCAGCTATCTTAAGGTCTATTTTTTTCAATATCGATCGACCTTCAATGCACTTTTACCAATGACTTTAAAGAACTAAGCCACGAAACCTTCGCTGAATGCCAAACACAAGTCAATGGCCCGAGCTTATGCGTCCGCTCAATTCAAATTTAGTTCAACAACTGAACGCTTTGTCAGTTTTTGGTTTTCGATTTAGACAGCAGCCAACAGAGACACTAGCTGGCCATTCTCTTGTGTAAGCCGGTTTTATTTTGTCATCTACCATCCACTTGTAATTTAGTATTTCTGAATTAACAACGAGAGAGAATATAAAACAACATATTCTTGAACCATACATATATGTATGTAGTACATACATATGAGCTAACTATTAACACATATTGGATATTGAACCAGGCGTTTAGTTTTGTAGCTCTTATTATTATGGAAGTTTTTATATTTGTATGGCTCACATTAGTATTTGATGTATAAGCCGTTACAAATAAAAATCAAACAACTTAAAGATATTTAATTTGATTGAAAAAAATCCAATTCTAATTCAATTCGGTGTGTTCAGAAGTCTATAGATTGCATAATGCTATTGCAATTATTTTTTATTACATTTTATCAAATAAAATTATTTAGATTTACAAATTCATATAATTTAAAAAAGTGTAAGCAATTGGCTTACTTATCAATGGCAGGTCTAAAAATGCGTTACGCTCGATGTTTTGACTTTTAACTTATAACGCTTGTTATTTTAAATTTGTACAAATATATATCAGTAGTAACTGAAAAATAGCACTTCCAGGCAGTGCTGCCAGTTTAGCAATTTGCAATTTCTGGCAACTTTAAAAAAATTTTCAACTTTTTTTTTTAAATGCAATTAGCCACAAATCTAGCAAATTTTGTAATTTTTCTTTATCATTTTTTGTCTTTTTGTATACCTTTTTGCAATTGATTTTCATATAATTTTTTAGCAATTTTTTTTTTCCAAATCTAGCAATTTTTGTTATGGAGATTCTGGCAGCACTGCTTTCAGGTTGAGTTGGCAGTTCGATACTTTTCTCCAAGTAGTTCTATTAGTATCGAACAGGTTGTAAACAAAGTAGCCAAATTCTGTAAACGCTTATTTATAAATTAAAAACTTAATTTTTATCGTATGTTTGTGATAAAATGCGTTTTCATATGAACGGCGGCAGCGATGATAATGAAATTGTGGCTGCCACAGGCAGCGAAGGCGCAGCGCACATCCGAAAATTTGTATTCAGCTCTAACGAACGAAGCGTCAATGAGCGTTTAGAAATCAAAATACCTGAGGTAGGACGCTGAAACATTCCACATTTTTAGTGAAGACTATATATTTTTTTGTAATTTAGATTCTTCAAGGTGCCTACTCATTTTATACTTGGCCAAGTGCTCCAATTCTTGCTCATTTCTTGTGGGAGCGTCGTCAATCGCTTGTGTGCAAGAGAATACTTGAGCTTGGAGCTGGTACAGCGCTGCCGGGAATTGTGGCCGCAAAATGCGGAGCACAGGTAGTACTTAGTGACAGTTGTATCCTTCCCAAATCACTGGCACATATACGAAAATCTTGCGTTGCCAATCAACTACAGCCTGGAGTTGACATTGATGTAGTCGGTCTCAGCTGGGGTTTACTTAACAGTGTGTTTCGTCTGCCTCCTTTGGACCTCATTATAGCTGCCGACTGCTTTTATGATCCTACAGTTTTTGAAGATATTATTGTCACGATAGCATTTCTACTAGAACGCAATCGCGGTGCTAAATTTATATTTACGTATCAGGAAAGGAGTGCGGACTGGTCAATAGAAGCATTACTGAAGAAATGGAAGTTACACGCAGCCAGCATCAACATGGATGAGATTGGCAAAGAATCTGGAATAGATTTATTAGAATTTATGGGTGGACACACAATACATATGTTAGAGATTACGCTTGTCGATCAACTAGTGCAAACTTGATATAGTTAATACTGAGAAATGACTAACAAATTAGCTTATGATAATTAACCAGCGGCTTCTAACTTGTCAGCGACTATGCTAACAATGTGACTTAATACCGCTGTGACTGTAACAATAAATCTGACAATTTTATTATAAATAAAAATTAATTGAATTCAATTTTTGTATTTCTCAACTACGCTTCCAAATCTTATTTGGTCTTAATTTATTTTTCTTAAACCAGTTGAGTGTTTGCGCCAAAAATTTGCCAACACTGCGACTGGTTATATTATTCCGTCAATAAGTATACTTTTCTCGCTCACTTGTTGCTGCCGCACTGCTCGCACAATATATTGCAGTGTAGAGGTGGAGAAACATCGATATGTGTGCTTATCGATGTTTTTAAAAAACCGTTAAGATTGAAACAATGCAAAATAAAACCAGTCTTTATATTTTTTATACTATTTTGACATTTTTTTAAAATGTTTTTGAGATGGTTTAAAGTTTTGTTTCATACTAAGACATTAGTGTATTAAGTAATAAGACTTCATATTAATTCCCAGTAAAATTTATCTACAATATTAGGATTAAGTTATCCTGCAATCCGAAATACCTTATCCACCTTTCTAAGAACTCTCTCAGGTTTCGCTAGAATATGCTTGAATACCTACAAATTTTATGCAAACGAATACATAATCACAATTTCTAATAATATTTTTGAATTATGCTTAGATAATAAGAATATATTATTATTCCGACCAATGGTTGCCCACCAAACATCGATATGTCCGATACTTTGCAAGGTATCGAGACCGTCGATGTTTCACCCGATGTTTCTCCACTCTATTGCAGTGTCGCTATTTCAAAGTTGCACATAGTTTTATTATTTATTTACAATACGCAAAATATATTTGTAATTTATAAGTTAGTGGCATAAAGTGTGAACAAGTTTTATTCCGTTTTATTTATTTATTATTGTTGCAACGGCATTTCGTTATTACTTAGAGAGCCACATACAAAGCCATTGCTGAGTGTTAGTGTTTGTGTATGTGTGTGCGTTTGTTGGTTTTCTGTTTGCCATCTACGCGCCTGTGAAAAATCGAAGTTATTGCATTACATTGCGGCCGCTGCTTGCCCTTTGGGAATTCAATTTACATGCTAATGGTGAGTGCCCTTTAATAATAATAATAATGTGAAACAGAATGCAATTAAAGGGCAATGCATTGGAATTTTCTAATACGATCAGTGCAGTGGGCGTCGCTTGCGGTTTGCCTTATGCGTAAAAGAGCAGCAGTACAGCTGCAGCCGCAGTAAATTAATAAAAACAAATTTAATTAGCTGTGAGAACAAACGGTAAGAGACGACATTTTGTTGACGCACAGTTGTTCTTGGAGAAGCATTGTCTGCTATGAGTGATCCGTTAATTCGAAATTCGCGAGGGAGAGTGAATGTGAGCGTCAGTCATATTCGCATTTATAAAGAGCAAACATAGACTAAGAGAGCGTAAGCTTTTGCCGACAACATTATCGACCGATAAATACTCTACGTTTGGGCTACCTGGAATGCGACTCGCGTGTGCTAGAGAGGTGAAAAGAGGGTTAGCTTGCTTAAAAGACTTGATTTATAGACTTTGATACCACACTATGATTTCATTATGGGTGCGTAATCCTTTCATTTGTCAATAAATGCGCAAATAAATGCGTTGTGGCCATACGAATAGCATAAGCATCGAAAAATGAAACCCAATTCTAAATATGGCAATGCGACCTAATTCATTTTGTCGCCTCTCCAATTGCCGCATCTCAAGCATAACGGCTGCATGCCTTAGCCCAACATTTCATCCGCAATTAAGCTCAATTTTGGGACATTACTATTTGCCCAAGAGTTCTGCTCGATTAGCTTACATTTGTTTAGTATTTCATTTATTTATTTTTAATTTTTAAAAGCAAGTTGTACATATTTTGGCTCAAAAACCATTTGATTAATTACTTTTCCAGACAGTGCTATCGACATCAACTTAAATCCGAAGCCAGCGAGAGTCGAAAGTCGTTGTTGCATACCAATCAAGGCGGTCGAAGCAGTCAGACATGGCTGAAGATACCGAATACAAAAAATTGCCCGTTGAGGAGCGTTGCGTGCACAAGCTATGGAAGGCACGTGTCGATGGATACGAGGAGGCGGCTAAGCTCTTTCGCGAGCTTGACGATGAAAAGTCTCCGGAGTGGTCCAAATATGCAGGGCTTATCAAGAAGATGATTGTTGATTCAAATGCGCTGGCTCAGGAAAAGGGCCTGGAGGCAGCCTTGATTTTTGTAGAGAACAGCGGCCTAGCTGGCCGCACTGTTGGGGATGTCATGACGGGCATTGTGCAAAAATGCATTGCTGCCCCGAAGACTAAGACAAAGGAATTATCCGTGCAGGTCACACTTATGTATGTGGAGATTGAAAAGCACGAGGCGGTGGTGGAGGAGCTGGTCAAAGGCATGGATCACAAAAATCCCAAAATAGTCTCAGCCTGTGTGGCAGCCACCACACAAGCGATGCGTGAATTCGGCCATAAAGTCATAAGCCCCAAGCCGCTCATTAAAAAGCTGGCGCAACTTTTGTCAGATCGAGATAAATCTGTGCGCGATGAGACTAAACAGTTGGCCATCGAAATGTATCGCTGGATTGGCCCTGCCATGAAGACACATATTGCTGCATTGCCACAAGTGACGCTCAAGGAGCTGGAGGATGAGTTTGATAAACTTAAGGGCGAGCGTGCGGAGGCCTCCAGATATTTGAAATCCCAGCAGGAGAAGCAGGCAAAGATTGCCGATGCCGCCGCCACTGAAGAAGCATATAATGGTAAAGTCTAAATTGTTTTACTCTATCTCTTTTTTTGCTGTCAAAATGTTTACCCAACAAATCAGATATGTGTGTATATTAAACTCCAACTCTAAACAAAATTATTCACTTTATCAGTATAATAAAGAACTATATATATATATATATACATATATAGTGTATATATTTGAATGGCTTTGGCAAAACGTACGTACCGATGTAAACTAAAAATTTGATATTAACTGTCTTTCTTTTTGCTTAGATGACGATGCTGAGGGTGGCGCTGAGGAAGTTGATCCCATGGATCTGATTGATCCAGTTGATATTCTCTCAAAGCTGCCCAAGGACTTCTACGACAAGCTGGAGGAGAAGAAATGGACGCTGCGCAAAGAATCGCTTGAAGTATTGGAAAAACTGCTCACAGATAATCCCAAAGTAGAGGGTGGTGAATTTGGCACGCTGGTCAATGCGCTGAAGAAAGTCATCACCAAAGATTCTAACGTTGTGCTGGTGGCCATGGCGGGCAAATGCCTTGGCATGCTGGCCAAAGGTCTCTCTAAGCGTTTCTCAACTTATGCTTCGGTAAGAACAAATTATTACATTTATTTAAGATTTTAATAAAAACATTGCTAATTTTAGGCTTGTGTACCTGCACTACTCGAGAAATTCAAGGAAAAGAAGCCAAATGTGGTCACTGCACTACGTGATGCCATGGATGCTATTTACGCATCTACCACACTGGAGGCACAGCAGGAATACATCGTAGAAGCGCTGGCCAATAAGAATCCCAATGTCAAGTCCGAGACGGCCATGTTTCTAGCGCGGGCACTTACCCGTACACAGCCCACGGCTATGAACAAAAAGCTGATTAAGTTGATGGTTACTTCACTGTTGAAAACACTGAATGAATCCGATCCCACGGTACGCGATAACAGCGCCGAGGCGCTCGGTACGCTGATGAAACTGATGGGCGACAAGGCGTTGGGTCCGCTGCTCACTGATGTGGATCCCTTGAAAATGGCCAAAATCAAGGAATGCCATGACAAAGCAGAAATTAAAGTTAAAGTAGCTGCACCCAAGAAGGCGCCAGCACGTCCTGCCACCGCACCAACAGGCAAGACCGCAGTAGCTCCTGCCAAGGTCAACGCTGGCAGCTTGGAGCCGAAAGCAGTGGCGCGTCCAGCCACTTCTGGTGCACGAAAGGTTTTGAAAAAGCCCACTGCAGCTGCAGCAGGAGCCGCTGGCGCTGGTTTGGCTAAGTCTTCGAGCAGCAAGGCGCTGGCTACAGAGCGTGAAATGTCACCCGAAGAGGTGCAAGAGAAGGCAGATGAACTTCTGCCAGCTGAAATACTCAACGGCCTCGGCGATGCCAACTGGAAGAATCGTTTGGCAGCAGTGGAGCAGCTACTGGTAGAGATTAGCAGCTACGATGCCAAGCAGCCAGGAATTTCACAGATTCTAGTGCGCACTATTAGCGGACGCAAGCCTGGGCTCAAGGAAACAAACTTCCAAGTGCTGAAGCATAAGTTGGACATCATACGCTGCGTGGCCGAGAATTATCCTCTCACCATCATCACCGTGGACAATGTGGTAAATGAAATAACTGAGAAGCTGGCAGATGCCAAGAATGGAGGAGTCGCTGCGGAAGTGCTTACCGCTCTGGCCGAGTCCACCAAGCTAGAGTATGTGGTCAGCAAGGTCCTGAGTTTTGCCTTCGAGCAAAAGTCTCCCAAAGTGCAGTCGGAAGCATTCAACTGGATGAACAAATCCATTTTAGAGTTTGGCTTTCAGCTGCAGCCCAAAATGGTTATTGAAGATGTGCGCAAGGGTGTGCAGAGCACTAATCCACTCGTGCGTGGCGCTGCCATACAGCTGGTGGGCACAATGACCATGTACATGGGCAATGCACTCATGATATTTTTTGACGGCGAAAAGCCCGCGCTTAAGTCGCAAATCCAAGCTGAGTTTGATAAGAATCTTGGTGAGAAACCGCCCAGGCCTATAAGGGGCGTTAAAGGCAGATCTGCTGGTGGTGATGGGCAGGACGAAGAGCAGGATGATGAGGCTGCCGCAGAGCCAGAACCCATAAATCTAGCAGACTTGCTGCCACGAATGGACATTGCACCGCAAATCACAGAAGCGCTGCTCAAAGAAATGTCCGACAAGGATTGGAAAACGCGCAATGAGGGACTCAACAAGCTGCAGCTGATCATCAGTGAAGCCAGACTTATCAAACCAAGCATTGGTGATCTGGCGCCTGCCTTGGCACATCGTCTGGTTGACTCTAATGCCAAAATAGCGCAGACCGCGCTTTCGATTTGTGAACAACTGTCAACAGCCATGGGCGCTGGTTGTCGTGCTCATGTGCGCGCACTCTTTCCAGGATTTCTACATGCGCTTGGTGACAACAAGAGTTTTGTGCGTGCTGCGGCATTGAACTGCATTAATAGCTTTGGCGAGCAGGGCGGCTACAAGGAGTTTTTCGAAAGCGAAATGATTGCGGATGCTTTGAAGAGTGGGTCGCCAGCACTTAAGGTAGAAGTATGGACTTGGCTGGCCGAGAAGCTGCCTGGATTGCCACCAAAATCCATATCCAAGGAGGAGCTTAACACCATGGTGCCACATCTCTATGCGCACATTTGTGATCGCAATGCGGATGTGCGGAAGAATGCCAATGACGCAGTCTTGGGCATTATGATACATTTGGGCTTTGAAGCTATGTCACGTGCGCTGGACAAGCAAAAGCCCGCCTCCAAAAAGGACATAATGGCTGCCTTGGAGAAGGCACGTCCTAATTTACCAGTGAAGCCGTTACCCAAGGGCAAGCAACAGGCGCCAATCGCCGATGAGCCAAAGAAAGTGGTTCGCAGTGGTGGTGGCGCAGGGGCAGCCCAGAGGCAGGTCGCCAATAAAGCTGCCAGCGCTGGCGCCGACAAAGCAGCAGCTGCAGCCTCTGCGCGCAAAAAGGATGAGGATATAGACACTTCACCGCTACTGGCCGTGAATGGTATTAAGAATCAACGACTCATTGATGAACAGAAAATGCGCGTGCTTAAGTGGACATTCACCACGCCTCGTGATGAATTCACGGATTTGCTGCGCGATCAGATGACCACGGCGAATGTAAACAAGGCATTGATGGCCAACATGTTTCACGATGACTTTCGGTAAGTAATTAATGTGATCATGTATTAAATCTAATAACTTCAATACTAAAATTCTGAATTTGCTTGCAGTTATCATTTGAAAGTTATTGAACAGTTAAGCGAGGATTTGCCAAACAACAGCAAAGCATTGATATGTAATCTGGATTTGATACTTAAGTGGCTGACACTGCGCTTCTACGATACGAACCCTTCTGTGTTAATTAAGGGTCTCGAATATCTAGGACAAGTGTTTCAGATGCTCGTCGGAATCGAGTACATGATGGCAGAGAACGAAGGCAGCAGCTTTGTGCCACATCTGTTGCTCAAAGTAGGTTGCAAGATACGAGTAGTTGCAATAACTTTCAGACTTTAACCTGGTCTTAATGCTTGCAGATTGGTGATCCCAAGGATACTGTGCGCAATGGTGTGCGACGCGTGCTGCGGCAAATTAATCTGCTATATCCCTTCACTAAGGTCTTCTCTTATGTAATGGATGGTCTTAAGTCGAAGAATGCGCGACAGCGCACCGAGTGCTTGGATGAGCTCAACTATCTCATTGAAAACTATGGCCTAAACATTTGCCAGCCCTCACAGCAGGTGGCGCTCAAGGAAATCGCAAGGCAAATCTCAGATCGCGACAACTCAGTGCGTAATGCAGCGCTCAATTGCATTGTGACGGGTTTCTTTCTGGCCGGTGAGAAGATCTACAAGCTCATTGGCCAGTTGAGCGAGAAGGATCTGTCCATGTTGGATGAGCGCATCAAGCGTGCCAAAAAGACACGCAAGCCAACGGCAGAGCCAACCCCATCTGCTGCGCCAGTGGCAGCGCAAATTGTGCAACAGGAGAGCATTGAGATTGAAGATGCGGTGGCTAATGGCTGTGATGAGCTGCCGCCACCCGACCAAGAGTGGTAAGTTTTCTAACCAAACCTGCCCAAAGACACAATGAGTAAAGAGGAAAAGTAATTTTTTTTTTTATCGAATCGAATCCCATCTGGCCATCAAGTATGGTAATGCCATACTCTATTGTATATATCTTTGGATATTGATAAAATGCTTATAAAAAAAATTGTATTTGTTATTCGATTCATCAGTTTTTCACTTTTTTCAATTGCTTTGTGTTTTATAATTTCTTCTGCTATATTTTAACAGCAAGTACTAAACTGATTTTTGTTTATTTATTATTTTAATTTTGTTTTGATTTTAGTTAACTTGTTTTTTATATTAATTTTACAATTCACTTAGCGGTGATCAGCAGGGCGAATTAAATGCGCGTGGTCTGCGTAATCTGTTGGATCGGAATGCCACAAGTCTTGAGAGCAACTCGTACTCCCTGACCAGACAGGCGTAAAGTTTTTCTTTTATTTTGCGTTTTCGTTCTGTTTTTGCTTACCATTATTTCAATACATGTTCGTTTCATTTGCTCGTAATGTTTGGCTTTTAATGTGTTCTTGTTGCTGTATGTTTATTGCTATTGTATTCTATGTTGTATCATTTTTCATTTTAAGTGTTCTAATTAAGCTCGTAGTGTGCCAATTGTAATTTTGTAATATTTCTCTCCGCAGCACATTTGATCAGGCGCCATCGGTGCAGCTGCTGCAACTGAAGCACCAAATGCAACTGCAACAGCAGCAAGCACAGCAAATGCGCACGAGCGGTCCATTTGGACTGGATCCGCAGGTAATGTCTGAAATTGAAAAGGACTGGGTGCGTGTGGATCAAATGAATTTCAAGGAGTATCCCAGTGTGGACATCTCGCTGCTCTTTGAGCCAATTAAAGTAATACCAACGCGCGATGGCTTCCAGTATCCACAGGAGAAGTTTGATCGTCTTATAGCGCGTTCTCGTTATATGCAACAAAATCAAACGACATCACCACAATCAAATGCCACCATGGTCAGCGGTGTGTCGCCTTATCGCAGTCCAATGCGTATTCAAGAGCAACAACCACAGATGGACAACAATATGCCCAAGTAACTTTCATTATACAACTGTTGGTTAGGCCCAGACTTATATGTTTATTTTCTTTCAGCCTAGCCGATGTGCTGCCCAAGCATGATCCGCAACTGGTTAAGATTATCAAGGCAGTGAGCAGCAATGATACGCTGAAAGCGCGTGCTGCTATCAATGAAATCACGGAGATTATTGAATCGCCCGAGAAACAGGCCGTGTTGCGTGACTACGAGGAGCTATTCATACAGAATGTGCTGGCACAACTAAAGGTTAATACTCGCGCTCATTATATTTGGCTTTAAATTGTAATTTTGGCTTTTGCAGAATCTATCCCAGCTGCCCATGTCGCAGTCTTTGGTTGTTTACCAACCATTGCTGTCAATTTTGTACACATTCTTCAGTGCCAACATTTTGGGCAAAACGCTGAGCGTTGCCTGTATTAAGAATCTAATGTCAGCAATGCTATATCTGCTGGCTGATCAAAAGCTGACCAGCGGCGATGATAGTCAATACAACAAGGTTATCAATGGCATTTGTCTTAAAGTGCTGGACAAGGCTAACTTTACCAATATTTACTGGTAAGTGAGGGTACAGCTAACCTAAAATTAGCATAATATATTCTTAATCCTTTGCAGCGCCTTGATTCGTTTGTTGCGTGAGACTTGTCCTGAGGCTGGCTTGCCAAAGTTCACGGACCTGCTTATGAAGTGCATTTGGCGTAATATCAAAATGTTGCCAGAACGCACGAATGAGCTCAACTACGACGTTGTCATGATGGAGGTGCACGAGTTTATGCTTGCCTTGCCCAGCAGCTGGTGGCAAAACAGACCCTCAGATACGCCTCTGCGTACAGTGAAAACTATAATACATAACATGGCCAAGGTGAAGGGCAATGCCATATTGCAGCATCTCAATCAAATACCTGCGCACTCGGAGCTGCACACCTACTTAATACGCATACTAAAGGTGAGCATTATAAGATTGTTTCTTACTTTTGGAAGCCCACGTTGATTGTCTGTTTTACTACACAGAATTTCCAGAAGGATGGCACTGTGCCTGGTACAAGCGGATCGCCGCAACGCCAGCTCTTCCCCGCCAAGGATATGGGCTCAAAGCGCATTAGTCATCAAACACATGATACTGTAACACAGATATTTAAACTAATCTCAGACAAGGATACCAAACAGCAGGGACTCCAAAAACTATACGACTTTAAGGTTTGCTTTTAGCAGATTAGGCGATCCAAAGCTTTTCGTTAAACCTCCTTTGTTTTTTGGTTGCAGCAACAAAATCCAGACATTGATTTAAGCACCTTCCTGCAAGGTGCCAGCGCCAATTTTCACAAGTATATTGAGGAAGGACTCGCTGAGATTGAACGTAACCAGAACACAGCGCCCACGCAGTCACTCGACAATCGCACGGGTTAGTAAAGAACACCTACTAATCTTTCCCTAGAAATCTTACACAATCTTACTAACATTTGAATGTAATGAACAATTTCTGCAGCTGCTACACGTTCTTATCTCGCAGATGTCAACAATCAGAATGTGGTACATGAGCCAGAGTACTGGATGGATCGTTTACAAAATCTAATGTCTAAGCGTAATAAGACAGACGGCGAGAGTAACATCTTGGATAACAAGGTGGCCGATGAGAATCTCTGCTTGAATGCCATGAACTCACAGAAGGCATCACTCATCAGACGAGAGGTGGGTGATCGTGCAATCAGTGCGCACTGCCTAAGTTAAATTTTGCAAGCAGCATGAGCTTAATCACATTTTGTAAAGTTACGCAAATAAAAATATATAATTATTTTTGCTTTGTTTTATAGAAACCCGAATTGTCGCCCAATCGCCTGCAGCATATACAGGCCAGGCTGGCGCAAATTAAAAAGGAGAATCATGCCCAATAATTGCGTATTACGATTGAGTTCACGCCGGAGCGTAGACTACAGGCGCAACATTTTTATTTTATTTAAACATAATTATGTATGCTTATATAGACTCTCGGTATAATCATAAAGTTATATATTCATAGTAACAAGCAAACTCGAAGACAGGTTAACAACAATAACAATAATTAACAGGATACTACACACATACACAAACATGCATACTAATATTTAAACTATATACTACCTTAAAGTAATACTACTGTACTACACACAGCAAATCATGTTGAATGTATTAGCACTGAGTTCAATTTGTTGTCGATTGATTTGCGTTTAGCTTAGTTAAGTTCAAACATTGAAAGCGTATTTCTTTTTTTTCCTAATTATTACTACGTTGATAATTCAATGTTGCAAGCATGTTAACAATTTGTGTATTTAATAAAGAAGCATTGTGTTTTTCGCCCATTACAATTACGTATTGAAATTAGTTAAAGAAATGTGTTATCGTGGTTACGTTAGCTGCAGCCCAGAATACTTAGTTTGCATTGAATAAGTTGATCAACAACATTATGTTTCGTTTTAACAATTGTATAGCTTAAGAATATCTTTCACACACATACTACATGTAACATGTCCATTATTTATGCAACACACAAACACACACACACACAATAAATGTTATATTTCTAATTTAACAAATTAATCTGCTACAGGCACGACATCTTCTGTTATTTCTGTAAGCTCCTCCTCCTCGCCATCAGCCTCACCATTCTTGTGCTTGGCATAGCGCGAGGATATAGTAGCCACTCGAATGGCCGCCTTGAAGCCCACGCGTGCCTTCATCTTAGCCAATTTGGCCTTCCAGTTCTCATCGCGTGACGGCAACGCATTCAAATAGTCAATCATCTCCTCCTTTTTGGGATCCACTATGGCCAGCACCGACATGCAGCCATCTACTGTTCCCAGCACTATGGCACGTCCATCTTTGCTGCTCTTAATGGCTGTTAGCTCCGCTTGCAGTCTATAGTTGGCAATCATCTCCGTATCGGCAGTGCGAAAAACGCGAATGGTCTTTCGGCCGCTGTGATAATAGGCCACGTATTCGTCGTTCTCCGTAAAGATGCAGATCACTGAGAAGACACCCTCGGCTACCTTGGGTATAAATGTCTTCACAGTCGTGCCCTTGCGCAGCTCCAACATCTCCAGACCGCCTCTGGTGGGCGCATACAAGCCACATTTGCCATCTCTTGTTAAGCTGCCGCCCCACTTGGCAATGGAACGTACATGCTTCTTGCTCTTGATATCCATAATGCTACCCTTCTCGCTGCTAATCACTGCTATCTGGTTGGCCTTGTGCGGCATGGGCACCAGCGAGAAGACCTCCTGCAATTGCAATTAAAGCTTGAGGGAAAGATATTCCAATTACTTAAAGTTGCACTTGCCTTAATTGCGCAGCCCTTGAGCAGTATCTTGGATACAAAGGCGCCGTTTGTGGCGCTGTAGACGGCCAGACAATCCTTGTTGGATTTGTCCACTGTGACAACCACAATGTAGGCATTGTCCGCTGTAATGACCGACTGGCGGAATGGCATGCCTGTTATCATGCGCATTGAGTATTCGAAACGAAAGAGTATTGTGCCCTCTGCAATGTGCGATGTTAGCAAAAGTTAAATAGATTAGCATATGGCCACCACCCACCTGGTACTGCACGCACTGTTGTAATAGCCGTCAGACGATTTGTCTCATCGCTGCTCGCTGCGACGGCCGCGGCCGACTGGTTTATGTTCGGCACGGACACGGTGAGCACCTTATAGCCGTAATCCATAAGCGTTATCTGCTGTATGCCTGGCTGATCATCGCGATAAACAACCTGCTCGGAGACGCGATTCCAAATCAGAAACTTGCCCGTTTCCGAGGATATAATGTAGCGTCCGTCTGGCGTAATTTCCGCATGTGTAACAATAGCGCCCAAGGGACTATCAGCCAGCTTGGACAGCAGACGACCGGAGCGTGTCTCCCAGACACCAACACAGCTGCGTGTCACTGTCACTGCCATGTCCACCTCGGACAGACTAATGTCATCGATCTGCAGCTCATGGCGATCAATGACGTGCACCTTCTCAAAAATGTTGTTGATGTTCCACACCTTGACAGAGCGATCTATGGAGGAGGTAACCAAATTGTTCCAGTTGCCAATTGTCAGCGGCTCCAGCTGTATAATGCGTCCAAAGTGCGCGTCCAGCACCTTGGCCAGTTGTCCAGTCTGCAAGCACCAAACGTACAGATTCTTTCGCACGCCCGCCACTGCATAGTCCAGCTTGGAGCTGACCATAATGGAGTTGGATTGCATAATGCGTGTGGTTATGTTGCGCACGCCATGCGGCAAAGGTAAGTACATGGCACCCTCACTTAAAGGCGCTCGCTCATGCTCTGGCTCAGTGCTACCGAAGTCCCAAATGACAAAACCCTTGCCAGCGGTGCCCAGCAGCATCCGCTCATGCTGTTGATCCAGACGCAGCTGTAGCAACATTTCCTTGTCGTCATTCTCAAAGCGTGGCAAAGTCTTGACCAACTGCCAACTTAGCTCGCCAGATTCCTGCTGCACTATGAACTCGTACAAAGAGACCTCAAAGTTCTCCTCGTTGGCACAGCCGTAGGCGCAGGTACGTGCCTTGTTCATGACCAGCGCGCTGAAGAAGTTCACCGAGTTCGAGTAGCTTGCGCTGCGGCAGGAGTCCAATCGCAAACGCATGTCATTTATGGAGCCCGACCAGAAGACCGCATTGTAATCTGTGGGGCTGAAGAACTCCATGGCTGCCGGCAACAAAGAGAAAGTTAGCGCAGCTGACAAACATTTTGAAGCGCGACTTACTCAAGACTTCCCAGTTGGCATTCTCGCCGGGCACTTCAAAGATTTCTATCAAGTTGCCGCGCATATCGAACTGCGCCCAACGCAGCTTGCAGATGATAAACAAGCTAAGAGAAGTTTAGATTGGGCTTACTTTGGCTTTGTTTACTTACTTTTGGTTAAGCAAATGCAGGCCGTTTACAGGACCATCGCTCTCCTCGAAAGGACTATTGATGACCACAAATTCACTGGAAAGCATGTTGAGCAGCACGGTCTGATTGTTGTTGGAGTAGGCAGCAGCCCACTTGTTGTCCGGGCTAAGCACAAGCTGCTGCATAATGCCCTCGATGCCAGGGTTGACGTCTCTGGTCAGATCCGAGGTGGACAAGTCGAAGGTTATAAAGTGCGTGGATATGGAAACCATATAACGCATATCGCTGGTCAGACAAAAAGCAAAGACAGCAAACTGATGACCCTCTAGGGAGTACTTGAGTGGTCCGCCTGGAGTATGCAGACAGTGATTCACGGGAATCAGCGCGCAGTCCTTGGGACCGGAGCGATCACAGGCGCGCAGCAGCATCTTAATGTTGGGATTGCCGCCAATTTCGGGCAGCAGGCGTCCTATGAGCTGCGGTGCTAGCATATTCGGATATATGGCCAGTATGGCGCCACCCAGGCGCAGTGCATCCGCCACCAGCATTAGCTCTCGCCTGGCCTCTTTGTCTTCCGTGTTGGTTGAGGCGTCCTCAAAGTCCGCCAGCACCGCCTGCAGCGGGCAGCTAGATAACTTGGCATGCAGCCAATCATAGTTAAAGAGCACATGCTCAAACAGATCCTTAAAGCGGCGCGAGCGCACAAAATGAAAAGGCAGCTCACCAAACTGCAGCGAGAGAACTAATTATCTACGAAAGGGCTTTGACTTGAAATTGTACGCACCTTGCGCAGATTGAAGCGCTTGGAGAGACCATCCTTGCTGGTGAAGACCAGCGGTTGTATGGGCACCTTGCGATCTGCGGACCCCTCCTTATCCGCCAGGCCAAAACGATGACGTTGTATCTCTGTAAACTTGAATGGCTTGGGAACGCCGCCACCCCAAATGCCCAGATAGTAATCTGCAATCATGGAATGAAAATAGATTGCCATGTTCATGTTCTTAAAGTAGCGCTCCTTGGCCGTATCCTTGAACTGACGATGATACCTGCCAACCAAAGAAAATTAGTTGAATATTATTTATTTTGTTTATAACATACCAGTTCATAACGTTGACACCATCCGCTTCACGTTCGCTTAGATAGTTGGGCAGATCGTTGCGTATACGCGTCCATAGCAGCGGCGGAATGCGTCGCACTGGCGGCATATGATACTGATAGACATCGTCCAATACCTTGTCGTCCAACGATATAAGATCCTCGAGCTCGCTTTCGGACAGACCCGACTTGGATGCGGTTATATAGGCCAGAGCATGGAATACCAGAATGCGACCATGTTGCTTCTCGACACGCTCGAACAGCAGCATAATGGAGTCCATGACGGTGTTGGCGAGATGTGTCTCCTGCGGACGCGTGTAACTGCGCCATCGACAGATCTCGGCAAAGACCAGCTTCACAAATATAGGCAGCGAGCATTTGCTAATGGCATTGGCCACCAGACGCCACTGGTAATTGTTGAGATCACGACAGGCCGTCTTCATCCACATTTTAATCACATTCATGGCCAGCTCCTCGCCCAGTGCCGTCACCTCTATGAAGTTCTCCTCCACATCAATCATCTTCCGCAGCACATGGTACTCATGCGACACCGTTGGATTTGCCGGCTCATTAGCGCACGATATTATAATCTGTAAGCAGTTGTACTTCAATAGCAACCGCACTCCATATAGTGCATATAGTTAGTATAACTAGCTAGCTACCAGTCTGTCTAGCGGGCACAGCTTAAGGCCTCATGCATAACGGCATATTAAGTGTCGTTGTGGGTGAGGGTGCCAATGTAAAAAATAATCATACAGCTCTATTATTGATTTTGATTTGAACTTCATCAAATATTTTAGCTTTTCAATTTTATATTGAAGTGCAGTCAAAAGTGGGCTATTAGAATTGGAATTTCAATTGCTCCGTTTTTGAATTTCATATTTTGATAACAAAATCAAAGTAGGCAACCTTCTGATTATTTTTCTTAGATTTGTAAATTTTTATCGTGTGATATTGTTTAGCATGCACAAGTCAAGCAATTGGAAAAACTTACGCGTTATTTTACAATTCTACAATACATACTTATATACATATACATATATACCTGGTGTGGCCATCATGCAATTTGAGTTATTAATAAAAACTAGAAAATACCTAAAAAACGTATTTGCGAGCTGCCAATATTAAGATTCCTTGGCTAAAATAAAACCTTAAATTTTCATGCAGTGGATATGGATTTCGTTGAATTATATTGGAATAAGTATATTGTAAATGTTTTAATATTGTTCATGCAGATTTTTATAATAAGTTATAGTGCCAGTTATTGTGTGATGTCATGCAAATATTTCTTAGAATGCGTTTTGTATATACAAGGGGACATGCCTTAGGCATAGATTATTTGCATATTTAAAGCAGATATAAGGCGGAAGGCAGAAAGAGAGGGAGGGAGGGCGGGAGGGACAGAGCGAGTAGGATGTCTCGCACTCACCTTACAGTGGGGCGGCAGGCGCGTTGGTATCCAAGATACCTTATTGGAATCTTGCGTGCCCGTCAGCTGATCAACTGAATCTAGATAGATCGTCAGAGGCTGAGCGGCACTGGCATAAGTTAATAATTGCTTAAAGTGTGCTGTTAATGGTACAAGATCATCGGGTATGTTCTCAAAGGGTAGCATATAGTTGTAGGATATCTGCATTGTGATTTTTAAAACGTAACTTGGAAGGTTAGGTGGGAGGGACTTAAAGTAAGGCTATGTAATGGATGGATATCACCTGCTGGCATATGGATATAAGCGTAGCGGTCAGGGCTGACGAGTCGGGTGTGGTGCCCAGAAAGCGAATAATGTTGATGGGTCGCTTGTCGGCGAACCACTCGCTGGCAACCAGCGATGCGCTTTTAGCCAGCAATGAAGTCTTGCCGCAACCTCCATCGCCAAATAGGACAAGTGGCTTATCTGAATCCCCCAGCATGTAGCGCTCGATACGCTCGCAACTCTCCTCGCGACCGTAAAAGATCTTCACCGAATTGTTGCAAGCATGCAAATGCTGAAGGATCTCAGTTACTATTATGCCCTGTGCACTGGAGTCTTCTTTGCGCATGGCCCGATCGACGAGCTTCACCACATTCTTGTAGAAATGCGATATGAAATGATTTAAATACTCCTCGTGCGTCTCAATGTCCAAGCCCTCGCGTCCAATCCATTCCACAGTATATCTGTTGATTAGAGCGTATAAATCTAATATATCAGTTAAAATAATAATGCGCTCACTTTTGCGAATTGCTCGCCTCCATCTTGGCAGGAAGACGTGTGTCCCTCAAATCCCCCAGCAGCTTTGCAGACTCTGTGTCCAAGCTGCGATTGATAATGTCCACAAAGAGCGAAGCCTTCTTCAGATTCTGCAGATTTATGTTGTTTATATAGCGCACATAGGACAGACAATGATTCTTCGTGTTCTTGACGTTTAGTATGCCATTGATGACTTCACGCTCCGTCACTGCAATTAACATAGACATAAATAATTATAATTCAATACTATGCGTAAATTCGTTTATCTACCCGACATGAAATAGTTGTGCACATCATCCTTGGACATTTTGTTGCTGGCGCCGAGCGAGGCAGCGGCCTTGCGCAGTAGTTTCTGCATTTTGTTGAGCGTATCCCACCAAACAGCCTGATCCTCCGCTTGCAGTTTGGGCACGCGCTAGAAGCAGCACTGCTTAGTAATTGCTGCGGTTGCCAGGAATCGCACTAGACTCACCTTGTTGTTGAAGTTGATCAGTATGGAGGAAATGGGCTGCAGCACTGATATGGGCGGCACTGCATTGCTGTCCTTTTTGTACCACAAGTCGAGCAGCGCTCGGTCTACTCCCATCGAGGTAAGCTCCTCGCATATGAGTGCCAGCTCCGAGGATACTATGTATGTGGGTATGGGCCTGTAGCCATACTTCTGACCCAGAAACACAATAAAATTGGGTCCCATTGATAGACGCTGACAGTTTTTAATTTCGCGCATGCAAAGCTCCGTGGTCATGTGATCATCGGTGGCCTCATCACGCACACCCCAACGCATGTCGACCACCTGAAATTCCAGGCCATGCTTTTCGCGACAATAGTCCTTGATGCGGGGATAGCACTTGGCCATCAGCGTGTTGCGCTCCATTGTGGTGTCTGTCCAAGCAAATAATATATGTGATTACATAAGCGTATGCATATGTGCTACGCTTCTTATTTCGACACACGTAACGTAAGAAATACACACCCGTAAACGTCGAACTCGTAAATATACGCACTATCTTTGAACTCACGGGAGGCAGCGACTCCAGTGAGCCTTGAAATATGGAATCTATGGTGCGGTCATCCATTTTGGTGGCTTAGCAAATCCAAAAAAAAAAATAAAAAGAATTGTGGACTGCAGTTGCAGCTGCTTCTGGGGCATGTACTGCAGCCTTTGAAATCCAATATATGTCTGAGCTCGTGCGGGACCCAGAAAGTGCCTTAAAGTTCAAATAATGCGATTGCTGCTGTTTGGTCGATAAGCCCGGATACGTGGCGCATTTGACAGTCGCCTAGTTGACGGGTTTGTTTTGAGTTCAACTCTGCCGACATGCCAAGGGAATGGGCCACGCCCCCTCAGCCCTTCCATTGAGCAGCACAGCACTTGTTGCAACGCCGCACCGGTTCTGGTATTGTTTTGATCGAAAGCCCATTTCAAACTTTTTGCCCGGCAGGCCATTGATGTTAGCATTCTCGTCGTCGTCGTCGTCTCTTGACATACAACAAGTGTTTTCAAGTGCTTCCACGACTTCTTGCTTCTTGCTTATTGCAGCCGTGACGTCGACAGTTGCGTGCCTGGCTTACATTCGTTGGTGTTGCTTTTGGCTTTGGATTGTTGTAACTTTCAAAGTCGTTGCCGCTGGCACTTAATCGAGTCTTGGCTTGTGTTTGCGCCTCAGCACCCCCAGGCCACTTGACCTCGACCTAGAGGCACGCGCGTGTTTGCGCTCTTAAACAAGCCCTACCGATTGGGCTGCCTTTGCAACAATTTAAACTGATTTTTGAGGTCAAGCAGTTGATCCGTGTTAAAACTTAAATTGAGCGCGTGCCAGGCACACAGCGAAAAGGCTATAAAAAAGTAGGTAATCAAGCTTGATGCAGCTGTCAAAATTGGTTCTGTTTTACCAGGACCCCGCTACCAGACTTTATTTATTGAAGTTTATTTCATAAAAGTGGCACATTTTAAAAATGTATTTTAAAAGTGCAAGAGCAGCAGTTGTTATATCCAAGCAATAAACTTTTTTAACTAATCTTAGACTTTGTAGACTTTATTAAGTCTTAAGCATAGTACGTAATTATTTCAAAAATTATATTAAAGAACGCATTAAAGTTGGGACCAGCGAAGTATTCAATACTTTCTGACTAGCAAGCACCCCCGCTGTCTATATTGAAAATTGAAATTAGAATATTTTTGCATCAGTCAAGTTATAGCTTGTATTTGTGGAAATAGGATTATCTACATCGGCTCAGTTTGTCTTGCATACATACTTTATATACTGCCACGCATCTCCCAGTTACATACATTTTTTTGATGATATGATATTTTTTTCCATTCTTTATTAACGTTTGCTAACGCTCAATTAAAGTATAGAGAAGACGATAATAATAATAATAATAATAATAATAGAGCAGACTGTAATAATGAATACAACATCATTAAAGCATTTATATTCAAAGTGTTTGATCAAGATATGAAAACAAAATAATTTCAATATTTTCAGGATCTAACCATGCATGTAGCTATGAAAATTTTCGTAAAATTTTTGGAAAATACTGTCCAGGGTAAATATTATTCAGGCTACGAATCCACCTAGTGTTTGATTGTTTTCTCCTTTTATTTTACCAATCATTTTGTTTAATATCAATTGATGAAGAAAAATGCATGCACAGTTGGGTTTTATAACAATATAAGTATTTATTTCGCATTTAATGTGAGTTGTTGTTATATTTCTCAGTTTGAAGATTTGGAAAATTGATCCAATATGGTATAGTATAAATGTTTATGCATGAGTTTTGGTGTTACATATGAGTTTAAGTTTAGAATGTGGCTAAGAGAGCTGTATGAAAAATATGTTTATGCTGGCTTATATATGCCTATGTATTTTAAGTGTTTTAGTATTGGTTAAAACGATTGCTTTTATTCTTTAAATTATTGCATACTTGTCTATGATTTTGAAACGCGTTTAACTAAATTTCATTTAAGTTGGCTATAGGAAAATGATCTATATGACTATATGCTATAGGTGTTAGTACAAATTTTTGTTTTACATTATGTGAGGGACAAAAATATGTTGATCACTTGTTTTGTTTATAGTATAGGGACTGATTGCGCAAATTATATTAACTACGTTATCCATTTGGTATGGAAATTGCATTAGACATACACGCTGGGGTGTTTGTTTGTAAATGTATTTTTAATATGTATATATATGTAGCTATATTTCGATAATAAATAGTTAAACATATTGAACTAAAGTGTAAACAAATAAAATAAAAAACAAAACTGATAAATATTACAATAAAATTTATAATAATAATGAAAAAACACGCACACACATGTATGTATGTATAAGTGCAGCTGCTTGGATTTTCAATCTACTGTCCATTAAGAGCAGTCTTCACTGTTGCTGCTGCTGCTGCTGTTGTGGATGTGGATTTAGCCGTTGCCGCTGCTGCTGCTGCTGCTGCTGTTGTTGTTGTCGTTTTAAGAGATTTTGTGTCCGGTTTGCTATCCGGTATGGCTTTGGCCGCCAGTGCCAGCTTGTGTATGTGTGGCGACGATGGCGACGTCACTGTTACTCTATAATAAGAAGAAGCTAATGTTTTACACGCGCACACACACACATACACAGACGCATGCACGCACGCACACACACAGAGACACCGAGTGGCGCAGTTGTTGTTGATTGTGGATGGGCAGAGAGTAATGGAGGGCGGGGCGGCGGGAAGCATATGCATAAACATATTTACAAAGCATTTGGCATTTGGCATTTGGCAGGCAATTGGTATTTTTTATGAGTTTGTTTTGGATTCGACATTGTTGTTGTGGGGCAAATTTGATTTAAGGATGTGTGGTTGGCATGGTTTGCAGTTTGCATGTATGAAGTAATTATGTTAATTAGATAAAGCTGTCAAATAGAGCAACAGTCCTTAAAAGCTAAGCTAGACTAAAGATACGCAGCAATATGCATATGCATGTATGTATTGATGTATAGATGATGATTGTATGTATGTATTGGTATGCTATGGTATGCTATAGTGTGTGTGAGTGTGAATTTGCAGCTATTGCAGCGACTACGGTGCTTGGTGCTTGTGCTGCCTGCCATTTGAGTTGACTTCTGTATTGTCAGCGTACCTAGGGCTGTTGTCATCCTTTTCGCAGACCAGCGTGCGAGTCGTGCTGGGCGGCAGTTGGGGCAGCTGGGGCAGCAGCCCGCCGTTTAACGACTGCTGCGAACTACGCTTCACGTGCACGGGTCGCAGACGATCGTCCAAGTCGCTAATGGAGCCCACGGAGCTAACACTCTCATCGCTGTAAGCAGAATACATTCTTAGAATCCTTTTGTTTAACTCGATTTCAAGTTATGCCTGCTTACCTCTCGCTGAGCTCCTCTTCGCCCTCTTCCTCCATCGCCTGTTGCAGGTCGGCAATGCGCTGCAGCGCCAAACGCAAATCGTTCTTGAGCGCTGTGCCCTCCGATTCCATGACCTCCATTTTCTTTTCCAAATCCTTGCGACGCGTCAGCGATTCCTGCTCACGACTGGAAACTGCATGATACTCCTCGCGCATGTCGCGCAGACTCTTCTGACATTTCTTGAGCACATCTTGTCCCTGCATCTCGCGTAGCTTTGACTGTGTCACTTCGTTCTGTACCTTCTCTAGCGACTCCTTATGCCGGCTGACCTGCACTTCAAGGCGTGCGCGTGTCGCCTGCTCCAGCTCCAGACGAGACTCGAGCTCCTTGGTTCGCATTTCCAAACTGCAGACAAACATATTTTTAAATTCAAAAATTACATTAAAAACATAAAAGTTTCACTTACCGCTTGGACATGACAGCCATGGAGGGATCGCCTAGATTCTCCACATTGTCCAGTCTGTGCTGCAGCTCTGCCACCTGCTCTTTGAGATTGTTGCGCTCTGCCTCCAGCTCCGTGAGTTTGAACTCAGACTCGGAGACATTGATTTGCTCTGTGTTCAGCTGCTTGACCGTGGCGCTATATTTCTTCATCAGTTCACTTAGCTCCTCTTCGTTCTCCTCGATTTGCGCCTGCAGTTCGGCGCGATCACGATGTGCCACATTGGCCCGCTCCTCGGCATCGTTGCGTGCCCGATGTGATTCCTCAAACATTGCCTGGACTTCGGTCAACTCGGCCTCAGCAGTTTGGCGCGCCTTCATGGCAAGCGTGCGTGCGGACTCGGCATCCTCCAGCTGATTGCGCAGCTGTCGGATAAGCGTCTTGCCGGGCGTGTCAGCCTTGAGCCGCTCCAGCTGTATCTGTGCATCCTTAAGCAGGGCCTTATACTTGCGCAAGTCACGACGCAGCTTTTGGTTCAGCGCTTCGTCCGCATCGCGGTCAACACGATCACGATCCTCCATGCTGGCGAGCCGACGCTCCAGCTCGTGTTTCTCACGCAGCAGCAGCGTGCGCTCCTCGTGCTCCGTTTCCAGCTGGCACTCTAGCGCCTTGATCTTTTTATAGCCATTGCCGCGCACCTCCTCCAATTCCTCATCACGCTGCTGCGACTC
This sequence comes from Drosophila busckii, assembly GCF_011750605.1. NCBI lineage: Eukaryota > Metazoa > Arthropoda > Insecta > Diptera > Drosophilidae > Drosophila > Drosophila busckii. The sequence continues at coordinate 10,940,202 of NC_046607.1, forward strand.
GCGGCGCGCCTCCTTGCGCATGGTCTCTAGCGTCATCTCCAGACGCAGCTTGGCCTGCTCCAGCAGCTGTATTTGGCCGGCCATCTCATCCAGCTCTTCCTCCTGCTCCTTGGCGCGACGCTCGGCCTCGTTTTTGGTGCGACGCAGCTGCGCCAGTTCCTCCTCAGTGCCGCCACCGAAAGTCATCTCCTCCAGCTCCCGCTGCAGCGATGCCAACTTCTCTTCCTTAAGCTCCAAATCAAGGCGTGTGTCCTGCGCAATAAAAACAAAACACAAAAATTGAAATTGAGCATTCTAAAAACGTGGACAGCACCTACTTGAAGCAGCCGCGTAGCACATTTGGTGCTGAAACTCATGGCTGTACTAAAGAGCTCTGAGTTTGTTTGTTTGTGTGTGTGTAGTTGTCTGTGTGTGTGTCTGTCTATCTGAATGTTAAGTACATATATCTAAAGCGAAGCACAGTTATCAGGCCAGTCACAGTCGAAACTTCTACTACTGCTTATTATTATTATGGTGATTATAATTGTGGACTTTTTTTTTGTTTTTAATTCTTTTTCCGTGGAAATGCTCGTTAAATATCTGTGCGTGTTTTCGTTCTTGTTTGTATTCTACTCCAGTTATCGCGCCGCAACGTCCATGTCGCTAGCGAGCAGCGCAAAGAGTGTGTAAGAGAGAGAGCGAACGCACTCGAACTCGCACTCGCGCTCGCGATAACAAACACATAAAAGAAACTTAAGAAAGAAGCAACGCGTGCGCTCTCAACTGGGGAAATTCTTCTTGGAATGCATGAGAGAGCAAAAGAGCGAGAGCTCGAGCTCGAGAGCATCAAGCATGTCGCTTGCATATGGATATGGTTATGGATATGTATGGTGTGGGCAGGTAGCCTCTAAATTGCCATTGTAGACACGTACTTTAAGAAACCAGGCAGGCAAGCAGGCAGGCAGGCAGGCAGCCAGCCAGTCAAGCAGTCAGCCAGTCAGTCAGTCTGTCAGACATGGGCGTGGGTAAACAAGCCGAACAAGTTTTTTCTTTTATTTTCGTCTTCTTCGATTTTATTTACTTGTTTTTATGCTATCTGCGCTTCAGACAGGTCTTGTAGATAGTGTATCTGTATCTGCCGCAATGTTGCATGCGTGAGTGCCACCGCAAGCGGCACTTGTTGCACCTTTTGTTATTGTTGCCAGCGATTTATAACATGTTGCTAGCAGCAAATGCTGCGCGCTACAGTGCTGAGCAACATTATGCTAGCATGCAAGCAGTTCAGCAAGCAGTGACCCATTTCTGATTCAAATGTTGCGCGATACTGTGTAGCAACATTATGCTACAATGTTTAGCAACATACAAGCAGTGAACCACTGCTTGGTCAAATGCTGCAAGCTAGTGTTGAGCAACATGCTAAAATGTTTAGCAACATGCAAGCAGTGTACCATTTCTGTTTTGTTTTTATGGCCTACTTACTGCAAGTGTCTGTTCGATCGTAAATTTCTCAGCCTGCAGCACATCCTTCTCGCGTCCATAACGCTCTTTGGCCTGTCGCTCCTGGCGTGCCGCATCCTGCAGCGATTGGCATTCGGCATCGAATTTGCGCTGCTTCTTCTCCAGCAAATTGTTGCGTGCATTTTGCTCCTCGAGCAGCATGCGCAAATCATTCATCTCGTTGGTCATTTTTTGTGCCTTGCGCTTCCATTGGCCCACAACCTGACGTTGTTCCTCAACTTCTTCGTAGGCATCGGATAGCTGCAAAGCCAGATCTATAGTTGTCGGCTTGTTTCTTTAAATGACACCACACTTACCTTCTTTTCCAATTGCTTCTTGAGCCCGACCAGCTGTTCCAGATCGTGCTCATGCTGCGTCTGCAGTCGCCGCTTGGTAAACTCTAGCTCCCTAGCAACGCGCTCATATTTTAGTTTATAGACGCCACCATTACCGCCGCCACCGCCCTCGTCATTCTCATAATCCTCATCCTCAGAGATGCCATTCAAATCGGACTTGGCGCATATCAGCTCCATTTCCAGCTTCTCACTCATATCCTGCAAGTTCTTGACCTTTGTCTGGTGTTCGCCCAGTTCCTTTTCCAGCTTCAAGCGCTCCGCCGTTTCCGCCTCCAAGCGCTCAGTGGCAATATGCGCCGTGGAACGCTCCTCCGCCAGATCCACTGTCAACTCGGATAGCTACAAATACAGTTGAGAAAAATCGCATTAGACATTGAGTTGCTAAAAAATAAATGTTTACAGGTGTGCGCAGCTGCATTCTGTGCCGATCTTTGAAAAATTCGTACGCACAAATTCTCTGTGTTGTTTTCTTCACACTTTACATTTTATAAACAATTGAAACATTTATTTATTTATTTATTTATGTCTGCCTGCCTGCCTGCTTGGCCTTCACCCAAAATTTGCTCACTCTAGTGAGCAAAGTTAAGACTTTCTGTTCATTAGTCATTTGCATTGGCAATGTTTTTTATAACATCTAATTTGAGAGGGTGTAAATCATATAATTTTAAATTGTTCATTAAATTGTCAGCTGGCTAGGTTAGGTTCTGCATTAAGTAGTCAACGCAGCGTGATTCACGCATTATTTTTCTTTCACTTATCCAGAAATAGCACAAGCGCTGACTTGTCTAACTTTAGCCTACGTCGGCATATCTGAGGATGCCGCTGTCAATGTCAGCAGCGGCCATGGAATGGAATGGAATTTTTCTACCATATGTTTATTTAAGCACTCTCGCATCTATAGATCTGTAGATCGAGCAAGAGGGCGAGCGGGGCACAGGTACAACATTAATTATGTCAACTGCCCACACTTGATACAATTAAGCAACATAAACATAAAAATGTGGCACATATCAAGCTCAAGGTTGGCGAGGCTACCTCGTCCAGCTCGTTGTCATCCTCCTCCCGTATGGTGCGATCATCATCGTCTGGCGCATTGCTGGTGGATCTAGCCAGCGACGTTTCCCTGGCCATAGAGTTGCCACGCGATGTGGGCGTATGCGGCAACTGCTTGCTCAGCTGAAATGCCTTGGTCAGTATATTCTGAGTGGAGCGTGTGCGTCCCACTGAGCCACAGCGTTCCATGCTGCTGCGCTCGCGCTGACGCTCAATCAGAGAGATGGTGTCGTAGTCATCATAGTAACTGCTGCCAGGCGTGCTGCAGCGACTGCTGCTGTTGCCGTTGCCGTTGCTCTGGTGGCGTCGCGTGCGCCTGCCCATGGCGCTCCATTCCTCTTGCACGTGGTCGGTGCGCTTGAGGAAGTTCTGAATCTTCTCGCTGAGATAAGCGGATGAGGTGCGCGCATCCTCGAACGAGGGCGTGGGGCGCAGCGACTGGTGCACAGGCTGACGCGTGCAGCCAAGCGCAAAGCTTAGATTCGCATCGAATATGACCGGCGAGCTCTCCAGCTGACGCATTTCGTAGGCATCCAAGCCGCTGCCTCGGGTATAAGTCTGTGGGAAGGTGCGTCTCGGCGGCGTCTCCAGGCGCGATGAGCGCGATACAGTCGACTGCGTGGAGCAGCGCGAGGAAATAGAATACGCCGGACTGGGCGAGCGTGTGAGCAGACGCAGTCGTTCCAGGCTAGCTTCCGTGCTAGCTTGTGAGCTTGTGCCTGCGGGTAAAGGCAGTTTCAGCTTGACTTCGTAGTGGCTATCACAGGTGTCCCCTTGCTGGTCATTACCCAAGCCATTGGACGTTGATAGCGACTGCGAGGTTGCTCTTCTAGTTGTGCTTGTAGTTGCTGTTGATGTTGTTTTTGTTGTGTGTGTAATGTGTCGTGTGGTGTTGTTGTTGTTGTTGCTGTGTCCATTGGTGAGCGTGTTCACAGGACTTTGTTCGCGTTGCTTGGGCAGCAGGCGCAGCTGCTTGCGAGCCTGACTGCTGGGTGGCCTGGGCGGCTTGAGATTGCCCAGTGAGGAGGCGCTGCCGCTGCCACTGCCACTGCTGTTGTTGTTGTGCTTGCTTAAACCGTTCATGGCTGCCAGCACGCGTGCCATAAACGTTGCCTTATCCTGCTCCTCGGCTTTATCCAGGGTGCATGTTGCTACTGCTGCAATATCAATGCTGTCAGCAATTGCCGCATCAGTTGGCGCCAGCGGTGCCATATGTTGCGGATGCTTCGAGTCTGGGTCGGTGTTGGTCTTGGTGTGGGGTTCTGTTGTGTGGTGTTGTTAGTCAAGGCAAAGCAATGTGTGGGCTAGGGGCGGGTGCGAATTAAGCTGTGTTCGTGTTCGTGTTCGTGCTCGTGCTCGTTGCTCAGTAAGCCAATTTCAGTTTCGTTAATTTTCATTCGTACAAATTTCGTAATGTTTCGTTTAGTGTTGTTTTGTATGTATCTGTGTTGTCAAAATAATATTTGCCTGTTTGCAAAATAGAATTTTATCTTAAAAGATATTTGATTTAGATTTAAGGCGACATGCGATTTATTTTGGCTTTAGCATCAAATTGCCAATGTGTCTTTTTGGCACCGTTTTTGTTTTCGCACACGCGCACGCAAACGTATCGGATTCGAACGCGAACGCGAGCTCGCAGTCGGATGCGGATTCGGATTCGGATTCCTCGACGTATCTCCTGCGCGTCACGGCTATAGAACGGCGCCCGCGACGTTTGCTCAACAACTAAGTGAACCGACGACCACTTGGCACTGCGTGGACCAGAAAAAAAAGCTCGCACCGGGCTCAGTTGCTTTTTGGCAATCAGCGAGAGACTCCCAGAGAGTGAGAGAGAGAGAGACTGAGCGCGCGCGCAGAGATTTTCTGTGTGTGCCAAAAGCGATTGCAACACGCTGCGCTCGCATCAAATAGCCGCAATATTGACATAATCCACAACAGATTTACTATTTATATGCTATATGGTTAAATACAAAATCATTTCGGACAACTGTTGATCTGCTTGGGAGCTTATGTAAATCTCTGCACTCTCAATGCGCAGTAAGCGCAGCCAGTGAATATTATTAATGATCTTTCAAAGCATATACATACGCTATATAAACACACACACACACGCACACACACAGTGAATATATAAGCAGCTGTGTATGTATTCGCATTTGGTGTTCAATGGACTCACGCATTGCCCAGAAGAAATCTATTTATAATTTACAATAAACCAAACAAGAGGTGGAAATATCGCCAGATCAGAGTCGCAGTCGTAAAACTAAATTGTATCTATAACACAAGATGCATGTAGATGCATTAAAGGGTTGCCGTGACACCCAAGAGCTGAAAGATTGCTCTATCGAGACTTTTACAAGCCATATAACAACAATATAGCGCTGAGTTATAGACTTTTAAAATCGCACAGATCATACAATGTAAACTTAATGAATATATTTCAGCAGCTGTGCATTGAATCAGCGGCGACCCACATCTGCCACATGTCAAGCCACAGCAAGATGCAAACACTTCTTACCTTGGCTTCCAATTTTTGATTCTCGTTCTTCACCTCGCTGCGATCGAATTCAATCTTCTCGAGCTTGGCACGCAGCATGATCAGCTCCTCGTTGGCAATCTTCAGTTGCTCCTCGGTGCGGTGCACATTCAGCAGCGGCGTCACACGCACCAATAGGCGCCACCAGGGCCAGTCGCGCACCGCCAGAAAAGCCTTCACATTCCGCTGTATGCAGCGCACGGCGAGCTCCTGTTGAGGGACATGCGACAAGTTAATGCGCATCGAGGATATACGACGGCAGCATCAAGGATAACTCACCTGTACGCGACGCTGGGAGATCTTCTTGCGTGCCAGGTAGCCGCGGCAGAAGGCCTGCAGCTGGATAATGCGATCGGATAGCAGCACATCTCGCTTGGCTTCCAGTTCATTGAGTACACCCGAACGGAATAGGATCTGCAAGAACAGTTCGCAAACAATTTGTAATAACTTTCACAATTGTTCATAAACTTATGCTAGACATTTAACTTATTTTTGTTTGCTAAATAAGCAAACTATAAATACTTTTGTTTCTTAAAACGTTTGCCAAACGTGATATATTTCTATTAAAGATTTGATTGTTTGCTTAAGCAATCGCTCAAGTGCGGCTATATCTATTGCGCTATTCTAGATTTCACAACTGACATGCGTTTCGTTTGGCAGCAGCTGCAAGTTGCTCAAATTTTTATAAGAATATACAGAGCCATATGCATATAAATAGTTTAGTTTGTTTCATAATAAAATAGTAAAATACCAAATACCAAATTTCGGCAATTGCTACAAGAAATCTTTAATTGCTTTAAGCGTTTTGTTCTTTGCGGCCCTAAACCCAATTCAGGGCAAGGTGCAAGGTCAAGGTGCTGCGTCCACACCTGCTGGGAAAGGTGAGAGAAAAGCTCGCAAGCAAGCAAGTAAACAACCAGCCACAGACTCTCCATAAACAAACGAAATGCCTTTCGCATTGACTAACAATGAGTCGGCTTGGATTTAGTTTTTTGTAGTTGTAGTTTTAGTTTGCATGGACGGGACGGACGCACCTTTGAGGTTGAGGTGTGTCTGGCGACGTTATTTGTAGTTTTTTCGAGAAACAATTTTCAAAATATTTAATTATGCAGCGCACGTAGATCAAAAATGAAAGTAAGTCCAATGTGAAATTGCAACTAAGACGGCGCATTAAAAATATATATGTGTGTGTGTGTTAGTGTGTGTTTGTTTTTTGGGGCGTGGCAGTTAAGCAAAGCAATAGCAACAAATGCCCTCAACCAGTTGTTAAAGTTGAATATAGAACAAAGAGAGTTTGAAAAGATAAAACTTTTTTATTTCATTTTGTGTTTTTGTTTATTTAAGTTAAGCGTTAACTAATAGATAAAGCCATAGCATATAGAGTTAAGTTTAGAAAGGACCGCTGCCTCAAAGTACGAGTATTATTATTATTATTTTTTTTATATTTTTGGAGCATTTTGTTGGGGGGGGAAATGGTGCGCCTCTGGTCTCTAGTGGTACCGCATAGTTACCTCTTTCGTATAGGTGGGATAAATCTCCACCTGTGTCTGTATGCAGCGCACTGCTTGCAACTGAGCCACCTTGGTGACCACCACAGGTGCCACAGCCATTTGACAATTGGATTTCGCCTCAAACTTTTGCAACAGTTGCGCAATTTTATTCGATCTACAGCAGTTTTTGGCCTGTGGCTCTGGCTCTGTCTCGATGTCTGCCTCGCCCTCCGATTCGCACAAGCTGCGCGTAGAGTTGGCGCTGGAGGAGAGAGGCGCGTTGCTGATATGCCCCGAGTCGTCCGAATCGGAAGAGCTGGCTTGATGCTCCACAACTTTGTGTTCTTTTTTCGTTGCCGCCTTCTGCTGCTGCAGCTGCACCACCTTGACGAGCAGCTCTTGATTTTTGTCCGAAGTCTCGCCCAGTTTGGGTGGAATGATCTTGCACGACTCTAGCTGCGGCTTGTGCACTTTCTCCTGGTCGGCATAGCGCAGCTGCTGCATCAGTTCTTTCTGCTTTTGCTGCTGTAGCAGTTGCTGCTGCTTCTTGCGTTGCACGCTTAGTGAATGCTCCTTGCTGTGGCTGATGACGCGACTGCAGCGCTTGGCAGGACTCGGGCGTTCCTCGCTGCGCGCAGGTTTGGGTTTGAGCGTGGAACTGACACGCTTAGGAGCTGCTTTGGCTACTGTCGGTGGCGTCTTGACTGCAGCCTGACTGCGGCTGAGCGTAAGCAGCGATCTGGAGCGCTGCTGTGCCGGCTGCGGCTGCAGACAACGCAGACTGGAGTGCTTGGATATGGGAATGCGACTGCCGCTGAGCTGTCGCAGCTCGCCCAGTGAATTGTATCGCTGCTGACTGGAATTGCTGCGGCGCAGCAGCATGGAGTTGGCCAGCTCGGGTGTCTGGTAGATCTGTCGCCTGCTCAGGCTCGTGCTCATGCTGAGCGTCGTGTATGACTTGGCGAGCATTTGACGATCGCTGAACTGCGCTGGGGGCGCTGGCAAGGGCTCCAGCTGCAGTTGCTCCACTGCTGGGTACTCCTGCAAGATTTGATCAAAGCTTTGCAGCACCTCGTGCAATTTGCTCTCGTCATGCGCCACCTTCTCCAGCTCGGCAAAGATCTCATCCTCCAGCGATTGCTGCGTCAGACTCAAGCTTAAGCTCAGCGGGTCCTCCTCGTCGCTGTCCACATAGCTGCATATGCTGCTGCTCATCAATTGACTGGCGACCGAATTGGCTGCTGTCGCCTCCACCGTGGAGCTTGCCTTGGGCGTATACTTACCGCCCACACAGCCGCCCGTGTCCAGCAGGCTAAGTGCGCTCATGGAGCGGGTGTGCTTGCTGCCCTTGTAGTAAAGCTTGCCGCTGAGCTTGGGCGTTAGATTGTCCTCGATCTTGTGTCGTATGTGCGAGAGGAATTTTCTGCCCGCGCCCAGGGCGTATGTTTGCTTATGGGGCGTGGCAGCAGTCTGCAGGCCTGCAGGCGAATTGCTGCGCATTTGTGTGAGCTTTGACTTGACCGTGTGCTTATACATGTTCAATGATTATGCAGCTGATGATGGTGATGGTGACAGTGAACGTAATGATGATGATGATGATGATGGCGATGATGATGTAAATACAGTCAACAAGTAAAAGTGCATATAATTTGTAGCTGTTGCTGGCTAAATTTCCTTTCGTTTGGCTGGCCACTTGACCACTTGTGTGACCAACGCTACCAACCACTTTCACAGCTTGCTGCTGGGCGCTTTGTCGCTTTTGGCGCTTTGCTGCTTTATGCCGCGTAATTTCAGTGTTGTTTTCTCTTTGAGCTCGACGGCGCAACTGAATTTCTGGCCGCGCCAGACGCAGCCAAAGACCAGCAAACAGCAAACTCAACGTTTGTGCTGTGCATTGGAAAGTGGGCTTATCACAGCGTCTGCGTACACTTGGCCATGGCTTACCGTAATTGGCCGCGGTCATGGCTTAACACATGTTGCAGCTGCTGCTGCTGCCGCCGTTGCCGCTGCTGCAGTTCAGCTGCGATGCTAATTACAAGCAACAACACCACACACTGCGTATGCTCGATTTATAGTTAGTTTGCCTCATTAGCAGCATTACGACAGTCATCATCGTTACGTACAGTGAAAAGTGAAACAAGTGCATTGCCAGCGCGTTCTACACACGCACACAGACACACACACGCTCGTGCCCCTGCCCCATTGTATTGGTTGTGCTTTCATTTGAACCTCTCATTGTCAGCAATTGACTTGTTTGCAGTCCAACGCAGAGACAGAGAGGCAGAGGCACAAAGGCCAATATTGACATAGGCAAGATTCCTTATATGTATGTACAAGAGATTCAATGGATATGGCTTAAGGCGGTTCAAAGTTCAACGCACTGTGCAAGGGTTTATTTAAATAAATTAACTTGAGGTCAAGTATTGCAATCCAATGTCAAACTCTTTTGAAAACTAACCAATTTTCATTTAGAAATTAAAGTTATTACTTTTTCAATTTAAGAAATACTTATACTCAACAAGCAAGACAGTTGATTTGACTTTGCTGAGCTTGAATTCTTTCAAATTTACATTATTATTGCAATAACATTCACTATGTACAATTTTACTCTTCGATTCTTCTCTCTGCCTAAAGATTTTAAACTAGAGTATAAAATAAATGTAACAGCATAAATGATAATAATTAAGTATTTGTCAAGTCAATCGCAGCAGCAATTAACCTATCAAATAGCTGATTTACTAAACTACGCATTCTTCCTTATTGGAGCTTTGGTTATTTATCAACTACAACCATCTGAATAACTTATCTGATTGTCAAGTAGCGGCTATCACTACTACACACACACAGCTGGATATCAGTGTATCGCGCTTTTTTGTGTTTATGCAATAAAAAGTGATAAAAAACAAAAAATATTTAATAAAAGAAACACGGCTGACGGGCAGGCAGGCGTTTAACTGAATTACAACGCAGCGAGCGCTTTAAAGAAATGCCGCATAACATGCAGCTTCCTGGTTATTGTTTAATAATTAGCGGAAAAACTAGTTTGCTCAGCTTTTTTCTTGGCCTAAAGGGCCTGTCTTCGCATTTGAGATTAATGCACGAATTAATTAAGGCTGCGCCCAATTTCGGTGGACAACGGTTGCATGTCAAATGCCCTTAATGAAGTTTTCGTGTTTTCGTTGAGGGCGTTGAGCCAAATTTCCAAATCACAAACGTTTCACCGGTTGACAGAGAATTCAGCCCGTACCGCAACCGCAGACGGACCCGACCCGTAGCCAGCATTTGACGTATGAGTGTTATGCAAGTTTTTGAGGCAGCACGCAGCATTTCTAATGAAAGCGAATGCTAATAAACATAAAAGCAACAACAAAATTTCACTTTGCACTTTGCTCAAGAAAAACAAAACAAATTTCAATGTGTGCGACATACGCTAGTTGAACGGGTATTATAATTATTTAAAGGAATTCGCAATGAACGTCTATTGAATTTATATGAAATACACAAGTCAAAATGCATTTAATCAATAAAAAGCGACTTAGAGCATTGCATATTTGTTTTGTTTGTCACTAGTTGTTGTTGTTATTTGTTATTTGTGCAGGTTGCAGCGGGTCGTGCCGCAGCCGCTACAAGCGCAGCGTCATTTTTTGGTGAATGTCGCAGACTTTAAGCTTCAAGCTGCATTACGTTTGGTTTGGTTAGTGTGCTGGACATGGGGTAACGGTAACTACATACGCTGCGTGTGGTGCGTCCAATGAGCCAGAGTCCGCTGGCGAGTGCATAGATTAGCAAAAGCAGACGCCACCACTTGCGCTGACTGCCACAAAGCTGCATAAAGATGTGCACCAGGTAATCGCTGTGATTGTCACCAAGCCAGCTGTTAATTATGGCGCTCACATTGCCCGTCGATAAGCATACGGCGTAGTTGTGCACACACATTGCAATGCAAGTCGCGGCGCGACGCGGCACTTTCCATTTGCCACAGACAACTGAGCTGCAGCTCCAGCAGCAGCTTCTGAGCCACAGACAACACAACAGCGTGGAATTCTATAGCATAATGAAGACCAGAGATGAACAGATGAACTTGACCGTGAAAGCAGACAGCGGCAGCGTCATAATCACAACAACAACAACAACAACAAAAAGAGTGCTTGCCTCAAGTGACGTCAAGCAGCTGCTTTATTACGATCTCTTTTCAATAGGGATGCACAATTGGCTGAGAACAGGAAACCAGACACCAGCCAGCCAACCAACCAACCAAAGACACATTACAGGTTGGTCCACAATTATTAACATGCTAGGAGTGAGTGTGACAATTCTTTGAAACTAGCGACGAACTTGTTTGCATTGTGAAAAAGTTGGCAGACAATGAATTGATGAAATTCATTAATTAGCATTTTTATATTTTTCGTTTAGTTTGCGAAAATTTAACCTTGAACTTGTCGCCAGCATTAGAAAGAAACCCAACTAGTCTTTCAGGTCCATTTCATAATGCGAGAATTAATTCAACCAAGCCCAAGAACAATAAGTAGAGAAGAAACTAAAACTTGTTTCTAGTCGTTGCATGAAACGAATTGATTTTGATCTTTAATTGTTGACTACAGTTTTAATGTAAAATTACACGCCACAGCGTTGAAGCATAAAATCAACAGCAAGTCTGAAATAATTTAACGAGATGTGCATTGACGTAGGTCAACAATTGTCGAAGCGGAGCTGAGCTGAGCTTATTGTAATGCGAGTAGAAGCGAAGACGAAATTCCCTGAGCTGACTCAGCTTTGATACCCTCGTAGATTAGGGAACTACCTTAAGATGTTGTAAACTAGTTTATATATTTTGAAAAGTATTCACTTTAAAGCGTCATCAAGTCCTGTCAATAAACTTCGTAACAAGTCCCAGCTCAGTCACGTTCACAAGTTGAACGATCCGTCAAATGGATTGTGTTTGGATTTTTGTGAGCATTAAAATAGAAACAAATTGTTAACAAAAAGAGGAAGATGTACAAATGTCGCGTTAATAAAAACCAGCCAGCCAGTCGCTAAATGGCTGGCAAAACAAATGTACATTAAAATTATACGTTAGTTAAGCCAGAGTCCGAGATCACGAACACTAGCAATAAGTACTTATGTTAATGAGCGGATTACAAGCCAACACAGTTCAGAAAGGCAAACAAACAAACATAAATGCTACAACTCTCACTCCCACTTTGAAAGTGTTTGCATACATTTAAATTTTGGCCAAAAGATCAACAACATGCTGCGAATTGTTGGCAAAAACATTTATGCCAGCTTTGTTCGCTGGAATTGGAATTGGAATTGGAGCCAAATGAATGGACTACCTTGATTCGAATATGCTCAATTCTAATCTAGATCGAAGCAAAGCTTGACTTGCTGCTAATTATTTGTTTATAATTAACTATCAGCCCATAATCATTTACGAAATGACAATATAATAATTAAACAATTAAATTTAATGAAGCTCAAACGCTTACATAAGAAATAGTTTCGAATGAACAGACTTCACACACAACACGCCAACAGAAATAAAAAGATTTCAAAAAAGAAAATCCGATAAGCTATATTTAGCATAAGCTATGCTTGTGTCAATTTATTATTAATTTACGCATAGCTGCATATTTAAGCATTTTCATTTCCATTCACCCCGCCAAGTGAAAGCCTCTCTAACTCATGTGCGTCTAAAATTAGCAGCTCTGGAGACTCAAACGCGTTGCAAATACATTTTCAACTTAATCTCAAGGCGTGTCTAAGTATATTCGACTTGAGAGCATAATTTAATAACTAATTTATTTGACATGTTGTGCAGAGCTGGGCAGCTAAGTAAACCCACTCATCCCCAGAGAGTCCCATCGAATTCGCTTGAGTATTTGCTTGCACTTAGCTGCCGCCGCTTTTGTTGCTGCTACTGTTGCAAGTCAGTTAGTCGATTGAGACAGCTCAATCTTAACAAGTTTAAACATGCCGAAGCTCGTTTGCCGGTTGGTTGGCTAGCTGGCTGGCTGGCTGGCTGGCTGGCCGGCGCCCTTTTCCCATCTCCCAATAGCTGCTGCGTTCGGGCATGCTGCGTATCTTGGCAGTTTTTATACTAAGTGTATATTTAACCAAGCGACTGTTTAGAATTCTGCCAGACTTTAGCTCAGAACTTGTAACGCGTCGGAGGTGTCGACGCAGCGCACAGTAAAAATTGTTTCTTTTTTGACTGTTGTGGCTGGCTGGCTGACTGGTTGCTGACTTTGTTGGCTTTGTTTCATTTTAGTGAGCTGTGCTAAATTTAAGTGGCTTTTAATTGATGCTCTTGTTGTTGTGATTGTGCTTTAATTTCGTTAAATTTAATTTGTGTGTGTTTTCGCATAAAATGCAGCGCTTTCTTATATTTTTATTGCCACTGCTGCTGCTGCAATGTAAGTGCTCAAGTGAGATTTTTATCGACCTTATTAAATACCAATATACATATGTATGTACTTCGTACGTGTGCTTAGCCTACTTGGCTTAGGGTATATCTTGTGCCATATTTTGTGTGAGCAAATAAACAACAGTTGGTTTTAATTATCATGTTTCAGCTGCGACGGCTCAGCTATTTGCCTACGAGCGTGGCAAGTGCGAAATTTCAATAGTAAATGTACTCGAGGGCTTGGCCCAAACCCACCTGAGAAATCTGCTCAATCCGCCGCCCAGAAGAATCACAAATCAAGCGAGTCTACTGCAATATGATCTTTATACGCCGCTCAATCCGCAGCAGCGACAATTGCTGCAGCCCGGAAATGTCAACATGCTCAAGAATTCAAACTTCAATGGCAAGTGGCCGCTGCGGTAAGTTTCGGCATTAGCAGTACAGTGAATACATCAACTACAGTAGGCACTCTTTTGTTTGTTTTTTTAGGCTCATTATACACGGCTGGACGGGCAAGAGCACGCACTGCTATAATGCAGCTGTGAAGGATGCGTACTTATCGCGGGGCAACTTCAATGTCATAGTTATGGACTGGAGTCATCAGGCGATGGACTTGAGCTATTATCGCGTGTCCAAGCAGCTGCCCTCGATAGCCCAGAGTCTGGCCAAGTTTCTACGCTTTCTGCATGACAATACGGGTCTGCGCTATGAGCAGATCTATCTGGTGGGTCACAGCGCTGGCAGCCACATAGCCGGACTAACTGGCAAGCTGCTGCAGCCCGCACGCTTGGGCGTTATCTTTGCTCTAGATCCGGCAGGTCTGAATCAGCTAGATCTGGGACCTACGGAGCGTTTGGCGCCAACCGATGCGCTTTATGTGGAGTCTATACACACAGACCTGATGCTGCTGGGCAATCCGCAGGCCGATCGACTCAGCCACGCTGCCACCTTTGCCAACTGGGGGCGTGGCCAGACTCATTGTCCGAATGCCACAGCTACTGAATTCGACTTTGCCTGCGATCACTTTGCGGCGGTCTACTACTTTGCAGAGTCAGTGCGTCGGCCACACAACTTTGGCGCCTTGCGCTGCAATTCACTGAGAAGCGCATTGAAGGCCAAGTGCAGCTGCAGCGCTGGCCAACGCACATGTGCCGCAAACGCTTCCATGGGCGGTGAGCCAGCGGTGCCCAAGAGAGGCATCTATTACCTAAGCACACGACGACAGCCGCCCTATGGCACAGCCGATGGTCTGGTCCACATGCAGCTGCCCAGGCCATCGACCATACTGCTGACGCGACCGAAGCTTCTGTGATCTATTTAGCGTAGTTTAAGTTTGTTTTGGAAACTGCTTGGAGGTGGCCACAAAAGTGAAGCCAAATGCACTTGTAAGCAACGTGGCTATTAGAATAGGTTAGCTATCGATTTAGACTTAGGACTTGTAAGATTACTACATAATAACATTTATTTATACGCTTTAAATTATGCATAAATTACTAATGTTGATGCAATCAAGCAGAAGCTTTTTTATTGTGTTTAATGAATGCTGTAGAAACACTTGTTGAATCTAATTAAAGGTAATGTCATTTAAACAACTTGTCAATAAATATAAATTGAAAAGCTGGCATCTGAGTTGGATGTAACCGACGTTAGCTGACTCTGTAAGCCGTATACATTCAAATTATGAAGCAATTTAAACCTTGCAATTATTGGGATATAATCTTATCAACAATATATAACTTATAGCCACAATTGATGCTTATAATGCACAATTTACATTCCGTTATCTAATAGACTACAGTACATTTTTTTTTTTTTTTTGAAAGTGTCTACAACTTGGCTTAAGTCAATGTTTACATAATTTAAGTTTCAATCGTAAGCAATTTTCTAGTCGGTAAACACTTTTCAAACTACAGCGGTGGCCAAAAGTATTTTAACTAAATTTTGACTATTTAGAAATTTTGAAGAAATAAAAAGTCGATATACTTTGGGCCACAGCTGTATATATAGAATGTACTATAAATCAATTGGCTACGACGAAGAGGGAAAAACAGAGATTGCTAAGGTTGTCTGTTCACACATAAGTGTGTATTATAACTATTGAAATTAAGCTTTAGATATGAGAATATATAATAGAAGTGCGCTTTAGCACACTGATAATCTATAACAATTCCTTAGAGACACATTAACGTCTCAAGTATTACAATAACTAAATGGTTATCTAGCTTAATTACTAATACTAATGACCTTATACTTATATTTTTTATAAATTATATTACGCAATAAACTGTATTTAAGTATGAGCAGCTCACCTGACTAGGTCCAATGCGATAGCTGGCAATATCTAGTTCGTTGACGGCAAGTATTTGTTCCACACTGACGTCTTTGTTGTTGCCCAGCTCGCCGGCAAGCAGTCCAAAGCGACGCACAAACTCTAGCAATGGCACAGACTCGGGGAAGCCCAAACGATGCAGGCGAGCTGCCTCCACAACTTGTGAGCCTCGAAGCTGCAGGCAAACGCAACAATATGAATATTAACCAACAATCCAACCAAATATAAATTCAACTAATTCACCTGACTCCTTAGCAGCGGCACATTGACCAGTTCCTCTTCGCTGGTGGCGTGAGCAGCAGCCACATTGGGTGAACCATTGGCCGTGTACTTGGTGTGCTTGCCGGCATTATGCTGCAGCAGATAGCAGTGGACAAAGTGCGTGCCAGTGCGACGCAGCGTATCGATGATGCCATCGACAGTGAATTTAACCTGCAGCATAATGGAATTGCGCTTAACACCCGCCGTGGTGAAGGAACGTCGTATGCTGGACACGCGGCGCAAGGACTGTGTGCCCTCCAGGCCCGCAAAGGAGCCGCAGAACACCATGGCACCGGAGCCGCGCGTCAGCGAGCCAATGTAGAGCCGATTGATCTCCTCACGGCTGCTGTCCTGCAACAGCGACACTGCGTTGCGTATGCCAGGATGCTCGCGGCTGTGCCGCACCCAACCGTCCACGGCATAAAGCACCGGATTCGTTCCCTGCAGATGATGCAGTACAAACTGACGCTGGCCGGCGCACTTGCGCAGCAGCGAATGATGCTCACGATCGCCGTAATGTGAGAACAAGCGCTCTAGGAATGTGTCGTCATTCGAGTTGGGATAGATGGCCTCCTCGTCCAGTAGCCTATCAAATAAATCAGGTTTTATATAATGTGGTCTGTAGCTTCTCTAAAGCTTTTCATACGCACCACAACAGTCCACGACGATCATGCTCGCGAAGATCGCGTTGTGACGAACGCACCACATGATTCTGTGGCGCTTTATCAATCAACGAAATCAATGGACCCGGATGACAGTCGGAGGCATGATCCATTTCAATTTCAACCAGCTCCTGAGCATAGCGATCACGTGGCGCTACCAGCGTGGTATGATGGAAGAGCATTTGCAGGCGCTCCTGCAGATAATTGTGACGCAGATCCGCCAAAGAGGCGCCCAGCTGCTGGCCACAGCTAGCTGGATTCTGGAAGCCTGGCGTATCAATCAGCATGATCGAAGCAATAGTGTGAGCTGAGGTGCAGATTTGTCGATTGATCAGCGCCACCACAGCGGCGAGTGCCTCTGAGTAAAGGCCAATGACGAGCGCCTCCAGGCATTCCCAAGCCCACTCCTGGCCGCCATCCGAGGTGGGTGACTTTGAGGGGCTTAAGCTGGCGCCGCTGGCACTTGGCTGCGTCAGGCCAAATGCAGCGGCTGACAATTCCTCCAAATTAACACCCAACAGTCCAGCAGCCTTGCGTGCAGCTGTTGGATTGGCGAACTGTGTGCGCGCGGTGGAGCCAGTGCCCATGCGCGTTATTCCCGCAATGCCCAGATGGTAAATGGCCGCCAGTATGCTCCAAATGCCGCGCACTGCCTTTGCATCAATGTTGAGCGACTCAAAGGCCTGCACAGTGCGCATGAAGTCGTTCGCAGCTCGATGACGATCCTCTAGCTTCTGCGAAAGTGATATGAACGGGTGACTATCCTCCGACGAAATGTTCTCCAAATGCAGCTCCTTTTGCAGCAGCCCAGCAGCGCCCGCCAGTAGGCGTGTCATTATATGAAAGCTATGCTCATTCCCCAGGCGTCGTCCAGCGCGTTGACGCTCCGGCAGCAGCACCTGCAAGAATTCAGTTCAGCATATAAGCAAAGTAGTTCAAGCTATGTAAGTTATTTTTTTGTATAACTTACCTGCAGTGAGGCTGAGGCTATTTGCCCCGTTTGATCAAAGTCTAGGCTGAGCAGCTGCGTCATGCGAGTTGCATTGGAATTGAGGCAAGTTCTCGTGTTGCCAAAGGCCTCCAGAATAGTGCACAGCGCATTCACTTTTTCCGCATTTATGAAATTGTTGTAGGCACCTATGTGATGATTAAGAAGCAATAATAATACAACAATTAAAATTTAATTGAGATATTTGATTGGACAGGAAATAAGTGGACTTTTCGATTAATTTCATCAAATAAATGTAGAAAATATCAAATGATATGAAAACAAAAGAAAATTCATATACATGATCTACTAAACACTTTGAACTCTGTACAGTTCAATTGAATTAAAACCCATTCATCATATATAATATATTAAATTCAAATAAATCATTGTGAGCAAATTTGCATATTCTGCTTTTGCATGCAATAAACCAATCACAGTTGTTAAGTTATTTTACAGCTTTTGACAAATAGGGATTGGCTATAGATAAATGCAGCTCAAGAACAATTTTCGTATCGATTGTGGCGTATTTGGCCAAAGCCCACATTCAAGTTACTTTAGAAGCAAACAATGGCCAAATGGCTTGACAAATTGCAGTTGGATTTTTAACTGCAATATGCTAATCGAACGCCTATTTGCGTTTTTTTTTTTTTGGTGTGGCACAAACGGGCACAGCCCACGGCGGCAGCATACGTATGTACAGAAGTATCAACAACAACAACGAGAACGACAAGTCTAGACATACCAGCAGCCAACGCCAAGTAGTTGAGCGCATGCTTGAAGCTAGTGGTTTTGCCAGAACCAGATCGACCCATGAATATGAGACTCTGGTCGCGACGCGTTTCAACCAAACTCCTGTAGGCGGTCTGGGCCAGCGAATAGACATGGGGCGGCATATCCTCCGTCTTGCAGCCGCGGAACATGGATACAACCTACAAAGCATGGAAATAGACAAGCGATAAATAAAACCGAAAACGAAACCGAAACAAATTAAACTAGAACAGCGCACTGCACCGCACCGCACCGCAGAGTCAGTCTTACCTTCTCCGAGTAGAGCGACAACGGTGCCATGGGATTGACCACGAGCAGCGTGGGTCCCGCCTTGGTGTGTATGAGATTGCTGGCATAGCGTTGTCGCAGGCAGTGCAGCACAGACGCCTCGTTCAAATATTTCAGCTCGCAAATGTCCTCGGCCAGATCCAATGCGGGACTATTCTGCTTCTCGATATCATCCTCATCGACGGTCAGCTGCTCGCCATTGTGCAGCAGGCGCACGCATAGCTTATGCTCCTCACTGCTAGTGGGCGTGGCACTGGCGGGCAGACGCAGTGCGGCCGTAAAGCCACCACGATGCACCAGCCACACACGTTCCGGTTGCGTGGCATCAGTTAAATCCAGATCGCTGGGACTTTTGGCCACCCCACCAGTGCCATTCTCATGCCGGCTCTGCGAAATACACAAACAAACCAAAAAAAATAGATGATAAAACGAAATTGGGGTCAACATATTGTTTTGCTAGCAACTTCAAGTGAATTTGTATGCATTTATTTTTGGATCCACGACGTACACCCATCACGCATGTATACACAAAGTTGTTCACGCATTTATTCCATTTATTATCGTTGGTACTTCAGTTTTAGTTTTAGTTTCAGTTCAGTTCAACATAGCATCATACAGTGGGCATGTATTGGCAAAATAGCTGACTAAAATAATCATTTTCGAGATTGAAAATGCTTCAAAAATACAAAACACTATTTTTTTTATTGAAAAAACATCAATTCAACTCAGTATATTCCAAGCAAATTTGCTATTCAAATTTTTGGCGTATCTTTACATTTTGTTAGTTACTTAAGCAATACAGCCCACTGTGCATCGTCTTTTATTTTTATTTTTGGTGCATTTCTAAATTTGACGATGTTTCTAAATCCTAATTAGTTGCCCAGACGTGTTTACCAGCCCATAGAAAGATCCATTCCCATTCCCATTCCCATGCCCATGCAAATGCTAGTGGGCTAGACATGCGGCTTGTAGATGCTTCTTCCTCTCTCTCTCACTCGCACACTGACTGCATTATGCAACTTGCCAACATTGTCGGCGTCTTGGCCGCCATCATTTGGCGCTGCCAACACGTTCGCCGTACACAGTACACATTTGAAGCTATAAATGGCATTTACTCGTTTTCTGCCGACGCATTTCACATTTTGTGCTATCTATGCATCTGCCTATGCCCCACACACTTCAACCCACCCCAGCCCCAGCCCCGCCCAACCCACTCCACCCCAGAAGGCAACTTTGCATTAACTTGTAGCAGCGTAATTATGAAAATATTGTGCAAGGTTCAATAGCCCGTAATTAGCGTCGTTTTCGTTTGTTGCACTGTTTATAGAGCGGCAATTCGTAGTCTACACAAATTTTGAAACAGGAAGCACAAATGTCGAGTTTCATTTATGTTCAAAGTGTTTAGTTCAATTAGCTTCAATTTGTAATTAAGCACAAATAATTCTATTTGCCAGCAGTAATTAAACTTGAGGCAACCTGAAGGTAATAGCGTGCTATTAATTAGTCAATAGACTAGACTAATTTAACACTAAACACTGCGTTCACTTCAAATATCAGTCAACACATTTTCAAATAGCAAATAGTCTTGTGATGCATCAGAATTTCAAATAAATTTGTATACAAATCCATCTATGACTCGATAAACAAACCAAAAAAGGCAGCAAGCAAAAGAGACCGACCCGACGCATAGGACCCCGACCCAAGTCCGGAGCCGCCTGTCCACTGTCAATCAATGACTGGTTCATTGAACTTGCCACTGCTTAAGCTGTGGAAATACACAAATTAGTTAAACTATGCGCAGACAGCAGCGACTAATTAACATGGCCAGCCCATTGAGACCAAAAGAACAAAGTCAGCACTGAGGGCAGGCCGCCAATTAAGCACACATACTACATTTTACGCGCAGTTCAGATTTCATATCTAAAAACTATCGTTTTTATGTGGCATGACATGCAACTTAAGTTGTCGCTAAGAAGCCAGCAGCCACACAAAAACAATACAGGCCACGTAGTAAATGAATACTTCCGTTCGTCACAAAATACAACAAAATAAAATAACAAAAAACAAACAGCGTCCACGTCCATCGTTGGCGTAGTGAGCTATAAAACCATAAATGCAGCAACAAGACGACCATATCATAAATTATGAGCCCCAAGCCCACGCAACATATGCAGAGTCTTTCACTGTTCCCGGTTCTCTATCGCAGACCTCAACTTGTAGTCTGAATTGTCCAACAGTCTGCGCATTATAATAATAAAATAGCTAGCTAACAACTAAACCGTCTATTGTGTCACGGTTCGACGATCTATCGATCCATTCCATTCCGTTCATTCATCGATCGGTCGGCGCATAAAAAGGGCTTGAAAATACCTAACACTGGACAACAAAGTTGTGTATTAATGAGATAGCTACTAGTCGAATTATGAAATCAAGTAAGAATGAAAAAGTTGAATTAATTTAAACATTTCTTAGCTTTTGCTCAGCATTTCAAATTTACTTCGTTTAAATCTTAATCTCTTGATAAAATATTTTCACAGATTTATGAAATATTTTGATAGCCTATGCTCGGTCTAAACTTTAACTTCGAATACTTATAGCTTAGTGTAATTGTAATGCGCACCTTTTGCTTGACGCATGCATCGTAATTTTTATAGTTGCACGCCAGCGCATTGGCCCAGATGGTTGGCCACTGTTGGCCAGCAGCATTTTGGGCATCGCGACGTCGCCGATATGAACTCCGTATGCTGGCTACGGGGGACTGCGGTGAAGAGACGGCGGAACTTAGCTGGGCCGCAACGTATTTAGAGGCTGCCACAGCCGAACTGTTCCAAGGCGGACGTACTGTTGTTGTTGTTGCTGTTGTTGCTGTGCTCGACTTGCCGTTCTGACGGAAACTACGCGAGCGTATGGAAGCGCGCTCAAAGCTAGAGTTTGTACAATTGCTGGGTGTGGGAGTTGTCTCCTTGACTTGTCTTGTGGCCGCCAAACGTGGTGGCTTGGGCGGTGGCGAAGGCGCTAAAGCGGCTGCGCCAACTGTTGATGTTGCTGGGCCTGTGCCTGTGCCCGAGGACGGCCAACTGCTGGAGTTCTCGGAGCCACTCTCGCTGATTGTTTCCGAGCTCATGCTGTTCTTGCGTTGAGTTTTGGGCGTGCTCTTCGATTTGTTATTTACCACGACGGGTTTTTGCGATTTGTTAGTGCCGCAGGCATGCGCCTTGCCCGTGCAGCCGCGATGAAAGGACGGATTGAGACCGGAGCCGGGTGCAGCGGGCACTGCGGGCACAATGCCGCCGCGTAGTGTTTGCTCAAAGCTCTTGGGCTTGAGAAACATGATTATTGTTATTATTGTTGTTGACTGTTTGGTTAGCGCGTATTATGTGATCACCTGCGTAGTTAGAGCTAAGTCAATTGCAAACAATTGTCATGGCCAGCCAGCAAGCCAGCGGCGCTTGGAGCATGACCAGTGCGATCTCTTGGCAGAGACCAGAGGCGTGCAGCACAAATATGAAACGGGAAGTAGGTGCGAAACTGGAGCGCGCTCAAAACCTTGGTAACGCTACTCGCCACCACACAGCAATTGTCGTTATATATATATATATTTGTGTGTGTGTGTGTGTGTGTGTTAAGTCAACTCAGTTTAAGCACTTAGCGCTTTGACTTTAGGCAATTGAAATAAGAAACAAAAATTGGCTACAAATAATAATAAAATGGCCAATCATCGTGCGATCACTGATCATTGATTGATTGATCGAAATGCAAGAGTCCGTAGTCACGAACTCGAATGTCTCTTTATGAATTAACTACAAAAGCCAACTTGAATGACAAGAACTGCTGAAGTTGTTGTTGTGGTGTTGCTGCTGCTGTAATCCCCGCACTAGACACTGTGGGTGTCTCGCGATTCAATTTCCGTACCGAACTTAAGCAAAGTTTGCAGCGTACTGACAGCACTGCTCCAACGACAACGACGATGAAGCGAGTAGCAACAAAACCATGACAAAAACAAAAAAAAAAACATGCGCGCAGTAAAGTTGGACGCTGCCAACATTTAAATACACTTTGACTATGGGGCAAACGCAGTCGAATGCACATGCAGCACATTTCCGACCCTTGCGGGCTGATCACTATACGTAAATTTTTAGTTTGAATATATCCGATGCCGTTTGTGGGGGCGGGGGGAGCAAATTTGGATACTCTAGCACTAATAGTTTCTTAAATTTTATTGCTCGGACGGGTAGACGGACTAGGTTAAAAATTTATACTTTATTGCATCGGCTATGCTTTCTGCTCTCTGTTACATACATTAGCTTGACCTTAAACTACCCTCATCCATTTCTTATACAAAATGTCAAAGTGTATAAAAACACACACACACACATACCCAGAGAGAGAAACAGCACTCAAGCTGCGAAGTCTACATCAGCTGAGGCAGCAGCGACTGCTGCAGCTATTTGTGTAGGCAGCGAGCGTCGCCGCACGAAGTGGGAGTCGAAAATAAATGCACACAGCTGCAGTTGACGTCGCTGTTAGCGTCAGCGTCTGCTTACGTTAGTATGCGTGTATGTATTCGCTTAGCCGCTAGGCAGCTTGTAAGTGAGCGAAAGTGGGTGGGTGGGAAGTGCTGGCGGGGTAAGAAGCGAGTTGTTCGAGTTAATGTTTACAAAAATGCATTTCGAGTTTGTTCACAGTGTTGCCAAATCGATTTTATTTTCGTCTATTGAATGAAGTGAGTAAGGCGCTTAAATATGTCGACGCCTCAAGAATAACAACAACAACAGCAATAGCGACATGTACATTAATAAGAACAACAAAGCATACGACGAAGCAAAGGGTTGGGTTTGGCCAGACAATTCTCACAGATCGCTCAGGTGCGCACTATTTCGCAATATTTACAGTAAATACGCGGTAATTACCCTAAACATATTAGGATCAAAAGCATCATGGAATTTTTTATGAATAAACAACAATTTTTTTTGTAGATCCTAAAGTTGTTATTACCATCCAATTTTAAATTACAATAATTTATAAACATGAACATGGGTATACCCGATTTGAATCCGATTTGAACAATGAATATTTAATCCAATATTTAATTTCAAAATATTGAATTTAAAATCAAAATACAGTACATTCTTAATAATTCGCACAATAGCAATATATATTGGAAGAACCATATAAGCGAGACAAGGCTATACGAATAATCGACATTGTACAGTTCTGGCTAGTAAATTAAGAGGATTATTTAAGTTCTTGTGTAGAGTGCTTACTGTAGCTAAGTCTGTGCACATATTGAATGTAAGCACACATTGCTGAAATATTTCAAGCACGTTTTTAACTGGAACCTCAAGTCAGCAATAAGAAAATTGAATTTTCTGTTTGACTTCAGTTCGATATGAGCCCTGGCAAACATAAATATTTGTTTCATTGAAATGCCAGGATATACATATATGCAAGGTGAAGATAACTCCAAACCCTAGTTAGAAACCAGTTACAACGAGCTGCTCAATTAGTCACAGCATAATATCAGAGCATATGTGATTAATGAACAGTTGCGCACAATTATGATTCCATGCATGTGATTACAAAACCCACAATTTCATCAATCACCAGAGGCTGTAACTGCTAATGGATTGAGGCGCTAACTTGGAGGGGCTTACCTGACGTTTGAAGCGTTTGCTGGCGCTGCGACGTAGCGTATTGCAGTTGCCGTTGTTAATGGAATGATCGATCTCCTCGTTGGTGGCCGTGATGGGAGCCATGCAACGTTTGCTGAGCTCCACCAGCTCAGCGACGGGTTGTACCTGCGTATGGGGCAAACGACGATGAACAGACTGTGGCTTTAATGTGGCAAGCTACGTACCTCGACGGTGACAGCATCGCCACTGTTGCGAATCAACTCGATAATGAGCTCCCGGGATAAGTCGCCCACTGGCGTATCATTCACTTTGATGAGGCGATCACCGGGCAGCAGGCCTGTTGCACCGCCGCCCGCACCTGGCTCAGCGAAAATAACTGGCCGGAAAATGGGGGCAGTCAACGACTCGGTGCGATCTAAGCAAATGGCCTTGCGCAGACTAAAGCCAAAGTCCTGGCGTGGCGCTTTCTGGCGCCGTATAACCAGCTGCCTGGGAGGTGGTAGTTGCACCAGCTGTACCGGTGGCAGCGGCAATTGCACATCCTCAAAAGCGTGCACACGTGCCCAGCGATCAATGCCTTGTGACTCTCCCACGGGACTAAGCGAGAAGGGCGGCGTGGCAAACGAGGAGTTTGTGGTATCTGTAAGACTGTCCGCACTTGGGGATGGTGAGGTCAACACATGCAAATGAGACGCCTGTGTGGGAGTCTGCGGGGCTCCGTAACGTGCATTTGCCGGTAGCGTCATTGCGCGCTGATGTGGCGCATTATCCCCGTCGCTCCGCAGACTCTCCACGGATGTGAATGAGGTGCCATGTTGGCTGGAATTGGAGCCAACACTGCCACCACCGCCGCCGCCAAACATCTGTTCATTCTGCATGGTGTTGCGCATCAACATTTCGGGTGTGCCTCCAGCACCAGCGCTAGCTGTAGCGACACTCCCAGTGAACTCCTCATGCACATTCGTCATGTTGCTGCGCGAACCCTTGAGAATGCCACGCTTGGGCGGCTTTGGCGGTACCGGCGGCAAGAAGCGATTCTGCAAAGTGATTTGGAATTTAGCATGGAAATTTTGGGAACAATAAGAATGGTGCTCACCTTAAGTCCGCCCGCAAGCAGCGAATGTGTTACCTCCCCATAGTTAAGACTATAGCCCACGCTAGAGCCATTGGTGGAGCTGCGACTCTCAATGTGTGTCATCACAGATGCAACAATTTCCTCGCTTCCACGATCCTGCTCCGGCCCGCTGTTGCCATTCCCATTGGTGGCGTTTGCGTCCGCATTTAAAGCAGCAAAAAAGTCCGCACTGTAGTCTGCCGTTATGCCGCTGGGCAGCTTCTCTTTCTCCTTGCGACGACCACGTATTTTAAGTGAACGACGCACTTCTTCCAGACGATGCAGTTCGTCGGTGCTCATGCTGCCTGTGACGCCAGCGCTTTTAGCCTCTTTGCGCAGTTTCTTTTCACGCTTGCGACGCTCCTTCTCCTCATCCCCAGCGCTCTTTTTCATAAAGTTAAACATCTTCACTGTGGCTGCGTCCTTGTGTCTGTATCTCGGTCCTGTTGTAGTTAACTGTAAGTAGTTGGTGTTATTACATATTTAAAATTTTTGATGAAAGGAATTTTGCACAACTTGCAAGTTCAAGGGCGTGCCTGGTAATTTGATTTACCCCTGCTCTTTTATTTTTTTTTTGTAGGTGTCTTTTTTATGCGGTTAGTGCACGTTTACGTTTTCTTTGATTCACGTATAGACAGACCGCTCTCTTTCTCTCTCTCTCTCTCTATCTGTTTCTGTGGGCCACACCACTGAGAGCGCACAAGAACAAGAACCAGAGTTAACTGTAAATTGCAAAATCACGTAAACAATACGTTAGGCATGCATATTTCTTATTTTTCGCTTATCTTGCTTTTTGCATTTGCGAGGCGAGCCAAAGGTAAATTTTGTCATTGAGCTCTGTTGGCCGCCGCCCCCATTTCTAGTTACTTATTCAATTATGCGCTTTCTTTTTCCATATTCAACTTTTGTTTTGTTTCTTCACAGACACACACACACACATATGAGAGCTCTTTGTTGCTTATAAGCACAAAACAATTGTCTTATTGCTGTTGTTTTTCTTTTTGTTGCTTGTGCCGTTTCTGCATTTGCATCTGTATTGATTGTTTTAAGGGCAGGAGTACGTTGCATTTGCTGTTGTATTTTTCACTTACTCTCTCACCCAATGTTTATAATTTAAAAATGCACTTGCCTTAGCCTTAAATTCATTATTTTATTTAATTTTTTATTAAATTATTTCCATGTCCCAGCAAAGACGCAAAAAAGAAAGTTACCACTCGCGAAATGAAAAAAAAAACAATGTAAACTTAACATTTCCAAATGAGCTCATTTAACATTATTAAACCCAAGTTTCAATCCACTAAGTTAGTCAGTAAGTTAAAGCAGAGCACTGTTAAGAAAAAGTGTCACCATAAATTAAAACATATAAAAACTAGTGATGTAAGAAACAAAACAACGTTGTAAGTCCAATGTTTTTAAGATCTTCCCAATTTATTAAAATAATTTTTTATTTTATAATATTGTTTTATATCAGTTATATGAATTTATTAACAACAAAAATTAAATATGCGGCAATCAATGTTTTGGTTTTTTGTCGATGAATCGCTCAACATCGATATGAACAAAAATATCGGGAAATATTAGACGAGCACGAACATCGGATTTCTCGCTTACACATCTGTTGTGCTCAAACGAACTTTCTATTTCGCAATAACTTCTTGCAAGATTTTGCTTGATTAAAGTTTTTGAGGTCCAACAATTTATAACGCCCAAAGTAACTATTGAAAAATATGTTAAACTCATTAATAGTGCGCTATTTCTAGCAGTAAATTATTGTATAATATCGTCAAAAAACATCGACGGTCGATGAATTCATATATTGTGCACAAAGGGGAGGAAGATTTGAGTCTGCGGGCCATAACGCAGAGTTTGAGAGCGTGACTGTCAAACTGTTAATCAGCTGTGGCTTGTTTACGTTTTGGCTTCGTCTGTTTACAAATGGGTAGAGTATTGATTTTGTAAATCAAAATAAACTAAATAATCCAATCAGGGACCAAACCGATTGTAATTTCACATTATAATATTAAGAAATTATAGCTTGTAGTCTTTGTTTTGGCTTTTTACAGTTAAACCGATGTTTTGTAAACATCGATGCATGGCTCAACATCGATATTAACCAAAACTAGGAAACTATCGTAAAAACATCGGTTGTTATTGCATAGAAGGTTTTTCTTACATCACTAATCAAAACATCGATAGTTTTCGATAGTCAAAAAAAGTGAAGCGTAAAAGGCAAACGGTACATGGAAAAATAAGTGCATTATTCGATTCATAATACATAAATTCCGCGCACAAGAACAAAAACAAAGTATTAAATTGATGAACAACCGTGCGTGGCATATATTTCTCGTTTTAAATATTATGTGTGGCAAATAGCACACCTAAATTCTCAACACACACACACACACGCTCACTTTTTGTTACACACAACAGAAACAAAATCGCCATTGAGCAGAGTCTGGCCTTTTACATTTGGCGAAAAGAGCAGAAAATCAAAAGCAAAAGTGGATTCTTTTGCCTAAATAGGTGGGTTCATTGCTTAAACTGTAAGATTTAACTGCAATTGCAAGTGTTTTTGTGTTATTTGCTATTTGGCAATTTCCAATAAACAGCCGTTGTCTGCTCCCGATGGTAATCTATTTGCGCGCGTGTGTGTTTGTTTGCGTGCGTGTGTGTGTATGTCTGTGTCTGGTCTGCGTATTTTATATATGTATGCATGTATATAAATATGTGGATGTGTGTGTGAGCGTATGTACATTTGATAACTGTATTAGTGTCTAGACATGTTGCTGACAAGGCTGCAAGCTTAAAAAACTTTTTGCCTGCGGTTCGGTTCGCCGGTTCAAATTAGTGTTTTGGGGCTTGTGCGCAGAGCTCTGTGAATTTAAAAAAATTTCTTTTGCGATATTACATGCATACATACACAACATATTTACAAACATGCCGCAAAGTGCACTCTCGTTGGCTTGTTTATGGTTTGAGTAGTGAATCCGTTCCGAACCGGTTTTCAGCCTTATTACTCATAGTTGCTGCCGCCGCCGCCTCTGCTGTTGATCACTCACTTGCGACACCTACACATGTTGCTGTGTATGTGTATGTTTGTCTGTCTGTCTATTCTGACTGCCTCGAATCGCCGCTACCTCAACCCCGCCCACACACCCTCTCTGTCGGTGGCAGCGGCGGCGTTGGCCTCGCACTTTGGCAATGCAGACAAACAAACATAAGCACTCGCTGATGTACAAACATATGTCTGTTTTTTTTTTAGTTTTTATAATTATAATTAGTAAGTGTAGAAACCGTAGAACAAATGTAACTTACCAAAACACATGAATGAATATGATATTAGAGCCAAACAACATATAGCCTTATGGGGAGTAGAAGGTGAGGAGACTATTTTAATGACGTCCCAAGGTCTTGGCAAAACCTTTCCGTTTAAGCTCTTGTGTCTCTGCAATCTGTCTCTGGCTGGTGTGACGACCGATCTGTTCTTTAATCGTAAACACTTTCAAGTCCCTGTTTAGAGTGTTCCACTGTGTCGTGTCCCTGTCAAAAGCCCAACTGATGGTCCGCAAGTATGTGTTGCTGGCTTATGACTTCTCGGAGTCGGTGGACAATGAGCCTCTCCCACACCTTGGATAGAGCAGGGAGGAAACTTATGGAGCGATATGATTCTGGATCTGTCTCCGTCTTATCTGGCTTATGGATCATCAGGATTGATGCCATCTTCCACTGCTTGGGATAAGCCCCCACTCTGATTATAGCGTTAAATATAGGAACGCTCTAGTTGGTTGAGCCTTCAAAATAGTATGGCAGATACTGTCTGCACCTTTATCTGGAGCTTTATTGTTGGGCAGTGCTTTGGTAATGTCAGTAATTTCCTCAATTCTGATAGGGCGGATAGACAGAGACATCTGCAGTGGTGTCAGCAGGGTGTTCCGAGTCTCGCTTACTTCCCGGGTTCTAGCAAACTCGTGAGGTGTGAATCGATGCTCCTCATTTCTTGCCAACTCTCCGCCTGGGCACTTCCATAGCTAATAATATGCGTCAGCGGTGTAATCCATGTTAGTCAACTTTTGTTCGAAAAATTCAGTTTGAAGTTCCTCTAGAAATTCACGCACTTGTTTCGCTGCTCTATTCCACAGAATGCGATCCTGAGATCGAATTGCACGTCTACGGAGGCTCCTTTTAGTTTTAATGAGCTCTCTGGTTTCCCTTGTAAGCACAATGCCATAGTTATTCTGGTCTGTCGGAGGACGTATGCTTAGTAACGAGTCGGGGGCTGGAGTAGCTGACTTCAACTTACTTTGCTATAGAGGCTACTAGAGCAAGGTGGTCAGAGTACATACATACATATGTACAAATGTATGCTGTGTGTGTGCATTGTGTCGATTTTATTTTATGTACATTTTGTTTACAGTTTTAGATAGCAAAATTTGTACAGCCGGCAGCGGTCGCCACGGCACGTCGTTGACATTTTCACAAAATTGCAAATGAATATGTTTTTATTTTTTGTTTTTGCCGCGATCATTGCCGCACTCACACACACGCACATACACATACAGACACACACGCACACAAAGGCAGAGACAGAGACGCATACACGTGCCCCTCGCACCTTTATCGCTTGTTCGATCTCAACCAGCGGGCCACACAGAGACAGCAATCGAAACATGCATGCGCACTCACACATACATATATGTATATTCATATGTGTAAGTTCATGAACATCAAGCGCTTCGTCGTTGACTTGTTTTGATTTAATTTCGCGCTAAATGCAATCGCGAAAAATTTGCTCGTATCGCTCCGCTCCGTTCCGCTCTCACCCGCTTGACCCCGCTTGCTAGCTCACTTCGGCAGGCAGCGCTGCGTAACATGGCGGGGAATTTGTTGTTTGAAGCCAAAACAACAACAACAGCAACAACAAGAGCACCAGCAGCAGCAACAATTGCGACAGCTACAGGCCACGACTCCAATGCCGGCGCCTCCACATGTAGGGCGCTTGCAATGACTAAGTGTGTGACAAGCAGGGAGGCGGGGAGGAGGCCCGTGAACGGAAATGCCGTAAATGCTCAGTTTTCGCTCTTTTTTTTTTTTTTAAATTATATTTTATTTTTTGCAAACGATCAATCCTATTTGCCAGCGGCTCGCAGCTGTTGCAGTTGCTGACGCAAGCGCCGAACCGAGCAAAACCCAACAAAAGGCTGTGCAATTTGCCATAAACACGCCAAATGACAATAACAATATACATATATTATGCATAAAGTAAAGGGGATTCCCCAGACACGCTCCCTTCTCTAAAAATGTACTCAGCTTGTAAACTTGACAATTTCAAATGCTAAAAAATATTAATTTGTTTATGTTTATCTTTGCGGCTTGCAGCAAATGCTCTCATTTTAGAGCCCTAGACGGATGTCACGCATATTCGAGCTTAATGGCATAGACGAACTGTTTGCAACATATGCGCGGCATGAAATTGTGTTAAGTATACGCTTGGATCAATTGAGTTTAAGCAACAGCAGCAGTGACTGCCACAGCAGCCAAGGCTAACAATAAAATATCAGAAGAAAGAAAACAATTGCAATGTCTTTGTCAACGGCAAGAACATCGCCGATCACACAAATGGAGCAACAGCCGAATTCACGAGCCAATATCGTTAAGGAGGGCTGGGTAATGAAGCGAGGCGAGCACATCAAGACTTGGCGACAACGTTACTTTGTGCTACGCGCCGATGGCACATTAATTGGCTATCGTACCCAGCCTCCACAGAATACACAGGGCGAGCAGATTCTCAACAATTTCACAGTGCGTGGCTGCCAGATAATGACAGTGGATCGCCCGAAACCCTATACATTCATCATACGTGGTCTGCAGTGGACGACTGTGATTGAACGCACATTTGCCGTCGACTCGGAGCTTGAGCGTGAACAGTGGACCGAGGCGATACGCAATGTGGCCAGTCGGTTAAGTGAAAAGGGTGATACATATACGTCCCCATCGTCACAAAGCGACATGGGAGATGTCGATATGGCGAGCATTGCCGAGGAGGAGCTATCCGAGCAGTTCTCCCTGCAGGGCACAACGCGTAACAGCAGCGGTGTCAAGAAAGTCGTACGTAGCCTGCAAGAAGCAATATATCCAAATATATAGTTTATTTAATTGTGTATCTTTTTGCCTTGCAGACACTGGAGAACTTTGAGTTCCTCAAGATGCTCGGCAAGGGCACCTTCGGCAAGGTGATCCTGTGTCGCGAGAAGGCCACAGCTAAATTGTATGCAATTAAAATTCTCAAAAAGGAGGTCATCATACAAAAGGATGAAGTGGCGCATACGCTTACCGAAAGCCGCGTACTCAAGTCAACAAATCATCCGTTCCTTATTGTGAGTTGCAGATAAGACTCTACATTTATTAGTGGAACTCTATTATTCTTAGAAAAATGATGACGCATGCTAAAAGTGTTTATTAATAATATGGTTGGTTTATTGCCAGATAAGCAATGTCGCCCGCATTGTTTGTACCTAACCAAATACATTCACAATTTCCTGTGAAGTTACGCACATTATCGTCCGTTTGTCACCAAACAAAGTTCGGATGGTCTACTCATTTACAGACTTTAAACAATTGTCTAAAAATTGATTTATTTATAACACTTTTAATTGCTAGAGACTGTAGTATATATATATATCAAATTTGTATTTATCGCGTAAGTTTTAATTTGGAAATTTCTGCTTTTATTCACGCCTATTTCTCTTTCCAGTCACTCAAATATTCATTTCAAACCAACGATCGCCTTTGTTTTGTCATGCAATACGTGAATGGTGGTGAGCTGTTTTGGCATTTGAGCCATGATCGTATCTTTACGGAGGAGCGCACACGCTTTTATGGTGCCGAAATAATATCGGCATTGGGCTACTTGCATTCGCAAGGCATTATTTATCGTGACTTAAAGCTGGAGAATCTATTGCTGGACAAAGATGGTCACATAAAGGTTGCCGATTTTGGTCTATGCAAGGAGGACATAACCTATGGCAGCACAACAAAAACGTTTTGCGGCACACCGGAATATTTAGCGCCCGAAGTATTAGAGGATAACGATTATGGGCGTGCGGTAGATTGGTGGGGCACGGGTGTGGTTATGTATGAAATGGTGAGTATACACAATTTAAATATATAACTCAAAAATAATGACATGGTTTATTATTAACAGATTTGTGGTCGCTTACCATTCTATAATCGTGATCATGATGTGCTGTTTGCGCTTATAATGGCTGAGGATGTTAAATTCCCACGCAATATCACCGATGAAGCGAAAGGTCTGTTGACTGGCCTATTGGCTAAGGATCCGAGTAAACGCTTGGGTGGCGGTCAGGATGATGTCAAGGAGATACAGCGACATCCATTCTTTGCAAGCATTAATTGGACAGAGCTTGTGCTGAAAAAGGTATTGAATCGGCAATTATCATTATAATTTTTAACTCATAAATATTTATTTATTTTTTGTAGATTACACCGCCTTTCAAGCCTCAGGTTACATCGGATACAGACACACGCTATTTTGATGAAGAGTTTACTGGCGAAAGCGTTGAACTGACACCGCCAGATCCTACAGGACCTTTAGGCTCCATTGTCGAAGAACCGCTTTTCCCGCATGTATGTTGCTTAAGCTTTAACTCTCGTACAGTATGACTTGCAATACTTATGTGAATAATTTTATTTTACAGTTCAGCTATCAGGGAGATTTGGCCAACACTTTAGGCACCTCGTCGCACATTAGTACTTCCACAAGTCTTGCATCGATGCAATAGAACAAGCTACATGTACGCAAAACTACACATCATGTTCTGCTTCATCACTTATACCTATAACTATAATATATAGCTATATTGAGATGGACAAAAAATTGCGAGCAAAACCACAAAAAAAAAAAACAAAAAAATCAATTTCTATCGATAAAATTATACACCAATTATAACGAAGATGATTGATAGTAACTTATTTTTCATAACTAGAACAACAAACAAAGCAACAGCCACAAAAAAAAAAAAAACACCAACAACAAAGTGCAGTTGAAAAAATATATAAAAAAGATTTAAGAACACTGAAATCGATATATATATATATTAAACAAAAGTAAAAAAATAGTTTATTACATATGATTATACAAGCATACATATATAATTATATATACATCTAAATATAACATTTTAAGCATAACGTTTAAAGTGATTAGTTAATTTTACAAGCAAGCAAAAAATTTATAAAGCGAATGAGTAAGCCAGCCACATACAAACACAAACACACAGCACACACCCATACAGCATAATGTCCTTTTAGTCTATATGCATGAAGTCTTTGTAACTGAGCAGCAACAAATCGAAATACATACACCTACACATATAACATACACATTATTTATACTCCAAAGAAGCATAAAACAATAAATTGTATCGAGTTATGACTAATGCTAAAGCTGTATCACAGTTGCAAAAGTAAATGAGCAGTAGGCAAGGGTAAATGAAAACAAACTACATACATACTAAACTTTAAATGCATGGCAACAACTAGGCAAACTTTTTCAAAAATATTTATACTGTGTATGGTCATATACGTTCTTTTTTTACACAAGAATTGTACATATTTGAAGCAAAAATCCATTTTATGCATATGCAAATTTCCATTTTTGAATTCAACAAAAGAATAATAATATTGATAATAAAACGAAAATAATGTAATTTATACATATTATGTTCAGCTTTGCATAGTGCATAAACAAAATAAATTAAACGTTTTGGCCAGGCAACAAAATAACATAAAAAGTAAAAAATAATAAACACATAAAAGAGTAAAAAAAAAAAACAATTTTGATATTTTTATAAAACGCTAAATAAATTATTAAAACGAATTATTGTAAATAAAACATGTTCTGGCATTTCAACTAAATACAATACATACAAAAAAAAAGTTTATAATCTCTTTTCTATACAACAAATGAATAAACCCAAGAAAAACTTATCAATTGAATTACATATAAACCAGAAGAGCAAACTAAAACATATTTTAAATAGCTTGCAACGAAACGAAAAAACAAAAACAAAACACAAAGAAAAAGATACAAAAATAAAACTATACAAAATGCCAAAGAAGCAGACAGAAGTATTTTTTTAGCAGCAGGTGAGTTAGAGTTTAGTTCAACTTCAACTTCGAGGCATAACGAATGTCCGGTAGCTGTTTAGTATGGGCTTTAAAGCGTTTGTAGCTACAGTTCAGATCAATTTAGGAGCTAGTTGAAATACTAACTAACATATGCACTTTAATCGCAGCTTACACTTCACATTATATACATATGTACATACATTACCAGTAAGTATGTATGTAAGCACTTCTCGCTCAGTGCTTTGCAAGCAGCTTGGCAATTTGGCCTAATTTGGCACTTTGGCATAACTCAGCTGAGTTTGTTCAGATTATTATTCTAGCTAGCTAATATGAAGTTAAGAAGACGTTCAATTGAAAGCATGCAGTTCATAGAAAAACTTTTTTAAGCAAAGCTTTATAGAAACGACAACCACAACGACTTCAACAATACTTTAATTCATTTGAATTTGTTTTCGTAGTTACAATACTTATTATGAGTTTAACAAGCTCGCAAAGTTTTCCGTTAACTCAAACGTATAGGCAAATAAACAGCTGACCAAACAATCAACCGAAATCTGCCAATGCCAACGAAATGGCAAGCTTTTATAGTTAATATATACATATGTACATGTGTATTGAAATATACTTGTGTATATGGAAAACAAAAAATATTAACAAAGCAAATGAAGCAAAATCATTCGAGTTTCTGTTTAAGCTATTGCACATACATACATCCCATGCCAACACACACGCACACACA
Organism: Drosophila busckii; assembly: GCF_011750605.1. Lineage (NCBI taxonomy): Eukaryota > Metazoa > Arthropoda > Insecta > Diptera > Drosophilidae > Drosophila > Drosophila busckii. The sequence continues at coordinate 10,975,448 of NC_046607.1, forward strand.
CACACACACACACACATGCACACGTACATGTAGATAGATTGCATTAGCATGAGCATATTCCAATATGTAACTACCACACAGAGGTGCCGATGCCACAGCGACCCTGCCCCCTCGCATTAAATCAACAACAAGAATTGAAAATAATATGAAAATAATGAAACATTTGATTGAATTGTTCAATGTAAGCAAGACTAATTTTGAACATTTCAAAAGTGAACTGCAAAAACTACAATGTGTTCTATAAATGGTTTGAAACTTGACTAAAACTATATTGTATGTATGTATCTTGTCAGATCAAAGATCGGTTCGAGCAACTTGCGTTGTTTTTGTCCTTTTGTTTTTTGTACTGTATAAAGAAAGAAAGAAAAAACAAATTAATAACAAAAGAAATAAAAAATAAAACTAAAAAAAATTCTAAATATAATGCAGCCTAAATCTTATTTAGGTGTAAATTTTTTGATAGGCGAAAGATTTGCAGAACGAACTTCGTACAGTTTTAATGAATAAAATAATTACTAAGCTGATTTATAAATTTAATAATAAATTAATACGTTTATAAAACATGAGCAACAACTGAACAGGAACCTGTAGATAATATACGATCTACACGAGTACTAATATATATACATACATATATATATAAAATTAATTTATACGCGCTTACGCATATTATACATATACCACAATATACATGTATATGTAAGTACATACATGTGTGTGTAAACATGTGAGAAAAAAAAACACAATTATAATAAAGAATAAAAAACAAACGACTCAAGCTTATACTTAATGTAATGATCAGGAAATACATCTCGTGGCCCAGCCTTGTTGCTAGAAATTCCTTAAGACGCACCCAAATGCCAATCTACATACAGTTGGTGGACATACATATATGTACTGTACATATATATACTGACAGTCCAGCAACTAGTAGAACTTGTATGCAACACTGCCATTGCCATTGCCATCTTCCTCTTGGAGACCGAACCGAAAAAAATGGGTCAACGTTAACTTAAGTTAAGTGTGCAAATGCCAAAATACGGGAGTACAGCCTCGCGGCTGGCGGGCAGTGGGCCGTGGTCAATGTGTGTGAGCAGGCGTTGCTGCGAGTGCGTGACAGGCGGCAACGCTGGCTGGAGCCGCTTGGAGGTGTCCATATGGCTGAGAGGCACGTTGTCTGTGCGCGATCGCGAACAATGAGTTTTGTTTGATGATTAATTGCAACGCAATCTGGGAGGCCACAGTGTCGCTTTCCCCAGAGTCAGCAACAAATACTAGCTCCACACACACACACACACACAGACACACACAGTTATATTATCTGTGACATAAAGCTATTAATTTTTAGTACTTGCCCCAAAAGTAATAAAATTAAAACTTCGAGCGTGCGCTTGAGCGTAAGCGTGAGCGTTGTGCGCTGCGCGTGTTGAAAGCGAAAGTAAAACAAATTTTAAATATATTGAACGCAAATTGGTATTGTTGTTTGGGGCTGGGCACCGCTTGCTGCATCCTTAAGCTGCCAAGCCCCAGACCAGGCGAGGCCCTTGTGCGCTTAATGCTAGAGAGGCTTTCCCTTTTCTTTTAGTTTCTAACAACTGCCATGGCTTATGACGAATGACAACGCAGACAAGCTCTGCCCAACACCGACTGTTTGAATACGCTTATGCAAACCTTAATGCCTAAATTATTCTTATTAAATATTAAGTATACGATACATGTTACAAGAAAAGATAGGCTTGTGCTGCAGCTTGCGACATCCACTATAAAGTTAATATACTCTTTTCATAGACCTATTACTGTATGAAGTAAGGGGTTAGGGAGACTGAGGTCTGTTAGCTGGTAAACAGTAAGCGCGGCTCGTTTTCTTTGTTCGCCACGCGCGTTTTTCGCGCTTTTCATTTGCGAAACGATTTTTCTATTTTCACCTTTTGCTTGACGCGCGTTGTTTGCTTTACAGCAAATGTGAAAATGTGTGGAAACTAGAAATGGCCACTAGCATTGGGCAACAGCAGCAGCAGCAGCAGCAGTCGCAGCAGCAGCAGCATATGCGCTGGCACTTAACAGCTTTGGCCCAATACATACGATGCTCCCCCTCAACCTTTCCGAGCTTGCAACTGATTGCAAGCAAAAGCCGTTGGCTGAGTCAAAAGTGAAATACATCAAAGCACGTCACATCCATCAGACATTATGAGCTGCGCGAGAGCACGCCCCAACCGCTGCCTCCAACTCAGACTAAGACTATGTGGCCAAGACTAGATTTCAGTTGGCACCGCGTCCGCTTCTCTAGCTTTGACAAGCAAACCCAAAAGCGACCAAAGCGTCGCTAATGAATTGGAATTGTTTAAACAGCGCTGCTACATTGCGGCAGGGGATTAGGGAAGGGGTTCTCAGCATCTCTTGCTGCAATCGAAATTAATAAAAAAAATAAATAAACTTTCGTTTATTTAATTGCATGGCAGACAGACAGACTGACAGACGAGAGACCGAGAGACAGAGAGCGAGAGTCCAAGTCCAAAACTAGCAACAGAGACTAGGCGGCAGCAGGCAGCAGGTGAAGCACAAGACGCGTCTGCCAATCTTAAAACCCAACACCCCCACCCCATCCCCATCCCACTTGTGGCTCAGACTGCGGCTCAGTGTTTATGGGTTATGGTTATGGCCATAATGAAATCTATAGGGCAAGACAACGACAGGCGGCATTTGAGTGAAAATGATTGATTGATTGATTGATCGCTACGTTTGATGCTTTGTGATCGTCATTGTCTAAACGTTTATTGCATTGTTGTTAAACGTTTCTGATTGCTGTGTTACTCCTTTTCGGTGTAACACTGTACAATGTACAATGTACACACAAAAACACCGAGATTTGTTGACTTTGCTTGGAAATTATTGCTTCTTCTCTGCCTCTGAATCTCTTACTCTCTTCTCTTTGACTCTCAAGTGGGTACATATTTTTAGCATTTGGTTGTTGTTGGCAAAGATTTCGCTGCAATTTTGTTTATTGCTTTTAAGGTTGTAACATGTTGTTGATTGAGTTGTTCGACGCTTGGTCAATTGCCAATCAATGATAAATATATTTAACATGCTTCTTGGGCACTGGGGAAAGTCAATTAACTGTGCAGCTGCACAAGAGAGCTTTATATGTCCTTAAGGCGATGCTGAATATATAGAGAAGACTCTGTACTGAAAATCGAACATAAAAATTAATTTAAAATCAACAAAAACAACATATTTTGTCAAAATTAATATAAAAATAATCAACATTTCGTACATTTTATTAAGTAAGAAAATCTCGAGCTTTAATATTGTTTTTAATTAATAGTAACTATTGACAATGGGTAAAAAATGAAAATTAATTATAAAATATATCAAGTATTAAAAAAATTTGCTTTTGGTAATATTAGTCAGACCTAACATTTGTCACAAGAATTGGGAAAACCCAATAAGGTGTGAATATGGATTATTGTTAGTTTATTCGTAGTGCAATAGGAGAATATATAGTTTTTATTGATCAAAACTGTGCCCATTGTCCGCACAGAGTATTCGAAAGGGTTAATATAGGGAATAGTTTAATAAAAAGTTTAATTACTTAAGCCAAATTTTTGAATTATAATCTATTACTTTATGGGTTATTTTTTTTATTTACTGTAATGATCAGCAAATGAGAATAAAAGGCCTGGCCCAAAGATATACTTTGCTGACTTTAAGTCCAATTTAAATTTTTTTGCTTAAGCCATTGTACAAGTACATTTTCTTGCAGCTATCCACAGCTTGTTTTTGATAGCCCAATTGATTTAGTTTATTACAATAACTTTATGCATTTTTCGCTGTTTTTTTTCCTCATGGTTACAGTAGCTGCTACAACTGATTATCTGCACAGCATTCACTTTGGCCACACTTTGAGCATATTCAACTTTGACCACAACGGCTAACAAGGCTGGTGGATAAGCTCCGCTGCACATGTCAACGCCACTTGCTTGAAACTTGCTGCACATAAAAAAATTATATGGGGCAACATTGCTACAACTATAGCAGCAACAACAAGCACTAGAACCATTTGGAGCAAGTCGGTCCAAATATAGTCGTTGGACAATTTCAGCGCATGGAACGGAACGCCTTTATTATAAGTATGACAAAAAGAGCAACATGTAGGAGTCATATCTAACTGAATGTGTGTCTGTATGTGTGCTACATGCGATAACCTAAATAAGCGGCTAAAAAAAATACAAAAAATTGTACACATATTTCTTCATCTTTGTTGTAACTAAAACATTTTTAGTCGGACAGCGGCGACGACGACATGGCGCTGCGTTGGCTCTACGCTGCAACCCAGAACGATGCATGGGGACTGGCTTTAGACTGCGACCGAAACACACCTTAAAAATGTCCAAAATGCAATAGGAAAGATAGAGTGGCACAGAGGAAGGGGAGTAAGGATGGCGAGTACTAGACTGCCATAACACTTGTATATATATATTAATACATTTTACATATATGTAGCAAACAAACAAAAAAATATAATATTAAACCACTAGAGCCGGCTACTCCAACGAGAGAATGCTGACCATTCATTTTAGCCGCTTGCTTAATTATATGTAATTGTGGTATCTTTGGCTCTACCAATCCTTGTAGCTATTAACCGATAAGTGTATTGATGTTATATGCTAAAAACTTTACTAATTCAAAAATAAAGATTCATTCAAAATCAGTAAATTAACAGTGAACATGTGCGCTTACTTTATATGTTGGGTTATTCTAATTGCAATCTGGACATGGCATGTGAGGTGTGTGACGGATTTGGGCAACTGCAAGGCATATATGTAAATATGTTTGTATGTGGTCGTGACCATGGCCAATACATTAAAACACACATTGTATGTGTGTGTATGTGGGGTAGCCAACGCCTGTTTGCTGATGAGCTGCAGCTGACGCTTCCACAGACAGCCAACCGTTAGTCAAAAGAATCAATTTTCCACCACATCACATACATGCTAAAACTAAAGCCACAACGTTGACTAAACTCTTGCCCCAATGTAGGTGTGGCGCTGCTGCAATATACCACCTTTGACTGAAACTGAAGGCATGTTGCTGGCGACGCGTTGCGACGTTGGCGGCGCCTTGCATGTGTCCAAGACCAAGCTCAGCCTAGCCCCGACACCGACGGCCCGGCCAGGCCTAGGCTTTCTTCGGTTTGGTTCGGCCACTTGCAGCCGCCCATTATGCAATGTCACGATTCGCGAGCGCGTTTAATGAACTTTTGATGCTGTTGCTTTTGTGGCCTGCCACACAAAAAGTTGCACTAGGCCTACCCACAATCTTGGCCATACATACGTTTAGCTCATTTATGTGCAACAACAAAATGCAACAATAGATTGTTCACACAGGTAGCCCAAAATCAATCTAGAGATGTGCGTGAATAGCTGCAAATACAAATACAAATTACGCAATGAATTTTTAAAAACTATGACGGAAGTTCTAGTGCACTTAACTTTATAATTTTAAGCCTATTTTTATTGATTTATAATGAATATTTTGTCTGACTAATGTTTTTCGACCAACCAAGCCTAGATTAATTATCGGATTAACAGTAACTTTGTAACTCTTAGGGAGGCAGTTTGGTCGAATCATTTTCTATATCTGCCGTAGGCTTGTAACGATTTTCTTAGCCTTAAAATTCAAGTTAGGTTAAGTGTACATTTTCTTGGCCGAGCTATGGGTAATTTTCATTTGAAAATCGAAAAGGTACGCTAATCCGAGGGTTAAATGAATGAAAACTATACATCTGAATCTGAATCGGAACTATACAAATTTGTCTCGCTGTGTCTCAGCTTTGAAACGAAACTCACGCGATCATCTTTAGCACATACATCTTCACTCATGTATTTTGTATACACGTGTGTGTGTGTGTAAGCTTTGGCAAACACAAAACAGTGTTGGTAATGGCTTTATAAACGTTTTGTTGTTTCTCTTATGAAATTTGGTAATTTGTTTTTATTGCTCATCGCATTGGGTGGCATTGAACCTGAGAGGGAGCTGAACTCGAGCTTCAGCTAGCCGTTAATGCGCCTAACAGGCCAAAAGGGCTGAGACTGACTTTGTACATTAAGAACGCATTTTAGTGGCTCTGACCATAATTATACTGAGCTGAACTTATTAAGGGCCCTGTGCTCTTAGCTTTCAGATATTTGCCTGCATGTTGTTAAAAAGTTTTCTTTTTTGGTTTGTTTTTGGGCAATTGCATTGGAACCGCTGATTAAGCCCAACACCGTGGCCACAAGAAAACGTGCCACATTTTGGCAAATGCAACAAGTTGCAGTCCCTGTGACTGCACAGTACGACATACAGATACAGATTTCCAAGCTGATTGTGTGCGGCACATTGTTGTTGCTTTTGATTGGCGTTTTCTGATTTCGTTTTTGTTTCCCTTAACTGACAACATAATATTAAAGCCAATTAAGGCTAAATTTATGCGTACAGCAAACGGTCAACGGGCCAGGTTCCAGCCTCGGTTGCAATTATGGCCCAGCAGTTACTTTGCAGCAGCCAAAAAAACGCAAAAGAAAAGAAGTATCCAAAATCCATGGCATGTTAACTGTTGCAGCAAAGTAAACATTTCCTTATTCTTGGCATATTTTGGTTGAACATTTTTTTGTGCTCTTAAATATACATACGCCCTTTGCTTGCCTTCGTGCTGTTGTTGGCGCGCTTGTTGCTGATTTCGGGGCATAACTGCACTTTTGTGGCAACATGTTAATTTCTTCATTGGTAACACGTTGCATATCTTGTTAATAGCCCAAAACTTGCCCGCAGCTGCTTTCTTCTGTCAAAGTACGTGCGTGTATGTGTGCAAAAGACATACTAAGCATAAATATCTTATGGCTGCTTTAACAGCTCATTACTTTAACTCAAATTAATTGGCTAATTAAACGCCTGCTTATAAAAAAATCACGTAATAGGAACTCCCAGCAAGACGTAGAAATAGGTCGTCATTTTTATAGTCTTGCAGTCGTCATAAGTTAAAATTCCTTAAGCCTCTGCCAAGAATAAAAAAATATTTTCAAACATTTAAGAAAATTGTTTCAAACTGATTAGATAATGCCATCTTTTTATAATAAAATAAATAATTATGAGATTAATTGGTTGAATAGCTAATATACCCTCAGTTAGTGTATTAAAATGCAGACGAGTATTATGAATGCTTAATATGCAAACGTTATGATTACCACCCATGAGAAGTGTGGATGCCCCATGAGGAGGCCACTGGCCACCGTTAAACTCACAGCAATAGAAACAACAACAACAACAAATATGCAATTGGTGTTGAAGTTGTCTACTCATGCAACATTGCAATTAATTAAATTTTATTTTTAAATAATTGTTTTTAATTAAAACTTAAGACGTTTTGGTTTGAATGTGCAAGCCCAGCGGCTCAAGCAAATGAATGGACATGCCATATGGCTATGGTTGCTCATGCAATCGTTCAATCATTCAAGTGTGAGTCTGTGTGTGTGTGTGTGTGAGTGCTGGTGTGAATATGATGCATTATGATGCAGTTGATTTCAAAGTCAGAGGCTAATAGCGAATGCTCTCCAAAGTGCATTCAACTTAGTGATATAACCAATGACAGCCAAAAAAGAAAAACGAAAAAAACTTGCAAATAATTGGAGCATGCGAATGCCAGTCAGAGATGCAGTGCAGCGTTGCACCAATTCCCAAAATGCAGAACTGCTATACCTCTGTGTGTGTGTGTGTGTGTGTGCCCACCAGTTAGGCAGCCGGCAAAAGCCAACTAACTAACTGTTTTGTGCCTCTTTGTGGCCCAAAAAACCAAAAGCCCAAGCTATGCTAAAAATTTGTGCGAGTGGAGCTCATACATAAACATAAACATGTTGCGGCATAACCAACTTTGGAACTTAGCACTGGAACATCTTTTTGTTTTTAGCGCTTTACTGTTTTATAGTTTAGTTGGCAGTTGAATTTTTTATTTATTCTTTTTTTTTTTTTGACTGTTTGGGTTTGCGTGCCAAGTGCGATGATCTTGCGGTGAAATTTTGTGCTCAAGCGCTTAAATTGGTCAGTGAGCAAAAATGCAGCTGCAACAACAACAACAACAACAACAGCAGTAGCAACAAACGAAATAAAATCAGTTTGCTTGAAATGTGCTTGATTAAAAGGCTGTGGCCATGGCCATGTCCATGTCCAAGTCCACGTTTCGCATTGGAATTTAATGTGTCTGCCAGAGCTTTAACGGCCAGCGGCTTTTGCTTTGCTTTTGCTTTGGCTTCTTTTTTTGGCTCTTTGGGCGCGTTGACTGGCCGGAGAAAGGTTGATGTGAAATATCACTTAAGATTTGAGTATCACCAACAGCAAGTGCAAGCCAAGGCGCGGCCATAAGCCCTTTATCCACTGACTTTCTTTCTGTCTTAAAGCGGGCTGCTCAATTTTAGAGTGGCATCAATTATATGCGAACCCATCCATTAACTGACCAGTTATGCCTCATTTTATGCACACTTATCGCAGCCCACAAATCCACCAGACACAACAGCAACAACAACTACATCCTCAGCACCTTGCACTGCAGAGGGGAATCGAGGTCACGCGCCTGGGCTCAGGCTCAAGCTCTGGGGACAAAGATCGCAGCGCGTTTGTTGCTGCTGTCTGGAGTTAATGTCAGCCGCTTGACGGCAGATCGATAAAAACATATGCAATAAGCCTTATACATACAATTTTATGTCTACATTTATCAAACAGCAAATTGTTGCCTTTCACCTTGCCACCAACAATGTATGCGTGTGTACCATATGCAACTTCATAAATCTGCTTGGTGTTGCCCAAAAGAAAGATACACAGCAACAAAATCTAATCTCAATCCGACGCAAACAGCATGCGACAAATTTATTTTGATTGCTTTGGCTACTACTTGCGGCATAACTTCGAGTGCGGTCCAAATCTGCAGCAACAGCTAAGCAGACAGTGTGGCAAGCGTTGCAAGCGTGTCTATGAGCTCCTTGCTGCAACGCTGTGTGGCCGCCTGAGAGAGCATATTTATTATGCTGGCAAAGCACTCTTCCCAAACCGCCTGCGAATTGCACTCTTAGAGCCGCTTTGGATTATTTTACAAGCTATTAGCACAAGCGCATTTAAAATTCGTCTAGTTGTTGAATTGTTTTTGGTGCTGGTGTTTGAGGCCGGATTTGTGACACGACCTTTTCTATTTGGCGCATCAGCAACACGCGACTCGTTGTTAGTTACAGCTTGTAGTCGCATCGATTTGTTGCACAGACACATGTAGCTGCAACAAACATTTGTTGTGGCATTAGCCAACAAGCATACACGGCATACACATGTACACATGGCCATGCCTGTGTTGGTAAGCACTTGTTTATGGCAGTATCTTAAGCAACTTCATTATCATTTCTGGCTAAGCTAATAACGTATCTAAAGCTGTGGATTCAATGCCGCCACTGTTGCTCTTTCTGTTGCTGTTGCTGTTGCATGCACATTGCATTGAATTCCAATTAGAGTTGGACCAAAATTTAATTGTCAAGGTTCGTTAGTTTTTGCTTTTTTTGCTCGCCTTAGTGTTGTTCCTGTTGTTCTTCTTCTCATTGCGTTTCTAATGATCGCTTTTGAGCAACTGCAGCTATATGGTAGACACGAAGTTTGCCCGATTCCCAGTTAGAGCCACAGCTGCTCTGAGGAATTCTCAATAATTTCCATTTAGTTTTGTGGTCTACGTTTTGGGGTTTCCATCTTGCGGCTTGGCTAAGCACGCTGTCGCCTCTCTGCTGACCAACTGTTTAATTCGCAAACTTGATTATACTGTTCTTCGGCTAGAGATGCGAAGTTTATCTAAAGCTTCACAACTAACTAACTCTTTAACCGATATTTGTAAAGTTAACAAAACAATGATTTCCAAATAAGAAAGCGGTTTCATAGAGCTAGTACATTATCAATTTCCTAAAGCTTTTATTGTTTCTGTAAGCTTACTATTGCTACTGTTTCATCTTTCTACACTTACTATTGTAGTATTTAAATATAAATTAATAGGTGAATAACATTTAATATAACAATTGAAAATTTTATCTTGATATATATTATAAATGTCAGACTATAAATAACGTGTTAAATAATTTTGACAACTTGCTCAATAAAAGAGAATACTACAGTATCGCGGTTACGCTTTCTATATTTATAGTAACTTTAATATATATATGACATATTATATGCCTTCTCTTTTCTATGAGGTTATTTTGTAATTATTTAATCTCTATACCACTTGTTTTAGTGTGCTTAGCGGATATTTCCCACACGCAGCACGTGCTCATCTCTAATTTGAGTCAAATACTAAATGCGAGAAACCGCAAAACGCGCTGAGCGTCAGCATCGCTGCTGGCTCTCTGCGGCAGCGTTGTCGGCTTCGGCTGACTTAAAATAAATGCTCGCTACATGTGCAAGTGTGTTGGTAATAGTATGAATAGAACTGGACTTGAGGTACTTTTAAAAGGCCAAAATGTAAATGAAGTGTTACATAAGTAGTAATTGATGCTCATTTTCCCACGTTGCAAACGTCAAACATTTGAAGCCATTAAAGAAAGTGTTGTAGGCTGACTGGCACATGTGCGACTTTCTTTTGCCATTACTGATTGATCTGTGGCCAAAACCACTTAGCAATTGGTACTAGCCCAACAGTAAATGAAACGTCTTTGGCTTTCTACTCGCATTCATTAGCAGTCATCCAGGCCTTTGTGGCTGTTGCTGCTGCTGCTGATGCTGCTGCGCCATAAATTTCTGCAGCACTGAGCACACTGCGCTCTGGACTTACAATTAGTTAGGGGAGCAGCAGCAGCCGCAGCCGCAGTTACAGCAACAGCAGCAGCAGCAGTTGAAATGCGTTCGATTGCTGCAGAACATTGGTTAGTTTTGTTAAGATCTTGAGTAGGCCAAGTGCAACGGTAATCGGGCGGCAAGTTGCAACAAGGATACAAAGCAGGATATACTGCTGCCGTAACGGACTAATAACGTTTAACGGAAGTGCGCGCGCGAAGTCTAATGTGATTAACTTACAAAATAAATCGGCCTAGCGCGTTCAGCGATTTTTGAGTTGTTCTTGGTACGCTTATTTTAGAACTTGATATCAATCTTTCGCTGGAATGAGCAATGACACTTAATGGCATTTTGTTGTTGTTGTTGTTGTTGCCACTGCAGTCATCAGGCCGCTGAGAGGCAGAGAAAAGTTGGAGAAAGAACGTTGCCATGTTAAGTGTAAACGTTAAGTGCCTTGTTACTTAATGCGCTGCTTTTATCTCAAGTTTTTTTTTCGTACATTTTTCCGCTCTAATTTGAAAACTAAAAGTTGTCGCCAGCCCTATACACTTTAATGAATTGAGAACTTTTTTTTTGACAATATTTATAAAGGTAGTTAGAGTATAAATTAAATTTTATTTTCAAGTTTAGCTTTAATTTTTAGCTAAATATTTATATTATTGCCAATGAGCAGGCTCCCAGTGAGTGTATGCTAAGCAGTAGAAGTAAAGCTTTAACTTCAACGTTGATCTTGTCTTGGTCTTGTTTGTCGTCTTTCCCAACGCTTCACTGCTGCTGCAGTTGCAATCTTTGGCTGGCCTTGTAGCTGTGTCACTTGTGTGGTGTGTGGTGGTGTGTGTGCCTCTCGCAGTTTGGACCATTATCACACGCGACATTAAGTGCAGCCATAATGTAATCGAGCATTTTCTTTAATTTACAGTTAATTGAGTCTTATGTGGTAATTATGCAGACATCGAGAATCGTCGGCCAACCTGCCAAGCCCTGACCAGCACAGAGTCGAGCATGTTTCTCTTAATTGTATAACACATTAAAATTGGCAACTGGCAACCTTCAGCCGAGCTGTGGCGTGTATGTAAATCAATCAAAGTGCTTTGCTTAAAGCTTTAATTATGGCCTGCAAGGGTCATTAAGTCGCCTGGTTTAAGTATCTGCGCATTTTGCGCACCAGACAGCCGTCCACCAACTAATACTGGCCATTGGCAGACCGGAAAAGCAGCGTATATAAGAGCAAAGCTGCACTTAAGCTAAAGTCATGGCTGGAGCTGGGCAGCTGTGTGTCTAGTGTGGTTGGGGATGTGAGGCATAACAGGCTAACAAATTGCAATTGATGCGATAAGCCGGTAACTAATCAATAAATGAATGCACAATCAATCTGTTAAAAGATGAGCTGAGAGTCTCACTACACACACACACACACACACACACACACACACACACACACACTCCCATACCCAAGTATATATTAAAATATGCGTGAATTCTTTTATTTTATACTTAGAAGTGCTAATCAGATCGTTCACCTAGGCAGTGTGTAATAACTTGTACACTGCATCAAAATTTTTATTTTTTTAAAATGTTTATAAAATTTATTTTAAAATCTTGTACATCTTAAGATTGCTTTCATAGTAAATAATAATATAATTAGCTACTAATTTGTACAGGTGCAAGTACGCGTTTGTTGCGGCTTGTGGCAAGTTTGAGTGGCAACCTAACAGCTTTAATCTGAGCAACGGGCGTTGCCTGGTAACCACTGATTTCCGTATGCTGTGGCCAAGCCAAGTGTCTGAGAACCCGTTAGCAATTATTAGCAATGAAATCAATTGGCCCATATACAGGTAGAGGTAGCAATCTGTGACTGTCTGTCTGTCTGTCTGTCCGTCCGTCCGTCCGTCCGTCCTTTGGTCTTTGTGTGGTTTTTCGCTGCAAATTGCAACACAGGAAGCGCAGCTGTCAGCCAATTGATTTCTCATTTATATCTGCATTATATATATATATACTATATGTATATGTATATATTCTTATGATGTACAGCAAATCAGTGAAACCTAACTTACTTGCAACACGGTGGCAGCAGCTGCTGCAGCCACTTCAATCAAAATAATTACCTGCAATTTACAAATGCTGCTTAGTTATGCTAATGCAGTGCTTTGCCACTCCACTCCCCCCAGCATCAAGCCAATAGCGTAGATCCTTTGGCTCTCTTTGGGGCTCTCTGGCGCGGTAGCCGTTGCCCGGCCCACTGATTATCTTGTGCAGTGTATGTGCTGCAGCATGGCCTGTGGCAGGCCACTAAAAATGTTTGTCTATGCGCAAATGCCAAATGATTTGCAGAACGAATTGCGCTGAAAGGAAATTGCGTGCAATAAAAGATAGATGTGTAGTATGTGTTTTGTATGCTTGTGGCAGCATCTGCAGCTATCAACAGTCAGATCATTAGGGGAATTTCGACAGGCGCAAGAGACGCAGCCGATCGACGCAACACGAAAGTGGCATAAATATTGGCATACGTTTGGCTTTATCTTGGCCAATTTACTGCCGCTTTTTGGCCCAAATGACTCAATATCGTTGCTGTCGGTCCGTTTGTCTGTTGTCTGTTTGTGTATGCTTGCAACTAGTTCTGCACGCACGCACTTGCCTCAGCATTAACGTAATTCTCATTTACCAAACGAGTTATGCCACAAATTAAAATTATGCAAAAACACACACTAAAGTTAAAGCCAGTTGGCCTAACTGCACTTGCAGCTAGTTAAGCAAGACACATTGCGTATTGTGGCACTGTTAAGGGCGTCAACATTGGGGCGCAACCACAAATTAGCTGCAGCTGCTGCTGCAGTTGAAGGTGTTCCACAGTTATTAATTAACAACAATTCGATTTGTGGTCACACTTCGGCCCTGGGCAAGCGGGGGCAAGTTCAGCTGGTCGCCAACCAGTCGCAAAATTTGTGTGTGTGTGTTTTTTTTTTTTTGTGTTGCGCTGTGTGGCAATATAGCAAACACGTTTCATGGAACAAGTTCAGCTGAGAAGCTGGACGCGCATTGTGTATCTGTGTGTGTGTGTGACTTGGAGCTGGACTTCATGGCTCAGGCGCTGGCCAAGAGTATAGAGCAACATGTCTGAAGACTTGTTCCACCCTTTTGGCTTTACTCTTCTTATTTTTATTTTTGTTGGCGTCGTTTGCTGCGCAGCCACAGACAGCAATAGAAACAGCAATAGCAATGGCAACAACGACAACTAAGACGTTGCAATGTATCTTTGGGGCATTGTCCAACTTACAGCTGCTTAGCATTGGGTCAACTTTGCCAACTTGTTGCTTTTGCATTTTTAAAGCGACTAAAATGGAACCACGCATGGGCTGCTACCAAAACAGTTGACTATTTAAATTGTGTTGCTGTTGCTTTTGCTCTTGCTTGATGTTGTCAGAACAGGTGCATTTATCAGCTATGAAAGGCCAGTCTTGATCAAATTGATGTCACAGTAGAGGCAGTAAATGTTCGCTCTCAGGCAAAATTACATTTTACAAAAATATATAAATGGTCTAGGCATTTGCTCAAAAGACATTTCTTAATGAATACGAGCATAGGTGATAGATTGCGATAAGGATTACAATTTAATTAAATGACTGTTAGAAAATAATCGCAACTATTATACAATCACAAAAGCTTTCTTAATAGAGGCTTAATAATTTTATTTTAAATTATCAAAAATTTTATTAATCAATCCAGTTTTTTTTTCCAAATATTTGTACCTGCTATGAAGTAGAAACTAGGATAAAAATACATCACATTTAAAAAAGTAAATTAGCAATCAATGATTATGATTAGTTTATTAATACCAGCTACATACAAAAATATGACAGAGTCATTTGATTTCTATTTTGAACTTTTGTTGAAAAAATCGGTATCTTAGTTCCATTTCCAATTTTTATTTGTAATGTATTTTAATCTCATTGTAATTTAATCTCATTGTACTGAGAACAATAATTTTTTGTTTTGAATATCCATGTTTTAAGGATAAGCTATAAAATAGTAAAGCATGTTAAGCAGATAAAGATAAAGATATTTTTATTTTGAAAATAAACAATATATGTAAAGCAAGATTGCTGTGCTAGTCTGCAAGAGGAATTTAGATTGATGTTAGGCTCAAGGCGCAGCATAAATAAAATTTTGAAGACTGTGAGCTATACACATCATAGTTTTATAAATCCATAAACTGTCAGTTGAAGTAACTTATGAACATAAAATCATACACTAACTTTTGAGTAAGGTGCGCTAAGAAGAAAAAAAATGAAGACAGACAAAAGACGTTAGAGTAAATATTTCTATAGAAATTGTAGCATAGTCCAATTGAGCGGTGCTGGAAATGACAAGTGCCCCATTTTGGGGCATAGACCCAAATGCTAGTGTTGAATTTCACCCGGCTAATTGCTCCTGTTGAGACTAACATGGGAGTACTAGCTACGTTGTTTATTTTTCTTTTTTATTATACGATATATACAGTTGTACAGATGAAGTTGATTTAGCTGCTGGCACTGGCGCCACATAAAACGCACACTTTTTAGCATTTGGTAGTCGAGGCAACTGGGGAGCTGCTGCTGCTGCTGGCCTGGGAGTTGGCAGTTGGCAGTTGGCAGCTGTTGGCTGTTTAATGGCTCTGAGAGCTGTAAACTTGCATATAGTGAGCACATAATTTGGATTAATGGAGTCGTAGCTGGAGCTGGGGGTATGGCGGATGTGCAGCAATAGCGCTCTGGCTCTGCCTTAAGGCAGTCAACATAACATGGCTTGCCACGAAGTGCCTTTGACCATAAAATTCTGTAAATTCAAAGCGCGAAGGAATGTCACTTGCCAATTATTAGAGAATGTCAGCTTGTCGCTGATATCTTTGCCATGTTTGTATTGACGATCTCTCAGCTGCTGCTGGTGCTGCTTCTGCTGCTGCTGCTGCTGCTGACGCTAGTATGTTGCGCAGCCGCAAATCTTAGCACAGAGCCGCGCTCCACTTATCGTTGCTTCATATCTAATATAGACAAGTAAACAGGTTTAACAG
The DNA here is from genome assembly GCF_011750605.1 of Drosophila busckii. Lineage (NCBI taxonomy): Eukaryota > Metazoa > Arthropoda > Insecta > Diptera > Drosophilidae > Drosophila > Drosophila busckii. The sequence goes on from NC_046607.1 coordinate 10,991,322, forward strand.
CGCTGCGGTCGGTCGTTTGGTAGCTCAGCTTGCTACGCAAGTGCAGTTGCAGTTGCAGTTCAATCACAGCATCAATCCCAATCCTCAAGCACATACACACACGCACACACAGACACAAATGCAGTTGCAGTTGAAACTTCCACTATTTATTCCCAAGACCAGGGCCACGCACTGACACAGACTCTTGTTTTAATTGCTGCGCTGCGTCCAGAGCTATTTGGAACGGATAAAAGCCAAGGCAGCAAACGTTTGACAAATGCAATGCCGACAATTACATGCGTTTGCCAGCCGACTATAACTAGAACTCATTAATGTGCCATCATCATCATCATCATCATCATGATCGTGATCTTGTTCGTCGTCATGATTATTTTTAGCTGCATTAACAAATGTATTTGCACATATTTTAGCCCAAACTTGTTTGCCAGCCATCCTAGCTATCTGTAACTTTTAAATAATTGCCAAAACAAAGCATAAACTTGTTCGAATAGCTGTTAGCCGGAACCAAGACAGAACGCTGCTCTCTTCATTACATAATTCGCTTTCGAAACAACTTAATCAGTGTGCAACAGCACAGCGCCTGACACCACTGACCTTGTGCCACTTGCAGGCGACCCAGACAGCAGTGAAAACAAAATCCCTATTCAAATTTGTAAGCTGCACGCGGCTCTAGGTCTAGGCAACTGCAACTGCAGCTGCGTCTCTGCCCTCTCTGCTCAAGCCAAGCAAGCGGCCACATGTTTGACTTGAACTTGAAGTGCGGAACCAGATGTAACCAAGTAACGGTCCTGCGGTGGCTGCCACTGCAACGGCTGCAACTGCCTCGTGAGAAATCCAACTGTAAAGCTGCGGCTCTAGCTCTGGCACAGGCACTGGCACTGGCCAAGCGGCGTCGTCGTCGTCATCATCATCATCATCAAGATTGTTGCTGTGTTGCTGTTGTTGTGTCTTAAACAGGTTGCATTGATCGTATACCATTTTAGTTTGTTGCGCTGCCTCTTTGGCACGTCTGCAACACACACACACACACACACATACGCACGTACACTCATATAGCTGAATTTGTTGGTTGCGCTGCTTTATTGGCATTAGCCCAAAACCAATTGCACAATTTGTAACAGCTTTTGACGGTTGCTGTGGTTGCAGCTTACATTTAGCCAGCGGGTCACAACTGCTTGGCAACTGCAACTGCCACCGCATGACGGCCGGGGCAACGCCTTGTTGCCTTGTCAATGCTGCTAGTGGGTGTGCTGTGGCAAACGAAATTGTTGCACATGCTTTTGTGGCTTCTGGCATGTCTTAAATGTGCTTCAATCAATTTTAAGCGGCATTAATTTGATTTAATTTTAATGCTCAGCATTTTTTCATGCGCTTTCTGTAGCAATCAACAGCTTTTCAGCAACATATTGCAACATACAGCATGCCACAAATCTCACGCACACACACACACACCTGTAATTTGCGCTTGGCACCTTTCGCAGGCCCAACAGCCCAAAACGATTTGTAGTTAGCAAGACAACGTCAGATTTGAAACTTAGATTTGGCCTTTTGCTTACACACAAAGAAATAAGTTGAGACAAAATATAAAAAATATAGAAAAAATATATATGTAACTTGTTTATTCTATTCAATGGTGACTATGGACAATCCAAAATAAAAATTTTGTTATAACAAAAATATAATTATAGAAAAATACTGAAATTCATTATGATAATGTATGTTGTCCAATTGAAAGTAACTAAGGCTTACTTTATCTTGCTGTATGGAATCTTGGAGTTTGGCGCAGTGTATTTGCAGCTGATTGCAAGTGGTTCTAACGCTTTTGCTGCTTCGTTGCAACGCGTTGCAATAATTTTGTAATTTCTCACTCACTTAATTTAGCACAATTAATCTCAATTTTAGCTGTCAACTGCAACAGCAGCTTGCAACTGCAACTGCCTCAGCTCAGAGCTAGAGCAGCAGCAAACTAAACTAATGTATGGCCACGCATGTCTGGGGCAGATCCACACATACACATACACACAGCCTGCCTGCCTTGCCATCAAGATAGTGGGCACAAAACTGAACTTTTCACATAAATATTGAATTGCCGTTATGTTGTGCCATGTATAATTTGTCACTAGACAAAATTAATCTAGCCAACGACATCAACTTACGGAAACACGCAAAGTCAAAGCCATCTTCTCTTCTGCGTTTATTTTTGGCCAGCATTGTTGTTGATTATATCATAATGTGAACTGTTTAGTGACTGTGACCGTCTTGGGTGTCGTTGCCCTGCCGCCGCCCGCCTTGCCACATACAAAGGCTTTACTATAAGACTCGAAAGCAATTTCAACAAATTTTCTTGCGTCTGGTATTCTAAGTACTCAATTTGGCTTTGTTTTTTCGGCAGTTGAGCCAGTGTCTATCAAGCACTGTTAGGGGTTACATTTAAGTGTTGTTTTAATTTTAATTTGGATGGTTTTTTGTAGCTGCTGCTTTTGCTGCTGGTGTTGCGTCAATTCTGTGCTTTGTTTGTGTTTTTGTGAGTTTTGCCATGTTTGTGCGGTTTTGGTTTCATGTTTTCAACATTTTCCTTTTTGCGGTTTAAAAATTTCCTAGTGATCTTTTGCAAAGAGTCTTGTCTTTCATACAGGTTCAGGTTCTTGTCTCATCACGTCGCGACGTTGCCGTCGACTCATACACATGCTTAGATATAGATATGGACTTGAAACGTTAGCAAACATACACAGGCCGTAATAGAGAAGAAGAGTGCTTACTTGCTGCATGAGAGCGAGCGAGAGAGCGAGATAGAGGCAGCGTCAGCGCTGGATTTTGAGGAGGAGAAGACAGCAGCAGCAAGGCGGCAGGCATATGATGGTTGGTTGGTTGGTTGGTTGGTTGGTTGGTTGGCCGCCTGGTCGGTTTAGTCTTTGGCTGCTCATCGTTTGCTCCATTCCATCCGCATTTATGGCAGTTGGCAGCAGCGGCGGCAAGATGTTATTTTCATTTCTAGGTTACTGACCCATGTCACACATGTGTGTGGGGAAAATTCAATATTGCTGTGAAAAATACTTACACAACTATTAAATAAAGACATGGGGCTATGGCCAACGCCCCATGCACCTATCCCATCTATCCCACCTGCCCATTGAGAAGTGCGGCCTGTGTCTCGGCTTAGTATCTTGCTTGGGTACTTAATAATTATGCTCATTTCATGCATGCAATGTTTGGATTCCAGTGAATCGCAGCCAGAGCTACCCCGAGCCCAGCCACCCTCAGCCTCAGCCTCAGCCTCGACATCTGCGGAGGCTACTGTGTGCGGTAACCTTCAATGTTAACATGGAACAAATGGAAAAATTCTTTGCCAGTTGTACGTTGCAGTTGCAGTTGCAGTTGGACGTTTGGCGGCTGGCGGCTGGCGGTTGGCAGTTGTTGGCACTTTGCTGCCACTTTTCTTTAGCTTAATTAATTGCCACATTCCTTTGGCTGCAGCCATGTGCCTATGCGCTTGTCAGATTTCCGTTTATAAGCCAGCAAAACAAAAGACTAAGGCGACAAGCTCGATTTTCACCCAGCTACACACACACACACTTCCCTCTTCACATGCTAATCGATTGAGTTCGCACATGTTATTTGCAGGCGCTTTTGTGGCATTGCTGACAGCACACGTTTACAATGCATGATGCGCACGCCAATGGAGCAAATCAGACTTGGACGCAGAGACTAGACAGCTTGACAAATTGCGTTCCATTAATCTAGACACAAGACTTTCACTTGAGCACAGCGCACACCGCACACAACACACAGCAACCATACTGACTTCATATTATGCAAATGTCAATCAGCGGCAAACAGTTTGACATTGACAACAGGATCGAGGGGCAGCTGTTAGTGTAGCCAAGGGCTGTGTCTAATCAGGGAGAACATAATTGCCAATATGCATACTACACGTCTTTTCATCCACATACATACATGCTGGCCATTTGGATTAACGTCTTTTTGCCTTCGATTTGTTGCACGTGTAAGCGATTAATCAAGTTTCAAGCAGTGACTACGACTAGAGCTGAGTAAAGAGCTGGAGCTGAGGCTGAGGCTGAGGCTGGGCCGCCGTCTTCATTGCTCTATGTCTAGTTGTTGGTTCGCGCTGGCTTTGCTGCTAAATGGGTCACCAAGCTGGGGATTTCTTTGCACCAAATGCTGATAACTTGAAAGTTGGTGCCGAATTGATGGGTGCGAATATTAAAACAAATGTCGTGTGGTGCGTTTAAAATGCCATTAATTTAGCTTCGCTCGATTGTAATAAAATTAGACAGCAGGCACTTAAACATTTTATATTTTAATTAAGAATTATCTAAAGCAGACATTATTTAAAGTTTAAATTTTAAATGTTACAGTGTATATATAAGTATCTCAGAAGGAGAGATTTTATAAAGTTACTGGAACTAGAATAGGCTACCAATATATGCATCTTTAAATGTACCTCATGCTTTAAATCCATTTTGGATTGACTTGCAGCTTATTTGAAATTCTGTGAGAAACTTATTGCTAAAGCAGCTACGAAATGGTGCAAGTCGTTTAGCTGACGGCATCCTTTTACCCGAAACTTTACACTTTCATTTTCAGCTGCACTTACTAAAACCCAAAACACTTAGCAAATTACAAGTGTTAAATTCGTGAGTTTGCTTTCAACTTGCATTGATTAAAGCTTTATGGCATTGCACTTGGGGGTAATCTTTGCTGCTCAAATTAAATGTCAATGAAGTACAGAAGTTATCGGCAAATCAGCTGTGAACTGTCGGTGAACTGTTTTAGTCGAGAATTTATTTGTCGACTATAGTTTATTCACACGCGCATTATCATAATATCAGCTGCTTTACGTTCATTGAACCGAAGCCGCGTATAATAAATGACAAAACATAATTCATGTGATTAGTATAGTTAGATAAATCTCTCTATATTGTCGACATTACTCATCTGTATCAATTGTGAGAGATCTGAAATCGCAGTGCGATGCTATAGATTATGCCGGGCCGGCATTAACTGTGAGCTGTCCTTGAGCTTCAATTTGCATATATATATAGTAGTAGTATATTTTGTGATTCATGGCAGTACAATAGACTGCACTCAGCACATTTCAATATTATATAACCGTTACACACTGATAACTCATAAGAAAGTCCACGGCAATAAATAAATCGTTAACACTGACCCACTTTCGCAAGCAGCAAAGTGAAAAACAATATATAGTGAGTCAATAAAGTAACCACATACAGACCAAATACGGCTCGCGTTAATATGGAGATTAAATAATCGTACAACGGCCAAAGCAGACAGACTCCGACTCAGACTCAGACTCAGACACGGCCACAGTGATGCTGCGTCAGCTGCACATGAATCACCCACATGAGGCGGCGAGCTTGCAAAACATTTAAGTGGCAAGTGACCAATTGCAGTGACAACAGCAACAGCAACAGCAACAGCGAAAAGCCAAAAAGAAAAGCTGCTAAAAATTTATATACATAGATATCATACGCTTGGGGGGTCGAGGTCGCCAAACCGTAAATATTTATGTACTGCAGAGCGAGAGAAAAAGAGGGAGAGGGAGAGGGAGAGAGAGCTTATCAATATGCTAGGCTTAGAGTAAGTAACGATGCTGTTTTTGCTACTCGTTGACTCGCCTCAGGCGCTTGCAATCAGCTGTTTGGCAAAAAGACTTAAGGCACAAACTAGTCTTGTCATAAATCTCGCTCTTTAGCTGCTCGCTCTCTCTTTCTCTCTCCCGCTCTTCAAGTGCGACCAGCCTCTCTTTGGAAGCTCCGTTTTATGCGCTGTCTGCGGCTTTGCCGGCCGCAGTTCGGTTTATGCAGCGCTCGAGTGCGGTTCGGGTACGTTTTGAATCTTACATCGCCAACGATTTGAGTTCCGTTCCGATTTAGCCGTTGCGTTTTTTGGCTGCCCAACTTATACTTTAACACCTAGCAGTAGCAAGCATAGGTAACGCTTGAAGCTGGTAAAAAAGCAAACGTTTTAATCAATCAACAATTATGTGCGATAAAAGTTGATGCGACGCGCGCAGTCTACAAAAATAAACGAAAAAAAAAACATACAAATTGTGTAGTTAAAAAAAAAATACAAAAAAGAAGTTTGTTGAAAGTGAGAGTTTTCCACGCATTTTAGGTAATTTTCGCTGTTAACTTTTATTTTTATTTTGCTGCCTTCTTGGTGTTGTTGCTGTTGTTGGTTACTTTATTGTCGCTTTAAATAAACTTGCGACTCAATCACGACTAATTGCGCATGCGCCGCCGCTTTATGCGTATTTAAAGTGCCGCCCATATTACAAAATGCAAGCCAGGCCAAGCTGTGCCTGATATCGGTAAAACGTCTCTGTTATGGCTCAAAGGCCTTTGCTTAGTTGTCGTTTGCCGCATGCAGCTTTAGGTGCTGCTTAATATGCGTGTCACGTTGCCGGGCATCAAGTTCAAATTGCATTGGCTGTCAACGCATATTGCAGCATGAGGCAGCAGCGGCAGCAACGGCAGCAACAGCAAGCGGCACGCGTTGATATTTTGAAATTAACACTCGGCCTGGCAACTGGAGCAACTGCTAATTAAGAAATAAAATTTATCAGCAAAACGTGCTGATGCGTGAAAGCTGACAGCCAGGATAACAGACACAGACCACTGTCTACCAACAATAATAACAACAACTATAACAACCACAACCTCAGCTGTCTGTCTGTCTGTCGTTCGGTCGGTCGGTCGGTTGGTCTGTCTGCCTGTCTGTCTGTTTGTCCTGCTTGGTTAGCTGGTTCGCTTGTTAGGCGAATGACCCTGTTCAGTTTTTGTTTTTGTTTTTGTTATTGCATTTTGCATGCCGATAACTCTGTCAGCGACATGCACACTAATTAGTTCACATTTGTGGCTTACAGCTGCACACACACACACAAACACATGCACACGTTTTGTGCGCTCAAGTTGGCACTTGTTAACATTGGGCGATGCCATCATGCCGTCACCATTTGCAGTTGCAAGCAGGCAGAAAGAAAAACATACACACGCTGGCAAAAGTGAGTTAATACTCGTATTGTGGTGACTGGCTGCAGCAAGTTTAGTTTGTTGTTGCTGCTTTTGTTGTTGCGAAGCAAGTTGGAGCAGGCTTAAGCGCAGAGTTGCAATCCAGCCTGCTCCTGACTGTCAAATGCAAACTTGGGCTCTGCACTTGGCTGACTCTGCTACTCGTAATGCATTTAACTGCAAAGCTAATGCACTCGCACACAGACAAACACACGTACAAACACGTACAGGTGCTCACACCTATACTTTTGCAGTTAATTAATTTCTTTGTTGTATTCTACGGTAAATCATGGCAATGTTGTTGTTGGTGGTGTTTGTGTTATTGACTCTTTGGCCACAAGCATAAGCACAAGTTGCTTACCGTTTGAGAGAATTTTATGCAAGCAAGAGCGCACCACTGAGTCCACTATCTACTGAGAATGCCACTTAACGGCTGCTGCAACCACAGCAGCAGCAGAAGTAGTAGTAACCTCAGTCGGCTTATTGAATATTTACTGTACCTACGAACGAAACCAAGTCTTTTGTTGCCAGCTACTTGAACTGCATTTGCATATAAATTAGTTTTGATAGCAGACGCAGCCGCAGAAGCAGCAGCAGCAGCAGCTTCAGCAACAGCAAAAACAATTCAAACTAAATGTGCAACTAAAAATAAACAAACAGCGCAAAGAAGTCACAGCCCCACTAACAGTTTGATGTTTCTTCTTTGAATGCGTTGCAAAAATCAACTTGGGGGCCTGCCTGGGCTGGCCTGGCCTGCTTGCTTGCTTGCTTGCCTACCTGACTGCCAGCCTAACGGTACTCATTAAGAGAAGTTCAGCAGCAACGTTAGCATTTGAATAGCAGCACATTTAGTGGGAACAGCCACCACACACGACAGCGTGGCTAAAAGTGCTTAAAGACTTTTAGACAGGATGAAGCGATAAGTTGGCAATAAAAATTGGCAGCACTTTGGCACATCTACAAACAAGCTAGGCTAAAACAAAAGACTTAGGCAACGAACTAACAGTTACTGCAGCAACATTTGCTGTTGCGCTAGTTAATTGTTAATTGTTAACAAGTATGAAAAAACGTATTCTCTCACAAACACACAGACACACACACACACACTGGCAAATAAATATGCAAATATACGTTTAATGATCAGCATCAACTGTGACAGTCACTGCAGTTGCAGTGCGGTATTTTGTGCGGCTTGGGCTTGTTGTTTGGTTTTTGTGCGCTGGGAAGCGGTTGCACCTGATGAAAGCTAATCTCAGCCAAGGAGAAATTGCCAATGCCAATTTAATGCAAATCTATGCTGCTGAGAAAACAAGTGCACACTGCAATTAGGCGTATACGCAATTTATTAAACCTTTCAATTTGAATAACTCCAGCACCTTAACAGCAAGCATAATTATTGCTTTCACAATTCAAATATTTTCTGTTTTAATTATTCACTGATTTGTTAAAAAGTTTCACACTTTTGTCCATCGAAAATTATTTATTAATTTACATAAAATTATTCGATATGCTCAACACTTTCGCATCAAACAATTATCAATAAGCTCTTGGACAGATGTCTAAAGATTTCAAAGATTTTTTCTTATAAGTTTTTCAATCGGAATACCCAATTGATTGATTTCTAACAAAGTGTTAATTAAAAATGTGTCCGAACAACTCAAATTAAAGTGTTGGGCTTCGATAACTTTTAACGTTCTCTATTGGCAAACTTCAACTTCAGTCGATTTGTATGTAAAAGTATCTTTTGCATAAACATTTAAATATTTATTTCAGACACATGTGTGCTCTAACTAGGTCCCGTTTAGGCCATTTGAATTTTGAGTTTTGGCCAGCAGCCATACTAAATGCAAATGTGTGTTTAACCAAATAGGGTCATTGGCTGCACCCCAAAATTAAAATTTATCTTAGTTTTGCATAAATTTTCAAAAAACGTTTTTTACGTTTTTTTTGGACAAATACTTTATATTTTTTGTGTTTTGTTTATTTTGCTTTCGTAGAAATGCGTCAGAGAAAGGCGATCATTGAGATGTGCGTACCTTGTTGGAAAAGTGAAAAACAATAAAAGAAAAAAATCTGAAGACTGTGCAATAAAAGAAAAGTAAAATAACAGCTGCAATAAATTTCGAGCATTTTGTTTGTGTGTAAAGTTGTAAAAATTAATTAATTAACAAAAAGCTTAAGCTAAAGAGAAAAGTGTTGGCGTTGGCCATAAACGCGCCTACAAAAACTGAATAAAAACAAAAGCAAAAACAAATAAAATAAAGCAGCTAAAATTCAAGTGAAAATCAATAAAAGCGAAATAATTTCAGTTATAATTGTTTGGCATTTACGCATTTATTGGCCTGACTTGTGTCTGACTAACCATGAAAACGGTGGAAAGTTTGCCAATTTAAGAGATTAAGCAAAAAAAAAAAATAATAATAATAAGACAATTTACGTTAAGTGTGGCAAGTGGCACACATAAGTGTGAGTGCGTGCTAAGCAGCGAAAGAATTAAAATAATTGCCAAAATGGCAGCCAAAAGTGCAATTCAATTGGGTGAAATTTAAAGTTGATATAAAGTAAAGTTTCTCCAACTGTTGCTAGACTTTGAACAGAAGACTTCTGTGCAGCGTTACAATTGCAGTCATTGAGTGTCTAGTAAGTTTATACAATTGACCATAATGTTTTAATGCCAGCTTAACGCTTTCCCATAGCCGGAATCAGTTTCACTTTTCTAGAAGTGAGCGCTTGTCAGCAGAGATGTTAAGACGTTTAGTTATGTCGTAGCCTATAATTTAGTTAATTTTATTGCATAATTATGCACAGCTCTCTGTAAGCTGACTAACCCAACTCGTTCTCTTAATTTCTTACAAAATACTACACATAGATGTGATAGCTACTGAGTTTACCTGACTATTAACATAGCTGTAGAAATGAAGAGGAGTTACAAGCTTAATAGACAGAGATCGTTTTAGAGCGGATTAACATACTGTAACATTACATAATAATAATTTTAGGAACACTTTTAGCTAAATATCATTCCCCAATAATTAATTGATTACGGTCACAGATAATCATAAAAATATTTCGGAATCTTTGAGATTCTTGAAAACTGTCTAGAATCTTTTAAGGTAGTCAGATCATTTTGAAATATTTTGTTTAGCTTTGGATGTTAGCATATATATAATAAATAACAAATAATGTTTGCGACAACAAAGCCCTACATATGCCAACTACGTAATGTGACATTCTAATTTGCTCTTGGCTTATTTTGCAATAAACATAAAATTGTTTACGTGCAATTGTATGCGACAGTCTGTGATTATCTACGTATTACGTTAATAAAAGCCGTAGTCAGCTTTTGGCGTTGTGTCAGTGCCATTTACCTCTTGCAGTCACTGTCTGTCTATCAAGTCTGTCTGTCTCTCTGTCTGTCGTTTTATTAGCGAAAGTCATCGAGCAGAATAATTGTTGCAATGCGCCGCACCTATCCCCAACCCCTTTGAGAGATGTTGGCAATCAAGGCGCGCGCTCGTAAAACACAATTCACTTGCGCGTAAAACGCAAAAATTTTGTTTAACAATTTATTTGTTGTTGCTGCTGGTGCTGCTGGCTGCTTGACTTTGGCGCATCTTATTGCAGCGCGAGTCAACAACTGTGACCATATACTACATATGTGGCTTGTTATATAATTTCTGAACCCATTATTTCATTTTGTCAACAAACATTTTTTGGTTTTGCCATTTTGGGACAGGCTTAAAATTGGTTAAACGCCTCAACAGACGATTATTTGTTGAAATAATTATGAAATTATGCTGCGAAGCAGTTAGAGCGAGAGAAAGCATGTGTGGGAGACCTTGCTAGGCTAAAAAGGTGTGATTTATATTATGAGATGAAAGCCTTGAATGTAATGTAAATTCCAACGCTCTCATTTATTATTAACATTAACTAAACGAAAGTCCTTCGTTAAAACTTAATTGAAAGCAGTTTGATTTGTGACATTATAATTTATTAGAAATGAAAGTAAAGTCCTAAAATTCGCAAATACTTACAATAAAATTCACACACACCCAGATTTGAATGTAGCATGTAGCATGTTGCTTGTTGTAGCTGTTACAGCTGCGACAGCTTGTGTCGGACATTGACATGCAATGACATCACATTTGTTCAACAGCAGCAGTCCAACAGCTATAAACTACAATTACAACGCGTACCTGTAATTAATATGACAAGTCAACGACAGCGCTGGCAACATATGTAGCTACCTCTATGTCTGAATGAATATGAATCTGAATATGAATATGAATATGAATGAATGATTGCTTATGCAGCTTGCAAGCCATAGGCCAGTGGATATATAAACTGTTCCTAGTTAACACACGCAGACAGAGAGTGAAAGGCTTGTTAAACTGTTTAGCGCAAATTATATTTAGTTCACATTTAAGCATATGTATATATATATATATGTCAGTCAGCACGCCCCTAAGCGATATTCGCATGCAAAGATACTATAATTGACTGCCTGAGTAAAATGAGACAAGTGAATGCTGATTGACCCACTGGGCAATGGGTAACCGAATGCTTTGAGGCGTGCTCGAGTTGAAGCTGAGGCTGAAGCCAACGTGCATTTCATGCAAATTAACGACTTTTGGGGCTGGCTGACTTTCTGTCTGGATAGCTCTCTGTTTGGTTCATTACGTTCATTTAAAGACGTTTACTTCAAAGATTTTCACTTTCAATATGTCAAATTGTCACAGTCATGAAACTTATTGTTTGACTATTTGGAGCATTTCGCATACAATAATGAAAAGTGATTGCCTCACGATTTTTTATTTCATTCAATTGAAACAGCTCAGCTATTGGAATTTCTTTTATATCCATTGCACGTGTTGACCACTTCCGTAGCCTCATGATCGTGATTGATATTTGCTTGCTCTTGCAGCTCTTATTTCTTTTAAGTTTATTCACACTGGGAGCAACCGTTATGAAATTTTAAATTAACTTACTTATTTAGAATATCATTGCCATGAATATGAAATAAAGCATATAAACAGCTACTCTAAGGCCCCAATCAAGTCTGCGTCTCGTTTGCTATATACAGCTAAATCCCAATTAATTATGAGCAGTCGGAATGAAATTATAAGAAGCTACAACAGTTGACCTTAAAAGCAGCTACGTCATGCTGCTACGCACACTGAACTCAATAGATGAGCAGGGCTAAATATTTGGACAATGCCTGCAAGGGGGCGCGAGCTCTAAATGCAGAGAAGAAAACCCAAGCTAAGAGCCCAAGATGCGCACAAGACAAAGCAAAACAAACAAATAAACAAAACAAACAATGTTATAGCGGCAACAACAACAATAACAACTGGTCAATGGCCCAGTCAAAGGTTCAAGTGCAACTTGCATAGCACAAGCCCAGCCCGCCAACCTTAGCTTCAACTCAAGACAACTCAAGCTGCAGGCATTAACAGCAGAGCGAAAGGGAGAGACTGACCAGCTGAGTGATTTATGTTTTTGGCCCAGTCTTTGACACCTAACAGCCTGGAAAGCGTGTTGCTTTTATTATGCTTTCAAAGTGCATGCAAAGCGGCTCAGCTTTTAGGCTCACACTGCGTATGTGTGATATGTGTTTAGGTTGATGCATAATTGATTAATGTGTGCTGCATTTAAAAACGAAAACTTTGAGGCGCCAACTGTTAGCTGCACAGTCTCTGCCAAAAGTTAATGTACGCCAGCATATGTACCATAAGCAACTTCTGTGAATTAATTAACACATATAGTATCGGCGGCAATTAAAATTTATATATTTCGTTAAAGTCAGTTAAATGCACATTAAATTTTTTATGTGCTCCATTCTACATTGCTGTTGGCTTACTAAGCAGCAGCGGCAACAGCCAGGTACGTTGACTTTTATTGAGCACTGTGCGTAGCAACAGTCGATTTAGTTTTGTAGCCGCTGGCACCAACAACAACAACTACAACCACAACAACAACAACATCATCAGCAGCAGCAGCAACCACTCAAAAATTGTGTTTACGTTACGCGCTGTGATTATAACTAGAGAGCAAACTCAAAAGATGCCGACTGCTAGTATGGGGAGAGCTTGCAGCTGGACATGTGCTATCTAATGTACTTTGGGCTGCCCACTGTCAGTCTGGTTTGCTATGCTCTGGGGTCTGCTCTGCGCTGGTCATGTGATCCAGTTGTTTATCTTTTTCATTAGCCTGGGCGGCCTGTCAACTGCCGATCGACTGTCGATTGACAAAACGCCTACCGGGCAGGAAGCGTTCTTTGTAGGTAAAATAAAAAAAAAAAACAAGAAATAGCTTTGGCATTTGGCCAAACTGGCTGTGACTTTTGAACACTTTACCGCACGCCATGGCAACAAGTTGCAGTTGCAAGATGCTGTTGCCAGTTGCGCCTGCGCCTGCGCCTTCAGCTTGACTGACGCAAATTGCGCAATTGTTATTACAATTACTCTTCAACCAGCCAATTGCCAACCACGTACTTGCCACAGAACGTTCAACGTTCGCCAGTTTGTTGCATTTTTCTAATACTTTATTCAACAAGCATTTTTTTGTTTTTGTTGAGATTTGGCCTTTGGCTTAGTCTGAGAGCTAGTCAGTCTTAGGCTACTCGTCTTTTTCGTAGCTGCTACTAAAAGATAGTCATTAGCGAAAACGATTTTGGTTGTTGTTGTTATTGTTGCCACTGTTTGTTGCTTCTGTTTTTTTTTAGGGCGTTTAATCGGGGTAATTACCTTTCGTTGCTTTGGCTCACGCTTACGCGGGGAAAAAGTCAAACGAAACCATTTCGTTTAGAGGAAATGAAAACGTAACGAAATTAATTTGCAACGCTTCAGTCGCACCATCATCATGACCAATTGATGGTGTCGTGTGGCAAGCCAATTGGCTTCATAACCGTTCACAAATCCAAGCCACAATGCAATTCCCGAATTAAGTTATTATACTGTAAATGATGCCTGCCCAAATGGAAGCTATTGAGCAGTGCTAATAGCTGATAGACTGTTGATCTATTTAACTACCAAGCTCGCATGCTGTCTCTTACCGAAAAACAAAACCAAATTCAATTAAACTCATTAGTAAATTTAATTGGTTTTGTGCTGCGCATAAAGCTGAATTTGCAGACTACTAACAGTAGTTGGCAATAATCATAAGCTTAAATGCTATATCAGATATACATATATGGTTGATGAGCGTTAAGCGCTAAACTGGTTTTATCCCAGAGATCAAATCCACTCATTTACCAAGTGTGTAAATATTTTTATGGCAATTGTTTATAATCACAAAGAAACGTTTAGAGTCGGTTTGAGAGTTTGGGGCATACAAGTGTCCAATAGAGTTGCTTACAAATTACTATGCGTGTGTTCCAGCAAACTGGGTTAATGGATTATGTTATCGAACCCGTCTATGAATAAATAAAATTTTAATCTTTCATCAGAATTTTGATTAAAATGTGTTAAGCATTGGCAATCTCTAAAAGCAAAATGGAACGTTTACAAATTACAATTATGAGAGTTTCACCTACTAGCCTGGTCAGATTTAAGGCAAGGTTTTTACCAAAAAGGTTTTTACCAAAAATACTTGCATTTTAATAGTTTTACGATCATAACGATATTTAAGCAAAGACCCAATGGAGAACTTGAGCTCGAATGTAAAGACATTGTATTCTTCAGCAGAGCTCGATATTGTTTGGACAGCCACATGCTTGGCTTAGTCATAAGTGTAATATAGACTTTACGCTATGTAGTTATAGCCATACACTAATTATATACTCGTGCAACATGCTGCACTCAACAGTCTGCAGCAAAACAAAAAACTAACAACAGTTAATTTTTTTCTCTTTCTACCTTTTTATTCTTGGCAGACATGCGCTCGGCACGTTACCGATGAAGCAAGCAACTTTAATCAGACACAGACACAGGTAAGTTGTCAACCTAGGACGGCAGGAGAGTATGGGGGGCGGGGTTGAATGCTGAAGAGCTTAAGAGCTATGTTGCCTACTCGTGGGTGGCATTACGTGTGGCAGTAGCCCACAATTTAGTGGCGTAAACTTTAATTAGATTTTAGAAAAATATATATATATACATTCCGCTTTGCTAGGCACACTTGTTTCACGTTAGACGTGAGGCACTAGAAATTATTAATTGTGGCATGTGTCGTGCGTAAATAATAAATATTGTTGCTGTTGTGTGAGTGTGTGTTTTTAGTTATTATTTATTGTTCATGTTGCACAAAAACTGATTATGAGGCAAAAGTGAAAAGTTGCAATTAAACCAGTCACTGGCTGCCTGCAAAAAGACAAGAAAAACTGAAACAACTGTGACAACGACAGCAGCAGCAGTAGCAGCAGCAGCAGCAACAACAGCAACAACCAAGAGTAGAAATCGCTGCGGCAACTGAGGCGTGTTTTTTTTTGGTTTTGTTTGCAGCTGTTGCACTTGTTGCAGTTGCACAAAGTTCCAGCAACAAGTGGACTTAATTAATAGGCAGCTTAGACTGAGGGTTACACTGAGAGAAACCGATGATTGTTAGGAACAATTTTGAGCAATTTTGCGAATGCAACTTATATTAAGTCTCAAACCTTAATTTTTAATTTTTTCAGCAGCGCAGTTTTAAAAATGTGGCCCAAACGGCATTGGCTAGTCAATAGAGCAGTTGCTGCGCTAACAGCATGGAGCACACACCAAATAGTAGAAGTATTAGTAGCCTTAATCTTAGTCAATTGCCTCAAGAGCAGCAGCAGCAGCAGCAGCAGCTCAAGTGGCAGTAGCAGCAGCTTGGAGAACGAATCCACAGCGTTAGCTGACTTCGGCAGCGCATCATTGCCCAGTTTCTATCGCAGTCCACATCGTCTGGATGGCTACTATACGCCCGCTGAGCTGCAGCGAAGTCAAAACTTTAAGATCAGCCCCAAGCCGTGCTCCTTTGGACGCGTCGAGGGCACCTGCATGTTCGTCTGGGAGTGTATCAAGTCCGAGGGTCAGCATGTGGGCATGTGTGTGGACTCCTTCATGTTTGGCTCCTGCTGCGCGCACAACTACACCGACAATATTGTGGTGCCGCAAACCGCTTTCTCCTATACGCGACCCACCAAACCGCTGTCACCGAGACCGCGACCACCAGCGCAGCCGTACAAGCCCTTGATCAGGTGAGTGCAAGTGCCACACATAATTGTTGAGAGTTGGCAAACTTATGCAGCGCTTGCTTCATGCTTCAATTAGTGGCATGACCACCATTGAGCGTCCGCATGGCGCTGGCACTTTGGTCATTCGTCCTTCGGGTCCCATCCACCAGGGCGCCTTGTCTAGGCCGCATCCCAAGCCAACAGCGCACCCGTCTCCGTCGTCACCGTCAGATCTGCAAAGTGCGGCCAGTCAAGGCCAATCCCAGGCCGCCACTGCCGGCCCCAGTGAGTATATTTTGAGGCGCCATTTACATTGTTTTCAAATTACAACAACAGCAATTACACAACAGATAGTATTTGGCATACATCAACATCAGTGCAGCAACAACAACAACAACAACAACAACAGCACCACCACCAACAGCAGCAGCATCAACAGCATCTGTGGCACATGACCACCGAGCCAAGCTTCATTACCAAACCGCGACCCACCGGCTGGACCAAGCCCGGCAACGTCAATTTGCCAGCACCTGCGATGCATCAGCGCCCCTCAAAGCCGCCAAAGCCCACAAAGAAGCCGATTGTCTATGAACGGCCAACGTTAACGTTAACGTCACCGCCAACGCCATCAGCGTCGCCAATGCCAGCATCGACGACAATGATTCTGTTGGGCCAGACGAAGCCAAAGCCCAAACCCAAACCAACCAGGCCCCAGGTATGTAAATATGCGCCTTCGTTTCTGTCTGCACAAATCTGTTCTTCTATGCTTGCGTGTGTGTGCCTGTGCGTGTGTCTGTGTGTGTGTGTGTGATGATGCATTGATGTCGAAAGCGAAACAAACGAGCGTCGACAATGACGACGAGGTCATTTACTCCTCAAGCTGCTTTGGACGCAACAATTGCAGCATACTGACTGACGCTGACTGTGGCCACACAGCCCCTTGGGGGACATTTTATTGTTTGCATTTGCACAAGAAAAAACACAAACAAAAACAAAACTAAGACTAAAGCCTTCCTTTTTTGCCTGAGCACAAAAGTAAGGCTTCAGCTTGATGTAAGATTCGTCTGAGCGATGAGCACTTGCTTGACTTGGGGTGTGTTGCTTCAGTTAGGGTATTCAACGAGCTTGGCTAACTGTGGAATGTGAGCAAATTTGATGGCAATCGATCAAACTGATGAGCGCCTGAAAAAACTTGCAATATACAGATATGAATATCTAGTGATGTAATACTTGTGACGATAAAAGATAATCATAAATCGTTTTTTTTTTAATGACACACATGCACATGCACATATTGCGATCAAAATAATAGTGCAAAATAATTATTTAAGGTATTGAAAATTAGTCAGCATGTTGGAATATTTATTTTCAAGTCTTCATTTTATAGAACTATTTATTTTGGAGTATTTATAGAGCATTCACTAGTCTACTGTGTGCATTTTGTATTTACTGCTTACCTCCTTTGAGATTTAACGTTGCAATGAAAAATTGATTCTTTGCATGTGAATTATTTTGAGCTGCATGGTTAACTATTAGCATAATGTTTACCACTTTTGGGGCTACCTTGCAGCTGTCGCCGGTCACATCATTAGCAACGTCTACAGCAACAAAGGGTACGACGACGACAACAACGACTGTTGGAACGACTAGAAAGCCTACAAAGCCCTACCAACGGCCCAGCGCTAGTACAACAACAACTACAATAACGACCAAGATTCCAACAAAAACAACTACCAGACCGCAGCCAAGTTCCAGCATTAGCAGTAGCAGCAGCCAGAGACCAACAGCAACGCAGCCCACGCGTCCCAGCCAAATACAACAATCGGCCACGGCGGGCATTGAGTCCAATGAGATAACGGACTCATCCACCCATGAGGCAATGGCCGGCTCATCGGCGTTGGGCCATGTGAAGACCATTTCGGCAGCACGCAGCGGTAAGTTTTGATGCCACGCCCAGTTGCATTTGACACAAACCAATTTGTTGCACTCACAAACACACACAAACACACACACACACACGCACACACATACTTATGCATGGTTCCATGTGCTTGTAGAATGCGGTGTGCCGATGCTGACGCGTCCAGAGACACGCATTGTGGGCGGCAAAAGCGCTGCATTCGGTCGTTGGCCCTGGCAGGTGTCGGTGCGACGCACCTCGTTCTTTGGCTTCTCCAGCACCCATCGCTGCGGTGGCGCTTTGATCAACGAGAACTGGATAGCCACGGCGGGGCACTGTGTGGACGAGTAAGTAGCCAACTAAACTGATTGCAATAGCAGCTGTTGTAACTGTTGCATATTTCTAACTCTCTTTGTTTGGGGCTGCAGTTTGCTCATCTCGCAGATACGCATACGCGTGGGCGAATACGATTTCTCACATGTGCAGGAGCAACTACCATACATTGAGCGTGCCGTCTCCAAGAAGGTGGTACATCCCAAATACAATTTCTTTACATACGAATATGATCTGGCGCTGGTTAAGCTGGAGCAGCCGCTAGAATTCGCGCCGCATGTCAGTCCCATTTGCCTGCCCGAAACGGAGAGTCTGCTGATTGGCATGAATGCTACAGTCACTGGCTGGGGACGGCTTAGCGAAGGCGGCACACTGCCCTCAGTGCTGCAAGAGGTAAGTCGCAGTCGAACTGCAGCTCTACCCATAAGAAAAGGAATTTATGCCCTTTGAATTTAGGTCTCGGTGCCCATTGTGAGTAATGACAATTGCAAGTCAATGTTTTTACGCGCCGGCCGTCAGGAGTTTATACCGGATATATTCTTATGCGCTGGCTATGAGACGGGTGGGCAGGACTCGTGCCAGGGCGACTCGGGTGGGCCGTTGCAGGTGAGCTGAAGATATATTTTATATTATTTATCATTTACCATGTTGATGATTGCAGGCCAAATCTCAGGACGGACGCTTCTTTTTGGCCGGCATTATTTCGTGGGGCATTGGCTGTGCTGAGGCCAATTTGCCAGGCGTCTGTACGCGCATCTCAAAGTTTGTGCCCTGGATACTGGAGCATGTCAGATGATAATAATTGGATTAGCATTAGCACAATTACCGTTTAGGCTGCGTCAACGTCAACGTCAACGCCAATTCTTGTTATTGTTTTAATTTATTAGTTGTAACTTTTAAGTTTGTGTGATTTTAACTTAAACGAATCTTAAGCTTAGTTAGCTACAATTGAACAATTTCCATTCATATATGACTGCCACGCCCCCGCACTTATAGTCAAGCCCCTGTCCTTGCCCCACGTCCTATACTTTGCCCTTCTCAAAAGCAAAAAAAAGTAACTAAGTTAGTCTAGCGAAAATTGTTAGTACGCATCACTTATATAAGTTCCCTAGCATAAGTCATCAAATAGATTTTGTATATATACTATTTTAAAAGTCATTCTCAATGAGCAGTTGTTGGTATTTTAGTATAGGCATATTTATCAATTAACTACATCTACATAATCGATATAAACAAATTGCTTACAAACAAATTGATGTTGTAGCTTACCCAAAGAACATGTTTATTTATACAGATGAGCTTAAATAAATCTATTAAATATAAATGAGAATCACGAAGATACATAACTTAACACATTAATTACATTAACCGTTGGCTCCAAATTAAACTATTTATTGACGCCATTTTAGCATTAAAATCTATTTTGTCAAGCTTTTGCCAAACATTTTATAAACATTTTTGTGCAAATAAGTAAAAAGAATGGGATAAAACTAAAAAAAAATTATTCAAATGAATACAAAATCAGACTCATAATACATAATACGTCAGTCCATTCATAATGATGAACCTTAATGGATCTGTGAAAACCTCATACGATGCTGAGCCTGAAATATTGAATTGTTTATATAAGCTAAGCAGCTATCAAAACTGTTAATTGAACAAAATAGAATTTAGCAAATCTCGGACATGGAATAAGCCACTTGACTCGTTCTGACGACGGAATTAATATCTCTCATGGCATAACGGAACTGAGTTTCAGCATAACATATAAAATATTCGGCTGCAAACATCCGCTTGCGTGTTGTGGACGGCTCTTGAGACCAAACGAGTTATTTTGAAGTTCCTTTCTTATATTGGTTATATATAGCGATTCTACCACAATATCCCAAAAACAGAGTGCCAAAGGGTGGTTCCGTCCTGGATGATAATCATGTGAATCCATTAAAAACGTATTTTAAAATTTACTCAAGTAGCCGAAACTTGTCTTTGGTATTTGGATCAAATTAAACGTAACGCAACCAAATTAGTGGTGATCCCTCGCAGACACTTTGAACCATTGCAAGTTGAAGAATTTGTAAATAAGGCTACATTTCATAATTAAAAAACCAGAAACGTATAGTTTATTAACGTGTCTGATAAATAAGTATGTTGAATTCAATGCATAGCTTTCTTCTTCATTTAAGTGTCAAGTTAAGTGGTGAAATGATGGAGAACAATTGCTAAAGACGGCAGTGCCCATGTCGATTTTTTCATTAAGTTTCAAGCCGAAAACATGTTTAGCCTCTGGGCATGATTGGCAAAATTGGTTAACGATGTGATCGAATGGGTAGGGACAAGTGGTTACATTGCTGCTAAGTTTCACTTTTCAGCAGTGACATTTGACACCAACGAACAATTAATCAATATCATTATACAATATAAAAGAGCTAAAATGAGCTGGCTGAAAAAAAATTCTATACACGACTGAAACTAAAATATGGTTTTCACTTTTGAAACGCGAATTGAGTTTATTGCCGTTAGCATACAAGTACCAATAATTTCAGTACGTTGATGGCCCGCGAGCGATAGAGTGAAGCGAAAAAAAAGATAACTTCATACAGAAGTTGCAAAGTATTGAATTGGAAACAACTATATATGTACTATATGCATATAATCACAATTACAATTTGACTAAAACTGTAGCACGATCAACGGCATTGCTCGTTCGCATTTGTTTTTACTTTTTCTTGGGAAACAGCGTTTCCTTCGCTTCATCGATTAGGTCCATTGCCAAAAATTTTAGATCCTGCAATGATGTAGGAAACTTCTGTATGGGCTCAATGGGCACCTCCTCTCCTGGCTTGACGCCCTTGACGAAATTATAAGCGACAGCAAATATCTTGCGTCCCTCGTAGAGTACGACGCGCACATTCTCCTCCGCTTGACGCGGATAACATAGCGACGCAACGGCTCCGGCTCCTATGGACGTGTACACAACCTTCTTAATGAAGCCGCCACGTGCAGCGAATATGAAGCCGGCCAGGCCACCAACAACAATGGCACCGCTGCGATGTAGCGAGTTCTGGGGCTCGTTTAAAATATCGATGGAGCGCTGTGTATGCGCCTTAGCTGTTTCATAGTAGTCACCCACTATCGCCGTCTTCTTCGATACAGCACTGTAGCCAGACTCTACTTCCTGACGCACATATCGCACACCATCTTCTAGTGTCTTGTGCAGTGGAGACTCTCTCTGTTTGTGCTCAATCTTTGGCCTGCAATCATTTAAATTAGCTTAAAGAACCACAAGATCGTATTTAAAACTTACACTGGCTTCCGCAACGAGCCGTAAATAGGCAGATCTGATGGTCTGCAAATTAGTGAAGTGTCTGGCGATGTGGGTTTTTGTGGAGCTGCAGCCGTGGTGACTGCAACGGCAGCTAACATTGAGGCAGTGCGCAGCATTTTACTGTTAACACGTTTATTAATGTTTAACCCTGCAATAGAGTCACAAATACGAATATAACTTAAATTTGTTCGATTTCAACAATTTGTTATGCTTTTTACCTCAGATGTTTGACATTGCGTAACAGTGTTGCCAACTCCGAGTCGTCAGTTGTAGTTGAATGTAAAATAGACAAATCTGGCCAGAAAATAGCTGAATTTGCAACACTGTTGCGTAATGCAAAGTAAAGTAGAATAATAAATTCAGAATAAGTACAATTGAACTACTACATCCCTGATTTTTTATCAATCCCAAGTTCAGTTATTCAGTCGTCACTTGTATTTGAAAATAAATAATTAGATAAAAATATTGCTATGCTATTTCTACCGCTCTCACATTGACGAGAGTGTAGCTTTCAAAAGCTGAAAAAACTAAGCTGTGACTTATCGATAAGTTCAAATTTTTAATAAAGGTTCAGAAACATAAAATTCATTTAAAATTTCAGACCCTAATTAGGGTTACCTTAAGGTAAGACCTTGTATACTATCAAATATATATAAGCCAACATTCTTATATACTAATATTTTAAAGTACAACCATTTTGGTATTATTTTGTTTATTTTTTGGTCATATTCAGCACTGTTTACAGCAGATATGACACTTGTGTTGTGACGTTCTTGAACGAACAAGATTTACCTATTCTCTGAAGCAAATAAACTAAATAAGTTCACATTTTCCTTCTTCAATGTTCCCTGTTGTAAATTAAAAAAAAAAGTGTATATATAGAAATTAAGTAAAAAGATTGGTGTAAAAAATTCCGTTCTCATAAACTCTTGAACAAATGATATAGCAAGCATAGATATAAGAAACAATTGATGAACAAAAAGATTCAAACAAAAAGAACGACTTAGTTCATTGACTGAAAAAGAACTAGTTTTCGTAACATGCATTATTCTCCAGCCCTTGTGAGTAAGTATCGCTGAACTGTTAAGGAAATGTAAAGATGAAAAATGCAAAAAAGAAAAAATATAAATAAGCCCATATATAAAGCGCGAAGGCATCAATGAACAAGTTGCTTTTTCTAATAGCACACAAGTAAAAAAGTAAGCAGAATATCAACACTATCATCTTAAGTGAAAGTGAAGGACTGTCCGTGTGTGATAAAAATTGTCTATGTGTGTGTGCTTGTAAATGTTATCAGTGCCCAGAGGCGCGCTAAAAACGCCTACAACAACAATAACTTTAGTAATTGATAGACGTTAATACTCAAGGACAAGCATTAGGTAGGTGACAATAGCATAATGAAAGAAGAGGCCAACTAAAGCTGTTTATTTTTAATTCACACAGTTCAATTTGGAAGTGGAGTTAAAGTTGGAAGTTGTTGAGCGGAAAAAGCGACAAACGTGCGCATAATACTAATAAGCAATTAAGGGCCATGAACCACCAACAACAAGGGGACGAAGTCACAAGCAAAAATAACTGACCGCAAAAAAATAAAGAGTCAAAACTTAACATAACTGAGCAATAAAACTAGTCATAATTTTTTTCATATGGAAGCGACCGCAAGTTCCAGGTTTAGGTAGGTGAAATATATATTTGTATTGCCCTCAGCAATCTCTGTTATATATATATAAAATACGCCCCTATGATTTTGAATTTATATATGAGAAGCTTACGAATTATTTTTATGTTAATACAGTGATGTGGACGAATACGGCTTCAGACGAGGCGAGCATTTCGACTACGAAAACTATGGAAAGTTTATGGACAAATACTTAAAGACACTGACGCGCCGTCGTATCAAATGGGAGGCTATACTTAAACAAAATCCTGATCTCAGTCAGCCAGATGCTAAGCTCAAACGATATATACGAAAGGGCATACCAGGACCCTTTCGGACCGATGTGTGGATGAAGATAAGTGGCGCCGAAGCCGCAATGAAGAAAAGACCTGGATTATATCGTAGCTTATTGAATATCGATCATTTCATCAAAGAAATTAACGATTCCATATCTATTGATCTACCTCGTACTTTTCCCGACAATATCTACTTTGATTCGAAAAAGGATCGTCTCTTTAATATACTCAGCGCTTATGCTCATCACAATCGCGATGTGGGCTACTGCCAGGGGCTCAATTACATAGCCGGACTGCTACTTATTGTCACCGACGATGAGGAGAAGTCGTTTTGGCTGCTCAAGCATATCGTTGAAGATATTGCGCCTCAATACCACTCGCATAATATGAGCAGTCTGCTTCGTGATTTGGCTGTATTTAGAGAATTGGTAATAAGACGAGTTCCAGCTGTCAATAGGCATATTGAAAAATTAGGTAAGCGTATATAGACTCTACAAACCTTTAAGGCTTAAGCGTTAATATATATATTATTTACAGAGCTTCCATATGCGGTAATAGCTAGCAAGTGGTTCATCTGTATTTTTGCCGAAGTTCTTCCCGTTGAGACTGTGCTGCGTATATGGGATTGCGTCTTCGCCGAAGGCCATAAGGTAAATTAATAATAAACTTACTATCAGAGATTGGAATATACATATATTGTTTTTGTTCAGGTTGTATTTCGAGCTGCCTTGGCTATGTTTGTCACACATAAAACCGCTATACTGGCCTGCCACGACATCGCCGCTTTGGTTACGCTTTTTCGCGATACTATGATACAGGATAACATTGTAACCAACTGCCATAGCTTTATAGAGTCCATGTTTTCGCTGCGTTTGACACACAGTGAAATTGAAAGCTTGCGAAAAGTAGCCGTGCTAAATGCAAACTAAGCAAATAATCAAAAAAAAAAAAACAACAGAAAAACATCTGGAGAAGCAATCGAAAAATTCAATTATTAGAGTTGTAGCTAAATGTGTCCAGCGCATATTTATATATATATATATATATTCATATATATAAAACTTGTATGTAACATTTGATGTCTGTATTTGTGTATAGTCTCATTTGTAGACAATGCATTTTGAGTATTATTTGAAGCAGAAAAAAAACATCAAACTAGAATACCAAAGTCAAATTCCACTCCGCATAACTAATGAACTTAACTGCAAATTGACATTAGCCGTAGTTGTAGAAGTTGCCAAAAAGATAACAAAACCGATGTATACATTATTTTATAGAGTAAATCTTCCGCCTACGCTCTACTTTTATTTGTATTTGTATGTATTTGACTTGTAGGGTCAATCGCTTGTAAAGTTTACATCAAGGCAAGGTCATCAAATGTGTGTTTCTTGAAATTTCATTGTTGAGCAAATGAGTATATTTATATCTTAGTTTGTATGCTAAATATGATGCTGTGTAGGCGATTTCTAGTTGATATATGTATGTATTTTATAAAAGGCTTTTAAATTGTTAAATAGTTGCTTATGTCTAACTGTTATGTACAAACAAACGAACACAAAACTCACTATGAACTGTTTATGGTTTGCTGTGCGTAGAAATACTCACTCTCTACACTGATATACACTTTATCCTGAAATATAATTTGAGGAATTGATTTGTTAATAACTATATATACTTATATACTACTTACATAGAAATGTATGCTCGTATAAGCCTAGCAGGCACAACCAAACGAACCAGCGAACAAACACAAACTACAAAAGTAATATGAATATACTAAATGAAGAGAAGAATACTATAAAGTTTATTGCAAAAAAATAATGCTTTTAAATAAATAATATTGCTATTTATTAGAAACTTGAAATGACATTATCTTAAAGATGGGTTAAGTACTGGGAAGACGTATCTGGCATTAATGTAAATTTGAGAGAGCTGCAAATGATCAGCTTCCAATTGGGATTTATGGCATGCCGCAGTGTGCACCGCACATTGGCTCCGAAGACAGCGCTAATGATGTGAGAAGCGTGCGTCGTCCAGGATGCACGCCCAAATTCTCCCAGTTGATCCAGGAGAGACGAGCCGTCAAATCGCTTGTATTCCAATTGGCGCGATCCGCTTTTATCTCACCACGCAAGCACTTCTCCACATAGGTCAGTGGATCATAATCCGTTTGTAGGACCTCTCGTAGCAGCGATATATATGCAATGGCTAGGCGCAGCGTATCAATCTTGCTCAAGCGTTTCTCATATGGAAAGGTTGGCACATGCACGCGCAATTCGTCGAATGCTGAATTAATGCTACTGCAAAGCGCAAGAGTAGGAAGAGATGAGAGAGAGAGGAAAACGCTCATTAGTGGTCTGTGACAGGACTTGGCGAAACTAAGTATGAAATGGAAAAGACCATTTAGTGTACCCAGTTGGTGCGGACCTCTGGATGCGTTTCCTTTCTCGCACATTTGCTTGCTGCCGCTGAATCTTATAGTTTGAGGCTGCTGCTGCTCCAAAGCTATTGTTTGCTGAGTTCGGTCCTGGCCCATTGGCTTCATTACCTCCAACAGCATTCCCGCCGCCACCACCTCCGCTACTGCTGGCGCTTGGACTATTGCACATCATAGGCGTCACGCTATTAGAATGTAGCGACACCAGCGTATTTGTGTTCGTGGACGAGTCCAGCAGATTTTCTGAGATCAAGCAAAAGGTAAAAGGGAAACTTAGGTTTGTAATAATTAAGCTTACCATTGTTATGCTGCAGATAGTGTTGCTGTATGTGCCGCAAATTGTTGGAGCTGAGACGCAAATTACTGGAGATGCCACCAGATGCTGCAGCGCCACCGAGGCTGCCCTGATGTTGACTTGCATAGAGACAGGAAGGCAGCTCATTGATCAGATCATCATCGAAATTGTGATACGGCAAATGACTGTGAACACAAAAGCTTTGGAGCATTAGCCGACGGCAATTAAATTTCTGTTTTTTTTTTAACATATGTACTGTTATTTTAACTATGTATCAGTTCTAATCACTTGCACTAACTCACTTTATGGGCGGTGAGGAAGATGAATCTGGCAATTGATTGCGCGACATCTCAATTTTTTCACAATACTTTCTTGCCAAATCCTTGAAAGTTTCCCAATAGAGTTCTGCTGCCTTTATCCAATAAGTTTAAAAGTGTAATGTGCACATCTCCTGGGAATTCAGCGCCTTTTATAGCAGCTCACATCCAATTGGAAGCACCAGTGCTCTGAGTTTCAACCCCTAAGAACTGGCCAACTACTCGCTCCGGCTGTTCTGTGGGCGGAGCTTGTCAAGTACAGGGTGTTTTCTATACGAAACGCTTGTTATACTAAAGTTAAGGTATCACTAAAAGTCGACTATGGAAAAAAATAATTACAAAAGAATTATTTAAATTGAATTAAGCCAAATTAAAATTTTATTTCAATTAAATGTCTTTAAAGAAAAAAAAAAGCAAAAATTTATATACTGCGGGTTGGACAGACAACGTTTGCTGCACGGAATGGGCGAACCCCAAAAATCTTATTAAATCTGGACTACTGCTACTATTAATAGTAGTTAAATTCAATAAATTACAGTGTTTAAGAGTCATTGGTGAGGCGATTGTTGTTCCTGTCTATACAGGTAAATTAATGAATCTCGATATAAATAAAAATAAGCTTGAGTTATACTATGATTTGATGCAATTAAATTAAAAAACATATTTTGTATTTACGCTCATATAGATAACACACCAGAAAGAGCAGCCAAAAGTCTTTATCACCTAAGCAGTGAATTCAAGCTCTTTGATTTGTGCTTGCCTTCACCTGTTTTTGACATTTTTCCATTATAAGCATATTTGCCCAGCAGGCGGCCGCCATGTTTGTTGTGTGCTGCACAGCGTCAAAGGGGGACGACTGGTCTGCGTTTGCACACCCACAATATGGTGCAGCGCCAGGTCTGTCAGTAATGTGATCCTTAAATAGTGGCGCTTCGATCATCGGTAGGCAACCTGTTGACATTTTAAGTTTTGTAGTTTTGAGCGAAAGGATGTGATTCCCACGATTCGGGAAATTAAGCGCGTAACTGCAGCAATTAGATCAGAGCTCACAGATAGCAGCCAGTTACAGTTCACAGCTCATTAAGCAAACGCAGAGCACTTGAAACCACAGCGGACACAGGGCAATTGTTGAAATTGAATTATGTTTATTTGATGTTTTGGTTTACGCACAAATTAGCTACGTCAGAATCATAGGAACGCCTCGACAGGCGACAGGGTCGTGTGCCCTGAGCCCGAGGCGCGAAAAACCCGCGCCGGCAAAGTCGAACAAAGGCAAACAATATGTCAAGGGCGGATGCGGATGCGCAAACCTTTTCATTACCAACGTAAATTGGTGCGAGCAGGACACGCGCCGGCGCACACTCCGCTCACTTCGTGATGACAGTAATCAGTTTTGATGCAGGATCAAGCAGTCGGATGCCTCGGTTCACCCAAGAGCTGACGTCCTTAAGTGAAATCTTGTTACAAACCAATGTAAACACGATTGTTAATTTAACTTTTGCAATTGCTGTAGCTACATATGCTCACCTACCCACCCCTGTGGTGCATACTACAAGGGGATATGTCATCGCACCACAATTAAATTATCGCATTTCAAAAGAGTGCGCCAGATCTAAGCGATAATCGCCGGTGCACTTCGAGTTTTGTGCTTGGACAACTGTGGGAAAGAGTACAGAGCAAAAATCAAATCTGACTTGATTTGCATAAGTTGTGCATATTTATTTCGAATACATATTTATTAACCTCTGTACCCTAGAAACGCTTAGAAATTAGGATTGTCAACTAATTATAAAAATCTCAAAACTAAATACAGAAATCACAATAAGTAATATTCAAATGTCTTACTATTTCAAAAGTTATCTGTTATACTTCTTACCGTTTAGTAAATCAATCCTAATTGCATTATTATAGGGTAGACACAGAAAACGAGAAATACAAAAAACAGATTGATAGTGTCAAGCAGTTTGCGTTTGGTGCACTCAAGTGGAGAAGCAGCCATCAGAAACATACAAACGCTCACGCACCCTTCCCTTGGATTGTATCCTAGAGTAAGGACTCTCGTCTGGAACATATCGATTAGCGTTTTGCATCCACATCAGAATTTAAGCAGGGCAAAATATATTTGAGAGCTGAGGCACACGACCAGCCACAACCAGCAAGCTCTTTTCCGCAGGATAATCCCACCCCAACCCAAGGACCAGCAGACCAACCCCCACCCACTGTGACGTCGACCGCAATTCGTTGCGGCTGTTTATGCAGTGCTTAAAGCAATTGTCTGCGAAATTGTTTGTTTATTTTGATGTTGTTTAATGCGTGCTAAATCTCAGGCATTTCACATGCCTGCGGTGTGTTAATATCCTGGGAAAGACAAACAGTTGTCGAGCCCCAGGCTTTGAGGTGAATTTGGTGCTGGCGCTGAAAGCTTTTAGAGAGTGCACGCTTTCATGCTTTTTGGTGGTAAACCTATCTTAGCCAAGCTTTTTGACGACAAGTTTTTCGTTAAGTGAAAGTGGAAAGCTAACCTCCTAACGGTTCAATAGGAAGCACAGACAATTAATAAAAAAAATACATTTAAATTAGAATTATTTTTTTTATGAAAAACGTAATAAAATGAATCCATAAGGCACGCGTATATATATTGCTAACAATAAAAAATTACCATAGTGGCGATGTATTTGAAAACGTGAATATGCTAAAACGCTTTAAACTGATTGAGGTTATCACAGTTTAAATCAACGATAATTGTCATTCTGCTGTCAATGAACATGATTATGTAGTGCTGTTTGTTATGGATAAACAAATAAGAATATGCTTAAAATTCATTCATTGCACGTGTAAATACGTTTTAATGGGCCAATCCCCAAACCAGCTGCTGGTGCTGATGCCCATACCCCATACCTTATACCCCTTACCCCATACCAATTTCCAATTCTCATTGCGAAGCTCTTGACGTTGCCCACTCGCAATTATAAAATCAGACCAAAACAAACACAAAAAAAAAAAACTGGCTGGAATCCTGGAGAATGCGATTGCTCGATGTCTAAACTACCCTGTAATATTATTTGCAGGTAAATTATAAAATGGAAGTACAAACTAAGCCCAAGTTGGCATATACGACATCAGTTCAAATGCTTAAAAAGATTGTTGGCCAAACTAAGTGTGGCATACTCCAATTTAATGATTACAGGGTATATTAAACCGGCAGCAATATTGTGAATTTATCATCATGGCTTGGGCTTCATTTTAAAATAGTTTTTTTTTTTAATTTTTTATTTTGGCGACTCAATCTAGTTGTAGTTGTAGCTGTAGTTGTTGCGCGGGCTCAATGTTTAGCCAGTCTGGGGGAGCGCGTGGACAGTCTGTGGACTGGAGTGAAGCGACTTTAAGGCTTGTCAGCGCAGCATTTAGTGAGTCAGTTGGTCGCAGTCCGTTGCACAGTTCGCACGTTGTTCGTTTGCTAAAAGTGGGTTTCAACAAATATCATATAAACAAAAAGGCCAACGTTAACGCCCCAATCGATTTGAATACGCCAAAGCTAATAAAGTCAAAACCCCAAAAACGGTAACTGTCGCAGTCGTAGTCACAGTCGTAGACGTAGTCGTAGTCGTATAACTGAAATGCCAGCACGTTTGCCCAATTCGGAATATGCAGCTCTGTTGAGTAAAACGTGATATATGTGGGGCAAGTGAGCAATCCTAACCCGCGCTGAGTGCTTCCGTTTTTTTTAATAATAATAATAAATTAATAAATAACACATAAATATATATACACGAGTGCTTAACTAGCTAAATCTATTTATGCTTAAAAGCTTTACGCATGGTCAGCGCCCAATGCCGGTGATAAGCGCGTGCCTTTGATAAGACGTGGGGCGCCAATTCATAAAACAAGCAAACGAAATAGTTAATTGAATTTAAATCAAAATTTAAATTGCATTTTGCGCATTAATACACCTATAACAATAAAAAAATAAACTATAATGCCGAAACGCCAATCAGCTGGCCTAGCTGGTCTAGAAAGCCAAGCTAATATGGAGCTGGAGCTGCCGCTGCTTTCGTCCCAGAAGCCGGCCAAAAGTAAGTAAAAAAATACGCGCCATTACTGTGCCATTAAACCAGTTAAGTTGGTCAAGCCCAACCACACAAGTACACAAAGTAAACTGGCACACACACACACGATGAATTCTCTTAGCCATAAATCAGTGACATTTGCAGCACTGCAAACGGAGCCTGGTACACGCTTCACGTTTCGCCTTTGTTCTCTAATCAAATGCGAATGCCAATGCGAATTTGAAATATTTGCCATTTAATTTATGAAAATTGTGTAGCGCCAACAAAAAACTAATTAGAATGTGCTTGCATATATTCAAATCGCGAGCAGATATAGCAACAATTGGTATGCGTCTTGCCTTGCTTGTCGTTGTGCCGCATTGATAACAAATAAAACAAGCACAAAGACCTGCCTGGCGCTTAGCAAACACTGACTACTCTATTACTTAGTTACTTTTACTTACTTTTTTCTTTTTATATTCATTTTTAATAATTATTAAGGCAGTGGCTTTAATCACTATGGTAAAATATGCAGTGTTAAATGTTGATCTATAACCTTTAATCTACTGATGTTACATATTAGGCGACAACATGCAAAAAACTTGTTTTTTGAAGTGTATAGCACATGTCAATATTATATTTATGCGCAAAGCTCCATAATGTAAATTAACAATATGCAAATTATATTATTATTTGTTATTTCTTAATTCAAACAGCAAAATTGCGCATGACATTTTTTTATCGCATGCGAGAAATATTCAAAGCTGAAAACTTTGCTTGCCAGCTAGCTTCAGAGTTTATTTAAGTGCCAGCTATTTCTAATATTTTTGTGTCACATATCAAATGTTTAATTTCAATAATAATTCTTTCTAATGAATACCAATATTTAAACTGACATTAACGTCTTTTATGCTAGTTTACAATTATTACTTTTTAAAAATGTTTTGTGTTAATCTGTAAAATATTTTGGCAACAAAGCTTATTAACATTTGCTTATTCCATTATCGACTTTGGTTTGTTGACCAACGTTTATGATCTTCTCCCACTCTATTGACATTTCTATATTGAATACCTGAACAATAATATAAAGAGACACCCTTGTTCAGAAAGAATTAATAATAATAAGTGAATGAATCACATTTTGGTTACAATGTGGCCATTGTTTATTTGTATGATATCATTACATTTTTTTTAATGTGACACTACATTGATAAATATAATTTATTTATAAAACGTAGTTTACCATCTACAAAACAATTTGCTTATGTGTAAACCATTATCCCAATTTACATCGCATCATCATTTTGGATACTCGTTTCTCACATACATAGTTATTCGTACAAGTCAACGTAAATTGTCATTAAACAATCATGATTTTGATAATCATCACCTAAGTCGCAACAAAAGCAAAAACAAAACACAAACGATGTGAAATAACAACAACATTAGGTGTCAACAAATTGTCAGCATTATTGTTCTTGCTTTTGATGTGATCCATCAAGCGAATTACGAACGAGTGCTGATGACACTCGTCAACCAATGATCGGCTCTGACCACGTGCCACCGAATTTATAGATGAGGTCCAAAGTTGTCTATACGTGCTCCCAGCTATAAATAATACATGTGTTTACTGCAATATCTGCGAAATAGTTCTAAAATCTTTTGGTCTACATACTGCTGATTGAGTTGTGACACCAACAAATTTTTTTTTGCGAAATAAATAAATAATATATTTTAAGTAGTTGCGGCAAAGCGAATATTGAATGCACTTTCTTGATTTAAATGTTTACCTATATACATATATACTTCACAGCAGCACATTTCATTGCATACTTCTGGGAGCAAGCGTTAACTTCATCACATAATTAAATTAATTACTCTGTCAATAAACAATAATAATTGTTGCTTACAAACAGCAACAAAACGTTTTACGTAGTTCAAGTGCTAGCATTGCATATCTGCATACTCATGCATGTTTGTGTGTGTGAGTGAGTAAAGCAATGCGATGCCGGCGATTGAATAACAACAGCAACAGTTTTGCGCGCCAAACAAGTTAAGAGTACGCTACCGAAGAGCGCGTATGCAAAGAGAACGCAAGCTAAAGAGAACTCGCACGGTCTGATGCTGAGTGCAGTGGCAGCAGCTGTTGACGTTGGCGTCGCCGTTCGCTGCCAAAGAATGGTCATAGCGCAGCAGCAGCCCCAACAGCGTCGCTGTCGACGCATCTATCAGCTTTGTACAGTGACGTGTGCGCACTGTTACGCCAACAAGTAATTGATAAGATATATTATGCTACAAATTGTTAAGATGCGGTAGAGTTTTTCTTTTAAGTCGAACTATTATAAGAATATTTTCTTTTCAAAGTCAACTGGAATAAGAACTAATAAATAATCAAGAATTGTGGCAAATAGATCCACTGTGCGTTGCCGCTGGCATGTAGCGTGCAGAAGCAAATGTTATAAAAGTTCTTTGCAATTCAGACGAGCGCTCAGTTGCTCTCGGTCATTCGTTGTGGTTGTGTGAAACTTGTGCGGGAGCATCAGTAGCAACAGCAACAGCAACAGTAACAGTAATAGCAATCGCAATAGCAAACAGCAACAACATTTAGCATCAACAGCCGGAGACAAAATTACATTGTCGCCCATCATAGTCGTTTTTGCTCATTGGCCGTCGCCATAGAGAATTCATGCGAAAGCAACAGCAGGAAGAGTTTTATATGTTTCTGTTTGACTTTGCGCTCGTGTGAGAAGAAAAAGACAAAGACGCTTGTGGGTGCGTGAGTGCGCATAGTATAAAATTAAATAAATAAATTAACAACAGCAATAACAACAACAAATAGACAGCAACAAGACGCGAGTGGCAACAACAATGTTATGCACATATGTAGATATATAAATATGTGCCAATATAGCCTATACTTATGATTTTTTATGTGCTTTTATTTTATGTTTTTTATTTTTACTTTTGCTTTAAAAAACTATGACGAGACGATCTATTTAATATATGCGGCCATACATAGTATAGCTATAGCTTGTATAGGTATTATTTTATAATTTTTAAATACTTTGGTTTAACGGCACATTCTAAGAACATAAAAGTAATTTACTCACGTATGTGCGCACTAATTTTATTACACGTCAAAACTAATTGTTGTTTGTCAAAAGTGTTTTTCTTATTGTTGCTGTTGTGGTTGTTGCAATTGTTGCTGTTGCTGCTGCTGCTGCTGCTGCTCTCGCTGCATTTGTTTTCAAATTGCAAATTGCTGTCAGTTAAGCGATGCGCGCGTAAAAATTACGTTTGCACCACCACGCGGCGTATGAGTAACAAATTGCAAATGCAATTTTCCCGCGCGCTTAAAAATACATATTCTCATAAACCAATTACAGTTATACAGTTACACTTAAACGGGCGGCTGTGCATAAACCTGAGGTCTACTGGCAAACTTGAGCTTCTTCAAATAATTGTACAAGTGCAACAGCTCAACAAACAATTAGCACAAATTTAATACTAAACAATAAAAGCGAAGCGTCGGTTTTATGTGTCAGCTTCCGTTCAAATAATAACAACAACAACAAGACAACAAGCATAAAATTGATCAAAAAACGCGGCGACAGGCGGACAAGCGGGAAACGGATTTCCGCGCCAACTCATCAAAACAGCAAGCAACAGGAATCGAGGCAACAGACGCTAAGGCAGACAGTCGCCAGTATCCTTGGGCTGCCAATTGTGCAGCAACAAATAAAAATAAAAATAAAAATCTAGCAACGTGAAAGGCTGCAGGATTAGCCCGCGTCCTAGTCTAGAAGCAACGAGAGAAACAACAACGCGAATTGTATCCATAAGGTAAGCTCATTACGAGCCCTGTCAAGAACGCTTGTCGACAATAGCAGCACAAGCAGCGGCGGCAGCAGCAGAAGCAGCAGCAGCATCAGCACCAGCAGCAACAACAACAACGCGTTGCATATGTGCGTGTGCGTATCGTGATCCTTAGCGCTGCAATGTGCCAGCGCCAGTGCCAGCAGCGTTGACTTTGCTTTTGCTTATTTGCTTAACTGCCTATTTGTTTATTCTGTTGAGTCTGTCTGTCTGTATTTTAAAGCAAATATCAACAATGAGCAGCATAATGGTAACAAGCAACTGAACTTTGTAGAGCGCAGCAACTATAGATATCATAAAATGTGCTAAAAAGTAGATAAAAATAAAAATACGCACATGGACCAGTTATTGTCATATTTTATTAATACATCAATTAAGTCTTATCAGCTCTAAATATATACCAAAATTATCTATCTACAGATTGTAGTTTATATGATGAGCAACAAAGTTGTGCCTAATTTTTAATATCTTGTGTTTGAGTACACCCTTTGAGTTAGGGCAGCTAATAAAATACACAGCTAACAATGAATACAAAGTAACACAAAGAAATCAGCAAAACGCGAAAAAAAGCACTCGCGAATAAACCTAGCAATCACCTGATGTCGTTTGCCGATTGTTTGCTTGCCTCCAGTCATCATCGATATTTGGGGTTATGCTAATGGCGGAAGCAGAGCCTCGACGACTGATTGAAGGCGCATAAAAGTAGCAAATCAGCGCACACTTTGAAATTGAAATTGTAATCAAAAGGCCACACACAGACACACATGCACATATATTTATACACGCCCACATAAATACACTGTGCGTGCGTGTGTGTGTGTGTGGCAGACTTGTGGGTTTTGTTGTCTGCTTAGTTGGCTAAATTTGAAATTGCCAAACGATTTGCTATTCGATTAAGATGACAGCAGCACAACAAAAACAGCAGCAGCAGCAGCAGCAACATAGACAAATCGAAATGGAAATAGATTTGCAAATTCATGTTAACAACAAATGTATGCAAAAAAAAAAGAAAAAAGAATTTAAATATGTATATAGATATACAAAAGAAATAAGCATACTCATGTTTGCTGCTGGCACTGATGACCTACATTTTTACGAAAATAAATAAAAATGTATAAATGCTAGCCGGCCACAGGACATACACATTTGTACATATGTATGTAGCTCGTGGGCAACTGTTAGTTGGCTTACAACAAATGTGAAAAATCATAAAGCAGGACAGAACAGCAAAGGAGCCTTCAATTCGCTGGCTGTTAGAGACTGCCACTCGCTTTTATTTTATTTTATTTTACTTTTTTCTTTTTCGTCAACTAAA
The DNA here is from genome assembly GCF_011750605.1 of Drosophila busckii. NCBI lineage: Eukaryota > Metazoa > Arthropoda > Insecta > Diptera > Drosophilidae > Drosophila > Drosophila busckii. The sequence goes on from NC_046607.1 coordinate 11,027,307, forward strand.
AGTTGTTTGCATTGTGTCGAAGCACAAAAGGCACAAGCATTTGCATAATGCGACTATATCAACAGATTTTGCAATTTATTGCTCAAAAGCCCCAACACGCCCAGTTCATCAAAAATTGATTTGAATTCATTTGATTACAGCGCGCATAAATTGTATGTTATGTATATGTTGTGTATACCTGGCGTATACGCAATTTTATGAGCAACCGTTTGACAATATTGCCACAAACTGTTTGCAATTTGGGGCAATCAAATGTGCTTATGTGCGCCTAAGAACCCTTTCAACGTTGCAACTTAGCTGGAAACTCCAAAGCACTGCCACAGAACATTCGTAATTGGATTGGAGCACAAAGGGCCACATATTGAAACCATTTATGTTTACAAAAGCCCCATTAAAGACTGCTTTGTAGGCTTAAAATGTTGACTTAACAACTAAATGTATAATAACAATGTCGCTACCAAATGCTTGCTAATTTAGTTTACTGACGCACAATTAATCAGAATATTTTATGTGGTGGCCATTAAAGCAAGCAAGGAATTTCAATGCAATCGCTTTGAAGTCAATACGACTATTGTCTGAATTTTATAGCCCAGCAGTCAGCAGCAGTTTTTGATCAAACATACCATATAGGAAATGTATGTTTAGCCTGGCCGCATTGTACGCAAGTGAAATGGAATTTATTTAGCAGACTATATTAATTGCTTGACTCATGGGCAGTTCAATGAGTAATTTGTTTGTATTTGGTGCGAAATAAATCGGCACATTTAGCGCCTGATTTACTGTACAATTAGTCGCTACAGTTGAGCATAAGTTGGGGGCAATTTATCTGCAAAAAAGCGCAACTTTAATGCAAACAATTGAACAAATTTGTATTCGCTTGATTTCTGGACGAAAGCCAAAATCAATATCGTTAATTGCGAAGCGTGAAAATGTTGAATCTGGCACGTACCCGCAAACAGTTAAACCTACATATATGTATAGCCCATATATATTTATCAATTGTTTATAATCGACTAAGTTTTTGCTGCGCTAAATTGAAAACCAGCAAACAAGTCGCGAATATTACTCATACGCAATGTAAGTCGTTGCTGATGCCAGCTAGTTAAAGCAGCATTTAGACTGACATGTGATGAGTTATGCTGCCCAGACAAAAACAAAAACGAAAACTAAAAACATTTCTGCTGTCGCTTTCAAATTGCTATTATTTTCTATATGGCATGGTAAAGCGGCACTTGCATGCTACATATGCTTGTGCTTGTGTTTGCAAAGATTACAATTACTATTACCCACTTGGCAGCGTGCTACAATTTAAATACGACTCTGACAGTTGCATGCATAATAAACAAATCCTATAAATGTGCAAATTGTCAAGCAACGTCATTGAGCGTCGTCCTCTCTGCTCTACACCAACGTCATCATCACCATCTTTATTATATGCAGCAGCAGCATCATAGAATGAAAGTGAATGCACTTTTATATGCATGACTGCTAATTACAGCGACAGCTTGTCTATCTCACAGTCAACAGCCGCGGCACAGTGCCACCCCCATCTCCGCCCACTTCTGACAGCACCAGCATCAGCATCAGCAGCAGCAGCATATTTTCCCCCATAGAGTTAAACGATTTCTTTTGTAAGGCAAATATTTAGCGCATTTCGCGCTGTTTATGGCGCTAATAATTTTCTTTATATGCACTTACGCCTGACAAAATAGCAGCGTGCTTTATGGTTTTTATTTTACACACATTTGGCTTATTTTTTGCATAATTATTGCCAGTGTCTATGGCTTTCTTTTAGCATTTGCATATAAATCATAATTCAAATGCAAGTACATAGTATATCAATTCCCCATAGCAGTATACGCGCCTGTGAAACTTTCTCACCCAACTTGAGTCCGAGTTGCTTGTAGTTTTTAATTAAGACAATGCTGATGACACTAGACACCCGCAGTCTATAGATGAAACTTGTGGGAGCTGCCTGGCATTGACTTTTCAATTGAAACAAATCATTATTTGAGCAGCGTATTTATCTTTTTCAATTGAGCGCCACTGAGCGCTGGGCCGCAGCCACTGGCTATTGAAGCGTGTCAAAAGATCGCGCCCCAAAACGCTGCAAGCTCTCCACTCCACACTCTAACACTCGTAGTAAACTCGACTTTGCGGCAATAAGCGTACAAACAAAATGCTTGCTACTGTCAAGTTTAATGTATGCACTTGCATTAACATATATGTTAAGTATTTATATTATATGATGGCAATATGCATAGAGTATTTCCTTGTAATTAGTGGTAATTCGACATGGAACGTTGCAGATTCATTTGCATCAAGAAGAACGCTCAAAGCACAAACTATCTCTATGGGAAACGCCTCAATGGAATTGCCGCCATATCTAACTAAGTCAGCGCAATATTAATTGACACACGTTGTAGCTGATAGGAGAAAATTTTAAAATACATTCATGTGTATAATTTATTATACATATAATCTACGATAAGATACTAGAATTTTATGCTCAATGTATAACAATTTAATGCCAGAAGCCTAATTTACAATCATGTTATGCTAAATATTCTCAATAGAGCATTTAATGCACGACTGTATTTTTGTAGACATTTGTTTTTTGACAATTAAATTAGCTGTACAGTATTATGTACAGTAGATACTCGCACTTGCAAGTTCTCATTTAAACCTGAATATTTACTGAAATCTATAGATTATCTAGTAAGTAATTGAGTGAAAACTCTTATGTTGGACTTTATTTCAAAGAGCTCATAATTTCAATTCAATTATAATAATAGTTCACTCTCTATCCTTAACATTGTCGACTTGCAGACCTATACTTAATATAAGCATACTTGATGAGTTTTGCATTATTTGAAATTCCCAGCGTGCGAGATTTCTTGTGGTCTATACATGTTGTTAGAATATTGGTTTGCTTTGGTCACTCGCTTAGTTTAGTTGAACGACAGCTGCAGAATGCAATTAGCGTTATTTTCAGAGTACCGCAAAAGATTGCGCATACGCCATGTGTGTGCGCGCTAGTGTCTGCGTGTGTACAGGCGTGTTCGTGTGCGAGTTGAAGGTAAAACTGGCATTGGCGACGACGTAGTTTATAGCATTGAGATTGAGTCGCATGCTGCCCGCAGCAAACCCTCGTTAAAGCCCAAGCCTCTCCCTTTGCAGTCTCTAACTGTATCCCGTGCTTGGCGCTGCGTATGGCACGACCTTCAGGCAATGTGGCTGCCTGTGGGCAACTAACTGCGATGTCAACGGCAATGTCAACAAAATGGATACTAACTGTATGTTGTTATTGTTACAGTTGTTGTTGTTGTTGTTGTTATTTGCCATGCAAGTTGGCTTTGTTGCAGCTGCTGCATGGCGTCTATGAAATTGATAATTAATTATCCTGCCAGTTAGCGCATCACATGTCGTTATGCACTGGCCCCCACATCCGGCTTGGGCATGGGCATGGGCAGCAGCAGCAGCAGGCGCCCCTCCCCAGTGTGTGCCTTGCGGCAGCTTTGGCGAACACGCTTCGCTTATTGTGTTTACAAGTGCGTGAAAATTTGCGCTTAGCTTATCACGTGCAACACGCTGCGTGCAACGTGTGGCATGTGGCGTGAATTTTACTGCAATGCAACGCCCACTAGCCACACACACACACACTCACGCAGATAGAGAGATACAGAGGGAGAAAGACAAATCTGCATAAAGCCAATTTAAGCCGAGTTGCATGCAACAAAAAGCATTTCGGCATTTCGGCTTTTTTAAACAAAAACAAAAGCTAAAGCTTAACTTAAATCGCATTATATAGATACAATAGAAACTTAACTTAATTGTGGTTGAATTAGTTTAGCAACAAGGCTTATGGTATTAATATAGTTACTGCTAACTTGGTCCAAATTACATTTGACGTGCAGTAAATTGTTTAATTAGAAGACAGAAAAAAAGTTGCCAAAGGATTAGGCACAGAGAAAACAGCTCGAAAGTGATTTAAGTTGGCGCACATTGGCATTGAGCTCTAGGCTACGAATGAGCTATTGATACCAATACCATATATATAGTTCTATATACAGTTATTCGCTGGACAAAACCCTAACAAAGCCACAAAGGCAACGACGGCCGCAATGAAATCAAAAAGAGAAAGAAACTTTTGCCGAATCAACGACTTTTAAATACGCTGTACAAATATTTATTATAAAAACTAAACTTAAAAGTTTTCAAATCGACACATTAATTACAAAAAAATATATATGACTATGGAAATAGGAGAGTAGGGGAGTGTAAAGCGAGAGCGTCATAAAACTCCCAGCAGCATTTGAACTTCCTGCATTTCCCTTTGGCCCATCGCAATTACATTAAATCTCTAGCTATTATTCTTTTATTTTGTAGTTGTGTGCACAGAACAACTTTAGCCGGGCCAAGTCAATGTGGTTCAGCACTATTGGACTTTGGGCAGCTGTAGTTAATCGCCTACGACGTGATTGAATTCCATCGAAGCAAGGTAGTTTTGGCCGAGGGCAGTAGTGAAAGCAGCTTTCACTTTCTATATGAGTGTGTTTGTGTGTGTGTGTGTGTGTGTGTGTGGCAATTCGCGTAATAAATGAAATAAAGTCGCCTTACTGCCGCTTGATTTGGCTTGGCTGCAGTTGGTATTGTGGTTGCCTGCTACTGAGTCTGGTTTATGGCCAACTTCCAGCGGCCACTTAACTAATTGCGTGCTTTGTGTGCTCCTGACACGCGCCATAAAATTAATTTGAATCCTAAGCCGTTGCGTTGCGTTGCGCTAAGTAAAACCTAACTTAACTCACTTGCTGCTCTTGTGTTGCAGTTCCTTTGTGCGTCATGCACGACAACGCTGGCAAGCCGTCCCCCACCACCACGCCCACACAGTCGCCGTTGGCGACGGCTGAGCAGGCAGGTGCAGGAATAGCTGATGATGAGGATGAGACCGATGTAATTGGTGATCTGATGGGCCATTATGGCAAGTGGCAGCTGCTGATGACAGTGCTACTGTCGCTCTTCCAGGTGCCCAACACATTTCACATATCCTCGTCCGTTTATCAGTCGGCCCATAAAGATTTTTGGTGCGAGCGTCCTGCGCACCTCAAGCAGCTGCCCGTTGATCTTTGGCGCAATCTGACCGGGGATAGGGACAATTGCAAATGGCGCGCAAATATCGATTGGAGTCAGCTGAGCAATGAATCTACGCCAGCAGAGCTGCAGGTAATCGTGAATGCATTTCAATAATTTTATGAAAATTCGCTTAACATTTGTTGCAGCAACAGGCGGCAGTTGCAAGTGCTGGCAGTGCCTTGGTGGCGTGCAGCAGCTGGGAATATGACATGAATGATAATTTGGGCAACACGTGGACCTCGCAGTGGGATCTGGTCTGCGACAAGGATTATCTACTTAACGTGGCTGAGATGTGCTTTTTACTGGGCGTTGCCACAGGTGGCATTCTATCCGGCTACCTATCCGACAAGTTTGGCCGTAAAACAATGCTCTTCATATCAGCCGTGCTGCAGACCATATTCGGTAAGCGCCAGCGCCAGCACCAGCAACAACAGTAACACTAACAAGCTCATGAACCGCATTATCAACATCTGCGCTGACCTTTACCGTCAATCCTCTGCACACACACATACACAAGCTCACACACAGACAGGCGCACATGCACACGGAAGTGCAAGTGGCATTGACAAGTGGCGTCTGCCTGCAGTGACTGACTGTGAACTTGGCATTGATGGCGGGGTCAATGTTGAGTGGGCAATGCATCACTGGTTACTGCAGCCTGCTTGCCTGCCTGGCTGGCAAATGCTGCCTTGTTGTCCTTGTTGATTAAATCACGTACAGCTTAATTGAAATTTGCATTCAAAAGGACATTACTAATGAGGGACTCACCAGCCGTAACCAAAAAGCCACACAGAGCTTCCACGTGTGATTTCTGCCAGACAATGTATTGATTTCGCTTCCAACGAATTATTGACTAGTCCATAGAATAACCCAGAACTTATCTATATGAGATTTTCGAATGTCGGTAATTTAAAGCAAGCCAAGTTCAATTTTCACAAATGGAAGAAAATCACGCTTATTTTTGAACTATAAACACCCAAAAAATAGAGTAAAGAATATATTCTGCATTACTTTAATTATTTTTTAAAATTTTATTTAATCCATCTAGGTCTCTGGCTTTATTTCTGCAGTTCCTTATATTGGTATTTAGCGCTGCGGGGATTGTTGGGTCTCGTCTCCGTTTCGGTTACATACTCTGGTCTAATATTGGCAATTGAGTATGTGGACGGCAAGTGGCGGACTATAGCTGGCATGTACAATCTGTTTCCACTGCCGATATCGTATATGATCATCTCCGGTGTGGCCTACTTAACGCAAGATTATCAGAGACTGCAGCTGTGCATTGGAGTGCCCGGCATATTCCTTTGTTTTCTCTGGTATGTAAACAAAATACTAAAAGTGTAAATCGGGCCAGTGCTATAGACCTGTCTGTGGTTGGATAAATAAATAAATAATAAAACAACAAACGTGGGTGTGCTAAAGAAAAGTAAAAACACGAGCTACACGATTGTGTAGGCGGTAAATTTATGAGAATTTTGTTTAATTGCCAGGTTTGTGGTGCCGGAATCCCCTCGTTGGCTGCTGGTCAAGGGTCGCATTGAGGAGGTGAAGCGCATCATTGAGGCGGCGGCCAAATTCAATGGACGCCAGCTGCCGCCAGATTATCAGTTAACGCCGCCAACGCAAGGGAGCAGCTCGCAGGATATAACTTATTTGTTTCGTTCGAGCTACTTGCGCCGCATCACAATCTGTTTTCTCTGCATTTGGTTCACCATGAATCTGGTTTACTATGGCTTTATTTTGAACATGAGCTCGTTCGGTGGCAATGTCTACTTGAATTCGGTAAGTACGACCATTTACATAAAATGGAGACTGACAAGTCCACTTAGGCTCAATCTAAAATTCCAAACACTCAGCGCTGTAATCTTAAACTCAACTTGTCGCCATCAAGCGGTAAGTGCGTGGCATTAACACATACACACCGACACACACACACACACACATTTAACAAGTGCTAAGTGCCACATGCCCCAGTCGAGATTTGTTTTGTTAATTGGATTTGTCATGTCCAACGCAAAGGGCCAAGCAAATCTGTTTGCAATCGAATTATGATGTTGCCTACATATATGCATAAATAAATACTATATAATGTTGTTGCTGGCTGGCCAGGCGCTTTAGTAGCTTCAAGTGCAGAATTTGGCAAATGGCCAAAAGGCAGCAGCAACAACAGCAAACGTCAGTCTAGATACATAAACATAAATATGTTTGGTTTTCCAAGCAAACAGTGCTTAGCCATTAATTATACATATGACTTTACTTTTTTTGTTTTATATTTTTGTATTTCTTAATAAATTTGATTTGTTACGAATTATGTTGTTGACCTTAAGTCAACATTTTAAATAAATATATTCTTTAACATAATACAAACATTCTAGCACGCGATAGATTATTTAGCTATGAAACCGCCAAGGCGGCAGCACTGTGTTTGGCGCTTTTTAGCTAATTTATTGCATAATTTATTTTGACAACACTTGACACTGCTTTGATGCCAAGTTGATTAATGCGCCACGCCAACACTCAATTCCAAATTAATGCCTCCTCTACCCTTTTTCATTGCCGCTCTTTTTGACAGGCAATAGCTGGCCTAGTCGAAATACCAGCCATTGCAGTGGCCATGTACATTATCACAAAAGTTGGCAAAAAGTGGCTCTTCTGCGCCACATTGATGTGCGCCGGCGTCGCCTGCTTTTGCGCTACGCTTACCGAGGGGCAAAAGGACATGCTCTGGCTGAAGATAACATTCCTGATGATGGGCAAGTTTACAATCGCCGCTGGTAATACCATTATGCCCGTTTACACGTCGGAGCTGTATCCCACACCCATACGTAACGTGGGCGTGGGCACATGCAACATTGCCGCCGGCTTGGCGCTCATTTTAACCCCCTACTTCTCGATGCTGGTAAATATAAGTAGTTTGGAGTCGGGTACAAATAGATTCTTTTATATATCCAATATTATGTTTTACAGAATAAAATCGAAAGTCATTTGCTGATGGCGCTGCTCACTGCCTGGAGCATTTTTGGTGGTTTTGTGGTGCTCTTTCTGCCGGAGACATCGGTGCGTAAGGCAAACACTAATCCAGATCGCCAGAATGCTGCGAAGCAGGTGTAATAACATAGTCCCTTGTCACCCAATAAATATTTTGGCTGGTCCAAAATACACACACAGCACACACACACACAGACACAAATGCACACATACATATATAAACTCCAAGATATACTACCTATACAAGCCAATTACTGTTGCTCAACCCCTAATATAACATATCCACCGCCTCAGCCACCGCAAATTTAAAAAAAGTAGCTCAAGGTTCAAGGAAAGAAATTTATTTAAAATCACACTTTGACAAAAGTATTCAAATTCATTGTTGGAATTTAATACGAAAATTCGATGCTAAATAAAACAAAAAAAAAACCAACTCTTGTTGTTGCTTGTATTGAATTCAAAATGAAATATAACTTGTCAATATGTCTTGTCAACATTACAATATCTCAATATCTTAATGTAACCCATATAATCTCGTCTCGTTGTTAACGTTTCTGTTGTGCACGCAAATATTATTAATATTAAATTTATTATTAAATGTTTTATAGCAAGTAGTCATATCGAAAATATTAATGCAAAAAAAAGCAAATAAGAAAAAGAATCCAATTGTAATCTCTGGTACATGTAGTCAATTATTTAATTAGCTGTAAACAAAATTTAACTATATATTGGTCAATTATGTATACATATAGAAAGCTGTTAAACTGGATTAGTTTTGTTTTTTTTTTATAATTTTCAATTCTATAATACTAATGCATTTATAATATGTATGTATGCATATACACTCCGCTTATATATATGTATGTCTGTATGTGTGTAATTGTCAAATAGATCACAGCACAAATAATAGAAATTACCGCCAAAAAAAGCTTGTACTTATAATTAATTCTAATTTATATGTTATTATTTGTATTGTACTTATGTGTTAATTTAAACAAATTATTTTTATTTAAGCAATTTGCAAGCAATTTGTTTAATTTAGAAAAAGCTTCATGTCATAGTATGTAAAATAAATTAAAAAAAAAAGGAACAACCAAGTAATTCTTAAAACAAAATAATAATATTGACATGTTATTTATTAAATGTTTATATCAAAACAAACTTTAGATATTCCATCGAAGTTGTATTTGGTAAACTCTCATGTTAAGTGCTCAATACTAATATAACAGCAACTTACTTAGGAACAATGCGAAAATGTTAATTAATGCGTATTCAAACATACAAATATAGAAATACATATACATATGTATTTAAACAGTAAATTGTTGTAAATCAAAAATTACCAAAAAGCAGCGCAGATGCAATTATAGTGTCAAAGAAAATTATACATACATACTTATAATAATATTAATAAAAATAAATGTATATGGTAAAAAAAAACTAGAATGATACTGTTCTCATACTAGGATGGGCAGTTCGGCTCAAGGCCGCCTGCAAGTTCTAGGTATCTCAGATTCTTAATATTTAAGGATTTAACACTCAAAGTGCATCAATGGAAGTTTTCATTCGCCACAACCTACGACAACTTTTAAGCCGTTGACTCAGTATGTTTAGCACTTGTGACTAGGTGGCAACGCTGAAGCTGCAAGCTTTGAGCTTTCGCAGTGCTTATAAAGAGCTTGAGCAAACTTTTAACGGATTTAGATCGCGGCAAAGAAAGCGAAGCAAGCAATCAACGGCGCGACTCCGGGCAATGCAATCGAACAGCAAAAGAATTGCTTAAAAAACGGAAACAAACATTTTCAAGTGATACATAAATAACTAATCGAACTGCATAATAAATATGAGTGGTGTACTCAGACGCGGCTCCCTGAATTTTAATTGTGCTGGCAGCTCGCGGGGCAGCCTTGATGCCAACCTTAATGGTGGCTATCGCGAAACAAAGCCCACGCCAGGTACACCGGAAATTAGTGTGATTGCCATGGACTTTCGTCGTCACTCTGATGACTTGAAGAAGGTTAGCCTCATGGCAATGGCAGTGTCAGCACCAGCACAGGCATCAGCACCACCAATTGCAGCAGCCACAACAGAAACAACGGAAAAGGATCTTAGCCAAGATGCTGATAGCGATGTGCTATCCAATTTCCTTGGCCACTACCGCTGGTGGAGCTTCTTCTGGACATTTGTATTGTGCCTATTCCAAGTACCCACCACATTTCATTTGTTTATGTTTGTGTTCCAGGTGAGTGTCAGTTTTGGTTTTAGTTTAGTGAATCAGCTTATGGATTGTTAAATATTTACACAGTTGATTGGCAGCGACAGCAAAACAAAAGCAAAAATAAAAATAAAAACTAAATCTTATTTTGTGAGCAGCAACTGCGCGTCCGATTGTTGAAATTTGTTTAAAAGCAAACATTTGTTTATTTGTTTTAAAAACGAAAGTTTAGCTTTTAGACACGTGCCATTATGATTTACTTGAAAACTTAAATTCACAATACAGTTCATAGAATTATGTTATCGTCTAAGCAGCAAATGATAAGGCCCAAGAAATATGCATGTGTGATGTGTTTGTGTTTCTATATCAGACAGACATCTAGGCACTTCACTTTGTTATTATTAATGGTAGAATGATATAAAAGCGTGTCAGCGTCTGCTATTAGTTTTCAAATTCACCAATCAATACGTTTGCTTTAAATTCGCGTGTGGCGTGAAACCCACTCAAGTGCGACCTTCGTGTAATTTGCCTTTGCATCTCATATTCCATACGCACCTAATGGGCCTTATTTGTGACAATTTGACAGTTGCATAAATACCTGGTGTTGCGTGCTAGTCAATTGTCGCAACAACCATATGATAATCAAGATAATCATCTAGCGTGCTAGCCAAAAAAGAAAAACAAAAAAAATTAAGGTTTTCTTTGTCGTAGTATGTAAACCGCAAATACCTTGACATATGGATTGAAGCTTTAGCTAATGCTGCTGAAAATTACAACCGTATAAAAAGAAGTACTTAAGTACTGTTATTTACCAATCGATAATTGCATGTGTGTGTGCAAGTCAAAGCCCCAATTAGCATTTATGAGCTCAGCTTGTTGTTAAAGCTCATTGCAATGATGCAACAATTTTATTAAAATGATCATTTATCTTATCTAAAGGTTTTGATTGATTTTATTTTGCATGCCTAACGCTTTTGTATATGGATACAAATTTTTATTTTTGGGGCAGACGTTCCGGTTAGGAGCTTGTTTTTGCAAGGTTTTCATTTCAGGTTTAAACATAAATTTTTTAATTAAATATACTAAGCTACGCAATTTGTTTTGTTATTTTAAAATGCGTTCTAAAGATGCAAAGAGATTGGCAAACTAACAGATACACAAAAGATTTAAATTAATTTAAGATTGATGCTAGACTTGTGAAGCTTTAAGGCAAAGAGCAATCAGCAAATCGAACCTCATTAGCAGCTACTTAGAGCTTTTAATATCGTCATCGATATCGCCAGCGTCAGAGTCATCGTCATCATCAAAGCCATTTGTCAGTTTGTTGAACTTTATCTGAATGAAATTTGAAAATCTTGTAAGGTGGCAGCGCAGCTGTGTAACTCTGACTGTCACTTTAGTAATAGACACCTGTTTGTCTGACGAGGCGGCTTTTTCGACTCGACGTCGAGTGCTTTTTTTTAGTGTGTGAGCGGAGGCCCAGAGAGTTACGCTATGTGACCAAAACGCTCAGCAAACAAGCATTAAATACGCATAAAAATACAATTCGTAGCTTGCATATGATTAAGAAGCTGAGTTCGTTCCATTGCCAAACTAAAGCACAAGTAGTATTATATTGGCAAAATTCTAACTCAGTTCAATTTGGTCGCACATCGCAGCCGGTTCGCTTTCAAAACAAATATATTCATATATATATATATCACACAAAAATCGAGTTTATTGTGCGTTAATTATGCAAGCACTTGAAACGCACTTGGGCGAATTGTCGCCCATGCTGCAATCCAGTCAAAGTCCCGAACAACTGGAGCAGTTGCAGCTAAAAACGCTGCAAAAGCTAATGGGCACCATTGGCCGCTGGCAATGCCTCTGGTGTGCCCTGCTTTCCACTTTTCAGGGCATCTGCACATTCCATATATTTATCTACGTCTTTCAGGTGAGTGGTAACGGTAAACGTTGCCCACATGTGCATTGTTTTTCAATAAATCGAATAGAAAATCTCATTCATCTATTTTGCGTCTCAACTGTGCTAGCTATGCGTGTATGTGGTTCAGTGACCAAAAATGTGTTCATATGTTAAAAGCAAACACGTTTGAGAGCAGCCGAAAACAAAAATTTCGTTTTAATATTCTGTTTATTATCAGAGTCCACACATGAATTTGTAAACAGGATTATATATTACTAAATATAGTAACAGATTTTTGTGTGCATTAACCTAAATATATGTGTTTATATACATAAGCAATCTTCATGCATTGTATCTTGGTTTATTGCACATCAGCAGGCACTCCCACTGATCTATATCAGGTGTTTGGCATGCGCTTTGAGGCTCGCGGCTCTCAGCTCTCAGCTTGCGACTTGTGTTAACCAAGGTTAATTTCGAAAGGTTACTGAGAGCAGCATGCAGGTTACCTGTCGAGCCAATGGCAACCGCTAAAATAACTAAATATATATTAATTAAGCAAAACAAAACCAAATACAAACAAATAATTTGAAAAAAAACTATATATGTATATAAGCAAACATTTTGTGGGCTAGACACAGACGACTGTCTGAGCAAGTTAAGCCACCAGGCACACTGGTTGCAAATAAATTGTTTGAAAACGCAAATCTATAATTGAAATATGTATATTAGCTGGTAGGTGTTGCTTTGGGTTGACTATCATTACAATGACCCTGCACACTTATTGTTAGATTTATAATTAGTTATGACCGGTTTGAATGCATTTGCTGCAAAAGCTGCACGAATATTGAAGGGATTTCTCATAAGTGATGATATTAACGCAATATTTTGTTTTATTCTTCTAAAAAATTCCTAGCAATTATTCAATTGACAATTGTTAATTAGCCACCTAACTGTTATACTTAAAGTCATTAAAACAGCATTTAATGCGTCATAAAGTAGGAAATATGTTTTACTATGAGTATTATTTTTTTAATAATTACTCCAATGGCAAAACAGTTGCACAAACGTTTTGTAGCATTGTTCAACTGCTGACCAGTGTGGCCAATGTCGTCATTAGAATAAATTGCAATCAGGTGCAGCAACAATGCATGTGTGAGCGAGAAAGAGCAGACAATAATCAAATTGAACTCGTGCAAATTGTACCTGCAAACCAATTTATCAAAGTTTTACAGCAAATGTGGCATGTGCACGCTTGGTTGCAGGTTGTGGTGGTCCATGTGTGTTGATCATGTCGCTATATCTAAGCCCACGCGCTGTGCGATATATAAAATGCCATTGTTGAGTTCTTTATGCAAATGCCTGAAACGTGACAAGTAACCGCTGCAGTACTCAAAGTGGACAAGCGGACATGGCGTGCCATAGACAGTCAAACAGACACAGACACAGTCACGCTGCTCATTAATAGAACCAAAAAAATAAAAAGGAAAAAAACAAATGCTGCTCGGTATTTTTGAAGAACTTTAACTTTTACTTGTTGTCGCATAAATGTTTTACTTTCCCAGCTACAGTGCGCTTCAACTTGAACTTGAAGCCGTTTCCTAGCACACAGACACTCACGTACGCTTAGTTTATTGCAACACGTTCAGCAACTGTATCGCACATCAACCTGTTACGCATACGACCCATGCGCCGCACTCGAGTTCGTTAAACAAACTCAACGTCTAAGCGTTGTTATTACTGCCAAACAAACATCAAAGCATTATGCAACTTACATTTGCTCATAGTATGCGTGTATTTAAAGTCAATGGCCCCTGCATTCGAATTTAAACTAATAACCACATGTCGTTACTTGTTACAGTTGCCATTGAATAAAACAGCCCATGCAGCGATAATTAATCAGTTTTCAAGTGCCATCGTAAATGGCAAATCGTAATTGCCATTAGCTAATTACAAGTTCAGTGCCTATCAAGCAACAAAAAACAAAACAAAGCATAAACTACAAAACAATATACATATAAAAAAACAGCTTTAAGTAACTAGAGCACTTGCACTTGTTAAAAGTTGACTAAACAATGATTTTCACCTTTGGACCTTGAAAATGTTTATGAACAATTTGGTCGCTGATAAACTTATATTGTATTCTATTTTATAGGGAAAATTAAGATAAGAAGTAGTTAAAGAATTTTAAGCGGCTTCCTCTCATTTTATGATTTCATTTGAACAACACTTAATGACACATTGCCTTAATTAGCTTTAGGCCAAACTAAATTAAGCATATTTTGTATTAATGAACTTGGAACCAGTTTTGAGTTTACGCTTCAGCCGTGACATGAATAAACAAACTTTCTAATTCTTAAATCTATAATTTGAATGCGTTTTCTTTTCACAGACATCAGCCAAGGACTATTGGTGTGCCAGACCAGTCAATTTGGCCCAGCTGGACATTGCCGAGTGGCGTAATCTAAGTCAGACCGCCAATGGCTGTCTTCTGCGCGATCTCGACTATAGCCAACTGAGCTACGAACAGGGAGAACTAATCAATTGGCCCAGCAATGCCAGCGAGTTGGGCTATAGAGAGTGCACCGAGTTTGAGTTCTCCGACGTGGATGGTACAGCTAGAACATTAGTACAGGATTTTAATTTGGTTTGTGGCAATGATATAACAAATATTGTGGAAACGTGCTTTCTTACGGGTGCTGCTGCTGGCGCAGTGCTCTCCGGCTGGATCTCGGATAGATTTGGACGCCGGCACACATTGATGGCCTTTGTGAGCATACAAACCATATTCGGTAGGTACTTGGGCAACTATAAATAGCGTTAATTGCATTTACTACAATTGAAGCCATGCCAATTTCGAGCTACGTTTATATTCTAATTGTCATTTGCATCTGTGTGTAGACTAGGATTTTAATTGACTTTAGGATGCTTATTCACATGCTCGACCTTGTACCTGACATTCTCACTCTCTCTCTATCTCTCTCACTCTCCACTACATTCGTTTGAATGTTTGGTGCACAGGTGGAATTTTGGCCTTCTCAACATCGTTGGCCATGTTCATGTCGCTACGTGTTATAATTGGATTCGCATCAATGACCGTGACTGTTGTTAGCTTCGTGCTAGTTGTGGAGCTGGTCTCTGGCCAGTGGCGCACTATAATCGGTATATTAAATATATTGCCAGTCGCCATCACGTATGTCCTATCTGCTGGCATTGCCTATTTTATACGAGATTGGCGCACACTACAATTGGTCATATCGTGGCCCTGGCTAGTGATGTTGTGCATTTGGTAAGTAGTCCTCTGGCATTGTTATCCTTTTTTTTTTTAATTCAATTTAATAGTGCCATTTCCATTGTATTTTGCTGTTCACTTCAAAGTCGAGTTGTGTAATGTGTGTGTGTCTAACGGCATTCTTTGCAACCACTGGCCAATCTATTGACAACATTTCAATGCGTGGCATCAATTAGATTTAAAACGAACAAAGCAACGTGCCACACATGCCACATTCCTGCAGAACAAAATATCCCTCAGATTAGCTGCGCTCTCTTGCACTCGAAGCAATTGAAAAATACCAATGGTCAGACACACATCAGCATTGCATTTATGGACTCTTTCTGCTCCAACAGGTATTGGCTACCGGAATCTCCACGTTGGCTGCTGGCCCAGGGGCGCCTGGAGGAGCTTTGTCGCCTGATTGAGCGAGCTGCTAAGATGAATGGCACCTTATTGCCTGCCAACTATCAGAAGACACTTGAGGCTGCGGTTCCCAGAGCGGCGCAACAATCTCCACCCACTGAGGTTGAGGGTAACAAAGTTGTGGAGGAGTCAAACCATGACCTGGAGCTGGAGCTGCATGTAAACCCTTTGGTGGTAGTGTTTGGCAGCAAGTATTGGCGCACCACCGTGCTCACATTGGTTATTTGGCTCACACTGATTATCATCTATTTTGGACTGACGCTGCATCTGAGCAATTTGGGTGGCAATATTTATATGAACAGCGCTGTGGCCGGCACCATTGAGGCCGTCTCAATATGCTTTAGCATTTTTGTTGTGCTAAAGGCGGGCATACGTAGCAGTCTCCTGGGTTATATGCTGTTGCCGGGTCTCTGCTGTCTGGCCACGAATCTGATACCGCAAGGTGAAAACAATCAGACCGGTGTCATAGCGCTGGCCATTGTGGGTGAGTGCAATGTAAATTATACTGACATATTCTACTAACTCTACAGATTTGATTCATTTTATAGCCAAGTGCTTAATTGGCGCCAATAATGCGATTATACCCACCTACACTGCCATGCAGTATCCAACAATTGTGCGGAACTTTGGCGTTGGCATGGGCAACTTGGCGTCGGGTATTGCACTTATTCTGGTTCCATTCCTTTGGCAGCTGGTAAGCAGCACTTCTTTATTATCTGAGCTCTATTTAATGCTTATCGTCTGATTTGTCCAGGAACACTTTGATGCACTGCTTCCGCTTAACATAATGGGTGCGTGTGGTTTAATCGGTGCCGCTGCTATTGCCCTTATGAAGGATGTTGAGTAGTTCTATAACTTTCAAATACATACACTTTATTTTTGTTTGTCTAACTGTGATATATTGGAAATGTGGTTCAATTGAGCCGGCACAAAATCATTTTTCTCAGCCTCTATTAAGGTACTTAATTTATATTTATAACTCACTGAAATAAACAAATTTTGTCTTACGAATATTAGAATTGTTAAAAAAATATAATTTACCAAAAAATTATTCATTTTTATTAATTTATAACATTTGTATGAGTGCGACAGCTTATCTTCTTGAAAACTTTGCATTGAATAAATAATACATAAGAAGTTTTTTTGTCCAAAGCTTTTATGACGTCGTATGCGAATAGGAGGAGGAACTAGGAGGAACAATATACCTTTGCATTATTTGTCAACGAATAAATTTGTATTTAATTTATATTAAATTGTTTATTTGTCATAATTAATATTGTTTATTTGTCATAAGTTTTATACATAGTTTGGCTTCTCTGCAGTTGCTGATTGATTAAATAAAAGTTTTTTTACAATTTACAAAAGACATTAGTAAGATCGATACTCAAATAGAGTAAAAGTGAAAAAGTTTTTAAATATGCTAAGAGGTGAGCTTCTACTAAGATTGTAAACAAAGCTTAAATTCGGCAAAACTATCATTATTGCAAGGTCCTTACACTTTATTACACATTTCATATTACCGTATATTATTTATAAGAATGAAATTAAAAGTTCTGCTTCCATAAACCCAAAACGAGATAAGCCTTTACAAATAATTAAATAAAAAAGTCTGCATTTTCATTTCATAAATTTTGTAGCTTTACCCAAGACACGAACCAGCGGACAAAGCTCTATACGCAGCGTTGCCACCAAACGTTATTTAAATTTTAATTTTGCGCTAATTTGAAAATTTTGTCACGTAGCCTGTTGTTCACACGATTCTCACAGATTATTTACAAAATGTAACGCGTTCACTTTCATTTGCAAGATGCGTTAACCGTCTTAAAACTGTTTAAGCAGTTATCGCATTCAACTGACAACTAAGTATATGCCGGACCATTACTATAAGCCATGCGAAACACATGCCGCACATAAATTTCAAGTCGAGAAACGCAAAGCTGCAAACGTGGCTATAAAACGGAGTGCAGAGCTTGCGGCGCCCAGCATTTCAACGTGTAACGGGCTGGCAAAAAGTAACTCAAGCCAACGGTAGCTCTAAATAAATAAAAATAGCTTTTGGGACTTGAACAGTATTTGGGTGTAGAGATCGTGATTTTGCGGAAGCGATTTCAGTTAAAGAATAAAAGCAACAACATGAAGCTGCAATTGATTTCGGTAAGTAATGAAAGGCTGAAAAAGTCAAAAGTGTAAAAAATGTAAATAAAACTTCAATGTGAATTGCAATTAAGCGCTTAATATGCGTGCGAGTTGCAGCGAAGGTCGTTCGGTTTTAGATCATAATAGCTTATATATATTTTTGCATTTTATAGAAAGTCCATTGAGTGGACTCAATGCAATGTAATTAGCAATTGACATTTGCTTGACGATTGTTAAAAGACAATACAAATTGCTGATATCATAAATATGCGATTTAATCATTAACAATTGTCTGCGTGCCAAAGAATTTCAATTGAAAAACAACAGCGAAGAAAAAATATGTTGCCAAACCAAGCCCTCAGGTCATAGATTTAACGAGCATTTGTTGGCATTAGCTGTGCCACGCCCCTGCAATGTATAAGCCCGAAACATACAAATTATATTTACAAGACTCTGTGGAATTTGCTACTGGGCTATTCTTAGGCTCAACAAAGATAGCGGATTGAGTCAAAGTGTTAAGCTTGACTTGACCCAAAGATCGCAAAAATTTAAAGAAAAATAATATTTATAATTGGACTGTCGATGTCGATGATAATTTCAAAGTCAAATATGCACAGCTAATTGCACTTGAGGGTCTGGCAAAAACTAGAGCAATCAATCAATGGCGGTAATTTGTTAAGCACTAAATGCTTATGAGTTTACTAAAATTTGGCCGCGCCTTGGCTTACACACACGCACACATATGTATTTCAAGGTCGCTTGTCTGGCATACTAACTCTTGCCAATGCGCTGACCAAGTTACTTGGGATTCAAGTCGTTGACTGGCCAACTGCTGTACGCATGTTAAGACATAAGCGAATTCTCAACTTACACATATATATACAAATACAAGATGCAGTTGCAGTAACACAAACACAGCCTCAAAATTTATTGCACTCACACATACATGCAGTGCTCCATAAAGCGATTGGGCGTAGTGTGTTAAGCCATTACGTAATGAAACTACACACACACAGAGGTATGAGCATAAATAAAGCGTTACACATTTGTGCAACGCCGAAAGTGCACTGACAACTATTTCCAGTCCATCGACCAAGTGTACACAAGTAAACGTACATATGTACCTTGGACAATTTAAATTATGGCATCACCCTGTTTATATATTTAACAGTCAATCACCTCATCCAAGCCGCGTCTCAAGGTTAAGAGTCCTTTAGCCGTTGTGTTGATCTGAAACTTTATACGGCTTTAAGCTGTTGCCACTCGAATCGTCTTTGTCAGCAACACCTACGCTACAGACTGCTCCTCAGTCTAGGGCTTGGCCTGGCATAACTCTTACTCATACAAATACCGAAAAAATTTTGTAATTTTCGATTTCCTTGAACCACAACATTGCCGAGGTGCAGCCATAAAAACTAATTAAAGCAAGTTCCCCTTGCAAATTCAAAAAAAAAATAGGTGTTTTGCAAAGCATGTACTTTTGGTTTTTCTTTATTATTAAACTTTAGCCAAGTAATTCACTTGACCAGTTTAGTGTCTGGGCAACCAGCCAACCAGCCAGTTGGACATTGGAATGTTTAGCTTCAATGCTCACAAGACACAACCAAACCCAAGCAAGCCAAAAACCCATAAAATCTAATAAAAATAAGAAATAAAAACTGGAACATATTGTTGTTGATTGAATACTTAATTAACAAAACGTTAAGGCGCATAAAATGAAAGCAACCTAAAAAGAAACTACAAGATTCCAGAAGCTCTATAATTGGTAATCAAAAAAATGTATGTACTTTCTGGTTTATTTTAGAAGTGCTATTTTTGAATTCATTACATTAGAAATGAGTTTATGAACTTCAAAAACTTTACATTTGAAATGTGTGGCGAAATTCTACCAACAATTAGAATTTGTTATTGGTGTTACAGCATAGAAATGTGTATAATTATATGATTAGCCATTTATTTACAGGTTCCGGCTTGAGTATGTACATATATGACTCAATTCTAATTGATCTTTAATCAAACAATTGGATTTTGGGTTTGCTGTTATATAATCAAAATGAATTCAAGTCATAGCTTGGGTCACTGATCTTGATCGCAATTAAAGCGGTCAGCTAATTAAAAGCTAAATCATAAATTGGCAACTTGTTTTGGTTTTTTGGAAAGTGCTCAAGCCTCAGCACATTAACTTGACGGCCACTTGTCCTAGACACTGACTTCATTTTTAGTTTTTTGAACCGGAAACAAGCCGAACATGAACCGAAAAATAGTTGCCACATGCCACGGAAAAACTAAGTTACCAATCGGTAGTTGCCAGTAGTTTTTCTTTGGCTCTTTGGGCCGTTGCCAACTGCTGAGGCATGCAAATTGCGCAATGTGCAAGTCGAGACAGCGATAACAACAACAAGAGCAGCTTACGGCTTAGACGGCTTAAAAGCCAACATTTTTCTACGCGATGTTGTTGCTAGTGTTGGTGGCTGTTATGATCGATCGGCAGCGAGGCGGGCGAACAATTTCTGCGATTTGCTTTATGTTCCACATTTATTGCTATTGCATTTACTTGGCTTTGTTATTGTTGCTGCAGCTGCCGCCACAGCGTTACAATTACAATTTGTTGTTGTAACACTTAGGCGGCATAAATAAATATAAACCAGTTTTCATCGAACACTATGACAGCTTAAGAAGTGCAACTAAAAATACGAGCTTATTAGTTGAAACGCAATGCCAGCGCCAAGAAGTTAGTTAATTAGAAGCTTTGTGGCCACCAGCGTGTCTTAATTGGGCACGAGCCATGCCTGCCACAATTGCCACATAGCTGCTTGCTTCAAATAATTTGGCGCAAGTCTTTTACATCCAGTACCTTAATGCCACTTGCCAACTCCTTTAACTTGCAGCTGGTGTGTAGCGTTGCCTTTGTTATGGTGCAAGCACAAAACTATCCGCCTCGTCTGAGCATACCAGGAGCCGTACCTGTTGGCCCACCACAACGTCAGCCCCTGCTCCGCGTGCGTCGTCCTGGCACCAGCTCTAATATCCGTCAGCAGCCTATTCTTCCCGCCGTGACGCAGCGCATTGCCATCGAGGAGCGCCCTGTTACGGAGGCTGCTGAAGATGATCAGCCCGATGCCTTTTTGCCAAATTTGCTACGCGAGCAGCAGCTGGCACAGGCGCAGCAATCACAGTTCCAACAAGCTGCCGCTGCATTCTTGAACGGTCAGACAAGCATTGAAGCGGCCACGCCCGTGCAACAGCTCCTTCAGCATGAGGACAGTCAGCCCACAGCTATACTGCCTGCACCGCCACGCTTTGCCGAGCGTCCTGCGCCAGTAGCCACGAACTTGAACCGTCCAGCCTTCAATGACTTTGGCATTGGGCGCTTTGAGAATACACAACGTTTTGGCTTGGAACGTGCCACACCCGCCGCACCAGCCCCAACACCACAACAACCACAGCGTGTAGCCATCATTCGCACTCGTCCGTCGGCTGCAGTGCGTCCGGAGGCACCAGCGCCTGTACCAGTTGCACGTCCCAGACCAAAGCCCGTGCAGCCACGACCCATCATTGATCAAAATCAACTGCAGGATGATCAACAGCATGCACAACAACAACAGCGTCGTCGTCCAGTGGCGCAAACCATACGAAAGTGGCGCGATGAAAACGAGGATGGTAGCATTACCTGGGGCTACGAGAATGACGATGGTTCCTTTAAGGAGGAATTCATTGGAACCGACTGTGTAACCAAGTGAGTGTCCCTATTCCATATTTAATGAATTTAACACTTAAGATTTTGCACTGAAGGGGCACCTATGGATACGTAGATCCCGATGGCAACAAGCGCGAATATCACTATGAGACGGGCATCAAGTGCGATCCTAATGCACGTAATAATGACGAGGAGCTGCAGGAGAATGGCTTTATCAACTATGAGGAGAACCGTGCCGTTTTGCCCAATGGCCTAGAGATCGACATGACGCAACTGGGCAAAAAGAAGTCCAAGCGTCCCAACAGCATCTTCCGAAACTAATTCACACACATCACACTATAATTACTCAGCTCCAGCCGTAGTCGTTTAAGTCAGCTCTTAAGTCATCAATTTATTTGTACTAATCTGTAATTATGTCCGTACTTTATTAGTATTTTGAGTTAAAGTGAGAAAATTAAATGTTTAGCCTGTATAAGTTTCAATACGAGCAACACTCAGTAAGGGCGCTGGCGTCTCGCGGGCGGCATACGATTCGGGGGCGTTATAGATATATCGAGAAAGTCTCCAATAGTGAATTTGGCCTGCGACAGCGTCTTGTTATCGTCAATGCCCTTTTGGCCCGTGCAGGTGACGCCGATTTCACGCATTTGAAAGTGATTATTGCGATAGCTGGGGAACACAATGGCGAAGTCAAAGTATGTACCCTTCTTTCGGGTATCCGGATTAACATCACGCACCAGAGAAGTCAGCTCATGTAATGTGGCGTCCTGCCAGGTGTATATCTGCAGTTCATTAGTCGGCACATTGTTGTACATGTACTCCGAAACAGAGTGATGGCGTCCCGTAGAACAGAAGACTCGCAGCAACAGCGGGCATGTCTGCGGAAGTAAATGTTAATAAATTGCCGGCTTGCATATGGATATATGTATCAAAACAAACCTTTTCTCGGTCAATTTGCTTAACCTGTGCCTTTTCTTCGACAATCATAGACTCTACATTCGCCATATTGTTTCTATTCAGCTGCTTTTATTCAATTTGTAGATTAAATCGAACAATATTTATTTTCACAGAATTGTTTGCAAATGGTTTTTTCTTTCAGCAATATTAGCAGGCATCATCCAACCTTAATTATCAACAGCCGCCACTATGGTATTTTTTAATCGAATATCGGTTATACGGTTCAAACATGCTTGAATCCAAACAATCGAGTGCGAATACGATAGCGATTAACAACAACGATAGCACTGGCGTTGACGATAATGTCGGACCTCTCGCTCGCACTTGTTCTGAATCATAAGCAAATGTGTAGGTGGGTATTATTGAGTGAGTGAACAAAAACAATGCAAAAACGAAATTAAAAGCGAGCGGTTGTGTTGTACTGAGTTCGCGGTGAAACGCAAAAAGAAAATTTGCTGCACAAATGACAAACGTCTAGACGCATTTTGGCACCTGATAAATTGCAATAACAGAAGAAAACTGGGCCCGGGCCGTGCCCAATTTCTCGCTAAAAGTTAGAAGGTTGTCAATTTCAACAAAACGCCGTGGTTGGCGTGCTTTTTCTAAGAATCAATCGAAAAACGGTATGTAAACGCAACACCTACGTTTATAATACACGAATTTAGGCGGCATTCGCAGCTAAATTTGCTTATGTAACGCAGCTGCAACTGCGGCAATTGATGCTGGTCTCTTTAGTTGTCGGATGTTTAAAAATACACACTCACGCTTGAACTTTTGCAAATGGTTACTGCATTGTTGTTGTTGTTGTTGTTGTTGTTATTGTTATTGTTATTACCTTTGGTGTTGTTGTTACATTGACTGTGCAGTTGCTATTTATTATTGTTTGCTCTAGTTTTGTTTATAAACATTGAACTTGCCGCTGCGGCATATGCTTTAAAATGCAGAAGTGCACTGCAGAGCTAATTAAATTTATTACATTGCCAATTACATTTGCATTTTCATTACAACATACTACGCACAAGGAACTGTTTTTTCCATCCGCCTCCGTTAACGTTATCTGCGCACTTACGCCCACACAGCATCCAGGAAACATTTTTATTTGGGGCATATGAGTTTTGTTCTCAACTGCTACTGCTTTTCGTTACTCTCGTGCTCGGGTAAAGCGTGTAATTTCATTACTCAACCGCTTAATTTGTTTGCCTGTGTGTATTGCGTAGTGACCAACAAAACAAATTTGAGAGTAAAGATCAAACTTCTCACGATGAAAAGAATTTTTCTACTTCAAGGAGCTACTTTGATATTTTTTTTTGCTTCCACACTTTTAAAGCATTTCCTTGTTTATAAATAGCAAGCTGTCTGGCTCAGTTTTTTCACAACTATTTACGCTAATAATATGCTTGTGTCATATATTTTTAGTGGTTGGGCAAGTTCACCGCTTCGCCTATTATTATATTAGCCCCTGCACCTTGTATATTGTTTTGTTGTGGCTGCTTGTTGTGATTGTTCCAACTGCTGGTTGCTTGCAAATTTTAATTGCTTTGGGCGTCGACAGCACCAACAGCAACAGCAACAGCCGCCAACGCAGTGCGCCCTTTTACGAGCTTGGGTTTTGCTTTTGCTGTTTCTGCTGTTTACCACGCAACACGAATTCCCACAAGAAGGCAGCACTTTTGGAAAATGGAAATAGCTCAAGCAAAGCCAAAAGCATAGAAGCCAAAAGTAATAAATTCTCGAATGCAAACAAAATCAACTCATGCTCGAATAACTCTATCTCGCTCTCTCTCTCTCTGCTGTGAGCGTTCTCGGCGCTGAACGTGGCTACAAATCTCGACCTTGGTTACTACAGGCGACCCTTGGCTAGCCAAAGGGCAGTGTCCACTTAAAGTGCGACTAAGACGCTGTCGCCAATTTGTCTACTAGACATTGCCTTTGGTATTTGTTTGTTGTTCTGCTTAGTTAAAATAACACAATAACATTGCGACTAAATCCGAAACGCTTGTATATCTGATATAATGAAATGCCTTGGGAGTCCAATTGCAAGGCATTTGCTAATTTCTTGTTGCGTAAATATATGAAACTGGAGCCAATCATTGAACTAAATTCTCGAACAACTTTCGATGCATGTGCTACGTTTTAGCTGACCAAGGCGCACATACATATGTATATAGATATTTATGTATATACGTTTTGTAAATATCAAACGTAGCGTTTCCTTCGATTCTACGTCTTTGCTGACGCAAAAATTATGAAGCGATTTTAAAATAAATTCAACTCGACGCTGTTGTTGTAGTAGTGGTTTTTAGTCTAGAGATGGTCGCGTGTTTGGGACTTTTTTTCTTTTTATCTATCAGATATATATACCGATTTAAATAAGGTGTGAACCTGTTGCATCAATTCAAGAGAGTCACGATTGTCGCCTGCTACTCATCTCTATATCTCCTCTTGAGTTATTTTTATCTACACACGCCTAGTGTTTTATTTTTACTTTGACTTTATTATTATTTATACTTCGACAATTGACGCATTGGTCGCAGCTCTTTAGTCAATTGCCAAGACTTGTGGCTGCCTGGAATTGAAATTGCAATTGAACTGAACTCAACTGACGTCACAGCGTAGTATACGCAAATACCAGACAATCAGTGGTGTTGCCG
Organism: Drosophila busckii; assembly: GCF_011750605.1. Lineage (NCBI taxonomy): Eukaryota > Metazoa > Arthropoda > Insecta > Diptera > Drosophilidae > Drosophila > Drosophila busckii. Next base: position 11,052,681 of record NC_046607.1, read on the forward strand.
ATTGATACGACTATGGTTGACGCTTGTGGGCTTAAGTATTGTTAGTTAGTTGGGCCCCAATATGTATTTATTATACGTGCATATGTATGTATGTCAATTAACAATAATAACAACTGTTAATTGTTATCAATAACTGGGCATAACTTGCTCTCGCCGGCCTGCGATTGAAAGCGTTAAAATTCGTTGCGTCAGCTCGAATTGATATTGTGATAAGTAATGTCATATAACGACCAGCACTTGTCAGTGATTTATGATTTTGGCTGACAGCCTGTTCTACCTTATGCTTATCCTTATAATTAATTTGGCAATATGGCATAAGTCTTGGATTGATTCTGTTACGCCCGCAAAACGGGGGCATCTTACTTATTTTTTTTTTGGAGCAAAACTATTTTTGCGTTCGCTTTGATATGTCCCAGTTGCTACTGACAGTTGACAACAAAAGGGCTTGTCTTCCAAATGCGTCAAATGGCCCAAGGCTACATGATAACCATCTTAGTTATGTGTGTATGTTTGAGAAGCGAGCAACGTGCATAGAAGTGCGCACATTCAAGCAAAACGCAAAAAAGTAGTACTCCCCAGGTCTGGCACTACCGACAGTTGAAGACTCTATATAAAGAGACACATAACCGTCATACTGGTTGACGCTGTTCCTTCAACTTTATTTAAACTTGAATATTTCCGTTGCTATGTATGCATTTGGGCTTAAACTCTCTAAATTTTCTAAACGTGTTTTTTATGATATAATATATAAGATCATACGGACATATAGACAAACATATTTTCAAGAATATATCAATTTGTTAGGGTAGTTTAGTCTGGTAGGAATAAATATGATTCAGCTAAACTAAAAGGCTGCTTACACTTTTCGTACAGAGTCTGAAACTTAAATAAATCAAACATTTGTCGTTGACGTTGAGCGCACTGTGGCAGATAAAAATGCCATTTCCCTTATAAAAAAAGAGAAGAAAGTAAAAAGACACACACACAACTAGAACTGTTGAGCATATAAGGATTAAGCTTCAGTATTTCATATTTCAACGCAACGGTACTTTTAAAGCTACTCGATGAATAAAACATAATTGTAACGGTTTAATTTAATAAAACAAAATGATGTCTGATTCTTGCAACACTTATTGACCTTTGTTGTAGAATTGGTTTAATATTTTAATTTTAATTTGCAATTATTGTATTTTATTGTGCACAATGCTGCCAACTTTAGATATTTTTTGTAATGCAACTAATTGTATCGACCAGGTAATGCCGCAGTGTGTGTTGGATATAATTAATAAAGTTATCATGTGCAGTCAACAATACAATTTTGTGACAAAGCTGAGAGCCACAAAAACACTCACACTCATAAACTCATGTACGTGTACAATGTACATGCCTACAAAATAATATACAATGACAAAAGTTGAAAAGGCTATAGCAAACCAATCACAGCTGCAGCTAATGAGCGTTAGTTGAAGCTGTGGGAAACAACTGCTAACTGCCAAATGGAATTTATGGCGATTACATTAAATGTGCATTGAATATGATTTTTGTTTTGAGCCCGTACAGAAAAACCACACACTGATTTCGCTTAAAGCTGCAACTGCTGCATCAACAGCGACCAGCAAATCATTGCCATGCCAATATGTGACATTTGTTGCGTGCTCCCGCGCCTCCGCCCTCATTCTCAAACGCCCACACACCCACAAGTTCATACGCCCATACTCATCCGCCCGATGGCAATGATTATTGCGCATACGCCAAGTAGGCAGCACAACATGCATTGTATACAGTAACACGTAGACACACGCACAAACACACACACACAGTAGAAGTTCACATAACTCTGTACACAATGTTCAATTATAGAGCAGAGCACACCGACGAAAAAAGAGTAGCATACTTTTAGGCGGGTGAGGATGACTGCAAATCGAAACGAACGAAAGTAACTCAAGTTGCCATAGATGTAACTGCAAACCAAGCTTAACTTAGTTTTAGCCTGCATACCTGCCATACATTTCATCAAATTCACGTGCAACCTCACTTAAAGTTCAACTATCTGTGTGCTAGACGAAAGGCTTGACCTTTTATTGCATTGTACATGTTTCCAGAATGTGGGCGTTTCTACTAGTACATAGACAACTGGCCGAGTGTGTTACACATAGCAGACACAGCTTCACTGATTTTCATTCCATATACAAACAGGGAATCTTTTTACATCACAATTTATGACAAATTTTATTCAGGAGATTTCTTTATTTGCAAACTCGAAAATATGCGAAAAAATATTTGCCCATCAAAGCATATTTGTAAAAACTCTATAATTGGATGTGAAATAACACTAACATAAAAAGGATAAAATTCAGCAACATTTTAGATGTCATTAACTATAAAAAAATTTTAAAGTTGTACTGCAGCATAAAACTATTGCGCATCTATTCACACATTCTATGTACATACTCATATGCAAGAGAGTTTCAGTAACTGCGTAGATTCATCCACACATTGAATTTCCATGGAAATATGCAGAAACAAGGCCAGAGGTAGCACTATGGTTGGCAGCTAGCTGCTATTCTCGTCAGACCTGCCTACGCCCATTTGCAGGAAATATATAGAAAAAAGATGAAAATATACAACATGAAATTGTTGCATCAATTTTCAGTTGCAAATGCAGTTTTACTTTACTTGATTAACTGTTTTAAAGCGAAATCCCGAGCAAAATGCAATTAAATGAGTTGCAGCAAAACTTTCAAAGGGCATGTTAAGCAAGAAAAAAAGCTGATTTTTTCCTGCGAAATAGCTTGCAGCGTCTATTTTTAACTTGCCCAGGGACTTCAGGCAAGTTCAGGGCTGAAGAGCTACTTAGCACGCCAGGCATGGTACTGGACGTACTACTTATAATGATGACTGCAATTATGAATAAGCGAAGGTCACAGTTTAAAAACGTCTGCTCTAATGTTCATATGTTCATGTTAAATTTTAGAATGCGAGGGAAAGCAAAGTAATGACGTCACGCAGAACGCACACAATTTGCATGCCAACAACTCGTTAAATCAGCTCGAACACAACGCTTACTTGCAACTTGCTGCTGCTTGCACGTGCCTCACATGAGGGAACTAAAATAATTTCGAACTCTGCCGCCATATTATTATTTATGCAAATTATCATATATTCCTTTTTTCTTACGGCTTGTGTATTTATTAGTCGTTGTGGGGCAATAAGATACTCAGAGTATCAAAATGCATACGTCATGCCAAGCTACAACACTTCCCCACAATCAGTGGCTGACTGTGTGTGTGTGTGTGTGTGTGTGTATGTTCAAGGAAATCAATCATCCAGAAATAGATCAACACATAGTCCGACTATATAACAATATTGGCATAGTCCTTTCTCTTACGCTCTCCGCTGTACTCTGGTTTGGCGTCACTCTTTACGATTTTGGCTATTGTTATTGTTATATATACTACACTAGGCCATGTACATAGTCACTGCCTTTGTTGCGTACAGCGCGGTCAACAAATGAAATCAAGCTAAGCTCCTTTCGCAGCGGGTGCACGTTGCGGCGATGTCTGTTGTGGCACGACGCGCTTTAAAATCTGCGATTGACAGCTGCTTGGGGTGGGGATGGAGGGCATGTGTCAATTTGTTATTCATTGAAAGCTTATCGCTCAATATACGTAATTGCATGTTAATTTACTGAAACAGCTAAACGCATGCTTCATTACCTTTTCAAGCTAAAGACAGCTTTGACACATGTGACTTAATATTAATAGACTTTGTGGTAAATATTCCAAAGCACACCAACACTTTTTATAGCATACAATTGTGCGCTAATCAAGGGTCCATCAACATAAAATAATAAAATTGGCAAAAAGTTTCCTGCCGCCTTTTCGTACAGGTGCTGGGCATAAGCAACAGCAACAACAAGAACAAACTTACAAACGAACTCAAAAGACGACGTCATTGACCACAATGACGCCAGGCCAGGCCAGGCCAGTCTGCTGGGCTTATTTTCATTCATTCATAAAATAAAAATTCGCCAACTATTAATCACCAACACGCACATACTACATACACAAAAGTATCAATATACTATACAATATATCTATACAATATAGAAAACAATAAAACCAAACAGAGTTGTGGATCAACAGTGCGTCACCAACTACTGACCTCCCCACTTACATATTGATTGCCTTCACGTGCCACAACTTGGTAGCGCCATGCCACCTCTCTTGTCTCTCTTGGTATTTGCCATCTTGCCTTGCGGCAAATAAGCTCAGACACGTCTGTAGCTTTTTCTATACTTCTGTGGGAGGCAATTTTATATTTGTTTATGGTCGTAGTTGTTTATGTGTCGCTCTAAATTTGTGCACTACGTATTATATAAATGAACGTAAACGTGCCCCTGTGCGTAAGCGAAGCCGTAAGCTTAGACTTAGTTCAGCGTCAATATGCAGCCTTGAAAATGTTTGATTTCCGTGTCAATTGCTACTACTTTAAATTTATACTCAAAATGCTAAAACAACATTTATAAATTGCTTACTCGTTTTTACCTTTGCAGTTCCCCGGGCATGTCTGAAGCGCATAAGTCCAATAACTGTGCTGTTGGTCCTGGAGGCGGCGACGCTGCTGCTGCTGCGACGACGACAAATCACAGCAAAAGCAACAAAATGAAATTAAAATCGGCGCAGAATAGCAGCGATGGCGGCAGCATAGAGAAACTCTCACCAGATCAGGATATCTATATTAATGCCGCCGATGGTCTGCCGAGTCAGCATCCATCGCTGCCTCTGGAGACTACAGTGGACAGCGATACAGAGCCAGAAGTGGATGCCGATTCGTTTGATGATTTACCCACATCCATTATTGTTACAAACATACACTCGGAGGTGTTTACCAACCCGGAGCTTAAGCACGACATGGAGGAGCTCTTTCGCACATTTAGCGAGTCAGCCACCTTTCAATGGCTGCGCAGCTTTCGCCGGCTGCGCGTCAACTATGACAACGCTGTGGCAGCGGCCAATGCACGCATCAAGCTGCATCAGTATGAGTTTAACAAAAAGACAGTGATCACCTGCTACTTTGCCCAGCCGGTGACTCCAGTCAACAATAAGAACCTGCAGCCACCAGCGCCGGTCAAACAGTTCCTTATCTCACCGCCCGCATCACCGCCAGCCGGCTGGGAACCGCGAGAGGAAGGCGAACCACTGGTTAATCACGATCTGCTAGCCGCTTTGGCCAGTCTAACACCCGGCGAGTCGCACGAGCTCCATCCACAGAGCGAGGATCAACCGGCGATAATAGTGCACACGGCTATGCTGCCGGAGAATGTTGCAGCCGGACCCAAGTCAGCCATTGTACAGACCAAGTGTCCGGAGCGCGCCTAAGCAAGCTCAGCTTGAAACTGTTGTCTTTCAGCATGGCATGGCAAGGATCAGAGCATGGTAAAGCCCAAGACGGAATTGTAGCCGCCCAGGCGAGTGTAGAAGGGAGCAAAGGCAGAAACGGATGAACGGATGAACGAATGAACGTTGAACGCTCAACCCTTTACTGGTTGAATAACCGTCTAAAACGGCTACGTACCTTTTTGTAAATAATAATTTTTGAAATAATTCGATTGTGATTATTTTACACTTGTGTATTTCTTTTATTAAGTACTCTTTTATTGTACAAGTAGTTTGAATATAGTTTAAAGCGTTTATCGTTTTATGCGTTTCTCAATTATCGATAAGATGGCTTTGATCAATTGTGCGCCCAAGATGTGCTGCTATCTAATGTAATTCTAGATGTGTTTGTTGTTTGCATATAAATACATACATGCATAAATATTGTCCTTCAAGATTTCAGAATTCACGTTTTTGCGCTCTCGCTCTCTTGGTGTACTCGTTGTCAATGTCAGCAAATGTACTCGTTACTCTTGTTACGCGATCCACAAATCCAAATATCTAACTGTACCTACTTACATTATACTATGAAACTAACTACGTACATATATGTGCATCCGTACATACATACATACATGCACACTTGCCTACAACACGAATTTAAAACCAGTAACGTAGGTGTGTGTGTGTGTGTGTATGCGTGATTTAGATATCTAAATGTATATGTAAATGTTAATCTAATTGTAAGCGCAGATAAAACGGAATAAAACTATATTTATCTTATATTAAATTGCATACGTACATTTATATATACATATTTTAGTGCAAAACAATTTAAGAAACGATAATTGGAATATATGTATTCAAGTTTGAAATGAATGTTCTCAAATGTACCAAAAAAAAAATAAAAACAAAAAAAAATGTAATTTCCAAGTTGTCCAAGTTAAGACTTTTTAATATAAATGTTTAGATAATTTATACTTTTTAATCGAAGCTATTTACACTTGGAGCAGAGCACGGCATCTTCTAGGCTCAGCTGGAGCACTATATGGGTAAGCTTGGAAAACTTGTGATTGTTGACCCAGCTGCAAGTCCATCTGCCAAAGAATGCGCTCTAGACAAACAAAAGCCAGCAGGTGGCTGCATTTTCATTTCGCCAGCAATAAGCTTGATTATTTTGATCCTGTCTAGATGGTCGCTTGTCGCTGGCTTACAGCATTCTCTGTAATAATAGCGACAAATGCTTCAAGTGATGGTCGAAACCAGGACAAAATTGAGGTGGCCGGTAGCCGGTTTTATAATTTTCCATAATTTTAACTTAACATTTCAAGTGAACATAGACGAGAAGAGTTTTCAGTTAAAATTGTCTGGTTATGTAGTGGGTAGACAGCGACTTCAAGGCGCATCCGAATTTCTGATTTTATTGAAGTTGATAAAACTAAACTTAAATGCAGTCGCTGGGGACAACAACAGTCCCCCAATGCAAATATGTGTGTATGTGTGTGTGTGTGTGTGCGTTTGTGTATGTATGGAATGCTTAACAACAATAAAATGTGTATGGAAAGGCTTTGGCATCTCTTATTTGCTTTGCATGGTCTTAAGCGGCACCATCTGCTCGGGATCGTCAGGATAAACACTGTCATGGCGTTGCTTTCCTCCAGCACATTGAGTGAACCAAGTATCTCCTTTGCCAAAGTTCTCACCATCCTCTATAGACTCCGGCATGGGCTTGTTCATAGTCTCCGGCAGGAACATAACCCAGAAGCCGGACACCAACGCAACAACGCCAAACAGAACAGCTGGTATCTTCGGATCGAACGAGTCCCCCAGCAATGTGATCAAAGGCGTAAGGGCGCCAGAGAGACGCGCACACATCGAACCCAATCCCATGGCAGAGTTACGTACCACCGTGGGAAACAGCTCCGCGGAGTAGTTATAGATGACAGCAAAGGAGCCAGCAATGAGCAGCTTTCCCAGCATCACAATGCTCGTCGAGAGCGTGCTGCCCTGTGCTATAAAAGCGGCAACAATGCAGCACAGACCACCGCCCAACATGAGCGTGGAGGTAATGGACCGACGTCCTAAGCGATCGAGCACAAACACTATCGCCACATAGGTGGGGAACTCCACCAGACCCAATAGGAACAGAATCAAATAGGGATTTCCATAGAGCTTGCCCGCGCTCAGGGACAAGCCATAGTAGACAATCGAGTTAGCAAACCAGCAAAGGCACACATTGAGCGTCTTCATGCGCAAGTTGGGCGTGCGGAAGAGATCACTTAGGCCAGCTGAGGACTTTTCCTCCACGGCTGCCTGCTGCTTGGCCTTCTGCACATAGTAATCCTTGTCCACAGCCTGGCCAGAGCCATTGATGCGCAATCCTTTGGCAACAATATCAACCGCCTCGGCTGGACGTCCCTGCGCCCAAAGCCAACGGGGCGACTCATCCATTAGCCACCAGTGGCCCACAAACAATAAGCCATGCAAGCCATAGACAACCTGCAACATGGTCCGGTCCTTCACAATTGCACCCCACCCAGCCACCAGCATGATGCCTCCAGCAAACACAGCCTGCAAAGAGATCAATGGTCAAAAGGTATACGCCAAGCTTGCCTGTACCTCTACTCACCTGGAATGTAATGCCGCAAACCGTGCGCTTGGTAGGACCGACCAGCTCCATTGTGAGCACAAAACCGCAGATGTAAGCGCCGGCAGAGCCCACAATGCCCAGCACAAAGCGCGTTGCCATTACCGAGAAGTACTCGGGTATAAAGGCCACACCCACGCCCACGAATAGCTGCAGCAATGCCGACCAACAGAAGACTGTCTTGCGTCCCACTTTGTCAGCTAGACCGCCCAACGTCACAGCTCCCGTAAAGGTCCCCAACATAAATACCGTTTGAATAATGGCGCCCATCCAGCGGCGATCGCAAACAAAGTTCCAGTCCATTGTGCGAGAGGTCTTATAGTAGGTCGTATCGTAGACATACTTTTCGCAGGGTATCACACTCTGATCTCCGGCAGTTATATTATACATATGGCACGAGTCTAACTCGCCAGTTGGATTCAATGGAATGGCTTGCAATATGGCGCTGGAGTTCCAAGGTGGCTGCGAATGGCTACTGTTGTCTACGCCGGGTATAAAACAACGATGATCCGGCACGGCGGCAACTGTAACCAGTGAAAGCATGTGCATGCCTGCGGTGAGAGCGGAGAGGACTTGGAGAAAGAATTGTGCAAATTGATATTTGCCAAATTCACCTGCAAGGAAATAAATATTAATAAGTATTATGTAGCTATTTGATAGTTTAATCAGATTTAAATATACAACTATATATGTATATGGTATTCAAATGTGCAGCCACGGATGTGGCTGTGGCTGCAATGATGCAGGGGGATGTGGCCGCCCCACCTGACGAGCAGGACCAGCGTGCGGATTTCTCTGCGAAGAAATCACGATATGATTACGTGACCATATTACCCAATGTGAAATGTAAAATCATTGATTGCATTGAAGTGCTCCTAAAGGAAGTAGATAGATCGAGTGATCAATGGCTGTGCTCTTTATGCTTCCGCATGTTCAGAATGAAGGAAAGCAAAGAGCGGCACCGGGAGGTGTGCGGAAAGAAGGAGTTTGGAGCACAGTAAGTTTTGATTTTAATTTTAATATTATTAAGTTTTAAGTTTCTTTTTATTTTTTATTTACAGATGCGGCAAGTGTGGGGGTCTTTTTTATGACAAAAGATTTTGCAATATGCGTATTTTGCAAAATACGCATATGCAAATCTGCAATGGCTGTGCTGGAGACGAAATTTTGGCAGAGCTGCGCCGAAAAGCACCAGGAGTAGTTACAGTGAAGTTTGACTCAACACCATCGTACCATAAAAAAATAATTATATACAGTACCTATGTACAGTATCTATGTACAAAATTGAGAAAGTTTTGTTTCTATATATATATACATATATATACATATTGATATATATATTGTATTAATTAATAAACTTTCTTTTGCAGATGTGGCAAGTGTGGTGGCTTATTTAAGCACCGGTGCAATGCCGGAGTGCACTTTAAGGCGTGCACTGGAGAAGTGCGAGAGCGAGCCACTCGCCAAGTGTTTGACTTGATGTCGCAGGAGACGACGGCAAGTGAAGTAAGTAAATAGAAATTAATCGAATTTTTTTTAAATTCTTATTGTTTATTTTGTTCTTTTTCAGCTGATGGAATTTGACATAACATAACTAAATAAACAATGTTGCACCGTGTCAGTCGCTGAAGCCAACTTCACGTTGCTTAGCCTTTTCCATCACTGACGACGCTACGGAACTACGTTCGAATATGCCAGTTATAGAACTGGAATATCACTCTACCAGGGCCTATAGATTGAATCCCATGTTAACGGTCAAATATTACCCGCGCACTTCAAATACTATTTATGTTACATTCTCCGACATATGTATATGGTATTCAAATGTTTGTAAATAATAATTTCGCAGGGTTATCAGTGGTCTTAATGGGGCGTAACGCGACATATTTCACGGCGTCGATGGAATTGTCGTCACTACAAACACTATATATATTCATATGTATGTGGACATTGCAATTAAATCAAGTGGAATTTATTCAATTCGATTTCAATTGAAAGGCATACAAATGCACATTGAAACATTTGCAAACAGTTTCGTTGGGTTATTTACTTCTTTTCACTCGTGCTGTTGACAAGTGCTGTTTAAGAAAAAGAGGGAGGGGCAAGTTGGCGCTGAACTGAATTGATTATGACAAAAGCTTTTTGATTTTTGCCCAGGCTCGTCGGTGATCTCTATGTAGCCTAGATACCAGACGCTTCGCAGGGTCCAATGTTCGCTTGACAATTATAAACTATTTGTTCCCATATATCTGTAAATATATTGATTTATGCAATGCCACAATAGTTACGTACACATATAGAAATAATCTCACACGTGATGTTACTGTCTAAGAATTTTGCTTATAGTGCTCCCGGAAAATTATGTCATAGATCAGCAAAGCATTTAGTGTTTTTAATTAATACCAGTTCGACATTGCGACGACAATCTTTAATTAAATTCAATTATGCCCCATATACATAATCAACGTTACAAGCAAACGCACGATCGATAAGTGACGGTAATGCTATATAATCGAAAGCTAAATTGACACCTTCTGTAGCGCTCAGTTCTAGTATCAAAATCAAGCATTGAGCGGATTATTTTATATGCCCAACCTATCAAATATAAATGTATGTACGTATGTGTGGGTTTATTGCACGCTTGTGGGATTTATTGGCACAAAAGTTGGTCATCAAATGAGCTACAAAGAAACTAATAGGTTATTGGCTTAAAATTTTATTAATTTAGTTATCACAAATTCTAGATTGCTGTTGAATTGATTTGTTTTAACAAGTTCATATATATTTGTAGCTAATTGGATAAACATTTTAGAACTCCTTGAAAACTATACCAGTAGAAATTGAAGGTTGCGTTAGAACAGACTTTGGATTGGCAGCTCTTGTGCTTGGTTAACTAACTAGTTAACTAGACGAGTTAGCGGTTTTAATGACTTTACAAGTACATTATAAACTTTGGTTCTACTATGTAGTACAAATCATGGTCATATGTGGCATAAACAATGCTTTGCGGCTGGCTGGTTAGCCAACTATTGTCTGATGATTTCAAATTAGTTGATGGGCTTAATTTTGCAAATTCAAATCAAGTTTACGCCCACCTGATCATCTACATACATTTGTTATGCATGTAGCTTGTTTTATTGTTTTGTGGTAGGTTAGTGCTGTTTTGGCATTTACATATTTTAAACAAAACTGTGTAAAATGGAAAAATCTAGGTTTATTTTTAGTTTTGTTCTATGGAACTGAAGGTTGTTTCATGTGCTCCACATGCTTATACGTAATTATTGAAGAAATGAACAAAACTTATTATCATAAAGAACGCGTACATAAAGCTATAATTAAAATTCTACCTTGACTAGCAGACAACATACAAAAAAAGCACGAATGAAAGTTAGCCAGTAAAATAAAACAAAAAAAACAAAAAAAACTGTAACAAAAACCAGTTTTCAAAATTTTTGCATTAGGCGACGTCATAAAGAAATAAATACATACGTACATATACATATGTACAAAGTAAATGGTATTTGTCTCTTAATACATATGTACATAAGCAAATAAATATTTATAATTGAAGCTGTGTGTATTTGCTAGTGCTATTAAGTAAAAGTCGCTAATGCGGTCATTAATCTCCAGGCGGTTGAAAACGTGTTCCTCAAGTCATATTTAGACCTTAACAATATTATTTATGGGTAAAAGCAATTTGCAATACTGCAGTAGAGTTGTTAACAAATAAAAATTGATTGATAACCTGACAAATATTTAATTCAGTTCAATTACTTTATAATTTTCTTGACTCGCAGTCATCTACTAATCTCCGGCACCTGCATTTGTTTATAACACAATTCTAACTCTAGGTAAATATCATGAAAAGTCGTTTTAATTTGCTCGCTACTGTGTAAATTAATTAGAATCATGTATACTGCCTTAACGGAGATTTTACCAAGTCCCACGTGACAGCTACTTAGTACTTATGATAAGATTTGTTTGCTATATAGACATATGTATATATATACAGAAATGTTTGTTTAAAGCTATATTTGGTAGGTGCAATATGCTCGTGCTCCCAGTTCCGCTTGTTAATTGTCTATCAATTTAACTAACCTTGATATTTATTAAATTTAAAAAGCAAAACGCTATGCTTAAAAGCGTATTAGCTCGGCACTTTTGGCGGCAAAACTTAATAGATTTGGCGTTTTTGATTACAATTTTGATTGTGTGCCCCCAAGCCATGAGACTCTTAAGTAAATGCGATTGATAAGAGCTCAGACTAGTGATAAGCAAAGCAGCAGGCCAAACTATCACATCAACTACTTCAGTTGCAGTTTTTTTACTCTTATTTATATGTGTACATACATAGCATATATGCATAGCATAGCCGATAAGCGTGCTCTTGATAAGAATCAGTCACGATTGGTAACCAATAGTCACTTACCCAATTTGCCCATGAGCTCCTCTAAAACATAATCCACAGCCATTTTAACGTTAAGATTTGCACGACGTTTAAACCGGGTAAAAAGAACGAACTCAAAGTCAAGATATATTTTGGTTGAAGCTATTGACTCAAGTGGCGAAAATTTGCATTTTATGCAGAGTGAAGCGTGGAGTTATATGGCAGCTATATCACTATGATCACTGTATACGCTCGTCTGCAAGCCGCCGCGAGCGCAGCCGTTCTGGCAAAAAGCTAAATGCCAACTGGAAATCGAATGGGATTTGAGTTGAGTGAGCGAATCATTCGAGTCGCGGCTGAATAGCACACATGAAGAGTAAACACTGAGCCGATAACGTCGCTACCCAAGTATATATACATATATACATACATATATGGCAAAGAGAGAAGCGCTGCAGATTGGGAGCGGATCGTTCATATTGAGCACGTAAATGAGCTGAATTTATTAGATGAGATAACGTTTAATCTCTAACATGGAGGTGCACAAGAAGAGTGTTAGTTAGTTGGTTAGTGTTATTAAGTGGTATTTCTAGATCAAAGTCCTAGCATGCTTTTCATATTCGAAAGACACAATTCATTTTTATTTTCTATAGTACAAAATTCTAGCAGTTTTATAAAATAGTATAAATTCCTAAGAATTTATTCACATTCACCATGTGCGATGCAACCATTTCGGACCCCATGTCTTTCTTATACTTGGATATGCTGATATCAGTTTTAATTGAGGACACCAAGGAGCTGAAAACGGAATTCAATACCAAAATGGAATTTATACATGAACAAGAGCAACACTGTTTGGAAAATGCAAAACATGTAAAAGACAAGCTTTGCTAAAAAAAAAAAATTTTTTTTTAACTTTATTCCTGCAGCTAATATTCGTGGATCAGTTTATAGTATCACTTAGGGAGTGTGTGTATAAATTGGAGATCGAGTTGCAGGAGAATGAGAATGATTTACTCGCTGCGGAACACCTCGTTTCTCGTGCCGAGGATTCGCAAAAACTAGACAATATTGCCAATATACCATTTAAGCCAAGCCACTATGTAGATCTTATAAAGTTGCTTATATCGGCAGATAATTCGGCAGCGCAGTGCAGCAGCCTTAAAACAGAAATCGAACAATACAATAGCGATGCAGCTCAACATGAAGAGCCTCTAAATGTGGTAAGCACGTGGCTTAAACTTGTCCTTAGCGGCACAAATTCAAATAGTTCCGTAGGTTTCCAATATTATTATGTACCATGCTATGACCCTGCAGTCCTTGGAAGAGCAAATAAGTAGGTTGGAAAAAATGACGGAAAATGTTACAAAGAATTTTGCCGAAATCAAATATCAATTAAAAATTAGCAGCCTGGGCACCAAATGCGTCTGCAAAATGGCAAATGATATGAACGATATGAATAACATATACCGTAGCTAATTATATATAACTATTGTATATATTTTATTTTTGGAAAACACCTCTGTGCTCGATGAATATGATACATAATAATACACATGTATGTAAATGCAATTAAAGTTTAGCTTTGTGCTTACAACTAGGGTCTTCTTTTCAGGATATTTTGTTTAACTAGTTGTTGGCATCGCGGAAAAACAGCACATCATCTGCTATAATGCTAGTGCTAGTTTTTTGGTTGCCCTGCTGATCAGTGATTTCGCCATATGTTATCTTGCCCTGCACCAGAGTGCGTTGACCCTTCTTCAAGTACTCGAGAACAGATTCACGCAAGTTCGGCTTGAATACAACTACACGATGCCAGTCGGTACGCTGTGACCAGTCCCCATTCTCATATCTGTGAAATACAAACATGTGGAATCAAAAACATGACAGGTAGCTTGTTTCTTACTTATAGTTGGTGTGTGTTGCCACTGAGAATGTAACAACTGGGTGCTCCTGGGAACCGCGCAACTGCGGATCGGCACCCACACGTCCCAAAATAGTTACAGTATTCACAGCTAAATAGTAAATGAATCAATTAACATCAATACACTCTTTAATATTTTAGCTACGCACTTTTTTCAATTTTCGCGGGTGCTGCAGACGAGGCACCGCGTGCCGCCATTCCACGAAGCCCATTGAGCAGCGGCTTCAGCTAAAAAGACAACATAATATGAATTTCTGTGTGCCGACAACTAAATTAGTCTATTCAGAATAATACTTACAAAGTTTTTGCCTTGTTGCATCATTTTCAGCGTGTTTTTCTTTAAAAAGCGGCAAGTTGATTTCAATTCGCAAGAACAGCTGTTTACTGGTGAGCAATGTTATTTTTAACATAGAATAGGTAGCACTTTAATAACAGTGCATGTTAATCGGGCTTCTACAGTTTTAGTATTATTTTAGTATTCGGCATATGGACAGCTTTTGGAAAATAGCGCCATCTACCAATTTGATTGTATTTCTATCGGTTTTTGGAGTCGACAGACGAAAGCTTCATCTATCGCACTTGACTGCGATTTTTTGTATTTGAATTTAAAAGTCGAGTTTATTGTTTTTATGTTTAGTGGTTGTATACTCTTATACTTGATTGTAGCGATCAAGACTTCGGAGTTCGAAGACGAAAGCGCCATCTATCGCACTTTATTGTTATTATCGCACTTTCTGTTTATAAGTTGTATACTCTTATACTAGATTATATTGCTCAAAAGCGCCATCTATCCCACTTGCTGGCTTTCGAGTTAGAGCACAAACGCGCCCCCTATCACACTTGATTCTGTTTCCGTTCAGTCGTCGGAGTCAGAGGACAAAAAAATATCTACCGTATTTAATTGTGTTACTCAATCCTGAAGCCTACATTTATTTCCGCCAGAGAAAATATTTCGAGTTGTATTTTGAATACACACAGTCAGATGGCGTAATGCAATGGTAAATCATAATCAAAAATATTAGTTAACAGAGCAACTAAATCACTTAAATATTTTATTATTGTAGATGAAAAGATAAAAACTAATGTCAATAGCGAAAGAAGCTACAGAAAGCATGTGTCGTTCTGAAGAATGTTGTGGAGAATTTAGAAGTGGATTACTTCAAATTCTTCCCGATGGATTTCATCGAATGATTACTTTTGAATACCAGGGGGAGGAGGGGGTCAAAAATGAAAACGTGATTACGTAATATATGGACAGCCCCTTAGTAAAAATCGTACATTTATATATACATATATATATATACATATATATATATATATATATGTAGTATACGCAGAGGTTACTTGTATTACAAAAAAAACAAGAACTTTTCAAAACTCTACATCTTACTTTGATGATGACGTAGAGCGCAATATGCTTGACGGTATTTTCAATGTGCGTCAGATCATTTATTCTTGGGGGTATTCCGATAGCTGTGAATAGCTTTAAGCTAAAATCTAGTTAAGCTAGAAATTGCTAAATTCTATACAAGTTCAAAGAATTAGCCGGAAAGATATGTAATTGTAAATGTATAATTTAGCATGTCTTGATCGGTAAATGGTACTTTGGCAAATAATATTTAACTACCTATTCTCTTGTATCTGTCAACTCTATGTAGTAGCACATACTACCCAGTGTTGCCCTAATCTCTGGCATTATTCATGCAGTCGTGTGTATGTGCGCGTGTATCTGCGTATTTATATACATGTATGTATGTGTGTATGATTTTGCGTGTGTATGCATGTGTGGGTTGCATATCTATAGCTGGGCTGCCTGACTGGGGCTTGTCGAGGACGTTCGTTTTTGTCCGTATCGTCTGTTGGTTGGTTGGCAACGAATACTCATATTCATTTTATAGTGAAACGCAGCTTAAGCTTAATGTACAGCATTCCGGCAACTTCGATTGTTGATGTTTTGTTGATTGGACTGCTTCGCCTGCGCGAAGGTTTTTGAAAAAAGGCGCGCAGCTGTTGCAGTTGCTTAAGTGCGGCTTAGAAATATATGTAGACATCATTATATGAGCATTATATTCTTTTTTTTTTTTAATAAAATGCTAGATTAAACCTATTTTAATTACATTTTAATATTTATATTAGTTTTTGTACATCGCTTAGTGCTGAGCAGCAAATCCAAAGGCTTGTGCCCTGCATCTAACTCTAAAGCTGACTGCGCATATTTTTACCAAAAATTTAACAGAGCAACAGAAACAGAAACTCAACCAAACAAATGTTCGCATTAAAGTTTATTTCGAAACCAACTCACTGCCAGCAACGGCAACGCCAGCGACAGCAAAAAATAAAATAAAAAGAAAGAAAGAAAAAAACCCAACAGCAACGCAAATGAAAAACGCCAACGAACGACGAAAAAAAAAATAATATGAAATCAAGTAAAATTACGACAAGCAAAGAGGCAACAGCACCAGCAGCAGCAGCGACTCGAACGTTGAAAGAAAACAAGAAACTTCGCCGCAGCGGCAACAACAACAAATGTGGGGAGCAGAGCGATAGAATGGTAACGCTATTGGGGATAAGGCAGACGGACAGAGAGCAAGACGAAAGCAGCCGCACAAAGTGTGTGACTGTTTGAGTATCTGTAGCTGTGTGTGTGTGCCTGTTTGTGTGTGTGTTTGTGTGGTGGGGCGAAGGTGAAGCGATGGCGTTGTGCTGCACAATGGGGCAATTGACATCATTTTGTGGCAATAATTAAAAACAAAGTTAATAAGCACCTTTTTAATCTCAATAATATCGATTTTTGGAAAAATGCATCAAAATGTTTTCACTATAAATAATGTGTTATTAATGTGTTATTACATTTTAACAGTCGATTATAAGGAGTACAGAATATACAAACTGGATATCAAAAATACAATTTTAAACAAAACGTGAAAAAATATCGAACTCATACTTAAACAAAATTTTTTATTCTCTTTTCAAAGCTGAAGTTTATTTTACAAAAGCTGTACACTAATTAATGCCACATTAATACTAAGTTTTCCTATAAAATGCCCATAGTGGGCTGGTATAACGTCAGGCAAGACAACGACGTCGACAGCAGCAACGAATGCGAGTGCTATGAAAAAAAACCCAACAACGAGCGAGCAAACGAACGCCAGAGCCAGCAAAAATTTATAATAAAAGCAGCAGCAGCAGCAACAACAAAATGTTGAAGGCAACAACTGCTTTAGCGAAGCTTGCAACTGCGACCATACCATGCTAGCTAACCAGTCAACTATCCAACAACCAGCAACAACTCTGGCTATAGTTCAAGTCAAAATGAGGCAAAGAAACGAATTAGCATACCCTTTCTTTGCTTATTGAAGTTTGCCATTTAATTACAAAATCAATTTTCTGATATTGTAGTACTTCCATCGAACGATGAGCTCAGAATCTTTAAGCCTCTTAATATATATTCTATATGCATTTAAAAAAAAAAACAATATTTTTTCTATTTATTTACTGTCGATTATGAACAGTTTATCGGAAAAATTAAAAAGATTATAAGTTATATTTAAAATACATAAATACATATGTATGTATATACGTTAGATATATGCATACGTATACGTTATATTAAAAAAACTTGTTGCAAATATTTTCTAAAATTTAGAAAATCTAAACAGTTTTTGTATTATGTTAATATTGAATAGTTAGTTAGTTATTTTTCACTAATATGATAAAAAAAAATAGAGTTTTTATATACCCTAATACATGCGGATCTTCTCATAGAGTGCAAGAACGTCAACACTGCGAATTTTGAGCTCACACATATAAATATACTTATACACCAGTGACCGAACATTAAAGTTGAAGTAACGTTGGAATTTGCGCTTGGTCGTCGCATAGTGTGGCAACAGTTCAATCCATTTAAAAACGAATTTTACCTATTCTATAGTTTTGATCTTTTAATATCAATATATAATATTTAAATATATATAATAACAAATATATGTACATTTTAATTTGTTTGTCTAGTAAAATAAACAAATTATTGTGCTTATTGAGAATTACATTAACTATAAATCTTTTCTTGTCCATTATGTATGTGAAAGATCTTAAGTTTTTACAACTACATAGGCTTCAGTTGTGCTTCACGGTCTATCCAAGCAGCAGGGCAAAACGCAAATGTCAAGACGGTAGCAGGGGATTGTGTGTAACACCTAAAATATTTCCTTGAGCCCCCATGGCACCACAGAACCCCATACACATAGACACACACACACACACTTACACTGTTATACTTACATTCGATTCTGTGCTTTAGCACCAGGCCACAAAACTGACTCTGACTGCACTGGGCTGCCTTTTGGTTGCTTCGTTTCCATTAAAACCGCTCTAGCTGAGAAACTCTTTGCTTAGGGCTTTAACTGCTTGTGGCTGGTTCTCAGGCCAACACACATGGCTCTAACGACGACACTGACGACCAGTTGCCATTTGCGCAGCACAACCGAGAACAAAAATAATAAAGAAACTAACATCGATCGAAATTTGTGGACTGAAAATAGAAACAGGCATTAGACTAAATAGAGCAACTAGCTTAGTTGGGTGGGTGTTTCTAGGTTGGTCAAGGATAATTATAGTTTCGAATAAAAGTTATTCAAAAAATACAGCATGACGTAAGTACTGATCCTATGTGGGGTAAGATAATGTGATCTAACAAAAAAATTATGATTTTTTATTCTCTTAAACTCAAAGGATAATATTTTTAACTGTGAAATATTATGTACTTATTTCTGGGACTTTAAAATTTGTATTTTATTCAAACTTTTTTTGTTCAACTCAAAGTTTCTTTAAAAACATTCAATATATGTAGATAACATATGATATTATATATAAATATAAACCTAGATTTCCAAATGTTATCGAGCAGTGAGTGCATCTATTCAACTGTTCATTGGTCGTACGTGTGTTCCATATAGGGAGGTTAGCCCCAATGTATTCTGTTGAAATCATGCCAAGTCAACGGCGCACAGCAAATTTTTGGGAACTTTGAGCTTCAGCTTTACTCGGTGTGTGTGTGTGTGTGTCATCAAAGCAAATAAGCGCCGACTACAATAAAAAGCCAAACAAAAAATAAAAGCCAAAAAAAAAAAAAGAAAAGAAAATAATATTTCGCACACTTCCACTAAAGCAAAATAACCGATAAAACCTGAAACAGAATGCGTCATGTGCCCCCAAAAAACTGAACTCGCTTGTTTTTATATTTTTTTTAGCGTACATATATATTTTTGCGTTTTGTTCGCTGCGCTCGTTCGCCTGATGTGTGTGCGGGGCAAAATGTTATCGATTGTGCTGCAAGCAACGCTGGTGGAAATTTGAACAGCAATGGCGCTTGGCTACATTTCAAGGATATTGTGCGCAATTATCTAACAACTAAGCCTGGCACCCAGCCGGGCCCAAGCCATCCCTATTGGAGGAGATCATACAGTTAAAAAGAGAAATGTCAAGGAGAGACGTCATATGAAAGTTGAAGTATGAGGAGTATGAGAAGCGGCTGCGCGCCCCAACATCCCTTTTGGGTAGTGGGGCTTTCGCGCCGCCGTCGTCGTCATCGTTGTGACGTTGTCATAGTTAACTATTCCTAGGCCTGAGCTGAGTCAAAGCCAGTGGCATCAGTTTAGAGCCTTCACTAGCCGCTGGCGCCTGCAGCAACATTTACCAATTCGGCGCACTCTGAACCAACAACAAAAACCATAATATACATACACACACACAGCCACACATACATACACACAAACATGCTCAGGCACAGGCCAAAGCCAAAGCCTCATTCATTTAGTTTTCGTAGAGCGACAGCAACAATAGTTTGTTTCAGTTGAGTGGGGTGCCTGGGTGTTCGTCCTGACACAGCTTCAATCTATAGAGGGTGCCACAGTGCGGTGCGCTATGTGCGTTGCTCAGGACGGAGCTCGGAACACCCTTTAAAGCGGCACACATTTCAGACCATGCTCGGCTGTCGCTCCGTCGCTCACTTTGCTATTCAACGAGCCCAATGTGCAGAAGGACGAGAACTAATGGCAGCCGGTTGGGTTTTGCTCACTGAGGGTGAATGCCAGCCAGCCAGCCAGCCCGCTAGCCACCACCCAAAACACAGTCATCCAATCTACAAAGCAACCACCCAGTCCAGCCACCCACTCTGCTCGTAGCTCGTTTCTCATTCTCTCCTGCGGACCATCGCCTTGTTCGCTTCGTCCTCGACGCCGTCGCCGCCGCCGCCGCCGACGTCGCTGTCGCTGCCGTTTGTTTGTCACAATAGGGCAAAAGTTTCACTCTGTAACCGTTGTGCGACCCACAGACACCACGACTGCGCCCCCGCATTCAACACAAAGTGTAGCCCAAATGTCTGACAAAACCACCCAAGCCACCCACCACACAAGCTACGTTGTCGGCATTGGCATAACGAGCACAAACACAGCAACAAACCAAAAGACAAAAATTGCCGAGCATCAAGTTGACTATGAGATGCTCTGCAAAATATTAACAATACGAACATCTGAATACACTAAATGTCTCAGCTAGGAGCAAATAAATTATTACAATTAATCTGGAAATAACAAATACGATTTGCTTGATTGCACATGTTTATATATAAACTGTATGGAATAATATTAAAGATGTATTAATATTATTGAAATTCCAACTGATCAAAATTTCGCTGGATACCTCAAAAGCAGCTTTACTCGATGGTTGATTAAAGGGTATAATATCTTGGTCTGAAATACGAAGGGCTATGCACATATACAAACACATATATACATAATCAACAAACACACACACACACACACACATATATATATACACCCACATGCATACAAATACACACTGAAAGCATTAAGCTTTTATACGTGTGTGTGTGTGTGTGTTTTGTACGTACGAAACTTTTATTGTCAGCACAAACAGACATACAAACAAACACACACACACACACATACACAGACACATTGATAGGACATACATTCATACGTATATGCTGCATGTTGCTGCTCTGCTTGAGCGACGGATAAAATGCTGCAAATTCACGGCAGCAACAGCAACAACAATGGCAGGCAACGCTGTGCTGGGGCACGTTACGTATACGTATCCATCAGATGGAAACGGCATCGAGCAGCATGCTGAAATAATGAAGCAGCAAGGACTCGACTCGACTCGATTCGAGGAAAAGGCAGCCAGGATAGCAAGGATAGCAAGCAAGCAAAGCCTTGGCAGCAGGCATTCGACTTGGGTTGGCTGAACGGTCTCTGGTCTGGGGCCAAAATGAAAACGAAAATGGAAAATGTATTTCAGTGCAAGCAGCAAGAGACAGCGTGAGCTGGAGAGTGAGTGAGTGAGGGAGGGAGGAAGGGAGGGAGAGCGAGGGGTAGTAAATATATAGCAAGAGGCTGAAAGTAGCGTGGCCCGACAAGGATATTGCCTGGCTGCCTGACTGCCTGGCTGACTCGTGGTGTTGATGATGATTACAAAGATGCGCAGATAGAACTTCAAGCCAGGCAGGCGGACAGGCGGACAGGCAGTCAGCTTGAGTAGAGATGTGCGCACAGCTCGTACTTTAAGTAAGATCAAACTATTTAAAATTCAGAATTAATTTATGTGAGTCTTGCATATCTATTTTGATATGATTGGTATAAGCAAAAGTTAAGTTTCTTTCAAAAAGCATTGGGAGCTTTAATTTTCTTAAGTCGGCGATTAAGCTAAAGCATACACATCAAGCTAAAAATAAAACACTTTGCAATTAAATTCTAAGCTAAACGCACGGACCATCTCTAAGCGAATGAGAATCGAGTAAAGCGTTTGCTTGCTTCGTTCGTTTCATAGAGAAATGTTATGTTGTTGTTGTTGTCTAACACGCCAAGAATTTACAACGTTGTTCTTGCTGCTGTTGTAATGTGCCTCAGCAACCCAAGCGCCTTGTTTTCGTACAGCAGCAGCAGCAGCAGCAGCTCCTAGTCCAAGCCTCTTTGGTCGGCTTGGTTTTCTGCTTGTGCATGAGTTTTTGCGCCAGCAGTGGCTAGAGTATCCAAAAATCCACACATATGTGTGTGTGTGTGTGTGTGTACATATATGCTATCTTTGTGTGCGACTAGCAATGTTTATTAAATTTCTTGCAATTTAAGCTGCGACTTGTCTTAGACATTAGAAAACCAGAGACAATTTTGGGAAGGACTGCAGCACAATTGGCAATGCAATTAGACTTGGCTCAATATTAATGATTGAATGCATACGAAATGTTGTGGGCAACAAAACAGAAGCAAAGACAAATATGCAATACTTGTTTGAATTCATAATAGCAGAGGCAAAGAAGGTTTTAAATTCCAAGATTTATTTATTATCAAGCACAAATGAAGTGTGAGCACATTAAGTTTCATATGTTACTTGGCTTTGGTTATAACTGTTTGAATATTTGTGATTTAGCTCGGCCTTAAAATTAATTTATTGCATTCTAGCTCAAGTGTCAGTCTACAACATTCGCCACTGTATGCGGCTTTTCTTTGCATACTTTGCGCGCACTCCAACTCCTTCCTGCTCGCATTATCTTCGACTGCTCTGCCGCTTAACAATGCTCGCTCTCTGGCAATTGACCCACTAATTGGTTTGGTACAACTGCGACGACTTGCCCTGTTAAAAGTTTCAGCACAGCAGGTACATGGTATGACACCTCATAAGCCAGTGCAGCCCCAACTTCTCCACTAGACGCCAGCTACCCCCCAATACAAAGCCAATTCACGCTGTGAAAGGTCAGCACGGAAACCACAGCCCGTCTGCGTGTGTGAGTGTGTGTGTGTGTGTGTGTGCGTGTGTGTCTGTGAGTTTGCATTTTTGTGAAGTGGAGATTGTGTAGCTTGGCTGCGTCTGGCGATATGCGTGCGTGGCCGTTTTTGCATGTGTGTGTGTGTGTGTGTGTGTGTGACCCAAATACATATACATACACTTCAACAGCTGCCACACCCACAATACGCAGACCTCATTGAATGCTACTGCTACTGCCAATGCCGCCCATTCAGACAAACCAAAACACTTGCCTGCAACATCGTGTCAAAGTGCGTGGAGGAGTTTATGCAAATGTGTGAAGCAGCCGACAGCGTCCAGCAGTATAAGGTGTTGCTTGTTATTGTTGCTCTTGTGCTTGTTGTTTGTGTGAGTGTCGCGCCAGCCACCGTCAGCAGCAGGAACAGCAGCAGCAACAATGCAAATGCAACTCCTTTGGGAGCGCTTAATCAACAGCAAACTGGCAACTGGGCAAAGCCAAGACAAGGCGTATTTCCTTCAGGACTTAAGCAAGACAGGACGTGCAGTTAGTTGTTGTTGTTGTTATTATTGCTGTTGCGGCTGTTGTCGGTAAGCGAAAGTTGTGCGCCAGGAGCAATTTTTGATTTTTATGCATGTATGTGTAAGCTTTCTTTTCTTTGCTTTTCATTGCATTTTTTTAAGCAGCTCACCATGAAAAGTGAAAAAACTTTTAGCAACCCCTTGCGACAAGCAGAGCGGTTGCAATGTCAGCAGCGACGTCGCAGCTGCGTTGGCGTAGGCACCATGGGCATTGGCCAATGTATTTTCTGTTTATAGCTTTCTATTCACGCAGCTAACCATGCGGCGCAGACAACCGCCGCCGCCGCCGCTGACGTTGATGTTGACGCCAACAGCACAGCCGCAGACAAAATCTAATGCCAATGCACCCCTTTGCATACTTATGTGCTTAGAAAGGGGATGCAGCGACTGCGGCGGTCGCACAGACACCCAGAGAAAATATTAAAGCAATATTCATTAGAAATCTTTGAACGACCAGATGGATTCGGATGGAGAAATTAATAGCAGCGTACACATCTATCATAGCCTAAGTTGCTGAAGTGAAACAGTCTGATTGGACTAACTAGCACATAACATTACTGTTATTATTTATAAAAGGAAATTCGCTGAGCATGTTTGTAAACACTTCTTTGAATAAAAATAAGTTAGAATTCAAAATAGCTCACGAGTCAATTCATATTATTATTACTTTACGCATATTTATTTACTTATATATATTTATTAATTTTTTATACTTTAACAATCTATGTTAAATCGACACACGGATTAATTTGAAGAGTTCGTGGCCAGGTCCGTGCTCATCTTTAATCTAATTGTATGTTCTAGCAGCAGTTCGATTCGCCTTTTAGTTTAGTATATGTTGTACTCCATCTAATTCTTATCTAATAGATATTGTTTATAAATAATATTAAATCTTATCAAGCTCGTACCAGTTTTCAGCAACAACAAAATGTATTCGACAATAAATTAATATTTGTTAGTAACATACGGTGGGACCCAGACTTTAATTTTATTTTACGCACAACTTAAGCAAACGCTCTTTCTTGCAGTGCAGGGGGGGATACTTATGGGCGTGTGGGTGGTATAGGGTTGGCTTCTATACTAGCAACGTCTGTTGCTTCGTGCGTTTGCAGTTTAATACAGTTTAGCTCCCCGCGCCCCACTGCCATTGCAGCTAACTTGCAACACAATGTCTGTAGTTGCCACAACGGCTTGTGCATGCCGCAGCGCATGTGAGTTATGACAGCATTTGTAGTTGCTGCCACCGCAACAGTCGCGATTGCTGCTGCTGCTGATGCTGATGCTGACGGCGCTGTTAGCGTCGACGCCGCTGTTGGCGTTTGTTTTGCATTTTTCATGCTGCTCGTAAAAGCAGCAGACAAGTGGCGACCTTGAAATTTTTATTGTTGTTGTTGCTGTTGCCCGCTTTTTATTTATTTACATTTATATTTGCCACCGCCACCGCCGCTGCCGCTGCTGCTGCCCGTGGCTTGCTGTAATATATGCGCGGCAGGCAAAGGCAGCCGTTCTCGTCGCCGTAGCCAACAACCTGCCACAGAAACATAAAAACATCCACCAAAAGCAGCCAAACCCAACGACTCTCAAAAGCAACTCACTCAGCTAGCAATTCATCCATCCATCCATCCATCTATCATCAGTCAATGCTGTCGTCATCGTCAGCGAAAGTGTTACGTTCAATGCTCTCTCTCTTTCTCTTTCTCTCTCTCTCTCTTTTCCTTGTATCCCCCTATTGCTGTTTTTCAGTTTGCTGCGTTGCTTGGCGCTTTCCCAAAACCAGCGTTGAGCGGTAACAAGTGGTTCCCCCAATTGAAAGACACCCACCCAGCTCCAAGCCACTTAACCCCATACGATTCCCCCGAGCTCATTGGCTTGCGGTTAAGCTGTTTATGTTTTTTAAAGGCAACGTAAAATGACAGCGCTAAAGGACAGTTGTCATTGTAAATACCCATTATAAGTCTCAAAGCGCAAGTGCGTTGGCCAAATGTAATTGAGAGTTATCAAGAATAAATTGTTACTCAATGTAGTCGGAAATTGAATAGATTATTATTTTATACAACTCATGTTGTAGTCGAGCATACCAAAAGTCGAATTCTATTTGGTTTTCTTACACTTTTTTTTTTAGTCTTTTTTGTCAAGCGCCGTTCTCTTAATTAGGCGTGAAAAACTCTCAATGAATGTTGGGGCACGCCTGCCGGCCGCAAGTAAATGGAGTAGGTGTGTGTGTGTGTGTGTGTGTGTAAGTGGATATGTCTCGTGTTATGAGCTTGGGCACGCTAATGAGTCTTGAGCGAAGGTCAGTTTTATGGGCGAGCACTTTAATGTAGCAACGTTGACAACTATATAACTTGCAACTTGTTGCATGAATGTTGCTCCGCGCGTAACAACAACAAGAGCAACAACAAGGCAGTGGCAGTAAGAACAGCCATTACGAATCCTTAATCGGATTTGCAACAGTTATCAACAGTTTGAGCGACAACTGCAACAGCTTGCGCCCTTCGAGGCAGCCTATGTTGAATAAATCAATGATCTGTTATGTTACATATGCCTCAAATGCAATTTATTCTAATCAATAAAACATTTGATAGCACGATTAGTTGAACTCTATATAAAGTTCATTTATTTCTTAACCAACCTGAAACATTATGGTTAAGCCTGCAGTCGGAATTGTCTTTCGGCTGAGTCTGAATTCATTTTGTTGCTACAACTACAAGCCTATAAAGTCCTTTTTAGTGGTCAAGCTGGCGTGCAACTTCTCTTATGCAGCGCTCAATATTTCATATCCACACACACTCCATTACACAAGCAACTGAGTATCTATATCTTCAACCGTGTACAGTGTCTCTGGCTATATTTGCATTTGAATTTACGTCAACATACTGACAGTACCATAGTACGTATACGTAACATGCAGTTTCATTGTGAGTCGCCAGCTTGCAAGCTTCCTTTTTTGATAGCGACTCCTACTGCTCCTGCAGCTGTCTCCCATTCTCTCCCTCTCCCTCTCTCTCTCTCTCTCTCTCTTGTTGTCTGCTGACCACTGGGCCGCACATGGATTGCTACAAAGTTGGCGCCAAGCTGTGAGCTCAGCACACAGACAGCGCAGCTCGTGCAGTTGAATTTCCTCAAGCGACACTCCACCCAGTGCCAGCCCTATGACCCTGTAGCAATCAGTGCTAAACTCAGAGCCCAGACTGACTGCTTTCAATTCTGAGCCGCATCAGTCAGCTGCATTTAGGTTGCAGCTCCTAGCAGCAATTCGTTCGTGCTAATACATACTTTCTGGGGAATGTTGGTAAAGTCCTTTGTTGTCGACGCATTGCCAGGACAACAAGCCGGGGTCACCTTCACTGCTACAACATTTAGCAGTGATAATTCGTTTACTAAGAAATAACAAAAGATAATAAAATATATACAGAGGTTAACAAATACAAAACTTTAATAACCAAATCTGTTAGTTGTATTAAATACAAAAGACGAACATATTTCTCATCTTGTATGCCAGAAACAACTTGTTAGGCACGTATTTTGTCTAAAGAAGAAAAGGTTCCATTTGTAGCGAATTATAATTATTGTACTATGGGATTTTGGTTGGATCTGGTTGCCTGTAGTGTTGCAGTGTTGCAAAGTGAACTGAAAAACAACGTCCTTTAATGCAATTTTCCAACACTGTCTTTACAGTTAGTATGGGTCGCAAAGGCTGCTCCCTATTTCGGTTTGGAGCACCAGCTCCCAGATTACTGACAGTTCAATTGTGGCGCCGTTCACGTCGCCGGGCGCACACACTCACAAACCCACATCTACTTACAGCCACTAAAACTAGACGAACGAGACGAGACGAGAAATTTATGCGGCTCCAACTCAACCCAAAAACGCCCGTTCATAGCCCCATCGCCAGTGCTATTGCTATAGCTATAGCTATCGCTATTGCTATTGCTATAGAAAGCATCCATGTTGTTCTTCACTCTACCAGTAGGCAGCAACCACCCAAAAACAACGGCAACATCAACAGCAACAACACCAAGTCCCAGTCTGGGCACCGTGTACACCCCAATGCCATTTCGTTATTTGTATGGAACGACGTTAGCCGAACTGGCAAAGCGACGCAACGACGAAACGGCAGAGCGACTGAACGACCAAATGACACCCCAACTGTCCGACAGTCCTACGCTCTACGTACTTTGGGTGGTTGCTGTTGTTGCTATATTGCTGCTGCTGCTGCTGCTGCCGCTGCTGTGAGTGTGTGTGTTTGGCTGATGTCGTAGTCAGATAGATTAAATCGATGGAAATGTAGGACTGTACACACACACACACACTCATAGATATACACACAAGCTACACACAGCCAGTCATCTAACGAACGAATGCGACTCATTGTTGTTGTAGCTGTTGTTGCTGCGGCAAAATACAAAATACAACAACTGCCAGCCAACGCATCACAGCAGCAGCAACAACAATAATGTAACCAGTGTTGCCCCAAAGAGGGTTTGGAATTTCTCAGTATATTTATCTTGAATATATTTAATTAAAACTACGCATATTCGTTCAGAATTATGTCAACTCTGTGCTTATATTTTCCATATTTCCCAATTTAAATTCTAGGCCCCTGCAAGCTTAAGTTCATGCGAATATCTACGCCTCTGGTCTACCGCATTTTCAGCTTTGTTTGCTTTCATGTGCTTACTTATAGATGTATGTATTTGTATGTATATGTGTGTGTGCGTGTGTGTGGTAAATGCATGTGCCTGTGTGAGTGTGTCCATGTATTTGAGTATATCATTTAGTGTACATACAGTGAAAGCTCTCACTAATGACAAGCGAGTCGCTTAAAGCAAAAGTCCTTTGTGTAGATAACGGATCTTGCACCTTACCAAAAGCCCTCAGTATAACCTTTATTATCGAAATATAGAATGGAATTACAACTTTGGGCTAATTCCTCGCTGCATTATTCACTGTGTGCTTTGAGGGGTTGATAAGCCTCAAAATCGAAATCATCAAAGCGTATGTACGCCCAAAACGAGCAAAAGAGTACGTTCTGATTGGGTGTACCCAGCCAGTGTGAAGTGTGAGAAGCGCATAGAAGGCCTGTGGCTGTGTATTTCATCAATAAATGATTAAAACTTAAGGCTATACAAAAGAGCTTTTAGACCAGATATACACAATTAAGTTGCTTTAACGCAAATTTATATGTTAGAAGTTCAGAAAACTTAAGAAATCATTTCGAAAATTTCCAAAATCTGTTATACTTATTTACTAACTTTAATAAGCTTCAAGCTGATTAAATATTTACTCTAAAATATAACAATGTTTCATTAATTCAATTTTGAGAATCGCTTGGGTAATTGCTTAAGATTCGCCAAGAACGCTGCTGTTTTCTACAGACTAATACTCAAGCCTATAAGCTACCTCCCAAACTACTCTAGACGCTCTGAAATTGAACAATTTGCGTAACGTCGCTACACATAGAGCTCGCTGATGAGCAGAAATTAAAATAGAGACAGAGAATAGACCACAGACTCCGGCTTCGACCTTTCGTAGACAAAGCAGAGTCCAAACTGGCAACAACAACATTGATGACGATGCTGATGCTGTTGCTGCGGCTGCTGTTGCTGCTGGGTCTCGTTAATGTTGCCGATACCGTTGTTGCTGTTGCTATTGCTATTGCTGCTACTCTCGGTTCACTGCGGCGATGTTGTAAAAGTTTTGCGCACAAATCAGCAGCACACACACATGCATATGTAAAGTGTATGAAATAAAAATACGACATCAGCAGAGGCAGCAGCAGCAACATCAGCAACAGCAACAACAACAACAACAACGCAGCAGCAACTACAACAAAAAATAGCATTTTCAATGCTTGAAGGCGAACAATGAATGCCATAGCAGCAACAGCAACAGCAGCAGCAACAACAACAACAACAACTGCGACAGCTTCAGAGCGGCAACATCGTTAGGGCTTAAGCGAGCCCCAATCCGCACCCCCAAACATCTGCATCCAACCCTACCATATCAAAATTGTGCCCACCCTTTGGTGCCCCTCTTAAAGTCTACATTGGCGCTGCGCTGCGTCGCACATTTTCAATGCGCTCGCCTCGAAACGGTGGAAAATGCGCGTCCGTTGTTAGTCGGAAAACGTCGTCATCCGTCGACGGTTGTTTGGCTGGCTTGGACCAGGTCTAGTCAGGCCGGGCCTGTGCTGATACAACGCTGCCTTGGCTTGGTGCGTTCGTTATGCGCTAACTGCAAATAACACAGCAGCAGCAGCAACAATAATAGCAACAGCACCAGCAGCAGCAGCAGCAACAACAACAACTCTTCATTTATATTAAAGCAAACGAGGAGAATCGCACGAATGGGCGCTCGGCAATAGCTTCGGGAACGCTGTCAC
The DNA here is from genome assembly GCF_011750605.1 of Drosophila busckii. Lineage (NCBI taxonomy): Eukaryota > Metazoa > Arthropoda > Insecta > Diptera > Drosophilidae > Drosophila > Drosophila busckii. The sequence continues at coordinate 11,082,762 of NC_046607.1, forward strand.
GAGCTCCACATTTTGTGGGGGGATGTGGAGCGTGTGCAAAACAAAGAACCACCCAGCTTACAACAACAACAACGACGACGACGACGACGACGACAGCAATGGCAATCTCTCACTCTCTCACATTGGCTCTATGAATATTGCTACACGCATACATATACAACTGTGCATGTGTGTGTGTGTGTATGTGTATGTGTGTGCAATGCCATCACGTCAGCGTCAGCCAAGCAGCCAAGCAAGCAAAGCAATCAGCAGTCAGTCGGTTCAGGGTATGGGGAATTGCTGTTGTTGTGCATGAGTTTATATATGTATTTGTATTTGTGTGTGTGTGTGTGTTTGTGTTTGTATGTGCGTTTGTGACTGTATGTATAAATAAGCATGTATGTATGTATGTACATTTATATATGTATATGTATTTGTATGTGTGTTTATGTGCAGCTAAGCCGATGCCAGCCAACAGCAGCCGCAGGGGCCCCCCAAACACGCCAGCAACCACCCACTTATATCAGTCAGCAAAAGGTCGTTCGGCTATGTGGTTGACTCTGTCTATGCGAGCAGAATAACAGCAGAGCGAACAACAGCAACAACAATGCCAACCAAGCCGTATGATGATAATGAGTATTGTGGAATTACGTATACCCAAGGCACCTGACTATTGCAATTGCTGTTTGTCAAGATCATTTGCTGTTTTGCGAAAGCTGTGCAATGAGCGCTGATCATAGCACGATTGCATGTACAAAAACTGATAGATTTTCCTAAGAGTATTATATCATAGTTAATGAGCATAATACTAAATTATAGCCTAGGCAGAAATAAGCTCGAACTGATATGTTTCGGTTTCTATTCAGAAAACTTTGAATGCTTAGAAAAGTTCGATTTTCTAAATGACTATTTATTCAAATCTGCTTTTAATTTTTTCATTTTTTGAATTCATGTTTTTGAATCATTGCCTATCGATAAGGCCCTGGCGCCAGTGCCGTTCGCACACAACCAAAATTATCGACTTTATGTTGCTAGCAAAGGACAAAACGAAGCTCGCCTGCCTTTGTTTGTCATGCACTAAAATAGTTCAACTGTCAATGCTGTTGGTTGGTTAGGGGCTCGGAAGGCATGTCGAGTATACGAGTTTGCCCTCCCATCCGCATTTGTGTCCAACAATAATGTAGCAGCCGGAGCAACGTTCTCGGTTTGGGTTTTGGGCTCTTGTGGCTGTGTTTGCCGCACGCACGCACGGCTGCCACTTGCCGTAGCTTGTGCTGCCGCTGCTGCTGCTGCTGGTTGTGGACCGCCTGGCGGCTTTCCACAGCGCAACTGAAAATGCGAGGCAAAAAACACACTGCCAGCCTGTGCCCCAACAGCAACAACAATACTATTGTAGCAGCAGCAACTAATGTGCGCATGTGACAGGGTTGCCGACAAGTTTGAGGTTCGTTTCTCGTTAGCTTACAATTCGGCTCGGCACGAGGGCAACACTGGTTAACTGCCAGGCGGACTGGGCTTGTTCAAAAATTCAGATTCAGTACGAACTCTGCACTTCGCACAAGAAGACAGTACAACCAACGTCAAAAGCGACGACGACCCCAAAGGCGCGCTCCCAAGCGACGAAATTTACGTCAATTTTAGTTTGAAAAACAAACAACGTTTAAATTGTACAAAATTGCAAATTTAAAGACTTGCGTAGTGCAGAAACTCATTGAACATAGCCTAGAGTAGTGTGTGCATTCACCATGTGGAGTTGTTTCCTTCTGCTGCAGCAGCAAAGGCCGCACTGAGCCGCCGAGCTGCAATCAAACTCCTTCACTGTCAACTCAGCTCAAAAGGGCGCCAAAACTTAAAGCTTCTGAATTAAACTACTGTACGCGATTCTCCGCTTATTCCTTGAGGCAATCAAAATGTGGACCGAAGCCAACGTGAGTAGACTGTTAAAAAAAAAACGACTAATGTCCCCCATGCCTACCTTAACTCTTTTAAATTACCTAAGTTTGCTCGAAATCTAAGTAGAAGATCGCTCCTAGAAATATGTCTTTTATAGGTGATCAGCAAGCAGTGTTGTTGGCAAGTCTATGATATTTTATACTCTGAAATTAATTTTATAAAAATATAAATTGTATGCCAAGATCAGCGGTAAAACAACGTATATATATAAATGTGGGTATAAATAAGGATACACCTTATCGTAACAATATCTTTTCTGGTTCAATGAGAGTTATTCTACATAGTTTCCTATATTGTAGGTAGCTGTGCTCACATGTAATATATAAGAGTTGCTTGGACTTGAATAAAGAAGTATTATTTTAGTTATAATTATAAGCCTTTAATTTATTGTATTAATTTCTCTGATGTTTCCTAATATTATAATGCTTATATGCTATATTGAAAGATATCTCTTAGATCGGATTGCTCCACATATAATGCTATATGATAGTCGATGGTTAACTTCTTTTGTTTTGATTATCATTTGATTGATGCAATTGAATCGCGTTCGTTGGTGCTGGCGCTGAAGATAATGATGATGTTGCTAGTAGTTTAGTTCTTTTGTTTTGATTATTGAGCTTCAGCCACGTTTATGCTTTGTACACGTTTCTTCGAGCGTTTGCATGTATGTGTGTGTGTGTGTGTGTGTGTTTACCGGTTGAGGCAATTGAAAAGCCATTTGGGGCATGTACTACGTACGTCATGCGTACGCGTGGAGCAAACTGTGCTCGGTTATGGGGAGCTGTTGCTGGAGGGGCAGCAGGGGAGGTTACCATACGCAGGCACGCATAGCCAGCGTCGCTGTCGCTGTCGCCGTCGCTGTCGCAGTTGGCGTTCACTATCACTTGCCATGCTCATTCCACCATTCTCTCATTCACAATTCAGCAATCTTCTTCGTTATTCCCATCGAAGCATTGTAAACAAAGCCAATGGCAAACATTTTTTGTTGTGTTTTATTTTTTTTTTATTTCATTTGTTCGTTTTCTTGCTTTCAAGTTGTTTTTGCTTCTTGTTCGCAGCAATTAAATGAAAGTTTTTCGATGAGGTGTGACCGTGGGGGGTGACCCAGCAGCAGCATACGATACAGGCGGACAGCGGCTAGGGGCTAGGGGCTGCGGCTGATGGGGTAGGGTAGCAGCGCACATTGCCGAAGCCGGCGAGCAAAACAAAAACTGCAAAAATGTCATGCATACATATGAATCTCGTGCCGTGGCGTTTTGTATTGTTTGCATGCAACGCATTTGCGGTTTAAGATGCAGGTGGGCGGTCACTAGCCATAAAGGGGGTCAAGGGGCGGGGGTACAGTTGTGCACGAGCACATGCACATGTATACTATATACATGTGTGCTCGTGTGTGTGTGTGTTGTGCATAGTTGAGCTAAAGTGCATTGGCTTTTATGTTAATGTTGTTGTGGTCGGCGTGAATGAAATGCTTGTATTAGGTGTTTAAGTTGTTATAACTTAAATTCCTAGAACATTACTCAAGCACTTTGAAATCTACGGAGAATTCGTATGACAAGGTAGGATTTTACAAATATGAAAAATGAAAATGAAAATAATTTTAATTTGTAAATTTTTTCATCATTTTAATATGAATTAAAAACTCGTAATTCTAAAGGCCAATTTGTGTTGCATAGTTTCAATTGTTGTTTGTTAAATATAAAGTTTTTTTTTTTAACTAACATAAGCCAATGCAAATTTTGTTTTGATCTGCACTAACGTGAGTTGCTTTATAATTTAGCTAACAATGCGGAAATGCACACATACATATGCATGCATGTATGTATATGTGTGAATACAGTATTTTTAACGTATAAACGCATTTTTATGGCCTGTTGCTGTTCTTATCGCATACTCACCCACACAGACATACATATGTATGTATATATTTCTAATAAAAGTTTGCCACAGCTAGGCGTAAATAGAAACTTGAGCATATGTGAAAAGTTGAATGAACTTTCCCGGCATGAAAAGCGAACAATGCTGATTAGGAAGTTCACTTGGCTGATTTCTAAAGTGGTCATAAACAAAGATGCCACTTGTCCTTGACACAGTGACAGGCAACAGCAACAGCAACAGCAATAGCAGCAGCAACAACAACAACAGCAACACAAAGTACTTGTACATGCATTTAAATACATATAAACATATGAGCCTGTCTGTGTATGTATTTGTGTAACAAGCATGACTTGGCAGCAACAGCGACGCTAGCTGCGGGAGACGGCGAGCCGTCATTTCTCACACCCTAATGGAGCTGCGAGAGCAGATTTTCAATATCAGCGACCGGTGTTGATGTCGATGCCATTGCCAGCTTTGCATAGCTTAGGTCAGTTTCCGTGTCATAAAAAACAGCAAAAGCCACCAACAGTGGCATTGGGCAAACCCTTTTTTTCTGTTTTTTGTTTTGTATTTTGTTTTGCCATAAAAATACGTGCATAACGGTTTTATGTGTATTTACCATTAGGCTCTCAATGGGCAATAATAATTGGGGGTCTGCTCTTTGCGGCTGGCCATAATTTATTGGCCACTTGTTTCTAAGCGTCGGCAGCGGCACAACCTGCCACAACAGGCAAAGGCAATAACAATGCAAACACAGACACACACACACACACACACACTCACAAATACATACATACATACTTTGAATGAATGAAGCAAGTGAGCAACGAGCAAGGTGCTGGAGTGAGTGAAAAGTGGCGACGACTGAGTGGCACTCGCTAATAAGCATCAAGAGCACCAGCAGACACAAAAGGGCAAACCGACAACAACAACAGCAACAACAACAACAATAATAACAATAACAAGAGCAGCTAACAGCTGAGACTACTATTAGCAAGCGTGAGTGAGTCAGTGAAAGAGTGTGAGCATGACAGAAAGAGAGAGAGAGAGAGGCCGGTCAGGCAGCAGCAGCACGTGCTAAACACATTTAACGACAACTACAACAGCAACCAGAGCAATAACGATAGCGTCTGTCGTAGTCGTTGCGATTTAAGGGGCCAAGAGGCTTGCGGTGTGGTTAGACGGGCACAAAAACGATTAAATTAAAAACCAAAACAAACTAAAGAAACGAGCAACAGCAGCAGCGGTGGCAGCAGCAGCAGCAGCAGCGTCAACGCCCCAACTGCGACGCCACGCGAGACGCGTTGACAAAAACAACAACAACCACACCAAGGAGAACTACTACGCGTACAACATGTTGAGTACACCAAAATACAAAAAAAAAAAAAACATAATAATACACCAGCAGTAAAATAACAAAAACACCAACAACAACAACAGCAGCGGGCGAGCATAATAAACGTCAATTTAAAATGCTAAAAGCTTTAACAGTCAACGCGACGTTGCAGTCAGCGCCAGCAGCGCAGTTGGCAACAACCGCAGCAAACGCAGCCGGCGACAATAATAATAACAAAAAAAAAGGCAGACGAATCGCCAAAAGTTAAGAAGAAAATACTCATACATACACACAGTGGGCGGCATGCCGAGCAGCAGCAGCGTCAGCTGAGACTGCGACTGCGACTGCGACTGAGGCTGAGACTGAGACAAGCAATAAAAAATAACCCTTTTTCCGGTTTTTTGTTTTGCTTTGCAGTTTCTAATCAAGAGAAAATACGTGTGGAAAAAGAATACAATAAATGCCGTTGCGCTGGCGGCAAGCCGACTGACTTTCTTGTCATTCTGTCTACCTCCATCACCAACTCGCCGACAGCCCCTCGACAACAAGCATACGCTAATTCCTGCAGTATTTAGCATAAGACTGTATTGACTAAGGGGATATATTCTTCCTTCCTTCCTGTTGCCGCCTAATTCTTTAGCAGGCTGTTGAGGCTAATAATAATTCCAATGGGGCATAGTACACACTTAATCAGCAAGCCTTAATTACATGCTGCGAATTATCAAACAGGTTGTTTTAGTATTTATATCTAGCCGAGACTACACTAGACCAAGTAGCGCCCATCGACTGCTAATGACCGATTAATAACAACTACAACAACAATGCATTGTTTAAAATTTCACAGTCAGAGTCAATAAAAATAAAACGCCTCGAAAACAATAAAAATCATCTCAGAGACACATTTACATAGCGATCAAAACAAAAAATAAAGCCCCAATACACATACACACATACACATAGTGCCCCCGCCCACCCCAGCCTGCCCGCCTTTTCGTGACCGGGTCGCCGTTGCCGGTATCATAAATAATTTCGATTTGACTTATATTATTAGCTAAATAAATAAATATGAATGAAGAAAAAAAAAGCAAACAAAACAACGAACGATTGGGGCATGAATGAATAAAAGACAAGCCGACGCCAAAGACGCTGACGCCAGCTGCGGCAGCGCTGCTTTAGCGTGAGAAAAACCATTCAAATTGTCAAACGAGACCAAAGCAGCGACATATGAATGTACATACATGTGTATGTTTGTACATAAAATTGTATCTCTATTAAATGGCAATCAAAGCGTGCGAGCTACAAGTTTCTTGTAAATAATACTGGGAGTCAGTAAACGCTTGAGTTCAATATAGATACAAACATACAAACATATGTAGCTAAAGAATTTCAAGTGTTGATAAACTTAATTTATTTCATTAATAATACTTAGTCAACAGTATTTGTCAGTAAATGCAGCGCCGCTTGAAATTGATAGATTTGCCAATATTTGTTTCAAACTTCGTTTGAATCTTTCAGTCAGTGGTCAGGGGTCATTAGAGGTTAGCAGCATGTATTTTAGCTGCTGCTGCTGTGAAGGTTATGTGGTTTGACTCTTGTTTATAGTAAAATTATGCTTTTTATAATCATAAATTTTATGCAATCCACACGTAACTGTAAATTGTAAGCCTTCTCTTGTGCGACTGAGCGACGCTTAAACAGCTGTTGCATTGTTGCAAAGCTGCTAACTGCAACTGCAACACGTTTAGCGCGGGCCCACACCTTGCTGTTTTTCCATTTTTCCATTTTATCGCACGCTTTGGCACACGAAGTCGCGTATCAAAACAAAAAACGTAAAGCACGCGTCGCTGCCAACTTCGCAGTCAACGCATACTTTGACGTTCTGAGCACAATTAATAAATTATAGACGACGCCGCCGTCGCTGCCAGAACATTGTCCAAAAGGCAAAGCACAAGCAGCCAGCCAACCAGCAGCAGCATAGCCGGGCACGTGTAGTAGCGCGGGTGAGAGGAACAGAGATGGCGAGCATACAGAGAGCAGAGTGTAAAATGCTGGCAAGCATGCGGATTGCATGTTAGTTGGTGGGAGGGGGAGAGGTAACGGGGCGCGCGAAACAAGTAATCAAAACAAAAACCGAAAAAACGAATTTATCATTACAATTACAACAAGGCAAAGGCAATAAAATTAATCAGCAATTCAAAAAAATAAAAACAAACAAAAAAAAAATACAACGACAACAGCAACTACGAAAACTGCAAGTGGCTGTCGGGCCGTTTGTTGTTGTGGTTGGTTTAATAACCCGAAATAATCGCTGCTCGGTGGAGAAGGAGGGCTAGCGACAATATATGCCAGACAGAGATGCAGATACGCCTATGTCTGTGTGTGTGTGTGTGTGTTTGTATGAAGTAGAGCAAAAGCAATGACGTCGTCATCATTAAAACAACATAAAAAGTAATAAATAAATATGAGCATGGGCATGCTGGCTGGCGCTGGCTGGCATGTGTATGTGTGTGTGTGTGTGTGTTTATGTATGTTGTCTGCGTATGAGAACGAACGACCTTCAACTTCCTACCCCTGCTAACGCTGGCTACCTGTCTGTCTCTCCGTCTGTCCGTCTGCCTGTCTGCTTGTCTGCCTGTCAACGGCAGCGCGCCAACGTCAACGACAGCCTAAACGTCGCTGCCTGTTGACATTGATAGCTTTCAACTGTAAACTTATACAAAAGCGCTAGCAAAAAGACGCCACAGCCAGGGAGCTTCAAGTGGGAGAGCACAATCAGCATAAATTAAATGCAAATATGCTACATGTGACTCTCTGTCTGAGATTTTCGGCTGCTGCTGCTGCTGCTGTTGCTGTTGCAGTCAACGTCGCTGCTGCAGTTATGCTAAATGTTTTGCATATATGCAAATGTAAGCTCACACACACACAGACGCGCACACATAATCGAATTGGGAATGCACCTTGCACGACGCTGTCGACGACGACGACGCCGACAACAACGTCGCGATTTCGAACTTGTTTGAAGTATTCGCTGGCCCAAAGAGACAGAGCGGCAGGCAAAGGCGCCGCGTGCTCGTGACTTCGCCACAAAAGTCGGCAGCATGTTGCATGCAATAAGTAGTTGAATGAAAAATAAAACAAAATGAACAACGAGACAGCAGCCGCTGCGCTGCGCTGCGCAGCATCCCGTTGCTAGCAGCAGCAGCGCCACAAACAAATTAAACTAATAAGCGTAAAAGGAACAACGAACGTAATCATAAAGCAAACTGAAAGAGGTGGCAATGCAGGCGCGCGCTCCGACTGCAGCAGCAGCAGCGACGCTGTTGTCGTCGTTGGCACAACTTGGGCTGTCGAAATCCATTATAACCTCAATCGGCAATCGCATTTCTTCCTTCGAGTGGAGCGCAACATAACAAGGCGCACACGGACATAAACCACGTCCAGCAGCAACACAAATGGAGCAGCAGACACACACACACTGATAAAAGAGCGAGGGAGAGAGTGGGCGTTTTGTGTGCGTGTGTGTGTGTGTGTGTGTGTGAGTATGTGTGTGTGAGTGCAACAAAAGAGCGGAATTGAAGAGCTGGAAGCTTGCAACTGTAAAATCATAAAAACGACTCACATCGGCAACAACAACAACAAGAACAACTTGAGCAAAGTTTGCTGACGGAGACTGGTTGCTGTTGCTGTTAACCAGCTTTTGCTTTGGGCCAACTCTAATCCGACTGGGCTAGCAGTAAGAATGGGAATAGGACAGCTGAACAGTTGCACAGTCCAGATGCAGGGAATGGGTGGGGTTGGGGGAGTACTTCATTATACCAAATTGCAAAGTTGCTACAATTCAAGAGGAGTTCGAATCACTCGAGCTTACGCTAAAAGCAAACACACGCTTAAGGGAAAGCTTTAAGTCGACAAAGCTTTCTAAGCCAGCTTCAACATTTTGAGACTTTGAATGTATTATAATAATGGACGAAGCTTGACTCTAGACTGACCTAATTAAAGATTTATCATATGTAATGCTTTAATGCATTTTAAGCCAATAATTACTGTAAATGTTGTAATCCATATGGAAATTGTTTTGCTTAATTTTAATTCCAAGTCTCTATGCTGAATACCTTTGGGGGCATCCTGTAAATTAAGTAAGCTATTACGATCTTAGCCAGGCTACCGTAAAAACGTTAATAATATACATCTAGTTTTAAAAGATAGCTTTGAAGATCTTGTAACATAGGTTCATCTACTTTGATCTACTCAACTGCTTTTATGCGAAGCGAACAATCTATCTCTCAATCATTTTCTATCTCAATGGACCAATCATATTGGGGAAATGCTGCACCTGATCCAATTTGTCAATGATCGCCAGCCATGCCTTCAAATTTGATGCGCGTTTCAGCAACGCAGACCATTCCCCAAACAAAAAGAAGGCAAAAATAACTCGACCCATATGTGATGGGATTGTTGTTGTTGATGTTTTTCTTTCGATCACATATACCCAATCGCTAGTCGAGCGTTGTGTCGAGTCATTCATCAGAGGGGCATAAAACGACGACAACAACAACAACAACAACAACAACAACAACAACAGCAGCAGAGACTCGACGCCGACATCTCCAAAAATACTGCCAGATACTCGAGCATCTACGAGTACATCTTCATCGCAGATACAGCTACGGCTGCGGCTGCGGCTGCGGCAACTGCAAAGCATTAAGAGCACAAGGCCAACAGCTGGTCTCCGGTCTCGGTCTCGGTTCGTCCGCGTATGTTCGCTGGCGTTCCACATTCATATGCGCCGAAAACCTGCAGCATTTTTAGTGATATTTTCGAATAACTATTTAGCACACAACAGCAGCCGAACATGTTCAAAGTTTCTCGGATGCGACGTATAGCAACCTCCACACAGAAACACATACACTCACACTTACTCATACATACATACGTACGTACGTACGTACGTATGGTTGTAGCAAAATATAACACAAAAATGCTGCCAAATGTTTGTCCACCACCCCCGCGGCATAGACAGCGCTAGCACTAGAGCCAGAGACCCATTACCCGAACCGGCATTCGACCCAGCATCGTCGTCGCTCTGGCGACGTTGATGTTCACCAAAATTCATTTCAACATGTTTCCAGCCAGAGCCCAAAGCCAGCAGATCTCGCAACACAGAGCTCGAGCTCGAGCTGTAGTTGCTGCTGCCTTGCTATATTGCTGCACATCCACAGCCATTCAAACGCAAAAAGTATCTTAAATTTTTGTTTGCCACTGCCGCCGTCGCTGCCATGCCCTCGACGGCAACAACCCCCGCAATCCTCGTCATCGCCCTCGCCCTCGCACTCGCCGTGGCCCGCAACATTGCCATCGCCATCGCCCTCGCTGTACTTTATAGTCTTACTTTGTTGGTTTTCTACCCACAAGTCTTTCTCTTTTTCGTTGTCGTAGCAGCAACAGCAACGGCAGCAGCAGAAAGCAAAAAAAAAAAAAAACACATCGAGGGAAAAAAAGAATTTTTTTTATACTGGGTATTATTTTGTTCCCACATACGCGTCGAGGCAAGCGTCAGTCAGGCAAGCAACGAGCAAAGTATGAGGCGGAGGCAGAAGCAGAGGCAGAGGCCGTGACAGCGTCAGCACATACATACACTCACACACACACACGCCCATACATTCATGCATACATATATACTGTACATAAAAACTCGATAGTACGCCAGCGCAGGGTTGCCAGATGCCAGGAAAAAATATCTTAAAGATACTTTTGTATCTGGTACGCAAGCACAGAATGAAATAAAATGTTATAGAAATAAAAGTATTATTAATTTAAAATTTGAGTTCATCAGAATGGCCAAACAATAGGAAATTTTTAATATACAATAGCTTCTCAAGCATATTTAGTGCATATAAAGATATTTATAACTTCAATGCCGTTAGCATCGTTTGGACTCGACAACCCTAATGCACTTATATTGCTGATGTTGTTGCTATTGCCGCTGCTGCTGCTGATGTTATGCCGCCTGTCTGCCAGGCAAACCGCCTGCCCGCCAATTCCGTCTCTGCCTTTCCATTGCCCTGAACAACAAAAACCGCCTGACAGCGCACACGATGCGCCGCACAAATATCGTATCGCATTTACTTGGCACTCGCAGCAGACCCAAAGCCAAAGCCAGAGCCAGTGCTGTGTGTAGCTATAGCTATATATTTTTGTAGGTTATGTGTATATAACAGCGCTAGCAGTGTGAGTCAAAAATCGTTGCGATTGTGGGAGAGGCAGCCGAGCGAACGAGCGACCGACCGAACGAACGAACGAACGAAGCGAATGAACAATCCAACGAATGCCAGTTCAACGTAACGAGCTCCAGCTCTCTGTATATTGCTTGTATATACGGGTTTGGTATACTACGAGTGTGTGTGTGTGTGTACATGCGAGGGTATAAAGACTGCATACACATACAGTGGTAATTGGCTAGAGATACTTATATTATATGCATAGCGCATTTTGAGGACAGTTGGGTCAGTTTTAGTGAATGCTGACTGTAGTATACTGTACATAAAATGTTAAAACTCTGATTATGACAATGACGCTGGGCCAGAGAGCGGGGCAGAGTGAGGGTAGTACAACAGCGGCAGAGCGGAGCCAGAGCACTCACACAGATACAGACATACACACACACACACACACACACACACAGCCGTACAGGCAAACACACAGAAAAAGTTTCAAATGGAAATTTTGAATTAATGAACGAAACGAAACGAAATGAACTAAACTGGTTTCATTTGTGCGCTTGCTAAGCTGAGCCGCGCTCCGAGTTGTTTTTACCACACAACCCGTACCGTACCCGTACCACTCTCTGTCCTCTCTGCCCTCTTCTTTGCTCTCATCCGTTTGAGCACTCCAGCAGTGGTGCTGCTGCCGATGTTGCTGGTTGCTGTTGTGCCGCTTTCTTGCTTTGCTCAGTTGAAAATATTTTCGCCTCGTACGAAAGAGGCTAATTAAGCCAAAGGAATTTCTCTGCAATTCACAACAGAAATTAAGCTTTGAAAAACTTGAAAACTTGTCGCTGTCTTTTCAGCACAGCTGAGCGCAGCTTTTGCTTCAGATGCTGGCGTCTTATTATTAGTTGCTAGTGGTAGTAGTGGTTGCCATCAATGTAGTAGGAGTAGGAAATTAATGCTGGATGTTGCTGCTGCTGCTGCTGCTGCTGCTGCTGCTGCTCAGAGAGCGAAATGGACGCTGGCGACGCAGTTAGAACATGTTGCTTGATCGCTCACATACAAACATCTATATACATCTTTTATGTTTGATTGCCTACAGTAAGCGCTGGTACTTGATTTGGTTTTTTCGCCGCAGATTTGATTTTGCTTTGTTTTGATTTCGGCTTTTCAAGGCAATCAGGTGCAGCAGTGTATGCCGATGACGATCGTTGTTCCGTTTGGGCGCCGCCGCCGCTCTCTTATCTTTGTTTATACGCATTTCGCCATCTCTGTCTAACGCTGCTTGGGCTTCTTTTGCGAAAAATAAAAGCAATCACACCAGGCGGAAATGAATGCTCAGGCATCTCGAGACTAAATACGATCGATACAGATACAGATACAGATTCGAGATCGAGTGGCTGGCGTTCGAACAAGTGCAGAGAGTTACAAAACATGTTCTCTATGGGTTCGACTGTCGTTTCAGTGTTGTTTTCATTTCGTTATTATTTGCAGTAGAGCACTTATTATAGTAGCATGCCCACTGTTGATTGTTCCTGGTCTTTTGCTCGTTTGCTTCCTGCTCGAATGCTTGGCATTTCTTCTTATCAGTCGTTTATGATTTGCACTGCCGTGCGGTTCATCAGTTCAGTTCTATAGGTAGCTGTAGCTGGGACCAGCTTTTGATGCGTCATATATTGTGTGGCGCTTGATTCGCATATAATCAAGCAGATTTCATATTATTGTGGCTACAGCAGTCAGAGCCAAATTGGCTGTCAAAAGATACAAAAGATACATTTAAATTCAAATGCAAATCAGATATTTGTGGCTATATAAATCTATATATATTCTAAATCATTGGGCTGAGCATTAGGCTCAGCTGTAACTTTTAATATTTGCCGAATTCGTTCTGAAGATAATGAGACCTACTTTCCTATCAGCAGTTATTGTTTGTATTTATACAATCATTCACACATGCGTGACTTAAAAATCACATTGATACAATATGTTTACATACAGCAGCTTGGTGTTAAATATGAACTGAAATGCGTTTCTCAACTTACGCTACAGAATGAGGATTTCAATTGGTTTGTTGCTAACGTTTTTGGATTCCGCTGGTTGCTGCTGCAAGTTGCAAGTTGCAACAATGCCAATTCGTGATGCACACTAAAATTCAAGTTGAAACACAGGCAATAACAAAGGTGCAGGATGGTTCCTGGTTGCAAGCTGGCGCTGCCACCTGTTTTGCAACACGATCGCGTTCAAGCTGTTATTGTTGTTATTGCTTTGTGCGAAAAAAAAAACCCGTCTAAATCTAAAAAGCGAAGCAACATGTGTGTTTTTAAGTGTGCCGGCAAAACGGCTAGCACTAAATGGGGACAGATGTGGGCAAATCGCAATCGGCTGTGAAGGGTGGCGAAACTTGCGGGCAAAGTGGGTGGCAGTCGGGTGTGTGGCAAAGCCTCTAAGTGGGTGCAAATGCTGGCTGAGTAAAAATATTTGCACGACGCAGCCTCACACGCACTTACAGACACACACACACACACACACACACATACATACATAGTTAGACCAAACGCTTGTGGGCGGTTGCGCAACTCTGCTATCTGCAACAGCAGCACTCGCAACAGCAGCAGCCGCAGCAACAGCAGCAGCAGCGGCGTCAACGTCAGCAGAGCTTGCATTGAACTCGGAAGTAAACGCAATAGAGAATAATACGCGAGTATAAAGCAAACCAGTTGCCAACATGCAACATCATAACATATTCAAATCGCCAAAACTGTCGACGCAGTGGCAGCAACAACAGCAGCAGCAGCAACATCTATGATGGTGCGGCGGCAACACGACCACGCTGCAGCCAAAGCTTTTACTCTCACGTGAAAAGCGTCGTTGTCACGAATTAAACTAAACAACCACCCGACAAGGCGGAACAAAATATATATATATATATATATATATATATATATGTAATATTAATAATATAGTAATAGCAACAATACGAAAAAGTTGCAAGCTAAGCCTGTCGACTGCCAAATGATTGACCGTTAGATATCTCGCCAAGTTCGCTAAATTAATTTAAATATTTCAAAATATGTTGCTATTAATTTATATTACAAAAAAATACAATTCAAATTTTTGATTAGATCAACTGTAGTCTTCTCTGTTCAATTTGTTAATCATCTTAATTTCATTACTGTTTATCAATTTCTAAAAGCGATCCTTTGCCTTGCCAAAAATAATGACATCATGTGAGTCGCGATGGCGACAAAAGCAAGAGCGCAACATCAATTGGCGAGAAATTGGTTCAGTTGCAGGCGACGCGACGTTTAGAGTCTGTGTTGTCAGTCGGCCTCTGTCCACGGGCCGCATAAGAAGTCCAGATTCACGCGCATTTCAACTTGGCCAAAGAGTTGAAGCTGACCTTCAATCAAAATTCGCTTAACGAATTAGAATTGGGCGTGCGATTTTATGCCGATTGGGCAAATGCACTCGTTGTCGTTGCTGTTGCTGCTGCTGCTGTTGTTGTTGGCTGCTGTTGTATTTTTGGGCCAAAAGATAAGCTGGCCAACGAAAAATATAATTCAGCCAAGAGCCCGTTCAGCAAGCAAAGCGAACGGCAAAAATGTTTCAAGGCGAAATTCGCAAAGCAACGTAGCGTCGCGTCGCTGCTGCTGCTGCTGTTGCTGTTGCTGCTGCTGCGTCATGGTAACAACAGCAACAGCAATAGCAACAACATTCGCCTGGCATTCAGTCAGTCAGGCTGGCTGGTTGGCTGGCTGGCTGGCTGGCAGTCAGTCTGTCGCATAAAATAGCACAGAGCGCACACGAAGCGGGCGACGAGCTCGAGCTAAAAACAACAAGCAAAAAAGTACCTGGCACTGCTACGACGCTGACGATGACGACGTGCCCAATGCCCAAGCACTCGAGTCGAGTCGACTCGCAGATAGATTTAACAGCGAACAGCGGCAGCGGCAGCAGCAGCAGCAGATACAACGTTCAAATAAACAAAAATGTTGAACAAAGCAGCAATGGCAAACGACAACGGCAACGGCAACAGCAACAGCAAGAGCCAGCCGCAGCACAGTTCGAGTTCAGTTTTAGTTTTCGCTGCGACGGCAACGGGCAACAGCGGCGGCAATTTTCAGTATTGTATCTTGCTTCCACTTTGCGTTGCCTTCGCGCATACCAAAACGAAACTCGCACACACACACACACACACACACATACCATCTGTATCTGTGTGTGCGCATGTGGAAATGTACCTTTATATAAACGACAACGACGACCCAGCACAACACTACACGAAATCCCAACTGACAAGATTGCCAGCACACAAATACAATACATATATACACACACACACACAGATACTTCCATGCGTACATTGCTTTTATATGTATGTGGCAGACAGTTACTCAGCAGCGCTGCCAGGGCGTTGCCACATTGCTTTGAGTTTTCAAAAGAAATTGGTTTGTACTTGACAGTAATTTAAAAAATATCTTATTGAAGAATTATAAAGCAACTATTAGGAAAAATAAAATTACAGAGAAGTTCTTTTAATATCTAAGTTAGAGGAAATTTAGAAACCTTAAACAAAATCGGTGTGTGTGTGTGTGTATCTGTGAATAGTATAATTTACTGTTGTACTTTGCTGGGTATTTATTTATTATTATAATTGTATAAGTAGCATAGTTTATTGCTTAGACTTAATATTAAAACAGATTGCTGCCATTTTACAGTCTTTTAAACGTATCGAATGCATTTCACTCGCCGAGTTATACAATCCCAGCCGAGTTACTTTCGAAAAAAGAAAAACATGTCACTCAGCTGGCGGATCTGGCAACGCTGGCTGCTTTTAAATAACAACCGTCAGCCACTCCTACGACCGGCACGGCAGTTGGGCCGTTTGCACAACATTTGCTTTTGCTTCGCATTGTACGGCAGTCTTTAATGCTGGCAACGCTCTGGGCTTTATGTGCAGCTGGCAATGCTGCAGCGAACGTCGCCCTACCCCGCCACGTTTCCTGCTGGCCTAAAAACTCGTTCAATTTCAATGCTTTTTACATAAGTGCGCGTCATGCGCTTGCCTTGGTGCGAGCGGTTCAGCAGTCCAGCACTCTCTCTCGCACTTACAGGCGCTGTTGTTGTGAGCTCTTTTGCCGTTGTGTGTGTGCTTGTGTGTGTGTGTGTACGCTTACGCTGCTGCTGCTGTTGTTCAGGGGTGCATTTACTAAATGCTAAATGTATCTGTAGCTGAACGCTCGTCTGTGTGCCTGTGTGAATGTATCTGTATCTGTGTGTGTGTGTGTTCGTGTTCGCTGCTGCTTTTGACTGCCTGCTGGCTGCTTCTTGAGCGCTAGCCAGTTTATTTGTGATTTTAGCATGGCAGACTGAGGTACACGTCGCTCTCGCTCTCGTGTTGCAACGCAAGCCGATACGACGACAGATTCGACGTAAATTTTTACTTGTGCCCCGTACTAAACAGAGCGCGCGTAATTCAAAAGATCCACAAAATAACATTTCCATAAGCAATTGTGCAATTTACCAAAACATAAATCTATATAGTTCAAATTGTGTATGTGCAACGTGCTAAAATTGGCTATAAAAAAAGAATAAAATTTAATTTTATAATATTTAATAAATGTGCAAGCAAGGAACATAATAAGAATTTGGTTACTAGTGCCCGAAAATGTCATCTGCTCATTGTGATGTGGTGGTCCAAGCGGCTGGCTCCAGGCTGCCACATTTGGTTGCCCTGTGAGTTTAAGTGCACGCTTAGGATATTCTAGCCAAGTGACTGAGACAAAGCAACAGCAATATAAACAAGTGCAACAACAGCTAACGTTAGGTGTTGCAGCCACACAAAAACACAGAAGCGCACACAAGAAACACAAAATCATTTCGCTTATTATTTAATTGCAACGGCCAGTGGCTATTTTGGTAAATTGGATACACGCAGCAAGCGCGCATCTTTAAGAACGGCTCAGCCTACAATGTGCACAGAGGTGAGTTATCATATTATAGATATGCAGCAAATGCAATTAGATAAAATAAATATATGCTACCACGGATTGGAATTACAATTGATGCAGCTAAAGATCAAAAGATTTAAATTTTTCAAAATTTATAATAATGATATATAAATGATATAGTGTGTAGCATTTGAACAAATCAAAATTACTATTAAGGATCAATAAGCATAATTGTTAATTGTTAAGCTGATGCTTATATATGTATTCAGTCTTTTGCTAGATCTCTGTTAACTTGTCGGAGTTCCCAGAAACAATTATCAGCATGAACTTGACGTTAGCTTGTAGTAGCTTGCTGATAAGAGATTGAGTATATTAGGGTTGTGTTTAGCTCACGCTTTCATTCATAAGCATATTTGTGGTGAATCATGCAGGTGGCATCCCCGTCTGCCCACCAATCGAGGTGCCATACAAACAAACTTGCACCACATGACTGTATATGTGTGTGTGCGTATGTTGTTGCACCTTTTACTTAGAAATGAGCGTAAAAACTCTATGAAGCTTCAACATGTGGTTTCGATGCGGAATTTGCAGTGCCGCCAACGCTTATTGGCATTGCCTGCTCACTGGCGACTGCCAGGCCAAGCCAAGCCAAGCTAGGCTGACTGGCTGGCTGGCTGCCTGCCTGCCTGCGTGGGTGGTTGGTTAGTCTACGTTTCAATGAGTCTGTGTGTGTGTGTGTGTGTGTGTGTGTGTGTGCGTGTAGGTGGCATGACTAGGCACTTCTTCGCTTGCATATGTTTGTGCAGTCAGGATTATAACCAGGCGCAGACACGAACACACACAGACATGCGCTTACTAACACCCTTGCAGTTGCTTATCATTGTAAACAATACAGCAATGTTGCACGTGCTGCTATTGCCATCATGCAGCGCCATCTATTGGCACACATTTGCAATAAACACAATATGCTAAATAGCCGACAAAACTCGCTGTACCTGCTGCTTCTGCTGCTGCTGCTGCTTAGCTTGACGTCGAAGTTGACGTCGCTGTCGCTAATGCTAAGCTAATGCAGCAGCAGCAAACAATCTGCTGGCGTCGCAGCTGGCCGCTAACTTTGGGCGCCATTTAATTAATTACACACAGCCAGACAACTCGACAATCAAAACAAAAGACAGAGAGCAAAGCAAAAGAAATGCTTAAGCAAAAGGTAAACAAATAGATGCAGAAGTAAAATCTTAAGCAATAAGCACATTCGCTAATAAATGCATTTTACATCATTTGTGCTTTTATTATTTTATTAAGTACAAATGGATAAAATCTATGTCATACATACAAGCATAAGTTGCTTTTAGCTTAACTTATTTATTTTCAAAACACAAAGTTTTTCAAGTTTTTTAAGTGTAATTTTGCTTAAATAATCATTTAAGTTAACCAAATAGTTGCTCTTTGCTTAAGCATTGTTTGAGGGCAAAAGTTTAAATTGTGTTATCATTACGAACATTTTCCTTATGATTCTTTTTAATTGTTCTTCTCATGTGTGTGTGTCTCTCTCTCTGTGTGTGTTGGTGTATTGTTATTGTTTTCATTTTGGGTTGGTGCAAATTCCGGCACGAGACTTAATTCACTTAATTGAGCAGGCAGCGTCGTTAACAGCGACTGCGGCAGCGGCGTCAGCTGCGACGCATCGATGCTGTTGGCCAGCGCTGTTGTCGCTTGGCCGTACAAAAATAGTTTGAAGTTGGCGCCCGTCCGTTACGGCCGGAATCATTTGGAGCTCTGACCAACCGCTTGCCTGCCTCTCGGTCTGTCTGTCTGTCTGTCTCGCTTAACCACTCTGCTGGCTTTTCGTTGTTGTTATTATTGTTGGCGCATTTGATTTCACTTTCAGATACATTAACACAAGTGCGGCGAATGCGCGCGCCTTTTGAGTTATTGGTAGCACAGGCCCGAAAATGGGGGGCATGGTCTGTTGTGGGCTGACTGTGCTAAGGCTGGGGCAGCCTCCTGTGCCATTTTCTTTACTCTTCGATTTTATGAATGAAAACGCGAAGGCGAAAACGCGACTTGGTCGCTCGTTTTACTTGTGGGTTTACTTACTTTGGTTTGGCTTGGATGCATTGCTTTATTTGCATGCATGTGGCAGGCAGGATACACAACACACACACACACACACACACACACACACACACACTTGTACGAAAGTCTGCGCTGCCATAAAAATGCGTTTGGGGGCACGACTTTTGCGTCGTCGTCGACATCATCATCATCATCATTGTCCTCTCTTCTTGCTTACACACATGCATAAGCTGCCTCCTTTTGTGTCTTACTGTATATGTATGATTGTGTGTGTGTGTGAGTTTGGACGTGTGCTTGCCATTAATACAATTATTATCCTTTGCGGCCCATTTGGCTGTTGCCTTTACAGTTTGGCCCGCTTCTTAAACTTGTTGCTTCGGTCAAGTGCGCTACTGAAAGCGAAAAGCTCGCTCAATGAGCGCAAAAAAAGTTTAAAATTATGATAAGGCGAAAGGGCACAGCAACAATAGCAAATAAAACGATTTAAGGGTTGCAGCACCTTGTGCCACCGACACTGTCCTTGGCGCGCGCCAAGCATATTAAAATCCTGCTCTTGCCGCAGCCTTGACGCAAAAATGTAAACAAAAAGCCGCATGGCCATTTCGGCACTTGCTGGTTAACAAAAAAATAAAACCAAACAAACTGAGGGTGGGGTTGGGGGGGACTCTCTGCTGGCAGGCAAATATTCGCGCATGAGTAATCGACTAAAGTCACGACTTTGGACAGGAAGTAAAGTCGTTAAGTCGCTGAAATTGTTTGCAGAGCAGAGCTACAAGCTGTTAACTCTCGCTCTCTCTCTCTCTCTCATTCTCTCTCGTACTATCTCTAATGCAGTGGCACTAAAATAAAGTTGTTGTATTATATACACAACAAATATATTGTTATTAATTAATGTTCGAGCTACTTACAATTTTATCTAACTCTTTATAATAATTACCTTAACCCATAGATAACACTTAGCATACCAAAGAGTTTATATTATTATAGATAAGCAGCATTATAGAATCAATGAAATGTAATTGCGGTGGCTAGACTTTATTATCGATAAACAAATACTGCCATGATCAGCTGTAGCTTTGTTTTAGTGCTGAACTGCCAGCTAATTTGTCAAAGCAAATACTCGCTGACAAACTGACAAATCCAAGACATTGACCATCGACCATGTGATCTCGCTTGCAGTGACCGATTGACTGGGGGGCTTGCTTAACAGATTTACAAACTTGAAACGTGCCACACGCTTATATGGCGGATTTACTACGCGATGCGTTGCGTTGCGTTGCGTTGCAACTTGTAATGTATGCCCAAAGCATGCAACAGTGGCAGTGGCAAAAACCAGCTGTTGTTACGGCCGCGTTGTACAAAAATCTTATCAATGAATGCGCATCACTTGCACTTGTTTGCACCAAAGGGGCAATGGGGATTCACCGGCAACGTAAATGGCGCTGCCAACGATGACGTGACGAGACGAGCCATGACAATTACAATTACAGCTACAGCTACAGCAATAGCCAGAGATACGCATAGAGTGTAAGAGCTACAGATACATTTATGGCGAAAGGCTTGTAGATTGCACGCACACTATTAGCATTATTAAATCGCTTTTGCGGTAAATTTGCGGTTGCGTCACCTACTTAGCAAGCCGCCACTTGAGCTTGCAACTCGTTTCTTTCAGCTCGGACTTAAACCAAGCCAAATGACAGGATGCGCTCAAATATAAAGTAAACTTTTGCGCTGAGCAAAATTTCCATTAAGCTAAATTAAAGTTATCGTGCGGCGGCAGCGCAGTAACAACCTTACCACCCACTCTCGCTCACTCTCTGCTGTTGTCCACGATACCATTTTCATTTCTCATGCCTCTGCCACACGCTTGACAATCAACGAGTACGTTGAATCCTCTCGTCTCGCTTCACCTCGCTCGCTTGTCGCCCTCCCTCCCACGTACAACATGCAATTCGAAAAGTGGTTTTCATAGCATCCATGGCCCAAAACCTCCACCACCATACAGCCCAATCAACACCCCACAGCAGCAGGAGCAGGAGCAGCAGTAGCAAGAGTAGCAGCAGCAAGAAGCTATAGCTACAGAGTCAGCAACATCCTGGCAGTGGTAGGCTTTATTATGTCAGCTCCCCAACTGCCACCCCTCAAGAAGAGAGAGCAAGAGAGAGATATAGAGAGCGAGTTTGTGTGTGGGGGGTTTTGAGAGCGGGCGCATTTCACCCAATTTCATTATATTTGCCAACGTTTTTAGCTTTTATACGTCATGGCATATTTCACCACACACACTCGCATAGAATCCCAACACCAACACCACCACCAGCAGTCGCAGCAGCAGCAGCAGCAGCAGCAGCAGCAGGAGCCGAGCTTACCGCCCACCCCACCCTTTCTGTGGGTAGGTACGAGTAGTAGATGGTTCGTTTATAAAAGCCGGTACGTCGCCCAGTGCGCAGTCGCCAAAGTGGGTGGCTGTCCACCCATTATATTATAAGGAATATAATATTATTATAATGTCAGGCATAAACTATGAGCGAGCGAGTGGGGTAGCAGGAGTCGGGGCAAGCCCGTGGGCGTTATAGCTCTAGCGGCAAACACACACACACACACACAAGCAGTTATATATGCATGTTTGTGTGTGTGTGTGTGAAATAAGGTTATTTTATAAACAGTTTGGAGTTTCGGGAGGGATTTTGGGGGGTTTTCCGTTGCTTGTTCGCTTGCTCTTTAGCTGGGTTCTGTCCATGCTCTTCGCTCCTACACTGTCTAGGTGTGGGCCAGTGGAGTCAACGTCATCAACGTAGCGCCCACCGAGTGGGTGGCTTCGGCTTTGGCTTTGCTTTATTGAATGTGTGTACGTCGCTGGTTAGGGCTCTTTGGGCTGCGTGCTGCTTCTGCTGCTGCTGCTGCTACTGCTGCTGCTGCTGTTGCCGTGTAGTACCGTTAACGACACGGACACCAGCACGTTGACGTTGACACGATGGCAAACGGCGCTTAAACTTAAACTACACTCCAGTCTGCGCTAACGACTGACAGCACAAGTCAAGCTGCTGATCAGACGCGCAACTAATGAATCTAGTGCTAGCCTTAATGAATCTAGTGCTAAATGCTGGCAAAACTTAAATTTATAGAAAACAGTTCCATGTTCTTGACAAAAAAAAAACATAGAATATATTTTTATAATAATATGTGTCGCTTCAAGATTTTTCTACCATTAGTTTTGGGCATATAGTGGTATTTGGCTTGGAGATTATTTAACTATTAGTTTTAGGAATAGTCTTGTCTTTATTCAAATAGACGTCATTTCGCGCGCCCAATATTCTCATCACACGCAGAGAGGGCGAAACCTTTAGTTCAATTAGCGAGCAGCGAGCATATGATTACGAGTACAAATAACGCCAGCGAACGCGATTGCGAATACAAAAAAGTATTCGAATGCGATATACCAGCAAAGGCGGCAGCACCCTTCAATAAAAGTCTGACCGTTTTTTGTTTTTGGTTGGCTTATTGTTTTGTTGCCATTCTAAGCGAAATGCACTAGAAATCGGCTGTTTGCTGTTGCGGCTGTGCTGGTGCTGCTTCTTGCCAGTGCTTTAAAGTGTTTTCGAAACCCCAAAGCAACAACAACGGCAAAAGCAAAAGCAACAGCAACAGCAGCAGCGACGACAATTTGAAACAAAAATCGGAACGCAACACTGCCAAGTCAGTCGCCATTGCCGCCATCATTTTATTTTTCGTTGTTGTTGTTGTTGCCTCTTTTTCTGCTTCGTACTACAAAATACACATATACATGCAGTCGCTGCTTTGTTGTTTTACCCTCACACACACACACACACACACACACACAATCGCATATACATACGCACGCACGCTCTCTTCTTCTTCGTATGAGATACTCAGCAGTCTTGCCTCTCTCGCTCTCACGCTCTTCTCTGGCCCACACTTTATTTTTAACTGTGCGACTGTACTCGCTCGTTTGCTCTCGCTACATAGCTGTATATACAAACGTGCATATATACATATAGATATACTTATATATATATATATCTATATGAATGTGTGTGTGTGTGTATTTTTATATGGCATTCTCTCTCATTCCCGCGACTGTCAGCCGAGTCAGCATTACCATCGCCCGGCTGCGATGTGGAAACTCAATGTATGCATACATACATATACAATATATTTTTTTTCTTCATAGCATTCGTTGTTGTAATTTTGTGTTTACGAAGCGGGCCGCGCTGTGGCTTGGCTGCGCATATATATGTATGTATATGTGTATGTACATACATACATACGTATGTACGTAAATACGTATGTGTATGCGTACATCTGTACATACTTGATAGCTGTTTGCGAACTGGCAGTCATTTCATAGTCGTCGTGCAATTTGCGCAGTGTACGAAAACGACGATGACGATTGTTAACGGCAATTGTATTTCTTCTCTCTTTTCTATTGTTGCTGTTGTTGTTTTTATTTATTTTATTTTTTTTTAAGCCAGCCCTGGTCCCTGAGTGATTAGCGCACTTGCCGTTAGGCCATACGCTGAAATTTCTTATCAGTGGCGCGCGATAAGCTACAAAGGCAACAACTACAACAATCAGAATTAAACGTCAGGCTTTTGGCACTAGCGTAATTAACATATGGACGTGCTATAATTTAATATAGTATTGGCTTATGACATTTAAATATTTGTAGCATAACTAAGAGGTTCAAATAATGATTTTCGCTCGCAGCTTATCAGTTGAGATGCACATATCACCTAAAGTTATAGAAGTAAGGAAAGCGAAATTCCCCCGTTTTCAAAACCTTCATCAGTCAAATTGACATATTGCCTCCAATAGACCTTTATCAATTTCTTATTAGCGCTTAACCAACAGGTTGATATTGCCTGAGTTTTGATTGTCGTATAGCCAGTGTCTTTTTAGCTTCACTGGAAAAACTGTCAGTTGAGTTGTGTTCAATGATCGATCGATAGTTGTGGCGTTCTTGCTCGCAGGTAGCCAGAGAGTCGAGAGTCGAGGCGTGCCTAATGCGATGCATCCTTTGTCAAGGATTAGTGCCTAGCTATGGCGTAGGTAGCAGGGTTGGTTTTTGAGTGCAGGCAGCATGGCTTAGGATTTGTAGCGAGCTCAGCTCAGTTTGCCCGAAATGTGACCAAGCGCTAGCCAAACTAAACAGCTGATTTTCCCGATACAATATGCTGCTGCATATGCAAAACAAAACGCAGAGAAATACAAATATCAATGGAATGTTGCTGGTTCATTGACCAAAGTCATGACTGGGGTAACCAGCATACAAGCATCAGCTGTAGCCACACATGGACAGACAGACAGACATACAGACAGACACACAGGGTAACAAGCTGTCGCTTCCCCCCAGCCTCACTTTCGCTGACTCCATCAGCTGTGCCTTGCAAATTTTCAATGTCACCAGCTTTACTGCTGCGGCTGATGTTGCTTATAAATCTTCGACAAGGCATTGCAAAAAAAAACACACACACACACTCACACACGTACTCTCAAAATATAAAACTCCCCAAACGTATACACTCACACACTCACACGCATACACACACATGCACACATGTAAGCAAAACCACAAAAGGCGGCCGCATTGAAAATTGCTCTAAATTCGCCAAAAACAGCTGATTTTGCTTCCTGCAGCGCCAATCGACAGCGACAACAAGAGCAAACAACGTTGACGACGCCACCATTGAGCATCCACATCGGACGCTACGCTCTCAATCGTGTGGCGCACACTTCGTGAGGCATGCGGCATGCGGCAACATGAAATAACCGACGCAAAAATATGCGCATATAACAAACTACTCAAACCGCCCTCGCCCTTGCCGCACTCCCCCCATTTTACACGTCGCATTAACCTTGCCACACTCCAATCGCTCAACCTGCGAGCACGCGAACGCGCCATCCCGCTTAGCCTAAACTTCAGGCTGCAGTTCGTCAAACATACATGACTGCGACGATTTACGTATTTAGGCTAGTTTTATATAAAAGCAAAAATAAAAGCCCTTTGCTTTCCCACCGCATAATGTGCCGCTATACGTAAATAACTGCGTACACTCCGATTGTTGTAGTTGTTGTTGTTGTCGTGGGTGCAGAGGCGAGTTTTCACCCAAGCGCAAAGGCAACAACCAGCATGGGAAATACAACAACAACAACAAGACATATCAGTGCGCCAACATCTTGAGCGCTACGCCCTCGCTGCGTAGAGCTCTCAGCCTCAGAGGCTCAGGCCGAGCAGAAGACGGTCTTCAATTCAATTCATTTTTATTATGATGAGCAGCCGCCATCGTCAGTTGCCAGTTGAACTCCAGTGTCGAAAAACACAACAGCAACAACAACAACAACAGCAGAAGCAGCTCGTAGCTGGTTTTTATTATGTTGCTGTTGCTGCTGCTGCTGCTTATTTTTATGTTTATAAAGTTTCTTCTTCCTCTTTGTGCTTTGTATATTTAAATTGCTTGTAAGATCGGCGGCTTATAAGCCCAGACTTGAGCTCGCAGCCGAACTCGAGCGCAGACAGCGACTACGACTACGAAAGCTGAAACTTGGCTTTATTTCGTTATTTGCTGTTGTTGTTGTTGTTTCATTACGTTTTGTAGTCGTTGCCATCGCACGTTGCTTGTGCTTCAGCCGAAGAATTCAAAAGTGTTCACAACACACACACACACATATAAATGACAGCGTTTTTTTTTTGTTTTTAGCCAAACCTTAGAGGCTCTGAGCTACAGACCCCAAGCGAAGAGCTCTGGCTGGCAATCGAGCTAGCGACCGACTTTAATGCTGAAGTCGACTTTTGAGCGGTGCCACGCGAGGCCGCCACAGTGGTACCAATATTATTTGTTTGCATCAAATATTGGAAATATATAAAAAAGGGAATATAAGTTTAGACCCAATGCCACATTACAGTCATTTTTAAATGAATATTGATAGTTTTTTCAACATAACATATTTTGGCATGCTTTGCACCACTGTGCAGAGCTAAAGCGGACGTCGCGACGTTTCAACTGTTGGCCTGGCTCCGAGACTCTGGGGCTCTCGGCTTGGCTTTGGCTTTCGGGCACACATTTCATGTTGTTGCTGTTGCTGCTGCTGTTGTTTTGACGATGACTGGCTCTCAGGTTGGTTCACTACTTGCTTGCTTGGTTGGTTGGTCGTTTATTTCGTTGGCTGTACGGTCGCTTGGTTGGCTCATAACCTGAAACTTGAATATTGTGGAATTTGAAGGTAGCGACGAACGACAACGGCAGCGACAACGACAACGATGTTGCTGTTGCTGTTGTTGTCGTTGCTGCAGCAGCAAACAGCAACTGCAGTGCTGCGTGCGAGCTTTCGAGTCAGCTACAGCCGTCAATTTGGAGCCAGAGCCAGAGCCGCAGTTGCTATTGCTGTTGCTGTAGCTGTTGCCGTCGTCATCGTCGCCAGTGCCAACTGAAACGAGTTGCTGGCGAAGCGTAAAGCAAAATACAAAAAGAAAAAATACAAAAAACAAGCAACGAACGCTTGACGGGTCTGCCTGACTGCCTTTGTTGTTGCTGTTACTGCTGCTGCTGCTGCTGCTGCTGCTGCTGCTGTTGTTATGGCTCTGACTCTGGCTGCTTCAAACTGGCTAGCAAGCGTGCATACGTGTGTGTATGTGTGTGTGTGTGTGTCGCTGGTGTGGCAATAAAATTCAACTGCCAACAGTTGGAGTCGCAGCCACAATCTCAGTGAACGCAGCCTCAAATCAAATTTTTGCTCTTCTACTAGCGTTGAGGATGACTTTCGGCCGTTGATTGTTGGCCAGCGTTGTTGTTGCTGTTGCTGTTGCTTATAATGATAGCAACACTTTAAACTCGCAACAACAACAACAACAATTTCTCCGCTCGCTGTTGTACAACATTTTGAACGCAAATTAACGTAGAAAGTTTTGCTTTATTTTGTTGGTGAAGGGAGGGGCGGGTTGATTTCCGTTCGCAAGCTTAACAGGCTGAGCTTTTTTTGTGTGTGCGTCGTGAGACGGCAGCTTTTGACAACAAGCCAGCGCTGTGTTCATTTTAGCCAAGTATACTAGGCGTATGCGCAATGCGCTTTTGAAAAGCATTCCACATACGCCGTGTGCACAGTCATAAGAGCTATGAGCGTGTTGAGCTGATAACCGCAACAACGAAGTGAGTCACTACACGATGACTACTCGTCGTCGCTTGAATAAATAAAGAACAGCGATCCGTTTTGTGCCACGGCGCGCCTTAAGTTGCAAGATGTGTGCTCGACGCAGTTAGTCATGAGCCGTTGTCTAGAGTCTAGACGGCAAAGTCGCAGCCCCTATGCCCAAGCGCACAACCAAAGGCGACCGAAAATACAGCTGCACACAGCACAGAGCACAGAACACAGCAGCGTAAACGAGGGCGAGGGTTGAAATTTGACGATGTTGCAAAGGCAAATGAACGAACGGCCCGTCAGTCAGTCAGGCAGACGGCGAGCAAACAAACAGACGACGGGGCTGGATAAAAAGGGCAAGGAAAATGTGAAACACATGCGACTGCTACAACAGCAACAGCAACAGCAACAACAACGACGACGACGACCTCGATGACGATAACAACAGCACAGAATGAAAAAAAAAAAACATATAAACATATAAAGTACTGCAAATGAAAACGAAACGAAATGAAACGAAAAACTCACCCCGAAGCGAGTTGCTGTTGTTGCTGCTGCTGCTGCTGCTGTTACGACTCGTAATTCCCCCTCTGAAATATGCGAGCATATGGCAACCCTTATAAGTAGTTTGACAAAGGCTTGGCCGGCAACGCAGATGTTCAATGGTGCAGCTTAGGGGTGGCAACTCTGTCAAGCAGTTGGCAACACTGGAAGCATGAGCTAGGCTAACTTTATGATCGGCTGATATCGCTCACAATATTAGAAAACATTTCTTCTTTCAATAGATTTCAGAAATGAAATAAGAAAACTTTTTGGAATTTTTAAATAATTTCAAGCACTGTGCTGATCATGTTCGAAAATCGTGTAGACCTTATGGCAATTAATAGCCTTAGTTGCAATGCGCCTAAAAGCAAAGATCACTTTGTGCTTCATAATATTTTCCATGCCCAACCATTCCAAACCATTCCACACACCACACAGAATAGCTCAAGCAAACGCAGAGCGTACCAAAAATAGTTTTTCGAAAAAAGGCAGCGAAACTCACATAAATGGCGGAAGTGCTGAACGAACGCAATGCGAGAAGACAGCAACAATAACAACGACAACGACAACGTCGACGTAGAAGACATTGAAGGCAGCCAGCCCCAGTGCCAGCGAAAGAGAGATAGAGTAAGAGAGTCCCACGCTCTCATGCCTGTGACCTCCTCCACCCACCCACCAACGTTGTTTGTGTCTCTGTTTCGATTGCTGTCTCTTGCTTGTGTTTTATTTTAAGAAGATGCCGAGCAGCCTAAGCACCAGCAGCAGCAATAGCGGCAGCAAACGTTGATGAGCAATGCCAGCGGGGGTGGCAGGCCGGGTGGCGGTGGCGGTGGCGGAAGCGGGGTACCAAGGGTGGGTGGGCCGCCTGCTTGACTGCTTGGCTGCGACGGCAGCTGGGTGGCGTTGGTCGTGGTGGTGTTAGCGTTGCCTGCGCTGACTTCCATTTTCTTGATAAGTTTTTTGTGTGTGCCCTTTGCCGTTGTCCTGGCCACGCTCCGGCTGCCGCAGCATCACGTAGACAGGCGTCTGACATTGGCTTTGGCTACGGTTCGAGCTTATTCCTTTGTGCACACACAGCTATACAATTTATGAGCACTCTCCCCCCCCCCCTTCTACAAGATTAATTTTCTAGCATACTTTTAGGCAAGAGCGCTTAGCTTTAAGTTTGTATTTGCTTTGCCTTTGAACCATTGACTAAAATGCTCAACTTTCGATTTCTTTTCGTTTGGGCAGGTTAATTCAGCCATGGGTCTTCAAGCAACAGCCGCTACCAAGCGGAAGCATGAGCTGACCTTTGACGGCAAAGATGCCAACACCACCTACACGGGCAATTGTGCGCCGCCGCCCGTCAAAGCCAACAAATGGGCTATCAACAACAACAACTACCTGGAGTCGCTCGAGGAGCAACAGCATAAGACAACGGAGCAATCCACAGCAATCCCCGAGTCCAACAACAACGATGTGGAGAGCGCCAAGCCAGCGCAAAGTATTATTAGCAACGGTGATGAAGTTACTACCAGCAACAACAACAACAACAACAGTAGCAGCAATAAATGCGCCGCAGAGGTGCCGCTGCCGCCCACAGCCAGCGCCGCCATTCCAGAGGATAGCATTGCCAAACTGGAAGTGGTTGCCGCTGTGCCCTGCGAGCCCTGGTCTACGGCCGCCACGCCTGTTACAGCGCCCAACAGCGAGCCTGTCGACTGCATTTCCAAGCTGCAAGCAGTTGCCGTGCCCAGCGATCCTTGGGGCAGCATTGGAACACGTTCGACGCTGGCCACCACACTGCTCAGTGCCGACGAGCTGGACGACGATGATGATGACTTTGAGGATGACTATGAGGAGGAGGAAAGCATTATTCCCACCTACTGTCCCATGCGCTATCATCCCTTTGCCCAGCAGCAGCAGCAGCAGCACAGCAGCAGCAACAACAACAGCAGCAGCAGCAACAACAGCAGCAGCACCAACAACAACAGCAACAGCATCAACAACAGGCCGCTGCTGCTGCTGCCGCCGCCGCCGCAGCGCAGCAACAGCGCAGCTATGCCCCCGGCTACGGCAGTCGACCTGCCTATTACTCGGAGCCTTTCCCACAGCAGAACTGCTCACGGACCGGCAGCCCACAGCATATGACGCCGCGTGGCTTTGCGCCTCCGCAATGGACAACAACTGGCGCTTCAGGAGCTGCTGCGGCTACGCCCAGCAGCGCACAGCAACAGCAATTCTATGAGAATGGCGGCAACAGCGTTGTCTACGCCCAACAAGCCTCCCAGCAGACCATTCGCTGTGCCGAGAACGGCAAGTCCTATTTGGATCTAGGCTGCAGTAATGCCTCGAGCTCCACGCCCGTCAGTGCGCTGCCCAGCAGCAATGGCGGTGCCGCAAGCACCCCCTTTGTCCCCATACCACTCCATGGCCTGCCGCTGAAACGCTGCTGCGACGGACGTGGCAGCTGGTGCAGTGCCAATCGTAGTTGCTACAAAGACACGCGCCTTAAGATACGCAATTTGTCCATGTTCAAGCTCTCACGCTTCCGCCAGGTATCCGAGCAGTCGCTCTATCGATCCGTGCTCATCTGCAATACGCTCAAGCGCATCGATCGCGAGATCGAAACCGAGGCCAAGGAGCTGCATCAGGCTGCCCAGCAGCATCATCAGCAGGCTGCTGCTGCCGCCGCCGCCGCTGCAGCAGCAGCAGCGCAAGCAGCGCAGTATCATCCAGCCTACCAGCAACAACAACAGCAGCAGCAGCAACAACAACAACAACAACAACAGCAATCGCCGCCAGCGCCACTGCATCATGTACAGCAAGAGTATGCTCCTGTCCTAAATTGCGCACGTTTGGCCAACATGGATCACTACCAGCAGTTGGCACAGACGCCCAACTTTCAGCCGCTGCCGCCGCTGGGCTACCACGAACGTTTGGAAACGCCGCCGCCCGCCTATAGAGCAGCAGCAACTACAACAACTGGCGCTGCAGCTAACGCTGGCTTCCAAACGAGTGCGTCTAATAACTGTGATACGTCCGGCAGCACTACGTTGCATCCCTACGATCACTATCCCTTCCGGGAGTCGCAATCCGGACGCGCCACGCCTTTCCCCACCACCTGCCAGACTCCAACACCAGCAGCAGCCGCATCAGTTCCAGTACCAGCAACAGCAACAGTGCCAGCGCCAGCAGCTACAACATCGGCCGCAACGTCAACTGCTGTTGCGCCTATCAGCAGCCCCAGCGTAGCTCCCGTTAGCAGCAGAACAGTGGCAACAGTTGCTGCTGTAAGCAGCAGCGTCAGTAGCAGCAGCAGCAACACCTCTAGCTCCACTGTGGCAAGCAGCGCTTGTGACTCAAGTGATTCTGGCTATGCTGATGACGACTCCACGCGTTCCATTAACTGGAGTTCGGTGCTTAGTCTGAGCTCGCAATCAGCGCTCGATCCGCTCAACAACAACGATCTGTTTACCATACTGCCGGCAGCTGCCACGCCCACAGCGGTGCCTGTATGCATAGCAAGCACGAGCGCCAGCTCAACGTTGGCTTTTAGCGGCAGCTTTACCACCGTGCCCAGCAGCAATAGCAACAGTAACAGCAACAGCAACAGCAGCTCCAGTTCGAGCAGCAACACCACCGCTACCTTTACAACGCTCTCGACGATTTCATCCGCCACACACTCGCTGACTTCGTCGTATGTGAGCAGCATAAGCTCCAATGTGTCAGCGGGTGCCAATACCTGGGAGTATGGTTTTCTGGACATGGAGTTTGGATTGGGTTCAGAGTTTACGGAGCTGGTGCCCAGTTGCAAGCTTAGTTCGGATGAGCTCTTTAAGAGCGGCGGACGCGGCACTGTGGCCAGCTCCAGGCTGCACGACAATGAGCTTGAACAGCCCGCTCACATCATGGTCGGCAGTTAGTATCCGTTGTAAGCCTTCGAATGCGTCGGCGGTAGCAGCTCGTGCTGGTCATGCGTTGCCCGCTGATGCGGAACTCCAAGCAAGCAGTATTCAATTTGTAATTGTTGTAGCAAAAGCACTCAGGTTGTGAAATGTGCATGTTGCCTCCATCCTCCCCCCTACCACCCTTAAAATCCTTGCACCCAAACCCACACTTATAAAGCAATCGCCGCCCAGGGCGCTCCAATGTAAACAAATGAAAAGCAAAATGCAATTGTATTGAGAAAACGCAAACTATGCGTCAAATCGTAAACTATTAGCAAATTTCTTAAGTGTAAATATTGTACATTTAATTCAGTAACAAATGAAACAACAACAACAAAAACAACAACTCCTAGCTGCTAAGTTTGAAAACAAAAATTATATATACTTATATATACATATATGATATTTAGTGCGTATGACATGTAACTTTAGCTTTGTTAGTTGCAATTGTTGCAGTTTTTCGATTACAACAACAAATGTTTCATTATCCACACTTCCACACCTACACTCACACACAAACAGGCTCAAGCCTCTCCAGCTTGGCCCAAATCAGTTCAATTATACACTCAAAACAATTCAATTTACAGTGACAAAAAACACAACAAACAAAAATACTGAATCGAAAAACGTTTACTATATTGTAGCCATAAGTATTATTATTTATATACAAAATGAAACACAAAATCGGATAAATGAGAGAACAACTTAAAACAAAGTTTTACAAAAAAAAAAAAAAAAAACACAAAAAAAAACATAAAATCTCAAGCAAATATAAACAATTTGTTTAAAAAAAAAACTTATAATGTGACTTTTTATTTTTGTATTCGGTGGGCTTTTAATTAAATATTCAGGTAAGGATTAGAGAAGAGAATTTATTAAATTTTCAGATACCAGAACCAGTTATGGTCCAATCCAAGAGCTCGGGTTAGAGTATGGAAAAGTTCGAGACCAAACCAGCAAATCAGTTGCATGAGTCCCTATGCAGCATATAAACCGTGAGTGCTTGAAGCCATTTGCTTAACATGTTGCTAACTTTTATGTGTTTTCTTGATAGCTTAACAAGAAACGTAGCGTTTGGATTTGGCTGTGCTGGATGTGGACACTGGACACTGCTTGTAACAACAAAAGATGGACATACGTACAACCTACACTTTAGCATAAATAGTTGAAGTTAAGCGATTACTGTAATTCACTAATACAGATTTTGCAACAAATATTATTGACCCAACTGCTAGGTCGGTGACTATGGATTCGGTTCAACAAATTGATGAATTTGTTAAAATTATTTGAAATTTCTATCTGATCCAAGTGCATATGATATAATTTGCTTATTACCTAAAATTTCTAATAATTATAGAAAAGGATGTATTAATATTTACATCAGAGATTTCACACAACATTTCAAGCTATCGCTATCTATCATGGCAGGAATCCATGTTTATTATAATCTCCAATCCCCATATGTATGTAGTTCCACTATAATAAGGAAATCCACTCTAAGTGGGAAACCTCTTAGATTAAGGAAGCGATTGTCAGGATGTGCAAATTGAACGGCTAAACAGGCACACCAACATCCTGGTGGACAACTGCCGCCCCTAGGACGCTGCAGAGACGCAACCCGCTTGATTTCCTCCACTTGAACTTTGACATGCCGCGACTAACTTGGCCAAACTTGGCCAAACTTGGCAAAACTTCTAAATTATTATGCGTACGCCCATTTATTGTTTCATTTAAATACTTTGCAATTAATAAACTATTTAAAAAAAAAATAAAAAATATTGAGAAATAGTATAAATCGATTCGCGCGCCCTTGCTCGATTATACATACATATGTATATGCGAATCTCATTCTTTGTGCTCACAAACTCCTAGTGATAGAGTAAAAGACACTCTAGCAGAAATAAAAATTTAATATATAATTTTTACTTTACTTTAATTTAACAAAACTGAACTACACACACATATGTTTACGTTTCGAAAAAAATTCAATGAAAGGATTTGTTTCTCAAAATTTTTGTCTTTGTATTTGGTGACTGACGCTGTGGTAGACAATTTGAAATTTGTATAATATCAAACTATTGTCGCAACAGTAAACTACTCTACAAAATATACGGTCGCAAAATAATTATTATTTACAATTTTACATTTACATGAATAAGTCTGAATCTGTTTGAAAAAATCAAATGGGGCCTATAATGATAGTTTCCAAAGCTACGCCGACCCAAAGCAAATATTTGGTGCATATTTAAAAATAAAATGATGAAGTTTATATGCCTTTATTTATTTATTGTGTGGTGTGCAGTAAGTTGTATTTTAAATATATAAATTTAATGTTAAAACAGTATAGTGCAAATATCGAATAAATTGGTCTTCTGTAGTTAGGGAGTCATTGCTCTCTAGTTTGAGAGTCACCACAACAGACTTGTTGTCTCGCTCGCCTCTATTGAAACGGTATTGCTCACACAATAATATACTAGATAATACTTGCAAGTTTGTAGCGTTATTTTCATCAGTGCTGCCATTTTAACAATGTTATAGCTTGATTTGGCCATTTGAAATTGAAGACTACTAGTTTCAAGTCATTAAGCTAAATAAACAATTTAAAAGACAAAGATTAATATATATATTTGTAGGATAGATAACATTATTTAAGTCTCTTTATGCCATTAATAGCTATTTCATTTTCATCGGTTTAGATATTCCAGCTTAATATTTCTGGCAACACTGATGCATTATTATTGCAGATAATACTCGCTAATAGGTTGCGTTACTTACATCTCGCTCGCCCTTATTGCCAACTGGTGCTGCTTCACTGCTCGCACAACCATAACCAACAGCGGCTGTGAAAATATGTCAATATTTATTCGAGAATCCTTTATTTGTATGTAAAACGAGAGTGCAAATATGAGCAGCGCAACATAGAGTTAGACGCAATTGAACGGAAGTTAAAACGTGCGGTAATGGTTTGATAGTTCACTTTTCGCTGCGAAAATAGTTTCGGCGCCCCACCTGAAAACGGTCACACAGCGGACACAAAGCAACATCAATACTAGCTTGGTAACACGATTAGAGCAGCACCAAGACGTCCACAATGGCCGAGAGACCGAAAAATTTGTTTGCAAGTGAGTAATTTATTTCTTGGAACAACCCACGCACACATTCACAGAATACGCACCACATACAGAACAGACAACTCCTGCACATGCACAGACACACGAGCACACACCCACATACACACCATTGACGCATTGCTTAAACAATTGATAAGCAGTAGGTCGTAAATAACCGTTTCCATCTTATCTAATGCCATCGATAGATACAGATGGACCAAGTCGATCGCGCATTCTGTCCGATGAGCTGAGCTTGAATAATCTAAGCTTACGGCATCCGCCCTCGTCCACATCGTCAACTTCATCTGGTTCGACATCGTCAGGCTCAAGTTCCTCTTCGCAGCAAAGCAATATGGCGCTTCGATTTGGCGCACAGCCAAGCTTTGTGCCCGCAATTCCGGTGCCCAGTAGTACTGCAGCCAGTACCAGCAGCGGCAGCAGCAGCAGTGCCACTGCAGCGGATCGTCATAGGGAACGCATAAGGCAGCAGGCTTGCGGTAAGCTGCAATTCGGTGAGGGTGCGGCTAACACACATCAATTCACATCGGATGATCTCGAGGACTTGGGCGAGATTGGACGCGGAGCTTTTGGAGCTGTTAACAAGATGATATTCAAGAAACTGGATAAAGTGATTGCCGTCAAGCGCATACGCTCCACAGTCGACGAAAAGGAACAGAAGCAGCTGCTCATGGATCTCGAAGTGGTTATGAAATCAAATGAATGCATCTACATAGTGCAGTTCTATGGCGCGCTCTTTAAGGAAGGCGACTGCTGGATATGCATGGAGCTAATGGACACTTCGCTGGACAAGTTTTACAAGTATATATTCGAGAAGAAGCAGCGACATATACCAGAATCTATACTAGCTAAGATTACGGTGGCAACAGTAAATGCACTCAATTATCTAAAAGACGAGCTTAGGATAATACATCGCGATGTAAAGCCCAGCAATATTTTGCTGCACAGACGTGGTGATATTAAACTATGTGATTTTGGCATCTCTGGACAGTTGGTTGACTCGATAGCCAAGACCAAGGATGCGGGATGCAGGCCCTACATGGCGGTAAGCCTTATATTAAAATAAACTGTTACTATGCACTCATTTCACATTAAATTATTCAGCCGGAGCGCATTGATCCGGAGCGTGCCAAGGGATATGATGTGCGCAGCGATGTTTGGTCCTTGGGCATTACACTCATGGAGGTAGCAACTGGAACGTTTCCATATCGCAAGTGGGACTCGGTCTTTGAGCAATTGTGCCAGGTGAGCACACTTATTGAAGAAACTAATTAAGAAACATAACTACTAAATTGTATATTTCAGGTGGTGCAAGGTGATCCACCACGTTTGCAAACATCCTATAATGGCATGGAGTTCTCTAAAGAGTTTGTGGACTTTGTTAATACTTGGTAAGCACACTCTTGTGCATATATCCTGTTTTTATTAAAATGCATGTTTCCTGTAGCCTCATCAAGAAGGAGAGCGACAGGCCCAAATATAGCCGTTTGCTACAGATGCCGTTCATACAACGTGGCGAGAATAGCCACACGGATGTGGCCGCCTATGTAACCGATGTGCTTGAATCCATGGAAAGTGATGGCATCACGCAGTTCACAACTAATCAGCCAGCAGAAAGTTAATCTAGTTTGCCCAGAAAGCCAACAAGTCATAACTTAAATAAGCAAAACAAAACAACAAAAACAAATGCAAACTAAACAAAAAGGAGAGTAGATAAAGAAAACACAAATTGTTGTCTACTTTATAGCATTCGTAGTAAAGGTAGCTCGTATTTTGTTAAACGAAAGCAAACACAAAAAGAAACAACAATACAAAAAAAGAAATAAGAAAGAAAACGCGAAGTAATTGTAAAGAACATAAATAATTGTGTATTTGTGTGAAAAGTGTGTATGGACTTTATGATTATATTGCCCCAATAATATCTGTGTTTCAAGTAAACGTAAATTTATCCCTTTCTAATAAGTTGGATCGCCTAGCATTTGAAAGTTGATGCAGAATGTGTTAAATTATCGTTAATAAGGGCAACAGCTGGAAAAAATGATAAACAATTTTTGATGGCATTTTACAAGCAAAATCAAATGGAAAATGTTAACTGTAAGGCTTACGAGCATCAAATAATCTACACACATTTACATTAAGAAAATATAAAAAAAATACATTTACAAATGTATAAAACACCAATTGAAATAGCCATAAATTTTTTACATTTTATTTGCATAGTTATATACATATATTTTGTATTTTGTTTAAAATTGTGTATTTGTTCATTTGCATCTAAAAGTTAAGTAAAAAGCTTTAAATATTTGCCACGTGGCTGCATTTTTTTTTAAATTGTAGTAGAAATTTATGCAAATCCATCAAAATTAATCCAATAATATACACAAAATACTAACAACACATTTAATCACAGATACAGACACACACCTTCACACGTTTTTATGCGTAGTATTTAGCAGTTAAGCCATACAAATATATAGCAAAAACAAATGCAATTGCAGATTGTGAAGTAATAATATATAAACAAAATAAATGTATTGTGCCTAAGCATATAAAACTGATTATAAAAATCGCAAATAAGTTTGCAAACATATTTAAAAAAAATAAATAAAACACATACATAAAATATATGTAAAAGGTAATTAGATTATTGAGCATTACTTAGCCAAGCTTATACACACACTTCAGCACATCGGCCATGTCACGCCCCTACCCACCCACACACACACACAGATACCCACACTGACACACACACAGAGACCCTGACAAGCAATTGCACCGTCTAAGCTCCCGTCGCAAGTTAAGAAAATAAAACAAAACAAAAAAGCAAATTCCTTGCCAATGTTTTTTCTATAAATATTTTTGCAAGCGCCCATGTGAAAGCAAAAGCAACTTTATTTTGTATACATATACAATTATATTTACATACTTATATATTTGCATGTAAAGTGCGAGATGCAAAACACAAGACATGTCCTAAAAAACAAAAATGTAATTTACCTTTGTATGCCTGCAGTTTGTAAATCTTATTTGCTTTTTAATTGTATGAAAATAAAATGCCTAGCTTTGTTGTATAGCAAAAAAATAAATAAATGAATGTAACATAAGAAATGCATAAAAGGTGCACTTAAAGCCATGCGGCCACAAAAAAAATTAAATAAACGATATGCATAATTAAAATATATATTTTTAAAAGAGCGAGTTACTAAGCAAGGTCAAAGAACAAAAGCTTGACTACAATTATGTAAAGTTTCTAATTGCTGACAAATGGCCGTAAGACGTATACTTAATCAATATTTCCACACACAAACATATTTACTAAAAATACTACAACTAATGCAAATATTAAGCATACTTATACATTTATTGTACAACTAAGCAAATAATGCCAGGCAATGCAATCGTTAAGTCGCAAGTCGTCATATTTTTTGACAATAAAAGGGTTTAATTAAATTTTTAAAGAAGAAAATACCAAATCGGTTGGACAGCTATGTGTATTGTGTATACAGATACAATGGCAATGGGAAATAATAATAATTAGTAGCAAAAACATTTGAGTAAACTATATATATCTTACTGCAAGTCAGATCAAGTAGAAGTAGCAATAAATGTGCAGCCCTCTGCCCCAAGCGAATTTCACTCTACCCAATGGCTTTCTAAAAGGTATCAATACTTATACAGAATTTGCAAACTCAAAGTGAAAACGCAACGTCCATACAAGTAACAAAAAATATAACAGAAATAGGTATCGAGCAACTTTTAACAGCACAAACTCTATTGTGTGTGCAATTAGCTTTTCCTCAACGACAGTATGTCACATTTTGACTGGCGTTTGATAAGAATGATAAATGTACTTGTGTCCTACAAATAGCGTTTGCTCTAAGCAGTACAACAAATTTAGTAAGCGAGTGTATTATGGGGGGTAGGCATTGTACTAGGTTTTAAGCCAATAACTAAGTAGCTATAAAAATACACAGCTTAGATATATACCTCTACATAATCAGCATATATCGATCTCTTAAACTGTCTCTCTCATTCTCTTTCAAATCATGCTATACATATAATAATGTGAAAACAAAACACCACAAAATATGAATACTAAAAACGACCGAAAATTATGGAAATGGCAAACTAAAATGGCATAAAATACAAAAACTAAATATTTATATTGTTGAATATCAATGACAAAAAAGGTAAATAATTTGTATAAAGCAAACAAATGCATAGCGAATAAATAAAATATTACAAACTTAACACCCAAAGACCTAAGCGTTGTTTTATTTACTAAATGCTTAGCCATGTGCTTGTGCTTACAATTAACCTTCATGACGTAGTGCCTATTGACCCAATAGCTAATTAACCAATTAATACATCAACATATGCCAATAAACATACAATGAACATGCCTCACCTGCAAGTGCGGCATATTTGTTTTGGGAGTGGATTTAATTCCAGAGAAATGTGAAATATTATTAACACTCGAATGTGCACACTGCGCTTCCAATTTTATATAGCCACAGCACACTTACCTTACTTACTTCTTGCGTAGCGCATTGCGGGATCGTCTAATTTGTCTGTTGCTTTGGTTTACCGGTTCCTAATATACCCATTGCATATTATAGACTCGTATGCTTTGTTGCTAGCAACGCGACTTGCATAGCAATGTTGCTATTAGCGTGGCTGCCAAAACGTGGCAGGCATTGAGAGTGCCGCATTAAGACCACAAATGCGTAATCTTGATTATATAGTATACAAAACTCAATGAAGGCGCACAAATCAACACAATATGGCTTGAAGCTGACCGTATCAGCCCGCGGCTCAGTGTTGCTTGGAACGTTGGGCTTGAAACTATTAAAACGATTGAGTGTTCATTGTAGTTCAACGACATGTTGGCCTGCATTATACTCATCAGCTGGTTGCTGCTCATATGGCTGTATTTTCTCTGGAGCCGACGACGATACTATTGGGCAGCATGGCAGCTAAGAGGCCCCATAGGCTTGCCCTTTATAGGCATGGGTCTGCAAATGATGAAGCCCGAGAGTAGGTTATATCAATAAGTAAGCTCAGCTCACACACTAAATGAACAAACCCAATTTGTAGCCTTTTTGCAGTACATGGCAGGCCTTTCGTACAAGTATAAGGCACCTTTCATATCCTGGATGGGCACCGATTGCTTTCTGTATGTCAACGATCCGCAGAGCGTGGAGCAGGTCTTCAATTCCACACACTGCACCAACAAAAGCGATTTCTATCGCTTCATAAGCTCCGCCATAGGCGATGGCCTTTTCACATCCAGCTGTTAGTCTGCATTTATCATATAAGTATAACAGCGGAATTGATATATACCTATAGCATATTTTAGCCCCACGGTGGCAAAAACATCGTCGGCTTATTAATCCCGCCTTTGGACGTCAAATACTTTGCAACTTTTTGCCTATATTCAATACCGAGGCTGAAGTACTGTTGAATAAGTTGGAGGTGGAGGGCGTGCAGCAGTGCAAAGGAGTTGAGATATATTTGATACTCAAGAAAATTGTGCTAGAGGCCGCTTGCCGTAAGTAAACTAGTTTCATTTTATACTCATTGGCAAGACAAACTTGCCCATGTCCTGTGTGCGTCCGTCAGTCTGTTAATTCGTCCGTCAATTGTTATTTAAACATATGCTATATAAACATATTTTCAGAGACTACCATGGGCAAGAAAATGAATTTTCAGCATGATGGATCTATGGCTATATTTGAGGCATATAGCGGGTGAGTTTGTTCAAGAAGCGAATCTAAGCTCTAGAGTATTATCTCGTACTGTGTGTTCCCCCATGCTGTGGGGAATAAATGCGCCGCATTTTGTACGCAACTTTTAGGGTCATTTTTAGCTGTTAGCTAATTACAATCCTGAAGCTCTTGCCAGCTATTCAGGCATGGCTAATATATTGCGACAGGAGCTGTGCAGCTGGGATTGGTGGTGGTGGTGGAGTTAGTGGCTACTATGTAAATACCCTTGACTTTGCACCAGCTGCACTGTATTTTGTTTTCTGTTTTTCGGCACGACAGCATCACAGAGGTCTGTGTAAAGCGCATGTTGTCGCCATGGTTGTATCCGGAGCTCATCTATCGCTGGTCGCAACTTTTTGGACGACAACAGAAAGTTGTCAGTGTGCTGTTTGGCTTTGTGGAGCAGGTAAGTGGGCGTAAAACAGCCGCAGCAGTAGTTCACAGCTCAAGGCCTCTCATTGCTTGACAGTTGCTACAACCCAATGTTGCTGTTGTGGGCGTTGCGAATAAACAACAAGAACAAGAACAACATCAACAACAGCAGCAGCAGCAGCCGCGCAGCAAGTCAAAATCTATATTCATTGAGCAGGTGCGTGAGCATGTGGAAATTGGACAGCAAATGAGCTGGCAGGATGTCAGAGACGAGGCCAATGTAATTATTGCAGCGGTGAGTGGAATTGGGAATTGAATGCTTAATTACTAAGCCATAAATACTTATTGATTTTATAATTTGCTGCAGACCTTTGAAACCACTTCAACCGCCCTATACTTTACAATCTTGTGCCTGGCCATGCATCCGGAGTATCAAGAAAAACTGCATGCCGAGCTCAAGGCTGAGCTGCCCGCACAAGGTGATATAGCCATAGAGCAGCTGGAGCGTCTCAGTTACACAGAAATGGCCATTAATGAGGCAATGCGTCTATTTGCGCCCGTCCCCATGGTCTTGCGACGAGCTGGCCAGGACCTGCTGCTGCGACGCTCAGATGGCGAGTTTCTGATTCCGCGCGGCACACAAATCGGCATTGATATCTACAACATGCAGCGGGACGAGCGTGTCTGGGGCTACTTGGCCAGCAGCTACAATCCGGATGCACACTTTGGACCCGAGGCGCCCAAGGCTCATGCGTTCGCCTTTGTGCCGTTCACAAAGGGACTGCGCATGTGCATTGGTTATCGCTATGCGCTGTTGCTAATGAAGCTGCTGCTAGCCAAGATCTTTCGCAGTTACCGCATTAGCACAGATGCACGGCTAGAGGAGCTGCGTGTTAAGGGGAACATCTCGCTGAAGCTTGAGCAGTATCCGTTGTGTCGTGTGGAACGTAGAACGTAGTAATTGATTGCTAAGTTTTTGCTTCGTTACCTGATGGCAATTTTTCAATTAAAAGTGTAATTTTTAGCATCACTTTCTTCGACGTTAATTGAATTTGTTTAAACTTGCACCATAACTCTCTCGTTCTTGCTGACGCAAATTGCTAGTCAAGAACAACGCTATTGCGCACACATTGCGTATACGTAACGCAATTGATTAAATTGCATTGGACAGCATAAACTGGCCCAAAGTACACTGCTGCCGCTGCTGCTGCTGCATTTGTTGTTGCTGAAAATAATTAGAAATATGCGCAAATATGCAAAAAGCTGCCAGTGAGGGCAAAATTTCCATGTGCAAAATATGGCTTCATCAAATTGAATGCACAGTGTGAATTTCACTGAAAGTTTGAAGAATATAAGTAAGTAAGTGACTCAGTCATGCATAAGAAACGTTTTATAAACCTTTTTGGCGTAACGTATGCGCAATTTTCTTACAGCTGTACGTTTATCTATGTCAGTTGCCTTTAGTTTCATTTCATAATTTTCTTATTGACTTGTGTGGCTGCCATTCATCAAGCGAACGCTGGGAGTGGCAAGTGAATGCAGCTTCAGTGACTTTTGTTAAATGAATAAATTGCCACTGTTGGTGGAGCTGCAACTGCTGCGTTTCCTCAATGGCAGCAGCTCCTCTGCCTTGCTCTGTTGTGTGCACTGTGCAACGAAATATGCATAATTCAATGGCCCCTGACAGCCTGCCCTGCTCCCCTTGACTCGACTCGCACTCGACCAAGCACTTGGCTTGTCTGCTCTGAAGAAGACCCACAAAAGTATGCAATAAACGGTCTGAGGACTCGTTAACGCTTCAGAGCGCAGTTAATAGGAGTTTGGTGTGGGTGCGTGAAAGGCGTAACGCTAGGCGTAACTTGACGTAATCACAACATTAATCTAATACGCGTGCTTAGCGCCGCCGACGGGCATTCAACTTAATAATAGCTTTCAAGCCTGCCACGCATAAAGAAATTAAATCATTTTCAACAAATCACGTTTCGATTCAGCTAAGCAAACGCACCCAAGCAGCCACAGTCTCTTCGTATTAATGAGCGAATGTTTTCAATTAGTTATGCGTCCGCCATACTCTGACTTGGGCGTAATCAAGACAAACTTTGGCTTGTAATTAAATATTTAGTTAGACTGGACAGCAGACGTATTAATTACTTACTTGGGAATAATCTTAGCATATGCATTATTTCCATATAAGCATGTCTCAATGCGTTACCCCGCCAGCACTAATTCAAGCGAACTGCCTGCATAATGTAATTAATCAACAATAGCATTTACAGCTGCGTTTGCTAACTGGGTCAGCTTAATCCTGGTCCACAGCTCAATTCGCTTCGGTGAAACACATTTTTTTTATAGACTTAGGGCCCACTGACTGTTGGCCAAGCATTGTTTGCATGCTTAATGTAATTTTAATGAGTGATTATTATACATTGAATTGTGCTGCTAATTGGCTGTCGGCTCTCAACATGTTCAAGCATGCTTGACTCGTAATTGCTGTAACTACAGTTGTTAGTCCTTGTAACTATTTTTGTTTTCAGCAAAAATGTATTTAAATGCAATCGGAATGAAAATATACCTTAAAGCAAAATAAAATTGAATTTAACCACTTAGAGCCCTGCAATACACACAGAGTTTGGCTGACAAAACTAAAAAAATGTCTGCTGATTAGATTGTTGACTGTTAAATAGTTTTTTTATTTTTTAAATGCAAGTTATCATTTTCCACTTATGAATTGTTAAATATATAAATTTTAAATTGAGATTTAATGACAGAGCTTTAACTTAAATGTTGGCTTGTTTGTAGGTTCACTATAGTTATGACTTACTGTGCCTGCACATAGGCATTCGAGTGGTGTTTTAATAAATGACCACTATTTATCAGGGATAAGTGCATAATTAACGTGATCGACTTGGCATAAATCGCTTGAAAATTAATTGAGCTTTCAAACAATTGTAATCAAAACTAAAAGGTCGATAAGACTTAATGCGGCTTAATGACATAATTGAAGACTCGACAAATAAACATTTATTAAGTTACACTGAAGCTGAATACAGTGCCTGCTGCCAAGCCAATTAGACGATGCGATAA
The DNA here is from genome assembly GCF_011750605.1 of Drosophila busckii. Taxonomy (NCBI): domain Eukaryota; kingdom Metazoa; phylum Arthropoda; class Insecta; order Diptera; family Drosophilidae; genus Drosophila; species Drosophila busckii. The sequence continues at coordinate 11,127,119 of NC_046607.1, forward strand.
TTTAACACATTTTGTTGCCGCTTCGTGTGTGCGTGGTAATGTCAGTTAAATACTAGGCATTGAATTAACTGAGGACGGCCAATAAACAAATTTCACTTCAATTGCCATGCAAATTGTCTGACTAAACCGCATTAACTAATGGACACACAAAGACAAAGAGCAACAGTTAGCATTGCTTTAGTTAGTTGCAATCGTTTGGCTAATTAAGTTTATTTTCGTTTAACGACCAACACAAGCTTGCTTGGACGCCACAAAATCCTGCACATAAGATCCTTCTATATATATATATATATATATATATATATATATATATATATATATATCTACGATGCGTTCATGTGTGTGCGTGTGTGGTAATGCTAATTGTTATGGCACTTTGATGTGCAAATGAAACTTGCTTGCCTGCTGGCAAGCCGATGTGGAAGTGGATGTGGGTGCGGGACATAAACTTAAAGTGCCTAACGATTTACCTCAAATTGAATTTGGGGGCCATGTGTGTGCTCACTGCAGCAGAGACAGCTGCAAACACTTAACTCAATTTGGCTGCCAACTGAAAGTTTTCGGCTGAAAGCAACAAACAGCAAACACACAAACAACAGCGAAAATTGGATAAAGAGCGCTGACAACAGAAGTTAGACATTGATGCCATGGCACAGATTCAACTATTTGTGCCAAACCTAGGCGTCAACGAAAATCAGTGCAAAAATATTTAACAAAATTGCATTAGAAAAGTTCGCCAAAAAAAAAAAAAAATAAAAAGAAAAACTCTGAGCGCCAATAAAACTTTCACCTGTGTTTGCGCCACAAGATTGTTGAAAACTAAGCAAGTGGCTCGCACACAAGCCAACTGGCTAAATATGCTTTAAGGGGTTTTGTCTGTCTAGCTGAATGCTCTAAAAATATAACAAAGTTTAACCAAAGACACACAGGGAAAGAGAGAGAGAGAGAGAGAGAGTGAATATTGATTTATGAATAAAACGTCTGAATTTATAAATTTCAATTGCAAGTTAAGCCTTTGTGTTTTAATATGCCCGGGGACTTGGCTGTGACACTAACAACTTTTGTATTTTGTTAGCTGGCAAATTATTTTGTGCAATCAGAGTTGGCTGAAGTGGCGCAGGAGTGAAAAAACTTTAAGCTCCAGTGCCAAACAATAAAGGGCAGAGGCAACACGACTGTCGAACTGCATACTGTCGAAGTGGCGGAAAGTTTCAGCAACTACAAAAACAATGGATTGACAGACTGGACAGAGACAGACTGACTGCAAGAGAGTCATCCCGACGCTCCGCTCCATGTTCGTGTTCAGCTGGTAAACTTTTAGCTTGCGGCTGCAGTGCCGCATAAATTAGCAAACATGCAGGCGAGCGAGACAAGCGCGTGACTATTGCCTGTTGAACAAGCGCTGCGTGCCAGCCCCACACACCCACGCACCTTACAAATGACTAACTGATTGACTCTCTGCAGCGCTGACTCCCTGCCTGGCTGCCTGGCTGCCATTGCAAATTAGTCGTGTTCGTGTGGTTCAGCAAGCCAATGCTGCTGCCATCCGCCTCACCATCCCCTGCTTAAGCCCATTAAAGTCCGGTCGAAAAATAGCGAGCGCAATTAATTAAAAAGTTTGTTGGCCAAACTGCAAGGCCAGCGTCTATATTTTTACGTGTGTTTGAGCTGGCAGGGCGCAATGGCTGTTGGGTTTGAGTTTGATTGCAAAAACGCGCTTAGAGACAAAGCTCTAAAAATATTTTTACAGCTGGCAAAGCAGCAAAACAAAAAAAAATGGATGTGTGAGTGTGAAAGGTAAAGGTAAATTAATGCGATGCATTCACAAGTTGACAGGGTAGCAAATCAATTAAAAACAAATTTTCAATTACAGCAATTAAATGCATAATTTATTTTAATACTTAAATTGCTTGAGTGACTTTTCTCAACTTAATTAATTTACTTAAATTTATTATATTTGTTAAGAACTGGCGAAGCATTGTTCATATTTGTTGAATATTGTGGAAAAAACAATGGCAGAACTTTATGTCGTAAGTAGTTCAAGCGACAGCTCTGCATGTGTTCTATGCACCTGAAGCTAAGCTACCATACCCGAGCAGTGGAAGCATCAGCTACAGCTTTGTGATTTCATGACATGACACCGTGTTGGCTTATGACATTCAATGCAGCGCAGATCTCTTTCTTTGCGTGTTCATCTACACCTTGAAGGTGCCAAAGAAAAACAGCAAACATTCTGAAAATACTCACCTTACTTACAAACTACAGAAGTACCATCTATATTTCAAATGCAAATTATGTAATAAAAGTGTTTGCATGGTTGGTGTCCTTTCCTACTGCTTTTGCTGCTTTTTTCGGCACATATTTTATGTTTAGTTTCCTTTGGCATAGCTGCCACCGTTTATTTCTGACTCAAATTCATCTTTTACCTTTCAAATTTTTGATCTTCAGATTCAAATCGGCTTTGTTTCATTTCTTTTCGCCGTTACAAGCAAACGATATATGATGTTCAGACTCTATGCTGATGTCTCCTACTGAATTACAGTAACTTCCCGACACATAGAGCTCCACCTTTGTTGCAACAAAGTGCAGTATGGCTGCTGCACTTAAAATTGCAATTATGTTTAACTTGCATGGCGGCATTGGTGTCTCTTTGTATTTGTTAATCGAATCTGCAGCGCTAAAATATTAATTTTTATAATGTCCTTAAGCCAACACAACAAACACAAAAAGCATAAAGTCAATTAAAAGCAAACATGCCAAAGCAATTAAGCAAACGCTTATGACGCATACGCCACTTGCACGATTGCCATGGGGCAATTAAACAAAGAAGCTGCACACACATTAAGTATACGATACAAATGCGCATATAAACTCATATGCTGCTAGCAGGCATGTCTGCTAGCATAATAAGTGAAAAAATCATAAAAATTATGCAGATTAAATGTGGCAACAACGTTTGCTTAGCCAGACGAGTGACATTAAATTCACATAAGACAACAAGAAAGAAAAAAAACACACGGGATGCGGCTGAAGTGTGTAAGAACAAAAGATGTCTAAATAATAAAAGCAACTTGAGCTGTTGGCTCGACGCACAAGTTGATTGAATAAATCACAGCAGGTAGGTTCTCATTTTGAGCATAATGTCTGGGCCCGAAAAAGAAAAAAAAAATAAAGAAAAGGTAACTTTGACACGGCAGTTAAGCCTGCTAGACTAGAATTCACTCTTTGCTATTAGATGCTCAACTAAAAGTGCGTAAGCTTTTAAGTTCAGTTTCATGCAATAGATAAGACAATATCAGCGCCTAACTCACTGCACCAATGCTAAAGCGATAGAGGGTATTAAGGATGGCACAACCAGCTGTGTATCATACACACACGTATGTGTTGTGCGGCATGCAAAATTTATGCCCAACTCTTGGCAAGTGTTCGCAGGTTGTTGTGTTTTTGCTTTTTCTGCTTGTCGTTGTGTTAGGTTTTTACAACCCGGCAACAGTTTGGCAAAGTAGCTGCAAAGCAGTCGAGATAATTCAGACATAAACTGCTGGTCCCCCAAGTCTCAGGCTTTGACTGCTGTTGCTACATTTCATGCCTCATTATCCCAAAAGTATGTAACAGTTTTCTTTTGGGCTGCAAAGTAATCGAGTTTGGTTGCTGGACAAAGGCCAAAGCGAATGAAAAGCAAAGGCAACCAAAGTTAAATTTGTTAAAAACCAACAGCTGTGCTTTGCCAAAAGCCTATTTAATTATTTTGTCGAAAAAAGCAGTTCACTTTTTTAATTATGTCAAGTTTAAGCGAAACTATTTCTAGCTGCTCAACTAATTAATTTTACTTGCAAAGCTGCAAACTTTCAACTTCATCATTATAGCGAAAGTTCATCCTGCATATTTTCAGACACATTGCGCATTGCTGCAACTTGCAAGTAAAGTTAAACAACGCCGTTTAAAAATAATAAATTACTGATTGACGTATGCGGAACAAATGCAATGCACACACATTATTTTATTCCCACCGTACTGACTGCCATTGTGCGTGGGGGGTACGTCACAATCGACCTTCGCCTTGATTGACTGAGTTTTGCAATTAACAGTAACACGGCGGAAGCGATTCCACCTGGCAACAGCCACAACCACAATTGTGCAAATTTTTCTACACTCTGCCATGACATTATTACCATATCTATATTTAATGCCGGACGTAAAATTATCCTTGCCGTCGGCGTGCACTAGGCCAACTGCAAGTTGTTAAGTAAAAAATTTATTACATTTTACAAGTTAACAGTCGCCTGTTGAGATTCCCTTGGTTAGGCCACACTCAAGGTTGATTATAATTAGCAATAGCAATTTTACTACGCTGCCCAGGAGCAAAGACAAAGCTACATACGTCAATGCATATAATAAGTTGTGAATAAATATAATTGACAAAGCTGTTGCTTCGTTTCTTTTATAATATACTAACTGTAGTTACGCCACCTTTAACCATTCGTTAAAGTGTAGAACATAATGTGATTGGGTAATTTCTTTTTGTATTTTGAATATAATTACTCAAAATGAGCAAGAGTACGTGTGAGATTATCTTACGACAAATCTTTGTAGATTCTTTACAAAATTTATTTGGAATTTTAAAATAAAAAAATAATTTAAGCGCTCAAACAAACAATTTGCAGACATGTACTTATCATTGAGTCAACGGTATACAAATAACTAATGAATAAAGCTAACTACTAATTATATATGATTGGAACATAAAAATTGAAAGTAAATGTTTACGCTGTTTTCGGATCTGCGTTATAGAATAATGTGTGTGAATTTCACCATTTTTTGAGGCTTTCGGATCTGCGTTATAGAATAATGTGTGTGAATTTTACCATTTTTTGAGGCTTTGCTGGTCCTCAAGTTTTATAGCTTTTAACTACATCTTATAAACAATCCCTACTAGCAGCTAAAACCATGTGAGCTAATACATCCTTGCTAGTATAGGTTCTAGACCTAATTGCAAATCAATTAAACAATTAATGTAACTGATTGGCCGCCCCATTAAATCAATTAGCAAAATTGAAACATTTAAAATCACATCAACGCATAAATTTAAGCCAATGCCAAGGATTGCACTGTGGTTGAAATACGCAGAAATCGCGAAAAATTTACTTACCGCAAGCTTACCGAAATATTTTTATACTTTTGAGCCCACTGTGCTCAATCAAGACTATAAGAAGTTCCACACATGATAGATTCACCATATTTGGACTGTTGGTTAGTTGGGCAGCATGAAGAACACAGAGCTTGTGATTAAAAGCTACGGTGCAGCAGAAGAGGATCCCGCACGTGAGAAGAATCTTTTCAAGACGCTGCTGCTGTTGGCTCAGTTGACAGGTCTCAATCCGCAGCCCAGGCTTCCAGCTGGGCTGCCTAGTTGGCTGCGTGTGCTGCTGCAGTCGCTCGCTTGTCTGCATAGTCTGCTGGTTATAGTGACTGCGCTGCAGTTTGGCGTGCTCTTCTGCAAGACCACATTGGCGATTCTGCCCAGCGGCGAGCTGCAGGACATAACCGACGCACTCACCATTATGGTCATTTATAGCTTTGCTACTTACGCCAGCGCCTATTGGTGTGTGCGCGCCAAGCGTTTGCAGCGACACTTTGACTACATCAATGCCGAGTATCGTCATCATTCGCTGGCTGGCGTTTGTTTTGTGAACTCGGCGTATGCGAGTCAGTGGACGCGAAGCTTTAGCACCATTTGGTTTATCTGCTGCATGGTGGGCGTGCTATACTGGGGACTCACGCCGCTGCTTTTGGGTGCACACACGCTACCGCTGTTCTGCTGGTATCCGTTCGATGCCATGGCCGCAATCGCTTATCCTTGGGTGTACGCCACACAGCTGTTTGGCCAGGTTATCGTCGGCAGCAGCTTCGCCTTTGGCGGCAATCTGTATGTCACGCTCTGTCTGCTGCTCTTGGCCCAGTTTGACGTGCTCTACTGCAGTCTGAAGAATCTTGATGCACATGCTCGACTGCGCTCAGGCGCAACGCTACAAACGCTGCGGTAAAAACAATTAAACCATTTGCATAATTCCAATAATAGCTGCAGTACTTTACACTTGACAGTACGCTCCAGCGACAGCTGCTGCTAAGTGATGCAAGCTGTGAGCTCAATCAGTATGCCATGCTGCAGGAACATGCCACAGAGCTGCAACTGTTGCGACGCCAGCAGGCGCAACTGCCCAGCACGCAATTGAGCGACGCTGCTCGGGCGGCGTTGGTGGACTGCGTACGTCATCACCGCTTCATACTGTCATGTGCCGAAGAGCTGGAGGCGCTCTTCAGTCCCTACTGCTTGGTCAAGTCAATGCAGATCACAATGCAATTGTGTCTGCTCGTATTTGTGGGCGTCTCCGGCAGCCGTGAGGTGTCTCGCATTATCAATCAGCTGCAGTATCTGTGTCTCACGCTCTGTGAGCTTTTCATGTTTACCTACTGCGGCGAACTGTTGCGTCGTCACAGCTTGCGTGCGGGCGAGGCGCTCTGGCGTGGCGCCTGGTGGCAGCATGCACCACACTTGCGTCAGGACATGCTCATCTTTCTGTTGAACAGTCGCCGGCCCGTGCAGGTCACCGCTGGCAAATTTTATGCCATGGATGTGGGTCGCCTACGTGGGGTAAGTGGTGCAAAATTTCCATTCCATTCCAGCTCTGGCTGAACTGAACTCTGGCTTTGTTTTCCCGCTGCTTTAGGTCATCACGCAGGCATTTAGCTTTCTGACACTGCTGCAAAAGCTCCAGGACAAAAAGCAACTCGGGGAGCTGTAGAGCATATGCATAGCCTGCCGTACGCTTGTTGCTTGCTTTTGTTAATATTTATTGTGCTCATTAAAAACATGTCGGGTCATATGCAAATAATATTTACGCTCGTGCCTAGTGCCTTTAATTCTCTGTCAGCGCATAACCCAACTCAACGTACATAAGTGAAATCGGAAAATGAATATTCGACGCAATGGGGAGTTAGACAGAGAGAGAGAGTAAGGGATTCGTTTAAAGGGCAAACAAATTTCATGAGAAATTTAAACTTAGCGCTTGCACGCCAGCAGTAAAAATTTCTTGTTTAAAACAAAACAAATTTAAGTATGTTTCAAAGTAAGACTTTGATTTAAGTATTTGTGCTTTTAGTATCTCTAGATTAATACAAAATTAATTTGTGCATACTCGAAATTGTAATTTTCATTTTCGTATGAAAACCTTTGAATGTCTCTGCAGTCGCGCAGAACTCGGAATTAATCGATATTACTTATTGCGTTGCTAAGTAATTTCACAATTATTTAAAGACATATACACATATTCAACATACTAAGCACACGCCTGCTCTGTCATATGCTCTTATTTATATAATACACACGGTGGCAACTGACTTAATTGTTAAAAGTTCTTCAAGTCTGCTTATCTGCAGGCTTTCATTCATTCTCTTATTTTTCTTTCAAAGTGACATAACGAACACAATGTGTGTGAGCCGTGCGCTTCGTATCTTTCAGGGCACAAGGACTTTTTTAAATAGCCGCTAAGCAGCAAGCTGAAAGTTGACTTTCATATTTGGGCGCACGTAGCAAAGGCGCAAATGAAAACGAAAACGAAACTTATGGCAAAGTTTTCAACTCATTTGCGCTTTGCATTTTTCAACGTGCCAAACGCGCACACACACTCACACAAAAATAGAGAGAGAGTAAGGGATGAGATATACAACTGCATGGGCGTAGCCAGGTAAGGTCAAGGGGAATAAACAATTATGTTTCCCGCGTCATCGTGCCTATTACCAGGAGTTGCTTCAAGTTTTGTTTTAGGTCTTGGGGGGAAGCAAATATTCATTGTCCAGATTTCTGCTGTTGATATGAGACGTTCAATATTATTATGATAAATACCGATGGTCTATTTGCGATGTCAGGCATGATTGAGAAGGGTACAAATAAGCAAAACAGAAATTAAAAATGATTGCATTCTAATATCCAAGCGAATGTGCTGAGAGTAGACTAAGTTCGTATATGTGTTTGTACTTGTTCTTCAAATTAAAAGCGGTGGATGCTGTTGTGAAAAAATACTCACTTAGCATTCAGTGTGAATCAGTACCGTTCAGTTTTATATTCAATTCAAATTAGTATTAAAAAAAAAAAAAAATAAAATAGTAAAGTTGAGTTCAGAAATAATACTACGCCTTATTATTTTATTTATGTAATTCCGTTGAATATAATTTAAAATGCATTAAATTGCTTCAACAATTTGTTCCTTTGAAAAGTTTTAATTGTAAAATAAAGTCGTACAACACAGTCTTATACTATTCGAAGCTCGTGGGAGTATCTAAAATGTATACCTGCTCGATGTTAGAGTCATTTTGGTTAGGCCCCTTTCTTTTGCTGGTGACATTTTTTCAACACCCCCCTGCCCTCTAAATTATAGCCTGACTACGACCATGGACTATTGTTGTAATGGCTTTCTTGCTCACTTGGCGCCTTTGAACAATGTGCGCCCGTAGGTATGCAACGTGTGTGTGCGAGTGTGTGTGTGCGTGTGTGTATTTATAGTAACTCATTTGTTTCATGAATGTTTCCTGATTTCTTGTTATAGAGCCTTAGCGTTTTTGTATGCCTGTTAGATTATTACCTTTTTTGTTGCGCATATTCATTTCGTTGCGGAAATACCTTTCACCTTTGTTTTTCTGCTAACTAGCTTTATGCGTGCCAGCTCGTGCACATTTATATAACTTGTTATTTGATAAGACGTAATGCAACAGCCAGTGCAGATAAATGTGCTGGCCATCTGTCTTGTGGCAGAGGCGCAGAGGGCGTTACACAGAGAGATCGATTTGCTGTTGGCCATAATAACGAAAGAAGCAGGCAAATCAAGCTGCATGGCAATTCAATCTTAAGGGCCAATAACAACAATTGGCCCAAAGGTGCTGCGGCATTGAATGGAAATTTGCTGCATTGGGTATCCGATTTAGTTGCATCTCTATGCAGATTTACATTGTTTCAACAGCATAAAGAGCCCCATGTCAGTCAGATTGATAGAAACTGTATGGGTGGCTAAGAAAATGCCTGCTGGGTAGTAGCATCTTAAAGCTCTCAAGTTGATTATGCAAAACTCCACTTATTTAATCGATAGTTATATAGTTGGCACTTGCAGTCAACTCGTATCGTGCCGCAGCTCAGCAATGCGCGAAAATATGTTTATCAACTAATTTATTTGGCAGCTTAGCTTCAGTTGAATGGCATCTTTGATAGGCTGCCATTTTGGCGAGAACTGTCAGTCAAGCAAATATTTGTGGTCCTCAAGGACCTTTGGCATTTGGCATTGGCATTGGCAATACTGGCGCAACTTTGATGTAGTCCCGTTAAATTAAATTAACACTGGGGCATTCCGCAGCAAGTTGTTGCCTCCTGTCAGCTGGCAGCAATTTAATTGAAGGCAATCAATAGAAAAGCCTAAAGCAGCAGGAGAACTTCAGCAGCTGGCAAAGATTTGTCGGCAAACCAACAAGCAATTCGTAGTAAATTTAAATTCAAAGCAACCAAGACAAAAGCAATAAAATGTAAATGTTGAAATATTAACAGCATTACATGTGTCACTAAAGCAATTCTAGGTGTTAACAAGTCAAAGGGTTGCATATTTTCATACCTTTTACCTAATTGTGTTAGTGTGTTAATATGAAATTTACATTTTCAGTTCAGGAGCTTAAGGGCACATAATCAAATCATTTTGTGCCTTTTCAATTTAATTGACTTGTTCAACATGCCGCATGCGTAATATCGAGTATACAGTGAATAGACCTCATTGGCTTTTGCACAAACAAAAGCAGCAAAACAAAGGCAACATATAATTTGCCAACAGCAATGGTCGCCCAACTTTTGTACGAGGTCAGCTATAAATGCATGTGTATCTATGTGTGTGTATATCTGTGTGGCTGTGCATAAGTATGCGCGTGTGCTGTATACATGACAAATGTGGAAAGCAAAGCGTAATGCAAGCATACAATTTAATGCTGTCATCAGCTATGTTGTCAACGTGTCTCTCCCCTTCCCCTTCCCCACAATATAGTCACCAACCATCATGCGCCTTGGCATGCAGTTTGATTGCAAGTATGTAAGGTGCTCAGTTGGCATTTGATTGCCATAGTTATAATACTATTATGCGGTGGCGCCGGGAGGGTTGGTGGTTGGTTACCCAAAGCTACTTTCGTATGCGACAAAATTGCATTGAGCTGGGACTGCATAGTACTTGTGTAGCTTGTGGCGAAATAAATCCAAACGAAATGGCCATAAAATGCGCAACAAGCTGTACCCTATTCATAAATCAATGCAATCGAGACAAGCGGATCCCGTTAGCAATTGATTGCATTGCTTGTGCGATAGCTGCAACAATTGAAGTGCATCTTTTAACTTTCAATTTGTTTAAGTTTAACAAGTCTTGTGATAGTAATGCGACACATATTCAGCTTGTATTTGATAAATAATATTCGAATAGGGATTTAGTAACAACTTGATTGGAACGAATATGCGACACATACTCAGCTGTTATCTGATAAATAATATTCGAATAGGGATTTAGTTACAACTTGATTGGAACGAATAAAAAAATTTGGTTCAATAATTATAAATATTTTCATGTACTCAGTCGATTATTGTTGCTATTATCAGTATAATTATTTTAAATTGCTCTTTCAAAGCCATGCTAATAATAAAGAGTTCACTTGGTTATAAATTAAAGAAAACGACAGTCGTATATTGTGTCCACTAAAAGTGCACCAGAAATTGATGGTTTTTTTTTTTTTTTATTTTCCTGCTTGTTCTAGGGGTGCACTCGTGCACAAAATATTCTCCACAACAGCAACATCAACAACAGAGATACTCGTATTTGCAGGCAGGGAAAAAAGCGTTTATTGCTGAACCTTTTTTTTAACGAAGGGGCGCGGCAGCAGTTAGCGCTTGCTTTACGAGCCCTTAAAGCTGAAATAAAATTAAGAGACGCTGAGTAGTCGCAATTTCGGACTTTGCTCATATTTTTATGGCTTTTGCTTGCCACTTTGTAGAGATTTGCTTATATATATAATTTTTTTCTTTTATTTTTTTACTTTAGCCGGTTTTTAGCTTTGGGCATTTTTGTGGCCTCGTGCTTGCCAAATTTGCAAGGCATTAGTGGGCATTAATTTTTCAAGTGCCTTTAAATAATTTCCATAATTGTTATTTGGCTAATAATGCGGAGTATATTTGCCAGCCAGCTGTTGACGGCGATAGCTTCATTTGCAGATTTACGCCAAGCTCAGTTTACCTACCTTCATTGTTGGCCAACAGGCGTATGCGTAATATACATATGTCTGCATTAAAAGCGCGCAAAGTGAGAAACTTGTAGTGAAGCACTTTCACTCTGTTATTATCTTTGAACTTGTATGCAAATATTGTGAGCTGCTGCTTAATTGGCTGAAAGTTTTCAAAGTAAAGAAAGCGTGCTCATTAGAGACATTTGTAATGCACATTTATTGAAAATTATAAGCATAATAATTCATTAAACATAAATTTTGTAAATTTCATTTAGTAGCTAAAGGTTTAAGCATAAATCAATATTGCTAATATGTTAAACATATATCAATTTTAACTGCCTTCTAATGTCTTTGACTTGTTTGCCTTGGCTTCGCTTATACTTGAACAATACATTTTATATACAAACATTTACACACACAATGTAGATATGTCCATTAGGCTATTATATAAATAGGTATATGATTGCTAATAGTTATGAGCTTTACTTCTTAAACCGCTGTATGGTTGATTTTTCAGCTTTTTTTTCTACTACATACATACATATAATTTTATTTAAATTCGAAAATTGCCATCAAAACTTTGATTCACAAGGAAACCTCCAGTTTTGATCCACAGAAAAAAATGCTTGAGTTACTATTTGATTTTTTGTTGCTTAGTACTCAAAGTACCTTAGTTTGCTTTTCGCTGTGTATATTGCTGTTAAAAATAGTTGCTAGACTTAGACTAAAACTAATCAGTTTAGTTACAGTATTGCCCCTTTGGGTTGTTATTGTGTTAAAATTTAAATATCCTAATATATACAGCAGATTGATGTGCATTAATATTAACTATACTTCCATACTCTATGCATTGACGAAATGCGTTTTTATTAGTTTAGCTTACGGTAAAAGCGTTTTGTCATAGTGCTCCCCTTTTTTGTAACGAAAACAAATAGGTTAAATAAATTATAATTTTCTACTTTCTACTACTTCACATATATAAACTTACTATCAATTAAATTACCTCATTGTACACATCTTAAGCTTAAATTCGTGCTAGTTTAAATTGCATTAGCACACACAATGTTGCTTTAATAATACTTATTACAGAAAACTTTTGACATGATCTCAAGCTACCATACGTATAACTTGATATCTTTTAATAAAAGAAAAGTTGCCAATAACTGTCCAAGTCCCAAATGCCAGCTGAAGTTATAATAAACCAAATTAGTTACACGCACATAAATATACTTAAAAAGACTTCAACTAAGTCCAAGTGCAGTCAAACAAATCAAAAGGGCAAAAGCTTAACAAGTCAAACAATTTACTTTGCTTCATATTTAGCTGCAATTGAAGGCAAGTAATGGTTAAATTATTACTCAAATTAATAGCTGCAAATTGCCTGCATGTCAATACAAAAGCGAAAGTAAAAGTAGCTTTTAGTCTTCGTAATGCGCATACGTTGGAAAATGCGGCGGAAACGGAAAGTGAATACGGGCTCGAAAGTTGTTTAGCTGCCGTTGTTTAGCCTGCGGCTAGGCTATCAAAGTTCAATAAAGTTGCGAGCGTATTTTAAGGACTGGACTGGGGTGTGACAACTTTGCAACTGCCTATCAGAACGTACGTTCGCCACACGTATATATATATATATATATATATATATATATGTGTGTACATAGATATCGACTTGCGATAAATATGCTATAAATTTTCAAGTGCCGCGAGCTAGTCTGACTTGTCTCACGTTGTCTGCTCAGGCATACGACAAACGAACAGAAAAGAGAAGAGAGAACAAAAATGGGAAATTGTTTGAGGCGTTGCAAAATGTGAAGTATCATCAGTGAGTGCTACTAATGGCGCCATTACCTTGTGGTGGCACTGCCTACCAACGTTTCAGCAATTTGTCGCTTACTTTGTAGCCACATCACAAAATTGCGCTTTAAACTTGGACAACATTGAAAACTTTCAGCCAAATAGCTTTCATTATAGCGCTGGCTATTGTTGCTTTTATTGTTGTTGCTGTTGCGCTATTGTTGCCTGAAGTGCTTAAAGCAGCTTTCAGTGTTGAAGCTGACATATTCAGCAAGTTGCTCGTCAAGTTCTTACGTGACCAGCTACAATTCTTCATTTGCCCACAGAAATAAAAACAAATGAATCAACTTTTCAAATAAAAAAGTATAAAAATAGCAATCTGCTTGCGACCAACAACAACAATTTTATAAACTGCCGTACGTTTGTAGCGTTTAATTTTTTGATTCACAATTTGTGGTTCCAATTTTTGGTCACAAGTTGAGCACATTGATTGCATATCGATTGCAACTAACTAAAATAAATTTGGCTCGCTTAGCTGCAATTCACATTGGGGCTCAACGTGGGCTCAACGACTGCTGCGCCTTAAAATAGGCAATAAGTCCTTTTTGTGAAATTAAAGAGCTGCAAGAAAAACACACAGCTCGGAGCGACGAGCTTATGCACAAAGCAATAGAGCTTTGCTGGAGATTAATGAAATTAAATTTGCAAGACAATGGAAACTTTGTCAACGCTTTGAGGTTTTTTTTAAATGGCCAGCATAAGTAAGCAAGTGTTTAAGCATGGAATATACTGCATGCCATGATGAAATGAAATGAAATGAAATGAAAATCCCAAAGCGAGCACAAACTAAATACGTCTTGAGAGCCACAATTAGTGCGCAGAGAATGATATGTTGGCGAGTAAGCTGCTCGGGCCGGCTAACAAGGGGGGTTAGGTGGCCTTTTGCGTTGGAATTGTGGATTAGATTGCGCTTGTGTTCGGTTGTCCAGACATTTCGAGCTCAATGGCATGCAAATTGAATTTGAAATTAATTAGAGACCTAAGCCACAAGCATACATACACATTTGCATACACATACACATACACATACATCTGCTAAGAGCTGGCATTGTGCATACGACACGTTGTGCGGTATACCACAGAGACTATTGTTAGGGAGATGAAGTGTGCGCCTTTATAAGTTGGCTGTTGATCCGCTGCCTAATGCATCACAGCTGCGCTTTAGCACACCGCTCTTGGAACGCTGCGTGCTCCGCACTTCCTCCATCTCAAAGCTGGCGCATTTGATGCGCGACGCCGCTGGCATGGCGTTCGATTTGGTTACCTTGGACAGCTTAATGGACGACTGTTATCTACTGGGCCGCCAGGCGCTGTTGCTCGAGTAACGGCAGAGCAACACCTTCTTGAAGGCCTGTCGAAACACCTTGTTGAATATGGTATAGAATATGGGATTCACCATCGAACTAGCGTAGCCCAGCCAGGTGACTACATCGAATACCCAATGGCTAATGCGCTCCTCACACTCCGCGCACACTGTGGGCAGCAGATTCAGCACAAAGAATGGCGACCAGAGTATGACAAATGTGAAGAACACCACACCCAGCACCTTGGTGGCCTTCTGCTCCAGACGTATGATGCGTCCGTGCCGCGATGAGTTTCGCGAGATGACGCTGGAGTTGCGCGAGTGATGCGAGCGCACTGTTTGCTGCCGCTGCAATAGGCAAGGCGAAGATTGCGGTGTGCGCGACTTACCGCCCTCGCCAGCAGTCTGATAGTTCATATTCTGATGACTGCGAAGCGTAGCGGAGCGACGTAGCGGCGTAGTCGATACCGTGCTGCTTGTCGTCTTAGTGGGTGTCAGCAGTAAAGAAGTGCGCACGCCGCCGAAGCTGCTGCCACGTCTGCGATGCCGAGTAGAGTCCCAGGTGACCACCGAGGCGGTCTTTGAGATGCTCAACTTGCGTCGACCAGGGCAAGGTGTTCCCGGTGCAGCCAAGTAGCCGCTGCCATCGCTCTGCACTGTCAGCAAGCTGCTTTGATGATGCGCCAAGTGTGGCGACAAAGTGTTGCTTGAAGTTGTGGCAGGCACGGTTCCGCTGCCTGCTGGACCCACACTGATGCTGGTGGTAAGTGAGGCCTTGTTGTTGCCATTGCTGCTGCTAAGCAACAGCTCCATTTCGCTGGGTGAGCTCGTCACGGCGGTGGTTGTGGTTGTGGTCACCTTAAAGGCGGACGATATGATCTTAACCTCAGCTGTCTTTACGCAACTCTGCAGTGGGCGATCTCCAAAGTAAGGGCAGGTGCAAACCGACGGTAGCTGCAGATAGTCGGAGGCATGGTTTGTACCAGAGGCAACACGGCAAAGCTTTTGCGGCTGCTCCAGCTCCGTATCCGAGTGACAGCCTTTGCTAATGGACGTCGATTTAGAGGGCTGCTCGCTTGCTTGCGTGTGCTCCTCATCCTCTCCGCCATCCTCCGCATCGTCCTGGCTTTCGTGTAGCGTGCGGTGTGTTGAGAAGAGCGCATTTTTCGGCAAGCTATTGTAGCGTTTACGGCGTCTTAAGGTGTCCTGTTCCTCATCCTCAGCGTCATCGTTCCCATCGCGGCTTTCACGCCCGGCAATGGCAGACGAAGCTCGTCGTCGCTTCTTATAAGCGCGTAGCCTTTGGGACAATTGTGATAGTGTACTAAAAGAAAGACAGAGAGAGAGAGAGAGAAAGGAATTTATATTTAAATTGATTTTAATTTGTTTGGAAATCAAGTCGTTTTTAATATCTTTAGCAGTGAGCTGTTTACTTGTGGGGCGAATACGTGAAATGCACACACGTCAGCTATTTTACAGTTTTACGCGTCTTTTTACGCTGGCTCATCCAGCTATGCGCTCACATTGCTTGCATTTTTTAATTAAAATTGCTCAGCCAATTGGCAAACAGAGCGCCTCCGTAAGTCTGTGTTGACTGAGAAAAACAACAACAGGAACAACAACAACAAAAAAGCTGCCAGTCCATCCAAATAAACAAACACACAGCCACATACATACAGACAGACAGACAGACAGACAGACCGACAAAGAGAGAGAAAGCGAAACTGTTGCAGCCACACGCTTTGTGGTCACCTGGCTTATGTATGCAGGAAAGTAGGCAACGATTTTTGTTTCCTGCTTTCGGTGTTTTTTCTTGCTTCTGGTTTCATTGTGTATTTGTGTATGTGTGTGTGATGTTTTTTTTTTTTTTTTTCTTGTTTACATTTGCCACAAAATGCGCTTTGTGGTTTGGTTTGTGTGGCGGCATTTTTTTATTGTTGCTCCCGTGTTGCCGTGGGCTTCACGTTTTTTCTTTTCTTAAGGCCCTTTTCATTGTTGTGCACTGAGTGTGCTCAGCTCATTTCAAATTCATTTTAATAAAGCACATGAATTTCAGCGCTGACTTTGCGGCTTTCTGCCTGCTACTGGTACGCAGGCCAGCAATTGTTTTTGTTGCGCATGCAAATGTTGCGGCAACCGCAACTTCGTTTGCCACGTCAAAGATCATCGCAACTGTAGCGCACAGCAGCTGGCTGCTAATGAAGTAGGCGTACTACTTGCTCCGTGCGTATTACGTGTTGCGCGTTGCGCGTTGCGCGTTGCAGAGGCAAGTGTCAGCTCATTATGCAACCTTGACGCT
The DNA here is from genome assembly GCF_011750605.1 of Drosophila busckii. Taxonomy (NCBI): domain Eukaryota; kingdom Metazoa; phylum Arthropoda; class Insecta; order Diptera; family Drosophilidae; genus Drosophila; species Drosophila busckii. The sequence goes on from NC_046607.1 coordinate 11,143,864, forward strand.
TTTGATTTGTTTGCCTGAGATACGCGCATAAATTAAGGCGACCGCTCTCAGCTCTCAAACGCTGCGGTTCCCGACAGCAGTTGCTCTGGTTGCGACACGACAACGACGTGAACTCATTATGCATTTTAAGTTAAACAATGCCTGGCAGCTGCCAAGACGAGTTTATTATTGTTCTCAGCCAACAAGAAATTTAACAGCTGCCAAGCCCATCAGCAATAATGGAACAATTGCAAGGCCAATGATTGAAATAGATTTCAATTTCCAGATTGCGTTGCAACATTAAGCATTGCGTGCTGCATAAAAAATCCATCAATCTTACGATTACACAAAATAACAGTTTAGAATGATTTGCTTTGATCTAAATAACAAATTCTTTAATAACTCATGCTTATGGACAAAAAAGTATCACATTTCTTGAATTTAATTATTTTTAAAACGTAATCTGTTAGCCTAGCGACTGTGTTAGTTGTTATTTTTGTTTTTCCTAAGCCATCTAGAGCAGTCGACAAAAATGCGAATTTTAATGAGCAAGTAATAAAAATCACTTGAGCAGTCACGCCCACTGTGCCACATAGCCTTCCAAATGCGGCGCCACAGTAAACAGAACAGAAAAAAGGCACAAAAAAGCGTTAACCAAAAAAAATTAATTATTACAAAAATTGCACAGCGTTTCTAAAGGACGAAGCACAATAAAAAGGCTCAACGCCACAACGAGCAGAAAGAAATGCAAAAGTAAACGAGGCGGCACACTGAAGAATACAAAAATAAGCACAACACAAAATAAAAGTACAAACTTGGCTTTTGATGCGGTCAAGCGTAAGGGCAGCAGAGGAAAGGGAAAATGTATTTTGGGCAACGTTAAAAAATAGAACAACAAAAAACACTGTTTGCTGCTATAGTTGCTGTTGTTATTGTTGGGCCTTTTGTCAGGTGCAAACCGAGCTAAGCTTGCTACTTTATTTCGTAAGGTGAGCAGCTGATACTAACTATGTGTTTATTGTAAGCACTGCTTAGCGGCTTAGGGCGAAACAATAATAGGTTCGATGTTCGATCAACAACTTGTGAGTCGCACTTATGCGCGCTCTCCAGAAACAATTAGCGCTCAATAAGTGGGTTTTAATGCAGCCCAGCAAGCACATGAGTCAGCAAGTATCCCTGCTAACTGGCAACTATTTATATAGCAAATATAAAAAATATGCATTGGCATAATCCATTTAGTTTGTTAATAAAAGTTTGTGAAGAGCACGCACTTGAAGTATTGAATTATTTTTTAAACAACTTGTGGGCTTACTTACCCATCACTTTGCTCGCCCAGTCGACTGCTGGCCAAAGAGTTTCGAGTGCTCTCACGTTCCATGCCCAGCGTTGTGCTTGATAGCCCCAGCTGCGCAATGGCCTGACTTCGCTTGGGCGACGTCTGTTGCAGGTAGCTGCTGCCGCTGCTGCCATGTGAATGTTGCTGTTGCAGTGCTGGAAATCGCTGTGGCGTGCTGGGATATGGTAAGTGATTCGAAATGGAAAATTCGGATTTGGTGGGTGACCCCGTTGTCGACGACGAGCCGGCCGACTCCAGTCCACGCGATAATTTCAGCATTTCCGCACCAAACTGATGCAGGGCTGTCATTGTTGTGGGCGTGGGCTCCGGTATGCTGCAAAATAAGTTGCAATTGCAATTGCAGTCGATTCCTAAGCAAGTTGAAGTTATTGCCACAGCTAGCTGCTTACCAAGTGTCAGGCAGCCACAGCTCATGATTATCCAATGTGCTCAGGTCAGTGTCTGTAGAGTTGGCCGAGTGAGCGTGCAGCGTGGACGAGGTAGCGTTCTGTCCTGGTTTCAGCAGTCTGCGCCAAGTGCAACGTCGCTCTAATATGTGCAAAAAAAAATGAAATAAAATAAATTGGTCAAACTACAGAAAATCACATACCAGCTATAAGCCAAATAAATGCGCTTACAAATTCACACACATATATTCAGACAACCGCCAGGCAAACTCAGCGCTACGTGCCTGCGCCATTTTTAGCTTCTTTGCAGCAGATTTAGCTTAAAATAACTGAGCACACACAATCACACACTCGCACACATAGCAAGAGAGAGTGAGAGAGACATGCTGTGATGGCCTCGCAGTGCGCTCCGCTCACATTGTCGATTAGCTATCAAATTCCCTGCACAGACTTCAACTGCATTGCAGCAGCAGCGGCAGCTAAGAGACCATTAAATAAGCTTAGTTTTATTTTTGTTAGCTCCCTCTACACTTATATATATGCAGTGCATATTCTAGTTATTGTTGACACTGTTTAACTTTTTTTTGTTGCATTGAGTGCCAACAGATCGATTGAATACTATTAAATGAGCATTTTTATTTATGCAAATTGAAATTGGTTGGCCAGCGATGAAACTGTTGGCGGATAAGTCTTTGAAACTTTAGTTTGTTTGACTTTTGACAGCAGCTATCATTAACATGAATCGCACTGTTTGAATTGCTGAAAATCCAATTTTTAAGCCTTTACTTTTAATGCCATAAGTATTATTATTAAAGCCTAACTTGTATTTTAAATTGTGTTGCAGTTTTAGCCTCCCCCAATGGGAATCCAATTAGATTACGAACAACATTTAGTATTATTGGTTGGGTTATTATATTTAAACAATTGGCATTGATTTTCAATTTGACTTATTCAACTCCATTCATCTATTCTCCCTTTTTTCATTATAAGTCCTTAGCATATAAACAATTGTTAAGCATTTAATTTAACTTTCGAACTAAAAGAGTTCCTAACTATTGGCATGCTGTCTCCCAATAGTTTCGCTTGCAACCAGCAGATAATATATATATCGAGCGAGGCAAAATATGCCATCACTCCCCAAAGCATTCCAAAACTTTCATTTTAAATTCCAATTGCCGGCGCTTAAAAGGCAGCTTCGGCCAAAGCCCCTACTGACAGCATGGCAGGATATTTGTGCGTGTGTGTGTGTGTGTGTGTATGTATGTGTGTGGCATGTACCAACAGAGCACTGAAATTAGCTATCAACACATATTCACACAATCACACGCATTCACACCGACACTCAAATTGAGCGCATGTAATTGTGATTGTATCTGTGTGTGTGTGTGTGTACTAACTGTCGAAGCTTGTCGTGTTGCCTTGCTGTGGATTAGCCATCTTTGCATATACAGTTCTGGCCTCATGCTGTCCCAATGTTTGCACAATGCTCAACAAACTGTTACATCACAGTCCTGTCTCTCTCTCTCGCTCTCTCCCTCTCTTTCGCTTTTAGCAAAACTGCAGTTCAAACGCAAAATTTCTAGACTGTTTCTCTCTTTTGGGCAAACATAAACAATTAAAAAAAAACTGCCAGAAATGATTAAAGTGTTCGAAAATTTGTAAAACATAAGCGCTTACAGCACGTTGACAAAAATTAGACCCTGGCTGCTCCGCACATTAAACGATTTTCAATTTCCTATTTAATGCGACTTTAGTTGGCTAAATTAAAGGCTTTTCAAGTTAGGCTGGCGCACGCAACAACTCATTTTAAGTGAACTTGCAATTTTGATTTAAATTTAAGGCCGACTTACCGAGTGCAGGCGTCTGTCCCAGCCAGCCGCTTGCCCAGCCAGGCGTAGCCGCTGATGTTGGCTGTCCACCACCCAAGTTTTGTCGTTGGCGCGCCAGCAGGCGCACAGTGAGACAGTAGGTGAGCAGCATTACGCCCAGGGGTATGTAAAAGCAGACAATAGAGCCCACAAGCTTGTAAACCGGATCCGGTATTTGGCAAGTGCCATTCACCAGCACCGATGCATGATCCTGCCAGCATAACAAAAAGGGCAAACAGCTTGAGTTTACAGCATCAGCTAGAGACAAAAACAAGCAGCAGCAGCAGCAGCAGGCTTACCTTAGAGTACATTAAGCTTAGCGGCAGGCTCATGGCAATGCTCAGCAACCAGACGAAGACAATCTTGAGCGTAACGCGACGTCGCGTCTTGTTGCGGCCAAAGCGCATGGGATAGCGCAGCGATAGATAACGATCCACGGAAATGGTGCACAAATGCATTATGCTGGCGGTGCAGAACAGCACGTCTAGGCAGATCCAGGTCAGGCAGTGCTCGGAGCCCAAGGGAAAGTAACCTGCAAGTAGTAAAGTGACTTTTATTAGCCGCCCAAGCTATAAATAACAATTGCTGTTGCACAAGAACACGAGCACCGGCACAGGCACAGGCACCAGCACCAGCGATTGCAATATTTTCCCAGCTAGCCCCAAAGGGTTTGCTATGTCTGACCAACTGTCGACTGGCAATTTGATTTGATATGCTTTCTTTTGCTCTTACTGCTGTTGGGCAAAATAGCCAAGTCATATTTCGTAGCCCCATTGGCCCACCTCACCTACGCCCTAGCAGCTTATGCAACATATTTGCCGCAGAGCCTAGACTCCATATGGAGCTCTGCGCTCGCTCTCTGTGCGCTGTGACTCTCTGTCTGGGCGCTTTCATCGTTTGGCACAGCTGCTGGACGCCATAACTCAGCGCAAGCAGCAAGGACAGCCACAGCATAAAAGTTGTACAGTTGTGCACAGCGAGCTTGAGTAAGGTTAATATGTGTGTTTGCTTTAATATGTCTGTGTCTGTGTGTGTGTGTGTGTGTGTGTGGCAAGATTTGTGGTTGGAATTTGGCTTGACATGAATTTTATATTGCATTGCATGTTGGACTTCTCTGAGATTTTTCTGTCTTTATAACTGAATTAATTAAGTTGACATATGTATGTACATCACAACAACTGTCCAACAGATTGGTCATAAATTATGCTTCAGTAACAGTTACAATTCTGAATTCAAGCATTTGTGAATCCATATTTGTTGACGCTGCTACAAAGTTGAAAACTTGTCTGCCTGACTCGGCAACAATTTGATTACACGACTTTGTAGCCTTTATGGGCCAACTGTTGCGCGCTGTCTTAAGATGGGACAGTGCGTTGTTTTCGGTCATAAAACAGACAAATTGCAGGTCAGCCCATAGTTGTCGCCGTCCGAATGTTAAGCAAATGGAGACGAGTGCAGGGTGTCGAATTAGATTGATTTGACGCGGATCTTAAAGCCGGAGCGAGCGCTTCACTTTAGGCTAACGCATTTAAAGTAACCTTATTTCATTCAAATAAAAAAGACGCAAGTTAAATTAAATCGGATGTGTTGAAGCTCAAAGCGCGCGCAGGCAAAGTTTTGTTTCCTTTAGGGCGCCCATTGTGCTATATGTGGGGTAATTCTAAAGACGCCGAAACACACAAAGGCGACCCGGCAAACTGCATGCCTGAGGTCTGAGATTGCTTAGGACCCGTGGGGCTATGTTACGCATTTATTTGTATTTCGATATTTCTTTTCTTCAACATGCTTAGAACAGGCTGCTCTTTGTTTTGTATGCTTTGCTAAAAGTACAAAAAAAAAAGTAAAACACATTTCAACTTACAAATGCGAAACAAATTTCAAACAAAAGCGCAAAAGTTGCCAGAGATTTATTTATTATTTTTTTTATTTTTGTTTGCTTATGTATGTGTGTGTGTGTGTGTTTGGATATGCGCGTTTTGTTTTGCATACTTTGGGGAGCAGCAAGAGTTAAACGCTCATAAAAACTAAACTTGGGACACACACACACTGTAAGTATAACTGTAGCTGTAGCTGTAACTGTAACTTGGCACCCAAAAATGACTTTGTAAATGCGTTTAACTTATTTAATTTGTTGCAAGTTTCAGCGTGCCCAAAGCGCTGAATGGCAAGTTAACAAAAATGACTTTGTTATTTGTCAAATGAACTGACAGACATTTTGGCGCAAACAAAACCCAAAAATAAATTAAGCAGAGTAGCGTGAGCTCGTGAGGAAAAGAGAGGTGAAGCTGGCTTATAATGCTTCTAACTGTTGTTATTTAGTTTTCTCTTTCTCTTTTGCTTTCCTTGCTTTTTTTTCCGTTGCTGCTTATGACAACATAAGCTGTTGTCTGACGCGGCAGCCCTTTACACCCGCCGCACCACCAACAGCAACAGCAACAGCAACAGCAACAACAACGAAAACAACATCAAATATTTGCACACTTTTCTGCGTTAGCAAACAGAGTTGTGTGCAGCGCCCAAAACGTGCAACTGGCGTAGCGTGAATGAGCAAAGATTCAGAAAATATAACGACAATTGTATGCACTACACTTAAGAGGTTATATAAATTGCCATTTAACTGCTCATAGAATATAAAGATACATATTGTATATTTGAGATATGCAATTGCTTAGCTATTGCTTACCCAGCCATCTAATAATCAAAGTGCCCAGCGTGCGGATATAAGCAAATGATTTATGAATGTTTCACAGCCAACGGTTCACATATATATGTACATACATATATACAAACATTGTTTTGTCTGCGCGCGTGTGCGTGTGTGTGTGTGTATTTTCTTTATTTTGTTGCTGCTGTTATTATTGCAAGGCATCGATTTCAATTTGAGTTTCGTAGCGAACAATTGTATACATTTGGTAAAATGTTTGCTTTAGACAATGAATGATGGCTCAAAGGATTGACTCTAATTGGCTAAATGAAATTTATTTATTTTATTTATTACTATGCCAAGCGCCACAGAGAAAGCTACGACTTATAAATTGCAAATTATGGAATTGTCCCAAAAGATACTCCATGCATACTTTACCAGAATTGAAAAGCAATCAACAATCGAGCAACAAATAACTGACAACAAATGTATACATAAAACTTGTTGATGTCTTTCAACGTTCGATACAATGCATGTTTACATGTGCCAGCTAAAGTAAATAAAATCAAAATATAAAATCATTGTGCGACAATTGAAAAATATTTTTATGATAAGTCAAAGCCCTAAATTTCTTGGAACCAATGTTCGCTGTCACGCACATTTGCCGGCACTGCGGGTTAACGACTGCCAACAATAACAATTTCAATAAAAAATGAATATCATGTACATATACAAATACATATATATATACGAGTATATATGTATGCGTGTGTTTTTTGAAGCGAAATTTCATTTTTATTTCTTTGGCATATGACAGCTACTTAGGTCGTGGGTCCCCCTGTTCAGCTTGAATAGACAGCTGGCAGACAAGCTGGATATTGTACAGTGTGGCCAGCTAAGGCAGCTTGAATTAGCAATTTAATAACACTTGACATTGTTTACATTTTCGCATTTTGGCTACACTGTGCACTGACAGCTTCAAAATGATAACCTGAGGGTAAGGCAAATGTTTGTCAACCGACGAGAACTGTTAACACTCACACACACATGCGTACAGATGATGATGATTGTTTGTATGTAATCTTTTGCTTTCTGCCTAATAATCAATCATATAAAGTGTTGTCTGCTTTAGAGCACGCGTTTTAAAACTTTTCGTATAATTGGCTCTGCCTGCTGTTTATATGGGTATTTTTGTTTGCGTCTGCTGCTCTCTCCCCCCCGCTGCTGTTTGCATGTGTGTATTTGTATCTGTGCGATACCCGCGGCGCTTGTTGACATGTTGTCACCTCTGCTGTCAGCAAATTTATGAGACGACATGACCTGCTACCTGCTCTCACTCACTCCTCATCTGCCACTTTCATTCTGCATCCCAGTTTCTATATTCATACACACTCATACATGCACGCAATTGTATTTTTTGACTTTTAGCACATCTGCATAAAAATATCATTTTCATTTAAAGCACTACGTTGACATATTTGCATGCATATGCATATAAATGTTTGTTTGCACACACACACACACACACACACACACATAAACAAATATGTATCTTCTTCAGTCTATACTATATGTACTTGTTTTTATAGCTGACCCCCATTAGATGAATTTTATATTTTTCACATGTATTTTGCTTTTTCTCTTCATTTTTTTTTGTTTCTTTTTTTGGCTGTCAACACAAAATCTGAATGTGCATGTTAACACTGCTGTTGCCATTGTTTTGCTCATGTTGCTGTTGCGTTTGCTGTTAATGTTGTTCCGAGCTTGTTTCTGTGGTCATATATTTGCGCTGTAATGCCCCCAATGGCAAGTCTCCAAAGGTCTCAAATATTTTTGCAATTCTAAGTATAATACCAATTATATAAATATGTATAAGTAAGCTCATTGCTGTTCAAATTCAATTCCAATTTCTAAAAAATATTCTTATTCTAAATATCCATGTAAAATCGAATAAACTTCGTATTGAAAGTAGTCAGATTATTATCAACTTATCAACAACATTAGGTTGTCTCCTAATAATCTAAATATTTGCGTTAACAGTAGGATGAGAGACCAAGAGACAAATGAATTAGCTAGATAGACTTGGTTAGATTGACAACTAGTCGTACTCACGATCTAGATATTCATTCTGCAACACTGAGCAACTGAAATGCAAATGTATAGGACGCTGAGCTAGTTGCTTTGATTACTACGTAGAATGTTGACGATTGCGTTGCGTAATGTGCAGCATGTGTATTGAATGCTTTGTCAAACACAGTCAATCTATCGATTGCGCTAAGTTCAAAGAACGTTATACTCTTAGCTGACAGTGATAGAAAAAAGTAAAGTGACAAAGCCACTAGTATAAGCTAAAAGTCTAACAGCAATGCAAAGTACAAACAGCCTGGCAAAGCACATGCTAGCGATACACACGGAAGCAAAAGACATTTGCATTATTGCTACTCCCCGCTGTGTCTCTCTCTCTCTCTCTCTGTGTGTGTGCTCACCTGTGCTGCTGCTGCACAGCAAAGCGAATTGAAAACGAAAGTCAAGTGCCAAGCAGCGTCGAACGACATTTTTTGCTCGTAGATGCCTGGCTGAGTCAAATTGCGTGAAATTTTGCATAAAAACAAATGGAAGAAAATGGAAGAAAAATGGCAAATGAGTTCAAAGCCAAATAGTGCACAAAGGAGTGCAAAGCAGCAAAGATGGCACAAGGACATGCCCCCCACACACACACATACACAAACACACACACATATGCTTAGGAGCGCACGAGTTCCCCCTAAGGCAGCTTCGGTTTGGTTTTCTAATAGCTTTCGATTTCCGCTTGACTGTGGGCAGCCTTGGCAGCCATCGCTTTAGCCATTCAACAATCAACTAACCATTCAACCACCATCTATAGCAGCGGAGCGGCAGCAGCAGTAAAGGCAGCATGACTAAACTGATGGCAGCCATCGCGAAGCAAAAGTCCATTAAATAGTTTACTTTATGCATGGCAGGCACATTTCGCCCCATAGTTATTTATTTGATTTGCCGTCCATTTGCTGCGGATGATGACGATGATGATGATGAACCCGTCAAAAGGATAAACCAACTCAACAGCCATAAGCAACAGCAATAACAATAACAAACACATTAACAGACTGCAGACAAAGGCTCAAGCTCAAGTTAGTGAAGACACTCTATAGGGTGTATTAGGGAGTACATGAAAATCAAGCGAATATGTTAAAAAAAAAATCTATTTATGTTTTAATGAGCTCAAGCATATTACTCTAATCTTAATTGTTTATCAACACTTTTTTAATGAAAGTGTTGGGTATTTAAATACCTCACTTATCCTTAGCACGCATTATACATGCATTTATGTATTTATCTAAGCAACACACAGCACGTGTTCGATGTGTGTGTGTGTGAGAGTGTGCTTCTTTTTTTATGCGGTTTGCTGATGTTATGTTGATGCACGTAGTTGCGGCATGTTCCGCTTGGGCTTTGAGTTCATGTCCTTATGCGCGTCCTGCCAGTTGTGCGGAAGTGTCTATCATATGCATGTTAATAGCTTTCACAAACCTAAGATTTTCATGTGTGTGTGTGTGTTTCTGTGCGTTGAGTTTGTAGCTAAGTTTTAGCCGTTAGATAGAAGTTGAGCAGAAGTTGAAGTGTCTCATTGGGGAAAATACTTTGCGTTTTTCTAGCTACATACTTAGTTCACCTTGTGTGTATTGCCTTGGGCACACAATTTAATTAAAGCGCCAGTAAATTTAAGCATAAATTCAATTATAATTTAAAGCTCTGTTTAGATCCGCTTTTCAATTTTTTAAGTGCATATTTACATATCTGGCCAGTGAATAAATAGACCTGCAGCCGTGGGTTCCCCAAATAAATATTTATTTTGTTTGTTTTATTTTTTCACTTCAGAAAATCGAATCGCTAAGCAAATATACATACAATGCGGATGAGCACAAAACAAATGAAAAATTCGAGCTCAAGTAAGATACAGTTTGAAAACACATCACGAACTTTTAAAACAGCACTTTCTAAACAAACAAGTGGACGCAATAAAGTTGAGCGCAATCAACTTTTGTATACACTTTACTAGGGCATCGCAGTAAACACTCGCGCTACTCACTAACACACACGAGGCTCGTTTTTGCTGAAGCGTAAACAGCGGCTGTGCCAACTGTCTCCACAAAAAAAAATATTGGCGAATTACTTAGGAAATAGGAGAACTTACATATAAAATTTTGTTGCTCTAGCTCTTACAGTCTCTGAGATAGACAGACTTGACTTTATCGACTCAGTTTATCTTGCTAATCAAAAAAATATATACTTTATGGGGTCCGACTCCACAACTTCATAATACTCTTTTCCATTTAATATGAAAATGGTAAATTGTAAAAAAACCAATCGAGAGAAAGAAGCTAAAATTCTGTCATTTACTTAAATACACTTTTTTAATTGTATTAGTCCCGTTGTAATTGTTATGATTCTTTGTGTCGCAGTTAAAAAACTTCCCCTTTTTAACATGCATTCGCTTTTCCGTATTTACATCCTTTTATTTTCCTCCTTTTGGCTGTTGTTCGCATACATATTTTTTTTAAATATTTACCAACGCTTGCTGTCCTTTGTTGTTTTTTGTGTTGGCATTATTAACGCTTCGCTTAATGTGAGCACCTAGCTGGGATTGTCTGCAGGATTGCTTTCCCTCTCTCTCTCTCTCTCTTTCTGTCTTTCACTTAACCGCTTAATACTTGCTCATTTGTGCCTGAACTTTTGATCCAATGACAATTGAAAATTCCCTTTGTATATGTGTGTGTTGCATTTAATGTTAAGTGCTTCGATTGCTATAAGTGTTGCTCCCCAAGCCCGCATTTAAGGCAACCAGCTTGAACTGCTTTAAAAGCAGCACTGTCATTAACTTGAGCGCTCTCTCGATCTGTGCCTCGCGCACAATGACATGGGAAAGGAAACTGTACTAAAAGCTTACACAAATTGCTTTGCTACCGTTGCCTCATTATGCGCCATTTGAACAATTTCATTCAGCTCATTGTTTGTCTATTACAAGAGCTTTTCCTATGAACGTTGTTTTAGCTGTATGTGTGTCTGTTGGCGGCAAAGTTCTCAAATGGATTACAAAGCACTTGCTCTATACCTTCTACTAACGCCTTATGCCATTGCCTTTGCGTTTGCCTTTGCGCTCACTTTCAGTTTCAATTTTGTGCTACAGTTTGCCTTTCGGCTGCATTTTGCAAAAGTTATTGCAACTTTGTTTAAATAGCAGTCAGCTTGGCTGCTCTGTAAGCTGCTTCAAACTTATTGATGAGCATTCAACATTTTTAGTTTGCCCAAGTTGTTGCGAAACTTTGCAAAAAACTTAGCAAGTAAACAGCAAATTATTGAAAAGAAGAAAAATTCCCCACGTACATTGCTGGCAATTAGGCAAACTGTAAAATGCGCAGTGCAGCTAATTGATTAATATTAATGACATTGCCATGAACTTTAAAAACCAATTTGTTCATAGCTTGTAGCAATAAACAATTACTGAGCCTGCAAATAAAAGGTTTCTGCTTTAACTGTTTACATTGACCAATATCAAAAGCAAATCGAATTTGTCAAGGCAACCAATTGCCGCTGGCTAAGAGCAGCAGTTCATTTAGCATATTTCCTTTAAACAATTTGTAAATACAACCACAACAAAAGCAAGCATAAACAACAATAGCAATAACCAAACAAAAATAATACAAACTTTTCGTTATGAACCCAAAAAGGTTATAGTCAAAGCCTTGTCCCACACAGCATATTTTTCTTGTTTCTTGGTATTGTTTGTCGTCCTTCTTTGCACACCGTAATAAAATATTATTACAGAATACTGACGCCAACGAGGCGTGCGACATGTGAGTCCTGCCATAACCGGCAACAACAAGCTCTGCCAGCCATATTTCAAATTTTTGCAACCGAACCATGCATTGATAAATTCATTTGCACTGTGTGTGTGTGTGTGAGTGTGAGTGTGTAACAGTTGCGCCTTAAATGTGTTATATATCGCACCTATAAATACTGCCAAGTACCGCCATATCAGACTCTCCGATCGGGTAGGCCTATGAAAGCTAGCGTCAGCAAAAACAACAATTTATGCCCTTCGCAATATGAGCAGGGCAAATATGTTGAAAAATACTTTTGCTGTGTATTTATATATTTTTAAAGAAGGCACATGTCCGGTAGGCAAATAATGAACCTTGTGTAGTCAGAGCTCCCTAACGATAGGTATCATCAACTCTTCACTAAAATATCACTGACAATAATGCATGCTTTGCCAATTTTGTATCTTGTAATTTATTCCTGCTTACAATTATGAAATAATGATTTATATTGACATTTAGCTCTATTATAGGGTTAACAAAATTGCAAATAATAATATTTTTCCCCTCCAAACATATTATTTAATATTGTGTCATATAAGTTAAAGTTGAGTGATTTTTATTTACTCTCTGCTGGATCCTCCATACCAGGGTATTGGGAATACTACTAATTTTTGGCTTTCAAAAAACATAAAAATAGTTAATTAATTCGTTAAATAATGAAAAAAACTAAAGCCAGTACCAACTTGTTGAAATATATTTCGAAGAATATCAGGTAAAATTTATTCCGGATTATCCAGAAAAAGGCTAACAATATAACGAGAAAGCGCCTTCTCCTGAAACCCGCGACTTTAAAAAGACATGCCACCGTTGTACTTAAAATACAACAATCGATAATAAGTATTTAAAACGTTTTGTCGTGGTCTAAGCTCAAATACTTGATGCAAGTAAAAACTATTCCCTTTTCAGTGGCTTTTACATAGTTTATGCAATAATTTTGTCGAATTACTTGACTAGGCTTTGCAATTTGTGCTGAAAAGTCTTGCAACTGAAGAATGCAACAGCTACAGTATTTTATTATTTGGTTGGCAAATGTCTCGAGACCACAGAAAGCTTTGGACAAGTTTTAGCAAAGTGCAAATGAAGTGCAGGCTTTTAAGTACTTTTCAATTGCCACATTTTGGATTAAAAGAAATGAAACTTTTCGCATAATTCACACAATGCGTTAGCACACATTTGACAACAGACACACACACACACAGAAAACGTTGAGCTTTTAACTGGTTTGGCTTTGAGCTTGAAGGACGCGCGTACGCGTATGAATGGGCTTGTTGTTAAAAATAGTACGAGCGTATGAGCCATTAGGCTAATATTGTACAAGAATAAAACACAAGACCTTGTCAGCCGGTCTTAGTTTATAAATACAGCTTTATGCATAATTCAAGCGATTTTGTGAAGAGCCGCTTTACAGCGGTTGTGCCGCAAATAAAAAGCCTTACAAATTCATAGGACGCGCTAAAAATAACTAAGAATACCATTGATTTTCCTATTACAAAAGTCTGTTCTTATTAAAAATCCAGAAAGCTGCGTCAAAGCGTTTTAAATATTTGGCCCACGCCATGGAATATACTAGAATTAGCATTAAAAGCAGAATTGCTGCAATTAATGCTGGCACATAGGTAAGTGGCAACGCTTGTGGCACGTGTGAGCGATTTGCATATTTGCTGATGCGTCAATTGCATGCAACATAAGTATGGTGTTTGCTAATTTTGTTGTTCAATTTGAGTCAGCAACTGCTGTCGACGTGCGCACTGCGCAGCTGAAATAATCAAATCAAAATGAAAATTACATACCCGACATATAGCAGTATGCTAAATATGTGTGTTTAAGCTCAGCAGAGCATTTATTATTGCTGTTGGTCTTATATGTATAACAGCATTGTTGTAGCTTGTTGTCGTTGTTGTTTGCTTGGCTGCTTGTGCAACATTTTTCATAAAGTCCAAAAACAAAAAAAAGTGTGCAAAACAAACAAACTAGTCAAGAGTGGGCAACTAGCCGAGCACACATGTTGTGCTGTGTCAATTTAATTAAATGAAAATTGCAGTTGTTCGTGCCACACAATCGAAATGGTGAGCTACATATACAGCTACATATCCATTTAAAATAGAATATATATTTATATTTATTTATTTGCAGCAAATCACTTTGATTGAGCTTTAGAAGTCGTACAATTAGTGTTGCAGTTGGCTTTGAATTTAATAAAACTGATGTACATAGCATAAGCATTCATCATAATCAAACTTTTAGAGATTTGCCTAAGCTGCAATCTTATTTTCTGCCATTTACCCAAACGCCCATTAGGCGCTCCTTCTGCTGCTGCTGCTGGCTGCTGCTTGGCCAATGCGCACTTCATTTATCAGACTTTGACACTGACAGCATACGACAGTCCAGTTTTACTCTTTGAATTGATTAACGACTTGAAGCCAAAAGCATAAACCAGCAAGAAAAGAAAGTAGCAGAAAGTTTCGTGACGAGCCCTGCTGTCCACTAGCTAGCTAGCTAGCTGGCAGCAGTGTCAACTCATATTTCAGTCGGTGTAACGCCATACAAATGCAGGACAACAAATTCAAATGAAATGTCACATTCTATTTGCGTATTTGTGTCTGGTGCCAACCAAAAACCAAAAAAAAAATAATAAAATAACCCAAAAAAAAGGAAAGCAACGTATTTGCGTGACAAGCGCGTTGACAGTCAACAAGCAAAGATACTCACACGCATACGCATGCACACACAAACACACACACACACAGACTGTTGCGAGCACGTGCTTGTTCGAGCGCTATACACGGCGTATGCGTAATATAGCATACATGAGTCAATTGCTCAGCTGACAGCACGTGAGTCACGCTCAATGCTGCCATAAATAATTATAGACAGAACACAGCGCGCTGATAAAAATTAAATAGGATGCCAGGCACGTTTTGGTCTTACAGCTGGCAAAAGGCATTTTTAAGCCTAAGCTTGGGTTAGAGTCTGGACTGCTTGTGTGTTCTTTTTTAGGAGAATTTTTGCAGCTGCTTGTAAATATTTAACAGCCATTTATGCAGAGTCTCCAATGAAGACGTGCACAAATTGGAATTATTGCCGCCATGACTCTCGATTAGTGGCGTTAAATTACCAAAAGCTGTCCTGCTGGCCAGCTGGCCTGCTGGCTAGCTATAACAGGTAAAGCCGCTTTTGCCTTCCTTTCCTTGTCGTTGTTAGCTGCGTTACGTTATAGCTGCCACTTTATTTTGTTGCTTGTTATCATTTAATATCCTGTCTCTTAAGTGGAGCCAGGCCAAGGCTAGTGCTGTTGACAGCAATTTGTTTCAGAGGCCCGCATGGCGTACACTTTATGTATAGCCCACATTTGCAGTAGCGCTTTAACCTTTTAATAATTCACAACAATTAATTAACTTGGTCTTTTCATAAGCTAAGTGCAGCGGCCAACAATAGTTGACAATTCAATAAGCAGCTGGACAAAGCAGCTGTCAGCTACAATCCTTCAATTTGTATATTTGCCGTGACAAATGCGGCAAGGTAAAGGACAGCTAAGCAAAAGCAATAAAAACTGCAGCATACTTTTTGCCGCGCACACAATAGAAAGACAAAGTGCTTTGCAGTTGGCTTTGCACGCGCATCCCCCCCGCCCCGTAGACCACACTACCCTTGGCGCTAACTTGACGTAATTTTCGCACTACTTGCAACGCCAGCGCGGCAGTTACATAAATAACACGCCACTTACTCTGCGCTTTGCGCTGAAAATGAACTTGCGGCAGCTCCACTGCCTGAGAGCATGAAAAGTGCTTAAGGATTAAAGCAACGGTCACGGGACCGACTGTCGCATTGACATCGTCAAGTCAGAGTTGTCCTTTATTAAATATTCAATTGACAATTGTTGGCAGGCGCAACGAGTGGTTACTATTAAAAATGCAGTGCTTAATCCATTAGTATTACACGCAACGAAGAAATAACAATAATAAGTTCCGACTAACGTATGCCACATGCCGCATAATGTAAACAACGTGGTCGTCTGTGGCAGCCAGTGGTAACGGGGTCAAGCCTCACTAAAGCTACAACGCCCACAAGCTGCATGCAAAACAATCGATATTTAAATAATTACAAAGACCTTGTACTGGTGCTGGCACTACACACACACACACACACACACACACACACGTACACAGATGCAGTTGAAATAATTTATAAAAGTGCATTTGCAACTTCCGCCTGCGCCTTAAGCTTTAATTTGCCTCACAGCTATCTATCTGACTGCCACAGCAGCAAGTTCAATTTGTAGCAAGGTCGGCTGCAATTGGTAATCGCTTTGATTGCTGGCGCTGCATAATAATTTTACATAAAAAACTGTTTAAATTTAAAGTGCGATATGTTCATAACGCCAACGCCAACGCCATACGAAACGCTTTCAAATGCTGCAATAATAAACGTTAGCGTGTCCCTCAGTTAGTCAAACAGTCCCATACGTAAGTATAACTGTTATCTCACACCCTGAGTGTGAGTCTGAGCCATTTGCCTAACAGTAGTTGACACAAAGCCAAATACAAGTGTGACTATCTTAAGCACACATGCTAGCACACACACACACACGCACACACATATACAGATATATTCATATAAATGTTTGTGCCGACTTAGGCGCATGGCTGGACTCAATTGCTCTGGCATTGACTGTCAAGGTAAACCAAATAGTGTCTCTGTCTCGGTCTTGGTCTTGGGTCTTGGGTCTTAGTTGTTTGCGTCCTCAGGACTTGTTCTTGAGCTTGAGCTGCAGCTAGTGCTGCATAGCTGTCACTGCTGAAGTCCTTTCTCGTCTGTGGTTTGCCGTCTGCCATGTCCTCTGCCTTGACTTGTCTCTTTGGCTTGCTATGTTTATTTTGAGTTCGGCCATGTCTACCGGCTGTTTGTCAGTTTACCTGTGGCTTTGTCTGTCCGCTGGTTCTTGCCTATCTCAATCTGCCTGGCCCCGTCGCTTTCTCAATTTATAGCCTTGTTCCTTTTACCAGCTTATAAGTGTATAACTTGTCTGTTTGCCTGCTGGCCCCCCAGCTATTTGCCATTTACTCAAGTCTCAATTCCTAGTCAAATATTATTTAGCTAATAGCTGCCAACATTTGTTAATATTATTTGAATAATAATTACAAGGCAATAAACTAAGACACACCCAAGTACTTCAAATGCTCTTGTTAAAGTCTATAATTTTCTATGGGATTTCGCAAGCAAATCCGCATTTAAATGCTAAGATCTGAGAGCTGAGAGCTGGACCCAACCCAGAGCACTCACAATCCATTTTTGGCCAACAACACAATATGCTGCCTGCAGGCATTAATGAAAAATTGAATGTCTAAAGCTCCCCTCGGAGCGCAGCTGCTTGATTTACAACTTTATTTGTAAACGGATGCAAAACACTTAACAGCTGAAAAGGACTTAGCATTGGCAATGAGCGCAACATATGCAAAACGGCATTGGCTTTAAGCTGCAAAACGCAAAACTAAAACGGAAAAACCCGCGTGCCGGTTACGGCAAACTAAACGAAAAGTGGAAAAGCGCACAACGAATAACGAACAACGTGAAGCGAAAAGAAAAAGCGTTGTCAACGCGCAGCGCAGTCAAGCGTAAGATGCCCGCACCTTCTACAGCAGGCAGCCGGCAGGGGCATGTGGATGGGACAGCGGACTGGCGCTGGCTGGAGGGCCAACTTGATTGATGTGTGTGTGTGCTTGAATGTGTATGTGTGAGACAGCATCTGCTGCTAGCTAAAGGGCGCACAAAAGCCTGACCGCAACAGCCAAAATACCAAAACAAAACAACAACAGCAAAAAAAAGAGATATGCCCAAAATAAAGGGCACACTGATTGTCAGCAAGGGTTAGGGCCACGCCTAAAAGGCGGCCTTTTACACTGATGGTATTTTAAAAGCAATAACAACAACACCAACAGTTGGGAAATAAAGGCGACTTCATTACGTGCAGCTCACCACGGTGTGGGTGAAGTAATGCAGACCAAAAATTAATTGGCTGCTCCTCGCCCCAATAGAAGAAGGGACGAACAGGCAGACAGACAGACGGACGACCAGAAAACTGCCTGATGTGTCTGCTGGCTGACCTTCATTTTCCACTGGCATGCACGTGTCAATTTTGTCCACAGCAGCCATAACTCAGCTCACCTCAGAGGACCAGACGAAGCAAAGCTTAAAGATTTATCATAAAGTCAAGCAGACAGTGCCTAAGCAAAGTAAAAACTTCATCAAAGTTTTTGGTATTAGATTACGGCGCGTTTATCTATGAAATGAATAGCGTAATTCTAATGGGCGTATGCTCCACTACAAGAGCAAAAGCAACAACAACAACGACAGTAGCAATTGTAGCGCAAGTCAAGGAGACAACACATGGACTTCCCATAGCTTTTGTTTCAAGCAGCAGCAGCAATAGCAATTCCCTCAAGTGTCGTGTTGCCTACACACTTTTTCCTTATATCTCTATCTCTCTTGTGCTCTTGTATCTCATTCTGCTTTGTGTGCGTGTCGCAGCTTAAGCGCTTAAAATGCTTTTTGACAACAGCAATAAGAGCAAGAAACAAATGATAAATTTGTTTTATCCCATTTGCTATTGCTCTAAGTGTACTTTATGCAATTTGCTTATATTATTGTTGTTGTTGCTGATCCTGAGACACGCGCCTACGCATTACTGCTACTATTACGGTCTAAAGCGCAAGTACAGCTTGAAGCTGTTGTGAGATTTTATTGCCACGACTGGCGGCTAAAATCACAACGCTGCCAATTTGCGCTCAATTAATTATGCTGTCGCGTATTTTTTCCAGCTTTTTGTGCTTTTATTATTTGTGGCTCTACTTTTTATTGGTGGTTGCCTTTATGTTCATCATTCCCTTGCTGCTGCTGTTGTGATTGTTGTTGTTGTTGTTGTTGTTGTTGTTGTTGTTGCTTTTGGCTTTATTTATTATGCTACAAAACAATTTGGGACTGACGCTTTTGCGGACAATTTTTTCGCATTTACTTAAAAATTCAGTAGATGACATGTAAATTATTTTCATGTAATTCAATTTGTTGTTTTCGCCACTGTAAAGGGAAACGTGGCACATCTTAACGTGCGCCATTAATTGCGTTTACAGTTATTAATTAACTGGCGTTTTATGCAGCTTTTTAAATAAAATTAATTATGTAATCAAAATTTATCACTACCCACCCAAGCCAACAATGAGTTGTTGCGTGTGTGTGCTTGGCAGCTCACCGCAGGAGGCACATGGCAAGCAAGCTTGTGTTAATAAATAAAATGCAATTCCTTTATATTTAAATTGCTTTGTATGCTGATTCATTGGGATGTTAAAAGCCTTCAGTTAATATTATTGTTATTGCACTCAAATGAATGTCAAAGCGTTAAAATATTTATATTATAAGCAGCTTGTGAATATTTATTATATGTTGCGTCTTCAACAAAGCGTAACAGCGTTGAAAATAAAGCTTTTATGAACATTTAATTAATGTATATGCATAAAAATACATTTGTATACACTTTAAGCATATGGTTGTATCTTCAAATGATATTGGTTGGTATTAAAAATTCAGACCACTAAGTTTGCATTTGCATTGTATTAAAAAATGATCAATAATTTAAAGCTTTATTTTAGAGTTTATCGCTATTATGTTGCTTTGAAGGACGGAAAGTCAATTAAAATAATTTTCTTTGCATTTTTATGCATAGCGAAATATTTAATTAAAATGTTCACCAATTAAAATTCCCTCTGGCCCTAACTAATTTTATGCTCTAAGCATCCATTTCGAGTGCATTGAAAGAAATTTCAAAAAGATTTGTACAAGTAAATAAAATATTTCAAACATTTTGTGCACTTGTTAGCATAGTTATATGTACGGGTTGTTTGCTTTGTCGGCAACAAGCTTTGCCTTGACTCTAAACTCAAATCCAAAGGCTGCATTCAAAAGCTGCCTACAACATTTTTGTGGGGTTGCAGCTAAAAACTGGCGTTAAGTCGGTTTTTGTCTATTTTTCTCTGCTTTTTTCTGTGCTGCATGCAGTATTTTTCACACTTGATATAACGGGCTGCCATTTGTTTGCGCAGCAGGCACGCCCACAATCACAAACACACACCCATATGCACTTTGTAAAGCCATTTGGCAAGTTTTTGTGAGTCTGTATACATATGAGTGAGCAGGTGTGCCTGTATGTGTGTGTGTGTGTGTGTGTGGTGCTTATGGGTAATGGCTCCCAAAGCGCACAAACAAAACTGTCAACATCGTTGCTAGCAGCTGCTTGGACTCTTCCCGTTCCTCTCGGCTCAGTTTTTGCCTTTTACGTTTGCTCCCTCTGTCATTTTGCCGACTGTGGCTCGAAGGCAGCTTCAAAGGCACTTGGCTCGTTTGCCGCGTCTAATGCAATTTTTATGCTGCACTAAAGCTAAAAATGCTTCCGTTTGTTTTACGCGCTCTGGCACTCGTACTTTTTGCATTGTTTCTTTGGCTTTGCGCCCCGAAAGCCGTAACAACAAAAGCGTTTGCGTTTATTAAATTATTTGCCTCTTTATCTTCCTCTCTCTCTCTCTCTCTCTCTCTATCTTTCTTTCGCTCGTTGCCTGTCTGTCGTATCAGCTTTAATGCTGGCTTATGTTAGAACGCTTTGATCGAAATAGCTGGTGCATAATGCAATCGACAAGGCGTTGTACGTCTTTTGCCGGCTCCCGCATTGACAGGCAGCTTCATTAGACGTACACCACACCACGCCACGCCGAGCCACGCAACTTGTCAGCGGCAGCCCAGCGCGATGCTTGCGGATGCCCAAGGCTTGGGCTTTGTGGCCAGGCCAACACTGATTGGCAGACAGTAGTAGACGCAGCGTGCGTTAACGTGCATTGTTATGCTCTAATAACCGAGCAGTTTGCTTTAACATCCATTCATGCAGCAGACGAGTCAACAATAGTCAACAGGATGCACGAGATCCGGTATGAAAATACTGTTCCCATTTAAATTGACATACTTTAAAATTCGTAATAATAAATTTCAAATCAGTTGCAGTTCGTTCTCTTGACGCAAAACTATGCGTGCATTCAATTCTCACACGTAACTGCCTTACAGCTGAGCACGTTGTAATGGCTGCCAGTTCATTATGCTGGAAGCCTTTTCATTGAATGCCAGCAAGCAAAGGCGTTTTTGTAAACTGAAGCTATATCAAAGACTACTTACCCTTGACGAGCGTTAGTATCCCCAGCGGCATGACCAATATGGCGACCATTAAATCCGTTATTGCCAGCGACATTAGAAAGTAGTTGGTGACATTCTGCAGGCGGCGCTCCCATGCAATAGCCAGACAGACCAAAATGTTGCCGGCTGCGGTACCAAAGACCAACACAAGTGCTAATAATGCCCAGTAGTTATTGGCATCAAATGGCGACACTATGCTCTCTGCTGTTGTTGAAATAATTCCTGTTATTGTTGTTGTGGTTGTTGTTGTCGCTGCCGCTGCTGCTGCTGCGGCTGATACTGCTGTTGGTGCTACGCTGCTTAGATTCCAAATGGCCAGCTGTCCCTCGCTGAAGTTGCCTGCTGCCGGTTGTTGCCATAGCTCCAGCAGCTGCTCCACACTAGAGCCATCATCCTCATCAGTTTCAGCCGTGCTACTGCCATCTATATAGCTAAGCGCTGCATATACATCCTCTTCCATGTTTGCAGCTCCGAGCTTTCGTTTACTTTGATTGCACTCTATTCGAGTCGAATATGTTGCTGTTGTTGCTCTTGTTGTTGTGGCAGTTGCATACTAATTAGCCAGCGCTTATGCAGTGGAGGTAAAAACTTTTTTACTTGGCCAATCCCAATTGCCGACTGCGAAATTGGGGGAAATGCCGCTGCGGAAATGAGCACTAAGAATGGGGAACGTGAAAATTTTACACGTACTTAAGTTGCATTGCCTGCAGCTTCAACTGTGCGTCAACGACAGACGAACGGATATTGGTGGCAAACATTTTACGCTACAAAATTGCCGGAAGTATTTGCTGGAAAGAGAAAAACTATTTCAGTTTATACATATGTATGAATAATAAAACTATAACAAATAAAATTATAATTGCAATCAACTTGCAACTAGTAGATCCCTTAATCCCAATTGGGATTGAATTACATATATAAAATAGATAGAAGATATTAATTTACAACTTTATAGTCAAATGTGCTTTTAATATAATTAACAAAATAAATTTATGGACACACTAAATGCTGTAAATTAATACAATAATAATAATTACGTTCATCGTTAGTTTGTGATTGAATTTCCATCCAATTGGAATATTCAATTTAATAAATTGTGGGTCAAGCCTGAGTTACCTTGTTCATCAAATTAATTGAGGCATTTTAAGTAAATATTGCTCAAATCAAAAGACCACTAAACCACAATAATTTTATCCAATAAACAAACACGGATTCGCAATGCTTTAAATTTATTACCCAACAACAACAACAATATGTAAGTAAATAACAACAGACAAACAAACAAGCTAAACCGCTAGAACATTAGATAACTTTCCTTCAGTTTTTGGCAGGCTGACTGACTCTAACCACGAGAGTATTCGCATGTGTGTGTGTGTGTGTGTGTGATCAACACTCCATAAATAGCCAGCGGATAACAAGCCACAACAACAATGACATAACAATTCATACACTCAATGAGCATGGAGAGCAAACGGAGCAGCGCTCGATGAGACTCAACTTGACAGCAGCTTGTTGACTTTACTAGTGCCTTGGCTATTGCCCGAGAATCGCCAGCTAGTCCTACTGCCCACTCTTACGCTATCTATGCCCCACTTTTCCTCTCTCCCACTTCCACTAGTTGGCTGCCTACATGCTCTGTCAAATGTTCAAGTGTCAATGTTGTTGTTAATTAATTTTCCTGACTGACTGATGCATGCCATAGATAAAAGCTGTTTGCCTTTGCCACTAACAGCCTGACCCGACCTTAGAGCCAAGTGCCTGTCCAGCTGACTTGATAGACCATTTGTTTGTTGCTAGTGTTGTTGTTGTTGCTTTTTGTTGTTGCCCTAGACTGCAGCGTGTACTAATGATAGTCAAATGAACACTTGAATTTTTTAATAAGTGTTTAAATTTCAAGCCGACACAGTAAGTGCTTGGGTTTCTGGTTTATCAACAAATAAAATAATAATATATTTCACATTCATAAGTATTGAGCTTTACTTTCACTTTAAAAAGCTGAGCATAGGCTCTCAAAAGGAAATAATATCTGCTGAGCTTTTCGGAAATGTTGTGCCAAGCAAATGATACACTGAAGCAAGTCTAAAGAGGGGCTTCTATTCTATTTCGGTTGTTTTCTTCTTTTAGTTGGAATCCCACTTAAATAGCATGTCAGCCTACGCAAAATTGAAGCCAAAGTTGAACCAAGCCCATAATTATTTGTATGCGTGTATGTGTTTGCATGCATGCATGTGTGTGTGTGTGTGTGTCAATGGCAGGCAGTCGAACATGAATTGCTCAAAGCTCATGCTTGGCTCAGGCAAACAGGACGCGAAACAGGACTTCATCGAATAAAAACAAGCGCACCATTAGTCATATTAATCCCAGCAGAGTCATTAAGTCGTAAAATTGCAAAAGGTAGCACAGACCATGCGCTTATACTTCAGCTATATATACATACATCTACAGTAAATATATAAGCTCTGTTTTTTTATACATAGGCTTATGTAAGTATGTGCATATGTCTGTGTGGAGCTATGGTGTATATGGTACATGTATTAAGGTCAATTTGGGGCAGTTTGTTTGCTGTTGTGTCAGTCAATAAAATGTATTAATGTTGACTTTAAGACGCTCAGGTCGTATACTTAATTTCATTAATGTGTTAAGTGTGTGGCATAAATGATAATATGCATCAAGTGAGACAAACATTAAACGATTTTTATTAATTTACAGTCCAAGTGCAGTCAGCATTCACTTCGCACTCAACTCAAATGCACAAATATTTGCTTTACAAAATATATGTATGCTATGTACGTTATACATACTGTAAATGTCAACAGAACCTTGGCAAATAGTCAACCGGTGTCAGCTGGCTTTTTTGTTTGCCTTGACAGATTTCGTATTTAATTTCTTGTATTTATTTATACGTACGTTTGTTTGGCCTGGGCAATTGAAATTTTGTATTATTTGCATGCAAATTTATTTCAATAAGCTTGCGGTAATTGTAATTTCGATATTGATTTAATTAAAGATATAACATTTGCATATTTAACTTGACTCCAAACACTAAACTACAAGCAGCTACTGTTCCTTCCTTATCTTTAGTATATCATAAAAATTGTTGCCTACTTTTTGGGCGCTGATGTAATGCGTAATGCCAGTGACTAGACTTTTCTTTGTGTTTTCCGGTTTCCTGTTTGGTACGCACACCCCTCCCCCCCCCCTTTGCATGCCTTGCTTTTCGCTTTATATGGCAAGGCATTCGTCAAGGTAGCCGCACCTAACTAACGGCAACGATTAATCACAGTTGCTGCTTACAGTTACATTTCTCTTTTGTTACTTTTATTTTTCAACAATTTGCCAGTTATTTTTGGTGCACAACATTTAGCGAGAAAAACGAGCAACGGCATAAAGTGCTTGTGTATTGACACAGGAAGTTGCTGAGCAACAAAAGCGACGTCTGTCCACTTGACAAAATAATAGCAGCAGCTCAAAAGTATAATAAAAGCTGAGCTCATTTCTAGTATTTTGAATACTTAATCAGTATTTAATTGAACAATATTTACGCTTTAATCTTAGCTAACCAAGAGAATCACGCTCATTTTATATGTAGATAACACTCTTTGTGGCACACACACACACACGCAGACACACTTTGAAATGCGCCATTAATCACAGACTGACTTAAGCCGCGTCATGCCTGCCCCAGTCTACCCCTAATGGCCATTACTAGTTTAGTTGTCACAGCAAGGCGGCACTTAAAACGTTAGCTAAATTTACACATGCACTCTGCTCGACCGTAAGGGGAGGGGAGAATGTCAAAACGGGGGTAAAGCAGGCCATCAAACAATGGCCTAGTATGCCGGTATGCGGGCCAGTCTATGTCTACGTATGGGGCGGCAACTTTAACACTTATCGTTCATTATCATCTCACTCTCTTCCTTATGTTCACTGTCTGTATTTCTTACTCTATATACAGACATCTTAGCACACTTAATTGATTTCCTTGTGATGTTATTGTTGCTGTTGTCTGAGACCAAAAACGCAACAAAGACAAAAGCTTTGGAGCAGCAGGCAAAAATGTTAAGGCCAAGGCTTGTTATAGCCGTGCTCTGCATCTAACACAAAGGGCGTGGTCGAACCCCCAATACACTGACTGTGTTGTTCTACATGGCTTACAGCATCAGGATATAAATTAAACTCGCCTTGCGGACAGTGAACGCGCGTTCCAATTAAGCTGAGCTCTCAAAGTGTGCCAATGCTGGCAGCAGAATGCCACAACATATGTTGGCAAGTGAGCGGCCTGAGTGAAAGAGCGACAGAGAGAGAGAGAGAGAGAGAGAGAGAGAAAAGCGGGTGCACATGTGTGGTTTTATTAGCAATTTCATTAGATTGTCGCCGCTGGAGCTGTGCAAAAAGCTGGCTAAGCAATTAGTTGAGGGCTAAGCTAATTATCCATGTCCACTGAGCAGGCCCAGTTGTAACTCAAGCAGTGCACAGCCAGCTCAGCAGTTAATAGGCCACAAACATTTAATAAACTCTGAGCAAAAAGCGTGCGCGTTTTAAATTGCGCTCAATCCGATTAACGTGCGCACTGCGCGTCAATCTATGTGTGCATGTGCGTGTGTGTGTGTGTGTGTGTGTGCTTGATTAGTGACAGCTCATTTGGTTGTCAAGTCAAGTGCGATGCCAGACACTTAACACCCGCACAGACGCAGAGAAAGCGCTGAGTCACGCCTCTAATTGTCATGCAATTAGCCTTTATCGGCAATAGCTAAACAATTACATATGTAACTTTCTCAGCAACACACACATACATATGTAGACTGTATGCTAGACTGATTTGGGTTAGCAAGGACCCAGCACATAAACAAATCAAATAAATTAAACTTATTGGCGAAAAATCATTTCGTACTCTTTGGTTTGTATTCTGTTTTCTTATCTGCACAGACATTTGCCAACCCAAATCAAATTGAGATTTATGAGAGACCAATGTGTGTCTAGGTCGCTAGATAAAATTTGTTATTATAGTTATTTTTCGTTACAGCTGTTAGCTTTCGCAATTTCGGGCTTATGTAGCTTTGCACCTGCTACCAACGCCCTTGACCATTGACAACAACAACAGCAGAGCACAGCACAGCACAGAAAAGAAAAGCTTATTGCTTTTTGTTTATACATATGTATGCGTTTGTATTAGTAAGGCATAGGAGTTGTGCTAACTAGCTTGACAACAGCCAAAAGTGCGCATTGACATATTTTTGCTATTTGCGTGCCTCAATTATTTATGCCGCACGACTCAGCCACAGACTCGAGCGTTCAATTCGATGTTTGCCATAAATTGCCAGCTGACAGGGTCAGCGCTGGCTATAATAAAAATAACCGGCCATAAAATTCAATTATGGCTACAACAAGTGCAACATACACACACACACACATACACTGACAATTTTATTTCGCTGCTGCTTCAAGCGCAATCAATGCAATCAATTGTGTATACAATCATGCATGCTACTAACGTGGCCGTTGCCAGTCGAATGGCTTACTGGCTAACCAACACGCATACCCGGTCTGTGTGTGTGTGTGTGTGCGTGTGTGTGTCATGTCTGTATGCAAAGCGACAATTTAGTTAGTGCTTGTGGTGCGCTGAAGAGCGCGTTTCAATTGTCGCGTTTGGCAACAATTTTGGTTACATTCTAGCCAATTGCACAAAAGCTATACAGACAACTATGCAATAGGAATATACTATATTTGTAAGCTTGTAGCTAATACTTAAACAGCAAGTAATCTGAAGTTAAGTTTGTGAAATTAAGTTTATATCGATTTATTTAACTTTCGAAAAATGCAAAAACATTTACAAATAAGCCATATTTTCTTAAAATTTAAAATAAGACTGTTGTATATTTTCGCATATTTTATCGTTGACTTTCATTTTTCCATTGATATTAAATAAATAAATAAAAGCGAGCAAAGGATGTATAAATCCAATTTGCATATTTATTTAAACAGCATTCTCTTTAAAGCTATGCGGCATTCATTAAGGCAAATATATTTATTTCAAAATATGTATATTATTAATTTGAAATACTCGCAATATTTAACTTTTTTTATTGTCGACTCTCAATATCCGACTATCAATAGTCGCCATTAAATAAATAATAACTCAATACTTCGAGCCTCAAATAATATGTTAATTACACTGGGAAAAATAAAAAAATGTTGAGCATCGACTGTATTACATTCATACACTAAATAAACACAAACAGCACTTTTCAGGTATACACACAGGTGTGGGGGAGAGACTACTAGCACTCACGCTCTCCCCACGCATTTGCCCCATTTTAACTATTCATGTGTAACTTTGTAAATTTTCAATATGCAGCGATATGCAAAATGGTGCTGCAATCACTTAAGTGCCCAATGGAAAATTTATTAGTTTTTGTGCATTTGAATGCTCAAAACGGGTGGGGTGGGGTAAATTTATCAAGAGCCAAATGGTATGAAAAATGCATTACCAACTGCTGTGAGCAACAGTTGGAAAAACGTTTTAAGCCACATTGCTGTCCTTTAACTTTATGACAATGACTGCCACACTGTGTATTTTTGCATTTTGTTTTGAAGCACTTGCATTAATGTGCAATAAAAAACTGACAAGGTACTTATTAGAGCTTAACAAAGGAGAACAGCTAACAGCTAAATACAATAATTTTATTTATCTTATACAAATAGTAGATGGAAATGCTGTCCTAACTGATTTGCCTATTGAGCTAGAGCAATTATACTAATGAATTCTGATGGGTTATTAGCTACCCCGATCTATTATATAGTCAGTCTATCGTTTTATGACTTTTTAATGATTCCACAATTTGGTGTTGGCCCCATAAATCAGTTTGCTGGCAACACTTAACACATTGTCAGCCACAGACACGCACACATAGACAGGGAACTGTGCTTGTGCAACGGCATTAGATTGAAGCTTATCAAGGACACAACATCAAGATGCTCACCGAGTTCAGTTTGCCCCATAGCTCGTTCTTAATGTCATTAAATCCTATCAATTTTCGTCAACAACAACAACAACAACGACAACGACAAATTTAAATATTTATGCAGCAGCTTAGGCAGCCCCAGATCAACAATCGAGCCATACAAAAAAAAAGTAAAAGGAGAAAAGGTTCGAAAAATTGCCCATAAAAAAGTTTGTATAATACGACACGAGAGTGAGATAGATATGTGGATATGGGATATATGATGCGTTTGTCAGAACAAATTGAACCCAAAAAAAAAAAAAAAAATGCGTTCAAGCACTTTATTGAAGCTATCAATATGGCGTCTATGCGTACACTGAACAAAAAGCAGTGTGAATAGCCGAGCACAATTTATGGACTGATTAAGTTACTTTAACTAAAAAGCATATGAATGACATTTTTTATAAGCAATTTTTTTAGTGTGCCTATGCAAAGTGTTTGCTATGCTTTTGTGCTTGAAAAGGTTTACTTTTAAACATTCTTTTTTAAACAACACTCAAAATAAACGAGAGCGTGTGTGTATGGCTTGAAGTTTATTTTGGGTGCTATGTTTTCCTTTCATTTGCCAACTAATTAATTTTAGTTGGCTACACCACCAGTACTCTAATTGTTCAAGAGAGAGAGAGCATAAGAGAGTAAGAGAAAGAAAGAGAGAACACTTATTTAAACCTTATTAAAATATATAATGGGGCTTGCAAATGCTATTGAGTAAAGTGAAATTTAGCTATTAACTTAGGCGCACAGTAGCATTCGAAGCAAACTGAGCTTATTTCCAGGAACTTTGTACTTAGCAGGAGTGTCAGGCGCCTGCTATGTAAATATTAGAAAATTTTCAAACGGCAAACTTTGGGCATTCCTTAGCATAAATTTCACTGAAAACATTTTTGGCAAAGGCGTAGACAGTTTTCGTTATTTTTTTCACTTTCTGGAATGACGTAAGCAAGTACCGCTAGCAACGTTTATAAATAAATTAAACATTTTGTAAATTTTTAAGAGGCTTAAACTACAAAACACGGCTCAGTTGCACCTAAGGCTACGGCACGCTCTCCCAGCAACTATTTGTTGGTACAAAGTAATAGACCTTACAAGCTGACAACCAAAGTGCCTCAAACTCGGAGGCATACCTAATGCCAATGCCTTGGAGTTGCCACGTTTAAATCAATTTACGCGCACTTTGGCATATTTAGTGGCAGCATGGGTAAGCAATGGGCAACGCTATGGGAGTCTGGAATCTGAAGGTTGCGGATAAGACTGGCAGCGTAAAGTGATAAGTGCCGTTGACAGATTTTTCTCATTTTCATCATCACGCTGTCAGCAGTAGTATACCCATACCCAAGCCAGCATAGTAACAGCAACGGCAGCGGCGTGTGGCATGCCGCAGAGCCCGCGCATTAAATTTAATAAAGCACCGAGAGCAGCCAACAAGACATCGCAACTAGCTGAAATTTGTATGCATGTGTGTGCGTGCGGTACTACATAAAACCCTAGACTTTGTATATGCATGCCAAATTTATTGCACCTTAATATATGTGGGACCATACCAATAATTAATAATAATAAATACATAAGCTTAGTGCGAAAACCAAATTTTTATCTGTATTTTATGGCTTAGCTTTAGCCGTTTATCTCATAATCAAGCCCATACACTAGCAGCGTCATACTGTAAGAAATGATGAGAGCAGAGTAATTGCTTGCCTAACAAATTTACTACCCTCCATTAGAGCACTGAAAATTTACTGAGTTTAATCATGTCCAAAATGTGACAATTAAATCGCATCATGCACTTTCCAACGATTTTAAGTCAAATTCGCTCTTCAGATTTGCCACCACGCTTTATACAGTCAAAACACAGTAACTGTTCGTCATTCTATTCCACAGCAAGCTTGTTATCCGAAACGATCGTTAACCGAAGTCAATTTTAACATATCAATCAATGTATGGTAAATAAATTTGCTCCCGCGGAAAATCGAATATTCGTTTTGATCCAAGCTTATACATCGTGTAAAACTGAATAAAAGTCAACATAAATCTGAAATTAAAAAAGTAAATACTAATTTTTTGTTTGTGCACTATATGTACTCAAAAATCTAAATCTGTAACGCCATTATTTAGTATATCCCAGCCTATTCAATTCTTTTGCTTACGATTTTTTACTTGTTAGAAGTTTGCTAAGCGAGGTAGTCATTACCCGGGGTTGACTGTAATTCAATTTTAAATTTAAAGTGTGGTGACAAACACCTATTTTAACTCTTTTATAACATTTTCATAATATTGTTGCTAACTTCTGTTATGGTATTGCTGATTTTTTTGCTAGCAATTATTGTTTGACAGTTTTTTTTTATATTTTGTAAAAATGACAGCACAACATACCCTTGTCAAGCATGTCGAATGGGTAGCTAATTATAATCGGCTGTGAAACCAGCTATGGTAGCCATAAATCTCCAAAATATAGCCAAAATCAATTGGCCGTAGTAAGTTGTGTGCTTATTATTGATGATTTACGTCATTACCAAAGTCACAATGTTCAACATTGTGACGCACTCAAAGAGGGCCCAGCCATACTCTATAAGGAATGTATGTGTTTGGTTGGGGATTTTCTACAGCTACTATTGCAAACATTTGATTGTTATTATTAACACGTGACTGAAACACGGCTAATTCAAGTGAAAATTTAATTAAAAATGTTGTACTTAATAAATGTAAAACAATGAGAAAGAGAGAGGGAAGAAGGGAACGTGACAAGAACAGAAAAGAGCAATGAATGTGGGTGGAGGCCTGTGGGTCCAGCTGGTCCGCATGACATTGCGTATTTCGCTGGTGCCCAGAAATTTTACACGTTTTATGAGAATTTTTTTAATTACGAGCTCGTGGTCGCCTTTGTCTACCCGCCTAATGGTTAAGCCGTAGACCTGACACAGGACATTTCAAGGAACACAACTGTCAGGACATAAGTAACTGAGTGATGCTGCAATTTATCGATAAGCTCACAGTGATCATTAGACGCTTAATTTATTGTGCTACGAAAACATTAGTTAAAGCAAGTTGATTAAGCCGATACTTAATCACCGGCCTAAATACAGTTAAAAGAGTAGTAAAAGTGAGTGAGAGAGACATTGCAGCTGTAGTTCCATTAAACACACAATAATTTCAAACAAACTCTTAACTCGATTATAGCAGCTTTTGAAAATACCAATTGCCAAGAAAGAAACTAACAAAACCAAACTTAAGATGAAAACACTACTAAAAGGAAATGAGTAAGAGATACAAAAGAGAGCTTGCATTTTTTACAAATGCATTGAGCAAGTGGCTATTCGGACTCCACTTCAATACCAAATTCAATTCAAAATCCAAAGCCCACAAACTCCAACCCTCATACCCTAGACATGGCACACCTTATTGTGCTTAACATGAAAGAAAAACCCAAAATGAATTTCCCGCTGTTACTGCTATTATTGTTGCGAACATTTCGGTGTGTTGTTTTTTATATTTTTGGGTTTGCTTTTAGTTTTAGTTTGGCTGCATTTTAATGGTTTGTTATTGTAGTTGGTATTATTATTGTTATTGTTTTTGATATTGTTGTTGTGCTGTTACTGGCACGGCATTGTGCGCTTAAGGATGCAAACCACTTGCAGTAACTTTGATTATGATTCGCCTCAAGGTCTGCTCAACCTGCCTCAATTGCACTCTCAAGTAAACAGTGGCACGCATAAGCGTTTGCCTCAAAGCAGCGAAGGTTGCAATTAAATGCAAAATTTTGCACATAATTTGTTGCACATCAGGCACTTGACTCTTGTCACATTGCAAACAATTATAATGAGTCCGTTATAATAAATATTTTAATTGACTTTTTAAATACATTGAGCGAACCTGGTTTGTCTTCAAATTTAATTGAAATTTTAAAATATGTAATTCAATTCAATTCAAATCAATAAGCTTTCCGAAGTATATGAACTATAGAACTAACTTCAATCCGTTCAATTTATCTTTTTGAACAAGAATGAAAAAGAACAAATCAATGTTCTGAATGTGCTGTATATGAAAGGCTTAAGTTTAAATATTTATTTTGATAAGCTCCTTCTGTTTAATAACTTTAGTTTCAATGTTTGTGAAAAATTACAAAAAAAAAAAAACCATTGATTAGTATTTTTTACTCAAACATATGTTTTATGCTTAGAGCACAGATTTAAGATTCACAATAAGATTCACTTGCCGCATTCTTTTGAAATTGCTCAATCGTTATTATATCACACTTATGTTATTTACAAAATATATATTTTTTTTTAAACACAATTAACACTGATGTTAGCTGGCTTTACCTATTTCAGCCAAAGTGATCAACGCACTATACGCATACTGATTGTCGATTCATATAAAATTTATTATTTTAATTACTTTTAGCACTTTAAGCCATTAAGCTTTGCACATAAGGCATGTTCACACTGTCCATAAACGCGTTTGTGTTTTTTTTATTCGACTATTGTTTTGGCTAGTTTGATTTTGAATACGTTAACGAGAATGTCACTTGTTGTTTTCAGATACAAATCGAGAGAGTGAACAGCGTTGGCTACCGTTAACTTGCAACGCCGAACAGGAACTGAGGCAGTGAAAGCTAAACGCACGCTACGCACAGCAAACAAGACACACATCCACACGCCCACACACACAAGCGAAGACACGCGAACGAACATCAATTCCGACCAACTACAGACGACTTGCAACAATAAACGAAGCGACAACGGCAAGCGGCTTCCAGTTGCAACCTCTTCCAGCCCAGACGAGCAGGTGGCGGGCCAGTGGGTGGTTGGTTGACTGATAACACAGTCAGCTGCCAGTCAAACAGCTGTTGCCTGTTGAAGCTCCAACAGGCCACCTGGCACTAGCGCAGATTTGTTAGCAGATTTTGTTACTTAGTCAATTCATTTTATACAAGCTACTATTCAAAAAACAAATTGGTTTATTTTTCATTTTA
This sequence comes from Drosophila busckii, assembly GCF_011750605.1. Classification (NCBI taxonomy): domain Eukaryota; kingdom Metazoa; phylum Arthropoda; class Insecta; order Diptera; family Drosophilidae; genus Drosophila; species Drosophila busckii. The sequence goes on from NC_046607.1 coordinate 11,177,193, forward strand.
ATAATTCATATATTTTATTTAACAATCTTACATACAAATAGTTGATGCTCCTTTTACTAACTGCTACTGCTATTTCTACTACTAAATGCCAAATGCGTTTTGTTTATGTTTGAAAGCGCCTGCGCTGGAAAGCCGCCAAGAACGAACTGTTGCTTATTTGCAACTGAGGCCCTATGGCCGGAAGGCTAGCAGCCACAATCCATTTAACGCCTCTCACACCTACTACTCTCCCCGCCGGACAAAACATTTTGCATGGCAATTTTTTACACGTTTACTTTGTGCATCTTACATACGAAAACACTTTGGCTGACTGGACCTGAATCTGAGCATCCGCCTGGTCGTTCCCATCAATTGCAATTTGCTTTTTGGGCCAAGTGCCAGGTGGGTCAGGTGTACCAGCTGTGTCTGGCCTGCACACGTTATACAGTAAGTGTTTTTTTTTTTTTTTTTTTTTGGGCCTTTATGCCTGAGTTGCGGTTGGCTATAGTGAAAGGAATTGCATTTACCGTCGGCTGTTTGCACAAACTGCTCTACAATGTAAGATTACATGTGTGTGCCTCCATATGTGAGTGTGTGTTTATGTATTTAAGGCATTGACAGGCCGCTGGAGCATTGCAAAAACGTGTCGCTTATCGAAGCAGGAAGCCCAAAAATGGCAAAGCACTAAAGCCGCTAACTGCACATCCTGCGCCCTAGAAATCTCTATATATTTTGATGCAGTGCTTGCCAAAGCTCATATAGTTATCAATATATACATTGAAATTAGAAGTATTTAGTAATTGGAATAGCCAATTGATCTTGAGACCGAAGCAATATGAACTGATTGCCTATACAAGATCTAAATTATATTTATGTATCCACAGATAGGTTTCAGTTTATTTTTCTGTTTCTTATCTCCTTACTTTTTTACTAATTAATTGTATTTATTTTAATTTTCTTCGTTGCAGAGTATTCAAAGCTCGTTATGAGCATTGATTTCTGTTCTGCTTATTCGTGGTTTATTATATCATGTTTGGTTTTGTATATTTGGCCATTTTATCTGCAAACCATTTTCATTTTCGTTCAAATTTTAATCGCTTTACACACAGGAAAATTTGATTTAGTTGATTTAGATTTAAAAATTTGGTTGGCAGCAACAGTAAGCACTTTAATGGAAATTCAGGAAACTGCTGCATTTCAACTTGAACGCTTTAAATATGCTTACCACACATGACACTGGCTTCTATGAGCCTAGACCACAAAGGTAAAACCTGAATTTGGTTAACCAAACAGACCGCTCTACATAAACGAGAGCGTAGCCGCGGCCCACTCGAAATCCACTTTGACCACAAATCAAAACCAAACCCTTTTCAATTTAATATATGAACTAATTTACATAATTTAAGCACCAGCAAAGAACAAAAGAAATCATTTAACATTTATTAAAATAGCTGTCAGAGTTTTGACAAGCACAGGTGTTAGGCAACCAAAATTTTAAAGGTACACATTTGAATTTAAAATTTTAATGCACTCAATGACTTTAACGAACCGCAAATGCAGCTAGCGCGCCAGCTAACGTTAATTAACAATTGTGCAGCAGATATAGCGCCAAAGGATATACGAGCCAGCATGCATGCTTGTGTATGTGCATGAAGTCGGATATGCGGCAATGAACAAAATAATGCCTCATGCTTTTAGGCAGCATCTGTGTTGAGGGTATAGGTGTGTGAGTGTGATGTGAGTGTGTGTGTGTGTGATGCCTATGTGTCACGCTATTAAGCGCTGGCCTTTAATTTAACGCAAACTGACATCCTGCAATTTGCATTTTGGGTCGTTGGGCTATTATGTGCAATTTTTGTTGCCTACCTTTTGGGGCAATCGCATAGTGCAATTTGAAAATTTATAAAATTGCGCTCAAATCTAATTTAAATAAATGGCTCTCTCGGACATAACAAAGTGGTGCAAATATTTTAACAAAAGTCGGAACTTTTAGCGCTAAAACTTTAAATTAAATTCTTGATACATACGCACCACAAGCAAAAATTTATCATTTTATTTCATATTTGCTTTTGCAGCAAATCAATTAAATATAATGTTAGACTAAAAATTTCACACACGCAAAATCCACAAAAGACTACGGTCAGCCATTCGGCACATATGCAAAATTGGGTCCTCCACAAAAAAAAAAGCACATAAAATTTTTGACATGGGTCCTGTATGGCTGGCACAAGAGACTGCAGGCTCATAAAAGAAAACTTCTAACTCGACGGACATAAGTGTTGCTGTTGTTGGTTTTCTATGAGCTGGCCTGTCTCAGGCTGCACGAACAACTTCAAAATGGATTTGTGGACATAAGCACAAAATATTTAAATATGCATGAAACACCTTTTTTGACGTTTTCAAAGCCTGTGTGCGTGTGTGTGTGTGTGTGTGTGTGTGTGTGTGTGTGGCACGCATGGTGAATACTTGATAACAGAAATCTCAATTCAACAATATTTAAAACAAAAGCAAACTCAGAATGTATATAAATATATATGAGAATTTTTTGATATGTGACATTTTTAATTAAATTCCTAAAGCCTTAAGTACAATTGAAAGTTTGTACGAACAACTTAAGTCTGGTCTTGAGCTGCCAACATACAAAACAAATGTGTGCATAACATTAAAATGTTTACCTTTGTAATGAGCTTATATGTTTGATGTCTGTTACCGCTTGTGCTTATCTTTTGTGCTGCTCGGCCCCATTGAGTGTGTCCAACTTGGCTGTTGGCAGTTTCCTCACTTTAGTCCATCAATCATGTAGGCATGAGCATCGTGTCACTCTAAGGACATATGGCATCGATTAGTGATTGAAAGTGGTATTGTACTGCTGCTTAACTCATTTGGCAATGACTGACAAGCATGAAGTGCAGCTAGACACTTGTGTCCAGTTGTCAGTACGCCCCATTAAAATAGCACCAAGTTGGACTACACAAAATCATACTTCAACATGATGTTTCCGCATCAGAATCATCAAGCGCAAGAGCACGGTGTGTATGGTAACGTGCTGGGATCAAAGGATTCCATACTTGCGCCTTGGTAATGAACGTCAGTTGGTGTTTAGTTAATTTCGAAATTGTGCCACACACGCCCACAAAGACACACCGACTGAATTTGAAAAGCCAGCATTCCACCTGACGCATTTGCAACCTTTCATCATGAGCTGACTGTTGATTCAATTTTACTTTAGGTATGCGCACTTTAGAGCTTTAAGTGTGGGGTATACCTATGCTATATCCACATATCTAAAATTTAAAGTAAGATAAAAGTAAAACCTATTTTAATTATTTGTGTTTATTATAATTTAACTATAATTTATTTTAATTTACAGGGTATTTCGGTGGTTGGTCAGCACAGCTTGGTACCATGTTGTATTTATGCTTGCCTCTTGTGTTGTTACTGCTTATGCGACTCCTGCCACGCTATGCCATTTACAACAACGTTCTAGATTGTGTTTGTACTTTTAAAACATTGCTACAGAAAATACAAAATAAACGTGCAAAATGTGTTAAAAAGTTGCATGCCATGCAAACTGAAGGCACTGTGCAGAAGCCTGTTGTTTGTGCCTTTTGCTTGTTTGCGTTTTGCTTTTGAAGTTTTCAGTTAAGCGACACACACACACGCACACGCATAAAGAAAAAAACACATATACAGCTAGTAAAATGGAAGGAAGTGGAAATTGAATGAACTTGAGATTGTAAGCAGCTCAGATAAGGCAACATAGTAGATAATGTCATCAAACCACATCAATTTACATTTTTATGGATTACAAATTAAAACTTTCTTCATTGATTTATTTTTATTTTTCAACGATATAACAATATATAGCTTACAAAAAAACTAAACTGTTTACCTTAACATTAAATCAAAACAAACTTCCAGCTGTTTCGATGATTAACAAAAATTTGTATACCATAATCCAAAAAATTTTCTTAAAACATAGCAAATTATCTTATTATTTGATATAAACAAATATAAGAAATTCTTTAAACGATTGAGTATATGTATGTAAAATATAAGAAAATAAATCGAACCGTCAACGTTCTGTCATCAATTATTTGCGATTAACCATTATTAAACTGTTTGTATTTAAACGGTTTATAATGTTAAAACGTGTTCCAGCAAATATCTCTATTAAGTCTCCACAATATAGTTGGTGAGTTTGCGATTCGCTCGTTTTGCCATTTATTATGATAATGTCAAATTCTCCGTACATTGCCACAAATCGCTATTAATGAAATCATGTAAATATTGATTTAATATATTTAATTAAAAAGATTAAAAATGTCACTTACCAAAGTATGCGTTTTATTGCGCTTAACTCCACGTTCTTGCAGCGGCTTAAAGCGTATATATCCTATACAACATTTATCCTCCGTTGTATAAAATCCATAGTCAATGCCATCCACATTAGAAAACTCCAATTGCTGCACGGTAGCTGCAAACAAAATGTAGGTTGATTAATATGCATATTTCCATTTGAATACTTAGTTACATACAGATGAGCATCGATTCATTGCTTGGATTTGGCATATCCGCGTTTGAACTCGTTGGCATGTCGGTAACGCCTCGCACATGATCCAACCACGAATACGCCTGATCAACCGTATTTTGGCTTGTTATTGTTACTGGAACAGGTTCAGATTCTATTTCTGGCTGTATTTCAACTTCGATTTCTGCTTCTTTTTCTGGTTCTGGTTCTATTTCTGCTTCAGCTACTGGTCCAGGCTCAATAAAGGAATATTTCATTGGCGGCTCAGGTAAGACAATTTTTTTTTTCTTTTCTTTCTTTCTTTTCTTATCTTCGTTTGTTTTGCCTGAATGCGCCTTTTGTAATTTCGGCTGATCAATTTCTTTCTCTTCCTGATGCTCCATTTCCTCTGCTATTTGGCTCAGCTCCGATATTCCTGACATACCAGAAAAATTGTTTACTATATTCAAATGCTTTGACTGGGGATCCTGCTGTTCACGCTTGCGCTTCAGATTTGTGCTGGTGTCGCTCGGCACATCAGTGCGGGGTGTGCTGCTGAAAATTGACTGTTTATTGTTCACAGCCTCAGGTTTATTTACAACTGGACGACTTTTACGACTGCTGATTGATGATCCAAGACTTCCATTAGATCCGAACATATAATTAAAGGGATCGGCAAACGTGTGGCAAAAATCATTACGGAGTGGTACTTGTCCGCGTTTAGATCGACGGATATCAGCTGTGCCGGACAGATACAAACAATATTAGCGTTATAAGACGAAATACTTGCACAAGTTAGTCCCCATAAATGAAATTGATACCTTAATTAATTTGATGCATTGTGACAGATATCTAAAAAGTATTTGATCTATTCACAACCCTTTTGATTAAAATAACTTTCTATTTAAATTTCTAAAGTCTTACTTGTTTCATGATCAGCAGTTAATTCTGTCTCTTTAGGTTGCTCCAACTGCCGTCGGTTCACTAAGGTATTCTGTAGTCTTCTCAACTCATTTTTCATTCTACTCTTCGAACGCGGTGCTGGGCCAGTAGGCTTTTTGAATGTATCATCGCTTTTATGTCTTTGCTTTTCCCGCTTACTTTGCTTTTCAGCGATTTTCATACTCAGACTCAACTGCAGCGCTTTACGTGCGGCACGACTTGTGCTGGGCTGGTCGTCTGAAGTACTTTGCTCTACAGCTGATGGTGCCAATGACGGCATTTGAGGTGTAGGTGATTGCACGCGCAACTCTTCCATATACGTAGTAGGTGCCGTGCGCTCATCAATTTCGTTACTCGGCGGCTCATTAATTTGCAGTACCGTTAGAGTCTCAACCCGTTCTATGTGTTGCGTTGTTTCCATCTGAGGTGAAGATTGTGAGTAGCGTACAGAAGCTGGCGGAGGTGATACAATGCGTATGTCTTCGATATCCCTGCTGCTGTGTAAGACCGGTGGAGGAGGTGATAAAATTCGTATGTTTTCTTCCTCATTTTGTTTTTGTGGAGATGACATTATTTGTATACGACTGGGGCGTGCTTTTTTTTCTGGTGACGGAGATTCCTCGCCATCTGAGTTGCCTTTTGTGTACAAGGAGCGCTTTTGCCCGTTACTGCCTGATTTTGAGCGTACACGATGATCTATGGTCTCAGATAATTCGATGTACGACTTGAGCTCCTCTGTCTAAGTAAATTCAGTTAAAAGTGTACTGCAACAAATTATTGAATGGCACTTACCATGGGTACGCCTCGACTTTTAGACCGTGAGTTACGCAGCTTTGCCGGTTTTTGCATTTTCGTTGGAAAGTCTTGTGATATCACTTCATCATGTACTAAAGTATCCTTAAAACCAGCTGGAGGTGAGCTCTGCAGCTGTACTGTTGTGTGCGAAGCTGGATCTGCGACTACTAAACTGTCTCTATAGCCATCTGGTGGTGGCGCAGGCGTTGATTGTATTATTGACTCATTTCTAGTAGTTGTCGTAGTTTCACTAACAGTCAGTGTTCTTAGAGTTGGGGGTAGGCCAGCAGCATCCCCTTTTAGATTACGACGCAATATTTCCCATTGTATGCTTTGCTCCACTTCGAACTTCTCATGATTTAATTCAAGTAGCAAACCTAGGGAATTACGTTTGCGTAAATCTAGAATCTCATAGTTACTCATACGCGTCAGCTCTTCGGCGAACTTTTCACCATTGATGGCTGCCATTGAGGGCTTATTGAGCGGTATTTTTGCCGAAAGCTTTTTCCCTTGATTGCAAGTTTCTCTCAAACCCGTACGATGCAAGTCGAGCAATTGTTCTTTGTCATCGTCATCGTCAGAGTCTTCTATACGCTGCATATGCTGGCGCACACGACGTTGTCTTGTTGTGTTGCCACCCACAGGAGCCAAATCCAATGCTACTGTACTGCTCTCCCACTTATCATCACCATCGTTGTCGTCTAGGGTAAGATCAATCATTATTGCATGGTTTGAGTTTTTAGTGGTCTGTATGCTACGACTAACAAGTTCTGCAGTTGATTTTGCGGTGTTTGTTGCTTGCGCTGGTTTGACAGGCGTTACTTTATCTTGCTGCACAACTTTTGTCTGTGTCTCGGGAATAAATTCTTCTGCTTCTGGCCCAGACTTCTGTATTGCAAGCGCCCGCGCTTCTCTCGTAGGCGTAACTTTAACCTGCTGCTCATCTTCTGGCTGTGTCTCGGGCACAAGTTCCTCCGTTTGTGGCACTGATTGTGACATTATTTGCTTGGGTGTTTCAGGCGCCAAAATTTGCTGATTAATTCTTAATGGCGTGCGCTTTAAACGCACGCGAGGTTGAAAACAGAAAGGCTGACTATCGTTTTCATTGTGTTTTGCTTGCACTGGTGTTATTGGTGTTCTTGAAATTTTGGACCGGTCCAGCTGCGTGACAATTATTTCAAAGCTGTTTTGTAATTTCTCATAATTCGCCAATGCGTCAGCTTCTTTTTGTGATGTTTTTAATACAGTAAACGATTGCTCTTCCCCTTGCTGACATTCATCTTTGTTTCTGTCCATAGACGGCGTGCTACTCACAGTCGGCAGCTAAAATATTAATCAACATTAGCCAATAAATTATGAGCAAACATAAAAACATACAAACTGAGAATCTCTCAAATTATTAAACTCCAACGTTAAATTACGTTGGCCACAAGATAACGAGCGTCGCCCAATAGCCGCACGGCGTAACCGGTCAGAGCCAGGCACGCCACCACTGCGCCTCGAGGCTGCACCCGGCGATCTGGGAGCTAAAACTGGTGAAGTGCTAAGTGAACGATGTCGCGGTACATTCTCACGTAATGGCGATGTTTTCTCTTCTAGTTGTGGCTGCGACGGGACTGCAAAATTTTTATTCTTCGCAGAATTTTGTTTTTGCTGCTGTGGTTTTGAGGGCAATTTGACCAATTCTATGTCGGGGTCAATCGAAACTTCCAAGTTGTCCAGTGCAAAAAGTGCATTGGGCTTGGACTGCGGCCTAGCGGCTTTTATCTTCAAAAACGCAGCCAGTCTATCATCATCGGTTTCGGTGGCGTTTAAAATGTCGTCCAATTCATCCAATGAGTTTTCCCCATCTCTTGCCCTGTAATGCGCACAAAACACAGTAAATTTGGTTAAAGTGAAATTTGAGATACATATTAAAGCAATACTTACATGTTTAAATCGTCTCACATACAACTTAATTTAAAACAAATTTTTAAATACGAAGGTGGGACGCTACAGTTCTGATGCCCTCTATACTATTGTTATCGATAACAAAGAGTTTTACGTGGGTTGACAGTGGCGAAAATGAATGAATCTATATTGTAAATAAAAATATTATATATTAATTTTGTACATACTATACAGAAGTGTTTATAAATATATTTTTATTTCTAACTATTTTAGTTCTAACTTATAGATTAAGTATGAGGACAACACATTGTCAATAAACTTAAATATTGAGTGTCATCCATAATCTTAACAAAAAGTAATCAGTTGGCGGGCATAAAATGTTTTCCAATGGCTCAAATATAAATATACCACAAAAATTGGTTCCCGGCAATTATTTGCAGTTGGGTCTAGCAGCTCAAAAATACAAGCAACGTAATTTTAAAGAATTGCTCGAAAAGGTAAATTGACAGAAAAGAAAACTAGCAATAGCAAATATGCAAACAGGTGTGCATAGCTTTATAGATGAAAGATAAGAGTGTGCTTACATTACAATCAACATTTGCAGCGCAAGTTACCAGAGGAAGGTTGGCGAGATGAGTATATTGAGGAGCTAGTTCATCAGCTAGCTGCTTTGGATAGCAACAATTTTCCACATAATGTTGGTCTAGGGGAACGAGAGGCACGCGTTGTCTGCAGTAAATAAAAATTAATTAAAAATACATTGTACCTTCCACTAATTAGTGTCTCTCTTTAAACATACAGAGCTTGTTGCACGTCGTCATTATAATTTTGGCCATGGCATAGGAAGATCAGGTGATCTATTGGAAGCACAGCCCAAGGCTGCCGGCTCAACATTGCTCTCCAATCTTACAAATGCGTTGTTGCTCGACCTTATACGGACGCTAGGTGTGACCAGTTGTGCTGGTTGCTTCTTGGTGCCCTTGGCCACGGGTATGACGCTAACATTATGCCTGCAAGCGTTGCGCAAAAGTCGACCTGCCGCTAAATATGTGCTTTGGTCCCGAATTGATCAAAAATCCTGCTTTAAGGCTATTATTGCTGCTGGATTGCAGCCTGTGATTATAACTGGCAAAGCTTCATCGGCGGCGGAAGCTCTAGATACAAATATACATAAATTCGAGGAGCAAATCATTGCACTAGGCGCTGATAATATAGTATGCCTGTACAGCACCACCAGCTGCTTCGCACCACGCAATAGCGACAACATAATCGAGGTGGCAAAACTTGCCAAGCGATTCGCATTACCCCACCTGGTAAACAATGCCTATGGGTTGCAATGCATGGAAATTATAAGTAATCTAGAGCTTGCAAACCGAAAAGGACGCATTGATTACTTCGTACAAAGTACGGATAAAAATTTGCTTGTGCCTGTTGGCGGTGCTATAGTGGCCAGCGCTGATGATCAGTCGCTACAGAATTTGGCCAGCAGCTATGCTGGTCGCGCAAGCAGCTCTCAAACGCTAGATGTATTCATGACACTGCTCTCATTGGGACGAGGTGGTTATCAAAATTTACTACGGCAGCGTAAAGAAAATTTTGATTATCTCAAGCATCACCTTCTGCAGTTTGCTGTCGCACACGGAGAATGTGTTCCACAGTGTGAAAACAACAGTATATCCTTGGCGCTTACTCTGGGAACCTTGGGAGCTGGTGTAACTGAGCTGGGTGCTATGCTGCATACGCGCGGCGTTTCCGGCGTACGTGTAATACCCGTTGGCCAGACTAAATCAATTGATGGCTATGTATTCAAGGGTAATTCAACGGCTGTGTGTTAGCAAACGTATCTACAAACTAAAAAAAATTATTTTTAAACAGATTTTGGATCGCATCGTGATGATCTGAAGCTGCCGTATTTGACTGTAGCAGCAGCTTTGGGCGTTACTCGGAATGACATAGATAAATTCTTTGAAATATTAGAGCTCTGCTGGTCAAAGTTCAGTAAGTCTACTCGCGTAGTCGTCGGAATGTAAATTTATTTATAAATAATAAACAATTACCATTTAAAAAGTGCACATTAACAATGAACTAAATGATTATTAGTTTTTTATTTATTGCTAGGTTGGTTCTCTTTGTTCTGTTGCTTACGCTGGCGCGGTTGTTGTTCGCGGCTTTTACTCTGCAGATGCTGATTCATGGTAGCTTCGATTTTCGTAATTGATGTCTGATATTCTACTTTGATACGTTCATATTCACGCTTCATATGTGCCTCTTTATCCTCAGCGTACATCTTGTAGTTGTGCGCTGTACGTTTTGCGCTGAGGTAACGTTGCTGTAAAGCTCTTGAAGCTTCTTCGTGTGCTTCACGCTGTTGCTCCAATTGTGCACGCCAATGCTGTTCCACTTGCTCAATAGATTGCTTTTGCTTGTCCCATTCGGCCATAACGGTTTTCATTGAGTGACGCTCTGACTCGATGCTTGCATGCTGCTCATCCAGTTCACGCAACAAGTCGGAAATGCGTTGATTCTTTGCCTGTAGCTCATTGCGGCACTTCTGGAGCATCTGTTTTTGCTTATCATCCTTATCTACTAGCATCTCTTGCATTTCTTCACGCTCTGCTAGTATTGTTTGCTTCAGCAGCTCAACTTCAGTCTGGCGTTGATGTAGATCACGGCAAACCAATTGATATTCCCGCTGCAGGCATAGACACTTCTCTTCTGATTGTTGCAGGCGTGTGGTAAAGCGCTTTAACTCAACGGCAAATAATTTAGCCATCTCATCACGCACACGCTGCTCTATACTCTTGACGCGCGCCTGTGTCATCTCGGGTGAAGTAGGTGATGCGCTTGGTAATGTGGCTGCATCGGTAGCATCAGCTGCCTCTCGCTTGAGTTGCTGCTGATATTGCTCCAGTTTGGCTTTGAGTTCCGTTATCTGGTGCTGTTGTTCAAGTCCCTGTTTCACCTTCAGGTCCATCTGCTGTTGTAACATCTTGGACTGCTCCAATTGTTGTGTTATCTCCTTCAGCTCATTCGTTTGCAACGAGTTCACATTCTGCAGCTTTAACATTTGTATCTCAATCTGTCAAATAATTTAAATTAATTTTATTTATTTATTGTTTACTTCTTGTATCAAACAGAAGAAGACAGAAAAAGCAATTGACTTTTGGAATTCACAAAATTATAAAATTTAGGATTTCGAGCTTACCTTGGTAATCTCTGCCAGCTGATCAATGCATTTGCTACAGTTGCTAGAGCTCTCCTTAGCCGCCTTGACCACTTCTTCGTGCTTCTCACGCTCCCATTTTTCGCGTATAGTCTGCAGCTCTCGCTCGTGGCGTGTCTTCTCTGTGTCAAGTATCTTACTAAGCTCCTGTGACTTAAGCTCGGCCAGCTGCACATTGCGCTGCAGCTGTGCCAGCTGCTGACGCTGTTCCTGCAACTCCTTAAGGCTGTCAGTTTCGGTCAGCTTACGCAGCTGATAGCCCAGCGCTTCCTTCTCGGTGGCTATATCTGTGTAAAGTTTCTTTATGCGATCCACTTCGCCTTGCGCATCTTTTAAAAGTATCTTGTGCCGTTCCAGTTCCAGATGCACGTTGTCTCCGTTGGCATGACAATTGTCCGCTTGCAGCTGTTCGTGCCTATGCCTCAAATCGTCATGCGCTTGTCTCAGTTTATCCAAATCTACCTGCAAATGCTTCAATTGTACTTCGAGGTTGACGCGCGTCTCGTTCTGTGTTGCCGTCTGCCTGCGCAGTTCATCGCGCTCTAACTCGAGCGCATCCAACTCGCTTTGTAGCTTGGACACATTGAGCGTTGAGCTGTGATTCCGATCATCCAATTGATCTTGCAGCAACTTAATGCGACTCTCCAATCGCAACTTGTCCTCCTTTAGCGTGGCTACCTGCACCAGGGTTTTGTTCTCTTCATCTCGCAGCTGTCGCAACTCAGCACTGCGATCATCCAACTGCTTCTCAAGCTTACGCACCTCCTCACGTTTGTTTTTTAAGTTTCCCAGCGCGCGGTAGAGTTCCTGTTTAATGTGTCCCATGCGATCAACAGTGCTCAAAGGCGTGCTACCCATTAGACGGGAAGGCAAACGATTGGGCGACTCAATATCTGTTTGATGCTGCAGCAACAGCGTGTCCATGTGATCCAGTTCAGCTGTTGTGCCATTCACACGCTCCGTAAGCTGTTTAATGGTCTGTTCCATGCTGGCCACCTGGGCACGCAAATCGGCTATACACTGCTGCTGATGCGTGTACTCCGCCTCGTAGTTGGGCTTAGCAGCCAGCTGATTACATTGACGCTGCGCCAAGTCCAGCGCCTCGTTAAGCTCATTGATTTTTGACGCTTTGTCCATCAGCATCGACTCATGGCTGGACTGCAAGGCATTGTAACGCATATGCATTTGATCAAGCTCCTGTTTCTTTTTATCCAATTGATCTGTCACCTGATTCAGCTGCTGCTGCATTAGCTCTGTTTGGGCACGATGATGTTCCTCTATCTGCTTGAGACGTAAGTCCGCGTTACGATCATCACGCCGATGTGCATCGCGTTCTACCATTTCATACTTTCGCTGAGTATCGGCAAGCAAGGTGTGTGTCGTCTCCAATTTGCCCACAAGCTGCGTATTTTCTGTCTCCAGCGCTTTCTTCTCGGCTCGTAGTTTGTCAATATTATTATCGAGATGAGAGCATTTCTCTTTACTATCTACCAACAATTCGTGTGTGTGTTGTTTTTCGCGCAGTGCTCGCTCCAACTCTGCCTGTGTGATAGTCAAACGCTTCTGGTACTCATCGATTTTCTTATGCGCATCTGTGGCCACTTGTTTGACATTGCTCAGCTCATGCGTTTTGGATTCTAGCATCATTTTCAGTTTATGCATTTCACTGGCGTACTCTGGCTGGTTTTCTTGCTGCGTGGATAATGTTGCTAATAATGGTAGTGGATGAGTGGGCAGTAAATTCGATGGAAAAGTTGTTGTCGAGTCAATTGTACTCTCATCGTCGTCATCCAAATCATCGAAAGCATTTTCTAGCAAATTTCCCAACTATGAAAAATGAAAATGCAATAAATTGAAGTGTCACTTTGACACAAATACCAATACACACCTCTGCTTCACGCCGCTTCTGATCCTGCAGTGCTTCTTCTTCTTCCTGGCGTTCCAACGTCGAATTAATCTTGAGTGTATCAGCGCCTTGAAAAAGGCTGACACCCGGCGTGTTCATCTTAAGCTTCTTTCAACAAATTATTATTAATTACAATCAATTTAAATTGAAGTCTCTCGCGCAGGCGCTTTGTTTGTTTGGATGCGCTCCCATTACCTTCCACAAACAGTGCGTGGTTCAGTCTTTCTGAAACTTAAGCTAAATCTTTAAACAAAATAAACTCACTGAATCGTGAAATGATTGAGTGTCGAGATATTTAATTAATTAATATTAATTAATATTTAATGCGCAAATTACAACAATTCAAACAACTACCCACTGCTTTTCTAAATTCATCTATACAGGGATGCAAACAAAATTTATCGTCAACAACTTATCGACAACTTTCTGACAAAAACCAGGACAAGTTAGTTGAATAACATTAAAAATGTTCGGAAAGCAACTTTCAATTTAAAGTACTTTAATAAAAAATATGCTGCTTATTCAAAAATAATTAAGTCAGATTTACTTTAAAGGGCAAACTATGACGGTCAAGGATTTAGCAAAAATCAAAAGGTGGCAGTCCTAAAATGTGGAGGCTTAACGATGTCTCAGAATATTATCGGCAAGATTAGAACGGTGCTGCAATTTTTTGACGAAATCCGTTACTTTCAAATTAATAATTTTACCACCGGAAATAGCACTTTAATAAAAATCCGTTTTGGTCAACAAATATATACCTATAAAAATGTATATATGTATACAAAAAACGCTCAGAATTTCTTTTGCTTTTTTAATTTTTTTCGTTTTTATTATTATTATACAGACTGTCCATTCATAAACGCACTTATATTGGGACATTTATCTAATTTCTCGGCATCTATTTGGAAAACTTTAGACAAACGTTTCCAACTTTGCGCATCAAAGTAATAGAAGGTGCCACGCTCTTTTGTACCATTTTTTTCATATTGATTAATGCCAGGAATTCGAGTAATCCAAATTTTCTCCTCCACGTGATACCGCCATTCGCGACTATGCCTATAAGCAAAAACTGAGTTGAAAGAAAACATTGGGTGTGATTGAAAAATGAGCTTACAATTCAGCAGCTGCCATTAATTGCATTCTATCACCGATATTCGTGTAAAATAGGAAAAAGAGCAGGTCTTCTTGCAGCTTTTTCAGTACCGGCGCTGTGAGCTTATCTCTAATCGCAAAATTGATCAGATATTCGGGTGGCACGTTAAACTCAACGTCTTGTGCTCTATAAGAAAAAATTATGGTGTGATTAACATTAATAGTAAATAACAGCAATAATAAATTCTTACCTGCAGGGCTGATCTACGAACGGTCCAGCGAATGTTGGATGCAAACTCTCTTGTGAATTCAGATTCAGGCCGAGGGCCGTGAGGTCCGTTCCCAGCGATAACGCAACAAGATTCGGATCTGAATCTGCTGCCCGTATGAACGTCAGCAGTCCCACCATGCCAAACTGATTGTTCACCATGCTTGCTGGTATGTTTGTGACCTTGCCTATAAGCCAAATATACATTTTTGAAAAAGTTGTAAGTCTTTGACTTTTAACCACTGAAATTACCATCTGGCGATGTTTGTACGCCGGTCTTCACAAGTTTATCATTGCTGGAATTATCGTTTGGATGATCACCACCCGGTCCACTGCTGCCGAGACCACCGCCGACGCCCATCATTGCATTGCTGCCGGGCACATTGTTGACACTACCACTAGCGACTCCTAATCCTACATGTGTTGAACTGACAGCTCCACTCGAACCACTACTGCCGCCTGAGCCGCTAAGACCGCTGCCCACAGCGCCGAGACCATTACCACCCACATTGCTCGAGCTGCCACTAACCACAATCGAATTCATTGCTTTTTCCGTGCCATCCAGATTGTTGTCTGTGATGCCGCCACCGCTAGCAGATCCACCCACACCGCTGCTGCTGCCTATCGCGTTCGTTGTGCCATCAGAATTCTGAGTGCCCGGTAACGCAGGAAAATCCTCATTTGACATCGTGAACTCTGATTGTTCAGACGTCGGCTGCTTCACCATGCCAACTGAAAATACGTGCCAGGACCATAAGTAAAGTTGTTTAAATTATACAACTACAAGCTACATATGTTGATATACATATGGATATATATATTAAGTAAATTTAAGGACATAATTATTAAAAATTATATTTAAGTTAATTGTTAATTAATACTAAGCAACACCAACAACTAAATTATTAATTATCAGCACAAGCAAAAAGCTTAGCACAATTATATGGGCCAGCAATAATAAGTATGTACGTATGCATTTGCATGACCAAAACCAATTTGAATATTGTAAACGTAAACAGAAATTAAATTAAAAAAAGTGGATTTTTAATTTGAACTCACAAGAGGTAAAGAAATTACCGTAGGGTTTGCTCCCCGGCGGCTGGAGGGTATTCGATTGGGGCAGTGTTTGATCGTTCTGACCGCGCGCATTTGTCAGCGATGGAAACTCCGTGGGATCGAGCAACGCTGGTGTTGAGTCAGCGCCACTGCCGCCACCGAATACATGAAAGTTATTTAACGGACCACCTCCACCGCCCGTTCCATAGCCGCCGCGACCGGACTGCATAAAGTTACCCATGTTCGACTGCAAATACAACAGAGAGTAAGAAAGTTAGCATATACATATAGCGTGCGAATAAGGTGTTGTTTTCATCGTAGCTTTTGGCAATACTCACCATAGGACCGCTGCCCAAACCCTGCATAGCTCGACGCTCCATGAACGATCGCTGGCCAAACAGATTCGCATTTCGATTTCCACTCGACAACGCCGGTCCTCCGACCGATAACTGTGCATTGCGATTTGGCGATAACTGAGGCGGCTGTTGCGTTTGTTGCCCATAATTTGCGGCGCCTTGATAAGAGCTGGCAAAATCTATGCCAACGCACATGTAAATAAACAAAGATTAATTATGTTATCATGACAAACACATGCATGCATATTCATTTATGACTTACCGGTTTGGAACATGCCCGACGTGGGTGTTACATGGCCGGACATGCTGCTACCACCAAATCCGCCTGTCGTTCGGCCAGTTAATGCCGCATTTGCTATGCTCCTCGGAGGTTGTTGAAAATTTAAATTCGCCATAATCTATATAAACAGATAAAATCAAATGTATATATGTAATGTGTATAAGACTATATATTTATGTAAATTAATATTAATTACTCGACTATCATTATATATTTAATTGATCTTTATGCTGCCAAAATTCAATGCAATAGTGGATTAAAACTGTGTCCCCTGTGTTGCAGTCAAGTATTTTGGCGCGCACAAACAAAGCTGATTTGGCCAACAACAAAGCATGCGAAACCGGACTATAAGCCGAAATCTAAAATTTCGCGGTAGACAGAGGTTGACTCATAACGATAAGAGAGAGAGCAAGCATATATGGTATGTGATAACAAACTAACTGCACAAGCTCATTTCCAAACAGACAAACATATGCTTGTAAAAACAAGTAAATAAACTGAATTGAATTGCGCTTTGTTTAATTCAATTTAATTAATTTGCGACCCCGATAAAGGCAAGGTCGCTGGAAATTTACGTAATTCAAGGTTTACAAACAACATCAGTAAGGGCTAATCAGTAGTTGAAACGTAATAATCACACTGTTAACATACACTTAATGCGCAAAAATATTAGTTTCGTAATATTTAATTCAATTCATGGTAATAATAATAAATAATAATAAATAAAAAGGATATATGATAGCCCCATGAGTATGGCTGCATAGTCTTGTTTGAGGCAATTTGTAAAGAGTGCATTAAGTTCTTATTAAACTTATTAAACCACTTGTGTTTCGAGCCGCTTCTCCCCTTTTGAGTGATCGCTTGTGCGTGTGTGTAATGTTGTCAGCTGACTAGCAAACGTTTTACAACACTGGCGCGCTTACAACAAACCGAATCAAACGTTGGCCAATTAGCCGTATGCCGTAGGTTTCGTATTGCGCTAGCCTTGAGCAAGTTTTAACAAACACTAACAACAGAAGTGAAGGTTAATATACCTCTATAGTTGGTACCTTACCTAAATGAACGTTGGATGATAATGATGATGCTGCTGCTTCTTCCACTGTTAATGTTATTGTTTCTGTATCTGATTGCCGACTATTGCTGCTACCAACAACATACACTGAATGTTTTGTTTTCACCGCATTTAACATTCCAAAGCGACTGGGAGAGGATGTTGTGGTTGGCGTTACTAACGACGCTACCGCTGTCGTCCTGAAGCCGTTCACTCTCGCTCTCTGGCACTCGCAATAGGTCTTGCACTGAACACCAAGCTCGCTCTCTCTCTTTCTCTCAACCAATGATGCCGATGTTTGGCGTTTGCTTTATTATGCACTTGTTTTAGGCAGGATTACAGTTACTAATAAAATGGCACTCACACAACGGCACATTTAGGATACACGAACACACGCACACACTTTAGCACATACACGCACAAACTCCCACGCCGCCACTGACGCCTTTGACAACGACGTGAATGATGATGATGCGCAAAGTGAAGACCTCGAGAAATGTGCGGAGTGTGGATAGGTTAGTTGGTATTTTTCCGCGCCGTGTTGTCCCTAAATATATTGCACATATATGTGTATACGATATATGTGTGTTTGTATGCACGCACAGTCTGTATCTGTGTCGATGTATTGGTGAACTTTACTTTGCTTCGTCGCGCACGAGAAGGAAACCGAAGGTTTTTTTATGCGCCTTCCTTTTGCCTTTTCCACTGCGGCAACTACACAATTTTGGCTTCGCTTCGGCACAAAGTACAACTTTATTTGGATTTGAAATATATTCCGTTTATTTTCTAACGATTGGTCTTCTTTTTTTGTAATGTTTTGCCTGCGTTTATGTATAATGATTTCGGTTTTTGTTATAAGTAAATAATTGCTTGCTATTGCGCTGTTGCCTCTGCTTCTTCTCGCACTGCTTTTACAGTGTGTGTGTGAGTGTCTCTGTCTTTGTTTTCTCAGTTCATTGAAATTTCACCCGAATGCGAATTTGGGGTAAATTCGCTTGGCGTTTTGTGCACCGTTTACGCCAAGCACAATTCGATTCGCATTAATTTCAGCTACGCAAATGCCTATTTGTTACAATGGCAATGCAATAAACAATTTTTTGCGCCCGAAAAACGCTAAAATGTACACAGAAATCTTCCGCAAAAAAAACTTTTGTTCCTCGGTCACGAATACAAACTAGAGTTGCGCGATATGTGTTCAACTGCTACTAGTCACAAGTATCAAAAGTAACGACCCACCGCGAGCGCTCTGTGATATTTTCAACAAGTATTTGGTGGAATAAGTGTTAATTGAAAAATAGCGGCGGGAAATAACTATTTGATAATTTTATGTTTGAAAGCACTTAAGTTTGTTTAAAAGCTTGGAATGTGCTGCACGGGTAAACAATTATTACCAATGATTGAAATTATTAATTATGAATAATTTAATGTACGATGATTTGATTTCACGAATAATTTCAAATAAGATAATAGTGCGGAGTCACCGGTTATATTATTTATTCAACTGCTCGTAGCGGCCTTATAGTAGAGGCTTAAGCTAACGATCGTTGGCACAATCGATATTTTACAACAATCGATAGGTATCGATATACGTATATATTTTTTGAACAATGACTAAAACAAAATCCTATATGTTGTTCGTAAAGTTATATGTAAAACAATATTTTTGACTACGTTAACGATCTTTTAAATTTCTATTCCTTATATTAAACAAGTTTTAATTTATTGTATATAGAGTGAACTGCAGAAGCTACTATCGAAAAGAAACGAAAGTGGGAAACTGCTATCGACTGCGATTTGCTAGTGGAAAGCCATCGATAGCCTTCCACCTTTACCTTAGAGTTGCCGTCTTCTCTTGCAAAAAGTTGTAACCAGTACATTTTTCATAAATATTTTGTGCGATTGGTCAATTTTTCCAACGCTCAGCTTGTTTTCGTTAATTTAACAATACCTGGGCCTGCGGTGCAAACGCAGCAAACCGCTAGTAGTAGTACAAAATGGCCGATGCTGATGTAAATTCAGGAAACGAAAGCGGTTAGTTACATACACACATGCATGCATGGATCAGAAGCTGTACTCTAAAATTCTGTATCTTTTAGGGTCTGCATCCTCCAGTCGCAGTAGCAGCCGCAGTCGTAGTCGTAGTCGCAGTGTCACACCGCAGCGCAATGCGCCGGGGTAGGTTTCAAATTGACTTATTAAATTAAATGCACATAACAAAATCACCCTTAACCCTTAAAGATCTCCACACAGTCGCAAATCGGGGAGTGGTAGCGATCGTTCCGGCTCGGGTTCGCGTTCTCGGTCCGGCTCACCACAGAGTCGTCGCTCATTATCACCTCGAAGTCGACGCTCACGCTCAGGATCGGCTCATAGTCGACGCAGTGGCTCTGCACAAAGCCGACGATCTGGCTCTGTAGCAAGTGTTCGCTCGCGTTCTCGCAGCCCAACGCCAAATAACAAACGCCCAAAATCACGTGTAAGCTTTGAAATACTTAGATATTTAAACAATATGCTAGCCCTGTAATTCCCTATAGGGCAGCGGCAATGATGAGTCGCGCTCCAACTCCCCAAATCTGCAGATTGATGATCAGCGCGCTAATTCAAAAAGCAAAAGTCGCAGTCGAAGCGGTAGTCGCACCTCCAAATCGCGTTCCCGTTCAAAGTCGGGCACACCACGTTCCGCTCGCACATCACGCAGTAGAAGTGGCTCCGCGTCCGGATCAGGTAGTGACATCGGTGTGCCTAAGAAAAAGCAGCGCCGTCAAAGCAATTCAGGTAGTGAGAAACGCAAGAGCGACAGCGATGCTGGCAGTCCAGTAAAAGCCAAAAAATCACGTTTGATTGATTCAGATAGCGACGAAGAAGAAGCGGTATGTTTTATTAATATGTATGTATTACTTAAACGATTTCATTTGATCAACTATGTTATAGCCTCAGAAGGCGCCCGCAGCTGCGGACATTTTTGGTGATGCAGATGACATCAGTGACGATGATGAGGCGACCCCACAAGCTGGATCAACCAAGTCACCATCAGGTAGTGCAGCACGTTCTCGCAGTGGCAGCCGTAGCCGATCACGTTCACGTAGCCGCTCAATGAGTCGCTCACGTAGTCGTTCACGCTCGCGTTCACGAGATGCTCAGCCAAAGCAGACGCAGATAGCAACCAAGGAAGATGAACCAGAGCCTTTGCCGGAAACACGCATTGATGTGGAAATACCACGCATATCGGCAGATTTGGGCAAGGAGCAGCACTTTATCAAGTTACCCAATTTTTTGTCTGTGGTCACGCATCCATTCGATCCAGAAACGTACGAAGATGAAATCGATGAGGAGGAGACTATGGACGAGGAGGGTCGTCAACGTATCAAGCTCAAGGTGAGCAACACCATTCGCTGGCGCGAGTACATGAACAATAAGGGTGACATGGTGCGCGAGTCAAATGCTCGTTTTGTGCGCTGGTCGGATGGCAGCATGAGCTTGCATCTGGGCAATGAAATCTTTGATGCATATCGGCAGCCCTTAGTCGGTGATCACAATCATCTGTTTATACGACAGGGCACGGGTCTGCAGGGCCAGTCAGTGTTTCGTACCAAGTTAACGTTTCGTCCGCATTCAACGGAATCATTTACGCACAAAAAGATTACGATGTCTTTGGCGGACCGTTCAACAAAAACAAGTGGTATTAAGATTCTTACACAAGTGGGCAAAGATCCCACCACAGATCGTTACTCACAACTTAAGGAGGAGGAAGCCAAACTGCGCATGGCCATGCGCAATCAACATCAACATAAGGTACAGCCCAAAAAGAAAAAAGCTAATGCCGGCGAAGCAAACGCTGGTGGAGGTAATTCCTCCTATCAGCATGATGATGGCAGCGATGATGAGAATGCCATTAGCCTGAGTGCTATTAAGAATCGCTACAAGAAGGGTGGCGCTGGAGCCCAAAATGAGCCAAAGGCTTCCATTTACTCCACCGATGAGGATGAAGGCTCAGATTTTGAGGGGCGTCGTACCAAGAAAATGAACAAGGCAAAGGCAAGCAAAGCTTTGCGTGACTCGGACAGCGAATCCGAAGCAGAAGGTGCTGGCGCTGCTGCTAGTGGTAGCGACAATGAAAGCCGTAAAAGCGGCAGCAGATCGGGTAGCGGATCTGGCAGCGGCAGTGGCAGTAGTGGCAGTGGCAGTGCCAGCGACAATGATGATTAGTCCTGCGAATCTGTTTTAATAGTAAAAGCAATTTTTTTAATAAAAGAACAAGTAACTTTGAGAAATAACATAAAAAATCAAAAATGTTTTTAAATATTTATCAGTATATTTCCGTAAATTATTGCTTAAATATTTTGTTTATACAAATTAGTCTATATTCTGCATTCAATTCTTGCGCTTCTTAAGTGTGTGTTTATAGTTTCTTTTTATCTACAAAAAGGTTGTTTGAAATTCAATTGAATGAAAGCTTGAGTTGGGTTTTACTACAAAGGTACACGTTCTACATTTAAACTCTATTCTTTGTTTATAAATATACATGTATCTAAAAGTTGATTACATTTGTAAATTTGTTGTAAACAATTATTCAATTTTATAGATTATACAATATTCAGTTTTTTTTTAGTTTTAAGTGATTGTGCGACAGTTTCTTGTCCATAACATATGATAATTTGTTGTTAAAAACATTATATAAATGCAAAATTAGCATTGTAAAATTGTCACACATCTTTCGGCACACCATATGTATGTATGTGTTTGATTTGATTTTCATTGTTAAATGTTTTGCATGTGCTCTAAAATGCTCAACACTCATTAAGGCAGTTCTGTTGTTCTCTGGCAATGTTTGATTTGTGTTTGCATGCAATTGAAATTAATCTATAGCTATTCCAATTACCATACTCGGCGTTTGGCATTAAGTACAAATAGCTATATGGGTCAGAGCTTTTGCGATTTTTCATTTTAATAATACTCACAAGAGGCAAATACACACACACACACACAAACAAAGTTATTGAACAATTATATATAGAGTACAGTATAGTTAGTTAGTCTAGTTGCACACACTTTTTTGGGGCTAGGGCTTATAGCTAAGGTTGCACTGAATACACATAACTAAGTTACAAGCTGGCCAATCCCTTGGATTCCATTGTCTGTCTGGGCGCTCTCAGCATGTATGTTGCCCATTAGTCATGCACCCTCCAGAGTCCACTGATAACACACAAAGAATATTGTGTGTAAAAAGTGTTATTGTTGTTTGTATATATTTTGCTTTTTGTTTTAAAGAAAATTGCACATTGCAAATGCATTTGTCGTAGCCATTTGGATTTTGTTGTATTCCTGCATCAGCAAGCCTGCAAAAAATAAGAAATGAAAATGTTTATTAAATGCAATACATGCCAAGTTGTTGTTGTCAGCAGTTTAAGCGATGTACTAGACCGTGGCCACAGCTCAAGCTTTAATTCAAACTGGGACTGGGGTTGGGCTCTTGCTTTTGTTTACTACTTATAAAATAATAATAAAAAGCTGCGACATGGGCGGAACTGGTACGGTTACGGCAAAAGGGGCAGATGTTATCAGCGTTGTGGGCTAAGTAAATGGTTGCATAGCATGAAACAGACAGCTTTTAATTGAAATTTTATAAGTATACATATACATACACATAGAAACACATGCATTCGTGTCCATGTGTGTCTGTATTTATATCTATCACCTTACTGCTGTCTAATACAAAGTGCATTGAACTCGCCGCAAAATCAAAAATATTTCTTTTATCGCATTTTAATAATTTGTTGTTGTGCTTATCGCACATCTAGCAGCTCAACTTTGTTGTTTGCTTTGTTGTAACAGTAAAATTTTGATATATGTACATATCTGATTCGCTTTTTGGAGATCGATATATGAACTCAGTGGCCGCTTCTCAATTAGCTGATGGCAAATTGAGAGTTGTTTATTATTAGGTGCAAAAGCGTATCGAAAAAGCGTTGACAGTTTTAACACTTAACGTGTTGTATCTGGCCATTTTTTAGATTCCCTTGAACTGTATACTGACTTACACACGAGTGATAAAAACAATTCTACCGCAAGCCACAAGATGCTCTCATCATTGAACGTTACCTTGCTAAATTGACATTTGCATATGCGCAAAGGTGCTAAGTTAAGTACAGACAAACGATGCGTGATTCGTTTATTTAATTGGGCAAAGATGAGTCAACCTAGGGTACTAATAGCGGTGGTATATCCCGCTCAGTGGTCTCAACTTACGTGCAGTGAG
The DNA here is from genome assembly GCF_011750605.1 of Drosophila busckii. NCBI lineage: Eukaryota > Metazoa > Arthropoda > Insecta > Diptera > Drosophilidae > Drosophila > Drosophila busckii. The sequence continues at coordinate 11,200,797 of NC_046607.1, forward strand.
TGTATGGAGTTTGTTTCGTAGCCGCCCTTGCTCTGCATTTGGGTTGATATCGCATTGAGACGATTGGCGGACAGCTCGACATCTGCGGAGCCAATATGGCCAGTGTGTACAAAATTCGTTGGATTACCGATCATGGAGCGGTCAATGCGCAGGCGTTGATGTGGTCGTCGCGAGGGGGAGCGCTGCTGCTGGAAACAGCAGGAGAACCATTGCAACCATATCTCGCCAGTGGATGCCATTTTCTGTGCTAATTTGCCGGACGGCGTTTCAGTCTTGTATTGATTGGCGCTTCCAGCCAGATTGATGTAGTTTTGGGCGTGTAGATCACGCACTTGCCTGCAAGTAAAAAAACAAAGCATAAACACAGTTAGTTAATAGCTTTGGGCCTGCTCTACAAAACACAAAAGCGGCAACAGAACATTTAAACAAGACGCACGCTGCGCCGCTCTACTTGCCGCCAAGCTTTTCACATGGTTCAGCACCTGCACACACACACACACACACACAACACTCCTGACATTTTTGCTTGGAATACCTGTCCACAAATTTTAGCTGAGACGAGTTGCGCTAGTCTAAACGGGTTGATGTTAATCTTGGTTCAGTGACGGACAATATATTTTAAAACTATGATTTCCCCTTTTGTCTAATCCAAGGGCATGTAGTGCTGGTGGTGACCGCAGAGCGTGGACGAAAAAAGGACCAATTTTATAATATATTATAGTCCACATGTCAGAGGTTAAAGTTATGCACTAAGTGATGGATGCAGAATATTGGTAACGACCAACGGGTCTGAATAAAATAATACCTTTAATGCTAAGGCGTAGTCAAGCAACAGTCCTCGCCCCAGTGGGCTTATTGATACTAATAGGCGATTAGGCACCTTTAAATTTTTGTAGATACAGTAGAAACACTTTAGCTGACATGCATATATACTGTATTATAAACTTCACTTATACACACTTCCGCTGCTCTACACTATTTAAATGCGGCATGACGATATGCCAATGGACGAAAAGCTTCTTACAGCTTCCCGGACTTCATATTTGCAAAAACAAAGCACTCGGGATCATTTCCGAAGCTCACTGGTACCACAACACAAACTCCAAATACCTAGGGAGAGAGAGGAAATCAGAACTACCAGCGATGCTCAAACACCTCATGTAGCCTAACCTAAGTCACGCACAACAACGCGGCGGCTCCAAAGAATTCACCCTCCACTATATTCATCCTACCCTTAGTCGAAACAGAGAAGGAATGATTATTGTAAACTGAGAATATATCCAATCCATAAAACTTAAAACTTTATTATGACTTAGCAAGTGGGCACAGAAAACAAATATGTTAAAATAAAACTTATACACACTCTTTCGATGATGTTCGATTATTATTGCTTTGTGGTTTTGATATAACTGTTGCAGCAACAGTAAATAACTCTGTAGTGACTCACAGACAGTTGACAACAAGGAATAATCAACCATAAGGTTGAATCCATGAAAGTATTCATTAAAAGAATTATACTCCGTAAAGATCTTACTTTTATTGAGATTTCGTATTGCCACAGATAGTTTTCCACACAATTTTTCAACTTTGCAAGCTTCTTGACTTTCTAAATATACGCAATACATACATATGTGTGTGTGCGTGTAGCTTGGGCATATTCATACACATGTGTGCATGTGCAAGTGTTTGTGTGTGTGCCTTTTTTCTGTTGTGTACTGTAGTTACTTTTGAGCCGGTGTTTTGTATTTTTCTGCTTCTGCCTCTGCCATTTTCTTGAGCAATTAAAGCTGCTCAAGCGTCTGTTAATGCGCAGTGAAAACGAAATGAAAGTGCTTGATGGTCAAAGGAGAGACGAGCCGTAAATCCGGCAAGACTTCATTTTAATACATAAATACAAACATACATTCATATGTAGCGCAGTGTGCGCTATCTAAAAGTCTTAGCGCGTGTCACACACAACAACAGCAACACGTAACTCTTGAAAATCAAAAAGAGAGTGGGAAAGAGGTAGAGAGCGAGAGAAATGTTGTCAGGAAATTGACAGCAAACGTACTAAAGCGTTTCAATTTTTGTGTGTCAAAAGGTTATTAAAGCAAAAGATGCCAACAAGATAAAGTTTAAGATACATTTACACATCCAGTTACACAGATATGTACAAACATATATATGTAAATATGTCTGTAGATCATGCTTTTGTTTTCCAAGCCAACCGGCGTAATTAATGGCGCTGGAAATCAAGAAAACGAAAGCTCAAATACCGTTAATTATCAATAAAAAAAGCACACGCATTCAACAAGCGCAACAGCCATACTATTAATAGAAAAAAAATACAAAATTAAACATACCATGCAAAATCACTTTGCAATAATTATAAACAAATGATTTTTCAATACAATGTACCTCTGCTACTGTTTAATACATTTGTGTTTTCATTTTGTGCTATTGCTGACATCATCAGATCTGCATATTGTACAGAGTTTCGTATTTTATATGCGTTTCATTATTAAAATGTTTTTCAGCAAACCCACATAAGATACAAAAAAAATTTCTTTAAAGCGACTGTGAGCTGTCTGAAGTTGGGGGTGTCACTCTCTAGCCTAGACGGCAGCTTGGCAATTTAATTGTGACCCACTTAAAACGCTAAATAAAAAAAAAAACAAATTCACACGCGCCAAAGACATAAAGACAACATTAATCCGTCCCGAAAAAATAAAGACATTTTTTTTCGCTTTACGATTTTTGCACAACGGAAATAAAAAGCTGAGAAAATAAAAAGAGTGCTTGCCCCTGACTGCAATCCAAATGATGTATAAAATATATATGTGTGTAATACACATACATAAGATAGCACATTACATCATATTTTGTTGGTGAAACAAGCCAAAGGAAAGGACGGGCATTAAATATGCAATAAGTCAACCAGTTTTGCATATGCTTAAACAAACACACACATGTAGCTACATACATATGTATAGGTATTTGCATTTGTATCAACTTGGGCATCGGAGCTGTAAAGGGTTCAAAAAACCAATAAAATGACGCTAAAGAGGCAAGGCAGCGAACAACACGACAGCACCAACAATAAAAAAAAACCAGACTCGATAGTCTAATTCTCACTTGTTCTTTGTCTTTAACTTAAAGAATACAGTTTCATAATAGGTTTGTTTTGCATTTAATATTTATTTACAAAACACCTACACATACTTAAACATATGGATTGGATGCACAATAACACTATAGATTGTCGTCGGATTTCACAATTATCACCAAAGAACATTCACTGCACTCCACAATCATTTCACTTGCCTTCGACTCTTCTTGTTGTTCTTGTTGCTCTCGCTCTCTTTGTTTCTCTGAGTCATCATCAACCAGATATTGACCGCCACAGCGACAATTGTACGCGTAGGCCTTGCACCATGTTGTTTTTGTCGTCTCTTTGTCTGTCTGGCTATCCAACAATCGTGGCTCTACCATTTCCGCCTGCTGCTCCTCCTCCTCCTCCTGCTCCATGTACCATCAGTCATAGCGCTTCTCAATTCTACTAAATTTGATGAGCTCGTGTCTAGTTCGAATTTGTTCTTTTGTATATTGTTCATCTCTTTATGACACTACTGTCTATGATGAGCATATCCAAATTGAGCATAAGTACTGTGCTGTGCGCACATATCTCGACTCAGCAAAATCTTACGATCATTATTAGTGTATATTAATCGGGTGCCTCTTTTATGGTAGACATAATCTTATAGAGTATACAACCAGGCTCGTTTAATGGTCATTGAGAAATCTGAGTCTGGCTCGCTACTCACTGAATTGGGCTCGCATACTCCCGCATAGACTCACAGTATAGATTCTTCTGGTTGGATAGTATGCTGTGTAAATTTACTGAGATGACATTGTAATATTGAAATAGAGTTTATTATATTTTGCGTCTTTAGGTACATCTTCATGTACTGCTAGTTGTGGATATAGCGTTGAGCCGCTCATAAGTAATTTAATGACGTCATACCATGCAAAAGTGAATGAGAATAAGCAAGTTGATATCAATACTTCTCTTATCATTCATAAAGCTATATCTCAATGTAATCATGGACTTTCAAATTATAGTTAATTCTATAAAAGCGACCAATTCAGGTCTCGAGTACTGCTGATGGAGAAAAGTGTTCACTACATGCACGCTCATATTTAACACAAAGACAAATCTCAGATATTTGAGTAAATTGTCTGGCTGCGGAGTTTTTTAATTTGTGTTAACCATACTTATAAATTATAATAAGTTGACTGAAAACCATGGTAGGGACATGGAGCTAAGACTAGACTGGATTTTGCCTTTTAGGTAAATGAGATAAATACTCTTCATGTCTTGTCCCTGGACAAAGGAGAAGAGAGGAAGCAGCGTTCAGAGAGAGTCCTGGTTGCGGGACAGGCAGGAGTCGACGTTTGAGAAATAGGTAACAAGCCTTTCCTAGTATACGACCACTCATATAATGAAAATTAAATTCACTATTTTTGTGATCCTATATGCGTTTTACTTTATCTCGCATGTTGGGCTATTTCATTATTTCAGCAAATCTCATTAATACCGTTATACGCGTCTATTAACTTGTCACTGGCAGCCAACACGAACACATACATAAATACAAATGTACATACATATGTATATATGTGAAGCTTATAACATTTTTGTAAAAAAAAAGTAGAACATTCAAATTGTCAAAAAGCAAGAGTCAAGCGCCAATTGCACTTGGAGAGGAAACAAGGTTAAGAAACTGGTTCGGCAAAAGGCCAGAAATATATGTACATACATACATTCATACATATGTCTATATGGCTGTGAAGAAATCGGCCAACGCATGCATTGACCTAATTTAAAAAATTAGCAAAATAAAAATGTCAAAATGGTTGAACAAAGAAAGGTACAAAGAGAGAGATGCACCCACATAAAAGCTACGAACACACAGTGTTCATTGTCTGTTGTAAATTGCATTTAATTAAACGTATAGAACGTATAGTAATTATAATGCCGCGCAACAACAAAACCAAACACACATTGTTATAAAATTCAAGCGTACAACCATGCACACGCATGTATATGTACAAATAAATAAATAAATCCCCCATCACAGGCCTTCCGTCTGTGCCCCTCCCACGCTCACGTATTAAAATAAAACTTGCCTTATACGGTGTTGACTTTTCCTGTCGTTCAGCCGCTGTTGCTAACGTCAATTTGTGTAGTTGCTGTTTTATTACAGTTGCACTATTTATTCTATTTTGAAGTTAAGTAAAGAAGCAGCATCCACAACACTTGTTCTCGTTCCTCAGAATTTTTTTTTGGCTTAACACAGTTTTATTTTTTTTGCACAAACAGCATCCGCGTAAGAGTTGCATTACCAGCTATATAATACGCATTTATTTGTATTTGGTATTCGTATATTTACAAATTATGTGTAAACAATTCGGATCCGCTAGTTTCACACGTCCGCTCTGGTTAAAGTCAAAATTACAACAAAAACTTTAATGATTTTGCCAGTAAGGTAAACAAATAACCAGGGCTGTCGTGAGTGGGAAGCTCACTTGGGCCGTCGAAAAATATTTTATATCGATATTTAAAAAAAATATGTGGGATGTTCAAGAATTTTGAATTAAAATAAAAAAATCTCTACATAAAAAATAATATATTTATACTTTTCATGTACATTTTGAAGATTTCATAATTTTGATATTATATTATTTCGATAATATATCATCCATACAATGTTTACAACATTTTTAGACAGCTATAAAATTTATACGAGGAAAAAGAGAAATTGGCAACGCTTGTTAGTGTTAAAGTATCGATGGCAGTAGCAAGTATTAAGGCAACACCATCGGTTATTGTTTTTTACTATAACGATACTAAGACGCTTTATTTTCATTAATAAGCAGGTAAAGACTGAATTTTTGGACTTGTATTTACTTATATAGCTTACTTCTCTTATTATTTTTATCAATAAGACACAAATTACAAAAAAGAATGCAATTTGATACAATTGTAAAAATCATACTTTTTGTACAATTTATGCTAATGATCCTAATCATTAATTGTGAGTAAAAAGTGTAAGACAAAAAAATATAATGAGTTTGATGTTTTCCGCTTAGTGTATATAGTAGCTTAGTTATTAAGGATTTCCAAAATGAAAAATATGAATAATTTTGCATCGATCGTTCAAGTTGTAATCGATAGCAGTCAGAAAGTCGAAAACCATCGATAACGGCTATGGTGCAGTCGATAGTTTTCCGTCTCTGTTGTGGATAATACGTGCTAATATAAATGGTCACCCAATTAATCAATGCAGCCCTGTTTTGTGACGCTTGGCTGTCAAAATCGATTTCCGCTTTCTTTCCGTGCGGTTCTTAAACATGACTGGTTTAACGAACAGGGTAAGTGCCATAATTTGGCTTTAAAAACTATGTTAGAGTGACGGCAATGCGAGACAAACGTGTGCAAAACTTAATTTAAACTATGTGCTATCGACCAATGTGTAATATTCGTAACATTTTCTGAGTTAAAGCAATGTTTTGAGTGCGCAAAAATTTCATTGGTGTACACGTGCCCTATGGCAGTCAAAAAATTGAATGGTGATCAATGAATATGTGAGACTTTCAAATTAATTTTCTAAAATATAGGAATGTTGGTATATATTAGTGCTTTTGTAGTCTTTAACTGCACAGGAAACATTTGTTTATGCCTTTTCCGTCACCTAACCTCACTTCTGTACTCCGGCAGCTGGTAATTGTTTTCTTTTTATTTACAGACCGTTGTTATTGATGGACGCGGCCATTTGCTTGGCCGTCTGGCCTCCGTTGTCGCCAAGTACCTGTTGCAGGGTGGCAAAGTAGCTGTGGTACGCTGCGAGGAACTCAACCTCTCCGGCCACTTCTACAGAAACAAAATAAAGTTCTTGGCCTACTTGCGCAAACGCTGCAACGTCAATCCAGCTCGTGGTCCCTTCCACTTCCGTGCCCCCTCCAGAATCTTCTACAAGGCTGTACGAGGTATGTTTCAATTGCAATATATTGCAGAATGTTTGCTGTTTACTGTGATGTAAAAATATCCTTAATTACCTACATTATTTGAACGTAGAACCGTGTAAACAAAACATAACTGACTGCAAGCCGCGTGCAAATTCATTGTTATTGCTTAAACAATTATTAATTTAATTTTTTCTCTTCTACTTACAGGTATGTTGTACGGGAATAATTTCCACCAAGTGAAAAACTAAATACTTGTGATGAATATCTTCATCTTACCTACATTATTTGAACGAGAAACCGTGTAACCAACTATTAACTGATCACTCTTCGCCAAAATCCTTATAAACTGCTCTGGAAGCATTTTTAATCTATTGTTTTGTGTTGCAGGCATGATTCCGCACAAGACCAAGCGCGGCCAGGCTGCTCTTGCTCGTCTGCGTGTGTTCGATGGCATCCCATCGCCCTATGACAAGCGTCGTCGCGTTGTTGTCCCAATTGCGATGCGCGTGCTGACGCTGCGCTCTGACCGCAAATACTGCATGGTTGGACGTCTGTCGCACGAGGTGGGCTGGCACTACCAGGATGTTATCAAGAGTCTGGAGCGCAAGCGCAAGGCTAAGTTGCGTGTCACGCTCAAGCACAACAGAGAGATGAAGAAGCTGACAGTTAAGGCGCGCGAGAACATTGCCAAGGCTGCCGAGCCCTTCAACAAAATCATTAAATCTTACGGTTACGAAGCTTAAAAAGGCGCTCTACAGACCCCAAACAACGGCAGTGCTTGTGTGCAAAGCGTAGCGTTTTTTTTAAATGAAAATAAAACAAATAAGTTTAAAAACACAAACACTTTATTTTGTAATTATGGCGCATTGTCGACTAGGCTCTAAACAGCTGTTCGGAGAAAGCTTCAGATACCAGAGCTTTCGATTAATGTTCTTTAGAACCCTGCTCGCCAGCGAAACGATGGCGATATCTGTATATTCGATCATTCAGATTTTCTCGCTGCTGCTGTAAGTATGTCAAGTTTCAAGGACAAAGTTGTAATAGTTACTGGCGCTAGTTCTGGCATTGGAGCAGCCACAGCGGTGCATTTGGCCAGTCTAGGAGGATTGCTCACAATTGTAGGTCGAAATGTGGACAAGTTACAGGAGACAGCCGACAATATTGTGGCTGCCGGTGGAGCTCCAGCTTTGTTGGTCCAAGCGGATATGAACAACGAGTCGGATGTTGAGGAAATTGTTAAGGAGACACTAAAGAAGCATGGTCGTGTTGATGTGCTGGTTAACAATGCTGGCATATTTGAGACAGGCACTATAGAGAACACATCTGTAGCTCAATATGATCGTGTAATGAACACAAACGTGCGAGCGCTTTATCAACTGACTATGTTGGCCACACCGGAACTCATCATGACAAAAGGCTGCATTGTCAATGTGTCCAGCGTCAATGGTATACGCTCTTTTCCTGGAGTGCTAGCCTACAATGTATCCAAGGCGGCTGTCGATCAGTTTACACGCTGTGTAGCTTTAGAGCTTGCTCCAAAGGGTGTGCGCGTCAACTCTGTAAATCCTGGTGTGATCATAACCGATATACACAAGCGCGGTGGCATGGACGAGGCAACCTATCAGAAGTTCCTGGAGCACTCAAGAACCACACATGCCATGGGTCGACCTGGCGATGTTAAAGAGGTAGCTGCAGCTATTGCTTTCCTGGCTAGCGATGCGGCTAGTTTTACAACTGGCGTCAGTCTGGCCGTGGATGGTGGCCGCCATGCGATGTGTCCTCGCTAAAAGGAAATCTAAACAAATATTAGCTGGCATTTACTAAAAGCAATAAATAATAACAGATGGTATCGAAAAAACGCGCTCGTGAAAAGTTCCATGTCATTTGGTCGCTTATCAAGGGGAGTAACGTAGAAACATGCCCAATTTTAAAGAGAAAGTTATAATAGTAACTGGTGCTAGTTCAGGCATTGGAGCAGCTACAGCTGTGCATTTGTCCAGTTTAGGAGGATTGCTAACAATTGTAGGTCGAAACGTGGAGAAGTTAAAGGAGACAGCTAATAATATTGTGGCTGCCGGTGGTGCTCCAGCTTTGTTGGTGCAGGCGGATATGAACAACGAGTCGGATGTTGAGGAAATTGTTAAGGAGACACTAAAGAAGCATGGTCGTGTTGATGTGCTGGTTAACAATGCTGGCATATTTGAGACAGGCACTATAGAGAACACATCTGTAGCTCAATATGATCGTGTAATGAACACAAACGTGCGAGCGCTTTATCAACTGACTATGTTGGCCACACCGGAACTCATCATGACAAAAGGCTGCATTGTCAATGTGTCCAGCGTCAATGGTATACGCTCTTTTCCTGGAGTGCTAGCCTACAATGTATCCAAGGCGGCTGTCGATCAGTTTACACGCTGTGTAGCTTTAGAGCTTGCTCCAAAGGATGTGCGCGTCAACTCTGTAAATCCTGGTGTGATCATAACCGATATACACAAGCGCGGTGGCATGGACGAGGCAACCTATCAGAAGTTCCTGGAGCACTCAAGAACCACACATGCCATGGGTCGACCCGGCGATGTTAAGGAGGTAGCTGCAGCTATTGCTTTCCTGGCTAGCGATGCGGCTAGTTTTACAACTGGCGTAAGTCTGGCCGTGGATGGTGGCCGCCATGCGATGTGTCCTCGCTAAAAGGAAATCTAAACAAATATTAGCTGGCATTTACTAAAAGCAATAAATAATATTATTTAGCTGAACTTATCACAATTTAAATTTCAAAGTAATATTCATCGATAACACATGGTATCGAAAAAACGCGCTCGTGAAAAGTTCCATGTCATTTGGTCGCTTATCAAGGGGAGTAACGTAGAAACATGCCCAATTTTAAAGAGAAAGTTATAATAGTTACTGGTGCTAGTTCAGGCATTGGAGCAGCCACAGCTGTGCATTTGTCCAGTTTAGGAGGATTGCTAACAATTGTAGGTCGAAACGTGGAGAAGTTAAAGGAGACAGCTAATAATATTGTGGCTGCCGGTGGTGCTCCAGCTTTGTTGGTGCAGGCGGACATGAATAAGGAGTCGGATGTGGAAAGAATTCTTAGGGAAACACTAAACGCGCATGGTCGCATTAATGTACTAGTAAACAATGCGGGGATTCAAGAAATGGGTAGTATTGAGAGCACCAGCCTGGAACAGTACGATCGTTTGATGCAAACCAATGTGCGTGCGCTCTATCAACTTACCATGCTCGCTACACCAGAGCTGATTAAGACCAAAGGCAATATAGTTAATGTGTCTAGTGTCTGCGGCATGCGCGCTTTTCCAAATTTACTGGCTTACTGCATGTCTAAGGCGGCTGTGGATCAGTTTACAAGCTGTGTGGCGCTGGAACTGGCAGCCAAAGGAGTCCGTGTAAACGCAGTAAATCCCGGCGTGATTGTTACCGAGTTGCAAAAGCGTGGCGGCTTGGATGAGGCATCCTACGCTAAGTTTCTAGAGCGTTGCAATGAGACACATGCATTGGGACGTCCTGGAGATGTGCAGGAGGTTGCAGCAGCTATAGCCTTTCTAGCCAGCGATGAGGCTAGCTTCACCACTGGCATGAATTTCCCTGTCGACGGCGGACGACATGTAATGTGTCCACGTTAGGAGGCACTGTATCTTTGTTTATAAAATATAGTTGTAAAACTCTGTTAATTCTAAATACAAGCTTATTTCCATGTAACTTTATTGGAAGCTATTAATTAAATGCAGAGTTTTGACTTGTGTCTGTAGGTCGACTTAGCGCGGGCACATGGCATGACGACCACCATCGACGGCGAGGCTGACGCCGGTGCTGAATGTGGCTAGATCGCTGGCTAAAAACGCAATTGCATTTGCCACCTCATCTGTAGTGCCAGGGCGGCCCAACGCATGAGTGCTCTTCGAGTGCTCTAGAAACTTTTGATAAGTTGCTTCGTCCATGCCACCGCGCTTATGCAGATTGGTCACTGTAACACCAGGATTAACGCAGTTGGCACGTACACCTTTGGGTGCCAGCTCCAGAGCCACACAGCGCGTAAATTGATCGACGCCCATTTTGGATATGTTATATGCCAGCACACCTGGAAAAGAACGTATGCCATTTACACTGGATACATTGACAATGTTGCCCTCGGTTTTAATTAGCTCTGGCGTAGCCAGCATTGTCAAATGATAAATAGCACGGAGATTAGTATTCATCACACGATCATACTGCTCCAGACTAGTATTCTCAATGCTGCCCGTCTCAATAATGCCGGCATTATTGACCAGCACATCCAGTTTGCCATATTTCTTTAAAGTTTCACTCCAAACACGCTCCGTATCCGCCTCTTTGCTAATGTCGCCTACGACTAGCGCTGGCTGTGGTGCACCAGCTGCGCTGCATTGCTCAGCCACCTTCTTCAAATTCTCTACATTGCGTCCGTTAAGAGCCAGGCAAGCGCCATATTTAGCGAACTTGATGGCAGCAGCTGCCCCAATTCCTGAGCTGGCGCCTGTGATTAGCACGACTTTTCCGGCGAAATTCATCTTGATTTATTAATTATGTAAGGCGCAGCTGGTGAGCAGACACTTTCAATTATATTTATATTGTTGTTTGTTTGCGATGATAACAAGTGATAGAGTGAGACAGAGGTCAAACAAACACTGTCTGCCGAGCGTTGCCACACAGTTAAATTCAGCCAAGCTTGCGAGATCGAAGAACAGCTGTTTGCAGCGATGCCACTCTCCTTTATTCAGCACTCCAATTTAAAATCATATTTTCCAAATGCACAATTTTGCTTTCTTTTCTTTTATTGAATAATGCAACTTGTTCTTCTTAACTACAATACACATATTGTTTGCATTTGTGTATGATTGTATGCATATTTTTAATACTATTTATGTGTATTTTTACAGCGCATTGATATATCATTTCCTCTTATAATGAAAATGTCAAACAACAAAACGAAGTCGCATTCCTAAATTTTCCAATTCGTTAAAGCGCGTGTTAATGTCATTACACCTTTAGAAAAATATATGTTTATACATGTATATATATGTGTACCATTATATGTGTATAAGTTTTTGTGTGGTAGCATAATATTTGATTATTTGGACTGGGTACAAATTTTGTATACAATACTTTTTTCTTTCGCTTGTGTGTGTATTAACAATTTAAGTAAATTTCTTAATTTAATAAATGTTATAGATGGAAGTAAAATTCATTAGAGCTCTCAGCGGCGGTGTACTCTACAAAAGCTGGCTACAATATAAAAGTTCTCATGGTTTCATGGTGTGTGCCTTATGAGTTAGAATAAATTGATTGATAAGATTCTGTCTAGTAATTAAACTATTTATGTTCAAGAACACTTTAAGTGCAAAGCAAATAAAAACTCTAAAGCTGTAAAATAAATAGATAAATTGAAAAATAGTATAACTAGGTTTTTCGAATTTCATGCAGTTTTTAGTGTATTGGTTTTTAATGATTCATTTTTTAGGATGTTTTTTTTTTTTGTTTAGTACTATTATACGTAATACAGAATTTTATGCTTAATACAATTATTAAAATTTTTAATTTAAATTAATCTAATTATAAACTTAAACATTTAGTAAAGGCGCGCCTCTAGCGTACGCTGTTTTTCATCCACTTGCAAGTTTCTCATTAATTTCATCAGTTAATAGAACCCAAGAAACGATTTTTTGTGTGTTAGTGTTATGTTGTGTGTAGCAGCTTATATTTGACATGAAAATCACACAGAATTTTCAGGCAAACAACGCTATAATATCATTGAACTTAACCAAAAGGCAGATTCGATAGAAATTAGTAACATAAAGTGATAATTTTTTTTTGGGAACCCGTAAGCCGCGTGTGGAACTCAACATGTGGAACTCATTGGCTACTCGTTACATTTGTATGTGTTGTTGCAGTTGTTGTGTGTTAACTAAAAATCTAAAAATAGTACAACATTTATATGGATAGTTAGGAATTGTAGTACGGGATTCTTCAGTATGTATGTATATAAAAAGAGTATACATGTATGCATATAACAGGATAAGTGATATTGAGATTTAATGAGAGGTTTAAATCAATGCACAATAGCACACAACAAAAAAGTTACAAAAACTAATGAGACGGATCGCGTTGAATGAATTAGTTTGCGACAAACATGCGTTCCACATGCCCAAATGTGTATTTATGAGTGTGAGAGCTTAATATGGTTGTGTTTACGACTGCATGTGTGTGCCATGTGCGAAATTACAGCATAAAATATATGTACGAAATAAATTCAGGCCGCAAAACAATAGTCCATTAAGGTTGCAAAGGTTTAACTAGTACCACCTTGTCCTTTGTCGTAGATAAGATCCTCGCATATTTTTAGCAGATCGGCATTTTCTCGCGCCTTCTGCTGCAGTTGCTCTGCTGTGGAGATACGCGAAACCTCCTCTTTCTTGAGTAAAGCTTTCAATTTTTTCACCTCATCTGCGTGCTCTTTTGTTATGGTCGCCAGCTTTTTATTGGCGCTGTCGTAAAGTAAACAATATATTTTTTAATGAATCTATTAATTGAGTCATATGACATACATTTCCATTTGCTGTAGTGCATGGCTTTTCATTTGCTCATAGCGTTGCTCCTGCTGTCGCAATTTATCCATTAGTTTTCGTTTTTCCTCTAGCAATCCATCCTCAACTTGCTTTAAATGTGCGGTCATCTCTTTACTCTTCTCATATTTGCTAAAATAACAACAAATGAATGAATAAAATCAAAATGTAATGCTTGCATTTAATGCTTACACATGCAGGTCGGAAAATGTCGTTTCCAATGAAGTTAAATGATTATAATTGGAATCCCGATCTGCTTGCACCTCTTGCATTTGTCTTTCATGCATTTGTGACAGTTGCTCCTTATCGTGAACAAGCTCCGCAATTGCTTTCTCATACGCATCTACAACACCACTGCAATTGACAATCAATTAATTGAATTGTAATCAGTATACATTGAAAAGGATTTTCACCTACTTGAGTTTGGAGTTGATTTTATCTTTTTCTGTTATGCGTTTGACGAGCGCCTCTTCCCGTTGCTCAGCCTCTTTTAGTTTCTTTTCGATATCCTCGGAGCGGGTACTATACAATTAGACAAGTTTTTATAGATTAAGTTCGAAGTGTACTTTAATGTACCTTAACATACACTTCATTTTTGATTTTTTTTTCCAGTTCATCCATGTTATTATATTTGTGTGTTTTGTCCTCCGTGTTCAGGCTGTAAGATATGTATTTATTTAAATTAAATAAATTTTGTAAAGGGTATTGAAATACTCTTACTTGGAATTCTCGAAGGGGTTGTTACAATCGTTGCCAATAACGTCCACACTCATTTTAGCATGCTTCTGTTGGCATAAGTAATTATTAGTTGTATCAATGATAACAGATTTATGGGAATTAGCTTACTTTTGTCCTGTCCACTGGCGGTTTATATGGCAATTCTTTTGCGTTTCCAGATGCTGTTGCTGGTTTGGCACTAGTCTCGATCACAAACGATTGATTACTTGACTCGTGCTCTTCCACAGTGGGACTCAATGCACGTGTAAGATTGTTGTTGTTGCTTAAAATATTAAGTAGCGCTAGCTCCTGTTGCTGCTGATGATGCTGCGATAGATTCACTGGCACTGGTGCACCCAAAAGTGGATCAAATTTCAATAGCAATGAGCTGCGATCGACGGGCGCATCGTTGCTGCCTTTCGTGTACAAATAATCAAAATCTGATGAGTTGAGTATAACTGTGATTGTTTTTGTTGGTGTTGTTTTACATGTGCATATTTTAGTTGTATGTTTGTATGTGTAAGTTGTATGAATATGTAATATTACATGCGCGCGTGCATTTGTTGTTGAGAAGTGTGTGTGATTTTTAAGAAGAGAAAAGAAATACATAAAAATTAGTCAATACATTTAAATATATGAATATGGTTAAGAATTCTGTTCCCAAAGCTTATCAAACGATAAGCTTATAAAAATCGATCAGCATGTAAGCCAACATATACTAGTAGAAGCTTACATATGTAGTAGATATATTATATTTGTTAGAAATCTTCAGCTAACTCATTCATTGTTTATTTGTATGTATTACGCATGAGTCTCTCTAAGGTAAAGAACAAAAGCGGAAGGAAGACGCATGACACGTAAATATCTCATCGGCATGACTCAAAGTGGCCCTACCCTTTAGAGACTACAGCACGCCGCGTCGCTCCACTACAGAGAAGCCACATTATTTGTGCATATAAACAAATGTCAGGCCAGAGAATTGTGCGGCTTTTTAAATAGTGAAACGAGAACCCGGGCAGGCCCGGATAAACATAGATAGTGTTGAATGGGTATTCTAGTGCATTGAATGCAGGTCACTCAAGTGCAAGCGCAAAATATATGAGCAGCAAAGCTAAGAATCGCAAACAAAACAAAAATATAAATAAATAATTTTAAAACAAAGCCGCTTGTGAGTCATTTTATGCAATCACAAGACGTCCCCAAATAAGTGGGTTGGTTGAACATGAACCGATTGACAAACTGATGCATTGACAACACACAAGAGCAACCGAGAGGGAGAGAGTTTATATATGTGCACATGTGCGTGTGAATGTGAGTGTGTGCCTGAGCGAGCGCGCATTCATTCAGTCGTCGAAGAGAAAGACTGAGAGCACAATTTTTACACTGCGCTGCGTTTTAATTGCGTGTCCGTCATTTTCTTGACAACTTTGCATTTTCAAGATTTTTTACTGTTATTAAAAAATACAAAATGTTTAACCATGACCATGCAGCGCCCACACAAACACTCACACTCACGCACACACACACATGTACAATAGTAATCCAATCAAAGGTAACACACAATGAAGTTACACGCTCTCGCTCTCTGTGAAAAATTAGCTACAACTTTTTTTCTACACTACGTCTTCGCCTTGTGGCTTTATTTATGCTTTTGTGAATTTTGCCATTGACACTTCTTTAATAGTGGCGCACAGCTGCTTCTTAAATTGTTAAAATCAAGCAGGTTTTCTTAAATAAACAGCTGGTAGTTAGTTGATTAATGCACTTGATAAACAAAACATTTGCTTTCTTTAAACTTATTTTTCCAATTACATTTGTACGCTTAGCACTTTTACTAGTGCTCCAATAAACGACAACGGGGCGAAGGGTTGTGAGCCGCAGTGACGATGTATTGCTGAGCGCGAGCAACGTCAACGTCAAGAGTTCAAAACTAACTGAATTGGAATTTTCTCTGATGCCAATAAGAACGAACAAGCAGCAAACTCGCAAAAGCAATGCCCGACTAACGCATACCCAGGGGAAACATTTCATGGCTAGACAATTGAAATAAGAGGCTGTTGACTTACAGAATCTTTTATGGCTGTCGTTGAAACAATATTATAATACTTTTTATACAATATTATATTTTTTTGAATATGAATTTTTTAATTTGTTTGAATCAATTATTTATAATATGGCTTGAAAGTAATTGTAATTACAGATTGATATGAAGAAATTAAAGTAAAAAATCCACGTCGTTTTCGTTTAAAATGTCTTGATCTTTTTAATGTCTTTTTCATAAATCTTTAATATAAAGACGATATAAATCATTCCGAAAACGCATTTTATAAGTGACAGGCCAATATCTCCGTAAATGTATACATTTAAAATCTAATATTTGGGTGCAGATGAGGAGGGTGTTTTTGAAACCATTTGCATAAAAAACCAAATTTTAAAAAAAGTGCTCGATTTGTTTTTGAACTGTGTAATTATATTACTACTTCAAATTTTCAACAGGGTATATTAGGCTCCCAATCAGAGAGCGCACAACAACTGGAGTGGAGAGCAATGCGCCAAGAGAGAGAGAGAGTCTCTGCCTGTGTTGAGAGCGTGATTTGACGTTTGTATTTATGTTGTGTACACGTTGTCTGTTTTGGGGCTGATGAGGCGAACATTTGCTCTTCCGAGTAAGTTAGTAAAACTGCATGGACAGGTTATGGGCAAAGTGAAATAAGAGAGCAACATAATGAGAGACTAAGAGAGAAAGAGAGACGCAGTTTGTACACTAACAAAGCATTGTTGCTCTTTAACTTTTAGCTACTTTTCACTATAGTTCTCTCAACTAGACAAGAGATGCGCATTGTTGTTGCTGCTTCGCATTGTACACGCAGAGGTGCATTTTTCAAGTCAGCGATAACGATGGAGCGCGAAATTTAAAAATTACTTCATCAATTAAAGAAACCCAAGGAAACGCATGCAAAGCGTATGCCATATGAGAAAGTTAAATGTAGTGTAAACAAAACAAATCGGCATAATATTTTGGGTAAAAAGTCATTAACATGGATCATTTGGCATACTTGAAGAATTTGCTGATTAGGCAACGCCTTTCATTAATTAAACCAAAACTACATACATATGTGTGCACAAACATGGACTCAGACGACAGTTCATCATTAATTGTGTGGTGTGACGTCACAAGAGCACTACATTTTTTTTCGTTTATTTTGGTGCGGCAATTACGGCATGCAAGCTGATAAGGGTTCAGCTGCGCAGAGAGCGAGAGTGCGCTACAAAAGAGACCAACATAAGGGAGAACGTTTTGTACATGTGTGTTAGTGAGCGTGCGTGTACTTGTGGGAGTGCGAGTGCAGGGGTAATGCGGCATTTTCGAACATAACATAGCGCTGCATTAAAATGCAATCACAACAACAACAATGTGAACATAGCATGCAGACAGCTGCTTGGTAGTCAAAAAATTATGCGCTTAATTGACGGCAATAGCTGCGATTTGTGGTTGTTGTTTTTATTGTTGGTTTTCCTGTTTTTACTTTGAAGTTCAGGTTCATTGGCTTGCATGTATGTACATATGTATGTGGTCGTGCTGGTTTATTTTTACAGTTAGGCGTGAGCTAAGAAGGCATGGATACGAACTAAACTCAGGGCCAGGCTAAGCCACAAAATCAAGTTCAAATGCCAGGCATACTTAAGGTATAAGGTCACGTCACGTATATACACACAGAATAAATCGTGTGATGATAGGTTCTAATTTCAGTTAGTTGCAAACTTTTGTTATGGTCAAATGCAGTTAGAATGCGACTTACTGTTGTTGTTGTTGGAGCCATCCTGAAACTCTGCATCAAAAAATTGTTCCTCGCTTGCTGTAGCAGCTGCAGCAGCAGTTGCAATATTTTTGACTTTGGCTAGGTTATTGAAGCTGTTGCTAGAGTACATGGGCGGCTTAAAAACATCGGATATAGGCGAAATGGCGCCAAAGTGTTCAACATCCTCCTTCTCTTCACTGGCACTAAGCTGCTCCTTGGCAGACAAAGTCTGTTCCTCAAGCACATTGCCATGAATTGCAGGACGCTTTAGCTGCGAGGGCAATGGTGGGGATATATGCCGTTCCGGCTGGTGCGTGGGTATAGGCGGTGAGAGCGGCGCCTGCGCGATTGGCTCTTGCTTACGCTGATGCGTGGGTATGGGTGGTGATAGTGGCTGCGAGGCTACAGCTGTCTGAACTTCGACACGTAGCGATATGTCTATATCCATGGGCTCATCCTCGGCAGCAGTAATGTTCTCTTCGGTGGCCTCCATGGCTGGTGAAGCGGTTTCCTCCATGCAAAAAGTGCGTCGAGTTGGAGCAATATCATCTTGCAGATGTTGATGGTTGCTTCCCAGCTCAGACTGCGTGAAATTACGACGTGGTTCAGCAATGACTGATGTTTCCTCCAAGCAAAAAGTACGTCGCGTTGCTGAATTATTTGCAAGCAGTTCTTCAGGTTGATTTTCTAGTCCTGAGTGCGTAAAAGTTCTACGCTGTTCACCACTAGCTGCACTCAAGGGCATGCCATAAGTGCCATTTAATGGTGATTCATTATTACTCAAAGGCATGGTATTATTCAACTGTTGCTCCAGCGGAGATTCTGTGCTCTTGATCACAGAATAAGTGCGGCCTTCTTGTTCACTAACCGCATCCAAAGGCATACCAAAAGTACTCCGCCTAGCAGATGCAGCAGCTTCAGTGAACGTACCATTGAAGCCTGTAGCATTCTCCAGCGACATGGTTGCATTTAAAGGTTGATGCTCGTGCTCCTGTAATTTTTCTGGACTTGGATGCGTTACTATCAATTGCAGTGGTAGTGGTGCCTTGGCTATAACACCGCCCATGGAATACATGCGCTCAATTGAGGGTTCAATCACCGCCTGCTCCAAATAGGGCATATCATCTTCATCGACTGGTGCATGTGGTGAGCGAGGAAAGTGCATTGAGCCTTCCACTGGAGACTTAATGGGAAAGCTAGGTGAGCTGGCTGCTGACTCACAAGCCGATGCCGTTGTTGTTTCACTTATATCCAGCTTAAGTGGCGTTATAACCCGCGTGGGCATCACCACCGCCACTGGTGGGGGTGAAGGTTTTATTACTGTTGCTGGCTCAGCTTGTGACTTAACTGGGCTCACAGCTCGCGGCATGCCAGACTGCTCCAATTGAGTTGATATTTGTTCACTGCACTGTTGCTCTGCAGTCGAAGGATATTCGTTTTGCGCCAAAAACTCCAATTCTTCAGCTGTCTTAACCCGATGTGTAGGTATGGGCGGTGAGCTACATATATTTGCATCTAAAGCTATCGCTGTTTGCGGCTTCTTTGTTGGTGTTTCTTCTTCAGGAGTTTCTGCTTGTGACTCTAATTTCATTTCTTCTAGTGGATCCAATGTTGTTTCAGTTGCCAATGACAGCTGCTCTGACAATTTTGTTTTTATTTCAAGACGCTCTTGTGACTCAGTGAATTCTTCGAAAGGCTTTTCAACGGTTTCAGTTTCTGGCAGCTTCTGCTGATCCTCCAGTTGCTCAAGCTCTGGCAGTGTATCTTGCACTGGCTCAGCCTCTCGCTCCAACTGCTGCTCTCTCTGCTCATCCCTTGCAATTAAATGCTCAAGCTGCTGCAAATCTGTCGATTCAGTTTCCTTGTGCTGCTGCATTTGCTCCGTGTTGGCTACGTCGAGGAATTGCTGCTGCAACTGCTGATGATCTTCTGGTGTTAACACGACCTTGAGCATTTCCATTGTTTCATTTATTTCATCCACATCCATGGGCTCACAGCTATTGTTGTGCACTATATCACTAATGGTTTGTTCCAATGTGCTTGTCGTAGCATTCGCCTGCTGCTCATCCAGCACATCATTCAGCGCACTCGAATAGGCCTCCAGTTCAGATTGCTCTGCAGAGTATTTTCCGCTGTTTAACGATAGACATTCCACAAATATTTCCGAATCAGAGTTGTAATCCTGCTCTGTCGGCTTCAACACTGTGGAACTCAGCGTCGGCATGCACTCATCTGCTTTGAGTTGAGCTGCAATATAAAGTATGTGAGCAAGGTTTTTTTTTTCTTAGATCGCAAGTGTAGCTTACCTTCCATGTCGGCGCTGAGTGGCGCCAGTTCTGGTATTTGTGTTTCATCGAACTCGGGCAGGCCCGTAAATTTCAGATTTGGTTGATCCATAGGCGACTGCGGTTTAAATAGTTCCATGCTGGCAGGCAATGGGGGCGTGGTAGGTTGAATTGCATTGGCGCAAAGTGCTGCAGCCAGCGCCTTCTGTTGCTCCAAGCTGTGCCTTGGACCTGACTTTACCGCCAGCGGACTAAGCTGCAAAACAAAAATCAAATAATTAAAAGACATTTAATAATGAGCATAAATTTCTCATATGTACATACATTGCTTATAATTAAAAACAACTGCGCATCGCGTGTTGTGCAAATGGTAAAAATGAAATTGTCTGAGCGTCTTGACGTTGGCAAAAAAAAAATGTATGAAAAATACATATTTATATTTATAGATATAAGCAGAGCAGCAAACAATTGGCAACAGAAACATAAACAACAGCAACGTTATTATATTTATTAACAATAACAAGCAGAGCAGCTGCCTTGATATCATAACAGAAATATTATATAAAATTTGTAATTTAATTGCTTGTTAAATGAAAAACATGCATTTAATTAATTTAAGCTAAGCTAATGAAAGGGGGCGTCGCTAGGTAAATAAGCACACACCTACTACCATTTACATAGACAACGACACAGACATTGAGATGTGTCGGTCAGTCGCCCGGCCGACCAAAGCAAATGTCATTAATTTTAGAAGAAACAAAATCGAGCAAAACTGGGCGTTGTGCTATAGACAAGGGGTAAAGGGAAGGAAAATGACGGCGCGCTGCAATTGAGTGTTGTTATATGTGGGTCGCTTGTCATCGCGCAAATACACACTCATACATACATACATAGTATGTACATTGCATATGCTTGCATGTATTGTAAGAGCTCTGGCATAGGCATCAAATCTGAACGAAAGCAGGCTGCTGCAAAATTTAATTAGAACGAATGCAAGCACCAAGGTTAAAGTCAGTGAAGAGCAAGAGGCGGCTTAGCTTCGCTTGGGGCTATGACAAATTAGATAACAATTGCGTTTCGATGCTACTTTTAAATAATTCTAAGCAATTGGCTTTGTGTTGCCTAATACGCAATATGTTGACATACTTGCGTTCCACTAGACATACCTCTAGGCTCATTGCTTGCAAATGTTCCATTTCATTGGCGCTAACTTGATCCAAATTCAGATTGATTTCGCCCAGTAGCTGTTGTATGGTTTCCCTGGGACTGGTGGGCTCGCTGACACGCTCTATTAAATCATTATGTTGCTTCTCCAGCACATTTAAATCCTGTGTGGCCGATACGAACAGCTTATCCAGCTCGGTATCCACCGAGCAGCGATTCATCGCGAGCGTTAGGAGTGCATCTTCGTTGTTGGACTCGACGTCTTCTACGACAGCGCTGGGCGCAGTGGCGGCACTAGACGTTGCCATACTGCTGCTGGATCGTCTCATAAGATTTGTTATGAAATTATTCATTTTAATTCACTTATGCTTACGCGTTACTAATTCCGCACACGATTTGTTTTCAAGTTTTTATAGGGAACAATTTTTGTTTGATGGTTCGGTTCACAGCACGCGAGTTAAATTTGGGCGTCTTTTTTAGCTTGTTTAAAAAATAAGTACATAGGTTTCTGCTTTATTTGTGTAAAAGTTATGTGTAGCAGCTACACATGTTTGCTGCCTACTTTGTCAGACACTGCTGAAAATTTGATTTTCTTGCGCTCATCATTAAATAATAGATCCGATTTTAGCGCCGTCTCCGCTGTGGTGTGCGCTGGCGTTTGACTTTACGTTTCGTCTGTTTGAAATCAATTTAAAAATATTTTTTGTCCGCTCACCGGCAGCCACACGCATGCATGTGTCTGTGTTTATGTTTGGATGAGAGCGCAGCAAGCGTCGCTGCCAGTTCGAATGAAAAGATCGCGTCGCTTAGCTCAACCCCTAAGTTCTCTTTATCAGTTGCGCTCTCCAATTCTCCTATTCCCCATACACTTGATACTTCCTGTATAGAAAAACTACTTGGGTTTTTTTTTAATTCCGAGTATTACGGTTATGTTCCGAAAGATGAGAAATCATTGCAATTGCATTTCGTTAAATTTAAAGTTCGTCAATTAGATAAACACAACCGTCTTAAAGCTGATACCAATTTAAACTAAGCAGGCAAAAATCTACAAAATGCAAAAAAGTCAAGCAACAGCGAAAATTGCAACCGCGAGCAAGAGCACAAGGTAGCAACAACAATAAAGACAAGCTGAGAGAGTGCAAGAGGGCCAACCATAAAGCTAATGCTAATGAAAGAAAGCTAGCATTGCTAACAATGCACATAATATAAAATACATGAATGCACTAGTGTTAGACACCCTGTATGGGATGGGGCATGTGGACGGCAAGTGACAGGCGGAGACATGCAATTCTCTGGCGCCCATTGTAGCGCAACGCTGCAGCTCTTGAGGAAGCGCTCCAGATTGCGTTTGCATATTTTAAGCGAAACCAAATATCACACGATGAGCCGTGACAACTCAAGACAATACAGGCCAATTTGCTTATGGCCCAAAAGGTAATATAAATATTCTTTAGCAAGCCCTTGCTAGGTTTTTCATATTTTGACGATCATATTTAATGCAATAGACAGACAAATAGATGGCAGGCAATTTGAGCCCAACTTATAAATAGACAAGCCATATGCAGCTGATATTTTATGTGAGGGAGGCAACGTCCCCAGCATGTTGGTGGTAATGATATGACGACGTCAACAAGAACAACTGGCTAGTCATTGAACTTTAGCTTGAAGGGAAACTATTTCGAAAAGGGGAAAATGTACATGCTGTTATTCCTAGAACAGTTGGGCTCATAATTTCCAGACTACATCAATATGTGCTGCCCGGTTTATTTATATTTGATGTACCCCCAATTGGTCACGCTGTTTTTGGATCGGACTTTAACAACGTCAGTGTAGCACAACCATTTGAAACATGTCAAGTGCATCTGGCAATGATCCGTGTATGGATTCAAGCACAGTAAATATATATTAGGCCTACCGCACTTTGCTGCCAACAATCCAACTTGGCTGGCTGATCCATATTTGCCAATTGTTTGCCGGGTTTATTACCCATTTGGGACTGGTAGAAATTACTGCGCGTTAGATGCAACTGCTTGTCAACGTCCGATCGGCACAAGTTATAGAATACACTGATCAAATGGTGCTAGGAATCAACAGCAGGCAGCACTCTGACGCCCCAATAGCAGCAGCTGCTTCGTAGTAATAAAAACAAGCAAAGACATCAGGAGAAGCAACACATATACGTATAAACATATGTACATACAAACAACAGACAACAGCGACGACATATTCGGGATGCATACAGAGCGTGGCAGCGTTCAATTCCCGTGGAGCAAGCAGAGCAGACGCCCATCGATCACTATACAAGAGACGCCAACGACGCAGTTGCCAATAACGCCAGAAAAGTGCAGAGCGCGGGAAGCTCTCATATATATGTATGTACTCACACGCGAACAGACAAATCCATACATATTTACATATTGATCATTGTTGTATATGTTAATGCATTGTTGAATGTGGGATAAATATGTTTCATTGCTGCACACCCACTCACAATGATGATCGATTTATTTCTTACCTTTATGTCAGCTTCAGTTTCGTTTACATTCAATTCTTTAAACACGATGCGATTTCCACTGTTCATGATGCGTCTCTTTGCAAAATTAACTGTTTTTAAAAAGTGAGCGGGTTGACAGCTCTGTTAAGACGAATGCTGCACCGGCTTAAGATTCGGCTATCGATTAGTATGCTAAGCATTATAAACGTTAGTTTCATATATTTGTGCTTACTAAGTTAGTTGTAAGTACAAATAAATATTAATTATTATTTATATTAAATTTGTTTTATTGCAAATTTAAAATTAGTTAGCTTACATGAAACCAATTATAAAAATAGATAATATCGAATTGCATGTTTTGTCTGACCGCCACATTTCGGCTGTGGTCAGCCAAAGTTAAAACTATCGAACAGTTAAAGTACAACTGATATATAGTAATAAGCTACGATATTTAATTAAGTTGGCTATAAAGAGCAAATAGATTATATTCATTGTATTGATTATTATCAATTTTACAGTGACACCAACACTGTTGGGGTTACCGATAGCTCTTATCGATATTAGACATGCACGCTTCGTGCCACAGGGCTGGGTGCAAAATTAATTTTCTGTTGTATTTCAAAAATTGTAGTGGCATAACCCAAACGAAGAAGTATTATTTGTTAGAATGAACAGCAGCCTCTAAACCAAAAAGGACAAACTACGGTTGATTTTTTTCAAATAGGCTTTATTAAAAAAATATTGCTCGTTCTCTTCGCCACGCATAACAATTCTTTTCATATTATAATAAACACTGTCGAACATTTAACAAGACTTAAAGCGCATAGGAATTAAATATTGTTTTTTGTATAATATATATTGTGTGCTTATGCAGAACTAGGTACTTAGTTAATTTAAAAAGTTTACCAGATGAATAATAAAATTAAGCTTTTATTACTATGCTGCTCTAGGTAATACATAATGGTATTAGAGTAATTAATTTTTAATTATTTTCGTGTAACTAATTAGAATAAAAGTTATTGTTTTCATGAATTAGTGCTAAACAATATTGTGAGTAACTAATTTGTTTACTATATATGTCTTTCATGTAATTCTCTCCAGGTGTTTGCAACACAATCACTTTTAATGTGGAACAGCATTTGAGTTCTCAAAGGACTTTATAAGTACAATTTATCAGCAGTTCGTTGATATACATACATACATACGTTTATATGCATGCTAGGTACACGTAATAAATAGAGACACATATTTTATATTATAGTAATATTAATTGATGGCATATTAATACTGGGATTCAAAAAGCATGTTCCACATTACCTAAATAACACTATACGACTTTCATTTATGGCTGTCGCTACAGTCATTTGTATCCGTGTCTTTTCATTAGATTTAAATTAGTACTTCATGCAACATGATTTATCAAATTAATTGCCAACTAAGTACTTTCTATAGCTTATACATATGTCATTTATCTAACTGTGCCAGCTTCGAACGTCTTTTCTAATTGAAATGGATGGGATCTTAAGTTGCTAAGTTATTAGAAAATAATTGTTACTTTGAATATTTGAGCATTCAAGTTTGGTTTAGTTAAGTACAATATATATTTACATATATAAGTTGTGGTCCTTGATATATGATCTCTAGAGTACTTAACTTTTGTCAGCTGCCATTACATAGAGCGAAAAGCGCTTCGAGCTTTAAAACTAGCTATAAATTTGGTAATGCTTAGCTTGTTAGGATTGTAAGAGCCCTGATAGTAGTTAAATACTTGACAATAATTTGGTCACCGGCTTTTAATCGTGTAACTTTGTTGTCCAAACGCCAGGCATTAGTTGAGGTGGCAGATTCGTTTGGGGTGCAGTCAGTTTCTTAAAGGTGTTGGTCGTTAAAATAGTATTTGCATTCGGATTATAACCAGAGTCATAGCCCTTGTTGTCCATGCCATCGATAACTGTAAACTGTGAAGCCATATTTTGAGCTGAATGCGAGGCAGGCGACACTGGCCTGGATATGGGATGAGTGCGTGGACTGCTAATCAAGCTCATGCAAATGCCGCCAATGATGGCCAATGCAGTATAGGTAGTCTGTGGTATGAGTTGTCCTACCACAACCAACGAGCCTATGAATGGCGCTGTGTATACAAGAGGTATATAAGCATAGAGATTTTTTGTGTGTATATTTTGCAAACTTACCGCCCAGTAACCAGAAGCGTGCCCAGCAAATGGTTGAGAATGCAGCAATTTTCTTCTTATCGGCGCTTACCAGCTCCACAGTGCTGGTGGTCAGTATGGATAGTGATGTGGATATCGCTATTTTTGATACCATGGCAGTGCACATAAGCATGGCAACATTGGCGTCCAATGAAACTACGCCCGGCTTGGGCACGAGCCAGCAGCACCAGGCAAAGAAACCAGCCAAAATATTAAAGATGCCTGCCCAGAGCCATTTTCGTGTGGTCTTCATAATAAGACCCAGTCCAATAAAGGTTCCAATCATCTCACAGAAGCCTGCCACAAAGGTGTTGATATAAAGATGCTCACGACTGAACGAGCGTATGTTCAATAGACATCCATAGTAGACACTGATATACAGCGACCAGGACAAGTGGACGCAAATCATGTGGCGCACAGCCTTTTCGCCCTTCCAAAGGGACCACCAGCCGGCAGGTGGTGGTGCATCCATTGCTGTTTGTGCCTGCAACTCCAGCTGCTGATCAATATCCTGGGGCAAACTATACCGCGTTCCGTTCATATCGGCACAATCGATCAATATCTTCTTGGCCTCCTGCACGCGTCCACGATTGATGAGCCAACGCGGTGAATCTGGTATCCATCTGCAAAAGCAATTGTTAGCAAAGTACACAAATTGGTAACAAGTGTATCCCACTTACTGCCACAAGTAGATGAGTATTACAGTGGGCCAGGATATGGCCATGTAGAGATGGGACCAGCTCGACCAAAAGCTTGCCACGCCCGGCAACATCATGACACCAATTGACCAGAACTGTTCAAACAGCGTCGAGACATAAGTGCGATACTTGCCGCCCGTAATGTCCGCCACTAAAAATAGACAAAGGAATCAGTTGCAACCAAGACATAGCTTAAGGCGCATTGTAGCAACTTACTTATCATGCCACCAGCAGTATACATCTGAGCACAGCAGACCGCGGAAAGGCAGCGAAAGAAGACATGCAGCTCATAGGAGGCCACGTGGCCTGTAAGGTTGCCGCAAAAGATTTGGGTAATCATACCAAACAACATAACACTGCGTGGACTGAAGCTGAATAACAAATAAAAATAAAAAAAGTTTAGATAGATGAATATAAGATATAAGCATTTTCCTAGCTTCTGTATTTTTCAAATGATTCTGACAAACAATAACTAATTTCATTTGTTTTCGATCATACTTTAATTATTCATAAAAAAGGGAAAATTAAATTTCTGATATTTTCGGTGTTTACTTTTTCGAATTTAAAACTTGAAAACTAAAATAATTTTTGATGATACTACTTTAATCTATTCGTTGAATTGAACGCTAACGAGTAATACATTTAATTTTAATAGAAAAGCATTTTTTTTTTGCTATTCAAGATTTATAGTGCAGGAAAAAGATGCATCTGTTAAAGTTTATGAAAATTTGTAGATTTGCTTTATTTTCAAAAATGCCAAAGCTTGTCAACACTTACTATTTCAATAGATGATTGGCTAATATGCCACCAGTGAGGACCCCGAAGAGATGAAAGAACTGTGTAACCGAGACGAGTATGTCACGTGAGCAAACCAAATCGTATTGCGTCACCACCGAGTGATAGTCGCTGGCATGCTGGAACTCAGTGCAGGGTATAACGGTGGCGTTGCGGTGCAGTGGCTTCTCCCAGACACGTGGCTCCTGGGCGCTATCCTCGTAGTTGAAATAGTGATGCGCGTGATCCTGTGCATCCTGATATACATTACAAAAGTCTATCGTAAACTCTTGATCATCCTTTTCTTCCTTTTGCGGATGCGATACTTTAACCCAGTTTGTTTGATTCTGAGCACCCACTGCAGCTGGTGGCTTACAGAAGAATTCACCATGCCTGGGCGCTGGTGCCGTAAAAATAATGCAGGCCATGAACCATGACGAGGGTATCTTGCATAGAAAGATTAACAGCACGGTGCGTAGTTGCCATTTACCCCACTCGCCAGTAATTTGACCCACTGCATCAACCTTGCTCTGCATTTTGTTATTTGGCTTGGGTGCTTGCCCCTGCAGACGTGAGAAAGTATCGTGCGGATAAAGATTATAGTTGTGCGTATGCTCGCTGGTGGGCGTCTTGCTATCCAGACACGTGTACAACTCTTCCTGATTGTTGTTGTTCGTTTCACTCTCGTTAATGTTGAGCGTGGGCGCAGGTGAAGGTGTTTTACGGCTTGGACTAAGCTGCGCCGCGTGGGAGCTAATCTTGGGGGATCTTTGTGGTGTGCCTGGGTTGCTTTCTGATATGTGTGTGTGCTGGCTGCTGCTAGTTTTTGGTGTGATTGTTGTTGTTGTATGTGCAGTTGCGTTGCTTTGAGCTTTAGTTGGTGTGATGTCTTCCAGCTTATGTGGCAGCAACGGTGATTCAGCCTGTAAGGAGTACAATTATAAGTTGGTGCATTTTACAATTTTGCTATGCAATGTTTTTATACACTTTAACATATTGGTAAAAATTGGAAGAGGATATTATGAAGTTGTGTGTATATAAAGTATATATATTCTTGATCAGCAGTGCGTGTGTTGGTTGCTATGGCCTATTCAAAGTGCGTATAAAAGTTGGTTGCGCCCTACTTTAATCTGTCCACTTAATTTCTATATTCCTTAAGAAAACCTCAATAGCCCTGACGGTCTGTGCAATTAAATTTAAATGTCAGTTAGCTGCTCTCCAATACACTTATAGAGTCTGGGATTAAGCCGCGTTGCCCGGCTCCCATCAGAGCTACTGCAACTGCAACTCAGATATCAATTTAATGAACATAAATTGCATTGGGCGCCAATCGCTCGCTCAACTTTCATTGCCGCACACTATTTATAGCACATTCAAAGCCCTTAGTCTAGTCCCTAGTCCCTTAGCTAGACAAAGCTATAATTGAGTGAACTATCAATTCAGGGGTAGACAAGCCGCAGGCGTTGCTACCAGCGTTAGTGACCTGATTGGTATGCAGCGTCAGGCAACAGCAGCTGCTTAAGGCGCCGCCTGTTTTTACTTTTTACTTTTACTTGCTGCTGCAAATTAGGTCAGCATAAAGACAAACACTTGCCGCATACTGCATAAAAGATCAGTTTGAGTTTTTGCCAACTTGTGCGCATTACACATACGTCGCGTGTTACTTTAATTTTATGTACAAATGCATTTTTCATGGGAGTTTGGGACACGTGTTTTAACAAAGGTTAAATCAACCGCAAAATGCTTAATTATCTGTTTGCACGCCTCTTAATGTTGAGCGTTATGCAAATGAGCAAACTAATTAATAATGTAGCAGAGTTAACTCACCGACTATAGGGCAGTAATAAATTGGCAGAGATGCTGTTTAAAGGCGAAGAACAACAAGGACAAAACTTAAATGCATTGCATGTTTTAAATTTACAGTTGCTAACCAAGCGTAATAATCAGCTTTAAGTATATAATACAGTATAATGTTAACATACGCAAGCAGAAACAATTTCCAAGAACTGAACAGCATTTTGTGCTCTGCCCATGGCATTTCTGCTTGCTTACCTAACTAAACTTATTTATTTAGTTTTTTTTTGGGCGTGAATCAAAGCAGTTGTATCTGCTGGCAGTTGTCATATTATGTGCGTAGTCATCAAAAATAAGGATCGTCCATCAAGTTGCTGAAAAATAATTATTTCTTTCTGCTTGTATGGGAATTGAAAATTAATGCATGGCATAAATTAAGTGCGCTGACTTTGAAGGTCATGCAGTAGAGGCCTATGAATATGCAAAAAGAGACTTTAACTTTCCTTTTAAACAGAAAACTATTTTAGCCAACTTGTTGTTGTTGATATTGATAGGCATTTGCTTATTGTATGCTGTGCGACACCTGCGCAAATATTTGTCTTAAGGTTGACTGTCGATTGCCCGACACTTAATGTCTGCTTGTTTATTTGCTTCTCGTAAAATTGCTGAAAATAAATGAACCTGCGTTTTAAATTGTCACGTGACAGTTCAATAAACCATATAGTTCAGTAAATTGAACTTGCCTAGCACATTGCATAAATGTGTAAGCGCTGTGAACTTTCGATGTACATATATAAAAACAGCACGTTACTCATACGCCCCATGGCGCGAGTTAAGCTTAACAATTAACCCACCAAACAAACTGTCGCACACAAGTGACTGCAGGCGTCGCAAAGGGCTTGATTAGTTGGGCGTGCCACTGCCATTGATGTTGGGTTGTCAAAATGTCATTTAGCACGCCAGACAGGTGTTGTTGCGCCAATGGTTACACTTTGCTTGCGATGATTAATTTTCTTTCTATTTTTTTGTGCAATCGAGTGCGAGCAAAGATAGCTGTTATTAGACTTTATGATAATCTTAGCGCATTGTTACATGAAGGTGTGTATCTGTTGCTTACTTTTGTGTGGCTTGGCTGTCTATTCAGTCAATTCAGTTCTATAACACAGGTGTGCAGGTGGTAAAAGTTATCGTGAATTAACCACCAATTGAATTTTCAATAATCTGCGGTGTAAGCTGCTTTAGAAATTGTTTGGTGTAGACAGAATGTCATATAATCCAGTCAGAAATAATTCAAAAGGTGATGCGTGACTATGAGGGCTACACTGCCTGCACGTCGTCCCTGCTGGATTCTAAAAAATTTTGATTATATTGTAAATACCTAAAATGCATTTGCATACGGGATTATTTTACGGGAAAGTTCCCGTTCAACAGGAAATTGAGCATATCTCCACTCTTGTTAATATAATTGTATTCACTTTCATTATTCATACACAGAATTGACCAGCAAAGCCTGCATGTAAAATCCTTTTCAGAGCTTTTACGTCGCACATACCCAAAACAATCACATACATATATCATTTACTTGCTTATTGCGCAGCATAATTCAATAACCAATAAAATAGCAAGTATTGTTTGGCTTACTGGCAGCTGGCAGCTTGAGCTCCATTTATTGTTAGGCTTCTAGGAAAACCGAGCAAGCGTTCGCCCACTTTGTGGTTCATTGTATTGCTTAATTTTCATTTATGAACAACAAGGACGTGGTTCATAAATACGCAATCAACGTCAAACAGTAGCTATAAATATGATCAGAAATGACCACAATTTAAATTGCAAAATAACAATTACAAGTAAGGCTCTTATATCATTACATAAGCTGCTTTCACAGGTAGACAAAACTGTAGCAATGACATTTGGCACATGAACCTACATCAACAAATAACTAGGCAAAAGTGTTTTCAACAATTTGCATTTTTCTTATAAGCTAATTGGCAAATCAATTAAGCAGTGTGCTATTTTAGCAGCTAATATAATTTTTGAACTGCATAAGTATTTCTTAACATGATCTGCTCTTATGCTCAACGAATGCGTAGCTAATTGAACTTGGTTAATTTATTAATTAATTATTCAGCTTGCCACCTGCTCTGAGCCTTGAATTGCTTTCAAAACAAAAAGGCATGCGGGGCGCCAGGTAACTTTGTTTTCCTACTTTGATGCTGTCATCAAGGCGGAACAGCAGACTGACTGGTTCAGTGGGGAAAACAAAATAAAAGGGCTATCAGATGATAGAGAGCTTAGGAGTTGCCGATAATCATGAAGGCTGACTTGGGTTTTTTGCATCAGTTCAGGCTAGCGTACCTATTCAACAGCTCAAATGTTAATAAATAAGTGTACACATAGCTTGACCTTGCCAAATAGTTTAGTAACAGTCACGCACTTTGCTTGGACTAGACATAAAGCCAGACAGACATTGGTCAGCAGTTAGCCAAGACTTTTGGCTCCGCAGCTGTCAGTAAACATGATATATATTTAATGTAACACAAGCACGTGTACGCAGATCTGGAATTTATGCTTACAAAACCCGGATTTTTGCCTACTGTGCAAGTGGCACAAAGCAATTTGACGCAGCAGGGCGTATGCGTAATATTACATATGTATGGCAAATTCTTGTTTATGCTGCACGTGATCAACTTTTGAGCATACTAAGTGTTTTCAAACATCTTAACATGTGCATTTAACGTGCAAAAATATATATAGGATAGCTGACATAGTCAGCGCTTATGTTCAGTTAGTTTATAGCTGGCGTAGCTCGTTTAACGTTTGCTTAATTTTACCTAATATCGGACAAATAATATTTACACAAGTGCTACACTTTGGGCTGATTTCAACAGCTGTTGACAATGCTGGCTGACGTGTCAGTTAAATAAATAGCAATTTGGCCAACTTCAAGGTGACGATAAAAAGCAATTTTATTATTTAACATTAAATTTAATTGAAGTAGACCCTGAGTATAATTTTAAATGGGGAACCACAAAAAATATGAAAATAGAATTAAACGCCTTGTCTATTGAATTATAGGGGGACACCGCAACACTTGACGCACACGCCTGTGTAAAAGCTTTTCAACCTGACTAAATACAATTAAATTCTCAATAAGTAGCAAAAGATAAATATTTGTTGCGCTTTTCAATTTTGTTTGAACATGATGCGCATTAAAACGGTAAATACATATGTGCTGCGACAGCAAAAGAGCTTACAAATGAGACAACGTGCGTATAAATATATAAGAAAAATTTATGCGGCAAACATAAAGTCCAAGCAGCTTAAAGCTGTTGCAGTCTATCTGAACAAAATGTATATACATACATATGTATGTATTTATAAGCATTTCGGAAGGAACTTTAAGCGCACATGCCTTGTCTGCGGGACCTTTTTTACGATTCAATCTACCATGGAAAATGTTTGCTTCTTGTTGTCGATTTTGATGATTTTGTTATTGTTGATTAGCGCTTAGTGCGCTGAATAAGGAAAACGCAAAAAACAATCAATTTGCAAGTCAAATTTAAGTCATTGCTATGTTATTTTTCTTTATCTCTCCCATGATTTTTGCTGTCTGTGTTAACAACAATATTTACAATTTAAGCATACCAAGTGAGCTAACCTTGAATTTTTCCTTGGATTTACGTAAGTTTATAAAAATCTACGCTGTAAAGTAGGCAACATTTTAATAAATAAACTGAATTAGATTTTTGCTTACAAAGCAGATGGTGCTGGCTATAAAATAACTCAAGCCTACTAGAAAAGCTGAGGACCTTAGTACATATATTTAAAGTTAACTCATTTGCATGTGTCAGACATATAAATCAATAAGCCGCCTATATGCACTTACGATAACTGGCGACAATATTTATTTACATTTTGTTGGAAAAATATAAAAATAAAAGGCGCAAATTTAATTTACAACTCATTTTGTTCAGCTTGAAGATAATTGAAAATGGAACTTTTGGAGGCAGGCTTAAGTGTGCATAAGCATAATTAAGAATGTGAGCCAAAGCCACAAAGATGCTGCCAAATTATTATATTGCCATAGTTCCCTTCAGTGCCACCAAGTATGTAGTTATGCCAATTATTTATTAGGACACATCAATGCCTGTGGATAATGGTATCGTTCACACAGTAAACAAACTTTAATTGGCATTTTCCACATTAATGGTTAATTGCTATTGAACTTTCGCATGGTTGGTTGCACGGTGCACAGTTACCAACTTACACTTCCTGGCAATTGCGCATATTTGCACAATTGTTGCATGGCAATTAAAAAAAATGTAATGTGCTTAAATTATTTAGCAACAGCTGTGTCGAATTATACTCTTAAAGTGCCTTCAACCTGCCAACAAGTAAACAGTCAACAATCAACAACAAAGACAAATTGCTTTAAAAGCGTATGGCGTACGCCATGTTGTTTACGTTACGTATCGATATCAGTTGTGTAATCGATAAAGGAAGGGTTAAGCCAGGCTTAACGCAAATAGTGCTGCTGCATGTTTTTACCGCAGCCCTGGCAGCGGTTACTGTTGTTGTTGTTATTGCTGAGTTATTAGCATTATTTATACATTATCCATTGTCCGTGAAATGTATCTGATTAGCTGAAAGCATCGTGTAATTTAAGCACACAAAAGCAAAAAGGACTCCGGCTTGTTATTTTCGCTTTGCTTTGTATACACTTGAGTATTTTATTAGGAAAATAATTTTTTACAAGCAACAACTTCAAAAGCATTTTGACGCCTACCCTAAAACAAAAACTCCTTAAGAATTTTCAGTGGAAATGTCAAAGGAAAAATTTTTAAATGAGAACCTTGCAGACAAATAATCTTTGCCAATACCGCGCAATTTGAGGTTAGGTTTATCCGCTTGCTCTCAAAGTTCAATGTGCGGAGTTCAGAGCACTTGACAAATGCAAACGAATTGCTCATATACTCTTTGGTGTCAAGAAACTGTAAAACGTAAGCTACGCAACAAACATTACAACAAATTAAAATAGCAATTAAAAAGTACTTAAGATTGAATTCACTGCCTGCTGTTCGAGGCTCAAGGCATTAACGCATTTTTCCATCAAGATCGTCAGACTTGACTAGTTGAAATCATTTTGTTCATTTTTTTACTCAACAATTTGCATTTTGCATAATTCTGGTTTAACGAACTTTGACCTAGGCCAAAAGAGGGTGGCAGTATAGAAATGTTGCGCAGCTTTAAGGTAGAACCACCCCCATGCTACTCGCCTCCTTGCTCTAGTTGCTTTTGCACAATGTCTGCGTTGACAATAAAAGTTTTGTTTGCCGTAGAAGGGCGTCCCTTTAGCTTGTTAGCTGCTATCTTTCTAAAAATAAAAATACATATAAGCATATAAATGTTACATATGTGCGTATGTATAATATTTATGACACACATTTGTGGACAACAGCAATGCGTACAATTGTGTCAAGTGTGAATTAGCATAAATCTCCAAAAATCGTTGGGCTTTAACTTCGCTTTGCTCATTGCTTGATTACAAATTAATTATAGGATATCAATGCACCTCATTTCGATTATTTTTTCTCATTTACATGCAATGAGTGAATTAATAAAATAACTAGATGAACTAAATCTGCAACGCAAATGATGTGAGCTCTGGTGTGAAATTTTCACGTGACAGATTTCGGATAGAACATATTATATCGTAAATCATTTTTTCCAAAGTGCTAAAGAGTCAAGCAAATATTCAGCGAAGACGCACGACACTCTACTTAATTGAAGAGCTAATCATGTTGTTGAGCGGGCAGTTTTTACACTATATAGTATATAGTATTTGCTGATGTCATCTAACACTAAATTTAATTAAAAATTCCTCAAGAGTTGTACGCACGGCATACGGGCGAAAATAAATTATATATGAAGTTGCTTATATACATTTGAATCTCAAAGGGAGTCAGAGAAGAGCGCTTATATGTATACATATTTAGGCTTGCTTATAATAAAGTCACATGAAATTGTGGGTCAGCCACGAAAACATGTCTCAGTTGTAAATTAATTGTAACACGGCCTCTCATTAAAGTTGATTGGACCTCAACAAGCAATGCTGTTGTTGACTAATTTGCGCTGACTAAACGCCTGTATAGTAAATTATTATATTTGCATGCCTGGTGCTAAAAGTTAGTAGTTAAAATTTAAAAATGTTGTCCAAAATTATCAAGTGAAGCTTAAGCTCATTAAATATCTAATAAGACCACAAACAGTTGCTTCCCTTTATTTGGATATTAATTACGAGAATATAATACAATAAATTCTGTCTCTTGTGGTCCGAGCTGGCAAACGTCAATCTGTACGCCACAGGCAAAGCTTATCGCACTCACGCACCATTTGTCTACTGTAATTCTTCTAATTATTTGGCTTATATATCCACAGTAAAAATTACCGTTGCTTCCTCATCGTCATCATCATCTTCATCGGCAGCCTCCAGGCGTTGCTCCAACTTATCGCTGCTGTTCCTGTTACTTCCTTGCACTCCCTGTCTATGGCCAAGACCCTGACCATGACCATTGCCAACTTGGCTTTTATTACCAATGCCGCCAGTGTCTGTGAGCATAATGTTAGGCAAAACCGGAAGCGCGACGTTCGGCACGCTAAGTTAAGCGTCACTTAGGAGCAACATTTCAATAAATGGCGGCACTTTCACTGCAGCTAAACATAAACTGGGGCACAAACAAACAAACGCTGCACACAGCTGTGGCAGTGACTGCGACAGCGACAGCGACGTTCTAAAATTGGTTTAATGCCTTTTTAATTTAGCGAAATGTTTGAGATTTTTTGCCAATTTGCAAATTATAAACAGCTGAGTAGGCTGCGTATGCTTGATGGAATTAAACACACGCCGCTTAGGCTGTTAATTATTTTCACAATTTAATTTCAATTAATTTGCATTTTATTGGACCGAGCGGTTTGCTTTACTTTAACATTGTTTGCAAGATTTTTAAAACAATTTCATCAAATATTCGCTTGAACATTTTTCACGGTTTCTTTACAGCCAGAATCAGGACAACACTTGCGTACACTGAGGTCGGCCATAAAGGCGCCCAAAATTGCTATATGCATAACGAAACGGCAAGCGCTCTGTGTAAATTTTGTTTCGTACTGGCGCTCACCCAATTCGCAACTGATTTGCCAAAAACCCGCTAAAAAAGCTTCGTATTTGCTTCGGCTTTCCTTGCGCGCTTGCGAGGGTGAAAAGCTTTCACCCGCACATAAGCAAACAGGCAAACTTACTTTCATTTGGGGCTAACTGAAGCTAAAGCTCTGCATGCCAGCAAAAGCAGCTGTTGCGCCGCTTAGCTTCAGGCAACTTTTGTTATCCTTGTTGAAGGTTAATTTTAGCTTTGCTTGCTTGCGCATTGCACTGCGACGGAGTTTCAGCTTGCGTGGCCGTTACTAATAGCATTGCCAATGCATCAAGATTGAAAATCATAGGAAATTGTAATTTTATTATTCATTTCTGACGCACGGTGTCAGTGCGTACTAAGCGCAGACAACCATAAAAACAAAATAAAAGTCAATGCGCTGTCAACATGTCCTTGAAATCAACCTCAGCAGTTTAACTCTAGCCAAAGTTCGCCTCATTTTTCGCTAATTTATTTCCTTAGTTACAATTATCAGTAGAAGCGTGCTAATGAAAAAATATACAAGTTACCGCTAGCCACGTGCCACAAAACAAATTAGTGAATAATTTGTTGTTGTTGTGTTGTTGTTAGTACATGCTGATTACTCATACGCCACGTGTCCCATCCAAAACTCAAAGCAAAGCATGTTTACAATGTTAACAACTTTCTTTTTAACAACAAAAGTTGCAAGACACTTAATGAGTTTAGAGAATATTGTTGTTTGTTATTGTTTGCCTGCATGTTGCGTGGCGTATGCATAACTTTGTGTGGTTCAAGCCGCATTCAATTATTAGTTTAAACTCACACGACAAGGAATAACGCTTAACTGCGTCATAGCCTTGAGTAACTGTTAGCTGATTTGAGTGCTCAATTGAAACCATAAACTGCAACAACGCAATAAACAAAGTTGCAGCAATAAATTTAGTCTAGTTAACAAAAAAAAAACTTTGAAGGGCATTTTCTTAGGGCTTCAATTTGGTTAGAACTGCCTCGCTTTGAGTTTTGTAATATATTTCAAAGCTAAGATGATGTTTAAAGAATATTTATATTTTTATTTTAATCCAGCACAATACCTGCACTTTAAGTAACACTATCCTTATCTCCACTTTGCCACACTTGGGCAGCTCAGCTGGCAGCTCAGTCTGCTTGTTGCTGGCTTCCTCTATTGACAGACGGCGTTCATTGTTGCCTATGGGGCCCATTAAACTGGCATCGGGGTGTATGAAGCTCATTTTATTTTAATTGTTTTATCTTAATGGTAATTGTTGTAATTCACTTCACGCGTTCAACTATCTGCGCATAAAAATTATTCGCCATGTTGTGTAATTCTTTAGTTTATAATATGCTGCACCTTACATAATCAACAGTCAACAGCAATGCTGTCGGTGCAAATGGCAAGTGTTAATGCTAATTTACAAGCAGTCGATGGCAAATCAAAATGATTAAATGTTTGCCACAAATCAAGTAAAAATCTTAAACACACAAACGCCCGCAGCGCTTGAGGCGCACTGAGGCAACAACAAGGCAAGCGAGCAAGGGCTGTGTCTTTCAACATTTGTTAGCTGCTGCTGTTGTTGGCCAAGAGTGAGTGGCAAGTGTCTCGATTTCCGCTTTTGCTCAGAAGGAAGAGCACGAGAGCTACAAGTGTATTATTTATAGCTGCGACCAAACACATACACGACCCAACAACAAGCAACAAGCATGCAAAACTACAAATCAATCTGCAACAGTTTTCACTGCCGCGGCTGCTGCCCGCAACCTTTAATTTAACTTCCGTTCTCCCTGCTCAGAGCACGCAGTCAAGTCAAGTTCAAGTTTGGCTAGCCAATGACCACTAGCAGCCATAGATAGGTATGAATAAGAGCAAGCACACTGGTACAGAAAGCATTATTTCTCAGCCAAAACTACTACTACACACACATCTACATATGTATGAGGGTGAAGAGCATATCTCTTTGTCTTTGTCTGGGAACATCAATTGAATTTGGCGCTTGCCAAAAAAAAAAAAAATTATAATAAAAGCAAAAGCAAATGCCAAAATAAATACGTACGTACTAGCGATAGAACAAGACAGAAAACACTCATACGCCGTGTCGGCCAACAAATTCTTTTAATTCGTTTCATTTCACTTGGTTGCGTTTGTTTAAGTGTTTTGTTTTTTCTTGTTTCATATTATTATTATTTTCAATACTTTGCTTTGCCACAACTGTCAGCTTATTTGCTTTTGTATATGAAATTATCACATCAGCTGGCACAAAGCTGAAACCTTTTTTAGCAAACTCGTAATAAACCCAACACGTTCACCGCCGCACGTTTTACACTTGATTTAGCTTACATCGTTACTTAAATTAGTGATTAATTATACCGATAAAACCATAAAATAATTTCAAGTGAAGTGTGCGGTGAAAAGGATAAATTAAATACAAGTTTAGTTTAGTTTTTTATATTGCACATTTTTAATTATAAACATACAAACTTATATATACGCATAAGTATGTAAGCTTGCTGATATGTTCGTAGTATTTAAGAAACTCCAACTTTATTATTATTATTAATCATACTTATTTGCATAATTCTTAATTTATTGGAAAAGCGCCAACTTGTCACGTGCTAAATGTTGGTATTTTTTGAATGCTAAAAAAACTAAAATTAGACTTTTAATAATTTATTAAAGTGTAAGTGGTCGTCATTAAATTTTATGTACATTGGGCTACCGTGTTTCCCATCAGCATTTTAGTTACACTGACCCCGGCTGAACTGAGTACAAAACACGTTTGCTTGTTCTCATTGCACATTTATTAAATAATAATGGAAAGAGGCAACAAGATTGAGAGTGAGACTGAGCAGAAAAAAAGTAAACTATATGTGCGCGCCTTTTTATCTTATTAATTTAATGCATAATTCATTTGTTTCTATTCTCGCCTCATTGCATTAAAGTTGTGTGTAAATTGCCACCGATTTCATTTTTTATTTGTATATTTCCCCATGAAATCTGTAATTTCCCACACATAGCGCTCTAATAATTAACTAGAAGACTCATAGTATCTATGACTAGACGAACAATTGCATAAATAACTACGTATAGAATATTAAATACGTTTAACCACAAAATGAATTGTAGTTGCAAAAAGTCATGAAATTAGAAATACAACAAGAGTTTAAAATAAGAAGTAAAGCATTTGTAAGCCAATATTTAATTGGTTAGGTTTTTTTTTCATTGTCACTCGTATATTCAATATCTATAAGCCACTGAACTCTTTTAAACTTACCTATAAAATTCCTAGTAATACTGCTTGCAGCACTGTTATCCGATTAGGATACATTTACTATTCTTGTTATCATATTGCTTGTGAAAACTTAGACACTTGCTGCACTGAACAAATAATACAATATCAGGCTTTCGCATTTATCCTTTAAGCCTTGCACTCAATATTTTATGGAAACCGTAAATTTAAGAGCTTAGTGTGCTCGCAATGATCAGAAAACGGATACTGATCGCAATCGTGCCTAGCTTGTTTTCTTTTCACTTTATTCAAGGTGCCAAAAAATTAAACTCAAAACTCTAGTAGTTTCTACACACATATACACAATCACATAGACAGTTTGGCACAATGTCACCAACTGGCATGAAAAGCAATATATGATAACTTCATATATATATTAAGCAAATATTTATGTTAACAAACAGCGAATTAAAAGAACTGCGAATACAGCGCGCTTATTTGCTTTGAGAATTTAGCGCTTGTTGCGAAATGTAAATCATTTTTTAAACTAAAACTTAAACCGCACACGCCAACCTGCAGCAGCAGTAAACAGACCTAGACAATCGGCCGATCGACGATTAACGATCACGATAAGTAACGGACAGGTTCTCGTTGTCTTCCTCTTTTTCTCAAGCGCTGTTGGTAACGAGCATGGAAATTTTCACGACGAGCATGTATCATTAATTCACACATTACGTTGGTTATTATTTAGTTATATGTACTTAAACTAATTTAATTGTCAACCCTAAAAAGCCAATTCTAATTATTTTTCATTTGTTGTTTTAGCTTATACTAATATTGTGCTCTTTTGTTTTCAACCAAAACGATATCATATGATACATTTGATTATCATTTATAGGCTAACTCAATAATTTAGTAAGAACGTGCTTTTAAACAAACATGAATTTGAAAAAATATCACGTTTTTGTGCACGCTGGTAGAATTAATAAATAAATAAAGATGTCTCTTGTTTTTAAATGTCATCCATATTTGATGATACATTTGAGCTGCAGAACTAAAATTAATTTTTAAGTCATTTTTATTTTGCATGAGTGTTTACTGTGTTGATTGCAGATTCCTTTAAATAATTTAAGTACACTCCTCATATTATCATATTGATATTTTAATTTGATCACACATCGGTATCATGGGCACGCTATCAAATTTACGCTAATTACTTGTGACGATTATTTTTGCCAACTTGTCACTAAATAACAACGCAACAATGACAAATGTAAATAAAAGCAGAATCAGTCATCATAATAATATATTGTGCGATTAGCCTTGTTATTGAACCCGTTGGCTGTTGATTTGATTTTTTCGCATCTGTCAACTAAGTGACGCCATCTACAACAATGATTAAGAAAACAGGTGACAAAATTTTTCCAAAAAAATATAAAACTTTGTGCTCTCTTTGCACCATTTTGCTATTTAATTTGCCATTCCGCTAATTTAATTAAGTTATGTGTTTTTGTTTACATTTTGTATTGTTATACAATATTAACGTGTGCATTTCGCGTATCCTTTTTTATTCACTCCCTGTTTTCGTCTTTTTCCAAAGAATTTTGTTTAAAAACTGATTCGTATCCAGGGTGCAGCAACGGTAATTTTGCTAATGGTCTTTCCGAGTAATTATCTCGCATCGCTAAATGCAAAAGACCAAAATGTACACATATACATATATTCGTATTACAACTATAAAATTTTACAAAGATTTTTTAACTTACATTTATAGTTGGGATTCCGCAAGAAGGTATAATTGTGGTATCTAAATTTCGCCTTGGGCTTCCGCATTGAGATACTGCAAATTGCTGTACATATTATAAAAAGGAATAATGCAATCTTCACTGATGAAAGCATTATAATTGACTAAAAATTAAATGTGGCAGACTGTACCAATTATAATTGAGCGAAACGCATTGATTTACTTCGGTATATATTTAATTAATTTAAGTTAAAGCATCACTATTTCCATAAATTAGTTAGTTGGTTACTGATAATGTTACAGCTGCCAAGGTATTGAATAAATTCCAAAATATTGTACATGTTTAACTCGCGTTCTAAAATGAAACTGCTGTAATTGTATACCCAAGTACTACTTCTGTTACTGAAGAAAAAAAATACAAATTTGTTCACTTAAAACAAAGCAAAGCGTTGCGAATTTGAAATTAGTCATTTTAAATGGATATAGAATTTTTGTAAAATTAAGCAATAAGCTCTAAAGTTTTAGCATATATCATATTAAAAATACTTTGAAAGCGCGCTATCTCTTAAAAAGTATTTACTAAATAAACTCATTAAATATGATGTATAATTTGTCAAATGTATCTACGAGAAATGTTTTGCTGTTATATATCAACAAGCTCTTGTCAGAGAGCAAAAGTCGCCAGATTTGACGGGTAAATGCAAACTTGGCAACTCTGCCCAGCTCGGATACGAAAATAGGGCCACACTTCAAAATTAGTCGCGTCAAGTTAAGTATAAAATTGCAGAAATAAGCGAATAAAGTAGCATGCCGCCCACGATAAACAATTCGGGGGTGAATAACTCAACCGAAAAGCGACCGCAGCGGCAAACAGAGCGAAAGTAAGTTGTACAGCCTTAATTTTCACTTCGTAATTCAAAACTACATGTACATATGGGTACGCATTTAAAACTAGATCTGAAATCATCTGCCGTGTAAAATACGGAAACAATTTGCCAGACATACCCTTCGATCTGAAGTTCCTGCAGTATCCGTTTGACGGCAATCGCTTTGTGCAGTATAACCCGACCTCGCTGGAACGTAACTTTAAATACGATGTGCTGACGGAGCATGATCTTGGCGTCACCGTGGATCTGATCAATCGAGAACTATATCAGGCGGATCATGTGTCTCAGCTGGATCCTGCGGATGAGAAATTGCTAGAGGAAGAGACCTTGACACCAACGGATTCGGTGCGTTCGCGCCAGCACTCGCGCACAGTGTCCTGGTTGCGTAAGTCAGAGTATATATCGACTGAGCAAACGCGCTTCCAGCCGCAGAATCTGGAGAACATTGAGGCCAAGGTTGGTTATAATGTGAAGAAGTCGCTGCGTGAAGAGACACTATACCTGGATCGCGATGCCCAAATCAAGGCTATTGAAAAGACATTCAGCGACACAAAGGGCGAAATAACCAAGCACTATTCCAAGCCGAATGTGGTTCCAGTGGAAGTGCTGCCCATATTCCCCGATTTCACCAACTGGAAGTACCCATGTGCACAGGTTATATTTGATAGCGATCCAGCGCCGCAGGGTAAAAATGTGCCTGCTCAGATGGAGGAAATGTCACAGGCCATGATACGTGGTGTTATGGACGAAAGTGGTGAGCAGTTTGTTGCTTACTTTTTGCCCACAGAGACTACGCTGGAGAAGCGCCGTACCGACTTTGTAGCCGGCGAACTCTACAAAGAAGAAGAGGAATATGAATACAAAATTGCTCGAGAATATAACTGGAATGTCAAGACAAAGGCCTCCAAGGGTTACGAAGAAAATTACTTCTTTGTCATGCGTCCCGATGGTATCTACTACAACGAACTGGAGACGCGTGTGCGACTTAACAAACGACGTGTCAAACTGGGCCAGCAACCCAACAATACGAAGCTGGTGAGTAAAGCATTCTAAGAATTTAACGTATTTGATTAATATTATGCCAATACCCACAGGTGGTTAAACATCGCCCGCTGGATGCCATGGAGCATCGCATGCAGCGATACAGAGAGCGTCAGCTGGAGGTGCCTGGCGAGGAGGAGGAAGAAGATGAGCAAATGGAACTGGATGAGGAAAAAACTCAAAAGACAGTAGAAAAGGATCAATCAACCGCCGCCGATAAGTCAAAAACCATTGCTGAGGAAGAGTCAACTGCTGCTGGATCTACGCCCTCAGCATCTGCACAGGAGTTACGCGAGCGGCAATCACGATCTCGCACACGTTCTGGGGGATCGCGCTCACGCACCCGCAGTCGCAGTGGCAGTGGCTCTCGCAGTCGCTCCAGTTCAGGCAGCGGCAGTGGTTCACGTGCTAGTAGTCGCTCCAAATCCGGCACACGTTCACGTAGCGGCTCACGCTCGCGCTCCTATACGCCCGCCGGCTCGCATAAATCGCGTAGTCGCAGTCGGACACGCAGCCCAACGAAATCGTCACGATCAAGATCGAAATCCAAGTCAAAATCTAAATCGCGTAGTCGCAGTCGCAGTGCCTCTGGTTCACGCTCAGGATCTGCATCGCGTTCGCCCAGCCGCTCACGAACCGGCTCTCCTAGTGGTTCTGGCTCTGGTTCAGGCTCTAGCTCTGGCAGCGGCTCGGACGAGGAGTAAACGACCCAATTTTCAACATAAATTTTTATATCATAATTAAAAACAAACTGTACAAAAACAAAAAAGAATAAATAACACATTTTAGCAGCTACGTGGCGTCCATGAGATAACGTTGAAAGAGCTCGCCATCAGAGCTGGGCTGATCCGTGGGCTGCAAATGCAGATTCTGCAGCTGTTGCAGTGGCGAGCTGCTTCCCTCAAAGTGCACGCCGCTATCCAACAACACGGCCTGCGGCTGCAGTGGCTCCATACCACATAAGCCAAGTTTTTCGCAGCTCTCAACCACAATGTCGTCAATGGTCTGTGACAGCAGCGCCTCCTGTTCCCCGCCGTTAACAACCGTGCTGGCTGAGGACTGCTCTAAATGCGGTTGATGCACCTCAGCATTTGATTCCAGCAATGCATCGATAAGCTGCTCCGGTGTCTGTATAT
Source organism: Drosophila busckii (assembly GCF_011750605.1). NCBI lineage: Eukaryota > Metazoa > Arthropoda > Insecta > Diptera > Drosophilidae > Drosophila > Drosophila busckii. Next base: position 11,245,565 of record NC_046607.1, read on the forward strand.
TGTCTGTGCTATCCTTGCTGGCGGTGCATTTGTGGGTGCGTAGTGACACCTTATATCGAAACGTCTTCTGGCACTGCTCGCACTTGTACGGCATGACGCCCGTGTGGATGCGTGTGTGCACCAGAAAGGACACGCGTTGTCGAAAGCATTTACCTAAGGCACATAAGGAGATAAGTTCGGTGCTGTAATATTTCTCTTTTGATAAACTCACCACACAGTTCGCACTTGAAGGGTTTCTCGCCGCTGTGGATGCGCTGGTGATTGTGAAGCGTCGATAGCTCCTTGAAGGCCCGTCCACATATGTTGCAGGCGTGCGGCTTCACCTCGCTGTGATAGAGTAAATGCTTGTGATAGGATTGCTGAAAGGTAAAGGTGCGCGCACAGTACTGACAGGTGTAGGGCATCTCGCCCGTATGCAGTCGCTTGTGCTTCTTCAAAAAGTATTTGGTGGTGAAAAGCTTGGCGCAGACATCGCATTCCCAGTTCTTGGGCGCGCTCCCGTACTCCTCCGCTGCGCTAGTCTGTTCCTGCCGCAGCATGCATATGGCACCGCTCAGGGCATAAGGTTGACTGTTGCTGCTGCTGGTGGTCACTGCTTGGCCATTGGTCGCCGCAGTTGCCTCCTTGTGGCGTATGCGATCGCAAATGCTTATCTTGGGTGTGGGGCTAATGACATGCCCATTGGCGCTGTTGTTGTTGTTATTACTGCTGCTGCTGCTGCTGTTATTACTGTTGATAGTGCTGCTGGTGCCCACGGCATGCAGCACCTTGAGATGTACACGCAGCGAGCCCTTCATGCGAAACGTCTTGGAGCACAAATGACATTTATAGGGCTCTTGCTCACGTCCCAAGGGCAGTTCCATGCTCTCCGCATTCTCATGCACCAGCCGTATATGTATATCACGCAACTCCTCGTTGCGAAAATTGAACTCACAAATGTCACAACGAGCTGGAGTTGGTGGCGGCACTGCCACCATGGGCTCCACTTGGGTTTTGGCACGCGACTTTTTTCCACGTCGCTTTGCAACAGCAGGCGCACTAGGCAGGTTGCTGGTGATGGCTGCTGATGAGCTGACTGTCTGATCCACAGCAACTGTGGTTGTAGTTGTTGGCGGTGCTGTTTTCTCCTCTGGCGTACTCATCAGGCTGGTGTGGCTAAACAAATGTATCGTTAGCTTATCCAATCCCAGAAACAACTCCTTACAGTTGGGAAACGGACAGGCCAGCGGTCCATTTGCTGCCTTGATGAGGCGCTGCTGCAGTGCTTCAATGCTGTTGAAACTGGGCACTGTACACAATGGACACAACACCGATTTGGCGCACATGACAAACTTTAGATCACTTTAACTAAATTTATTTAACAAATGCGTTGATTTTTTGTGGAAATTGCAGCATGCCTGACCGACAAAACTGGCAATCTAAAATTTTCTTATTCAGAAACTTGTTTCTAAAAATACTTGCAACGAAAAAATATTGAAAAATTAGCTTCGCCGCCGTCACAGCCACAGTGAGCAGACGACGTTGCCTCTGTGTGTTGTCTGGGCCGAATTCTCGAAAATCATGAAAATATTGCTCTAAGGCCGGTGAGAAATTAATTTGAAAATTCGATTTCGAAAAACAAAGTAACATGAAATAGTCGCAAAAAGCAGCTGGCATGAAAATATATATAGTATACTTGTCTGTCAGCCTTAAAAGCTTTGTTGTGGCATCTAAAGGGGCAGCTGACTATTAGCCCTGTTTAGATATATTACATACTGCAATATGCTTTTAAATTGAAATAAATCTGACCAAATGTAGAGCATAGAGCATATACTTTGAACTATAGGGTAGTCATAATTAAATTAAAATAAATTCAATTTTATAATCGTTTATAGTATCCTAATTTTAACAATGCTTAAAAATTAAATAAATACAGTAAGAAAAGAGTTTAAAACGTCTATCTTAGAAAATAAAATATTGGAAGATAAATTAATCTTGTTTTAAAACCTATAAATAAATATTCAGGAACTTAACAAAAATAAATTTCCAGGGTACTTTTTAGTTGCATATAGTCTTGTCTCTATTTTTATGTGTATATTTATATAGAATACATAATATATATATATTAGTTCAAACTGTCTTTCTCTCTCTCTCTCTCTCTGCCTTTTGCTACGGCTCTCTTTAGTCAGCATTCTGTTTAGTTTTCTATTTTTAATGTTCTGATTTCAAGTATTGGTTTTACGTGTTTCTCTTATTTGTAAACATCTCGTTGGCAAAGGCACGTGTATATCTGTTGATTATTGTTAAAACAGCAAGTGCAAGTCGATTGTTGCAAAAAAGATAAAACTATCAGAGCTCATTTCTTTTTGTTGGGAAAATCGAGCGAGACAACGCTTATGCGTGCCGAGATGGTGTCCTCCTTGCCCAAACTTATATCCGACATGGAAGAGCGTGTGCTATAGCCTATGTTGGAAACAAAAAATAAATTAGGCAAGCATAATTTTTACATGAGCTGCTGTTTGCTTACCTCGCACTGAGGCAATAGAGCCGCAGTCTTGAGAAGAAGATGACATGCTTTTAAAGGACAAGCAGCTGCGAGCTGGCTTCAAATGTTGCGGCAGCTTTAGACCCTTCCGGAGCATAAAGTGTATAATCTCGGCGCCATCTTCATCGGCTGTAGCCATTTCAGCTAGTATATTTAAGGACTTTCGGTTGCGCGTCTCTAGATCCTGCAGGTTTAGCTCACGTTCGAATTGAGCCAAATAGTCCTCGCTAATAGGCATTTGCTTGATTTCCTTAATGAGGTAATTTATCTCTCGATTGGCGCGATCTAATTTTGATTTCTGTTCATCCAGCTCCTTTTGCAGCTTTGCGAGTGTCTCCGTGTCCTCGGCCACCTTTTGTTTATCCAACTCAAGCTGTTTAACCAACTCCTCCTGCTGCAACCGCTGCTCCTCTTGCTTAGTTTCATAATGATGAGCCTTGCAACGCAGCACCTTCAACTTACGCAAGGCAGTGCAGTAGCTTTCCTGCACCTTTTTTAGCTCCTCCTCGGCGCGTTGTTCATCTGGATTTTGAAAATGATTAAAATAATTTAATAATAAATTAAGCAAAAAAAAATTTATGAAACTCTCTAACCAAAAATAACATTTTTTAAATTAAAGTTTATAGCATATTGTATTTTAGAAAAGTGTTCAACCATGAGCAAGCTTTTTAGAGTAAGCTCTTTAAGAAAATAGAGTTGAATAATACATATAGACCTTGAAATCAGAAAAATATTCCTTATAAGAACAGCTAAAAAGAGGATTAGGCCCAGAGATTTGTCAGAGATCTAATCACTAATGCGAAAGAGTGTAAGGGTAACAAAAATTCTAATGGTTGCACGACACAACAAGCGTATTAAAGTTGCATACTAAATTTGGTTGCTCTAGCTCTTATAGATAGACAGACGGACATTGCTATATCGATCAAGAATATATATACTCTTTTTTAAAAATTCATAATTTCCCCATTTTTTAAAAAAATTTGAAAGCGTATAAAAATTAATGGAAGAAGAAACTTTACCTCTAGAGCTGTCGTCGTAAGATTTTAGATTTTTACGATATTTATCATTTGACTTATCGAATTGACGCAGCGTATTCTCCAGCGCAATAACCTCGTTCTCGGCCTTGAGCACCTTCTTATTGAGCGCGTCACCCTCATCAGCCAACAGCTGACGCTCCTGGGCATTCTCCACTTTCAGCTGTGTGGCAGTAATGATGGTGCCATCGTCATTGACGCCCAGCAGCGCAGCTGTGAGCTCATAACGTGCACGCATGGCGGCAATATGTTTCTTGCGCTCGCCAAGATCAGCGCGCAGTGTGCTAATCTCTTCATTGAGATGCTTCCGCTTTAGCAACAATATTTCCTGTTGACTCCTGAGCTCAACGAAGCGATCCTTGATGACACGCTGAAACGCTAGACGATGCTGATTTAGATCATAGTTGCCCTTGTCGCAGCTATCGATAACATTCTGTAGATCGCAGCAGCGCATCTTGATGAGACTCAGCTCAACAATGAGCTCGGAATTGTTGTACCGCGTAAGACGCACACGTTTGATGGTGCCTTCGCAGTAAACTTGCGCTTCCTTGATCTTGAACTTGACAACCTCCAGCTCTTTAGCATCCTGATTATAAACTTGGACCATGGCATTCATGCTGTAGTTGAGCTTCTTGTTTTGCGCCTCCGTGGAGGCCATGCGTCGCTGAACCTTGGTATACTGTTGCTCCAGTTCGGCGAGTATCACCTGATTGCGTTCTTCCGTTTCCGGATCAAACATCTTACCACGCAACTCGGCTAGACGTCGCTCACCCTGCAGATACTTAAAGGACAGATTGTAGTGTATCTCGGTTTGGCGCTTGAGCTCGTTCTCCACCAGTTTTTGATTGCGTGTGACTGCTAACAGGGTGGACTGTAGCGCGCTGTTCTGTACCATGAACGTGGTTTCCTCATCATGCAATTCGTTGAGCTGTCGCTGGGTGCGATAGAGAAGTTCATTGCAACGTTGCTGCTCCTTGTTAAGCTGCAGCAGCGCCTGCTGTTCACCCTCCATCATCTCGTCCAGTATTTGCAAACGCTGATTGGCGTCCATGGCCTTGTTTTCCATTGACTTGAGGCGTGCTTCAACCTGCTGCAACACCGCCTCAAAGTTTTCTATTTCCGTTACCTTGGCATCGCGCTCGCCCAGCAGCTTGCGATTTTCCAGACGCCTACAATGCACCATGTTGGACAAGTTTTCCAGCTCCTGGCGCAGCGCCAATATCTCACGCTCCTTGAGCAACGATGCATCGATGAGACGTTGTATTTCATTTTTCATTTCCGAAGTTTCAGCATTGAGCGCTTCTATGGCCTGCTCCACCATGTGATTGTTATCTATCACATCGTTGAGGTTTTCGTTGCAAATGCGATAGTTGGCCGCCATAACGTCCGCATGCTCTTGCAGCTGCACTAACTCCTCTTCGCTATGTTGTATATCCTGCTCCCGCTGCGTCATCTGTTGAACCGCTTGCTTCCAGGTCTCCACCATTTGACGGCGCTCCAAGTGCGCCGCGCGATACAGACAGGCCGTGCGCTCTAAATTCTTTTCCAGCGTATTTTGCTCATCGTATAGCTGAACAATTAGCTTGCGTCGCTTGTCAATGTCCGCTTGGAGTAACTGACGGCGCGTGTTTAGCTCGCGCGCTTTTTGCTGATCATCCTGGTAGTAGGCATCTATAAGTTGATAGCCCTTATTCCCGTCTTCCATAGCATCTGCCCATTCCACTAAACTGGACTTGGCCGTCTTGATGCGCTTGGTCAGCTCATCGATTTCTTTTTTATTCTTGTTTAGCTTTAGCTGAGTATGCTCTGCATATTCCGTATACTCAGCCAGCTCTTTTTGATTCTTGCGCAAGTCCTCTTTCAGCTTATTACGTTCCAGTATAACAAGCTGCGTGCGATGTGCCTCCTTCAGCACATCGTTCTTCACCGAGTTGAAAAAGGTCTGGGCGCAGATAAATTTAAAAATTATATTTGATTTCTTTAGGCATTCATCTTGATATCTCACCACTTACAATATTCTGCTGCAGCGTGCCCTCGATGTTACGCTTGTGCCGTTCAATGGTCTTGTTGCGCTCGTCCAGTGCTATGATCTTTTGCTGGAGCTCAAATTTATCTGCACGCATACCCACCATATCCTGCAGTATTGCAAGATTCTCTGCATTGGCCATGGGTATATCGGCATCCACTGTCCAGCCCATGCTGCGCATAGCCTCCAGCTTGAACTCGTCCAGTGACTGGCTCTTCATATCGTCCGTTTTATTCGTGTTGCCGACCATTTTGTAGAAACTATTTTCTTAATTTCAGCAACAGTCTATTCAGTTTGTTAAATAAAAGTTGTATATGATTTTTATAGTTTGAAATTAATAAATATAGAAAACTTGACTTGATTACCATAAGCTTGTCAATGGCAACCGACAAACTTGTTCGGCTTGTGCTTTTGTGTCCTTGGCAACGACAGTTTGATGTTTGTTTACCTTGAGGATGAAGTCCTGTAGTTTTTGTTTTCAATTTAAACGCTGCATGGACATACAGTAGTCTAATAATTAAACAATCACGTCAACAATCACGCACTTCCTATCTTTCAACTAACTGAATTGACTCCTGTCAATCTGTTTAAGCACCAAGACAGAACAAACGAACGTTAAGAAAAAGCTTTTTTTTAATAATATTTCATTTAATTTCTTTTATTTGTTTGTTGATTTTCTTTTGTTGTTGTTATTAATATAATCGTAATATTACATAGATATCTTGTAACTATATTATTTTATGTTAATATTAATGCTAGGCTTTTTCATGTCAACTTTTATTTGCATTTGCGTTGTTTTTTTTTTTTTTTTGTTTTTGTTAATTAGTAAGTATAACTATTATAATCGTAAACGCGTAAATTCACCACACGAGAATCAGTACTGCAAAAATGTTTATTCACTTTGTATACATCAAAATGAATACAGATCGATTTCGCAATAGATTAGAATAGCTTTGTTTAAACAACACAAAAAAATGTTTATACTCTCTCAATAAAATACAGTTCAAGTTATTTGTTTAGTTATGCAAGTAGTACATAGTAGATATTATATAAACATGTGAGCTAATCCCTAGACAACTCTATTCAATATTGTATGAAATGTTTTCAAACAATCGAAATATGATTATTTTTAATTCTTCCTTTTATTTGCCCCGGCTTGTGGCTTGGCTTTAGCTATGAGACGATTAACACAGCTTGTAAATTACTTGCTTAAGAGGCATGATAATAGATACATTTATTATGCATTAAATTGTAATTTTATTTATATATATATATTAATATTTTTCTTGCTTTTTGATATTTTACTTTTTATATAAATTTAAATTTCAAGGGTGGGCGTTCATTTTCTTTGAATCCATTTCATTTCTATGCTTTTGCTTAACTGCGAAATTTGATGTTTGTGTTTATAAGTAAAGGTTTTGGGGTTTGACGCATATTATTATCTTAAATAACTATATATATATATATAAACGTTATATGCGTTACCATTGGATACACATTGTTTGCTTATGAATATACAAAATTCAGTTTTATAGCTCATTTCAAGTGCCACCAGCAAATGTGTTCTTTTTTACATAACAAAAAAAATTAATAACAAAAACTGTGTCCCTTAACACATTTGGCAGCTACAGCAAAATTGACAACTAACAAATCATAACATAATTCATAAATTAAAAACCGTACACTTACAGTTTGTTTATAGTTCGTTTCCTGCTTTTTAATGCGCTTTACTGTTAAATTTATTAAATAACATTTTAATGTACGTGTGTGTGTGTGTTTAGCCTACACAAATGTTCGTGCGTCTTTAGGTATTACCAAAAAAATAATGTGTTTTTCGAAACTATTTTTGTTGTTATGTAAAAGTATTGAAAACAAAAAATAAACTAAGAATTCAACTGCAAAATTAATTAGAAGCTATTTTTTTTTCTCCTGTGATGGTTTTTGTTATTGCTGCAGTTTGTCTGTCTGTTAATCTATAGACTGATAGAATATAGGCATTTATGGATTGCATGGTATATATGTATATATATAGATATATAGTTATATTTAGTTTTTTCCTTTCTTTTTTAAGACAGATGGAAGGACATGCTGCCCTCGTTAGCAGCCACTTTCAGTTTCTGCCGCATCACATCACGACTGGAGTAGTCCGGCAACTTTAGATAGTTGACACAGGTCATCACAGATGGTAAATAATCATTGGGATTTTGATTGCCATCGAATGTCTTGCGCACAATGGTCAGTGGCGGAGTGAGCGACTTAAAGCCGCCCGTTGGCAAACGCGGCGATCCAGTCACAAACTGCAAAAATGCGCGCTGCTCATCACGATTATAAGAGGTAAGTATCTCGTATAGATATTGTATGGCCTGAGATTCCTGATGAAAGCCGTGATCGGTGCGACAACTGTCCTGCAGCATTTTGAGATCCCAGCGCTGATGCTGTTCGCTGCCCGAGCCACAAAATACGTACTCCAACTCCTCCGGGTAGAACATGCGCAGGCGAGATATGGGAAACACTGAATCAAAGCCTATAAAAAAAAACAAAGAAAAAACAAATAATAACATTTTGTTTGAATTAATTTCTTGAGATAGTTACCCTCGCGCAGCGACTCGAATTGTTTTTGTACGCCCTCAATCAGGAACCAGTAGGTGACTAACGAGATGTACTGATGCAAGTTATGCACGGTTACGGGCGTATCACGACCACCACGGCATAGTTCAATATTGGCATGTCCGGGCAAAACAAAGTCCAAGCCCAAATCGGCTATAGGGCAACCATCCAAATCCAGCAGCTCCATCTACAACGCAAGCGAAGCGATTTTACCAAATGATACAAAAGTTCATTTGAGTAGTGCTCTTACCTTTTCCTTCTTTTCCATGGCGTCCATGTTGGGATCAGTTTGTATGTACTCACGCTGACGCACTGCATCTTGCAGACGCACCAGCGTATTCTGTACTTCGGGCGCAACGCGCAATAAATCGGCCAGGCCAATTGAATGCTCTTCGCTGACCAGCCAGCGGTAGAATGGCAATGAAAAAGGCAAATCCAACTGCAGACGGCAACATTAATTAATCAATAAGCACTTTTCTAACTTATAATTAGATTACGGTTGTGTTCTACTTACCATGCGACTATCCATAACCGCCTTGGCCATGAATTTGCCCAGAAACTTGAACTTGGTCTTGGTTTTGCTCATCTGCGATGGCTTGAACGATTTGCCCAGCGGCAGTGGGAACAAACCATGCGCTGCATTCACATAGCTAACGCTTGAGGCAGTTACTGTTGTAGTTGTTTGTTGTTCAATGGCGCTGCTATTGAGGTTGCCATCAGCTGTGGCTGTGGCTGACATATCACTAAACTGCTGTGCAATTATCATATTTAAAGCATTATCATTGGAGCCAGCACTGGAAGAGCTGTGCTCCACCACTTGTGGTTGCTGTTGCTGCGATGGCTGCTCCTGTTGCTGATTGCGCAAGGCATGCGTGCGACTGCTGGAGCGGGTAAGATGTGTGGTTGTCGTTGTGGTGGTGCTAACCACAGCCACTGTAGGCTGTGGCTGTGGCTGCTGCTGCTGCTCGCTGGCCGTTTCCAAGGCATCCTCAATATGCAGAATGGTGCTGCTGGACTTGACCACATCCACAATGGTTGCCGAGTTCTGGCGATAGCTATCGCTGCCATTCCACAGGCCGAGATCAGTGCGCTGCAGCTCTGCCGAGACAAGCGCGTAGAACTCCAAAGTGGGTCCTAGGCCAGTACCAACCTCATTTTCATATTGTATTTCCAGCAGTGCCTTGGAGTTGCCAAAGTCTTGCAGTATGTGCTCCGCCTGCTTAAGTAGCTCGGCACGCGAAATTGCACGCTTGCGTCGATCCAGACGCGGCGCCACACGTTCCGACGACTCGGCTGCATTTAGATCCGGCGTGGTGTCTAACAGACGCTGCAACGCGCGATCACGATCAAAGCTCGTGGCATAGAATAGCAAGTGACGCGTCTCAAATGGAAAGAGGAAGGGACAGGCCATGCCGATTTGTGGCAGCCACTGCGGCAGATTGCCTGTCATAATAACCAAGGGATCCTGCAGCTGACGGTTCGCCTTGGCTGTGATTTTCGGATGCACAAACTCCGACTGCGCAATAATATTCTGACGCACCACACAACCATAAAGATGCTCCCAATGGCGATTGAGAGCATGAATCACGCGCAGCATGCACAAAGCATCTAGCGAAGCATCCAGTACAGTGACCACATCCGTGGGCATGCAGCTGCTGAGGAATGGCTTCAGAGGCGACATCATAGTGGGCGCAATCCCTTCATGCCACAGCTCCGTTTTCTTGCGCATAAACTTGAGGCTTGACTTGTGCGACTTTTTGCCACTCGACGTTGCCGCCGACGAGGATGTGGACGAGCACGAGGTGTTGGCCGTCTGCGATGAGCTTGACGTGGCATTGCTGCCATGTCCCGACTGCTGCTGTTGCTTGTGTGTCTGCAGACTGCTGCTGCTGCTGTTGGCCGAAGCACCAGCATGCTGTTGGGCCTCATCCTCCACAGGACGATAATAGATGGTGTGCTGTTGCACCCAGATGCTGCTATTGCCCAGCAGCATCTCCGACTCATTGTCGGTTTCATGCTGTTCATTGACCAGCGGCGAGAACTGCTTTACAGCCTGGTACACGGTCATGTTGTAGGGCAGCACATGCTCGCCAATGAGGAACTGCAGCTTGTGCTTGAAGCCCGATTGGGTCATGACTACAGCTGCGACATTGTCATCCATATCTTCCTCGCTGTCCTCATCCGAATCAGCGCGAATGCCTCCATAGCCACGCACCACCAAATATCGTTCGATGGCCTGCACCATGGCTAGCGGGTCGATCTTAACAGTGCCGCCCTTCCACTGACGCAAATTGTTGCACTGCGGATGACGCTGCAGGTTACACTGGAAAAGCAAGAGAACAAAGAAAAATCATGAGTATAAAATAAAATTTAAGATTGCGATTAGTTAACTACCTTCAACTGATGCGTATTGAAGAAACGCAACGCACTCTGATTACTGCGTCCGCCGGGTCCGCCTTGAAAATCGTGCACCTTGACGGGAAACTGTTCCAGCTGCGTGACACAGCCATTCAGCTTGGCCACAAAGGCGCCAAAAGCCAGCGGCTCAATGGTGGGCAGCTGGCCAACATTCTGCTGCAATGGCTCCAGCGGCAGGCCGGCAAAGACATGCATAAAGCTGCGCAGACGCGCTTCACGCTCCACCAGACCCGACTCGCTGGTCATGTAGTTGAGCATGGCCTTGATTAGCCCCGAATGATTAACCTCAAACGGCGATATATCGCTCTCCAGCAAAATCGTCTTCAGCTCCAACAGGGCATCCAGACAATCATGATAGCTGCCATTGAGCTTCAGCAAAATACTGGACAAGCGCTCTAGCACGCTGGTGCTGGACAAGGAAGTGCTAGCGCTGGCAGCCGATGCGGAGCAGCCACCAGCAGTGGACGTCGCGCCGCCTGCGTTTTCCAGCTCGCGCTTATTGCGTCGCGCCTCCTGCTCCGTATAGCGCTTGACAAAGTCAATGGCCTGCTCACGCACCCATTGACGTGCACGCTCACGATTGGCAGCTGCCATAAGATTTGCATGCGATATGCTTTTGTTAATGCTGGCAGCCACAGCGGCGGCGCTCATGCCTGTTGCGCCATGCTGCGAACTGGCAAAGGCCAGGCCACCCGTGGAGCAGGCGCCGCCCGCAGCAGCGCTGCTGCCATCTTTGCTGAGGCTATGGTGTCCTCCCGGTTGCTGCTGCTGCGCATGCTGTTGATGGTGATGATGATGCGACGCCTGACGTCCCCAGCGTGCAGGATTGAGCGAAGCCAAAAATGAGGATTTCGTGGAGCTGCCACCGCCTGCGGTGTTGCTGTTGTTGTTGCCAGCACTAAAACGCGACTTAGAATTGCCCGTCGCACCGCTGGTCGATCCAGGCGTGTTGCGTCCACCAGAGCTGCTGCCCAAACCTAGAAAAATAACAAACAGTTAACAAACAAACAAAATAACAAATAGTGGCAAGTGGAAACTTACTAGTTGCACGACTGAGCAGCTCATGCATAGCCGAACTGGCTGTGGTGTTGTTGCTATTGTTGGTGTTGGCAGCTGCTGCTGCTGCATCTTCCTGCCTGGTCTTGGCGCGACCGCTGCTCTGTGATTTACGCTTGGGCGGTGCCTTCCGCTTAAGCATGTCCGTCATCTTGTGCTGCAGAGCTGAGGGAGTGCAATTGCCACTGGCGCCACTATTCGCTGCTTGAGCGCTGGTCGAGGCAATGGCTGCAGTCATGTGCTGCTGCTGTTGATAATTAGCAGCTGATGCTTGATTGCTATTATTGTACATAAGCTGTGGCGACTGTTGTTGCTGCTGCTGCTGCTGTTGCTGTTGCATGTCCAATTGTGGCACTGCTGGCTGTTGAAAGTTCAGATATTGACGCGGATCGGTGCCAGCTGTAGTGCTACTGGCGGTTACGTAGTAAGTGTTGTTGGGCGCGGCTGCGGCTGCTGCTGTTGAGGATGAGGCGGGAGCAGAGCTGCTGTAGTTGTAGCCCGCAGCTACGTCCAAGGAAGCAGCAGCTGCTCCTGGCTGCTGTTGTTGCTTCGCTACTGCATTGGCGCTGGCTGTAAGTGCATTCATGGCATGCGAGAAGCTCTTGACGCTATAAGATTGATGCTTGGAGCTGCTGGGTGTGGCGCTGGCGCTGCTGGAGCCTGTGGCGGGTGCGGTGACATTGTCCATGAAGAAAGGATTCACTTGCAGACTATTTGCCGAGGCGGGTGCACTTTGTGACCCACCCGCATTGGCAGTGGGCGTGGACAAAGGCTTGGGTGAGGGATTAGAGCATATGGGATTGCTGGGATCGGTCAACTGTGTAAACTGATAGATGACGCCCTCACGACGAAAATGCGTGCCAAATACATCGGGCAGTTGACGCATTAGAATCTCAGCCATTTGCAGTGCGCCCACAACAATACGCAGATCATTGCTGCCCAGCATGCCGGCTATGTGGCTGGACACCAGTTGGTATTTGAGCACCTGTCGGAGCAGTTCCGGCGTGGCATAGTAGACCATGCGCAGCAGCGCACGCAGGCACTTGTAGCGTACATTGGGGCCGGCGGAGGAGCTATAGACTTCGTAGAGCACATTAAAGATGTGTTTGATGAAATCGGCAGCCAAGCCGCGCTCCTCCTTCAAGCAGGCAATGCGTGCATCCAGCGAAGGGCGGCGCTTGACTTGATTGGAGTTGGTGCTGCTGGCATTGTTGTTGTTATTGTTGGAGCTGGTAGCGACGGCCGCAGCGGCGGCGGCCGCAGCAGCGGCTGCTGCAGCACCAGTTGTGCTTAGATCCTGCCCGGCATTGGCATTGGCCGATGTAGCGGGTGCCACATAGTTGGGATTCAGCTTGCGCTGCACAGGACGTGTGGTGCCCGTATCCTCGTTAATTTGCTGCATAGCATGGAAATCTACCGTGTAGGTGCGGCCCAAGGTGCTCAGATTAATCTCATCCTCGCTGCTCTGATGCGCAGCCTCAATCAGACGCGAATCAATGGTGGAGTAGTTATGCCAGGCGCCGCGATCATCACGCCATTGCCACTGCACCTGATCCTGTGTGTTGAGCGTTGGACGATCCAACAGCGCGTCCACAGCAAATATGCCATCCAGCGGCAGACGGGGCATAAGCTCACCAATCAAGCACGTCAGCTCCAGCAGTTCCAGCGGCGGACGTGTAACCAGTTCCACATGCGTGGCACTAGCAGGCGCCGGCTCCGCATTGCCGGTGAGCAAGTACAGCAAGGTTGCTGAAATGTCATTGCGCAGCAGTGAGATGGCCAAGTCCGGGCATGCGGCACACATCAGACTGAGCATGCGCACCACGTTGGTGAAGGTGCCCGTGTTGAGTATGGGCGGAGTCATCACCAGCAGCTGCTGGCAGTTCTTAAGCAGATCGGGACTAGCAATCTGCTGCAAGCGCTTGCCATCATGCGGAAAGCTCTCCACCAGACGCCAAAAGGCAGTGCAGACGCTGTCCACGCACTTCCTGTCCTGCTGCGAGAGCAAGCGCGCCAGCTGCGGCAAACTTTCCGAAACGAAATGAAACTCCTCGGCGTGCATATTCTGGCAGCAGTTGGCGGTTATGGACAGGGCGGCGCGTTGAGCCACAATCGAGAAGAAGTCCAAGTACGTGAGACAGGCACTAATCCCGTTCGCTTGCAATATGGCCTTGTTATGGCGGCGCGAGAGAATCTCGAGCGCAGTTAAGCTCTGCTCTGCCACGTCCATGCATTGGATAACCTGCAGCTTCTCCAGAAACACGGGCACAGCTTCGACCACAGTGCCCGCGGAGCGCGGAAGCGCCTCCAGCATGTAGGCCAAGGCACGGCAGGCATTGTTCATGATATCAAAGTTGTGTTCCATGCGCAGCAGTTGTATTAGGGCCGGCACCACTTGCTTCACTGGGAAGCCCGCTAGTGTATCCTCATTGCCCATGACCAGCATTTGGCCCATTTCGATGGCCGCCTGCAGCTGCTGGGATTCATCGTGCGATTGCAGACCTTGCAGCAGCTGATTTGCCTTGGAGCTGCTGCTGTTGCCAATGGTGCGATGAAGTATGTGCGTCATCCGTGGACCCAGTGCGCCAAATAAATGTGGCGGCAGGCCGCGTGCCTCAAGCAGTGCCTGCAGTCGTCCCACCTCACTGTCATCGCTCTCGGAATCAGCTGCAGCTGCAGCGGCGGCGGCGGCGGCAGCAGCACCAGCGCTAGTCCCACCCACTCCACTTGATCCGGCTCCAGCTGTTGTCGATGGCTGTGCAGCCGTTGCATTTGTAGTTACATTGCTGCTAGCGCTGGCCGTGGCGCCGACACCGACGCCGCTGCCCGTACTGCTGCTGCTTGTGGCGCCCACTGCGCTGCTCGCGTTCACGTTGACCGCAGGGACCGAATCACGTGCGGCGCTTAGAGCGGCTGCTACAATGCTCAAATTTGCAGAATTGGAACCTACAGCGGAGACGCAATGAGAAATGGACAAAATACGTAAATTAGTAAATGCAAATCCATAAGCAAATCAAGTTATATTAGAAGTGCAGTAAAGAGTAAATAATAAATAGAAAGAGAGAAAGAGCGCTAACAATAATCAACGATTAAAACTAAAGCTGTGTGTGTGTGTGTGTGTGTGTGTGTGTCTGTTTGTCTGTGTGCTGCCACCACCTGATGAGTCACCCTGTAGATGATTGTATGAGAGTTCGTTGTATGTGTTTAATGTTTTAGCAAATTATGATCAAAATTAAAAATGCTTAAATGTATGTGTGTGTGTGTGTGTGTGTGTGTGTGTGTGTATGGATGGCCTATGCATGTGGAAGCGCGTGCATGTTTAAATACGTTTGTGTATTTTTTATGCTCAGATTTTTTACCTGACGTCAGTTGTTGTCCACCAGCATTCGGCGGTCCATTTGGAGCTTGTTGATGTTGCTGTTGTGCCATCAAACTATATGTTAAAGCATCCGAAGCTGCTGTATTGAAGAATTCAATTTGATTTGTTCATTTCATTACATGACAATTAGATGTTGATTTATATTGAGTTTGGTTGTTGTTGTTTTCATTTTTTTTTTTATGCACAACACACAGCGAGAGCAAGAGATGAATGGAGCGAGCGAAGAGAAAGAAATGGAAAGAAAATTAAAACAATTTTTCTAGTTTGATGAGCATTGGGTTTAAGATGGCAAAAGCGTTGCGCGTGTTTGAGCGATTATACAACAATTTATTTAAGACTGTCATCGATACTATCGATATTAGATATATGTTAATATTGACATAATGATTTTAGACAGTCGATAGTAACAAAAATAACTTTGTGTACTTTTGACCCAACACCAAACTGAATATATATGGTATAACTGATCAAACCCAATACCAGGACACGAAATTCTAAAATGTATATACAAAAACGAACGGACAACGAGTCTATCTATCGTCTATTCCTTGTCAAAATTTTGCTAAGTGCTTGCGTGCGTTTGTGTAAGGGCTTCATGAAAAAAAAAATATGTTAAACTGAAAGGTGGGTTTGTTGGGAACTTTGTGATACATATGGATGTATGCATGATATTAGCCGAAGCGCTTAGTCGACAGTTATGACGCTCTCATTTCCACATCCACATCCACATCCTCCTCCTCATTTACAAACTCCGCTACACACATAAAATGCAGAGTCCGCTCCACTTGCTTGCTTGCCACACTTACCACTGCTATGCGTCGCTTTATGGGCTGGCTGTTGATGCTGCCGCTGTGGTTGGTGATGGTGATTCTGTTCGCTGCGATAGCTGAATAAAAAGCCAGGCTGCACAATTGTTGCACGTTGCTGCTGCTGATGCAGCGCTGGGTGTTGGTGTTGGTGTAGTTGTTGTTGCTGCTGCTGTAGAACAGCCTGTTGCTGCTGCTGCCGCACTGCAACAACAACCGTATTGCCGCCCAATTGCTGATGGTATTGATATTGGTTTGGCGGAACCTGTTGCTGCTGTAATGTGGCCGCCGCCGCCGCCGCTGCAGCAGCAGCAGCTGAGCCGGGTGCAACTACAACTCCAGCTGCTGATGCTAGTTGATGTTGTTGTTGCAAATGATGTTGTTGCTGCTGCTGCTGTGCGCCTCCTGCTGAACTCACACAGGAACCCGTTTTGCCACGTGAGCTGCGGCGCAGTGATGAATGTTGTTGCTGCGCTGTGTAGGATGTCTGTTGCTGGTGTTGCTGCTGGGATTGTGGTGGTACAAATGTTGCTGCCGCGTAACGCTGCTGTTGATAGATAATAGGCGGCGCTGTTCGTGGTCCTGTGGAGTTGAAATGATGTGCTTGTTGTTGTTGTTGTTGTTGTTGTTGTTGTGATTGCTGCTGCTGCTGTTGCAGATTGAGCACAGCAACAGCAGCAGCGCGACTATGATAATAATGCGGGTGGTGTTGCTGTTGTTGTTGTTGTTGTTGGTGGTGGTGGTGTTGTTGTTGTTGCTGATGATGATGCTGCTGCTGCTGCTGTTGATGATGATGCTGTGGTTGTGGCTGCTGTTGTGTAAAATACGCAGCAGCCTGATAATGTTGCGGCGCTGGCACTGTGGGCGTTACAAATGAGGACAAGTGTGCAGCAGTAAAATGGGCCGGTAACAGTTGCTGTTGCTGCAATGTTGCCGGCTGTTGGTTATGCTGTTGCTGCTGCTGCTGAATGTAAGGAGTCGTCATGTGTGCTCCTGGCGGCGGCGCTGTGGACAGCAAGCTGTAATCAACAATGCCAGAAACAACCGACGCGGGTGTTGCAGCAGTGCTGCGTGTGCCACGTGCCCCCCCGCCGCCAATATGTTGGCCAGTATGGGGGGCGGCGCGATGATAGCCGGACGTTGTTGGTGTTGTTGAGACTGCAACAGCAGCTGCTGCAACGGCTGGTGTTTGTATTGCTGCTGGAGTTGCTGTTGCCGACGCAGTCGGTGCAGCGTTTGAGGAGTTTGTTGCCAGCGTGTTGTTGTTCTGCTTTCTACTATTATTATTGTTGTTGTTGTGGTTGCTTAAAGTTGGTGTAAATTTATTGCTGGCGCTGGCCGTGTTGCGTTTGCTGCGATTTGAGTGCGGCGTACCTTTAGTTGTTGATCAGTCGTTGTTGTGGTTGTTGTTGTTGTTGTTGTTGTTGTTGTTGTTCGGGCAGCAAATAGAGGGGGGTAGAGTAGTGGGAGACAACAGTTAAACAGCTTTGTTTTTGCTTTTTTTGTTTTTTTTTTTTTGTTTTTGGGTTATTGCTTGCAGCTACACTACTACGTTAGTTCTTTGTTGTGGGTGTTTTTGTTGTTGTTGCTATTTGTTTTTGTAATGTAATGCAAAGAAAATTAAGAGCGCAGTGTTCTCTTGCTAGTTCTAGGAATAGGTAATAGTTTCGAAATTTAAGATATAGGAGTAGTTGTGGGGTAATTTGGAAAAAGTTAGGTGTGAGTGAATAGGATTTAAATCTCTGCGGGACGCTGTCGCTGACAATGATGATGTTGCTGCTGCTGCTGCTGTTTGTTGTTGTTGTTGTTCTTGTTGTTATTACTCTGGTTGCTGCTGCTGTTATAGCTGTTGCTGCTGCTGCTGCTCGGTACTCGACGCTAAACTATTTATGTATGTGTGTAGTATAAATGAAGACACATACACACACGCACGCAAGCTTACAAATACAATAGTTGCTGCTTTTTATATAAATAATTGGTTATTATTTTTGTTGTTACTATGACTGTTGCTGCTGTTCTCGTTGTCTGCAGTTTGTTTACATATTAGATTGTTTGTTGCTGCCCTTCTGTTGTTGTTGTTGCTGTTGTTGTTGCTGCTGCTGCTGCTAATAACTGTCGTTGTTGTTGTTGTTCTTGCTGTTGCTGCTGCTGCCACTGCTGCTATTTACTTTACTCCCTTTGCTCGCTCCCTTTCATTCTCAGATTATCGGTCTTGCTCTTCTAGTGCACACACACACACACACACACAAACACACTGCAACGTCGCTTTACATATGCTTATATCAATTAGTTAGTGATTTTTTATTATGTATTTTGCACAAAAACAACAACATCATCATTATCATCATCATCATCATCATCAACAACACAAGGCATCAGCAATGAAATATTTGTCGCATATACAATTAAAATTATTAATTGTTCTATGCATTGAAGAAATTTATTTATATTTGTATCTTTAGATGTATGTATAAATAGTTTTGTCTTGTCTTTCTGGCATTAACATTACTATAAACTATAAATAAAACAATAAAATTTTGAGCACCAGCAACAACAACAACGTGCAAATTAAATTCAAACCTTCAATCAAAACTCAAATTTTAAATTTCACTCTGTTGTTATTATAGAAACTAAAATCTCTAACAAAGAAAAATAAATATAAGTGAATACTTTAAGAGGGGAAATTAAATTCGGAATGGATGCTTCTACATACACATACATACATAATATACAAATTATGATTGATCGCATGAAAGGGGAGGGAGCCGTACAGTCGAGTAAACTGGACATTGTTATACTCTGTAGTCCTTTGACACACACACACACACACGCATGATACAAATATTTTTACAGGTTTTACTTTTATAGTTCAAATAAAATTTTTGGACAGATTTGGACGTGTGTATGCAGGAAATATAAACATCGACAGCTTTTGTTACATAAATGAGTACAAGGTATAAAAATCAATGTGTAAATGTGATTAATCAATAAATTGTTGCAGTTTGTGGGCGTATGAGTGAGAGCGAGCATTTGAGAATTGCAAACTTATTGCTGGGGTGCGCAGTGGGTGGGTGGGGGGTGGTTGGGTGGTTGAGTAGTAAGTTGTGAGGGCTCAATCGTATGAATGAATTATTAATTTCGAAAGCAGAGGTGACAGCACAGAGCATCGCAGCTTTGGGATCGTTGAGTTATAAATTTTATAAGTACACTCTTTAGTAGCTTATTTAAAATGTACATTTGAAATTTAAATAATATTTACATGCAGCTTGTTCTTATTATAGTTAGTTTCTCTTTTCAAATGTGTATTGTATGTATGTGATTTTCAAGATTTTGCGTTTTAAACAGCACGACGTAAAAGTTTCGACTGCCGTTGGCTTTTCAGTGCGTTGGCATTTTGCGAATGTTGCTTCTTTTTTTATCAACAAAACAATTAAATATATAATACATAGCCAGCACATACACATGTACAAACTGTATGTATGAATGTATGTGTGTGTGTGTGTTTGTGTGTGTAAAGTGACAAATCACAAAAGAAGAATTGTTGAAAATGACTGTTTGTTTTTTTTTTTTTGCTGATAAGAAATTCGCACACTTATCAAAGTGAGCATGAGTACAAAAACATTTAGTGTGGTAACACTGTTTGCCAGTAAATTAAAAACATTTTAAGGGGAAATTCAGGAAATAAGAATGAAAATCCTTAGAAAAATAAAGCTACATACAATATTAAAAACAAGAGTTAAATTGAATAAAAAAAATGTTCAAGAACTACATTTTTGCAAATAACAGTTATGTTAAGTCTATAAATATAATTTAGATATATAGCACAAAGTAACTGCGTTTGTGTTAAAATAATTTTAGAAATTATAATAAACAATAGGTTTATCGCGTGCCTTGTGGTAATTTTAAATGATATAGCAAAAAGAACTCACCACCAAGTTCACCAATAATATGTTCCGCAAATTCACCCTCGGAGAGCTCCTCTTCTTCTTCGTCAAAATCTTCTTCAAGATCGTCGTCCTCGTCGTCGACGTCTTCCTCCTCGCTCAATTCGTCTTCTTCGGCAACGATTTGAGCGTCCTCAACAGAGTTTACAATTTCGAAAAAGCCCACCTCCTCCCCTTCGGCTTCTTCCTCTTGCTCGTCTTCGTCCTGCTCGTCCTCGTCAGCTTCAACGTCCGAGTGGGCGTTGCCTTCGACGGGCACACTATCGTTGTTGGCGTCTAGGCTATTTGCCTCGGCCTCCGACGATGACCGTAGTGAATGCTCGGCGCCGTATTCTGTGCTCTCCTCGGCTGCGCCAGATACAACTGCAGTTGTTGCCCCGTCGGTTTTGGGTATCACCTGTTGCTGATAGTTGCGCAAGCTTTTGCGATATTTGCTGTTCTTGTTGCTGTTGGTCTTTTTGTCCAGACGCTTTATAGAAACGTTGCTATTCGTCTCTATGACTGCCGCAGCTGCAATCACTGATGAGCTGCTGGCTTGCAGGCGGGTGTTGTTGCTCTCACTTTTTTTGCAAGAGTCCTCGAGACGTTCTGATGTTGTTGTGGATGCTGATGTGGTAGGCTTGGCACGTGTATGACTGACCTTGCGCGTCTTACGATAATAATTAAGCAGATTGCTGCTACTGCTGCTGTTGCTATTGTTGTTGTTACGTGTAGTACTTGCTGCTGCTGCGGCGCGTGCAGCTGCGCCGCGCTGAGGCGTCACTCCAATAACGTGATTGCAATTGCTGCTGCTGCTCTCTAATGCCGCCGCCTGCAGCTGTTGCTTGTGGCTGTTGTGACGTGCTGCTGCTGCGCTGCTGGTGCAGGGCAACTCCTCGGGTGTTAAGGTCTTAGAGCGTGTGCGCTGCGCAACGCAGTCACCACCAGATGCCTGACGTGGTGTTGTTACCTCAGCGTTTGTCGCCGCTGCAATAGCTGCTGTTGACCTTTTATTTGTATCTACGTCTTTGGCTGACGTCAGCGGCTGCGGTTGGTGCTGCTGCTGCTGCTGCTGCTGCACACGACGCTTCTTTAGCGGTGAATTTAGCTCCACGTACTGATCTCCACCGGGCGCAGCTGTAAATGACATGACAACAATAAATCTTTATTTACGTGTGGTTCAAAATGTATTTTTATGGTTTGAGAATGTGACAACTTGTTAAAAATTTGATTGAAAAAACCAAAATTGAACAAATTAATGTAAAACAGAAAAACACAAAAATTAAAATAGAGAGTGTATATATTTTGGCTTTGACTTTACGTTGCTGTTTATATACTTTTATTTTCATAAAAATTTGTTCAATTTTCCTTTTTTATTTTGAAAGATGTGGCATTGGTGGTGAACACGCTTTGAATTTAGACAGAACGAAAAAAAAGCAGGATGACCGACAGCAAAAAATCACAAAAAATTTGACATTTATCAAAGCACAGTGTTTACAAGTTAGAAAACAGAAACCTATCGATAGATACACGACAATTCTCGATATTCTTATCGAGCAACGTTTTTAAGTTTTCTACTTACAATGATTGTTGCTGCGCTCGTTGTTGTTGTTGCTATTACTGTTGTTGTTGTTGTTGTTATTGCTGAGCTGATGTTGACGCTTGCGACTGCCCGGCGATAAGGACGAGTCGTTAGAGTTCGGAGAGTATGCGGGTGAATTGTTTATAGAGCCAAATGCAGCAGAACGTCGATGAGTTTGTGCGACTGTTTCCTTGCTGCTGCTGCTGTTGTTGTTGTTGTTCTTAGTATAATTATGTTTATTTGTTGTAGTATGGGTTTCTGTTGATGGGTTCTGCCCCTTGCCCCGGGAACGACGTACGTTTGCTGTGATGGAGGATGCGGCAGCAGCAGGACTAATTGTTGTTGTTGTTGTTGTTGCTGCTGCTGTTGTTGTGCTACGTTTTTTATGCGCTACGTTCTTAAATTTACTATTTCGGGCACGTTGTGTATTGCTTGTTAACGTTGTTGTTGTGATACTACCGTCGTGCTGCCCCTCCGTCAATGCAGAGAGCGTTTGACTTTTAACGGACTCGGCCATAGACGACACTTAACCGCACTGGCATCGAACACACTTAACATGCCAAATATCTCACAGTAATTGTTATCCAATTGTGAATTGTGCTTTTCTCCCTTAATTCTATTATGCCAACGTTCATGAAATTATGTTTGCACTTTCGATTTTTGTTATTCAATTTTATTTTTTGCTTTTCATTCACGATTCTGAGTTAATGCGTTCGCTTTATTGTTCGTCGTGCAGAAGTTGTGAGCTGCAATTATAAAATATGAATAAAGAATGAATTACATATAAATTACTTTTGAAACTGTTTAACACTTGTATTAATGTATTATTTTTAACATGAGGTGGCGAGGTGACGTCGATTGCAATGCATGCGTCGATTGTTGATTATCGAGCAAGCAATTTTATATTTATTAAGTTGGCTGCACTTGTCGCACCTCTAAAAATTATCATTTATTTTAACTGCTTCTCATTAATGCATTTGCTGCATATTTAAATACCCACGTACGTACGTTCGTATACATGTGTCTACAACGACTAACTGAAAAATGCTTGAAACGCAAAACAGGAAATACTTATAAAAACGGCGCTAGGTACATGCATGTGCATGTAGTATATAGGGATGTTGTATGTGCGCAGGCCAAAAGAACATGACTGCCAATGACTATGAATGTGGGAAATGAAGTGACAAAGAACCGGCCGCTGCTTTATAATAGAAAACGCACAAGGGTAGGAAGACAGATTTTTTGTTTTCTGCCCCTGTTGAGTTCAAAGACAGGTACCCAGATGCATGCAGAAAAGAAAAATACAAGCTAGACAGCCATGAGGTAGAAATCAAAATTGTTGACCAAATACAAAAAATACACCACCACCAAGAACACTACTAAAATATTGAGCGCATTTTCTTAACATATGTGCGCATTAAACTCACTCATACATACATACATGCTTAAAAAGATGTAAATAAATTAACAGCTGTTCGCAGACGTTCGAACAACACGTGCACGAGAGAGCGAGAGCAGAAAAAAGTGAGCGAGTATATTGTGCTCACATGTCGCTGAGTCTGAGTGACTTGTTTTGAGCGGAAAATACTTTACAACGAGACGCGTCATACACACACGCACACTGCTTACATAAAGAGAGGCGCTGCGCACATGCTGAGCTGCTAATCAGCTGTTCTCGGCCGTTTTGTTTATATTTTGCTTTTCGTAATCAGCGCTGTTAGCTGTGTGCCCCTTCTTCCTATGTATGTAATTGTGTACGTTTGTGTGTGTGTGTGTTGTTTCTGTATACATAGATACATATATGTAAGTGAGCAACGAGTTCGTAGTCTCTGCCGAGCGTATAGGTGACTTGTCATGCTTGTTTCACTGCGGGCACCATACATACATTTATAAGCAACGCGTGCATATAAAAATACAATAAGCTCATACATACAAACGACAAACAAAAGATCGAAAAGAAAAACTAGCAAAGGCAACAACGCATCAGCACAACGTGTTGGCGTCGAAGGCGCCCTTTGCAACGTGCTGCCAGCAGCAGCAACACTTACAAAAATAAATGCGTAGTATTTATTTACGTATGTATAGATACACACTTACATATATGTATATGCATGTGTATGTGTATACGTAGGTACCACCCCCCTCATGTAGCAGCAGCAGCAGCAGCTGTCGTCTATGTTTGGCAGAAGCTCAAATATGACACGAATGCAAAAACGAATACGGCCAAATGTCAATTACAACTTTAAAATGACAACAGAAACACAAAAAAATTGAGTTCAAGGCCGTTAAAAAATGAAACTAGCTACAAATTCTGATGCCCAAGTTAATGTTGAATGAAAATTAGATGTACATTGCAATGTATCGCTAGCCACAAGTTTTTCACACCAAAAAGCACAACAAAAAATGTGCGAGGCCGCACAAGCAGCAGCGCCTTATAAATGTTTATACTTACATATGTATATATGTACATATGTATGTATAAAAACAGAAACTTACAATCATACTTGTGTGCAAGCGTTTTCTTTGCGTGTGGCAACTTCAACATATGGTATGGCATTCAACTGATTGCGTTGTCGCTACTTTATTATCAACAGCAATTGAAATTGTGAAGGGCCCATATGCTCAAACATTCAGCACATAAATAAATGTATGTATGTATGTATGTACATTCGTATGAATGTATGCCAGAGCATAATTGATAACAATTTTTGTGCGTGTTTAGTTTTCTCACCCTAACTCTCACCATCTCTCTCCCATCCCATCCCATTTGACGTTTGTACGCCCCCCACTTAAGACACGCAGCAGCATATGTAAAGTTTATTTGAATAATTTGTTGTAAAGTCAGTAGAGCATAGATAGGAGAGTTGCAACCATGCACATAAACATACAAACAAAAGTAACGGCTCTGCCAACAAATTTTCCCTGTCAAGCTTTTTAGTTACTTTCTGTTTACGCTGTTTCTTTCTTCTCAATTTTCTATTATTACGAAACTACATTTTTGTGGCCTACGCACAGCTGAGCCAGAGCTAGCGAGAGGCAATATGAGCACAAGAAAGAGAACAATACCAAAGTGGGGTGTGTGTGTGTGTGTGCGTGTGCGCTTTCTACAGGCTGATTTTGGACTGGCTGCTCTCTATACAATAAAAGGGCATTTTTTTACAGTCGCTGTGGCAACTTAAGCGTAAAGTATAAATTGCATTGGAAATATTCGTGTAGCCGCGCACTTAACAAACATTTTTGCGCTGTGACGCAGTTAAGCCAAATGGTGAAAAACGCAATAAGCCCCTAGACCTAAAAAGCATGCAAAACTGTAATTACACGCATGCAACAATTAAGAAAAGGTCTTGCCATTTTTATTGTTAAATAATGCTTGTAAATTAGTAATACTCTTAGTTATTTACAAAAATTAAATTATATTACAGCTGCTCAAGTCAGCAGCACTACTTGTTGCAAAAGTATTGTAGAATTTAGTGCAAAGAAAAGAGGTCGATGATGTACACATGACATGTACAGACTTAGCTATATACATACATATGCATTTGTAAATATGTATGTTGCTGTTAGCAACTCTTTACATATGCATACACATCCATGTATGTATGTATACATATATACGCATGTCGTTCTCGCCTACAGACAAAGATATTTCTTATATACCACTATATATACAAACACACACACACACACATCGAATTTATACAGTAAATAGTCTACGTAAAACAACCATATCTAGTTAAGTATTTCTCATAACACAACATTAATTAGTGAAGTGAATTTACACAAACTTTTTAAGTTTAACAATATTACATTGTTCCCTAAAAAAATTTACTCTTCCTCTGACGACGTTGATACTAATACTGTCGATTTCCAGCTACAGCTACACTACACTGCATGGAAACGTAAATGTAAAAGGGAGCAGAGCAATGAGCGCAGCAGAGGAACAACGACGAAGTCAACGTCAACATTGCTGTTCAATGCATGGCTTGTCATATGCATGAAAGAGAGCGCACGAGGGCGAGCGCATGACGACTGAACTTATACATACACCAACACACATAAACAGCCCCAATCTCGCACACACTAACACACATTGGACAAAACGTGTGCACATAACGAAAACAAAATAAATGAAAGAACAGAAAAGCAAAGAATAAACATACACATGCACAGAAGCAAGGTTTTTGTTTTAAACAATTTTTGCAGTGCTGTTTAATAATTACTAATAGATTATATAAATTCACTCCACCTAAATTGCCATCACTATGTTTTTTTGTATATTATATACTAGCACACACAGATAAATGTGTATATAAAAAATAAATATAAATGGTTTGCCTTAACAGCACGAACTTTGTTTAGCTGTGCACGCACTCAAACTCAAGACTAAATCGCGACTGTGAACGTCAACAGCAACTGGCAAGCAAAGAGCAAAGAGAGTGAATACCAGACTGAGTCAGGTGAGAGAACATGTACTTGAGTCAAACAGAAACACACACACACAAATCACATAAGCAAGGGCGATTAGTACTTAAATTTCAGCAAATGGAATATGTACATACATATGTATTCAAAATATAAATTATTTCAAAGTCAATATCTAAACAATTTCATATAGTACTTAGCGGGAACGAAATATGTATTCAACGAATAAATAGATACTCTCATTTTTCCGCTAAGCAGGTCACTCAACCCTTGTTGTTTAATGGCAATGAGGTCAACAGACCAAGCCTGTTCGCCACTTTTTAAAGCTAAAGTGCACTGCACTTTATCATTTAGAAAACGAAAAACACAAATCAAAATAAAATTGTCAATTCCACAAACTGACTAAATAATATACAAATGCAAAATCTTAAAAATTATATGAAACAAAAATCTGATTTCTTTGCCACACAAAATCACTCAAAATGGCCGCAGTTACTGAGAGAGTGAGACATAATGAGTGTTTAGGGGTTGACAAACACTCGTTGCATGCTGGTATTTGAGAAGCAACGTTTGTCGGTGAGCGATTAGCAGCTCTGACCTGATCAGCTGATCGCATGTTTGTGTGACGAGTCCTTCTAAGACTTCAAGCACAGCTGTTAAGTTCGATGACACATTCGAGTTTATTGAAAACCATGTGGTTGGCGCAAAACATAATAAAAGCAGTACGCCACGTAGACTAAGGCTGCCATTTGTTTGATAAAAATGGTCGCCACTTATTTAAACAAAGATAACACTGGTCTACACACAATTAATTTTTTCATCACTTTATACATACATACGTATGTATGTATGTATGTACATACAAAGCATTATCTATGGCTGTCGAGTGAAAACGAAAACCCAAAATGGCTGTTGACCTGTGTACATTATTTGTATGTATGTATGTATGTATGTATGTATGTGTATGTACATAAACTACACAACGAGATTGTATTTAAGCGGCCCACGCAGCGTCGATACGAGAGCGTTGCCGACGACGACGTTCTGCTGGCCTAGTTGAACAAAAAACTACTCACCTGCACATGCAGCACGTTACAGCAGCGGCAGCAACAACAACAACAACAACAAAAATCAACAACAATTCAATTGCAATTGTGAGCAAACAGATGAGAAGGTTGTAAAACCAGTAACTACAAAATACACAATAAATATGCAAACAAACAACATGCACACCAATATGGATGTTTGTATGTATGTATGTGCATTTATCGCTGCAACGAGAAAAAGAGGCCACGGCCTGCGCAGCAAACGTCGTCGTCGCGTCGCTGCTGCCAAATTGGGGCGAACCAGCAGAGAACGAGCACAACATAAACGCAAATTTAAATAAACTTTCGCTTATCGATGATGATTTTTCCTCCAAGTTGAAGTATCGATATATTAATATATCGATGACATTTATTTAATATAATTTTATTTAAATGCATACAGCTGGTAAAATGGAATGTAGTATGACATTTTCACGTATATCCAGCTGCAAATGTATGCAGTGTTCGTTATCTATGCCAATATTCAGCTCCTCGTTTGGAAGTTGGAGCGCATTAAAGAAAGCGCTCGTTTTACGTGAGTCCACAGAGCAGGAGCTCTCCGTCACAGTGGACGGTGTCTCAGTGGCAGCCATACTTTGAAGCAGACGCTTAAAGCGTGTGGTAATTGTTGCCATGTCAGATTCGGCAACTAAATTAAGCTCGCCTGCGGCGCTGCCATGAAATACGAGATTCGGTGATATATTCTTCAGCTTGTCAATCAAACTACGCAGCAGTCGCATCGAAGACAGGCAGAGCACAAATTGAGCTGAGGGCACTTTGGGCAACATATAGGCGGACCAATCGCTGGCAGGTATTATGGCAACAGGTACATCGTGCACCACTTCACGCGGCTCGGCAGAGCTAGGCGATGTTACAGTAGCGATGACCGAAAGGCAAGGAAATTGAATCATTTGAAGTTTCATTTTACAGCTCAGTACGGTACTACTGCCACCAGAACGAAGCGCAGCAAATGCACGATTTAAATGCGATGCGGACATGGCCAATACTATGAACTCCTGATCATCGCGTGCCGGCGTCATTTTGTATTCCGGAAAGTAATCTCTGGCCGCTATCGTAATCCAGACAAGCGGCGCAGATGTTGAGCTATGCTCTTCGTTTACTATAAAATGTAAGCGCTCCCGTCCCAGTATCATTACGCAGTCCTTTGCCAGTTTGGACAGCGTGGCAATTATGCCTTGGAATTCACGCATATAAAGAGCATCCTGTATCTGGGCACGGAACTTCATTGCCAGTCAAATTGAGTTTGCTCTCTGCAGCCAAGAGCAGGGCACACAAAAACCGAAGAGAAAAAGAAAAGCAAAAAAATCAAACGTTGGCTGCCAAAAAAAAAAAACCTTCAGGCATAAGGCCAAGCAGGTAAACGAAAATAAGCTACAACGACGTTTGGAAACTCTACTTTTATGATTTAAAATAAACCACTTGGATTAAAAATAATTCTGGTATTATTAAAAAAATATGTATAGTTTTTTATAGACCCAAAATATAAATCACAACAAGAAAGTCTACGAATGTTCATTCCATTGCCTCCATATACTTTCGAATTTTCTTTTTATATTTAGAATAGCGTATCTTAAGCGCCCGCAGCAGAGAAGAAAATAAAATGCAGAACGTGACAGACTTGCAATTCGAGAATGGAACTCCAGGAATAGGATAGGAGGAACCAAAGAGTTCAATGTACACAAATACAAATACACATACAAATGCACATATACATATACACATTTAAAGAGAAGTCAGCCAGGCGATGAGCAGACAAAGCGCGCAGAGCAAGTTTGAGTTTGTGTTTTGGGTTCCCAAGCAGGCGAAACAACGTGGAGAGCGCAAAGTAAATGAAATACACCAATACCAATTTACACACACACAAACAAAGTCGTCGTAGTCAGACTGCCCATACAACAGGATTTTTTTCATTTGTATTCGTACTGCACTGTCAAGAGGGCGTAGAAAAATGAAAGGCATGGTGCTGTTGTTTAAGGACGGGAAACAGAGCAGCCTACCAACTTCTCGCTCTCATTCTTTCTTTTTACATACTGGCAACGGAAATCAAATTATGTATATGTATATACGACGACTTCCAGTCCGTAGACGGCATGCAATTGACTGGCCTGTTGAAGACTGTGTTTGCATTGGGGACCCGGGGTCAAAATATTTTCCTTTTTGCAGTTCAATCAACTTTCAAGGTTGAATTGTATTTGTGATAGCAGCGTTGCCACCTGGCATCGAATATAATTTACAGTTCGTTTTCAACCAAATTAATGCTCTCAAAATAGAATGCAGTTTTATTTAAGTTGATACTAAGGAAGCCACAGAATTCTGTGAAATACATATATACATACAAAGAAACAATTGTTCTGCGAGCTTAACCTTTGTCTTGTATTACCTAGCAGTAATTTAAGTTCAAAATAAATTATTTGTTTGAGAAAAAAAAACGAAATTATTATAATATATGTACATAAAATTTTTGATTAGAAAACACAAATTTTAAAGTTTTTCGACTAACATTATAAACTTTCTGTTTTTAATATTGATATCAATTATTTTTAATTTATTTATAAGAACAATTTTTTAATCGTGGTGCTGTAAGAAGCATACAAGCCAAATTATGTGTTCACTTTTAACCTTGAGTTTTAATCTGTGCATTTTGCACGTTCCCTAAAAATCCACATAAAATTCAAATTAAATGTCTATGACGTCACTACAAACATGTGTTTGCATTTCATAATAATGTGTAAAGAATACTAGATACATATGTATGTACGTATAATACATACATAAATACAATTGGTCGCAAAACTTCACACAAAAAACCTTTCAAAGCAACTCAATGCATTTCAACTATAATTATCATCGTATAACAACAATAAAACAATTCAAACAAAAGACCATAATAGCTAAGAAAAATTAAATATCCATAAAATAAATGCTGATATGCTTTATATTATAATATTATGCTAAACTTCACTCGGGGGGCACACACATCCATGCATACTTAGTTTAGACTTCCATACACAGATGTAGTCACGCTTTAAGCTGCAGTTTATTGTGCATAAATAAAAGAGAAAGTAAATATGTCTGTATATACTAAACAAGATGCTTGTGCATCATTCAAAACAAATACACAAATATATTCAAAATAGAATTAAGCACAGACAAGTGTATGTATGCATACATGTACTATGTAACTTGATAAAGTACCCTACACTGGCAACGTTGATCAATTGAAGAATAAAATTTTCGAATTCAAAGACTTGATTGATTTCTTAGTTATACTTTCAAAATTTAAAGGCTGTGGCTAAACTAAGTAAAAATGCTACTTCATTTAAAAATTTTTTTGTAAAAATCAATATCCACACATTTAACCTCACACTGTTTCACATTACCGCAGCGCTTAGATCACAGAACAAGTGACAATAGTTGCATTTTTATATGGCCAATACACACACACAACTCCATGCAGTTATGTTTTTAGGCAATTGTTTTTAAATATTCACCAAAAAAGTAATCAAGAAAAATGCTAATGGTCGACATTTTGTTTTCTGTCTGTATGTGTATGAGACACACAGGCCACTCGCTGCTGCTGCTGCTGAGGCTGCTGATTCGACGAAATATACAAATATGTATGTATACGCATGTACATACATATGCATGTACGTTTGTGAATGTGTCTCGTTTGAGTGGCCAGCGGAGCACCAAGCTGCAAAATTATGCTGGTGTCTCACTGCATTGAAAACACACACAATATTTAAATTTGCACTGCATTTACATAACTCACTTCATGCCAAAATTAATCACAATTGTGGCACTTACCTTTTTACTATTTTTCCTATAATGATTTGCACAATTTTCACAGACTTTTTGATTAATTTCTACACGTAACGAACGCAAGTTATGTCGAATCGCTCAGAATTGTTGTTGGCTTTTCTTTTTTTGTTGCTTTTTATTCATCGGGTGGATGACAGTGTGTTGTTCGTAATGACTTGTATTTGCTTGTAGACTTTCAGCATCTATTTCTCAAATATATGTCAATTTAAAGTGTTTTAATCTTTAATTATTATAATTTGTAATCTACTATTTCAAAATTGTTTAATTATTTATTTAGGATTCTTATGTATGTAAATTATTCTACGGCAATCCTGATTAGTGAGCTCCAATAAGAAATATAACAAGATTGAGGAAACGTGTGAGAAATATTAAAAAATTAAATAAAGGTATAACACCACAACTTTAATACAATAATTTATGGCATATATTTAAATTGCCGTATTTATTATTTTTATTCAAGAATCGCGCTTTCTCTTTTCCAATTGGTTAGCTGGACTAGAATTGAATGATATCGATAACGTTTACTATCATCTCTAGTATTGTTATTTAGAATTTTATAAAAGAAAACAGCCCGCCCACTCATCGCATCACAACACCAGCAAAGCTTAATTAATATTAGAATTGGTGGTGCAATACATAAGTAATTTTCAACTTACTAGCATTCATAATAAAAGTCATATAATACATTAAACACATACATAAATACAATAGGGCAAAACAAACTACAACCCAGGCTAACGGCAGCAAACTTTAATCAAACAACAAAGAAAACAACAACTATTGGCTTATCAGTAAGAATAAGAAGAAGAGACAACAACTTACAAGCCAACATCAGTAAATATTAGCTAGCTTCGTCATTATAGGTTGCACACGCACACAACACAGAACGCAGTGACATTTTTTTGTAGATTCTGTGACGTGTCCAACTTACGGCGTTTACAATGTGCGGGTCTCCAAACACAGCTGCCGGCACAACCGCCAGAGCGCTTATTCTGGTAGGTGGCTATGGCACACGTTTGCGTCCATTAACGCTGAGCACTCCCAAGCCGCTGGTAGAATTTGCCAACAAGCCAATACTGCTTCATCAGCTGGAAGCACTTGTGGATGCAGGCTGCCGTCAGGTAAGTTTCTTACAATATTCTCTGGAATTATTACATAAACATTGCATGCACTGCAGGTTATTTTGGCGGTTAGCTATCGTGCTGAGCAAATGGAACAAGAGCTAAAAGTGGAGGCAGACAAACTAGGCGTGGAGCTTATATTTTCACACGAAAGCGAACCTTTGGGTACTGCTGGGCCACTGGCATTAGCCAAACCTATACTTTCTGCCAGTGCAGAGCCATTCTTTGTGCTCAATTCAGATGTTATTTGTGATTTTCCGTTCAAGCAGCTTATGCAGTTTCATCGCAATCATGGCAAAGAAGGCACCATTGTCGTAACCAAAGTGGAGGAACCCTCTAAGTATGGCGTTGTGCTCTACGATGAATTGGGCTGTATTAAAAACTTTATCGAAAAGCCACAAGAATTTGTTAGCAACAAAATCAATGCAGGCATCTATATATTTAATCCCTCAGTGCTGGAACGCATTGAGGTAAAGCCGACGTCCATAGAGAAGGAGGTATTTCCTGCCATGGCAGAGGAGCAGCAGCTCTTTGCAATGGATCTCACCGGCTTCTGGATGGATATAGGACAGCCCAAAGACTTTTTAACAGGTAGTTAGTGATTCATAACGGGCAACTGTGCTTGTTATCTGTAATTGGGACATTAACGTAATCAGCTTGCAGTTATCGGAACGTGAATTTAATCAAAAATGTTTAGACAGTGTGGCTTTTATCTGCTTTCTTGGAACAGACAAGCCTGCTGAATCAATTATTTTGGTTTTGAAGCTGAAAGTTTTCTTATTAATGAAATGACGTGCTTACACTTAATCTAACTTTCTTATTTTTTTTAGGCATGTGCCTTTATCTTAGCTCGCTGCGACAGAAGCAACCAGCCAAGCTGTACACAGGTCCTGGTGTTGTGGGCAATGTGCTTGTGGATCCGACTGCCAAAATAGGTGAAGGGTGTCGTATTGGACCAAATGTAACCATTGGCCCCGACGTGGTCATTGAGGATGGTGTCTGCATTAAACGCTCAACGATACTTAAAGGGGCCATAGTGCGCTCGCATTCCTGGCTAGACTCCTGCATTGTGGGATGGCGTTCAACTGTCGGCCGCTGGGTCCGCATTGAAGGTATAACGGTGTTGGGCGAGGATGTCATTGTCAAGGATGAGCTTTATGTAAATGGCGGTCAAGTGCTGCCACACAAGAGCATTGCGGCCAGTGTACCTGAGCCGCAAATAATAATGTGAAGTATCGAGTACCCAATGAATTGTAAATATAATTTATTTGTTTTAAATTAATTTTGGTATTCGCATCAACAATTGCCTTGTGTTTGAACATTTCCATTGATAGCATTGCAAAAAAAAGCAAGTTTATGCATTTTGACCAAAACTTTTCCATAAAAGCAAACAATAGGTTTTATATAAATTTATATAAATAACTAAATTTTAGACAAATATACGCAAAAGCAATTATACGTATTATAAAAATAACACGAGCTACAGCTGTTTTTTATTCAAAGTCGTTGCCAGGCAACGCTTTGTAGCCGCAACATAATATTAAACTTGGCAATTGTGTGGTAAAAATATGTTGAAAACTTTAAGTAAATTGGATTCGGATGAATCAAATGTGCTGTGGGAGGATAAAGAAGTTAAATTTGATACTCCGCAACTGTAAGTTTTAGATTTGAATAAATAAAGAAGTGTTAGCTTATCGTTATTTATGTCTTGCAGTCACACACGGCTACGCAATGGAGAGAAAATTCTGGATACTATTTTTCACATAGAGGATAGCAAGGGTAATCCGGGCGATACGGGCAAATTGCTAGTGACCAACTTGCGCATTATTTGGCACTCGCTGGTGCATAAGAAATTTAATTTGTGTAAGCTGAAACAAGTGATAGCTAATGTCGGTTGCAGCCGACTTTAACACTATAATAAGCTAGTCAATTGAACTGAATTGAGATAACATTAGTTAATGAATAGACGGTCAATTGTGTTCTATGTTTTTAAAAACATATTGCTCGTAATTCCGTTTTTACCAAATAATTTTTACCATAAAATTGAAAATTTCCGCAAATTTTCAGAACAAACTCTCTTTTATATATAGATTTATGCCCACCTATCTACTACAAAGCTATGCACATAATTAAATCAATGTGATCAATTTTATCCTGTAGCTATCGGGTATGCACGAATAAACAATGTAAATACGCGTATGATGCACCTTCACACAAGTGGACGCATGCCCAGCCAGGCTCTCTATATACTCGCGCTGAGCAATGAGACACGTTTCGAGTTTCTCTTTACGGATGTCTCGGGCGAAACGGCGCGTCGTGAACAGCCCATCTTCGCGAGCGTACTGGACGTGCATCAGTAAGTTGTTGATAGATTCCCACACTAGGTTGGTCGTCAAAATGTCATATGCTTTAGATTATATCAACGCACTTTTCTATATCGTGATTTGAAATTGCGTGGAGCTATTGTGCAAGCTGGACAGTTGATAATATTGCCAGGCGAGCAAGTTTATAGCCAGGTGCAAGGTGTTTGGAATTTGTCCAGTGATCAGGGCAACTTGGGCAGCTTTGTGGTTACAAATATTCGCCTAGTTTGGTATGCAGATGCCAATGAGTCTTTCAATATAAGCCTGCCCTATCTGCAAATTGACAATGTATGTGGTAATTTAAATTGCAATTGCACATAAATGTACCCAATAATTTTAATTAACTGCTAGCTACGCATACGTGAATCCAAATACGGTCCGGCATTGGTCATACAGACCGCCGAGACAGGTGGCAGCTATGTGCTGGGCTTTCGCATCGATCCTGTCGAGCGTCTAAACGAGTTGTTTAAGGAACTAAGCTCATTGCATAAGGTATACACCAAGCAGCCCCTCTTTGGCATTAATTATGATCCACAAGATGCGCGACAGCGTATGGCTGCTGCTGCTGAGGAGGCAGCGCAGGCGGCACAATTTAAGGTTGAGGACTTTCAAGAGTTGGACGAGAGACAGGAGCGTGAAATTAATACAAAATTGAACAACTACTTGGCCGAGGGTTGCCTGGGTATTGGGTCCAACGATGAGAGCTCTGAGGAGCCTGTTTATTGCAAGGAGTTGGGCTTTGCTATGGAACGCATTCGCGATGGTTATAAGCTACAGGATTTGTGGCATGTACTGCCCACTAACATGGACACCTTAGAAGATTAATAAAATCTTAAAAGTACTTGATAATTTTATCATTAAATTTATGATTTTATTGACGCTGTGTGTTCAAATTGTTTTGTTTTTGTTTTTATATTTTTCATAGCGGCTTGGAATTACTTGAAATTTTTATTCTCTTAATTATAAGACAAAATTCGTTTATATTATTGTTTGTTTAATTTGTTAGAGACGTTTTCCAATGATGCTAAGTATTGGGATTCTATGGAATTGTTTTATTATTATTTTTATTTTTTAAATTAATTCATATCACAACACACAGTTTTAATATGTTTTGCATTTCATCGAAATCATCATTTTATATGCATAGGTAGTTTTATAATTTATTTTTAAGAGCATGAATTGTTTATTTTATTTTCTAAGCTATAAATTCTAACAAACTTAATTAAAGTAGGAAATTAAAATTAGTTGTGGCGTTTTCTTTGTTATTACATATTTTATATTAAAAGTATAGATTTATTTTTTACGTTTTGCCTCAGAGGCAGTCGGCATATATTGTACAAAATGTAAACGAATACAAAGAATCTAAATTAAACTTAATAAAAATCTGACAAAGAGAAAACTATAAGACGAAATATCATATTAGGAATGGCTTAAACATTACGATTTCTATATATTTTGTTTTTATTATACAATTGTTCGTTTTTATTTTAGCATAATAACTTTTTATGTTTTTTTTTTAATACTTTTTGCTTATGATTGGGGAGTTGCTTAAACTTAAATTCTCAAAGGTTGTTTTGCATTTTGCATATCAGTTGATATTTTTTCATGAGTTCTTAATCTTGTTGTCGTTATATTCGTTATGCCATCAGTCTTAAAGACCAGTTAAACTTACAAAGCATATTTAAGCATTTTTTAACTTAAAGCAAGTGAAGTATAAATGGAAACTTATCCCAACAGCTGAATTTTCATACAATACATAAAAAATACAAAATCAAAACTTAAAAAAAAGCATATTGCATAATTGAAGCAAAAAAGCTTTTTAATTTGGCATTAGACTTGGACAAACACAAAATATAAATCATTCCATAAAGGGACTACTTTTTGGATACGTCAGCTAGGACTTCACTTGTCATGACTTGTCTACGATAAATATAACCAAAATCTTGCAAACTGCAACATCTGCTTGTATGATATAACAGCTCTAGGCATTGAATATCATTTTGCGTTCCAATGAATTCACTTGACAATAACAAATATTTAGCTGACATTAAGTCATGGTGAGACAGAGAATAAGGAGTGAACGTGTGTGTGTGTGTGTGTGTCCAGCTGATGCATTTACTTGCCGCTGCTGGCAGAGATCTGTAGACGCGCACGTTGACGGGTCATTGGCGGTGAGCGAGGCAACGGCGATATGGAGCGTCTTTTGCGCTTTGGAGCTGATTTCTTTGTTTCTACAGTAACTTTTGGAGCTGCTAATGCGATTGCTGTTGTTGACAATGTTGCTTCTGCTGCTGTTGGAAATGATGGGGCAGCTTTACGTCGTTTTCTGGCTGCAAGCAGTGGCGCACGTCGTCGTCGTTTTGTGGCTGTTGCCTTTGGCTTGACTGTGTCTGTAGCAGTAGCAGCTCCGGTATCAGAGCCTGAGGTGTGTGTGTTGGCTGTGTTTTGATGTGGCACAAAGGCCGAAGCGGTGGCATATTGTGGCAATATCAGAGTGCTGTAACAAATACGATTTAGATAGTAATCATTTGCTTTCCACCAGTTGCCCTACTTACCTGAGATTTGGCTTATGTTGCTCTAGCTCTGCTTCCTGTTCATCGTCTTCATCATCATCATCATCACTAAATAGATTGCTGCTTGGAGGCACAAATTTTGGACGCTTAAGTTCAAAACCTCTTGCTTTGTTGCTGCGAGATGAAACTAAAATTAGTTAATGCTAAGATTTTTGAACGGCACTTACATTTTGATAGGCGTTATGGCCACGGGGCGTATGGGCTTGAATAAACACAGGTCCATGAGTAAGCTATCAGTGCTGGGATTGCGTTTGCGTGCCTGAGCTGAACGATGCAACGCCGAGGGTGCCACAGTAAAGCGACGCAGAAATGCAGCTGTCGGAGCAACATATGGCTGAGTGTACTGGCCGATGAGCTGGGGCTTTTCGTGGCAGCTTTGGCGCTCCATTTTGTTGTGTATGGCTATGACACCACCAACACCTGTGGGTTTTCGCTTAAAATTCTGATTAATTTCCAACGGCTTGACCTGCGCTGGCGCCTGCACCTGCATCACTGGCGTTGCGGACATGACCAGTGCCTTGGTAACGGTATCCTTGATGAATTCGGTGCCACGATGCAGGCGCACAGAAAGCGTTTTCATTATCGCTGTGGCCGCATTGCTAGCAATGCTGCTGGCAGTTGTGGGACGTACCGTTGACCCTGTTGTAGCCGTCCCCGCTGCTCCAGAAGCGGTTGGTGTGCCTGTGCTAGCATTGCTGTTGTTATTGTTGTTGCTGGATATCTTTCGCGTCGCATTCGAGTCGTAGGTATAGGGCGCTGCTTGCCCGCTGGCGGCCAAAAGCATTATATATATGTATGACGTATTATATAGATATATATAGGTATATATACATATATATAGACGTCAGCTGCTGCACGGCCAGCAGCATTAGCATTCCCGGCGTTTTGTTTCGCTGTGGCACGCACGCGACTTTAATATAATTATTTTTTCACTTGCTTCAGCATTTTGGTTATTGTTTTTGCTATTATATGTGTATATTATTTATCTTTTTTACGCTTCAAATATATGTTTTGTGTTTTTGCTTTGTTCCGTCTCTTTTCGTTAATTTCGTCAGTTGTGGCCTCACACGCTAATTCGCACAGCTACACTACTACTACACACTTATTCAACATACTCCTACTACTGTGTCTTCCATTGTGTGTGGCTTTTTTTTGGCCTTCGCAAAGTATTTACCGGTTCACTACTATCTCTTTTTTAATTACAAATTTTTCACGCACTGGCTAAGTTCCTCCCCATTGGCTAGCATCGATGTTTGTGCTGTTTTTAATTTTTATTGCATTTGTTTTGCTGCAGTTTTGGACAAAAAAAACACAATTCTACTATGTTTTACACCTTACTACTTCGCGTTCATTCATCAGCAGCAGAAAGAGATAGATACAGATACAATAATACAAGTATCTATCAGTTACTATCGGCGCGTGCAGCGCAGCAGCAGAACGAGATGCAACATTAGAGCAGTGCAGCAACACAGTTAGAGCGCGATATCCGATGTTTGAGCTCGGATTAATTGTTTGACTGGTTCGAAGCTTGCAAAATTTTACGAGTGAAATGCAAATAAATCAGAACATATAAGCGAGTATCATCTGAAATAATAATCGAGTTTG
The DNA here is from genome assembly GCF_011750605.1 of Drosophila busckii. Classification (NCBI taxonomy): domain Eukaryota; kingdom Metazoa; phylum Arthropoda; class Insecta; order Diptera; family Drosophilidae; genus Drosophila; species Drosophila busckii. The sequence goes on from NC_046607.1 coordinate 11,283,932, forward strand.
CAGCATGTTTCTTGATAAATTTGCTTTTGCAACCCGTGAGATATTTGAAACATGTTTCTAGATAAATTTGCACTTTCAACATGTGGTTGCAACAACATGCTCCAACTCCAACTGCAACTCAAGGTCTGAGCTACTACTATCGATAAAATGCTTCATGGCTTGACAGTCTATTTGCCCATCTCTAAGACACAAGAAATCACAACGGTAAGGAATAATTTGGTTTGAGAGTCACAACGTTGAGGAAGAATTAGGTTGAATGTCACAACGGTGAGGAAAAACTCTGATCAGCTGAGGCTTGTTTACATTTACGTTTCGTTCTGTTTACCCATAGGTGGTGCTTTTGTTTTTGTGTAAATATAAATAAAATAAATAAACCAATCAGGATCAAAACTACTGTAATTTAACATATTAAGAAATGGGAATTATTATTAATAACAGAAAAACAGTAATGTTTATTATTTTTAGTTATTTGTTTATTAAATTATTTATTTTACCCATAGTGGGTTGCTAAGATGAAACTTAAGCATAATACAAAAAGTGAATATAATTAATTTGCTACTTCTTATAATTTAAACCTAAAAACCGGAATATTTGTATTCTTCCGGCACTTATCCGAGGCTCACATATTAGTGGCTCCGGTGTAAATACCAGTTAAATGTATTTCAAGATTCAGAATTCTGAATGAATTTAAAATTTTGTAGTTAAAATATATGTATGGAGATGTATGAATACAACAGACTTTATTCTCTCTTCAACACTGAGTCCACAGCTTTTAATAATAACTTATATAACTATGAATAACTAACCCTATCCCTGATTATATATACATATATTTATGTATTTTTCATTCCTTAAATAAAATACATTTTTTAAATGATACTATAGCCTAAAAACTTTATTATCAGCACATAAAGTAAGAAGGAAATCAACCAATGGACAACGAGTTTATCCTAGTGAGAAAAACATCTTTTTTTTTAATTTACAAAATTAAAGACTTAGCGTTCAACGATTTCGCAAAAGGAAATTTTCACTTTCGGCGAATTTGAGTTCTGTTAACGCGCTGTTAATGTTAAAAACAGTTGTAAGTGAGTACTGTAACTTACAGTCTGTAAGGAAAACATAGCTAGCCGTGACACCAACCAGCCAACAACCGACGGTTGGGCGGCAAATTTGAATTTTTCATTTTTTTTGTGTAATTTCGAAAAATCTGCGGTATAGGTTCTTTCTCGTAGTGTAGTGCAAAATTTTTACCTAACATATTAAGCACCCTCTGTCTTCTCGGCTTAAAAGTTTATTTGTTGGAGGCGGTTTTTTGAAATACCTATTTTACAATATCAATGATTGATCCTCAAGAGACTATTTTTGAGTGTTTTTTTATACACTTTGAATTTTTGTAAAAAATGGAAAAGGGTAATTTGAAGTTGCTCACATGTATGTAACAGGGAGAAGGAGGCGTGGCAGACCCATAAAGTATATTAAATATTCTTGATCAGCTTCGACGAGCTGAGCGATAATAGCCATGTTCCTGTCTGGTCCGTCCGTCCGTCGTCTGTCCGTCCTGTATGAGTGCGTGTTCCTCCGCAACTATAAGAGCTAGAGCAACCAAATTTGGTATGTGGGTGCTCCTATATCCAGGACACTACGCTTTTATTTTATTTTTTTTTATTTCCTCCCACCTCTCCGCAAATCGAAAAAAACGATATATAAGGCAGTACAAAAATCTTTAAAAATAAATCACAAAATTGCTTAGTCATATTTTCGACCGATTGTGAAACGGTCGATTGTAAACGATCGGATAAATAACTTAGGAATTATTCACATTTCATATTTCAATATAGAAGCGGGGTGGCAGTGCTGACGCGCCAATACACAACGTCGCTGCCGACGCAGCGGCGGCGTCGCTGCTGCACGCCTAGCAGCGAAAACGAGCTGGTGCCGCGTTTAGCTTGTTTTGGTGTGTATTGTGTTTTGTGGTGCTCGTGTTGTTTGTTTGCGATACCACTGTCAAAGTGTATTTAAATGTTGGTGGCGCCCAACTCTAACCTGTCCACTTGTTTTTACTATAAGGAGGTGTAGACTGTGATTGTTGTACTAAACCTTATATTTTACTTAAATTTTTATTTTAATTTACAAAACACAATCAATCAGGTTCCGTTAGTACCAATTCTAATTTAAAAAAAAACCTGGTTATAGTTGGATATAAAAAACTTTCGGATGTTACATAATTTGCATGAGTTTTCAGCGATACCATTGATAGTATTAATGTAGTTTCAAAATATCGTGACATGTACCTTGTATAATTTTTAATTTATAATTTTCGTTTATTTGATATACAAATATAATTCCAATATTTAAGAACTCGATACATGCAATTTTTCACTCTTGATATATATCTTCTTTAATTAGGGTTAATAGTGGGCAGGTTGATGTGACAAAAGTAATTCTTTGCAAAGAGCAGTTTTTTATGTTGAATCGTCCTGCGTCGCTTGGCAAGGGATTTTGCTGGCAGCTCATCAGAGTACTTTTAAACACATTCTTTTTTTTTTTTTTTGATTCGTGTACTCTTTGCTGTTGAGGTGGCTGTCTTCCTGCCAGTTACGAGTCAAGTCCTCGCCACAGCGTCGCGCGGCTGGAGTTCAGCTTTGGGGTCGGGGTCGTCGATAGGACGCCCTCCCATTGAGTCCGCACCATGCGGCCCGAGGCCACGCGCAGTGACTTCTGCGCAACCGCAGCCAGCGTGCTAACAAAAGCCAGAAGCAGCTATAATTTTCCAATATTCAAATGTGTTTGTGCCTCAAAATGGCGCAGCAGCAAACCGCAACCAATATTACGTCGTGCGCTCATTAAGGACTTGGGTAAGCACAGTTGAGTGGGCCGTCCATTGACAATTATGCAATTTTGCAGCACGACTAAACAAATTATTTTCACTAAATTAAATTTTAACTCGTGCTGGGCGCACTTATCAAGAATATGAGCACGTACGCCTTCTAACCTCAATTACACGCTTGCACGAAAGCCTTGCCGACAGCCTGTGGACTGTCATGTGCACATGGGCGTAGCGAGAGGGGACAAGATCCACAGTTGCGCTCCCCCTATATTTTTGGTGGACTAACAGCTTTTGCTTTAGTTTGTTTGGCACTTCCCAAGATATGATCAATAAATAAAATAGTAAAAGCATTTAAATAAATATAAGTAAGTTTAAGGCAACAACAAATAGTTTAGCTCCTCCCCCTTGAGTATTTGGGATTTTGGTGTTTAAAAGTCTTCTCAGCAACTTGGAGCAGCAGCTGTCGTTAATACGATGGCTCCTGTTGAGTTGATTTGTCAAGAAGCGCGCATGCTTAAGTAAAGAATTCAATTCTGATTGAATCAAGCGCAGAAAGCTTTGACAGAGTAAATCGGCCTGCTGCGATATTGTTATGCGAAATTACTAAGCTTAGCCATAAATACTTAACAATAAAACAATGATATGTATATTATTTAATGGCTCAAAGCAAACCAATCAGTTCTCATGCTTTCAACAATTTCTTTGGCGGCTAATGAAGCCTTTCATAGCATTTTGCTACAATTTATGTTTTGTTTATAATCAAGAAAATCGAATGCAAAATGATAAATGATTTTTGTAATGTGCAACAACAATAACAATTTGTGCGCTACAAATTTTGTGCGCATTGTTTTCACATATTTCAATGCTCAATGCCGAATACAACTGAAAAATCCAAATCGATTTGGACTTATTACAAAATACTCGAAGTACTGCAATAAGCGCGCTCCATAGGATTTCAATTACATTTCATTTGGCCGCAACTTGTTCACAGGTGTGAAGAGGCTTTTCTTTTATTTTTTGTTTTCTTATGTTTTTTTTTTACTAATGAAAAAACCATAAATCATTACACAAATGAAGTTCAACTTTTATACATACATACATACATACATACTATAAGATATTCTTATATACTATGCACATTGTTTATTTGCGGCTTGCTCCAACCCTCACTTCAATATTTTATTCTATTTTCTTCTTCTTTATGGTAAAGTGTAACATTGATTAAGCATTATTAGCGCTTATTGTTGTTGTTGCTTCTCCCATTCATTTTGTTGTATTCTATTCGAAATACATTGATGTTTCGCCTTTGTTATTGTTGTGCCTGCTCAGTGGGACATTTTCCATCATCAACACTTTGGAATGATGGAACGATTTGTTGGCCAGCTCTGGCAGCCTCCGCCCCTACAGCCAATGCTAGAACATGCGCCTGCGCCATTTGGGGGGCCCTCACTCATATTGATATATGTGCTTATGTGTCTATGATGTAAATCAACATTGATTTGTTGCCGCTTTGAGGTAACAAAGTTTTTACTTTTAATTGACCTGAACGCTAAAAAGAAAATGGCGCAGTAAGATATTTTTTTTTTATTCGTTAAATTAAACAAATATTTTGGAAAGTTCCACTCTTGCAAATTCATACAAATATAATCAGTTTATCAAAGCTAAAATAAAGCATGTTTTCCTTAAAATTAAAACAATTGACACAAACCAATTCTATTATCAACATTATAACGAAAAAATTACATTTAATAGCGAATATATTCGTTATAAATAATCCAATTTCAATAAGTTTTTTAATTAATAATTAATTATAATTTTGCATAATGATCTTTAGGTACAGTATTCTCTTTTTAATTGAAATTACAGGGTCAAATAAATATGTGAGGCATTGAAAAAACTGGCAGCAAAAGTGCAACTCAGGCGGCAACAGTCTGCGGCCATTACTCATTCCATATAAACGACATGCGACCAATAAAATTGCCGGAGAAATGGCCATAAGCAGAGTAAATGGCCAAAAGGGACTCAAACAGTCAAAAAGCGCCAGCAGCAAAGCACAGAAGCTCGGGGGGAAATTGATTTTGCGGTAGCACGGGTAATAAATGTTTGCCCAAATGCTAAACACGAGTTGAACATGCAGCGGCAACAGCAACAGCAACAGTGACGAAGGACAGCAGAGAGGCAGGCGGGGTATGCATACCATATTCACATACATATACATATGTATATATGTGTGTGTGTGTGTGTATATATGGCTTGTGGGCTTGCGCAGTGCATGGCAAGCTTTTGACAAATCGTAAAATATGCATGGCAACAACAAACCGCATGCAGGACATAGGAAATAGCAAGTAGGGAGTGGTAAAATGAGAGAGTGAGAGAGAGAGCGAGAGAGAGAGAGAGAGATAGAGAGCGAGTGCGAGAGAGACTGCAATGAGGAAATATGATGACATATCGCGTCATAGTTCAAACGGCAGGGAATCCGCTGATCAATTTTGTACACAGCAAGGCGCCCTCTTTTGGAGCCTTGTACGCATAGCTTTTTAGTTTGTAGAGCGAGCGCCAGAGGACGCAGGAGAGGGTGAGCAGTTTGCTTGGTCAGTGGCGCATTTTGTTCTCGAGTGCGCCAAATCGTGGCCATAATTTTTTATTATCCCAACTACAGTCTGGCTAAGCTGCGTCCCTTTTCTCTGTGTACCCTTTTTGGCACACACACACACACGCACACACATACTCGTTGTTGGCTTCTGGTTGGCCTCTGTTTATACACGTTCTCAGCCTTCGAGTACCCATAAAAATAATTAATTGGCTTTTATGTGGCAGGAGCCGTTGAAATTTTTGCTTTTGGCAACGCCAGTTCTCAATATATGTAAATATATTTTTGTTGCTCTTTTTGTATGCAATGGCGACTGTTTTTTAATTAGCATTATTAGTTATCGGCAGCCATCGGTAGTAAGCAAATTTATCATTTTGTGTGCAACTGGTTTTGCGGTTACACACACAAAACTCATTTCCGCTTGGCGGCCATTTTCGATTGCTCATTGAATGGCAAGGCTTAATTGCTTTTGTGGTTAACAAAACCAAATCAAATTTCGATGTTGCAGCACAAGTTTTAACAGTTTGCGTTTTGATTCACAAATTTGTAATTAAATACACTAACCACACCATTTTTATAATTGGCCATAGATCATGTTAACAAGCACATTTGTCATTTTGTCGCGGTTTCAAATTAGAATAATTTATGCTCCATTTTCATGCCTAGCCAGTTTGGCCTTTGGCCCCTTCGACTAGCTCCAATCTCACATAAGGTTTTATTTCATTAATTTATGCGCAGAAAACTGCAGCGCAGTGTGAAGCATTTTTCATTGTCGTTGACCAGGAAACTCGTGAAAATTTATATGGAAGTAAAATACTAAAGAAAATGCTTGCGACGAGCGAAGAGTGGCAGCAACAAGCGCTAAATTAATGAGTTGTAGTAACTGAAAAAAAAAGAATGTTAAATTGTTCATAATCAAACATCAGTGGAGCTCAACAGCTTACCTAATAATTGGAAATAATTATTTGTGAAAAATATTGTTAGGAGAAATGTAAATTTTCGTTATTTCATAATTAAATTCACTAAAACTTAACTGGTTTTTAAATTAACAACATAATATAATATGCTTGTAGCTCTAGATTTTCTTGGCTTTTTAAAAATTTTAATATTAATTTGTATATATTTTGAAAAGAGTGGAAAAATAAGTTTTGCATTTCTTAAGAGTTGTGTAATAATGATAAATCTTAAAAATTTGCCCAAGCATTAAGGGCCAAAGTAAAACAATTTTAGCTATTTATGTGGGTATAGAAAGAAATGAAATAAAAAATGTGGGGTTAAGCTTTGTTGCGGGTGCTGCCATAAATAACAAAAGGTCCGACAATAAATAACCAAAAAACAAAATTATCGCTAATGAGTTTTCTTTAATTTAAAAAAAAAGTAAATGCGTTAAGAGTTGTGGTAAAAGCTGTTGTTGTACATTTTAAAATAACAAATGCCGTTAAAAAAGCCAACCAGCCGCCCAATGAAAAAGAGTGCACGCCCCTTTTTGTTTAGCAGCGCGCCAAAATCCAAACGCAATCTAAATAGGGTTGCTATATATCACATATATATATATTTTGATTTAGTAAACCCATTTGAAGTTAATGAAGCGGAAGTGCATATAAAAAATACACAAAAAAAGCCACAGACCTTGAGCTAAGTCTGGCCAATTGTTCACTTAGACGGGCCGTCGTCAAAAGCGTCGTTCGTGAAATGCTGTCCTGGCATTGGGTCCAGGTCCATTGTCATACCACACACACATTAAATTTCAATTCAATAACAACAACAATAACTAAAGTTCAAACTGCTGCTGCGCTTTTGTTTGTTGCATTGCGTTTTGTTTTTATATTTGATTTGATTTTTGTTATCCTTAAGTGCGAACCTAACAAAAGCCTTCAAAAAACACACACACATACGCACATTTGAAGAATAAATAAAAGGCATTAGTTGCAGCTCGTTGGCTAGCAGAGGATATTTCTAAAATAAATAGTTTGATATAGGTTTCATGATTTGAACAAATGATATACACAAATTAAAGTTGGGTCGTTGTTGAATAGTTGAAGCAAATGGAGCCGTTAGTTTCTGAATCCGAAACTATGACTATTGGATTAGTAAAAATAATTATTAATTATATTTTTTTCGTTTAAAAGGCTAACAAATGATAAAATTACAACTATTTTCGACGAAATCAAAAGAATTGCAAGTAATGCTGAGATTATTGTTAATAACTTTCTAGCAAACAGCTTCAAAAATTCGTTGATTACACAAAAATTATGAAAAATAAATTACTGAATAATTATGAGCAATTCCGAAAATCACTGGACATTTTAAATTTAAATGGTAATTGAATTTAACAGCTATGCACTAAGCTCGAATACCATGAACATGTTTATAATAACGCCAATGTATATATTTACTTAGCTTGACAACATCAATGACATACCACAAAGACACAACAATAATAATGTAATCTTTTGAATTTGTTTTCTTTACCAAATCCAGCTGCTAACTCTATTAGCGAGTGCAAACGATAATGAAAATGTGCCCATATTAGCAAGCAAATAAAATGAAAAACAAATCGCCCATTTGTGTGTGCCCATGCCCATGGCTAGCAAAAATGCAAACAGATGTAAATCCGAGCGTAAAACCCAATAATAACCAAGGCGCTCAACAAGCGGTCGAGCCTGGAAAGTGCTTCGTAGAGCATCAGAGAGTTGAAAGGCGCGGCATGAGGGCAAAGACTCGGCACACGGAGCGAGTGTGCGTGTCAAAGAGTCAGCGGGGGCGGCACAGGTCAAGTATGAATGCATAAGGATAGCATAGATAGCATGGACCCTAATAAAACATAGACAACGGGGCGGCAGCGGAAGCAAAAGCAGTTGGCCAACTCACCAATTGGCCCATATGTGTCTAAGGATATATTCCACGTGCCAAGGTGCTAAACGGAAATGTTCCGAGTTATTATAATCAGCTGCGGCCTCCTCTGGGCGAATATGATGCAATCAAAGCTCTTCTAGGAATTAGTAGACAATAATAATCCTGCTGCAGTTATCAAAGTGCCCAGCCCAGCCCTGTTTTGTCTCTCATTCGCACTCACCTGGCTGGCATGCGCTCTTCTTCTTCTTGTTGTTATTGTCATTTTACCGTTGCGCTGCGCCTGTCATCATTTCTCATCGTCGCTTTGTTTCCTTTGTAATTTGTCACCGCTGGAGCTCGTTTCTGCGGCGTAATTTGTTTGCAACTCATTTTGAATTCATTTCCATGACTCCCACTCCCCCCCTTCCCCCCTCAGTATGTCGTTTGAGCTTTTGTTTTGTGTGTTTTCTTGGTTTCGCTTTGATGCATTTAATTAAAGTGATTACAACTTGTTAAGGGAAAGGCTACAGTGTCATTTGGGCGTGTCAACAAATGGAATTATGAACAAAATATGTATAATAAACTTTTACAAAATAGGAAAAAAGCATTTAGCTATGCTTTCCCAGGTATTAAGTACTTTTAAAGGCTTCCCGCTATGCATATCTAAAACTCTCTTCCACATATGTACTTCACCGCCAAGTCAAGCCTAAATACTAAAGCCACTTCAGAAAACTAATTTTTGAGCATTAGAAAGTGCGTGAACTTTAAAGTACCTACATACATACATACTTCTCATTGTTATGATCAGCCAGAAGACTTTGCTGTGAAAACATATTTGTAACGGGCAAAGGCCAACAATGGATATGCAACAAAAGAGTCTGCCGAAAAAAAAAAAATACTTAAGTTTACGCACTTCTCAACGCAATTATTGAAGTTCGAGGCTCAGGGCATTGCCGAATGAAATCAAAATGAGCCAAAGTACATAGAGGCATACATACGTATAACATACATACGTATTGCCTTCAGCTTTTGGCTTCTACTCTTTAGCACTTTTCAGTCTCGCCCCAGGTGAAAAAAAACGCATACAAAGCTGAAAGTGGGACTGGCTCACTAACACACACATGCATACAAACAAAGGCATGCACACATCTCTCTCGCTCTCTCTCCCTCTCTGCTCAGTTTCTCTCGTTCGGCATTGGGCTGCTGCTGCTGCTGCATTCCTGCCTGCAGCGCTGCTTTTCAGCAAACGCCATTGGGGGTTTGGCATTCAAGCCTACGCTCACAATCTCTCTTGACTCTCGCGCTCTCTCTCGCGTTTGATCACTGGCCCTACACTGGCGCGTATGTATGTGTATGTGTGCTTTCTATGCAGCATTGCCCTTTATTAGTTTGTCTAATTGCTTTTGGCAACTATTATTACTACGTCATCGTGGTTGTTGTTGTTGTTGTTGTTGCTGTTTGTTTGTCAGCGCAAAATAAAAAGTATCACAGATGTCATGTACTGAGCCTGTAGCTGACCGTATTGGACCCCCGTTGATCAGACATTGCTTTGATTTGACTCTTCACTTTTTTGAGTTTTTTTTGGGTGTGCAACGTTAGTTACCATATTCCCGTCTATGTGTGTAATACGTTTTTAATAAATGCTGTTAAAGAAGGCGTGAAATTTCGCTGTTTCAGCATTTCCGCTGCTCACCCGCTGAGATTTTTGTCATGGCAGCAATAGGAGTTACGCAAAAGTGTTTTATTATTAAATTTTAAATATACAATGCGTACATAAATGTTCTATAATTTGTAACTAAAAAGCAGCTGTTGGCCAGCTGATGCTTTCTAGACTTGAACTATTAATAGTGGCATTAGCTCATGTTTTAGCAGCAGCTGTAACTCCCACAAGCGCCCCCACTATATTCGTTTGTGTAGCATTATTTATTATTTGGCTGTGTAATTTTTCACCAGCATATGAAAAACTTTAGGTACGTAGTCTGTGGAAATATTTGTGCTTTCGTTTTTTGACATTTATTTCTGCTCATATGCGGTGAAGGTAAAAGGGAATAAAAAAAACTGTAGCATAACCAATGGCCATAAAGAGCCACAACGTGCAATAATATTAATTTTTACTTTATTTGCGACTGGCACATTCCTCAGTCGCAAGCAGCGCCAGAGGCACGCTTAGCTACAGACATAAGTGTATGTGTGTGTGTGTGTGTGTTTGTGTGTGTAACGCATCCAGTCCGTGCGGAGGAGTTACGTTTTGGCCAGCTTTGCGTGTACATTGGTTATAACTCAAAACGCATTGAGCGCTCAGACTGGCGCACGTTGAAATAAATATAAATGTCAAAACTGAGTGGAGTTTTCGGGGCGCAAAAAACATGCATATTTATATATGGGTAGGCAATAAAAAAAATAAACAAAAAACAACAACAACTTGTGCAGCAAATGAATCATCTGCTGATGCGTGAGAATAAAGCGGCTGCTGCAAGTTGGGTGGTAACTGAGACGAAGCTCAGATTAGGCCAAGTTTTTAAGACTACTTAGTGTCAAGAATTTAGTCAAATAGTACTAACATCGTATGTCTATATAGGCTTAGTCCAATGGACCACCAGCTGTGGATTGCTTGGCTTGCAGTGTCATCAATCTTGAATAGCCATAACCCTGTATACATTTTGCTGATCTTAAGTTCATTTGGTCTAACAGCAGACGGCGCTATATGGCGCCTGTCGTTTTAAATCGAAATACAATCATAAATAATACAAACACCCCATACACAAAAAACATTGAAGATCTTTAGTTCATTTTCTGTTTTTTTTTCGTTGGTTATTAATGACGCACAAAAAGATTTAAGCTCACAACGGGCCACTTTTTATATGGCCAAAAGTTGCATTGGTTTGTACAATATTAACAAAAAAAAAAAAAAAATGAAGAAAAAATGCATTAATTCATTCATAAGCAGACGTTGGCGGCGCGCACAGCACTTGAACTCTTTCGATTTATAAACATTTCTTTTTGTCAGTTGTTTGTAAGGGGGAGGGGCAAGGGGAACTGCTACAAATGTCAAACCGTTTTGTCCCCAAAGAGATGTTGAAAATTTTAAGCGCCATCATTTATTATGTAGGGCCTGTTCTTGTTGTTGTTGTTGTTGTTATTATTGTTATTGTTGCTGCATTTATGCACAAATTTATGTGATTTTTATGCGTAGACATAATTATAAAAAGCAGCGCTCGCGCTGACTCTTCTGCTGCTCTCATGCCGCAACTCAAATCTAAAGTCAGTATCCAGCCGGTTTTGGGAGCCATCAGCCAAGTCCAGCCAACGACTTTGACTTCATTTGCTGACCATTCGCTCCATGGACTGACTGCTCCTTCCACTCAAGTCTCGTGCGCCGGCGCTCCAGCTACACCTCGCATTGTCATAAATTATAAAACTTTATGCGTAAATTAATGACAACGTTTTTTTTTGTCTTCTTCTCTTTTTATTATTTACGCTGCTTGCTTATTTCTTATCCACTTGCATGCTCTCTATTTTCAGAGAGAGAGAGTCGGCAAGAGTTCATCACTTGAGTATGAAGAATTGTATAAAGAGTATACAATATTCGTATAACTCGAGTGTCATAATTTTATACATGGCTTTAGCTTGTCAGGTCTTTAGTCAGATTAAGTGTTATGGTTCATTGGAATAAGCTGCATTTTGGGTAGTTTATTAAACTATTGGAAACAATATTAATGAAGTGCATGTGCATGTCGACAAAGAAATCAAAGATATTTGTCTATCAAAATGTTTTGCTAAATTGTTGACTTGTGCAAAGTAACCACAGAAACCGCAAAGCCCACAAAGGCAGACAAATTACAATTGCAAATATGATGAGCGACAACTTGAAATGAGCAACTGAACAATTGCCTTTGATTAAACAAAAGTAGCAATGAGACGACAATTTGCTCACTCACTTGTGTATCAACAAAATCAAAATAAATTAGTTAAAATGAGGGTGGCCTTTTGATTACATGCGTTTGCTGTTGTTGTTGCTGAGGGCAATAAGCAAACCGCAAAATGTGCAAAATTTTGTTGCATATGCCACAAGTTAGATAAAAGTGTGTATACTCTACTGGATATTAACTGTTGATTTGAACAACAACATACAGAAGGATTGAGAGTGAGATATAGATAGCATGATCTGCTTGGCTTACTACTTGCTATATGCTTGACTTTAGTTGGAGTTGCTCTGATATTTGTTATATGCTTTTTTTTTTTAAGTTGAAGCTGAGTTACGCTTTTAATGGCATTGCAGCGCATCCGAAACTCTTCGATTTGCTGCAGTTTGCATATTAAGCTTTGGCTTTATTGGGTTAAGTGGCTTGAAGCATTTGACTGAGTTCAAGTGGTCTACGCCATCAATTTAAGCGATTAAAAGCATAAAGAAATGAAACCTGCTTGGCTGCTCCAATTTGTCATCAGCTTTTGGGGATTTACGGATTCGCTATGCCGCATATGTCTTGGTTTAGCGTCTTGGCTAGAAGTCTCTACAGGCATTTACATAAATGTGGCATAAGTAAGCATTAACCCTTGGCCTAGGCTCAGGCACTGGCCAAGGCAGCCTGAGCCAGGCTCGCATGACGTCTTGTAATACGTCAATGACGGCGGGTTGTCTATTAGATTGTTTTTTTTTTTTATTTTTGTTTTGTTTTATTTATTTTTTTGCTTTGATGAATTAGCGCTATTTGCCATAACTGCTGGCATGCGTACTGTGGCAGTAATAATTTTATTTATTTATAGCCTGCAAGTTGGCCAAACAGAGTTGGGCTATAAATTTCTCACGCAAAGGTGTCACCTTACAAACAGGCGTACAAGACACGTACACGGCGGGAACGCATGCGCGCGCTCACGCGTTCCGAACCGGAACACCAGCAACACTTAACGCTCTTCAATTTGTCGCTCCTTATCTTGTCGGCATTTAGTTGTGGGAAATGTGGGCAGGGCACTAGTTAACAGTTGAGAGTGCGCTAATTGATAGCCCAAGGCATACAAAACGCCCTAATAAAGCTGCTAAAACAACACACGCGCCCGCCTCTGTCCGCCCCCCAATTTAACCGCCAATTAGGTGCCACAAGCTTGCCTTTGGCATCTACTACGCTGATTTCAGCTTCAGCTTCATCTTCATCTTCATCTTCAGCTGCAGCCGCCCATCAATCAACGCATCTTTCGAGCGAGAGAGACAGAGGCAGGCTGGAACGCCTTGACGATCGCTTGCTTGATTAATTAAGTTTAAAAGTTATTGCCTGCCATATTTAACAAAAAATAAAACAAGGTTCTCGGACAGTCTTCTTCACCTGACTCATGCTTCTCTCTCTCGCTGGCATTGTCCTGTGTTTTTGGCCAATATTAATTAACAGCCTGTAGTCCAGGGGTAGCATAACTTTTAGACATTTGAAAAATGTTTGTTTGTTTGTCTGTCTGCTCTGAGCACACAAACAAATTTATCAGGAATTGTGTGAATTGAAAAACACCTGTTTTTGTCTACTTTATCTTTTCCTTATTTGATATATTTGAAGTGCAAGGCGTTACAGCATTTATGTTTTGAGTGTCTGTTTTATTATATATAATTGTTTGAAGCGCTGCGCTGATGGAAATCAATTTTTAATCGTTAGCGTTGCAGGCAGAAGGTCTTGGAAAATTGTTTAAATCATTTTGGTTATACAGTGGAGGCTCCTACATAAAAATTAAGCGATTTCGAATGAAACAAAAGTCTTGTATCTATGCATAAAAGCCAAGAGTATTAAATACTAATTTTGACGATAGACTCAATAGAATACATATATACCTAAACCGAAAAAACAAGTAAGAATTAAAGAAGTATTTTAAACTGCATTCAGGATTAAGTTGTCAAACTAATCCTGTCTTGAAATAGTGCGTTAGGTCGAGTGTTTCACTTAATAAACAGTAGATGAGGATTGGTTTTGGATCGGTAATGAATAATCTTAAGTAAGTGTACTTCTATAAAAAAATACGAAAATATGATGTGAAATATTAAATCTAAAAGTAAGTTAGAATTATTCTAATTAGGATCAAATATATTTCATTTACTTTGAAACTTAAAAATGTAAGTCAGATTTGTTCGCATACAAAATTTATTTGGGATTGAATCTAAGAATTGGGCTAAGCAAATCCGAGATTCTTTATTCTAACATTGTTTCGGATTGATTCGTTATCCTGGAGGTTTATGTGTCTTCAATTCTGCGAAATATCTACCCGTTGTACAAAGTCTTATAATGGCAGTTGGGAATGAAAGTTTACTTGAAAGCATGGAATTTATTGAGATGCTCAAGGTTAAATTGTTTTACACGAAGATAGTGTTAGACAATATGAATTCAGCTTCTGTACTATTTGTCTGAAGCAGAATAGTATTAGGTTAATATATCCGATATATATGGTCAGCAAACTTTAATTAGAACAGACTTAGCTCATGCCAAAAAATTGACAGCACGTTGAGGTCCCAGTCCCTCATTTAATTACAGCTGATTAAGAAGCTATTAAAACTAATTGAGCTGCTATCATTTGACGAACGGTGTAATAGATAATGCTGATAAAACTGATATTGGTGGGAAGGCTGATTGCAGGCTGGCGCTGGGGCTTGCTTTCAACTAGCCAGCACGGCAGGATATCCGTGTCACTTAATTGTGTGACACTTTATTGGATTTTAAAAAGGCGCTGCCGTGACGGCAACAACGCTGTCGTGTCTACGCGGTGGTAATTAAATTTCCTATGGAGCATGCAGGCTCGTAAGCATGACGAAGAACGAAGGACGAAACGAAGCGAGCATCAATGGCAAATGGATTTGATTGAATTAAGCGCGTTGCAAAGGATGTTGGCACAGGCACAGGCACGAGCTTAAATGCCGCCAATGATGCTGCTGCTGCTGTTGCTACTGACGCCAACAAATATATACAAACACTAGCGGGGAGTCCTTCTGCGTACGTGTATGTGTGAGAGCCAATTGCGTTGTGGGGCACACAGACACAGATACAGATACAACGCACGAACGCCTGCAAATAGCTTGCGGTGTTTCGTCCTGATGCTGCTAGCATGTTGTCCTTTTTGTTGTTGCTGCTCCCCTGCGGCTTCTCTCAATGCGGCGTTAAAATTTTGGGGGTGTATCAATTTCAATTCATTGCTATTTGCCAAATGGGGGTGGATTTTCTTATATAAATTGTTGTGCTTAGACATTGAACTTGTTGTTGTTCACACTTAAGTGGATGTGGATGTCCTTTGTGCCATAAATGCCAAAAAGGGCAACTTTTGGGGTTTGCCAGCTTACTTCGTCATTATTTTCTAATGCGCAAAAACAATAAAAACCTATTGAGTGCCGCCATATGCTCAGCCCTAATAGCATTATTTGCCCGCCTTCTGCCCCACCCCGTCTATGGTTGGGGCAATTAAAATGTTATTAAATAGGCTGATCAGGCGATATTTATTATTAATTTACGAGCATTTGTTTGTTAATTGAAACTCAATGCCTCGTTACGAAACGCAAATAACAAATAATAGAACTTTGAATTTTAAGCATAGTGATAGTATTATGTCTAAATATTTAAAGCAAATTGTTTATGTACAAAAACATTACAATTACATTTAAATTTATGGCTTTGAAATATTTGAAATTAAAATACAAACTTTTAAAGTAAACATTTAAGCACATGGAATTCAAAAAATATAGGCAGGCGCAAACGATAAAGTGAGACCCTGTAATATGAATATATTTTTTCGTGCCACAACGAAATATACCTAAGGTTCTCGATCTACAAGATAATAAACTTTGTAATACAAATTGTTGGATTCGGTATAAAGTTCTATTCCAAAATTTAATTGTCAATGCAAAATTTGTAAGAAACTCATTCAGTCGTCAATGAATCACAAACTTCCCTTATTGCAGTCAACTTTGAAATTTTTTACTTCATTGCATAAATATTTATGCGCTTTTAAGAGCCTCATGTTTCGATGAAAATATTTAAAGGAAATACAATAGGTGGCAATGTGTCAATGGCAGAAGGACCACTGCCAAAAAGGACCCTCATTAGTGCAAGGAGCTGAGCAAAGAACAAGGCCGCGTTCAAGTTCAAACTAAAGAGTAATCAACAATAGAGCGATGACGCCTCACAGACCCTTCAAGATTGCGGCCCCTTTGGCTCATTGTGCTTGTGCTTGGGCGTGTCGTCTGAGTACACAACTACGATCATAAGGGCCAGGCTAGGTTAGGGCAGGGTAGGAGTAGAGGCTGCAAGTTCCAAGTCAAAGGACCTTCCGCTGACATTTACTTGACTTTTGTGCGCGTTTAGCGAAATCCGATACAGCCGGAAGTCTGACAATTGGCTGGAAGCGCTATGTTAGTTAGTTATGGGGCCGAGCCCGCATCTCCAGGATCAACAACTCCTACTTCTTACAAACGCTCGCAAAGGTGTGTAATTATTTGTGTGGTGCCGTGTTTTTGACTGCGAAACTGACTTTATATGCTAAAAAGCCCGCCAGAAATTTGTTCGAACCAGCCCTAACAGAAAGTTTCTCACGCTGCCATTAAACGTACATCTGACAACTTCCTGCCGCATTTAAATGCCGTTAGTAATTATATAGTTCTCCAACAGTAGTGATTTGAGATTTGAGCAGAATTTGTTTTTGGTTGAGTTGCAAATGCGCAATTCGCATTCGTTGCACATTTTTGTAATCGCTGCTCTTGATTTTCATTGAAAAGTGTTCAAGTGGAAGTCGTTAGGCTTTTCTGCTTGGTACTTTAAGCCTTTGTGCCGAGCTTTAAGTGGCTGCCAAAGGCTCGCTTAACACTTTGGCAACAACTTTCAAGTTGTTGAGCATTTTGACGAATATTCAAAGTGAGAGCATTGAATACTTTCACTAACTGTGAAGCAAGCAAACGACATATCGATTGCTGATTGAAATCGCTGCGCTTAACTCAGCTCAGTTGGGCTACAACTAAATTTACCTGCCGCTGTGTTTGTCGAGTAGCGAGAAATGAATTTAATCCTATTTGGGAGTTACGAACAAAACAAAAGGCAACAAGCCAATACAATTTTGCACACGCCCAGCAAATACACAAAGCCAGGATCAAACAGGTCCTTTTTTGGCAAGTGCCGTTAAAACTTAATTAGCTGAGATTTGTAAACTGACAAGCAGGCAAGCAAACACACACACACACAGGCACTGACGGACAAACAGGCTGTCGGCCAGTCAAATCTCCCACTGTGTGCTGCCGCAGGATAAATGCGTCAAGGGAACTGCTACACCAACATGATAAGATACTCCAAAATCTGCCTTGTCAACAATTCCACGTGTTTACACTTGTGCCTCTCACGCTCTCTCTCTCTCACTCTCTGCATCTCTCCCTCTCCTTGATATCGATATGTGTCTGTATGTTTGTGTGTGCCGCTATCACAAAGCACGCATCGGGAACGAGTTTAATTTCATTTTATTGATTACAAATGATGTCTGGACTTAGCATATTAATATCATTGCTGCTCATCTATGTAACAATTTTATTAAATAGGCTTAGCACGCTGACGCCAAGCTTAACTAGGAGTGTGAGTGGTTCTTCTACCTGGCTCTGAGCGTTTGCCTTAGTTAACAATTATTAATCGGGCATAACATTTATCATAAGTTGAGAGCCAGCCTTGTCTTTAATATGTAAATTCGGTTTTGGGCCATTTGTTTCGTTTCGTGCCCTTTCGGCTACGTGGGCTGTGTCCCAGCATAATTTTATGACATAGTTCTTACATCTTAGATGACCCTTATGCGATAACTTTGTCTGCATTGCCGACAGACCAAGCGAGCTATTAAGATTTTTGGTTAGGATAGTATGATAAGATATCGAATGATATGCCTATGAAAGTAGATACTGCTTGAAAGCTTCGGGCTACTATTCCGGCGGATATAAAAGTTTGAAAGCCAGAGAATGGGCATCGATTGACTGTCAGTTGCCAGATAATCAAGGGATATACCCTAGCATGAGACTCTACCCAAAGTGTAGATAGACTTAGTCGCTAAATAATTGCATTTCAAAATTTCTATTTAATAAATGCGCATTAATGTAGTAAATGTCCCTCTTTGGTATTAAAATTTAAATATTTACTCGAGCAATTAAATGCAAATCGCTTGCTTACAGGATATACAATAGCGAACATTTTCATTGGCCTGTCAGCCTTTGGACACGTTCTGACTGCAGGAGTGACTGCAAGTGACCTGTGTGCCCCACAATTGTATTGTAGTTGGCAAGAAATGTCAAAGTTAACACAAGCCGTAGTGAAGGCGGCACAATTTGTACACAGCATATCAATTGTTTGTTATCCTGTTTAGAATGCAGAGCCTTTTTGCCAGAGAGAGAGACGGGAGAGAGAGGCATCCTCTGGGTTTTCGCTGCTGCGCACCCGCGGTGCGACTGCAATTTGCCGTTGGACGGAACAGTTGGTGGTCCTGTTTTTGTTGTACGCATACCCAATTTTAAAAGGCAATGCCAATTCAGATGTCCGTGTCCTTGTAGGTGTTCAACTCAAATTAGTGGCTTGTTGTATTGTTCGGCTTTAGGTGCTTTAGGCGTGCTGCGCTCTCGCTCTCGCTCTCGCTCTCGCTCGCTGCAAATTAAATAGTTTAGGTTGTCATTGAGGTTGAGTGTTGGAACAGCAGCTGCAGCAGCGCTAACCCCAGCGTCTCTCCCGCTCTCATGCCCTGCTTGAGTTGCAGTCTAAAAGTCGCGCTCATTAGTTATGATTTAGTGTGCGCATAAACAAAGTTATTAAATTTCCATCCACGCTTCGCCAAACTACTAAATTGTCTGACTTTCTGCCTTGCAACCAAGCTATTGGCGTTGCTGCTGCTTCTGTTGCTGTTGCTGTAGATGTTGATGATGATGGCCCCAAAGTTGTAGCCATAAAAATTAAAACCATAAATTAAATGAGTATTTATTTACTGCCCCGTTTGCTGCATTTTTTTCGTGGCTACCGCCCCCCCCTTACGTAACTCTACCTCTATTGCCAAAGTCCAAGTCGAAGCCATGCAGAAATTTAATTAACGCTTCTGTATGTGCATGTACTAGACACAGCAGGCACGGTGGCAGGGGGGCCACATTACTAACAGGACTAACACACACACACACACACACACAGAGAGAGACAATGTCGGCACTGTGTGTGCTGACAGTGGGTGGATGTGTGGGGCGTAACTGGCGTTGCTTGTTGCATGGCCATAATTAACGATTAATTAAGCAGTCGTGTCAGCTAGCGAGAATAATTAAAGCGAACCTTGCCGCAATTCTAAACTCTCACATAAATTTAAATTCTTCTATGAGCAACATTATTGCTTTGCCTTACTTCAAGTCTATGTCACCCTTTTTTATATTTATATTTTTCTTAGATTTTCGTTTTTCTAAAAACCCACTGCATATAGTTTGTGTCAACTTTATTGCCCTAAGCATTTGCCAAGTTTTTGCTTCGTAATTTTCCAGCGCACATATAATTGAAAATAGGTTTATGTTTGTCTTTATAGCCCGCTTGGCACAAAGCCAAATCAGCAAAGCATATTCTTGCATATTTTCATAGACATTTCCTGGACATTCAGGAGCAGCATTAAAGTGTAAGCCTTAAGTCCGCAGGGCACTTTCTGTGGCAAACATTTTGTATGCAAATTGATTGTAAAAAGTCAGCGAGCTAAAAACTGGCTCGCATTTAACCAGAAGTGGTCAACATAATTGGTTCAACAAAAGAGTTAAAGGCCAGTTTAGTTGCTGTTGCTGCAACGCCTTCGTTCTGCTAGTCCTTTGGGCCAGGTAGAACGAACGCCCACAGAAACAACTTGACTTGGCCATCAACGTCAACGTCAATGCTGTCAATGCTGCTAGGCATAATTTACAAGCCGAGAAAAACTGCCACACACAAACACAAGCACACACACTATTGCTGGAATTCAAATGAAAAACTTGCGCAGCGATTTTAACAGCTAACAGCTAACAGCTCATAAATCAACAACTTTGGCACTGCACTCGCTGCTTCTAATGCTGACTGACTTGGCCAACATCGTCTTGACTTTCCAAAAACGCTGCCCGGTATCCGCATACCTGTGAGTCCTGCAGGCCTCGCTTAACATCATAAACTTTCAAGGTTCGCTGCGGAACACACATTTAATGGAAACTGCATTGCGGAAAAAGGATGTGCACACGCACAGTGGGCTCACCTTGATTTTTATGACCATGTAAATATTTATGGTTGACATGACCTTGTCAAAATCACAAATTTCTGTCACACACACACACGCACACGCACACTTATACACTGCCATTTTTTATGATTCGTTTGAAAAGTGTTGTTTGCCAATTGCCAGGAAAAACGCAGCAACAAACTTTATGATGCGCATAATTTTCCAAATGGTTTTCCTGTTCCATGTCCCACTGCTGACCTACTGGTTCCGGTTGCTGTTTGCCTCGATGACGGTCATAAAAAAATTGACTTTATAAGCTGTATTTACTCATCGCACGCATGCCCCTGCCCGCTTCCAGGATATAGCCCCGATATAAACACATCGAGTTGCGTATTATCACGCCCGTTTACAGCCCAGCTTAGCGAACACACCCACAGGCTCACCCAAAACCTTTGCACATAATGCAATTTATATATTTTTTGCGGGTTTCGCAATTTTGTTTATCAAATTCCGCGTTACCTGTTGTTGGCTTGTGGCCAGGAGGAGGTAGCGATTGGCTAATACATGCGGGAGCTACAGTTGAATGAACTAATTTACAAAAATTTAAGCCTTTTATTATTGTCAACACATAATAATAATAAACAATAATTTAAAAAATAATTAAAATATATTTAATAATGCTTTTATTATGTAAAGAAGATAATATAAATGCAGTGCAAGTTACTTAAAAATAATTGAGTAAAATATACATGCATTTCTTTTTAAATCTATTCAGTACATTCTTTATATCTAGAGCAATTTCTTGTTGTTTTATTTTCATTTTGAAATAAAGATTGATTTTCTAAGTTTAATCTTAGTAAAAACTTTCGAAAAGGGATCATCAAATTGGGAACATTTTTATCACACTGAGCCAAATGCAATTTGATACGAATTTGCTATCACATTAAACATTATATTCTATTTAATAAATGCCTTTCCACATGAAATATGTTATTATAACTTATTTTCAACTTGATTAAACTTAAATCATTTATAGTCTACATTGCTTAATAATTTCTTGTATGCTTTTAAAATATTTATAATAAATTTCTTTGGTTATGTGACGCATATTTTCACTCTCCATCAGCAGTCACTTGAGAATCACAGCAGCAAACCTGTTGTCTCTAATACTCCCACGCTTTGCAACACAGTCGACACACACACACACACACACACACACACACACACACACACAAGCACAGCGAGTCTACGGGCATTCGCACTCTCTCATGTTGTACTGTGCCCAGAGCGACACTTGAGTCTAAGAACCCCAGGCGCAAACCCATGCACCGCTGGTGATCGCGGCATGTGCCAAAAAGGCACGGAATTCAAAAAACTGGAATGGAAACTGCTGAACTGGTAAACTGGCGAGATGGGAGCGGGTCAATTGTTGACTCGTGGCCACCAGGCATCGGCTAACCAGATACGCCCAATATATTTGCGTTATTTGTGGTGTGTGGTGTGTGGTGTGTGCATGCAAAGTGGGCAGAGATTGCGTGTTTTGTGCGCTAGGTGGCGCACTTGAAGAAGCTTGCATTTTGATTATTTGTTATTTGTTGCTGCGCTTGAGTGACTTTGCCACTGGTTGGGGCGGCCTTTTGTTTATTTACGTTTTCACATTGCATTCTAAACTGATGATTTCCACAACAAGTTTACTGCTGTCTTCAGACAACTTTTTATACACAGAGAAATGTTTGAAAATTTGTTCAAGTGGCTGCTTCTGCCGCTACTGCAACTGCAACTGCAACTGCATTATTTATGCGCCTTGTGCTAGAAATGCACTTGAATTGAGGGGCCCCCAAGCAAGCCATCAGCAGCTCAGTCATGTGGCGAAAGCTGCACAGCTTCCATGATGTGGAGCAATGGCTTCATTCCGAATGACAACTGGCAACTGCCGCGCTTGATGTTTTCAGCTTTTTTTTTTGTGTTTTTATGGTCTTGCCAATCCCAAAATGGTAAACAGGCCTCGGGCGCTGTTTGTTTTGACATTTTAATAGTCACAACGTTTCGCAAAGTTTGATGGCTTCACTTCAAGTGAAGTGAAGCCATTGCTGGCTCCAAGAATTTTTGGTTGTGGCACCTTATAAGGTAAGTTTCCAAATTGATTGTAGCAACTTTGTAAGCAATCAACACATTTAATTGCTGAAATTTTGTTCATGCAAATTGAGGTTTGAGAGCAACTAAATTATTGCTAACAATGGGCATCATTATTGAAAATCAATTAGCTAAATTGGCTTGGCGTATAAAAACTGTGCGCCCATCAATTGGCAACGATATAATAAAAATTCAAAGTAGTTGTTGGCTTATTTCAAATTCCATAAATTATGAAAACCAAAACGAGCTGGTGTCTAATGAAAATTTATGTCTTCATTACGCACACGGCGCATGAACGTTTTTCATTTCCAATTAAATAAACAAATGCCGTATTAGAAATGTGGCTAAAATCATGAAATTCAATAAAATAAACAACAAGTACGCAATACGCGATTAACTGACATGGGGCCAAAGATGCTAAGCACGCACACGCGAAAAATGGAAATAAAAATAAAAACAAAATGGCTGCACAGGCACTAATGCTATAGCAATTATATGCTCATTCGTATGTCATATATGCACAGAAAATTGCAATATTGCAAGTCAAAAAGCAGGCGCTGCAACGACGAGGCGCTGCAACGGCAATTGGTTGCGGCAAGTTGAACCAATGATAATTGAGCTCATGGGGCGCATGTCAGGCCACGCCCACGCAGCGCCACACTAACCACCAGCCACCCACACGCCAAGACTCCACACAGTGGATGCCAAAACCGGTTCCCATGTACTTGCCTTGTTATTAAGCTCAACAGCTATTCACACTGCTCTTCCCAATGCAGCTGCGTATGTGGTGCAGCCATTTTGTATGTGCAGCTCGCTCGCACACATGCCTGATAGGCGGCCACTTCCCCGCCATACAGTTTGAGAGCAGTTGAGAGCGAACGCTCTTGGCTGGAATCCAATGGGAGAAAAGTTAACAGCGCGCTCTCTCACTGAACTTAACAGCATGGAGGATCAGTAGTGTATATGTTTGTGTTTGTTTTGAGAGAGCGCATACGAATTAGATATTTTTAATTTAAATGATTAAAATTCAAGTAATTTAACAAATTAACAATTCAATTTCTACTTAAATAATTTTATATACAGCGAAATTCTTTTTTTTATTTTTGTGCTGTGTTATAACAATTAATTTTATTTAATTGTGAACTCAAAATAATTCCATTTAAATTAAAATATAAAATTGATTTTAATCATACAAATAATATAGTAATAAATAAATAAAGTAAAATAAATTAATATTGGTGGAAAAGATGTTCTGCACAAATGTACGAATCTTTGTTGACAAGCAAACTGAATTCTAACAGAACTCACCTGCCTCTGTTGTAGTTGAGTTCAAAATGTTAAACTCACCACAATTCTGTTGCTGGCTCTCGCGCTCAGCGGGCTTCTCCCTTATGGTTGGTATCTTAGACACGCCTACAATAAGTGGTTGCTGCTGTGCTCGTGTGTGTGTGTGTTGGTGCTGCTGTTTATGTGAGCATGAGCATACCCGGTTATGGGCAGCGCTCGCACACACATTGAAAATCAGTTCGCGATGGAACTTTGAGCGCTGCGTTACAATTCAGTCCTGCTGCGAATCTTGTGACGTTTAGACGCTTCCCCGGTGCACGCGTTGGCAGTGCGCGAGTTTTGTTAGAACTAGAATATATACAAATACAAATATTGAATATTAGAAAATAATGCTCGCGCGAATTTGACATATAATTGAAAAGTAAAAAGCCAAGGCAAAATATATACATACATACAGCTACAACGAAATATTTATTGTTAGCTCAGTGCATTTGTGTTTGTTGTGATGGGCGCTTGACCCAAGTTTATAAACAGTGTGCTGTGGTCTTAGCCAATTCGAGCTTGTAACTGTAACAAATCAATATATAAACATATATAACTTAAAGTAGACTTTGCCGCTTTGCAAAGATGATGATGAACGCATTTATTGAGCCCGCGCAGCATCATTTGGCTAGCTATGGGCTGCGCATGTCTCCCAACACCACCAGCAGCAACAATAGCAACAACAATGCACAGTTAGAGTTGCAACAGCAGCAACAGCAGCAACAACAACAACAGCAGCAGCAACAGCAGCAGCAGCAACAACAGCAGCAGCAGCAACAACAGCAGCAGCAGCAACAGCAACAACAGCAATCACAACTGGAGGGCAGTGCCGACTCCAGCGCTTTGACAGCGGCGGCATATCAAAACTCCGGCTACGGACACTTCAATAGCTATGCCTCACGTGATTTTCTGCTGGGCAGACGTGGCGATGCCACAGATTATGCTGGCGCAGCTGCAGCAGTGGCGGCAACAGCACCCACAGCGGCCGGCGCCGATACCATGCTCTTCTCCAGCTTTCCAGCTCAGGCAGCCGCCGCGGAGCTGAGCAGCAGCTTTGGCCAGCATCCGTTTCACAGTCATCATCATCATCAGCACCAGATGCGCATGGCGGACTATGCCACGCATCCGTATGCGCAGCATCATCATCACAGCAATTTTCCGTCGGCAGTGCATGCGGCGCATCATCATGCCGCTGCCGCCCACGCCCATCACGCCCACCACTCGCATCACGCCATGTCCGCCATGCATCCGGCGGGGGCGGGCGCCTTTCTGCGTTACATGCGCCATCAGCCAGCATCGGCGACGTCCAGCGTGAAGCAAGAGATGCAATGCCTCTGGATAGATCCCGATCAGCCCGGCATGGTGCCGCAGTCGCAGTCCGGTCGCAAAACCTGCAACAAGATCTTTCACTCCATGCACGAGATCGTCACCCACTTGACTGTGGAGCATGTGGGCGGACCGGAGTGCACCACGCACGCCTGCTTCTGGGTCGGCTGCTCGCGCAACGGTCGCCCCTTCAAGGCCAAATACAAGCTGGTCAATCACATTCGCGTGCACACCGGCGAGAAGCCGTTCGCCTGCCCCCATCCGGGCTGTGGCAAGGTCTTTGCACGGAGCGAGAACCTCAAGATTCACAAGCGCACACATACTGGTGAGTAATACAAAAAACAAAAGATCACAAACAGTTTACAGTTTACAGTTAACTGTTAACAGTTAAGAGTTAAGGGAACAAAATGCATTTTCGGGTTTAACCCTTGCACGCCCCGTTGGGCAAATCCCAGCGTAGGCGTCAGTGCATGCCCACACGCCCACATTTACCTGCTCTAAGTCGTTTACAATCCAACACACCCAACACACCTGTATCGATAGCCTAAGCCTTTACTTGCTGCATCCTTAAGTCTGGCTGGCGTATCCTTAAGACGCTTACAGGCTTGACTTTGACTTTTCGGCAGCTTAGCCCAATGCTCGCTTCATAGGTGCTGTTGACTTCGAGCTAAGATTAAAACATAGCATAGAATACTAAACTATGCGTTGCTATTTATTTAAAACAAGCTCAGCTGAAATCAATTTATTTTGTTTGCAAATCTTTTCTACATTTGTTCTTTGGCTTGTCGAGCTTAAATCTACAACTTGAAACTTGTTAAAATTAGAATTTCAGCTTGTTTAACAAGCTGTGGCTGCAAAACAACAACAACAATAACAATAGCAACAACAATTTCTTATCACAAATCTAAGTGTAGCGTTTGTATCACTTGAGCCCACATATCATTTCAACTGCTTTGACTGGCAAGCTCATAAATAATCAACGCGTTTTGCATAAACTAAATCAAGAGTTTAATGTACCATAGCGAGTGCCCAAAATATTTACAGCAGCTTAGGTTGGGGGAGAGACAAAGGCTGCTGCATATGAATTGCGCTGATTATTGTGAATTTACCCCAGTTTCGATTTCGATTTCGGTTTCGATTTGTGATTTTGGCTTGCAGCGCACGAAGTGGCAAAGAAGTATTTCCGTGCGATTACAAACGGAAGTTTTGACACGTGTCAACACACACTCAAGTATGTGTGTGTGTGTGTGTGCAATAAAAATAAACAGTTTGCATGGGCAAACTGATTGAATTTTGATTTATAGCAAGTGAGACAGCAATAGCTGTGGCAAGTGGCATTAGCATTAGCTGGTGGGCCAAAGGCCGTTCACTTTTCTAATGAAGTTGTGTCGGCCACTTCAAAACTTCAACTTGAGCCTGCAACCAATCATGTTGTGCCACAATATTCGCTGCATCATGGCTCAAAAAAAAAAAGAAATTAGTCAAGAAAATATAAAGAGAGCTAATATATTGATCATTATTGTTACATACACCACCAACAAGTTGTGTGCGTCATTCAATGAGGAGTAAGGGCCGCCACATATTGAAAATGGCGTCGCTTTTGGCCCAAAAAAATCAAATCAAACATTTTAATTACCTTGCAATGAGTGTGCAAAAGAGTTTTTTGGTTGTGTTTTTTTTTTTGTGTAACAGAAATAAACTCAAAATGATTTGTATTTCAATTGTGTATAAATTTCAAGCTCATTAAAATTGTTGAGTGTGGGCGGGGGGATTGGATTTAAATTGTGTTTTACTTTGTAGTTATTATGATTTGACCGGTTTGGCAACATTTGTGAGTGAGTTATTTGTTAATTACAAATTTATTTCTCAATTAAAAGTTCAAATTCCAAAATGAATACTTTTTATATTAAACTGAGTACAAAACTTGGGAAAAATTTGTAACATTCCTCTACCTGCTTTATTCTGCGAATCAATGTCAACACTTGGGATAAACATTAATTTACCGATTAATGCAAAGTTTGCTGATTTTATTTGCTCAACTTTTTATTGTTTTGAGCTTGGCATGTTTCCTTATTTGTTTTTTGTTTGCTAGTTCGACGAGCTTTATTTATGAGCTGACTATGCAAAAAGTGGCGCTATGGCGCTTTTTATGACTCTTATAACTAGCAGTTGTGGCAGCGTGTCCAGCTCATTACAGTTGAACTTTTAGTGACTTTGGCAAGCATTAAAAACAATTAAACACGCAATTAAAAACACTTATTGCATTCTATGCCTAGCTGAGAACACAACCAGAGCAGAGCTGCGAATCAGCAGAGCACAACGGTTAAGCTCAAGGTGGGGTGGGGTTGGGGTGAGTGCGAAAAAGCCCCAAAAAATAATTGCTTTAAAATTGCGCCACTCGTTTTAATAAAGCGCACACAAAAGACAGCATCAGCAACAACAATAACAGACAAAAACAACGAAAGCGTATGAACCAAAATGTAAGCCCAACAAACAGCAGCAATAACTGTGCGAGTGAGAGAGAGCGACCGACCGACCAACCAACAGACTGTGTGTGTGTGCGTAGGCGAAAGCATTATCCTTGTTTGGCACTCAACACAGCCTCCGTTTATTAAAAGCGCGCTCTGCATACAAACACACACATAGCCAGAGATAACAGTCCGAAAAAAGGGGCAGCTAGACAGCAAAAGACCAACAACAACAATAACAGAGCAACAACAGCAACAACAACAACAGAGCAATAAGAGCATCACGTACGCACAGCAGAGTCAATCCACAAAATGGCGTTTATATTGCTTGGCATATTTTACGCATTTTGTTTGCTTTAATTTTAGCTTTACATTTTGCTTTTTGTACGCTCTTCCATGGACAGAATGGTTGCTTCTTTTTTTTGTATTTTTTTTTGCATAAATAAATTGGCATGAATATGTATTTTTATAAATTGAATTAAAATAATATTTTACTAGCAGCGTTTATTGAAATTTATGTTTGCAATTATTTTATATTTTAGTTATGGTTATTGGTTTGCTTATGGATTTTATGAGTTTGCTTGTAAATTACAGAGACTGTAAACAGGTTAACAGCCAGCTTAAATTAGAAAGTTAACATATGCTATGTGTGCATAGATTTTATTAATTTTGAAAATAATAGTTACATTTTTATTAAAGTTTCACTAAGTGCAATTAGCTATCACTTTAGTTTATAAGCTAGTTTGGTAATGACGCTATAAAATAAACTTTGAGTCTTTTATCTAATATTTTGAGCATCGCTCGCACACACAGAGCGACAGAGAGAGAGAGAGAGAGCGAGAAAGAGACTTGCTGGCAACGCTTTTTATGCTCAACTCTCAGCACTAAGTTACTTTTTGCACTTGTCACTGACTCCGTGTCTGCATACTTGCAATGGCCAATGTCCAGACTCCAGCATCCAGCATCCAAAAGCGACAACGACAACGACAACAACAGCAGCGAAACAATCAGCGTTTGTATGCTTTGTTATTGCAGTGTCCCTCCAGTTGACACCTTGCCTGGGCAGCGCTGTCTGTGTGAGTTTCTCGACTCTGTGTGTGTGTGTGTGTGTGTGTGTAAAGCTGCATGAATGGCGTTTATCATTGTATGCGGTTTTTACATGGCTCTCTTGCCATTTTTTGTTTGCTTGCTTGTATTTATTTTTGTTGCACTCCTGCGGCTGTGCAACCACAGGCAACAACTTTATTCATTAACACCTACAACACGGCCAAGAGGCAGTCAGCAGTCAAAATGGCCAACAACTTTGTGGCTTAGTTTAGCTGTTGCCAGCAGCACTCCCCGCGCTCCATAAGCGCTGTTATGTCAAGAGTGCAGTTGAGAGTCAATGAGCTGCTTGTTCCTTTTGCTTTTGCTGTTGCTGTTGTGTGTGCAACAAGCACATTTTAAACAATGTCCTGGCTTGCCAGTCGACCCTTGTAAGCGTTGATTAGCTTTTTAGCAGCAACTCGTTTTAATTGAGCGCAAGTGCTTTTTAATGAGTCTTTTATGAACTTATCGCTCTTACTCCCACCGCTAACAGCTAACAGCTTGTGCTGCTGTTAGATAACATTTGGCACTGTTACCGATGGTTTTTGCGAATGCGGCGCCAAGCGCATAATTTTTCAAATTCTCTACAAGCGTTAGGCAGACGTGAAATCAAATGCTGCAAATGTCAATGATTGATGACTTTATTGCGGGTTCAACGATTTTCAAACAAACAAACAACAGACTGACAAACAGTCACACTGAGCGACGTTTCGCCCGCTCGTTTTGAATTGAACAGAAATAACTTTTTTGTATGTATTTTTGCGCTTAAGATGTTGACTGTTAAACTTCTCAGAATTTGTTGTTACGGGCCCCTGCAGAACAATGGCAAACGGCAAAAACCTGCCCGACAAAACTGATTACCTATATACCATGCATACTACCTGCAAACCGAATCTCCCAATGTGCCAGCCAGGACTCAACTATGTGCACTATGTGCTGCTGCTGCTGCTGCTGATGCTGCTGAGTTTTCTTCTTTCTGGACTCGTGCTGACTTCGAAGATGCTCAAAATCAATTAGTTACGCTCTATGCTAGCGAAATTTTTCAGCCAACAGCGCTGGCCTAATGGACGCTTCGCATGCATTTTATTTTAGCCAGAAAGTACCTTAGAAATTTGCTGTTGTCATTGGGTTTAACCCCTAGCCTATATCTGGTATATGTACGGTACGTGGGGCACGTCGTGTTTTGCATTCGTCCCGCTCAATTAAAAGTGCCAAATGTGACCAATTCGAACATGACACTCGATTAACAAACTGCTTAACTGCAGTGGGCTGCTGCTCGGCATGCCTCTCTGCATTATTCAAATTGTTGTTTTTCGAAGTTGGCTGATTTATTACGTCGCTGGCTAAAAGTAAAAAGTGTATAAATTTTGTCTTTGTGCTCTGACAGTTGAACTGAGTGTTGCAGTTTGCCGAAAGTTTCTTTGTTCGGCTGCTGCAGCTAAAGTTTTATTTTATTTCCAACTTAAAACTGCCAGCCATATGCATATAGAGCACATTAAATTAATCTATCAAATGCATTATAATTAGCGCCACCCCAAGCTACCCTCGCTCTCGCTCTCGTTCTCTTTCTCTAAATTGCTTTGTAGTTAGTTTCTAACCGTTACGCTTTATAGACAGCCAGGGGTTGTTTGCTACGCACTTTTGAAAATGTCAAAACAATTTTAATATTTCCCTATGCATGTGTGTGTGTGTGTGTGTGTGTGTAATTTCATTTAGGTGCGCATAAAACCCAACGGGGGTTACAAACCCTTTTAAGTCAGGTTCTATTAGCTAAGTAGCCATTTTGTTGCATTGAGATCTGAGCTATTGCATAATGATCACCCTTTCTTGTTTGCTCGCTCTCTTTGGCTGCGGTTCTCTAGCCACGACACCCTCTCCATGATGGTTCACTGGCTAAGCAGCTTATTGTGACATGCTCCGCGACTAGTTAATAAATGAGGCTTATAGCGCTGGCAGCCATTGTTGTTGGCTTTAATGTTGCATGTGTGTGTGTGAGTGTGTGTGTGTGCGCATTGTTGCCTGGGGCAACAACTATTAGCACACACTTGAAATATTTATATTTTTTGTTTAATACTAAGCGCGCTTTTCGGCATAACTGCCGCTTAGCCACGCCCATTTGTCATAGAAGTCGCGTTCAAATTAATTAAATTCCTTAGACGCCCCAGCAAAAAAATAAAAAAAAACAAAACAACAACAAACCAAAAACATTCAAAAGTAGCCACGTACCAGGCGCGCATTCCCCAAACTTGTGAGCTTATGAGGGAGCGGAGCATTGAGAGAGGGTGAGCGGGAGCGTGTGGTCAACTGAAATCGCAACAGAAACAGAGCCGTACCAGATTGCGGGGCAAAATAAAATTTCAACGCATAAAGAACTGATCAGCAGCAGACAAACCATAAAATTAAACTGTCATCTTGCATATTTTTTATATCTGCATGCAGATGATACACAAACACACACACACATACATACACGCAAGGTCTACAGGTAGAATGGGGTAGTGCTTGCCGGTTGCCAAGCTGCTCGTGTTTTTTTTCTTACTTTTTGAGAATTATGAAAGCAAGCCTGACTAATCCTCTAAATCGCGCCAAGGGCCCCACATGCCCCACAAGCCACTTGTATAAATTAGCTTATGGGAAAAATGAAATCATTATTCATATGAGCAAAAATGTTAAACAGCTAAGCCAGAAGGTGTTGTTGGAATAGCCCTTGCTCTTAGCCGCACAAAATGCAGCTAAAACTGAAAAGTATTTTAAATGAATACTGCAATACTGAGCTTATATTATTCTTAATTAGCTTAGTTTATAAGCTTCAGAGTTTTATATAAATTTGCACACACAAATTGTGTATTGAGTTTAGAATTCTAGTTAAATGTGATAATCAAGTTAAGCAGTTCACGAATTAGTACAAATCAGTTGTAAGCCAAATGAAATATGACTGATGCTTAAATATATTTTATTTGGTCTATTGTTTGTTAGCACACCAGCTTGTCATTCATGAACGATAGCAGTAGTCAGACAATTCTATATCAATTATCAACTGAATTAATTAATTGAACAAGTTCGCTCGAATTTTTGCTGAACTAATCCACTCAGCTTCGTTCTGTGTACATAATTTATATATATATCTATATCTATAAGCATGCTTGTCAAATCAGCTTAGTTTTGCACACAAAAATATGTGGAGACCTTTTAGCTGTAGGTATAACACAAGGAACTGCGAGTCTTGACAAATTTGTAACACACCAACGCCTCGAAAGTTTATTTAAGCATAAAAATCGTGTATGTGTGTGTGTGTTTGTGTTTGTTTGTGATTGCTTTAACCCAAATAGTTGCAACAGGCACGCAATTTATTGTAAAAACATTGTCAATGTAATTAGAGGCAAATAAATAGAATAAAATAATGTTAGCCAAGTTGCAAACACAAATCATGTATGACATGCGCCTGTCAAATGCGCTGACAGCCAGACCCAAAACACTATGGCCCACTCTACATTTGGCTAAAATTACAACGCAATACAAAACAAAACAAAACACAGCTAAAACAAATATATGAACGCCAACGCAAATTCTGCTGCTGCCGCTGCTGCTGCTGCTCTGGACAAAATCAGCTTTGGGCCAGGCCATGACGCATTGCCGACGGCTCTCTGGCTACTGCATGTGTATACAATAACTGTATTGTGTTGTACTTGTGGCTGACAGCTACGCGGCGCGTTCTCAGTTTAAGATTTTTGTGTGCTGCACATTTTTTTCTCAGCCTGCTCAAATTTCAGCACAGGGCGCATTCAACTGTAAGTCACTGTTGCAAACACTTTCGGCTGCGATGCGATGCGATACTTTGCTTTAGATCCATTTTTGTATTTTTTGGCAAACTGGGGCGTTGACCAATTTGTTAGCACTAAACGATACGCCTGTACTTATTGTTAGAGCATACATAAATGCAATTTTAGTTGCTGTTTTGATGTGTTCATTAAGCAATTCGGACAGCGATGAAACGTGTGAAATATTAATTTCAAAGTATTATATTTAAAAATGTTTTTCAATGAGATGAGTACTTAATGCAAGGAATTTATATTTAAAACAGCTTAAGCGTACCTGCTATTATCATAATAATAAGTAACTAGATTATTTTTATTTAAAAGTTAATTATACGAATACGATTATTCGCGGCTCAATTACGATTAAAAACAATCAGAAAATATTTTAGATTATTCAAAATATTAAATAAATCTTTAATTTGAATAGTTAACAAAACAAACACAAATAATTTTGAGCATAACAGTCTACTTAAACAATTTGTATTCGAGAAAGCGACCATAGGAATTCTTTTTATATTAATATTATAGATATACATATTGTATACTTCTTTTTCAATTATTGAATTGTAATTAATTGGGAGCTAACTGATTATTACGATTATTTTCCATAAATGAATTCAATTGAAAAGCAATTTACCAGCTGTGATCTACACACAAAAGTCAACAAAAACATACAAAGTCTGAAATATTTGAATGTTGACGTCACTGATGCTTATCTGCTAACCAAATCTTGTTAAAATTGACAACATTTAAACTTGAACCGAGATAAGAGTTAGCCGATATAACAACAACAGTAGTTGTCACATCAAATAACCAATGATGACAATCTTGATGACGTTTTAATTTCACACACTCGCACTGCTCAAGAGATTTTCTACTTGGCTGCAACTTCGAATCAGAAGAAAAACAAAAACAAAAGGAGAAAAACAACAACAACAACTACAACAACAACGAGCAAACAAGCGGCTCAAGACAAGAGCGCAGATTAAAATCTTAAAGAGCGCTAAAAAGCAAAAAATAAAATAAAAGTGTAGATACGTAAAGGAAAAATGAAATCAGTTTTGTTTGCGACTCATCGATATCTAAGTAGAAAGCAACACCTCTTTGAGTGCCGACAAAGCCAATCTGTTGTTTGTGAGCAGTAAGAGTAACAAATATTTGGCAAACTTCATTCATGAGTGTGTGTTGAGCAGCAGCAGCAGCAGCAGCTGGAAGCTAAAGCGGACAAATGTGGAAGTTGAAGTACCTGCGAGCTGTGGCTAATCCTGCCTAGCGTCTGAGTCTTTGTCAACTCACTGGCAATTGAGAAAACAGACAGAGAAAGGGAGTGCGTCTCTATATCGCGCCTTATTTGTATGGCTCTGTGGGCACAGACAAAGGGCTTAGTGTTATTTTTGCTTATTGTCTACGCTTCGTTTGTCATTCGAGTGCATTTCGTATATTGAGTGTTGGAAAGAATGCCATAGCCATATGGAATGCCTTAGGACACACAGCTAAGGAAAACTAAAATCGTTTTGCAAAGTTTTTAGTTAAACAACTTGCTTGGCCTTAACGCTTAAGCAGCTCCATATATTTTAAACGGTTATTAAAGCACTTTGGTGGCAGTCTTAAAAACAACTCAAATGTAAATGGCTACAAGTTGCTTGTCAACTCAAAATAAAAATATTTTTTTTTTCTTTTACAAATTTGTATAATACTTACGGCAAGGTTGCCAACTGCAGATGCAGATGCAGATGCAGACATACTCAACTCGTATACATATTTGCGCGCATGTGTATTACAATTTACATGTCTACAAGTCAGAGCCAGAGTTCTCAGCTCAACAGCCAGCCAGCCAGCCAGCCAGCCAGCCAGACAGTCAGTCTCTGTGGCGAGCAAGAAAAAAATAAACTTTTCCCTGCCAGCACACACACAAATGCAATTTGAATGCATAATGCAGATCGTATATAGCATACTATATATACACACACACACACACACACACATGAGCATGAGCTTCAGCACGACTCTAATGTTGAGCCAGTAGAAGGCGTTTGCGTTGCCTGGCAAACTTGTCGAAAATTTGTAGAAAAAAGCCAACAGGCCAACAACATAGAGTTGCTGCTTGTATGGGCTTGTATAGCAAGGCTGTTGCTGTCATTGTTTTACTAATAGCATTTTGTAGTTAGTTTGTCTGTTATGTGGTATAGCACATTAAGTATACGCCATGTGCTGCGCGCTGTAAATGAGTTTCTGAGGTGCGTAGCTGGCCCATCACTCCTTGCGGCACGCTCATTAGGTACCAAAAAACCCAAAAACTGCAGTCAAGTGTAAAATTTGTTTTACAGTTAGCAGTTGTTGTTTGTTGTTGTTGTTGTTGCTGCGTCTATTTAGCTACAATAAACCGCAGGCAAAGACTGACCCCAATGTCAATTATTAACGTATCACTTGACAGCAACGGCAAAGCTGCAAACAAATAGCTAAAATTATCTATCTATGTGTGTGTGTGTGTGTGGATGGGTCAGCATTAGGCTAGAGTGCTTGGGGGGAGGGAAGTAGGTATGCGGCAAAAATCATAAATCATGACAGACATTACGCAATTTCACTCAACGGTTTTTGTCAAACAAAACAAACAATAGAGCTGAGAATTTTAAGAGAGAGAGAGAGGACGCACACATATAGGTAACTTTATTTTAGGGGTGCAAACAAAACGAGCATGAGAATGATGATGATGATGAGCGGCCTCAAGGATTTGCTGTTGACAAGCAGCATTCATTGCATTTAAATTATTATTTTATTATTATTATTATGAGGCATAAATAATGAGCCCGAGCGTCGAGCGCCGTTCTCTATGCGGCCATCAGATGCAGGCAAAACTGTTATAAATATTCAAACCAAAAATTATCATTCAAGTGGAAAGCTGTGAGTGTGTGTGTGCGGGTAAGACTGAGCGTGATATTGTGACTACTTTAAGTAGCATAATAAACCAAAGATTGAAACAATGTTAGCTCTATCTGAAGGATAAATCTCAATTAATGTAAAATTGACACGTGAGTGTTCCTCACCTGCTCAGAAAAAATGCAGTACTGTTTGTGTCATCCAACAGTCACTGCCTCCTAACTATGCCAGGACTCAAACAGAACAATTTGCCAAGAAAAAAATATAAATCCACGGTAGGGGCAGTAAAATTGCCCATTGAAATGTAAACCGCCAGGAAATCGGGGTTTGGCTTTTTCCGGCTTTACATAGAACAAAGGGGCGCAAAAGAAGAAGCGACTGCGAAAAAATGTATACAAATACAAGAGATACAATGAGTATAGGTTTTTCAAATCCTAAAAGAGTGTCAACAAACTAGAGTGCGAGTGCGAGTGCGAGAGAGCAGTACAGGCAGAGAGGAGGGTCTCCTGCGACCCACCGACAGTAACGCAGGCAGGCAAAAGAAAAAAGTAGCTGCCGTTTTGTTATTGTATTGTTAGATAATAATAATCATATCGCATTGCATGTTGTTGACACATGAGCAATGATGATGCCGCTTATCTGTATCTCTTACGCTCCCCTCGCTGCATTTGTTTGCAGAGCAATAAGCGTTTAACAGAGAGGGTAATTAAAGTACTGCGAGCAACAGCGCTGTTAAGTCTAACAGCAGTAGCAGCAGCGGCAGCGGCAGCAGCGCTGTTAACCGTTAAGCGCATTGGGCCTGCTGCTGCTGCTGCTGCTTGTGGCATTTTAATTAATTTGCCTGCTTTCGACAGTTGCATTTAATAAGCAACGCACTGTGGAATGCTGAATGCTGCAAAATATCTTTCACTCTGCCTGTTATTTATTTTAATACATTTACTTTTTTGTTCATGTTGCTGTTTGTTTTTTAAATTGAAAACCTGCTGCTGCAGCGCGATTAATCAGTGGACTGTCAATGGCTTGTTTAATTGGCGTTTGCTGGCTTGAAAGTGCACTTTCCTCATTGAAACTTGTTTATTAAGACTCATCCCTATATTTAGCCAAGCTTCTCTGAACTGTCCGCAAGCAAAATAACAAAACATGCGCCCAACAAAGAGAAACATATTGTAGGCATTTACAAAAGAATGAAAAACACTTAAGCAACGTTTAGGAAAACGCAATTTTTTTCTTAGCGCTCACTGCAACAACATAAATCCCCCAGCATATGCTAGGAACGCCCCAAGCAAAAACACACACACACACACACACACCCCCAGAGTCATAAGGACACAGTGTATGGCAAAAACCCCAAAAGTACAGAAGCTATGTATGTTCGACTTTGAGTTTTGCAGAACCGTCGGCTCAGCGCTTGA
Organism: Drosophila busckii; assembly: GCF_011750605.1. Taxonomy (NCBI): domain Eukaryota; kingdom Metazoa; phylum Arthropoda; class Insecta; order Diptera; family Drosophilidae; genus Drosophila; species Drosophila busckii. The sequence continues at coordinate 11,320,807 of NC_046607.1, forward strand.
CTTCCAGAGTGTCTGCAAATGACAGCAGCTTTACCGTTATATAAAAGCCGAAATATGTGCTACAGACACACACACACACACACACACACAAAAGTCAACATATATATATGTATATATACTTGTATGTATAAGCTTATAGTATATACAACTTAGTTGGCTGAGCAGAGCCACCCACAAAAACAGATTACAAAGCAATGCCAACCCCTGGCATTGAACCAACCCCAAAAATATAACACAAACAAACAAACCAACACACACACACACACACTCAGGCACAGGCATATAAACAACAACAAGGACGCCATGACAGACGCCGCGTTTGCCAATTCCCTGCGTTCCGAGCGCTACATTAAACGATTTTTTTCCGCTCGGAAATTAACAATTTGAAGCTCAAGCTTGGGACTTGGGGCGCGGGGCCATTTGGGGCTGCTGCTGCTTAGGCCCCGCACAAAAATATATGCAAATCAGCCTTTGCCCTAGCTAAAGCTAAAGCAACGCGGCCTATTTCAAACTTTTTTATTTTTATATATACAATGTTTTTTTTTTGTGCTTTTTATGTACAGTCGTGGATTTACTTTATTGAAATATTCAAATAAGTTTTTGGCCTAAAAGGGCCAGCACATTGGCAGGAGCTGCTCTGAAATTGACATTTTATAAATGAGGCAAACGATTTTCTTTTCCTGCTGCTGCTGCTGCCGCTGCAAACTTAAAGCAATAAAATATATTTAAAATGCACATTTAAATATTACTTTCTTTTTTTGTTGTTGTGTAAAATGTGAAAATTATGCGAATACTCAGACGCGTGCCGTAAACTACGCCAGTACCTAGTACTGCGGCTGTCCCCCCCGCTGTGTGTAGACCACAAAACGCACCAGGAGTCGCCATATGTAATGGGTATACCTTGGGGACTGCGTGTCCGTGTCCACAGCGAGTGTCATAAAACTAAAGATGCAACTGCATAGAGATAAGGCTGATAAGCAGCAGCAGCAGCCTTAGGCCAAAAACCAGCGTGAAGTATGTGGATATAGTCGAAAATGCAGCTGTTTAATTTGAAGTAATTAGTGCTTGGAAAATTTTATGCTGATAAAGAGCTGAATGACAAAACAAATTAAGAGGCATCTTATTGCTAGCGAAGCGTATATATAAATATTTATTTTAAATTGTTTTCTATACATTCTGAGGCTTGACATTGGGCGCCTTTTACGCTTGTTTAATAAACCTCAAAGCTGACACTTTGACATTGCTAAGCTACACCTTTGAGTAAAAGTGAGTACGTAAAACTTTTTGGGGTTCTTTGGGGCCCAACGTAATTCGTAATTCATTCGCTGCGCTTGTTTCTTATGCCAGTAACTGTCTGTCAAAATAATTGAGGCAGTCGAAGACGAGATGGATTGGCATTGTAATGCGCATATTTATGACTGTTGACTTTTGACAAATTAGTAGAAATAAAACAAACAGCAAACAAAGCCGCTACAAATTGAGTTTTGAATATTTATGCAAATTACACATAATAAAGCACATAAATTAGTATTAAATAACAAGCCAAAATAAAACAGATTCAATTCAAAATCAAACTCAAACAAAATATGAAAAGCGCACATATAAAGCCTATGACTTGTTGAGCGCTGAGGTAAACAATCAAAGTATCCACAGTGCTCTGCTGGATGTCCCAAGCACACAAAGCGAGCGGCTCGGCTCGAAACCCTTTCCACACACACCGCGAGCTCTTGGGGCGCCCCCAAAGAGTTGGCTTTAAGCTCAAGGTGTGAAAATGTTCGATTATTGTCAACCGTCAACGTTGTCATTGTTGTTGTATCGTATCGCATCGCATCGTATCGCCTCCGCCGGACCTGTGTGGGTTGCTGGAACTTAAAGTTGTCTGCAGTTGAGCCGCTTAGCTGCAATTGTCAAAAGACGTTTGCTTATAATGGCCGCTTAGCTGGCATATAAATGCCATATGCTAAATGGATTTCACTTAACTTGTTTTTATGCCACCTCTCTCTCTCTCTCTCTCACTCACTCACTCACTCTCTTTCGACTGTGCATAAAGTTTATGTGCGGGTTATTGAAGCTGCTGCAGCTGTTATTGGGTAATGTCTGTAAGCAACTTAAGCTACAAAATAGTTCAAAGGAGGTGTGAAAATTCGAAAAGCTAAGCTCTAGCATGAATTTGCATTTAACTTTCTTTTGTTAAGTAACATTCGTTAAACATTATATAGAGTTCTAGCTGTTATCGTTTTTGCTCAAGCGATATAAACTATAAAGCAAGGAAACTATTTTAATTCTTTGAACTAACACGCTATTAAGCATATTTTACCCTTATCGTTCATCAACGAATCCCACGTACCTATATTTGCCAAATTATAGCTTAGCGTATGACTTATTATTTATGTTCAACAGATTTTTATCTCTACACAACACTCCTTTATCATGAACTCTTTTTTTTCTTTGGTAAACGGTCGAGACGCATAATTTTCTAATAAGCCATAAAATATCACCCGTGGTACCCTTTAATGTTTTGGCCTATGGAGGAAAAGGTGTTACGCACACGGGCTCTAAATACATAATAGTCGTTAGGCATTTGACCTTTTCGTTTCGTTTTTCGTTAGTTTTTCAAATGTCCCGACAAAGGACAACAACAGGTGAATGCTTGGCTGGAGGGTTATGGTGTGCGTTCGGTTTGATTTCGAACAATAGACTGATCCCGCATAATTTATATGACTTGTCTTTCTCTATAAAAATGTTGGACGCTCAGTTTTTCCCACCTTTATTAAATTGTATTGATATTGTGCCTAGTTTGGTGGAGTTCATAAATGGAACGTCTTTTATAAGTATTTTTATATATTTTATGCGTAGCACATAAATAATGTCGTTTATTGCCGCGGGCCCAGGCACAGCTATTGTTTGTGGTGTCCACGACGATACAGACAACGAGATGAAGAACAACAATATGGTCAGTCACTAATATATATTATTGCTTTTGCCTACTTTCAGGCGAGAAGCCCTTCAAGTGCGAGCACGAGGGCTGCGATCGACGCTTCGCCAACTCCTCGGACCGCAAGAAGCACTCGCATGTGCACACCTCGGACAAGCCCTACAACTGTCGCATCAATGGCTGTGATAAGTCCTACACCCATCCCTCTTCACTGCGCAAGCACATGAAGGTAAGTGTCCCAGCGCTGGCTGGCTGCACAACTTGAATGCAACATTTTGCTTATTTTCTCCTTTCCCTTTGCTTGTGTGTGTGTGTGCTTTGCAGGTGCATGGCAATATTGATGAGAAGTCGCCGTCGCATGGCTATGACAGCGAGGGTGAGGAGAGCTCCAGCTCGAGTATTGTTACGGGCGGCGCACAGACGCCACCATCGACGCGTCTGGATGGCAGCGCGGGCAGCAGCAGCGGCATCAGCAGCCTGAGCGGTGGCAGTGGCATCAAGTCCTCGCCGCATTCAATTAAATCGGAACCAAATCCCTTGCATAGCGTGCATCTGGGTGCCTCGAGTAGCGGCAGCAGCAGCACCGCCAGCAGCAGTGCCTCGCATCTATTGCAACAACAACAACAGCAGCAGCAGCAGCAACAGCAGCAGCAGCAACAACAACAGCACCAGCAGCTGCTTGGTCAGTCACTGCATGCCGATACGAAATCCTCGCCAGCATTGCAGTTGATGGCCTCGCCAGCGTATCTGCCGCCGCCACTGGGTCCACCACCCTCGCATCATCATCATCACCAGCATCACCAGCTGGCGGGCAGCTCGGTAGCCGCAGCAGCCACTTCCCCTGGTGCTGCAGCCTCTGCTTCTATGCTGGCAGTCACCGGTCACCACAATCATCACTTGTTGTATCATCCGGCGGCGCAGCATCATCCGCCCAGCGATTGGTATCATACGGCAGCGCCGGCTGGCAGTGCGGAGGCTATGAATCCATTGAACCACTTTGGTCACCACCATCATCATCACCATCTCATGCATCCAGGCGCGGCGACAGCGTATTGAGATTGGGAGAACTGGTGGCCGGAAGAGCCGCCGCAGTCGCAGGCGGTTGCGTCCATGTTGCCGCCAGAGGAGTCGTCGCCATCTCTGGACTGGATCTGCTGTCAGCGTCTGCAGAACTTGGCGCTAGTTGCGCAATGTGAAAACCAAATATTTCTCAAAGTTGAAGAAAATACTTTAAACTTTTTACCTGATAATTGAAAAATTGCTGTTAAAAAAACTAAAAAAAAAGTGAATTAATAATCAACGAGTTGAGCATACTTAAAAAAAAAAAACTATTATTATGTATTTTAAATATAAAAACAAAGAATTGCCCAATTTTTTGCTATTTAAATGTTACATTAATTTAAACGTAGTTTCGTAGATGCTTTTGTTTTAGTGGTGCAAACAAACAAACAAAATAAATATATATGTAAACTAAAATTTATTTGTAAATTATAAAGATCGATTTAATATAAATGTATAAAAACTAAAATATATGATATACTTGAGCTAAGCATATGAATAACTTTACTTTTAAGGTTTAGCAAATTTTTCAAGCTGCTTTTCACACACACACATACAGACACAACAAGAACACTTTGTTAATAAAAACAAAAACAAAACAAAAAACTGCTACAGCTTCTTAGTACAAAAAAGAAAGTTAAGAAACAATTGCAAACATTGTAAAAATTTCTTTGATTATCAAAGCATATACGTACATACATTTTCGGCCTTAGAATTTTCAAGCTTAAGTACACAAGGTAAATAAATAAAATTAAAACACACAAAAAAAAAACCCAACACACTGAAATAAAATATAAAGAAACCTATAAAAAAATCCAGAGCACGTATTTTAATTTATATTTGGGGCTCACTTTCTGACAAGGTAGTACTTTCTATATTTACTTTTGAAATTCGAAAATCTATTCGAGCATTTAAAAAATGTTAATCAAGAAAATTGAGACAATTAATTAAAATTTACGCAATAACAACGATAAACTAACACATTTGAGACTTTAGTGGGCTGTGCTATTAAAAATCTTAATGGCAACTATTAACGAGCGCTATTAATCAGCATAAGCATAGCATAATATTAGCTACACTGCAAGAAAAGCGCAGCGCTTTATGATTTATATAGTCGAATTTGTATATAGGTAACGTTTTGCTTGTGCCGTCGACTGTCTAGAGTCGACTGTAAATAAATAAATAGTAAATAATAAATACTACACTAGTTTTGGGCCTAGTGTAATTGCCTGCAACTTTTTAAAGTGAAAATTATTAATAGCATTACTACTATACAATTTATTTTTGGCAACAACTGTTATGAACTGTTGAAAGGCACGTCAAAAGCGTCCACGGTTGTTAGCAGGCCACAAAGAGTAGGAAAAATAAAAAAAAATACAAACGATTTATGTTTTTTTAATTAACCCAACAATTTGTTACGTGCCTCAAACTGACACACACACACATACATACACACTCACACTCACGGAGAGTCGAATTGTGGTTGAAGAGCTGGTAGCTGTAGCATCTATGGCCTGTCTAGGTAAAGCTGTTAGGTGCGCTGTATGAGCATAGCGAATGCATATTTTGATTTATTGAATAGAAATCGATTGGATTAATCTAAAGAAATTACACTGCGGTCCGTCTGAACAAATTTTGCTAGCCATGCTCGAGCGTGTGGTGTGGCGTGGAAAGTGTTGGGGGAACTTGGCTTAGCCCCCAGGAGCTGTTGCCAGCAACTGTGAGCTGTAAGCGTGTGTGTGTGTGAAATTGAAATTATAGAAAAAACCAGGCAGAAAACAGCTGTAGCCTGCAATTAAATAAATCTATCTGAAAATGCGCAGTGGCTTAAAATGTGTGTTTGCTAATTATATAGCGCAGGCTAGACTAGGTCAGTAGCTATACCTGTCCTCGCGAGACAAATCAAACTGCGACCACACAAAATCAACAACTGTAACAACAGCAACATCAACATCAACAAATAACGTCAACAACTGCCAACATTTACGCTGGGCAAGCCAAAAACTTGACAAAAAGCATAAATGGCCAAAAAGAGAAAAACTTGTTGACACAAAGCGCTGCAGCGACTGTTTATTGCCTGCTCGCTCTAACCCACACATGGGGGGCATACATTGAACTGAACGTTCAGCTTGTGTGTGTGTCGGCACAATTTAAGTTTCAATGAGCGACTATTTGTTGCAATTTAAACTGAACGCGTTTATAAATTGACGTCGGAAACTGACATTGCCCCAAACCCGCCCTGCACACTAAACCCATTTAGACATGCCGCATTGGCTATTGGAAAATAGGGGGGACACGCGAGCAAAGCCAGAATGCAGACAGAGAGGCAAAGCTTGAGAGCGAGCGAGAGAGCGCGCAATTGGCAGTGGGCAGCAACAGTGACAGCGACAGCAATAGACTTGTTGTTGTTGTTGTTTATTTGGCTGTGTCTATAGCTTAAATACACGCTGCTCGCTTTAAATAACATAAATTAATTTCGACTAGTTATAATGGTTATATATAGTACGAGTTGGTTGGCTTTTATGGTCAGCTAATTTGTGTGGTCGGCCTTTTAAATTTAAGTTTATTCACTGTTACAATGAACTTTAACATTAAATCTGCTGCCATAAACTGTTTAATAATTTGAACAGTCTATAGTTAAGCTATACATAAAGCTACAATACAACATCATCAGCATCAATCTCTGCGTATTAATTTAATATTTGTTACATGTGCACAAAGAGCATCAATCAAATGGAATATACTTTTTGAAATAGATTAGTTAATCCAAATGAACTTAATTACAAAAATAAGTTTTTTCTTTTCCTACAAATATTGAATGGTAATTTTTTAATCTTGGTAATTTTTAATGCACATCGAAATTTTGTATACAAATTGGAAAATGGTATCTAAAATATCATACAGCCACGATATATGTATGCCTGTCTATTCTTGCTGAGCAAACTGAGGCTGTTTGACTGTATGAGCGACAATATCTTACAGAATATAAGGGCAAGAAACACCAAATTTAATACAAGTTACTCTTAAACCTGAAGCAGATCGTATTTGTTTTGGAGTTTTGAAATACCTGCGCACTGTTCCGACATTTGAAATTAAAAACCGATCTTTGTCGACAATATTCAAAGTAACGATATTCAACGTACCGTGAGAGTGTATTTATACTCAAAGTGCATTATTTTATAATAATAAAACAAATGAATTAAAGCTAAACGAATAAAAGTCTAATGCATATAGATCTATCATTATTATGAAATAAAGTTTATCATTCCTTTTATTCACTTTGACGTTTGATAAAATTGAAAGAGTATTTTAAAGTTACTTATGGGCTGTTACTCAATCTCTCTATGTGTATCTGTCCGTTGTGTAAGTTGATTGGCTGCGTCCAACTTTAGCTGCATGCTTGTTTGTCAAACTGACTGCAGTTTCATTAAAATTGTTTTCGCTGTGTAGAATAATATAGACAGTGATACTCTTTGCGAGCGTCTCAAACTAATTTTGCGCTGTATTTATCTTGTTAGCAAATGTCTAGATGGTAGAGTATTTTTCAACTTACTCGTGGCTGCTTGGGCCTGAAGCACTTTGCCTGTTAGTGCTGCCCACTCGAAACAAAAAGACAACATACGTTATAACACTATTTGTATTTTGCCCACTGCAAAAATTCATGTCATTGGGCAGCGAGCATAATTTAGACAATTCCCAACATTTATTATGAAAAATGCACTCAATTTATATGACTTGATTATAAACGCCTTGACCAATGCGCAGCAGTATAGTATTTGCTCAAGCATTGACATTGCCGCCGCCAGACAGAGTCCACAATGTTGGATACAGCGATACGCTACGATTCCCAGTTACCCACTGTTGATGCCCATTGGCTGCAGGCGCACCCCACGCCAATTAAAGAGCCAAACACCCAGAGTTGCATGCAACGTGGCAAGGTTGCAAGGCTGATGTGCGATGCGCGATGCTATGAATAATGGCAGCAAGCTGCAGAGTCGCATATGCAAAATGCATAATTCATTTAACATTTTGTAAATCATTTGTTTGAATAGCACGATGATGACGATGATGTCTGCTTAGGCTAGGATTGCCTTTTTGCATACGTATATATATATACATATATATATATATGTATGCATATGTATTTGTGTGGAGCGAAGAGTCTAAAACAACCTGTGAACCTTTTGGCCAGTTAAACTATACGTCTGCACTGACAAATCGGTCTCCAGATACGTTTGGCCTAAGCATCGTCGCATTCGCAAATCCTTTTGCCTTCCGCTCGAGCCACTTTTCAACACAATGGTGCTGCATGACGCTGCGCAAATATAATTTTGCAACTGTCTGCACATGCAGCAAGAGCAAGAGCAAGAGCAAAAGCAAAGGCGAACAAGAGAACCAAAAACAGTACGAGACACACGAAGCTCAAGCTGCAGACACACTGGCTTAGACTGGCGGCTCCACAGTCTGCCCGAGCTGGAGTCCAGTCATAAGTCACACGGCGGCTGCAACGACTTTTGGGCTTGGCTAAAACCCTTTATTTTTTTTTGCTTCTTTTTCATATATATTTTTTTTATTATTTATTTTTGATTCCTGTGAAATTTGCATGCGCTCGCTGCTCGCAGCTAAGGCTAATTTAGTTCTACAGCCTTTTATTGAAAAATATTAAAATAAAAAAAACAACATGCTTGGTTTTAATTTTGTTTTGGTCCAGCTGTTGGTATGCACACAATAGGATCTTGGGAAACTCTGTAATTTTTAATGATCTTTGTAACTCAATGTATCGGCAATCTTCGCAGACTGCTTGGAAGCAGCCGATGATCGGCCACAACATCATTAATTTATCATTTTGTTTTTATTTTTTGTGTATTGTGCATTGCACTTTTGAAAAGTAATTAAGTTTTGATTGCGTGTGGCCAGCGAGAAAAGGTGTGTATGAGTCTATTGTAATTTAGTTTTGGCGTTAAATTTTTTATCAAATAACTATTAGCCAAGTGTAAAATTCATCATTAAGAGATTGTTGATGGTGTGCGGTGCCAATGCGTCTGCCTCGATCGTCGATCGCTGATCGGCGCAACGCACAAATTGTCTTGAGTTGTTGTTTATTGGGCGCGGTTTACGGTTATTGTTTTCAACATTTTTACAAATGAAAACTTAATTTGCGTAGCTTTTTAATTTACCTCAAGTCTTTTGTTTGGTTCTTCCAAGGATAACTTCACTGGCGGCCCTATAGATCATGTTTAGATCACAGCTATGTGGGATTAAGTCAATGCGTAGTTTCTTTTACATATTATTAGAAAGGAGTGGTAAAAACTATGGATTAAACAAAAAAATACAATTTAAAAATATCTGTTAAAAAGCATATTTTAAATTAATTTATTATAATTTAGTATTTATAAGACGAGATAGAAATTCATAGCTGAATTAAGTCTTTATCTTTAATTATAAAAAGAATAACTTATCTTTATGCCTCGAATAGTTAAATTAATTGAAAATGTTATACAAATGATATTGGCAACATATGTATCTAATAAGTATAATATATACAAAATATTCGTTTTCACCAAGAGCTAAAAGAAATCCTAGAAGCCACAGATATTTCAAGTGTATTTCAACTACTTCATGTGAAAATAGAAAATACACGCAGACTAAGTATATCGTAAATTATAAACATATCGAACGGCACATCATTATAAAATCTAGGGAATGAATACAAATGTGATTTTCACTCAATGTCCATGGTATATAGCAGAGCATATAGTATATGTTTGTATGTATGGGTGGCTGTCTGCTCATTAGGCTAGTTGAAATATGTTGATGTGCCTTAAAACAATATTTGCGTACTTTCTTTTGGGGTGTTTGGTAAGCAATTAAACGCGGGCAACGTGGGCAACGCGGTGCAACACGTTGCAACAAATTATTGAAGAAATGTATGTGCAGGCAACATAATGTCTATGCTGACTGTCGGCCTGATGTTGTAAACAAGATACGCTGCATATTTAGTATGTGTGAACTAAATGAATGTGCCACAGAGTGGAGTGGCGGGGGCAGTGGCAGTGCCAGAACTAACAGTAGCCTAACCATGCATCTAATTATGCTAGCACTCTCTTTCGCTCACGCTTGTGGCATGCTGCGCATAGGCACTTGAGAGCACAACGCTCACTAAGACAGCGCAGACTTCAGCAAGACACTTGGATCTCAACTGATTTATGCGCTGCGCTGGGCCAGACTTGAAGGCGGCGTTCCAGCATAGCCACAACGGCTGACTGCTGAAAGTTTCAAGTGTATGCATACACATACATTGGTGTGTGTGTGTGTGAGTGTGTGTGTTGCATTGTCTGTCCAGCGGAGCTTGTTAGCCACATAAAATTGCAACAATTGCTGAAGTTTTCATTTCATATTTCTTGCTGCTGCAGTTGTTGTTATTGTTGCCCATTGTTCTGTATTTCGTGCCTTAAAACAAATTATGCATTATTTACGTTTGATGTTTTATAAGTGTCATTCCATACAAAATATATATATAACATAGCCCCAAGTGTATTATTCACTGCAGTTTCGGGGCGATTAGCTTCAGCTCACGTTGCAGCATCTTATTGAATTGTTGCAAGAGCTCGTCATTTTGCTGCTGACGTTGGGACGTCTGAAAGCACATTTCGGCATCATAAAGCTGTTTTATTTTCTTATCAATTTGATCTTCTAACTTGGGAGGCAGTTTGTAGTTCAAGAGTGGCAAGTCCACATCCTCCTCGGCTTGGGTGCGCCGATAGAATCTCTCGCTGGGCTCATAGCTGCTTATGCTTAGGTTGCTGCGTGTGCTTTGATTTAAACTGGACATGGAGCTATTCAGGAGCTTGCAGTGACTCGAATTATCGCTTAGACTGTTCTCTAGGATCTCATTCTCATTGCTTCCGCACGTGGAGGACTCGTCTGCTCGTGGAGTTAGTTTTTGCTGAAATTCCTGCTCACTCGGGTACTGTATGCCAATGTCTTGATTCTCTTGGTAACTGTTGTGTGACTTGCTAGTTTGTGGCATTTCGCTCAGTCTAAAATCATCGCTATCCAAATCTTCAACATTCATTTCTTTGCTCAACATTTCTTGTGGTAGTTGCGGCAGCAGTGGCACATTAATAGGACTACATGCACGATCTTGATATGACTTTGGTGTTATACGCACTGTTGGTCTATTGGTTAGCTCAGCTGTCTGCATGCTTAAGTTAACATAAACTTGTTCCAACTCTTCCTCTTCACTCGGTTCAGAAAGCACTCCAGAGCTGCTACTCGATATATAACTGGGGTCATCCTCGGATTTATGCGTCTCATTGGAAACCTCTTGAATCTTAATACTTGGTTGCTTGAGCTCTCTGTCTTCTTTCGTGTGTGTATTGGTAAACTTGGCACTTGTATTTTCGAAAAAGTTCTTTCTAGAATTCCTAAAGTTGCGCGACTTTCGTCTTTTGATTTTTTTCACCAATTCCAAGTTAAATGTTGAATCAGTTGAGCAGCCATGAAAGATTCTAGAAGCAATTTCCACTTTTTTTTTGAGTTCAGCAGAATTCTCACTTTTAATCTCGGTGTGCGTACGTCCAGGCAGATAAACATCGCAGTGCTCCAGACGTAGTATATTGACTCTCTCATTTCTGCTCGTTAGCTCCATTTCACTTTCAACATTTAGTTGCTTAACCTCGCGGATGGTTCTTAAGGTCAGTTCATTTGAGCCTGTTCCACTATGCTGAGAAGTTCGTGGATTTCTTTCTGTTTTTCTGCCTCGCTCTAGTAAAATACCTTTAATATCGCTTATATATTCCTCAATACAGCCTTGTATATCAGCGAGCTGATCAATTTCATATTGTGCTATAACATTGAACTCGTCCTGTACTAACTCATCTAACTCACTTTCAGTCTCTTCATTGCGCTTGCTGTTTTGAGAAGAACCACACTCATCCTTTTGGATATCACCCAAAGTCTCAACCCAATATGCGGTTCGTTCAGCGGTCTTTGCTTGGAATTCGCGACAAATTTGCGCTGCTTTTTCCTGTCGCGCTCTCGACTCTTCATAGATCTCGCTGTAGACTTGACTATATGTTTTGGATACATCAGAGGAAAATTGTGATAGTTGACTTCTTGCTGTGACACTTTGTGGCTCTTCGTCCGAGGTGGTCTCATTATGCCGCAAGTAAGATAGATGGCTGCTAGTACTTGGGCTTAAGGCATCGTCCCTATCAACATCCGTATCCGTATATGCATCCGTTTCGCTTGTATTCAGATGCTGCGGTGACACTTTGACCAGTCGACGATTCATGAGACTTGCATATGGCGTTGGATCGTGTGAAGAGTACGAGCATTTGAATTGAAAAGTTGCCTAGCGTGCTTTACAACCAATTGGCAATTAGTTTGTTCAGTGAATTGAAATATTACATTATGTGTGTTGTGAGTATGACATAAATAACACTGAGAGTATGTTATCACACAGCTTTCTATACAAGCACATAAATATCATCACTGTAATGACCTTTGCTTTCAGCAGCGCCATCAATTCACGCGATGCCACACACAACAGCTAAAGCCAAAGTCGAGCCACACAACAATTTTGGCAGCCAAAAGGGAGCCAGGCCAAACCAAAATTGTTGGGCCATGTGCTAGACAACAACAACAACAACAATAACACAATTCAATTAGATGCGGTTAAAATAGGTGCCTTGAAAAGGAACGAATATTACATGCCCTCAAAATGTAGTCACAAATTCATTTTAATTGATCAACTACTATGTTAAAATGTAAACGCTTACCTATAATAAAGTTTGGATTTTTGTAGACCTAATTAAAATTAGAGCTGATAAGTTAAGCAGATATGATACACTATACAGAGCTAAAGAACATGTTAAGTGGCCTAAATGCATTGCCCACACAACGCGCCCAAAAGTGAAGCCACAAGAGAGGAAGGAGCGGGAGAGCGTGTTTGCCTCTTGAGTGGCTGCTACTGTAAACTGTTGGACGCACTGTAACCTCCCAGGGCCATTAGTGTCATTTAACAGCTAATTATGCTGCGCTTGTGAATTACTTTTTAATTTGTTGCTGCGCTCGTACTAAAAATAAATAAAAAGCAGCAGCCACAGAACCACTACAACAAATACTAACTCAAGTGGCAATGCTTACGAGACGAAAAGTTTTGGTGCATACCCAGCCAGCTTGGCTGCTCTTGCCTCTTGCCACTTGCCACTTTTGCTGGCTGGCTGCTACTGCCACTTGGACTTGGTGTGCGCCTTCTGTGCTTTTGGCGCGTGCTGCTGCTGCTGTTGCTGCGGCTAGTGGGCGTTGACTTTAATTTTTAGTTGCCTACCAAAATGACCTGAGGGCCTCACCAGCACGGAGCTTGTGCAAAGGTACAGCAACAACGGGCTTAGTAGTTTGGAGCACAGATCTCAACTTGGTGGCAAAATGGGCGTGGGTTTGTTGTCTGCTGGTAGCGCATTTTTGCAGAAATTATGTTGTTGCCAGCAAAGCGAATTCGCAAAGAGAATGGTATGAATGTTATTTTCAAATTAAAAAGCGCTCCGTTTTCTTTGTCGTTGGGCTTATAAAAATAATAAAATTAATGAAGGAATATTTGCTATTTATTTTTCTCGCTACTTTTTTCTTCTTCTTAGAAGCTCTTGCATCTTCGCACCTCCACTTGGCACGCTTCTTAACGCATTCTACAGTCGTATTCCAGCATCAAGTGTTAATTAGACAAAGCTAATTAAAAATTTTACGCACACACTTGCATGCTGGTTCAGCGCCAGCTCCAAACAAACTGTCCTCAAGTCCGGGCCGCCTCAACTCCACAACATCAACTTGTGAGTAAAAAGAGGACTGCTGCAACTGCAGCGCTGAAAAAAAAGTCCGAAAGCGGCAAGATACATTTATTAAAGTCGTTCAGTCGGCACGATTGGAGCCAGAGCATAGCATAAATCGTTGAATGACATGCGACAAAACCGTGCAGGTTACATTTGTGCGGTGCGATTGATACGATTGGACTTGGAAGACGACGACGACGACGACGACGATCGATGGCTGATGGGTAATTAAAAATTGATCACGTTTAACAAAATGCTACCGAAACAATATATCACAGTACTGCAAGCAGGACAGGTGAAGGCACAGGTAGAGGAAGAGCGCGACAGATGGACGGACAGACAGACATAATGTTGACAAAGTCACTAAAGACGATTGCTGATTGAAGATCGGACGTATCGATCGGTTCGCCTGCCACATTAAGTCAAAGCTTTCAGCTTGTGGTCTCTTTCTTACTGCTTCTATCTCTCTCTCCCTCTCGTTCTCTCTGTATATATACCCCTGTCAATCCATCAATAATTCATTGCAACTGAGTGATCTATTCAGGCAACAGGATCGCCTTATGTCTCAACGTTAAATCGCGAGAAAAAAGATATTCCGCTTGTCAGCCACGGCAAGGTAAGACAAAATTGTGCCATAAATATAATAATGATAAGTGTGTAAGCACAAAGAGGGGGCAAACAATGGGGCAATCGTTTGCTGTTCCGCTCATTATTAGCAACACGATGGCCACGATGCCCATGAAGTTGAAGAACCCTTCAGTACGGGTGTTGCTTTTTCACAATGCGTTGCCTGCAGCCTGCGCTGCTGTAGCTGACAAAAGGAATGCCAATGTTGGAGTATGTTTCTTTGATTGAAAATTGCCGCAGTAATTTTTGACAGCATAGCGAAGAGAAAAAACCACAACAACAACTTGTACAGCCAATAATACAAAGGCTATTAAGGATTGGCAATGCGGTAGGCCAAACAGCAGTTGGTCGTTCTGATTGCCACAAGTGAACGATGAACGAAATTGCAAGTGTTCGGAGCCACTAGGTTATATGCTAATTTGTAAACGATTTAAGAACAAAGTGAATCGCCTACATAACAAGGATCTAAATACTGCTCTTGAATTTTCAAATTTATTCCCAATGGAGTCGAGAGTACATAGAGGTCGTTAGGGTTTATATTTAAAAACAGTGTGGAGTGCATTTATGGGTTCTCTGGTCGCTGTGGCTAAGTACGATCGCGAGATTACCCAGTGGGTCCCAGAAAGTGCGCCAACTGCCAAATCCCAATTCACTATTCTGCTGGGTTTAGGTTTGTTAAAAATTCTTTTGAATTTATTTAACTACTGTAATGCACAATTACAGTTCTAGTTCTAATACGCAAACTTGAAACGTACGCGCGTCTTCTCTACTTGACTTATTCAGCAGCCGAAGGCCTTTTGAATTCTCGGGCAGACTTGGCACCAAGCGCCCAAAAACATTGCTAGGTGTTTACAAACATAAAGTTCGTGTGAATGCCAACACGTTGTGACAATTGTTTGACAACAGGCACAACTATGAAAAGGTCGTCGTTGGCCGACAACGCTGCTCCTCCTGCTGGCATGACTCCAGCAATATAAAATTGAGCCTGAGTGCCTCGCGCAATCAACGATAACAATTTTCTTACCGCTCTGGTTGTTTCTGTGGTTGTTGTTGTTGCTGCTGCTGCTGCTGCTGCTGCTGCTGTTGTAAAACGTGCAGCGCGCGCGCGCAAAGTCAAAATATGCAAATGCCACAAATGCGCTAAAAACTAAAGGTTTTGACTAAAGATATGCCGGAGCTGAGATACTCTAACATAGCTTAGAGCTGACATATAGCCTTTGCTCTGTATATCCTGCAAAAAGCCACCAATAGAGTCCAATCCCACAATCGTCGTCGTATTTTAAAATGCGACTTAAAAATTCTGCGAATTTCAGCTTTGCCATAAGCTTAAAATTTGCAAATCATATTGACAAGCGCGACAAATCTGAGCCAGCTGACAAACATTGTTTTAATTTTATTTATGTTTTTTGTAGCAGCTTGTTAAGCAATTAGTCATCATTTCAGTTGCATGGATTTTGGTGCTGTAGTTTCAAATAAGTTTAAATGGAATTTAGGCATTGAGCTCTTATTTAATCCTTTAAGTTTTTCTATGCTAACAAAATTTGTATATGTTTGCTTTGTCTTGGCCTCCCCCGCTTTGTGTTCTGCTTGCTTCGGCAGCAGGAGCAGCAGCAACACCAACAACAAGAGCCCCAACAGCATATTGATATCGTGCATATTGATCTTGTTTGGCGATAAGTCTCAAGCCAATGCTCGCATATACAAATATTTGCTGTCTTTTGGCTTAAGCCAGCACCTTCCATGGAAGTTGCTCGCATAAAACTGCAAAAAAAAAAAAAAAAAAAATGAAGAAAAACAAACAAAACAAAGCCAAAGGCTTGCGTTTAGCTCTCTGGCATTAGACTGCAGTAGTTTGAGCCAAAAAGCAAAACACAAAATATATATAAATAAAAGAAAATACTTTTTGGCGCGGGCATCGCAGTTGAACTCGGGGTTCAGCCAATGGCCAGCCGGCAGTCTGAGTTTTTGGCGCACATGTGGCCAACACTAGCCACAATATTGTTGCCTCTGCAGCTCACACGACCCAAAACATTGGTCAACACTACCCTACCCCACCTTGCTGCAGCGACTACGACTACGACTGCGGTCTAGGCTGCACCACAACCATAAATTTTTGAAATGGCAAAAGGGGTAAATCGTTCAGCTGCTTAACTTTGGCTACACTTGAATTCAGCTTGAAGCTTTCAGTTCTCAGCTCACAGCTCGCCTGAAGGTCTTTGCATTTCTGCGAATTAATATTCGTGTGATTTTTTATCGTTATTTGATTTCTGCTAAATATATTAGATCCACAATGTGCGCATATGAGCACCAGAGAAGTCAAAGTTGCAAATGTAATTGTTCTTATTGAGTGCACGTTGTAGTTCACGATTGTGAGGCATAAGCATGCTCAAAGTTCAACTTTGAGGTTCTCTCTGCGATTCTCAAGAGTTTAGTTACACTGCGGAAAGTAATAAACGGCAATAAATTAGCCTGGATAAGCCAACAAATTCGAACACACAGTGTGACACTCTGTACAGGACTTAATATAAGCAATCTCAATACAGTGAGTTTCGACTCTCATAAACACACACATGTAAATATTTTGGAAGTTTTTCATCCGAGTTAAGTCAAATAAAAATCATACTAATGAATTAGATTGGCTAAGATTGGAGCAGATATTCTTTTTGTGATTTGCATGGCAGGAATTCCAAGATATTATTTTGGTTCGTTTGACTGATTTGCGTATTTTAAACCCGTTGATAAGTAAACATTTTCAATACTAAAACTACAAGAACTCATGTGTTCATGGTATTAAAATAAGGAAACTCTACAACGTATACTCGCACAATAATTGTGAACTTAAAATTCCTTTCTATGTAAGTATCTGATTTTTAATCAGGAGATAATCTCTTAACATCAAGAGCATTTATCAACACTTAAACCATACAGCATGTGCATGCAATTAGTGTGCATGTAATTTCATAAAGCTGGTCCATAATGGCTGTCAGCTCAAGCATCTACGGTTCATAGGCCATTAAAACGCTCTCAACTTTAACCTTTTTAATGAGCAGCTTATTGTGGACCAGTGCGAAGCTCTCGCAAATATATACACACACACACACACATAAACAGGCAGTGCTGTTGAGTGTGTAGGGCACATAAAATCGGCTCATACGAAATTAGCAATGGCCATAAAAAGGCCAAAAGCATAAAATACCAAACAAGAGCGCCATGTAATTAATGCTAAGCAAACATTTCAATATTCAACGGATGGGCCCATAACAGCAAAACAGAATTAACTTATTAATTTTATCAGTATGAAATTTCAATTTGAAGCAAATGAATTTCACAATGCTCGAGATTTTTATGAGTGCTAAAGCGACAACCAGGTAAATGTTAATGTTATTAATTTCAAAATTGACAGCACACATGGCGTATGTGGAATGTCTCCAATATACTTAGAGTTATCGCAACAGCATGCAAAAAGGAGAGAAAGAGAGATAGCGAGTGAGAGAGAGAGAGAGTGATAACTCAGCGCACTGACCACAAAACAGCAGCGCGTAATTTAATATTTCGTGGCGCCAGCATAGCTATAAAAAAAAATACAAATAAAAAAAAGGAACTCAGCCCCAGTCGAGGTCCCAGTTTTATCCACAGCTCCCCAAATGAAATGACTTAAGCTGCACCATTCATTATGAAAACACGACGTTGGTTGGTTCGTTTAGGGGCCCAGACCTTCAGCGGGATTGGGGCTTGGGGCTAGGGGGCGACTATGAGCATATAAAGAATATTGGACGCATTGCTTGCAGAATTGCTGCTCCTTCATCTTCATCATCTTTTGGTAGCAACAGCAGCAGCAGCTCCAACCAACTTTAGCTGTGGACCGCAAGCGCAGTAAAAATGTCTGCGCCAAACACAAAATTTGTGTTGAGATTGCGATCATTTCACTGATATCGTCGCGTCGCATTCAGGCGTGTGCGCAGGCGCAAGCAATTCTCAGCAGCAGCAGCAGCAGCAGCAGCAACACAACAACAGCAACTCCAGCAACAAGTTGAACAACGCGTGACGCAAAAATACCAAACACAACATTTGACTGTCTTTTTTGTTGTAGTTGTTTCTGCTGCTGTTGTTACTGGCATGTGACCCTTTCATGTCACACATGTGCACTGTAAGAAATGATTCCTTAAAACCAAAATATTCCTTTGAAAGAGATTCTACAATTGTAGAACTTTACTTATCTTTAAATGCTTACTAAGCTAGCACTCCCTTTAGTTAAGAATACAATACAAATTTTTAAAAATACAAGACCCGCTTGCTCTACGGGCTTTTGTCAGTGACCAAAATTTGCACATTAAACTTCCAGAGTTCTTTGCATTATGTTCAATGAATGATATTTTATGCCTTAGTTGCAAATCTGTGGGTTTTGCTTTTAGTTGTTTTTTGTTTTGGATTTTTTCTGTTTTGTGTTTAACTTCGTTGCCCGTTTTCATAATGTGTACGAAAAATTGTGAACATGTGGGAACTTTTTTGATTTTGCGCTGGTTTATTTTCATTTTGCTGTTGATACCCATATGCTGGTCGCTGCACTGGACAGCATCGACTGCGGACCGCGGACTGGGCTGAGGAGTGGGACAGCAAGTTGGAACTCGGACTTGCCATTGGTGTTGTTATGTCGTACTCATTTCATTTTTGATTTATGCAGCGAACCCTTTCTAAATAATAAATAAAATATGAAATATGTCGACTTTTTGTTGTGTTTGTTGCTGTTGTTATATGCAGCAGCAGCAGCAGCAGCCACAGCCAGCTCGTTCTCAATCAGTATTTGGCCTCCAGTTCGGTTAGCATTGCTCACCTGAGCTCACCGAACAGAGGACCCAGACTTCAAATCTGGTGTCGTTTTGCTAAATGTCCATCAAAATCATTTTTGTGTCTCAACAATGCTTCAAATGTATACATCAAATGTTGTATGCTCATAAATTATATTTAGCAAACATGCAAGCCAGTGATCTTCTCGAGAAATTGAAAGTTCTCTGCTGCCAGACTGACAAGTGAGTTTTTGAGGCTCTGGCTCTGGATCTGCAACTTGTGTCTTTTACTTTTTTGTAGCCACACAGGCTGTGTGTGTGGTGCACCCATGGGTTCGTCCTTTAGCCTGTTTTTTTTTAGCTTGAAGCTGGCGCTAGTTGCCTGTCAAATTAGTGAGCATCTTCACGGTGCTCGCTTGGAACTTGTGTCATGCTGAGCAGGCATCTCAGATGGTATTTGTCGATAGCTATAGCTTACAATCGCCGGACTTGTCGTGATAACACAAGTTTTTGCCAAAACTGAATAAGGATTATCTATTGGGTGGGAATATTGGGTGTATACATTTACTTGTCTGCCTATAATAAGAACAGGAAAATTTCCAACATTTAGTTTAACTTAATATTGCTGTGGTTATAACTTTGGGGCCGTACTAGGTACCTATCGGTAAAAGGTTATCAAGGAGTTTTGATCACTTAAGGACGCAGTTGAAAAACTAAACAGAGCAAATACCGAAGGACTATCTACCCACCTTATGAGTAACAATATTTAATTTTCGCTGCTCATGCTTCGTTTCTTAATTGTGTGATTTACTATAGATTAAAATTCATTAAAAGTCCAAATTACAATACACAAATTGTTCATAAATAACATTTCCCCTTCATATATCCTTATGGTTATTTGAGTATTATTTTATTTAAGTAACTGCGTTTGCTTGCGAGTTATTTAGCACTACCGAGTCAAGCTACCCAAATCTCTTGCCGTAACATTTTTATAGCGCTGCAATTACCATAACATAAATCAAAAGTATTTCTAGGCGTAAAAAATGTGTGTAAAGTGAGTAAAGTAAATGTTAAAGCAACCGGATAAGCATAAAAATAGGCATTCAAATAAATAGACTAAACCGGATTTGCAGCGAACGCGCAACGCAACGCGCGCACACCCACAACCCAACGGTGCTTTCAACCCCAACACACACACACACACACACACACACACACACACCTCGATATCCGTTTTATATGACGCACTTCCTAGAAGGACCAGTACCAACTGCAAGTGAAGTCTGCGCAGCGCTGCGGCGTTTTGTTGAAGACCTCGCATTATCCTTTCACACGCAGCCTCCCCTTTGCTGTTGCCTTGTTTGTGTGTGTGTGTGTGTGTGTGTATGCCTGTATGTATGTGTGAGTGTGTTGTCGGCTGCTTGCTCGGAAAAAGTCAATTAAAAAAGTTAAATAAATCATAAACTTGGCAGATGATTTGATTGCGGCATGCGCAGCAATGCCTTGACTTAGCTACAATGTCTCTTCTACAGCTTTTGGCCACGTGGGTGGGAGTTTGGCTGGCAGCTTGGGTGGGTCGGTGGCTGGCTGGCTGAACGTACGGTCAGGCGTTTTGAGGTTTGTTTGTTTGCTTGAGGCTTTTAGAGTTGCGCCCGTTCGCACCCGTGCAAATCTTTCCGTATTTACTTTTGGCTTATTGCTGCTGCGGTTGTTGCTGCCAAGGCTTTGCTTCCTGTTTTAGAGGCTGCAAGCCTCTGCTAGGGGAGACGTGTCTGCCGGCTTGGGTGGGGGCGGATATCCGTCTCGTTGTTCGTTGCTTTTGGTTGCCGGTTTGTCGGTTTTGTCGTTGACTTTGGCAATCATAACTGTAACTGTTAGAAAGCTGCCGAAATTTATGAAGTGTGCCGTCGACGATGACTTTGCCACGTGTCCTTGTGCTGCGTCCTGCCCCAGACAGGCAGACAGTAAACATAGCTGCATTTGAAGTTTTTCTTGTTGCTTTTGGGGATTTTCATTATTAAACATTATTATACATTTGCGACTTGGCGCGACTGCAAGTGATTTGCTTTTGATTTTGATAACTCTCAAGGACATTTATTATAATGCGGCAGCAAACAAAAAATAATGAAAAACTACTTTGCATACATAATTTACGATGCCAGCAATATTTGTCGCAGGCGCCTTGACATTTGCGTTTGATTATAAAAAAATATTCATATGCATATATTTTTTTTTCTTGCTGGCACACAACTTAAAGTTGTACGCACCCACATCCGTTTCCGGCTAAAATAATGCGGCAAGGCCAAGGCAAAGCCGCACATCTGCCGTCTCTTTCTGCCCAGCGTCCATTGCGGCAAGAACTTCCTTACTGCGCCAATACGTTTCCGTTTTCCTGTCTGCACTGACAGTTGCAGCATGTTGCTTGTCATTATGTATGCTGCTGCTAAGTTCTTTCTTTTCTTTTCTTTTCTTTTCTTTCTGCCATCAAAATGATTTAATGACACTGAATGTGAAAATTTATTGTGCGTAAACTTTTCAAGGGTCGTTCGCTGCTAAAATTGGCAAATACATTTTCCCGTTTCATGATTAGCTTGCGAGCTCAATTTTGTATTGGCAGCCGTGTCAGCCCAACCCAAAAAGAAGAAGAAAAAACAAAAAAGGTTGACTGCTGTCAGTGTCACTGTCATAACTGTGTGGGCGTTGCTCTCGTCCTTTGTCCCATGTTGGCTGTCATTCGCTGCTTGGCTTGGCAGCCCATAATCATGTTGTCATTAGCACGTATCCTTCAATTTGCGAACCCAACAAGTTTGCCAGCTAATGCGGGTGCTTGCTTAATGCCTCTGCTCAATTTACACACACACACACACAGTTGCAAGTTACAAGTTGCATGTTGCATCGCTTTGTGCTTTTCATTTAATCAGTGTTCAAAGCAACCGAAGCTAAAAATATATGGAACGAGTTGGGCTATGACACAATTCAATGTCTCCAAAAGGGGTATCCTTAAAAGGGTGAACCTCATAATTTTGTTAAGGTAGGCAGGGAAGGTCGCATCTTGCTGATCCGCCTGATAACGCTGATTGAGTACGCTTTAAAATTTGGATTGGTGAAAAGATTTACGCCCACAATATTCAGAATATAGCAACGAACTGTTACTTAATAACTGCTAAGTGTGTTGTTTATGGTTAAAATGTTTTTTAATTTACGATCAATAGGCTTCAATTTGATGATGGGCGTATCAAATTCGAGTTCAAATAATTATTATGCGTCTGAGATCGTTGTAACTTAATTTTTACTATATTCATTTTGATAAATTTTTCTTTTATAAACACTGTATTAAAGGTTAGACAAAACTCTATTTTGTTTGGCAAAGCTAAAGCGTCAGCAAATAGTTTGTAAGCTTGGCCTTCAGCTTTAGCAATGTTCTTGAGCTTTATTCATGAAAACAGATTTAAATTTCAACGAATTATCCAAAATTAATGACCCCTCCGCTAGGCTATAAGGCACAATGCAGTTCTGAAAGCATGTGTCCACAGCAGCAGCGCCACCATTTCAAAAGAACTGTGCTCCACCCGCACTCCATTACCAATCGCCTCTTGCTTGTCTTGTCAATATTGAACAATTCATGCGCATTGCGTAAACATCCGTTAAAACTTTATTTTATGGCCGCCATTTTACGAACGCTTTTGGGTGTAAATACATTTCCGCCAAGCGTCGTCCAGCGGACACTCGACCCGGAGCCACAAGCGCCCGGACAATGTGGCATAAGACAGCCGGAGCGCGAGGCACAGGAAACGCAAAAAATGGCGACGCTGCCGCAGAGCGAGATGACAAAAGAGGCAACCATACGATATGAAAAAGAAGAAGAACAAGTAGAAGCAGTTCAAAAGGAATCCAGGCATAAATTATGAACTGCAAAAATAAACATCAAGGAACATAATAAAAATCGGCAAAAAATTGTGTACGCAATCAGAAGCATGAAATGGCAAAACTAAGATAAACCGAGAAGAGTGTAAAATTAACTCAAAAGCGACGCTTCAATGCTCTAAGCGCGACTTTTAGTACAGAGTGTACTACGATTTAGTGTATCCCACATTGTATGCTGATTTTTATAGAGTACAAACAGTAAGTGAAGTGAAATAAATGACAAAAGTTTTTGCTGCTGTTGTCGAGCAATAAGAAAGCAAAGAAAAAAAGCAATTTGAAGAAACGATGAATGGGAGAAAGACCAGTGCAGTGTGTGCTTATGTGTGTGTGTGTGTGTGTGAGCGAGACAGAGCAAGGGAAAACTGAAAAGCTGACAGTTTTAATGAAAAATCTGTGCTTTTTTTTCGCGCATGCAAAAATAAAAGAAAGAAAAGAAAACCATACCATAGCATACTGCATAAGAGAGTGCGTGATAGAGCTGAAACTGAAGCACATTTTGCTGACAAGCATGTGACCCAATTATGTGCAATCAGCAGTGAGAAGAACAGCAGTAACTGTATGTAGCTCATAAGAATCAAAGCACAAATAGTAACTTATGAATCTAATGCGAACGTCAGTTACACCAAGCTCAAGTCTCGAGGCAATTTAGGTAGCCATGGTGAGAGTGAGTGCGCGGCACAAAAACAATTTCCAATCTTAATGCGCCTGACAGCGCCAGTCCATCTCGACAAACTATCTGTAAGATACAAATCAACGCGATGAGAGTGAGAGAGCGAGAGAGAGATTGCGATTAGGACAACGGTGATGAGGACAATCAGCGCCCAAAACAAATGAGTTAATGTGCTGGCCCCGAAAATTTGCTGGCCCATTGTGCTCGTCCTGGCCAGGGGTCTTTGTCTCTAACAAGTGGCCACAATTGAATAAATGAATGCACAGCAAGTGGATAGCAGCAGCTGTGGGGTGATTTTGATGCTGATGCTCAGGTGGCCGGAATGGCGGCGGCGGCCCTCTGGCCCTGTTTGCGCCATCTTTTTGTTAGAGCATTCAAGGATGCTGTTTTGCAATTTGTGCTCTTTGTCTGCCACACCAGTATGCAAATAATTGCTTTATGGCTCTTGTTAGCCCCAAACCAAGAACGACACTTGACATGCTGCAATTGCCACTTAATGAGCTTGCCACAATATTTGCGCACATTGTTAGTCGCACATTGTTCATTTAGCCCAAAACATAATTGAACGCAAATTGAGATTTTGGCAAATTGCGAAAGCTTCTAATAATGAGCTCATGTTAGATAAAGTGGCGATTTCTGACTTATAACAAAATTGAAATTTATTGCTATACTATGTCACTCTTTATTATAATCCTCTACAATTCAATTAACTTGGCCCTTTACTGTCTCGACGGTCTCTGGCCGCCAAAAGTTGAAAGCCGATAATACCAAACCTCTAGACAGTTATCTCTTTTGAATTGAATTAAAGTTAAGGCTCCCACGTTCTACTAAATGTCGAAAGTCAAATCAACAATTACACGGCGAATTAAATTGTTTGCCCCTCGGGCCACTTGACATCTGGCAAAGGAAAAACACTTCGACTTCGGCTACGTTTCTTTACTCATTAAGCATTCAGGGCGCATAGACGAAACAAAAGCCCGTAGATAATGTTATACCAAACCCCTTACCCCCAAACTCCAACTTCAACTTTAAGCGTGGCAAGACAGTTTCTAAACAAAAACAATTTACGTATAAATTAATTTACTTTCATTAATTAGTTAGGGTATTAGGTTGCCACAGCCCCATCGGAGTGACAGTGTGGAAAATTGTAATGTAAAAGTTGGTTTTCGAAGAAATTTGCATAACATTTCAATGACTGAGAAATTGCAAGAGCATTTAAAACAAAGAAATTCGCGCTTTGATGGCAAACAAGTAAAAGTGAATTAGTAAGCCAATATTAAACATAATACTATCTTATTTTCTAATTGTCTAAAACAAATCTATACTTTAATACTTTAAGAATTGAATAATAGTTGGTTGTTGTTGCATATATAAAATTGTATATTTTATAATTGTCTAATTCTAAAACAAATATAAATACTTTAAGAATCAAATAATTCTAAGTACTGTCTATATAAAATATTAACTTTCTTCATATTCTGAAGAATGTTGAGCAATTAAATTAAAATTGAAAATCACAAATTGATTAGTTTTAAATAAATTATTCGATACTAAATACCCCTTAAAACATACGAACATTTAATTCACACAGAAATAAACTTCATCTTAAAAAAAGTTTTTTAAAATTATTAATTATTCGAAATTTAAGCATATTTAAAAGACATCGAAAAATATATTTAGTGTACATAAAAAATTCACATAACCATTTTGAAGAATTTGATGCACATGCAGCCATAAAAAGTTATTTGGCTCTTTCACAGTTTCGTTGCTTTATGGACAACCTATGAAATTTGATTGTCTTATTGTTGTATTGAGCACCAAGAAAATTTGTAGCGCATGCGCCACAGTAAGAAAACCATTTGAAATGCGCATAATTTAAACATAAACGTTAACTAAAGATGAAACCCATGAGAAACTGTAGGTGTTGGCAACATCAAAGTAAAATTGGAAAAGAACAGTTTTTGTATGAAATTCGTAAAAATATGGTTTACCTAATAAAAATCTCATTATAAAAATAGGAATATTAAGCAAAAATTGCACCTATTTGTTGTTAGTTGATAATAAATGGCAATTTTGAGTCATAAACTAAAGGAAATCACCAATTGTGTGCAAATTGAATTTTTATGACAACAAAATATTTAATGTCTGCTCCATAACTTGTCCGGCAATCAATTTAATAGAAGCCATCAAAATATTTTTATATGCCTAGTAATTTTTATGCTTAACAAAGTTTGCAATCTTTTAATACAATTAGTGTTATTATGTATAAATCGAAATGAAACCAACCTTGGGTGCAGCGCAAAACTCAGAACTCAACACTCATATCCTCCACACAGATATACACTTAAGTTTATCTTTCAGTTAATGCTACTATTTCATAATTTTAAATTGGAGTCCATGCCACAGAGACCATGCCACAGCTACAACAAAGAAAACAAAATTTATATGCCAACGACAACAAACAAGCAACAACAACAACTGAGACAACGACAGAGACACAGAAAAGCGTGTAAGAGAAATGAAAAGCTTAAAACCTATAAAATTTTAAATTGATTGTTCAATTAATCTTAAGAAACGTGACAACGCAACGTTTGGGACCCAAACGCAGTTCCATGCCGAATGAAGTTGCAGACCAAGAAGCTGCTCACATCGATATGGAAGTTGTCTTAGAACCTTTACATTTTGGTTGAACTTGCGGTCGAAAGCTTGAGTGCATGTGTTAATTGAGTATAATTTTCTTTTAGCTAATTAAATCTGTTAATTGATCAATGGCAAATAAAAATTTATCTGACCCTTAACCAATATACTTATGTATATTTTGAATATGCCAAGTTATCAATTCAAAACTTTATCACACGACTACAAAGCCCAAACTGCAGTTACATAAAACAAGTTACACAAAAGAACAACAACGCAGAGGAGAATACAGAAAAGAAAAAGAAACATAACAACGCAGCATACAACAACAGACAATGCAATAATATTTTTCAAAATTTTTTTCCATAATTTTTTTTAAATATTTTTCTTTTTGGGTTAAACTACAGCCAATTAATGTCTCATAATTTAAAGCGGCATAAATGCATTCAACGGTACTAGAACCAAGACAGTGAGACAGAGAGAGAGAAAGAGCAAGCGAGAGAGCGCAAAACTGTGCCTCAAGTTGTCATAAGCCTTTTAATTGCTAATGGGTATTTTGATAGTCGTTGCCGTCGCGAGACCTAATCAAGCGACCGAAATCGAAACGATATAAAAAAAGAAGTCAAGTTGCGCCGCTTGCCGCCGTCGCCTTGGCCTCCTGGTCGCATCAAGCGCGTCAAATGAAAACCGATACGTTGCCCCACCATTCCGAGTGAGGATGGGAGATCCTGCCTGGCCTGTGCACTGGCGTCACCATCACCCAAAAATTGCTGCTCATTTAACGAGCTCGGCAGCGCATCAACTAATTTCCATGTCTCTGATGCTCTTGCTCGCTCCCTCGCTCTATTTATCTCGCTCTCTCTCTCCTCTGCACTAACTTGGCTGGCCATTTGTCGTGCATGTGTCTGCCTTTTTTTCAGTTGGTTCTCAGTTGGCTTGTTGTTGTTGTTTTTACTGCTGCGTCGTCGGCATCATTAACATTTTCGAGATTTAATCATCAAACATGGCGCTTGGCTAAGCCCCTTGGTGGTAATGATGCCATGTTCTGTGCCTTGTTTAGTTGCTTGTCTTACATGCGCTTTTATCGGCATTAAAAAATATATACAGCTGTGTGTATGTATTCACTTCTATAAATTTATAGTAAAAAATAAAACAGTTGCTGCATAGTTTTCGTCAATTTGACGCGCATGGATTCAAACTGCAAGCGGCAAGAAAATTATGCCAATGCCTAAAAGGGTCAACAACAAGATGCATTAGTTGCCACACAGAAGTTGCAGTTTTCCCACAAAACGCACAATTAATAATAAATGCAATTTATAATTTTTTTCTTTGCTTTTCCCCAGCATGTTCAACAGTTCATAAAACAAATAATTGCGTTGTCTATGCAATAAAAAGAAGGTTAAACGGTGGGCAGGACAAGTGGTGGACAGGTGAATACAAAACAACTGGGCGGCCATTGAGAAAGCGACAACCCCCTTTACACCCCGCACTCCCCTGCACCAAGACAGAGATGGAAAGAACAACGTAGACTAATCATCGCTGGAGTGCGCTGACGACAACGTCGCGCCAATTGGAATTGCAAATACGCTTCGAGCAGCAGCAGCAGACCCCAGCTCAGATACGCAAACGTCTTAGACAAAATGGTGGAGCAGACCAACAGCAACAGCAACAGCAACAATAACAACAAAAGACAACAGCACAGGTTCATTCTCCCATAAATACGCACAGCGGGTGTTAAATATTTTGTACGACTTCTGCAGAGTCCTCCAAGCTACATAGGGCTCCTTGCAGCTCAGACATGCTCGTAACTCTCGCCAAAGCGAAACTTGTGCAGCAAAACGCCTTTGTTCATCAATTAAGCTGTCCTGTATGTCTGTTGAACTGTCGTTACTCCCTTGACCGCCCGCCACCCTTTGACAATGCCCAAGGTCCATACTGTCTGCTGCAGCATACGATACTACTACATGCTTGGCAGAGTAGTCCAATAGGCATCATTGGAGACACATGCTATGGCTTGTAAATTGTGCGACGTTCAGAAATTGAAATATGGCGTCCCAACGAAAGCAAATTGAAATCAATGAATGCGAGCAACTTGAGCTCCACCATGAAATTCGTAACTGAGGGCGGAGTCTTTGTGCTTAAAGTCAAAGTTAAAGTAACAATGTTTTTTTATTTTATAATGAATTTACTCATTCTTTCGCAGCACGCTAATAACAGGAAATTCAAATTTATCACTTGCTTAAACTTACGTAATTAACATAAAAACTAATAAAATGCTAAACAAGCCAACAATGCGAACTAAGAGCCCATTATTAATCAGTTAAATAAACATAATAAAAGGCTAAGCGTAAGTTTGCGACATTTTGATAAATATCAAATCAAAATAATGCGTCAAAACAATTAATCACGATTAAAGTGCAGAGTGTGAGGGGTTGATCGATAAGCGCTATGAACTAAGAACAGCGAGGGGGAGTGGGTCACAAAGGGGGGTAGCGCTAAATAAGAACAACTGTTTGCAATCACACGCCATTTTCAAATTAGTGCCAAGCAAAACACAGACCCAAATGTCATGATACAACAACAATCTTGGCAACACTTCTGGCCCGAAAATCAATGTCACGTAATCTAATGCAAAATGTAATAAATCCGTGTAAATGCGATTTGAATGGCAACACCCCCCCGAAAGTCTGAATAAAGTCAACGTTCTGTTTGCTTTTTGACTTTTGTGCATAATTTATAGGCTATTAAATGCGTTGCGGCTGATTCGTTGTTGCAAGTTCATTTAAATTCATGTGCGTGTGTGTGTGTGTGTGTGGGAACTTTGACATGTGGCTATTGGCCAACGCTAACCCCTTTTTGGGTTAGTGTCTGCCTGTTTTGCCACAAAAAGTCGCATTTTTTTTTTTTGGATTATTGTGTGTTGCATGCTTCAACGCGCTCCCCTTTTGTGGTTTTATCAATGATTGCGCAATTGCATTGTGTTAAGTTGACAACTTGTTGCGCATTTTACAGCAAATAAAGCATGCCAAACACTGTTCTCCTTAGGGCTTACTTTATAAAATTTAATCAAAATCAGTGCTAAATAACGATCATACTCATGCAGCTCCCAAGGGCAACATTTCATGTGTTTGTTGTTAGTGTTCGCACGTGCAACAGGCCACAAGCCACACAGAAGCGGTTCACGTGCACTCGCTGGCCTGGGTGGGTGGCAATGATTCTGACGCGCAGGCCACATCCCTTAATTGCGCGTGTAATCAACAAGCAAACAATGTGACAACTGTTTGCAACTGGGGGGAAGTAAATTTCTAATGCCTTGTAAATGCAACTAAACAGCTTGTGCGGCCAAATATGCAAGTGTAATGAGAATGCGGCGAGGGTAGTGTGTCAAGCGTGGTTGATGTGATGTGATTTGATTTGATTTGATTAGCAAGCATTAGAGCAAGATTGATGGAGCATATGCCAAATAGCATGCCAAAAAGTGTGTAGAATTAAGCTGTTTGTTATAACAAATTGACTCTTGGCGACACTCAATTTAAATTTAAAATTGTCCAAAGAGTTGCCGTGCTGACAGTACCAACTACAATGAGGAATCGTGTTTTTAATGCCGATTAAAATGTAATTAATTTAATATAACCGTTTCACCGATCCAAGTGGCCAACTGGCTCAATTGAGTCCGTTATTAATATAATGTTGGCTCGCTGTTACTATTAAGCCGGCATTTGATCCTGACTTTTTGATACAAGAAGAATTTTGACTTTTCTTGGAGATTGTCCCTTCGCCAGTTTGTAATAACTGATGGTCAACAGTTTGAATAGGCAGGGTTTGCCAAATCCTTGTGGAAGATCATGCCTCCGATATAAGCTACAGTCTCTTTTGGGTGTGGATGCTTTCAACATTCAACTGAGCATGGATAAGTAATTAAACTTCACTTTATTAGCATAATCTTATTTATATTTTGGATTTCTATACGGAGAGCGACAGCGGTAGTCTGATCTAAGACAGTTCACTCTTCCAGCGAGCTCAATAATATAGAGCATAGCATCTTAGCATCTGGAGCTTAGAAGTTTATAAATAAGCTGCAGCCATAT
This sequence comes from Drosophila busckii, assembly GCF_011750605.1. Taxonomy (NCBI): domain Eukaryota; kingdom Metazoa; phylum Arthropoda; class Insecta; order Diptera; family Drosophilidae; genus Drosophila; species Drosophila busckii. Next base: position 11,351,361 of record NC_046607.1, read on the forward strand.
TTTCGCAAAAAGCTATCGAATGGCTTAAGTGTTTTCTAAGTGTAAAATGAATTAGGTAACAAACTTAACAAGACCAGCAAGTTCGATGTCTAAGTCACACGGGCTGGGATGCAAATTTGAATTTTCCAAAAAAAAAAAACGTTTTTATTTGTTTTGGCTAGTGTGAAATCTGCCGTACAACTCCACTACTCGCAGAATTTTTAAAGAGTATTCAATAATATGTATAGGGCCACTTAACGTCTCTTTGCTTTTCATACTGTATCCTAAAAAAAAACGCCTGTGCAAAACCGTGGCGTTACTCGTTTTTTTAACTTCTGATATAGGTGTGCTAGCACATAGTATGGAGAAAATTCCTGGAAGAATTAGCAAATAAAATAAAGCATTTGCACTTAACGAAAAATTTCGAATGTAGCAAACACACACAAAAATTTTCAGAATGATATATTCGATAGCTTCGGCATATCCCAAACAAACCGCAAAATAGTATATTTTCAAGAATGCAGCACAATCTGAAATAATAATAATTAATATTAAGTGTTTGCTCAATTTAATTAATACATGCATTTGCAATTTTAATTTAAAAAAGGTAATGTAATGTTGTTATTTTCTTATTAATTTACATAAATGTTAATGTTATGTTAATGTTAAAGCAGCGGGAAAAAGTGACATTGACAACAGTGACAGCGAGCAAACATAACATAACATAAAAAACCTGTTAGTTGGCAACAATTTCACAGCTAACAGAAATTAACTCTGTTATAACATTTTACTTTGCCTCGAAAATAAAAAGCGCGAAATGCAGCGAGTAAGTTGAATTGATTTATAACAAAAGAAAAAGTTTGTAATTAAAGCACTGCATTTGCTTAACAGGGCATAGACTCGTTCTTCAAAAGACTGCCCAACAAGAAAAACAGCGACGAAGATGCGACGCCGTCACCGCCGGCGCGAAAAAAGCGCAAAGCGCTTGTCATTTCCAGCGACGAAGACGAAATTGCCGAAAGTCCGCAAGTAAGCAAGCATGGGAAGACGCTTAAGAAAACACGTACGGCCCTTGAAACTAAGTCGCCACGCAATGAGAATGGACAAGCTAAGAAGCCATCGCTGTCCAAGCTGAAAGACGTGGCGGCAGCTAAGAAGCCGCTGCCCAAGGTTAATCCCGTCGAATTGTTTGGTGGTGAAACCAAGCGCGTGGAAAAACCAAAACCCAAAGACCGCAGCATATTAGAACTAGAGGATGAGGATATCGATCGTAGCCTCATGGAAATTGATGAGGATTTGGATGAGAGCGTCAAGACAGTGAAGCAGGAAAAGATCAGTACATCAGAGTCAAGTCGCAAGCGTAGCAAGGCTGCCAGTCCTGCACCGACAACTAAACCCAAGACTGCGAAGACCACCAGCCCAGCACCAACAAATAAAGCCAAGATTGCGACAGCCACAACGCCCAAGGCAACAACACCACGAGTAAAGAAGGAGAAACAAGCGGATTTGGAGACTAGTGTACTGTCCGACGAGGAGCGTCATGAACGTAAGCGCATGGCAGCTGCGCTCTATCAGAAGTACAAGAATCGCAGCAGTTGCCTGAATCCGGGCAGCAAGGAGATACCCAAGGGCGCACCCGATTGCTTGAAAGGCTTGACTTTTCTGGTCACGGGCATACTCGAGTCCATGGAGCGTGACGAGGCGGCTTCAGTAATCAAAGGATTTGGTGGCCGTGTCATGACTGTGGTGGGCAAAAAGCTTAATTACTTAGTGGTGGGCGAAGAGGCGGGGCCCAAGAAACTAGTGCAAGCGGAGGAGCATGGCGTCAATATACTCAGCGAAGATGGTTTATTTGATTTGATACGCGAAAGATCAGGCGAGAAAACAACAGAGAAAAATAATACTGTTAAGGTAGAGCCCAAGGCAGAGGTTAAAGTTAAGGAGGAACGCAAGAGTGCCATCAAGCAGGAGGAGAAAATACACAGCTTAAAGGTCAAGCAAGAGCACAATGAAAAAGAGACAAAAGTGAGTCCAAAAGTAAAGAAGGAGCGCTTGGAGTCTAAGCCTGTGGTTAAAGTGGAAATGCCTGAGAAAACCAAGACAGATGCCAACAACAACAACAACGAGCAGCAAGCCTGGGTGGACAAGTATAAACCAAGCTCCATTAAAGAGATTGTTGGCCAATCCGGTGCTGCAAGCAATGTCACCAAGTAAGCAGAAAGTACTTTTACTAAAATCCTAACTAATATTCTAATTTTAGGCTGATGAACTGGTTGTCTAAGTGGTACATTAACCACGACGGCAAAAAGAAACCACAGCGGCCAAATCCCTGGGCGAAAAATGATGATGGCAGCTTTTACAAGGCAGCACTGTTGTCCGGCCCACCAGGCATTGGCAAAACTACAACTGCCACGTTGGTTGTCAAGGAGCTGGGATTTGATGCTGTGGAATTTAATGCATCAGACACGCGCAGCAAGAAGCTACTCAAGGAGGAGGTAGCAAGTCTGCTAGGGAACAAGTCCCTCTATGGCTTTGCCAATGGCCTATCGCAGGCGGTGTCCAAGAAGCACGTGCTTATTATGGACGAGGTGGATGGCATGGCAGGCAATGAGGATCGCGGTGGCATGCAGGAGCTCATTGCTCTGATCAAAGACAGCTCTGTGCCCATTATATGCATGTGTAACGATCGTAATCATCCCAAGATACGCTCACTGGTCAACTATTGCTATGATCTGCGCTTTCAGCGTCCGCGCCTGGAACAGATAAAGGGGCGCATAATGAGCATTTGTTTTAAAGAGAAGCTTAAGATTTCGCCTGTCCAAGTGGAGCAGCTAATTGCTGCCACCAATAATGACATAAGACAGAGCATCAATCATATAGCACTGCTTAGTGCGAATGAGCAACTGCCTGAGAGAGCAGACGCAGCACAGCATGTGGCCGCCAAGGATCTCAAACTTGGCCCCTGGGAGGTGGTACGCAAAGTCTTTACTGCCGAGGATCATAAACAGATGAGCATCTATGACAAGTGTGATCTGTTCTTTCATGACTACAGCATGGCGCCGCTTTTTGTGCAACAAAATTATCTACAGGTGACGCCCATAGGCAATAGGTAATGTTGGCTTTACTATGTGGAGCAGTACTTTGTCTAATCGCTTTGCCATTTCAGAAATGAAGTCATGTCTAAGGTGGCAGCCACTGCTGATGCGCTTAGCCTGGGCGATATGGTTGACAAGAAAATACGCAGCAACATGGCCTGGAGTCTGTTGCCAACACAAGCTGTCTTCAGCTCACTGCTGCCTGGTGAGCACATGGCTGGCCATTTCACCGGTCAAATAAATTTCCCTGGTTGGCTGGGAAAGAATTCACGTAGCAACAAACGAGCTCGCTTGGCACAGGAGCTGCATGATCATACTCGCGTTTGCACCTCTGGTTCTAGATTGTCTGTGCGTCTGGATTACGCGCCTTATTTGCTTGCCAACATTGTTCGTCCGCTGGCTGAAGTAGGCGCAGAAGGTGTGCCTGCTGCTTTGGAAGTTATGAAAGATTACCACTTGCTGCGCGAGGACTTAGAGTCTCTGCTTGAGCTCACCACCTGGCCGGGCAAAAAATCCCCAATGGATGCGGTTGATGGGCGCGTTAAGGCAGCTCTAACACGTGCCTACAACAAAGAGGTGATGGCCTACTCCTACTCAGCACAGGCTAATGTTAAGAAGAAGCGCGCCGAAGCTGCTGATGATGATATGGGCATTCTCGGCGAGGAGGATGAAGAGAATGTCAATGTGGCGGAGTCTGAAGATGAAGATAAGGATGAGTTGGAGCTAGATGGTCTTATTAAAGCCAAAAAGAAGTCTGCAACAAGTATCACTGCCAAGGCGAGCACTTCTAAGACAGCTACTGCTGCTAAGAAGGCCAGTTCCAGTTCAACTGCATCGAAAGCAAAACCTAAGAGTAAGAAGTAAATTGTAGTTCCTGAATCTAATTTTTTGTAATCAGCTTTAGCTGTAATCCGATATATTTATACTTACTCTAATTATGTGCTTGCATTATTGTTTACATTTTTTTTGCATCAAAATTTTACGTTACTAAAAAAGAGCAGAACTCTTAACATTTAAATATTGAAAAATAAAAATGTTTTATTAGAATTTTGAAGCATTTAAAAAATACGATATGTGTCTATCGAGCAATACTCGAACATGTGTGATAGCATCGAGCATCGAACCTGTTGGTCGCAAATTCTGTTGCTGTGCTGCTCGCAACTATTGCAGCCAAATGGTTTCCAGATGTTAGTATTAATTTATTCTCGGTTATTTGTTGCCTTAGTGCAATAGCTGCAGCTCGCTCGCACAATTTTATGTTATATTGTGGATAATATGTGCTGACATACGAAGCTTGAGTTCGACTCAAAAGCCAGATATACGATAACGATAGCAATTGCGATACAAATAACGATAATAATATAGGAAACCCACACCCACACATAAGGTTGTTTTGCGGCGCGTTTTATTGTTAACATGTAAAAATGGCGTTGTCTTGAAAGGTCGTGCAAGTGTCCGCTCCGCAAAAATATTGTTGGAAAAATGCAAATAGCACATGAAACGGTTTAATTTGATCAAAACTTCGACAACAAAATGTGCGCGCTGGTCTGACAAACGTGTATGTCGTGAATGTGCAATATTTTAGTGTTTATTTATTAGTTACTGTTTTATTGTGTTTCTCAACCATTTTTGCACCAGCACAACTGAGAAAAAATAAATCTGAGACTGTGTCGCCCTTGTGCCTGGTTGTGTGTACGTGTAAATGTAAATGTGTGTGTACGCGTTAAGGGCGCAGCAGCAGAAATATAAATTAAAAAACGAAAACCAACACCCAAGCGTAGTTATTGGCATGTCACACAAATAAAGAACAAATATTAGTACAAGCAAATTACATTAAATCGCGTACTTACTTGAAGTATCACAATTCCATTAATCTTTACTTTAATTTACTTACCTGCGCCACCACACTGAAATTTGCGCAACTCGTTCGTGACTTTTTCTATTGCCTATTCGCGTCAAGCGCGCGACAATCTGCATATAGAATGGGTATTGCACGGCATTTCCGACTATATGAAGCACGCAACGCAAAGATTCCAGAACACATACACACGCACACGCACATACAGCTACAGTTACCCTGGCGGACAGCAGCATCAGTGTAAGTGTAGACTTTGACAACAGTAAACTGGGTGGCGCTGGCCTACCAAACCACACCCCCGCCTAACCAACGGTACAAGGACGTTGCGTATACACACACAAAAATACGCACATATACAAATACATGCGCAGTTACATACACATGCATGTAGTGAGTATATAGAAAGGCTAACAGTGTTGGTGTTGGCAGTGGGTGTTTACTGTATATCGTAACATATTTACTTCATATAGTCGGAAATTCCGTGCAATACCCTTTCTATATGCAGAGTCGCGCGCTTGTCGCGAATAGGCAATAGAAAAAGGATTAACAATTTTGTATGTGTTGCTGTTTTTGTTTTAATTTGCGACGCGCGTTGCTTTGTCTGAAAAATGTTCTCATTTGATTTTTGTGTGTCATAATGTAAACACTTGTCGCCCTGATTTATTTTGATGTTTGCCAGCACCTCTCGATTTTCTGTAGTCTCTCGTGTACGTATTCCGATCCCTGTGGATTTCCTATAGAAAAATCCCCCTGGATTCATCGTGGAATTGTTGTGGATTTGTATAGAAAAATCCCCCAGGATGCATCGAGGAAACAGTGCGGATTCGTATTACCCCCAGGATGCATCGAGGAAACACTGCGGAAAATATCCCTGAGGAGGGCCCTAGGAAATGGCTGTGCAAAAATCCTCGGGGATACTGTTACACAGACATAGACGGTGCTTATCGCTCTTTACATTTCCTTGCACAAATGTTTTAAAATTCAGGTCATTGCATTTGCTCCCACGCTCCCTGTGTGCGCTCTCAGACTAAAGCTCTCGTAGCTCGCTCGCTCTCTTTTAATGCCATCCCCCTCACCCAGCCCACCCATCGAAGCTGATGAATGTTTATTTTTCTCAATATACAGTTTTCGCTTTCATTTTCGTTTGAAGCTTTTGTTGCGGAAATGAAATTAAACGCCCTCATAAATTGAACAGAAAGCGCAACTAAGCTGCTTGCAGCTTCGAAATACCTTTCAGCAGCTTTGCTAACATTGATTTTATTTGAGAGGATTAGGTCAGCGGTTTTGCATATGCAACAGCAGCAGCAGCAGCAGCAGCAGCAGCAGCAACAAACTTATTTAAGCTGTGCACAACTAAAAACTTGTCGATAAGCTTGATAACACCCTAACATACAGTTGCGTAGTGCTGTATACGTTTGATTGTGTTAATGTTTGTATAACGGCTTGTACTTTTTTTTTTTTTTTATCAATATGGGGTGCAGATAACAACAAAAACAACAATGTAGCATATTGAACTAGATAAATATTCGAACTCTTCTTTCTTTTATTTTTGCTGCTTTCATACTAGCTGTCTATTTATACACGTTATTACAGCACCCAAAGCGTATTTTTCTTATCAGTTTCAATATGTGTGAGTGTGTGAGTGTTGCTGTATTTGTAGCGGAGAGATAAGCAGGCGACAACAGCTCTCTCGACTCTCGACAGCAGTATTGAAAAATAACAGTTGTTTATATTGCCAAGGTATGCGTTTTGCCGTTTTTCACTTTTTTATTTTTTAGCTTTTGTATATATTTTAGCAATACACACACATTCTTCACCCTTTTTAAGCAAGTGCTGACATCATCATTATCTTCTTTCTTTTGAGTGCTTGAATTTAAAAACAAATCTATATATAACAGATAATTTTATTAGAGCTTCTTGCAAAGACGATTTAAAGTTCTGTAAACTTGTTGAACACTCATAATTATGCAGTTTAATCTGGACTCGCCGAGTAAAAATTGTTTTTTATTGCAATTGCAATTTAATATTAAAGCAAAGCCGTTAACACATACAAATGCATTTATGTGCATGTGTGCACTAACTTGGCTCGAGTCTAGTTGACTTGACTTGTGGGCCAACATAGAACAAGTTAATCGTTCAAATGAAATGGGTCAACAGTGGATGCTTTGTCTGACAATAGCAAATTGAATTGCTTGCCAAGTTGTCTACCACATATCACAAAACGTTGCCATGTTTATACATAAGTAGATATGGATGTGTATATGGATTTAATGGCAAACTCAATTTGCTGGGGGAGTCGACTTACATAAAGCACACGCGACACTGGAACAGGTTTTGTTTTAATGATTATTCATTCACAAAAATTATTATTTGTTTTGGTGTGTGTTCTGCTTGTCTGTTTGTTGTTGTGCCTGATCGATTAAAGTTTTCCATATCCGTTGCAAATAAACAACAATTCAATAACTACTTTGAGCCCTCGGCCTGCATACAAATTGGGCACAACTTAAGTGGCGTTGGCCACTGCCAGTGGCACTTGTCGTTGCAGCTTGCAACCCTTTGGCTAGCTTGTTGAAATGTCTGTCAAGTTGCATGCGGCAAGGTTGTCCACTCACTTAAGTGTTACACACACACACACACACACTCTCTCTCTCATTTGCTTTGTCTCTCTCTCTCTATTGTATTAAACTAAGTGCGATGTTTCATTAGGTTCAGCAACAAATTGTAGCAATTACTATGAAATTGCCAACCCAGACCTCAAAACTGATTACGCTGCTAATGTTTAATATCTAAGCAATTCAAAGCCCCTAACTCGTTGGCCATTGGACTCGTCTAGATTGTGTCTGTATATATGTGTGTGTGTGTGTATCTGCAACTGTTTGCTGTTCACATGTATCTATGACTTGCCTACTAAACTGCTTTGACATCACTAATTGATTTCCACAGTCTGTCCACAGAACACACACACACACACACACACATTCAAAAGTGCATGAGTATTTATATTTGTGTGTGTGTGTGTGTCAATTGTGGTTTGTTGACGGAACATTTCAAATGCGGCTTTTTCTTCGTTTGTTATGACTGATTCGCTGATTTTTTCCATATTTTTTCTTCTTGGTTTCGTGTTATGTTTGCATATTAGCAATCATTTGTATTTGTATTTATGTGTGTGTGCAACGTTCAATAACTTTGACGAACGTGAACGTTACGTCTGGAATTTATTGTGAGCGCTTAAATAATTTAGGTATGATTAAATAGTCAACGACGAAACGAAATTGCCACTGAGAAAAAATGTATATCAACTTATAGTTAATTTGATAATAATATGAAATATATAAATTTATGTTAAGACGTGCATTGAGCATAGAAATTTATACGGCAGATGACTTGCCATATAGTTTCTTCTCCCCTTCGATCTTGGATCAGCCTTTTGCAATTTGTTTATTATATTGCAAATTTCAGACAATGTTAGCAGTAAATTATGAAGCATTGATATGAGTCTAGCATTCAAATGTATCTCGGTTTCTCTCTCTATCTGTAGAGTTTGGCAGCTGCCAGATGATGAATCACTATGCTCTTTTTTTTTTTTTTGGTATGTGTACCTCTAAAAGTATCTCGAGATTCAAGTGAAGCGAAGACAACAACTCACTACAGCCATGGCTGATGGATGTTTGCGTAGGCAGAGGCCAAACACAACATGCAGCAAAGACAGGCAACGATATTATTATGTACTTGCAGTAGTCTTACACATACATATGTAATATATACATTGCCACATGGCAACGGTCGCTGCTCTTTGTTCGCAGCGCGTTTTTTACATAGGTTTAAAAATAAAATGCAAAGCAAAACAAATTATGTAGTTTGCCGTATATAAAAGGATGCACTCCGCCTGTCTGTCAGTTGGGTCGTTGATGTTTATATTGTTGCTGTTGTTGTTGTTGTTGTAGTTCTCTCCTTTATGCAGTTCATTAAAAATATGTATTCAAAATGCGGCCCCACAGACGCTGGGGCCAAATAATCCAAACAGTTGCTCTTTTATATATGAACTATACGCGCCTTTGTTTATCGTTTTATTTCATTGCATTACATGCGTCTGTATGTGTGAAACTCTTGTACTCTATGTACATTACAAGAGAAATCGTTGCTTGACACACAAGCACATGGGGCAAGAATATTCCTGACAAACGCCTTGTCTATGCGACCGACCGCCTGCCTTTCTGCTATTTTAATTGCAGTGGATTTTTACGCCTCTAGCGCTAACGGTATATATCGAAGGCGGCTTTAAGAGCTAATAAATTCTTCCTGAATTTTATGCACCGTAGCAATTGTTGTAAAGCTGGTCTGAAGATTCTCAAAAAGTTGATTTTAAATATGAAATTCAATTAAATAATTTAAATATTATATATGTACATACCTTATCAGGTATTAACCGCACAGCAGCTGTGAGCGCATCCGTTTGCAAATCCTGTGTGTCAGAAAAAATAAAATGCCACATTTTTTATATATATATATATTTTTCTTTTGGTTCAAACCGCACAATGTTAATGACGCTCCAGTTGACGTTTGCAGTTTATGGAACTTGTCACCGAGCGCATCACCAAAACTGAGCGAGAAAAACGGGTTAAAGTACCGCTACCGCTGGAACTGCCACTGCCAAGAGAAAAACTAACCAACTTTGGTCAGGCAACTGGCAAAGCCAACTGTGTCAACGCCAGCAGTTGCCATATATGTGAAGGAGAAGCTATGAAAGCTCACATACCTATTATGCGTGCCGACCCATTCTCAGGCTTAAATAGGCAACTATGATCTTCCCCAGGCTGCACTCAATCACACACACACACATATGCATGCCAAAAAGTCATGGCAACTTGCTTTGGAGTTGTCATTGCCGCTTTTTAGTTTTGAGCTTAAAAGTTTCCTTAGTTTTCTTTGTGTGCCCGTGCCCTCCCTTATTTCTTTTTTCTTTGCACTTCTTGTGTTTTGTGGGTGTAAAAGTTTACACTCGTTGGCCATCAAAGTTTTATTGCTGTGACAAGCTGGCAAGCAACGTTAATTTACGGTTACTTAGGCTAATTAAGTTTATGGCTGCTGATAAGAACAGGACTTGAAGAAGAAGTGGGCACTTAGGCTCAGGGGCTCAACATAAAATTCAACATTTTTTTAAGACCAAGCTTGCAATATTGTAAAAACGTTTTAATGCGCACACATAATAATTTTTTTGTATTGTTAGGAGTGGGTTTTACTATAAATTTTTATATAATTTTAGGTCTACACAATCCAAATAACATAAGTGGGCGATATTACAGATTGTTGTTTCCTCTGTTATTTTGGGCCACAAACTGACAGAAAATAATTAAAAGTACAAATGACCCAATAAAATGGCTTTTGTCACAAATAATTTTCAACAAACGAAAAAACAACACGCGAAGAAAATTGATTGAATAGCGTGCTGAAGAAACTGACGGAAAATTAGTAAAAGCACCTGTGAAAATAAATGAGCTTATCGCCGGCGACCCAGAAAATAAAAAACAAATATAAATTGTTTGAAAAACAGCGGCAAACGAAAGTAAATAAATGATAAATAGCTAGCGCTTAAAATAAAAAAATTACAATAATTGAAAAGCAGCGTTAAGCGCTAGCTGCGCTTAGAGCGAAGCTTAGTGAGGAACAGAGAGGCAGACGAAGTGGTTGGACAACCCACGTGGTGGTGCGCCCACGCAAAAACATATACTGAAATCGAAGTTGAGGTTGAGGTTGATGTTGGGCAAGACGCCAACCTACAAAGAAGTTTGGCGCCAATTATATGGTGGGCTGCACACAAGCTTATGGACGAGTGTATATGTATACATAAGAAAAATTATGATAAAGTTGAAGTGAGGCGATGCCCAAACTCAGAGAGAGAGAGAGAGAGAGAGAGACAGAGAGAGCGGGAGAGACCAATAAGCAAAGTTGCTTATTTATGACCGGCACATAAATTTGAATGCGGACGTGGCCGGCTGTCAATTTTGCAGATACTGAAAGCCAAAGGGGGTATCTTTTTTGAATGGGGCGTGAAATGTGTGAATTTATGATGCGATATGAGCATGCAGTAGTCGGTTTGATCAGCTCGTTGGTGATAGCACTTAAAACAAAAGTTGACAACGTTCATTGACCCAATGAAGTCAGTCCATCAGTGCGTCAGTCAGCGAGCTGCTCATCAATGTCTATTTAGTTTGCTGGCCGAGATAACGCAACGCAACATCAAGTTAAAGTCGCTCTCGTGCATGTCAGGCTTTCCATAATAAAATACAAAGCAAGTAATTTGGCGGCAACCAACTTTTATATACACTTTGACTAGGGCAAACCCGCACGACATCGATCCAGAACAAAAGAGCATTGAGTTAGTTCAGACTTACGATTTGATCGTAAATCATTTATGCATTTGAAGGGAAAGGGGAACAAGAAAATATTTTTTCAAAAATATAATATATAGAATTGCTTCGGAAAATGAAGAGCTTACATACCAAATTTAATTGCTCTAGCTTTTATGGTCTCTAAGTTCTGGCTGCTCATACAGACGGACGGACAGACAGATATGGTTATGTTGACTCAGTTTCATCCGGGTATATATATTTTGTGGGGTCTGCCACGCCTCCTTCTCTCTGTTACATACGTTTGCACAACTTTATAACACCTTATTCCATTTTTTATAAAAATGTCAAAGTGTATGAAAAGTAGAGACTCACAAATTACTTGGGCTTGACTGCTCGTGGTTGGAGTTGGAGTTGCCAAGCCACATAAGTCACGTTTTGGCATAAAGTACAACATTCATAGCAGAGCTTGCGAGAGAAAGAGGCAGCGAGATAAAGGGCGCTGTTGCAAATGAAAATTCTTTACTTTACTACTGCCTAGAGTCAACACAGTTGATGCCTTGTCTATGCGCTGTATGTGCTAATTGCTCGATGATTGATGCGCCCATGGCAGAAAGCCAGACAGTTTTTGTTTATGAGCCTCGTGCATAATTATGTTGATGCTGCTTTCACAAGACGCAGCAGCTATAATTTGTTGCTGTTGGTCAAGCTTCTGAAATGGGCTCTAATTAATTTATGCGTAAGAAAATTTCTTGCCAGAATTTGTAGAGTTTAGTTTTACAGCTTGAGACGCAACTAAATTTTAATAAAGTCGGGTGCAACCGTTAGTGCGAGACCCTGTACAGGGATATAATAGATACAAAAAATTAAATTACTCGAAATCCACTAACACTTATATAAACAAATTTTTTTAGACAATCGATATTTGACATGTTGAATGAATTTTATCAACCTCCACTATCACTTAACTTAAGTTCTTTTAAGCCTCTCTTAATCAACTTCATCTATGTTTATATCTTTATAGTAAAATGTTGCGAACCTTGGCTGAGCGATGAAGAAATCGAATCCACATGCGCGTTATAAATATTTATGAAGCAAACAACAAAATCGACGCAACATAAATTCAATTGAGCAACATCAGGCAAAAAATTATGCCAAGCAAGAAGAACAAACGCAACTGAGAATCCACTTAAAGCATTAGCTGAATTGAGTTAAATGTGAAGCAGATGTCTGCATGAGAAGTTAGAGCAGCCACGTCGTGTTCTCCTTTCGATGCTTCAATTTAGCTGCAAACTCAGCTAATTGAATTAACTGTGCCACAGCCGAGCAACAGAAACGAATTAAAAGCTTTACAACCAACCAAGTCGAACCAAAACGAATCGAATCGAATCGAAACGAAACTCTAACAAACCCAGTACCATTCCAAGTTGTAGCATTTAGACAACAAGCAACAAACAAACAAAATAAAAGACACAGATAAAAATACAACCACGAAAGAGAGCAAATTGCATTCTATGTATAAGAAATACGCAGACTTTGGAGTTTGGAGTAAGTGCAGCAGCCAAGAGACGCTGCAGGTGTAGCACACAAATATTCAGCGTCCCATCAATTGCGTTAGAACAAAATTCTCGTTAACAAAATGTCACTGGCCGACATGGGGACAGCGACGCGCTCCACTGGCGGCGGCGGCGGCGGCGGCGGTGGCTCACGTCACTACGATCTGAACAATGCGGGTGTGGGTGGCGCTAGTAGCGGCGGCGGTGGCTTACCTGGCGGTCGCATGACCCACTCATTGAGCACACCCAGCGGTGTGGATGGCACACCATCAACTCCGAGACATCGCGGTGGCAAAAAGCTGACAGTCCGCATTCAAATGCTGGACGATTCAGTAACCATGTTCCAAGTGCAGGTGAGTTGACTTTCCAGCGTGTGCTTTAGTCATGAACGAGTTTATTAAAATATTCTAAGCTAAACTTGAATTTTGCGGCAAGCTTTATGAACAAATTTATGCCTACAACTTGTTTGTTATCAGCAAACAGTCGCAGCAGCGACTAATAATACACCTTTGCTATAGGTATTATAAAGCAGACCTAATTGTCATTTATGTCCTTGTATAAATTCCAGTTGATACGCTTTTAAGCTCTGACTTGTTCTATTTTATGTAATCTCTGCATGTGCGCAACAACTTTTGCAATTTCTTGCTGCACTATCAGCAAAACATTATTGACTTTTGGCTGTTATACATCCGTGCCTAACACTCAACGCTCCCCCTTGAAAGATAAGCCCTTTATGAAATGTTTTTGCTAACTTATACACTAAAAATTCAACTACACAGAGATAAACAATGTGGAAGTAAGGAGAACAACAAATCGCAGAACGGAAACTAAACGAATACTAAAAGCGCTTAGAATAGTCGATAGTCAAGTTTGCCTCACTCTTTTGTTAAAACTCTTGTGGCTTTAAGCATTTAATGTGCGGTTGACATTGTGCTGACCAAGCATGTACATTTTAAAAGCATTTATTAATAATGTAGTCCAACCACAAAATAACATGGATCAGCACAGATTGTGGTTAGTTTCGGTCACAGCAGTTGAGGGGGATTGAGCAAGGGATTTGCTGTTTTGTAGTGCAGGTCATTGTCTATTTATGGGCTTGCAGTTTATGTCAATATATTGCACAAGAACTATATATTACGTATACGCAGTGTATAGCCAAGGCTAAAGAAACGTACAACAAATTTGTTACGTGATTCAATTTTTAATAATGCCGGACAACAGCAATGCAAATGGGCGGGCCAAAGCTGCATAAAGGGTTAGGTGGTGCGAGCACCACTGCAATGCAAACTACAACAAGCAGCAGATGCCATAAAATAGTTTTGATGGTGGGCACTTTAAAAAGCGCTCGATGTTTGCAGCAGCAGCGCCACAAGTGCAACTCGTTCAAAAGGGCTTTCTAGCGCACTTACAAGCCACCCACTCACACACACACACGCACACACACACACAAATAATGCCGCTGGCAACCACAACAATTGCTTTGGATTTTCTGTCAAGTCTAAGCATACGCTATAATGTAATAGAAACAAAGAAGCCAATTGAACAAAAAATAAAATAAATATGAGTGTTAAACAACTCAGATAAAATATATATAAATTTGTTTTTAAATATAACTGAATTGTATAATAGCTTTTATTTTAAATATAGTTTTGTTGCTTTAGCTATATAATCCAGTTTTGTAAAAAGTCAGGGTATAGCAACAGCAGCCATTTTGTGACGACAACAATTTAACTTTTACTCAGTTGCCGGCTGCAGCTGAAGCCTTGCAAAAAGTGTGTGGCAAAGGTTGGAGGTCTTAAAACAGGGCGTGGCCACTTTAACTAAAAACCTCGAGTAAGCCTTTGGCCCGACGGGGCTAATGGAGCCAGGAAGTGGCATACATACAACCACGAAAACAAAAACCCATTAACAAACTGCAACTGGCAGAAAGGAAAAAAGAGAAGGAAATAGACAGACATAGTAGATGAAATGAAAACAAGCAACTCAGGCTCAGGCTCAGGCTCAGGATGCGGGCCATTTGCAGACGGTTGCATTTGTGCTGACATTAATGCGATTTCTAGTCAATTTGCAGTTAAATAATAATAGTAAAAGATCCGTTAAAAGAAGAAGCAGAACGAGCAGTAGTTCGTAGACCTCGATTGAACCGCAAACTGCAGCCAACAAGCAAACAAACAGCACAGCAGAGCACACAAACTACAGAAGTTTGCATTTGGTATGAACTATGCCAAAGTTGTCGAGTATGCTTTATTTTCGGGGCCCGCTTCATCGACCAGCATCTGCCACAGCCAAACACCAGCAGAGAACATTTTTCGACTTGTCGGCCGACTGCTGTTGCTGTTGCTGTGCGCTTGTTAGCCCCGAACTTATTTTGGCTGTCTGCCAAAGTACTGTGAATGCCCTCTGCCAATAGCCACGCCCCAGTCCCAGTCCCAGTCCCAGTCGCAGCTCGACTCTCAGTCACTTCAGTACTCGTTACTTTGCATTTGGCAACACTTGCAGTTTATATATAAAAAACTGTTTTATATTTATGGAATTTGATTAAATGCCAGCCGCAGCCTTGCACTGGCTCTATATGCACATATAATATTTCAGAAGCAATAAAAGCAACCATCCAGTTGGCTTGCTCCCTTACTTCCCAAGCACATCAATATCAATTACAATACAGTTTGAGATATGCTCTAAAAAACTTTTCCATTAGCTGTAGCTACCCGCATGGCCCGAGATTTATAAAGTTTCAATAGGCGAACAAAAGCAGTGCACAAAATATATGAATAAACAAACTTTTGTTTGTAAACTAAGCTTTAAACAAAAGGCGAATGGCATGCAACACCTGCAGCATCTTTTTGCAAAGTTTGACGACAAATTGAACGAGTGCCAATTGTGTCATTTATTTATGTATATGTATGTGTGTGTTGTGCTTTAGCCATTTCCGTTTTCCGCTTTAGTTGCTTAGCTGCCGCACCCAAAGTTAATTGGCTGTGTGTGTGCTCAACTAGACACTAGAGCAGAGCATCCAAATTGGTTTGGCGAATTGGCCTCCGCATGCAATGATAAAAGCTTCCAACCAGTAGCACACAGCTCCATAAAAAAGTACACGTTAAATGTCAAAGTTCGCTCGTAGTTGCTGCTGTTGCTGCTGCTGCTGTCCCTATCGTCCTTTTGTTGCCGCGTTTGTGCTAGGCCAACAATGAGACTGCAGTTTCTGTAGATCCAACCAGCAGCAGCTCAGGCAAGCTACTTTTCCCTCAAGGGAAAAACCCACACATTCATCTTTCGACGAGAGCTTGTGTCTATGCTTGGTATTATTTAATTTTCTGTTTGCTTGTTTGCCAAAAATTAAATTAAATCTGCTCCAGCGGTTGTGTAAAAAGTACAAAACTTGTGTAAATCTTATTATAGTTTGCAATTATTTTGAATATTTTTTGGTCTTGTGGGAGCTCTGGCAAATTGCAAATTGCAGTTACACAACTTACTTAAATGACAATCAAATTATAGTAGAAGTGCTCAAAGTCACAAGCAGAGATTTGCAGTTGCAGTTAAACGCTCTTAAATGGCGAGGCGTTGATACGAAATATAATTATAATTTATATCATTTTATTGAGTCTGATTGCAGATAATAACAACTAGAAGTATCTATTCTTATTTTAGATTATCAGCTTTGCCTCCATTACATATATATATATTTTTAAATTTATTTTCTTTTCTGCTTTACTGCTACGGCTCATATTTTATTGTGGAAAATTGTGTCCGGTCTGTATAATAAATATATCAGTTATCAGAGTAACCTTTTCATTTCATTCGCTCATTTATTCCCAATGGTCCTAACTCAACACTGAACAAGTTGTGAAACTTTTTTTTTGTTTGTTTTCATTCTTTTTTTGGCTGAGCTGTTGGTTTATACAAAATGCAGCTGCCATTTTAATTACAAGCGGTTAAGCTAGGATACTGGATTGACACATACACATGTTAACACATAAATTATAGTTGCTACTTGGCATTCATATATTCGTACACATATGCATAAAGCATTCGGTAGTGTTGACCACACCCAGATTTATTTGCAAACACCGCAAATCCATTTATGTTGTGGTGGCCATTTGTGGGCTTTAATGGCCAAATGAAAAGCTGTGAAAGGAGTATTATGGCACTAAAATTATGGAAATGTGTTGCATGCTTTTGAGCGACATGGGACTGGCCAAAAGCAATTTGCATGATTGGCATACATACAAAGAGGTTAATACCATTTGGCCTTCATTTGGCTAATGGAGCAGCGCTGTTGAACTGATTTGAAGTTGATATTAGGATATTGAGCTTGTTAATTTGTTAACCGCTTAATGCTAAGAATCGTGCAAATAAATTAATTTTGCTCTAGCTGTGAGCTAAGAGCTGACCTTTTGCCTTTTGCCAAGGTCACATCAAATTGCAGTAAAAAGTTTTAACCTAAATAATTGATGAGCTAAATGTTGTTCAATGAATTTCATGCACAATTTGCGCATAGACCTTAACTTGCTCATGGTGGCGTGCTGTCTAACTCGTTAAGCTCGTTAAAATCTAATCTAACTTGCGTTGCCACACGCTACAGCATCAGCATCAGCATCAGTGCCTTGTGGGCGTTGCCTGCTCGTCTGATTACATTTAAATAAATTTCAATTGAGTTGTCGCCTCGCCCTGACTACTAACTGGGCCACTTGGCTGGCCAACGATTGGACCAGAACCAGAGACATCTCTTCAGCCTGCAATTAAGTTACATAAAATGTGGGTCGCTATACGCTGCTCGCATTTGATGCCAAATTGAGCGAGCATGCAACAATGGGGCAAGTGGTGGGCCGGGCACTGTGCAAGTTACAGCAGTTGCTGCATTTAATGGGATTTTTAATCAAATCTAATGGCGTATGATGCAAACACACATGTCTAAATAGGCTTCTTGACTTATAGGATTTTTCACATAACTATTTCGTTATACTTTTACTATGTGCTCATGCTCATTAATAATTCATTGTGTTTTATTTCAGGCCAAGGCTTTGGGTCGTGTGCTCTTTGAACAAGTTTGCCGTCAGTTAAATTTACTGGAAGCGGATTATTTTGGACTAGAATATGACGAAAATTCAACACATACCAAATACTGGTTGGATTTGGAGAAGCCCATGAATCGTCAAGTGGGCCTCTCGCTCATTGATCCAGTACTACGATTTTGCATTAAATTCTATACACCAGATCCAGCTCAGCTGGAGGAGGAGTACACACGGTAATGCATAGCTACAGCTATACATTTGGATGGATTAATTGAGAAATACAAGTATTAATACAAACAAATTGCTTCTTCTAGTTATCTATTCTGTTTGCAAATCAAACGAGATTTGGCCAAGGGCACGTTGCAGTGCAATGATAATACCGCGGCGCTAATGGCCAGCTACATTGTGCAGGCATCCTGCGGCGACTACGTGCCCGAGGATTATCCGGATCACACGTATCTGTCATCGTATCGCTTTGTGCCGACCCAGGACGCTCCCATGCAGCGCAAGATAATGGAGAATCACAAAAAGCACTTGTATGTGGCAATTAAAACACTCAATCAAATCTTTGTGCTAATCCCCATCTCCCTTCTATCTGTGCTCTCTTTTGTTTGCAGCGGTCAATCGCCCGCGGAGGCTGACCTCAATCTACTCGAGACAGCGCGTCGTTGTGAGCTTTACGGCATGAAAATGCATCCAGCCAAGGATGTTGAAGGTGTGCCACTGAATTTGGCCGTAGCGCACATGGGCATTACGGTATTCCAAACCATAACACGCATCAATACATTCTCCTGGGCAAAAATACGTAAAATTTCATTCAAGCGCAAGCGCTTTCTGGTCAAACTGCATCCCGAGGGCTATGTAAGTACAACTGCTGTACGGTTGATGGCTATAAATAAAATTTGTTTTGTTTTTCTTGCCGCAGGGCTACTACAAGGATACCGTTGAGTTCTTCTTTGACAACCGCAATGAATGCAAAAACTTTTGGAAGAAATGTGTAGAGAACCATGGATTTTTCCGCTGCACCACTGTGCAGAGCACCCCGAGGCGTAAAACTCGTGTGCTCTCCCGTGGCAGCTCTTTTCGGTATGTCCAACATTCATAAAATATTGTTGTAAATATTTTGCTAATTTGGTTTCTCTTTAAACTTGCAGCTACAGCGGCAAAACACAGAAACAGATTATTGAATTTGTGCGTGAGAATTATGTAAAGCGTCAGAATTTCCAAAGGTAAATACAAAGTCAATTCAAAGAATCCACACCAAGATACAGCTGCGCAGCACTGAAGATCCAAACAAGCTGAAAAAGTTTTGTGAATTATAATTTACGTTTTGTTTTTGCTACTCTCACTTTCATGTGAGTATGTTTTTTGGGTTTTACTTTGAGTTTCTAGCTTCGACAATAATACGAATATAAAATACGTATAGCAATTGAGTTTATATTTTTCTAAGCTTTGCTTACTTATTGCTTTTCAAAAAACTTTAAGCTTATACTTATGCAGCGAAATCTCTGAAAACTAAACTATATATGTACAACTTATACTTATATACATATAATTAAAACTTTTATGCAAAACTTTTTATCAGAACTTAATCAGCTCACATTTACAATCATCAGCGTGCTCATCTAAACTTAACGTTTTTTTTTTATTTCTTACTGTTACTATATTATAATTGCGTATCGACATACAACTGTTTAGTTTCAAAATCAATATTTCAACTTATTTTTCAAAATCCAAAGTCCTTTCCAACTCCCTTCAATCACCCAAAAAAAAATGTTTAATGATAACCCACATGACTTGCCATATCAAGTAAATGCGCCCTAGAAAAGAGAAGAGGATTTAAATACCAATTGGTCTAAAGTACATAATATGCAAAAAAGCACAAATCAAAACTAATTCTTAAAAAAAAAAACTAGTGTACTGAGAATGTACTTAAAAGCAATTTAAAAAAATGTACAGCAAAAAAATTATAAATTATACAAAATTTCTTTAGTTTCTCAAACTTTTCTGATTTTTTTTTATAAACATCTAATGTAGCTTTGAAAAATTTATAATTTGTATTCTAAAATTGGCAATTGGCAGTTATTTATGTATGATTAACTTTCAGCATACTAATTTATTTTTGTTTTTGTATAAAAAAAAAGCTTTGAATCTTGTACTAACCATTCAAATTCATTTTATCTTTAGCTAAGCACAATTTTAATTTATCATATTTGACCCTTCCATCTATATAAACAAGCTTCATACTCATTGTTCGTATTTTGTGTTGTATTTAGATGTGGGCAATTGACATAACGGTTTTCACTATTACAATGATAAACAATATTTTAATTTCAATTGCTGTCATATCATTGTGGGTATTTTGTACACAATCACAGCTTATCTCGTTTAAACCTTTGGCCTTTCTTCCCATTAATGTGTAGTAGTTGGTTGTGTGTGTGTCTGTATGTAAATTAAATCTACTAATCTAAATTATCTACTTATATGTATGTGTAAGTAGTTTGGTCTTAATCAATATAACTATAGTAAGTGTTAGTTTTATATGTTTTCAATGAGGCTGACGCGTTTCAGATACTTTTACTTTTTTAATTCTCAACCCTTAATAAACTTGCCCCAAGTATGTTCTTTATATATGTGAAGTGAAGTAGTATCTTTAGAGCAAATTCTGTTGATAAAGTTTGTTATTTGTTTTATTTTTTATTAAATCCCATCTGTACATACATTTATTAAATTGATGCTACTGCCTCCAAGCCAATAAGCTAACTCTTCTGAGCTTTCAAAGCTTAACCAAAAAACCAAACTCAATCAAAACGTGCTTAAAATACTTTAAATGCATAGACATTAAAATAACCCTAAAGCAAACAAAACCTAAATCATAAATGACAAAAACAAAATTTAAATAAAAATAAAAAACTAAATGCGAAATTAAACTGAATGCAAATCTGAGCATGTAAAAATAAAATCGTGGTATCCTCTTGTCTTTTCTTTTGCTGCAGGTCTCAGTCATTCCGGCAAGGGCCACTGAATGCTAGTAGCCGAAGTCAGTCGCATACGTATGTGAATTCCAGCATTTCAGCCAATCCCCTTCTCCCAATTGACACTGGTTTGTATTTATTTTTTGTTAAATTGTTGAATTGTATTTGTTAATTTATCAAATTACATGTATATTTTTTAATTTATCGCTTGGTTCGATGAGATTATTTAAAAAATATTTGCGTTCTGCTAGCGGAATGTGTAGTCATGGCAGCAATTTGTTATTTGTAATCATGTCATGCGTAATTTGATTCATTTGTGAACATTTTTATTTTTGCACGTAACAGCGGCTTGGGATTATCGCAATCAATGCAGCGACTCGATGACCCCTTCTCTGACGAAGAAGGCAGCGGTTACATTGGATCGCCGACGCGACAATCCTACCGACCCCATGCGTTCTCAAGTAAGTGCAAAATAGTTGGTATCGTTTATGCAATACTAAAATCCTATTTGAAATCCTATCCTTAGGTCACAGCAGCCCAGGTGGAGATCTATCAGACGAAGAATTATGCAACGGAATCGCCAACCTCGGCGGAGGAAGCGGCATGCTCGGTGGAACGTCAACACCACTCGGCAGCGGCTATGGACCAAATGAATTTGAACCGCTCGCTTTCACCACAGGGTCCGCAATCGTGGACTTCGCCCAGTCACAGCAGCCAACAGCAGCGCGCTCACGATCCGGCTCGTGCGCATCCAGGCGATCACAGTTTAGGCAAGTTAATCCAATGCATACGTTTTTATTTGTTATCTAAGATTAATTACACACTTTACCTTAGCAGCATATAATCAATATAATTTAAGTCCATTTATGTTTAACTGAATAATTTAAGTTTAAACAGCTTAGTCCCTAAATAATTAATTTGTTATTAGTGACAAGCCATTTCATTTATTTCTAGTTACAGATATTATTTACAGCTTTTTTTAAACCCAAGTGAATTCAGTTATAAGATTCGTCTTATGAATCCAAAATACTCTTTTTATATTATTGTTTTCAGTGCTTGCTTTGACATGATGTTCATAATTTGATTTAGATACCTTTATTGGTTTCTTTTGGTTCAAATCGCTCTTGGCCATCTCTTGTGCTAATATAATATACTCATTTATTTATGCGCGCATTGTACAGGTCGGAGCCACTTGTCCCACTTGTACAGCAGCAGCACGCCTCGTCGAGTCTCAGTGGGCTCCCAGGCGTATGTCCCTGTGTCGCCGCAGCTCATCAGCATCAACACCCACAGCAACAGTCACACGCACAACAACACTATCAACAGCAGCTCAGTGGGTCTTTCGGTGGATCTCAACAGCTCCATGGAATTGGAGGAGGAGCTTCTGGAGCCTGCGGATTTGGAGGAGCCTATGGGGGAGGAGGAGGAGGAGGAGGAATTAGTAGAGGAGGAAGCGGATTCGGACTTGACAGCATCTACCATCAATCGGGAGACTATGGCGGAAGCCTTACCGGCCTCAGCCATGGCCATGGTCAATGCCCATCGTCAGCCGCTTCGCTCACAGGAGTCCCAATCTCAAACTGTCACCCCAGTCCATTATAGCAGTACGAATTATTCGATGTCTAAACAGTGCATGCTTAACAACGCAAATGCCAACTCAACCGAAACTGAAACCGACAACATCATCTACACTGACATCAATGATATGGGACACTATAAATATCCTGATTTTCATAGCGCTCACATGGAGCACAAAATATCAAATAGTGAACATCTCAATTTGAATGATCGCAATGATATCTACGCCACTGTCAATCGCAAGGCGAAATCAAAAACACGCGAAAAGCATTTCAGTGATGAATTTATTGATCAGTCTATACTTCAATACACCCGTGCCAAACAGTTGGGAATGCAGCCAATAGCTATACCGCCGTTGCTAGAACAGCCCAGTACTTCGGCATATGCTGCTGCGCAGGAACGAAATTATAATAGCTTAAATTACCAATATCACAATGATCTCAATCACCCCTCAGAGTCGTCTTCATCTTCATATTTCGGTACAGGCTTTGGGACAAAGCGCTATGCTCAGCAAGAGCGTGTAAAGCTTGCGCTGTCTGAGAATTATCTAACGCCTTCGATGGACTCGCAAAGCTCCAGGCAGACGCATTCATTGCCGCGAAATTCTGAACTCTCTGGAGTAGACTCGGTCGACTCCTATGATAGTCATTATACAACGCATCATCCACGACGCAGCTCGTCGGAAAAGCTCGAGTATCAAATGTCGTCTGGCAACCTTTACTCCACAGCGCAGTTTGTGAAGCCTGAACAGGCAGCTGTACATTATATGGCCGATGAGGAAGAACCTGATGAGGACGATGCAGAGGGCGAAAACATATACGATCAGGTTGAGCGTGAGTCTTGGCTTAAAAGCAGCTCGTGCAAAGATCTCTTTGAAAGATACAGCAGTAGTTATTACTCTCGTGACCATCCTAAGCCTATGACATCATTCGACAAGGAGTTTTTATCATCAAATCGGATTGATTCACCAGTGACACGCTATGATGACTCAAGGCATTCGTTATACTTTGCCAAAAATCACTCAATTGATGCGCATCAAGAATTCTCGCCACTGCCAAATAGTAAGGTTTATTCCTCCAGTTATCCAGGCAGCACATATAATACACAGGAGCATAAGCGCAACCATGCCCAGCACTTGGACTTCACTGGCTCGCAGGACGATATATCGCAGGACAGCTATGAGTTGCTAGAAAAGTATGATATTGATTTCTTTAGTGGTCGTCGTCGTTCTGAGGATCATATGCGATCCTGTTCGCTAGATTCTGGCAACTACATACCCAGTGACGATGAATCTGTGTCCGAGCAGCCCAAGTATCGGTCCGCCATTGATGTAAAATCCAAGTCAGCAGCTGATATTATGAATGAAATATGGGATGCTGAAGATCCGCGCTACTTGCCGCGCGAAAAATTGTCAGTAAAATCGGATGGTAATTTCTACAAGAAAATTCAAGAAGCTCTAACACGCACTTCCAGTCAGGAGAGTCAAAGTGAAATGTTTGAAACAAAAATTTCTCGCAGTCCAGACTCGAGTAAAAAGTCTAGAGATAGCTTATACCACACCGACAGCAAAAAGTCTAGGGAAACAACTAAAAGCAAAACATCAGTAGCTTCAAGCCAGGACTCTAAGGAATCACTGGTTGGTGACTGCTTTGGACGCAACTATGAAATGCCCACAACCACTTGTAAGAAAGTCAAACAGTTCAACAAAAAGGAGTTATATGAAAAGTTTGCGCAGTCAAGTCAGGAGTCAAAGAGTGACTATTACGATGCTGTCGAGCCTGTGGTAGACAACGAAGGGTTTTATGTACGACCTAAGGTCAAAAGCCACGACTGCTTGCTATCCGACACTCACAGCTCAACAGCTAATAGCTCTTTTTATGACAGTCGCGACACATATTCAACTTTCCCTAGTAATAAAAATCATAAGACCTCCAAGGTACACTCCATAAGTCTACAAAATGTCGAAATTGAGCGCAATGCAAAATCATTCGGCAATAAGTCACCGGAGTCTGTTTCTACACCCGCTTCAGGTGTGCGCTGTAAAGAGATAGATATACAAACTACTGACTCTATTGATAAAACTGCGCCCTTCAAGAAGAGTAATTCGCAGTCGTGTAAAATTTCTGCTTTCCGTCGGCGTTCGGATAGCGAAAATATTTTCAGCTTCGATCAGGACAGAATTGAGTGCATACAAAAGTATTCCAAGCAATGGGAGGGTCAACCAAAAGATGACAAGTCCAAACAGCCTGGAGAATATCCCCTGACTCCAGAGCTTATATCAGAATTTGAGAAGCAACAGGCACGTGCAGCTCACCAGAAAATTACCCGCAAAGAAGAATTAATGGCCAAGACACACTTTGAGGAATATAACCCCATACTGGTACCGCTTAATTATACACATGCTACAGTCGAGCGGACCAAAAGCGATCCCAACTCCTTAGCAAATCGCGCTCGCCTGGGCAGCAACTCAAGACGCCATGTGCTAATGCATCAGAAATCAATAGATCTGACGCCGGCCGATTCAAGTGATGAGGACTACATTTATAAACAAATACCCAGTGCGCCACCTTTGTGCAAAGCTCATGGCAACTTTGAGCTACCCAAATGCTATGATGGGCAACCAGTGCCACAAGTAGATCTTCCCAAGGCGGGTTTTGAGTTGCCAAAGAGCTTTTTCCGTGACTACGAACGTCGTTTTACTAAAGTTTTAAAAGAAGATATCCCCTATGTGCTGCATAAGCGACACATTATGAATGGCACTGCACCATCGCCAGGGGACAAAAAGAAACCGAAATCACCCAAGTCACCAAAGTCCCCTAAGTCACCCAAAGCAAGTCAACAAAGCCAGCAAACCGTGCCAGGCCCTGCTGACTTTCTGCCTGATATACTGGATAGTTTGCTTCCAGCTGAAACCAAAGAGTTTCTCTTTACGCAAAATATAGATTTATCTAAAGTTGATCCAATTACTCTTGAAATTGACAAGAGCATACCGATAATACAGCTATCATCACCGAAACGGGATATAACAATGCAAATGGATGCATCTACACTGGAAAAGCTTAATAAAAAGCTAAGTCAAATTGAGAGTGATTCAGCCACTAGTTCGAGAACAGAGAGCATGCATCAACAGAAACTGGAGCAGAAGCAAATGGAGCTTATACAAAGTCTGCGCAAGGAACTCCAGGCGAATGCGCGCAAGGCAAACAAGCCGAGGGTTATTCCCAAGACAAAGCCATCGGGCAAGTCCAAGAAGGGCAAAACACGCATCACTTCATTTTCATCAGATGACGAAAGCCTGGACTCGGACGATGTCTTTGGTTCGGCAGAAGCCATACCGGATCGCTTGGAGTTCTCACCGCCGCAGTCACGCAAAGAAATCGAGCCCATTTTGCGCATTGAGCAAAGCCGTCTCATCTCAGCTGCTTGGGGCAGAGGACAGACTATGAGCTCTACTGAGATTGAAGGCTCGCCGCCACAGTGTCGTCGGCTGGCTGATTTAGAGAATCGGTATCACACACAAAAGTTAGACCCACAATATGCCAATGCGACAGAGCTGCGACGTATTTCAGAACGCTCAATATCCATACCATCTTCGGAAGATGAGCCGCATTTACCCTTGCGACGCATGGATGAATGCACAAATGACTATCAGCGCAATGAAAATATTCCCTCACCCATATTTGAGCATGCAGAATTCTTTCGCAGCAACGATGATATTTATGAAACGTGTCATGAGGAAAAGATAAGCACTTCAGATATTGATTATACCTTAAAGAAGCAAACAGCCAAGTCAAAGGTGAAACTGATTGAAGAAATAATTGATTCGTCGATTGTCATGCGGTCCAAGGGGCATGCACCCATACTTTTTGCGCATGCACGACTAAATTTATCAGAGGGCTCTTCAGTGTCGCTGCAACGCCAGCAGGCCACACAGCAATCGCCCACGACAGAGCGACGCACCAAGAGTTTGGATACGCCAGTTATATCGCTGCATCGCTTACCGCCCATGAATGCATTTTCATCAAAAGATGATACAGTTGGGTTTGAAGAAGAAGGCGAGATCTTGGAGGAGAAAACACTTGAGCGAGCCAATCAACCAACTCAACAGGAAGATGACGCAGCGGATAGCGTGCATAGCTGTGCAGGCTCTATACCCACACAAAGTAGTTATAACGCCAATGGCAGGGACTCACTACTTAGTGCTGTTACCATTGATGTCGAAGAGATGGATTTGCTTAATCAACTAAAGTACATCGAGAGAATTGCTTTGCAGGGCGTTAAAATTAAAAATAAACGAAAATCAAAAATGAAGCTTAAGAGTGGTGATCACTTAATACTGAATATACCAAGATACAGATTTACCGACTGGTCACCTTATAGTTCAGCCAACAGTTCACGCAAAACTTCTCCTGGAGTTTCAAGGGCCAGCAGTATTGACAGCACTGGCAAAGGCAAGCTCAAGACTTCAGAGCCATATAAAGGTAAAGCTGTATCGCGCAGCCGTCCAGAGTCACGACGCACCAGCGCTGATGACCTTAAAGGCAGAGATGGCAAAGGTAGCAAGAAATCGAGTCCAAAAGACCGTCCACGTTCAATTGAAATGCGTCGTTTAAGCAAGGATAAAAGCAAGTCGCAAGAGGAAACAGAGGCAGACATTGCCAAACGTAAGGAAAGGCAACAAAAACTATACGAATCGGCAATGAAACAGACTATTACCATGTTGAGTCCAGTTAAGGATACGCTGCCTGCGTTCCCCGCGCCGGAAGATAAAATACTTGTTAAAACCGATGGCGATAAGATCATTATTGAAACTGAATTCAAATCCAAAGCAGAGGATCATGTGCTAATAGCCAAGGCTCCACGCAAGCTTGACACCTCTCTAGTTAAGTTTAGTCGCAGTTTTGATGAGCGAAGCAGCCCTGATAAGCTAGATAAAGCCAATCGCAGCTTTGAAGATCGCAATAAATCATTTGAGGACTCTGAGAAATCTGATGTGCCCGAAGATATTTTAATAAAATCACCGAAGAAAATAGCTAAAGCGCAGGAAATTAAACAGAAAATCGAAGGAAACGTCGTACACAAGAAAATTGACGGCAAGTCCAATAGCTTGGAGAAACCAGCTGAGCATCATTATCTGGGTACAGATGTAAAAGCGCGTAGCTTGGATGACAAGAAACAGGCAACCACAGAATCTAAGAAGGCAGAAGAGAAGCCTGCTGCAGTTACACGTAGTGCTATTGGAGATCGTCGCATGTTTGCGCATCAATATAATGTCGTTGAAGATATAGACATGCAAGCGGTCATATCGGAGCGCCGTTCGTTGGAAATATTGAAACGGTCACTACCCTCAGAGGACACGCGCGATAGTGAATGCACACACAGTCGCAAAGCATCGACGGCAGACAGTCTGGATTCGTTTGTCTCCGTCGACGATAGTCACTCTCCGGCAAGCAAGTCGCCTATACCAGCACCGGAAGGTTATCCGCACCGTGTGCCAACCATAGAGTGTGAGGAGCCCTCAATTGAAGAGGATGACAACTCATCGGAACGTAGGCATTTAAAAGTAGGCCGCCAGGATGTGAATCGCCTAAGCTTGGATCGCAGTCGTAGCGATGAAACCGGCTCTTGGATAACCGTTGAATGCGATGAGTTTATTGGCTCTGATACTTCAGACAATGAACCGCGCACATTGGAGCCCGATCGCAATGTGTTAGAAACACAAGCCACCTTAGAGGATGCCATACCGCTGGAGTACTCCAACTGTGCCACGCCCACATCAGATTTGAACATACTGGTAACACCACCAAATGCTAGTCCCATGATAGAAAAGTCAGTGCTGGAAACTTTTGAAAAATATACAAGTGACAAGAAGAAGTATAGTCTGGAGAAGCAAAGCGACAGGTCAAAAAGTTCTGACTCTTGGACCAGTGGCGAAAAGGATAGCAGTCCACAACGACAACACGATTGGAGTTTGTCAGTTGGCAAAGAAAAAAGCTCAGTGGAAGAAGAGTCTAGCCACAGCTGCTCTATAGCGCGTCCATTGGGCATATCACAAGATTTTGGCAATGATGAGGCCAAGAAATGCTTGGAGCTGAAACAGCGTATGCTCCAACTGGATGTTGCAACGAAAGATGCCGACGTCACGCCCACAGACTCCAACGAGCAAACGCCCACAAACGAGACCAAAATAATAGTGAAAAAGCCCACAACACCCACGTTGGAAAAGCAAAGCCCCATTGATTTGGGTAACAGCACAGAGTCTTATCTAGATCCCATAGAAGAGCGCATAGCCAAAATCCTGCAAAGAACTGAAGACAGCGAGTCCAGCTCAGGTGGCTCGCGTAAGCCACCACGCATAGAAAAACCCGCCCGTGTTAATGGTGGCAAGAAGTTGGCGGTCAAGGAGCCGGGTAAGTCTGGCAGCAGCTCACAGGAATCCAAATCTAGCTTTGATTCGAAAGGTTCGCTAAGCGTGGAGTCACGCGGCTCCTTCGAAACCGAAAGCAGTTCGGGTTCATTGGGCGCTGCGCAGCGACGTGGCGATCTTGCGCAGAAAGAGCAACAAAATACGTGGAAAGCTTTTCCGATTGAGAGCAGCAATAGCTCGAGCACAGATGATCCCTGGCATCATGTGGAAACTGATGGCGGCTATGAACGCTATGATGCACAGCATCCTTTGCGCGATTCCTCGGACAGTGACGTGAAGGAAGCTTCTCCGGATGAGCAGGGCAAGGAGAGCGACACCAGCTATCAAGATGACTTAAATGACTTTCCCACCACCTTTGGCTATCCAGCCATGACTAGCACTTTAGGTGGCATTGGTGTTAACCCCACGGATATTATAGGGTATACTACGGGGTTCACGCTAGGGCGCACGCTATCACGCATCTCGGAGCGCAGCACAGCCTCTGAGAAATCCAGCATGGAGGATGATGTAAGCAAAGCCTCCACACACTCAGTCAGCATGCGAGATGAGTCCGTGGGCTCCACTGATCACCAGCCCAGTCTTAGCTCCGATTCGCGCAGCAATACAAATCTAGCCTATATATCGGATGCTGATCGCCGCACCTCAGCTGAGATGCCCGAAATACCCTGCGACTCGGCCACAGCCGATCGTTTGTCTAGCATTGGCAGCATATATGAACCCAAATCACCCACTTTGGTCACGGGACGCTTCTCGGTCACACATGTGGACGAGTTGCAGGCAGACGATCAGGAACGTCATACGCTCATGTGCCTATCGAATGCGGGCAGTCAGGACTCAGAGGATTGGCC
Organism: Drosophila busckii; assembly: GCF_011750605.1. Lineage (NCBI taxonomy): Eukaryota > Metazoa > Arthropoda > Insecta > Diptera > Drosophilidae > Drosophila > Drosophila busckii. Next base: position 11,381,036 of record NC_046607.1, read on the forward strand.
GCTGCCCGAAATACCTTTTGACCATGTGCCCGTGAAGCAGCCAGACATAGGCTATGGCATGCCCGACTTAGACAAGCCTGTGCCCAAGTCCTTTTGCTGGAAGGCCAGTATGTCCTTCCAGCAATCGCAGGACTCTGTGGACTGGCCCTCACCGCCCTCAAGCACCATCGATGCGCCAATTATAGTCGAAAGCATTGAAACCTATTACACCAGAGAGGTTCAAAGCCCAGATAAAGTTGTGCTGGAAGATGACGGTCACATGGCGTCTGCCGCAGCTGCGATAGATGTGGCCAAGGTGTTGCCTTATGAGGACACGGCGTATCTCATGTCCGCAGCATTTGAGGACAAGGACTTTGGCAGCGAGCAAATACCTTCGGATACAGTGAGCTGTCTAAGCTCCACTTTAAGTGCTGCCTCCTGTCTTTCCTCCTCCTTGAACGTCAGCTGCAGCACTTCGTCAACTCAGCCCACTGCGCGCTCCTTGCGTAAGACTTCCAGCCCGGAGGTAATTGTAGCGCAGCCCACACGCTCGCCGGCGCCACGCAGTCCACTCTCCGAGGACGAACTGTTCTCCAATGACGATGTTTTCATGCCTGGCACTATTAAGGTGCAGCTTTCACCCGATGGACAGTTGCGTAAAATGTCGCGTGGCTCCAACAACTCGGACACCTCCATCGATGATATCTTATCGGGTAGCACTTACATGGACGATCAAACGACAGTGCGTCGCAACTATGAGGCACGCCTGAGCAGCGGTGGCGGCAGCTGCAAGAAGTGCAGCCATTCCAGTCACTCCGAGGAGGAAACTAGCTCCATAGGCACTGATCTGGATGGCACGGTGCGCATGGGATTGCAGCAAAAGAAATGCACACACAGCTCACACTCCGAGGACACATCCATTGGCTTAAGCATCTCTGAGTGGTCCACAGGCACCAATACGGTGCGTCAATATGCCAATCTCTCCGGATCCGACAGTTTGTCTGCCGTCTCTACGCAGTCATGCGCCAAAAGCGAGAAATCCAATCAAACCAAGTCGAGCATAAGCTCCATTAACAAATCCGCCGAGAGCCTAAACGAGCAAAGCGGCAGCTACAAGTTCAGTGGCGACAATGGCTCCTCCGATGGTCTGCGCTATGACATGCTGTCCAATTCGGAGACGGACAAGCTCAGCGAGCCCACCTCGGCCACGCGCAGCGACGACACGACGCTCACACTCACTGAAATGGCCCACACCATCAGCGAGTGGTCCACCTCCAGCAGTCGCACCTTAGTGGGCGTGGCACCTGGCGATTACTTGCCACTGAAGCAGCAGGCCCGCGTCCCCAAGCAGGTTGTCTCGCCCAGCGAGGAGAAACGCTGCTCGTTGCCACAGATCCACAGACGCAGCGGCAGCAATGGCAATCAGGCTCGTACTGGTCAAGAGCACTTGGAAAGTGTGCAGCCAGAGACAAGTGCAGCTGCTCGCAAGCGCCGCTCGCTCGAAATGATGTCCAAGCTGTATCAGAGCCAGGAGATCTGCTCGGAGTCAGAGTCGCCGTTTGTGGAGCGCTTGTATGCACACACAGAAAAGTTGACGGAACGCTATCAAAGCCAAGAGTTTGTGCCCCTACATTCCACGGGCGGCGGTGGCAGCAGCACCTCTAGCACCACCACCACCCCCACCACCAATCAAATACAAACACAACAATCGCAGCAGACGCGACAAAAGCCGCGTGCACCACAACCGCCCACGAAGCCTAAGCCGGCGGTAACCAGACCCATTATGCAGGCGCTGCTCAACAAAATGAAGCAACCTGGTCTGGCCGAACAGGCAGCCGCTGCAGCTGAAGCGCAAGAAGCAGCTCAAGTAAAAGCCGTTAAGCAAGCGCCACCACCCGTGCCCAGCACACCGCCCATTCTGACGCCAAGCGACTTGCCCGGCAATGTGTGCCCCCCACCCGCCAAGCCGCTGGCAAAGCATCACAGCTACGACGATAAGACGCTGTCCAGAACCCAAATACGCGACTACAAAACCAGCAGCAAGCAGCTGCGTCAGTCAAGCTCCTTCCATGAGCATTTGCTAAGCAAGTCACAGCAATCCTCGCAGGAGTTGCCTATGCGTATTGACGAGGAGCGTGACCTACACTCCACATCTTCAGCCACTAACACCACCACGACAACCAATACGCTCAACAGTGAAAGCACGGACAACAATTCGCCGCAATTGCCACAGCGTGCGGACAAACTTGTGCGTTGTTCGCCGTACTATTCCAGCAGCCTCAGCTCGGAGTCGCCGCCCAATCAGTTGGTGCAAAAGCCGCCACGCAAGAGCAACAATAGTCAGCTGGCGGCAGCTGCTGTGGCTACCGCCTTGAAGAGTCCACCTAGTGGCAATGATACGGACAGTTCGTTGGATGTGCGCTCCCAGGACGCCAAACAGTTGCGCAGTCGTGGCTACCGCAAGAAGCGACAGCTGCCGGTCAAGCGCATGCGAGCTAATCTCAATGCTGCAGCGCTGATGGAGCAGGCAGAGAGCTCAGAGTGTTCAGAGGGTTATATGCCCGAAATGGACTCGGGCAGTTCCGAGTACTCTTATCAGCGAGATGAGCATTTTCTGGAGTTCGACGAGGAGTTGGAGCGTGAGCAAACTGATGAGTATGAGGATTACCCGCAGTACAGCGGTGCTGCCAGCAAGTTTGAGAGCCTTGACATGAGCGACAACGTAGATGAAATGGGTTTCCCACGCTACGACCGTTTGGGCCACATTACCAAGCCAATGTATCAGCCTGGACCGAGCAATCATCCCATGCCGCCTTCAACTGGGCAGCCCGTAAAGCCTGCGCGCACCAAGAAGCGGCAGTTAAAGCGCGAGGACTCCCAGGCAGCCAGCACTTCCACTGGCGCTGCACCACAGCAGCAGCAGCCCTATCATGGACGCAGCTATTGCAATCCCGAGGAGAGCGAGTATGAGACACGGGGCGGTGCGCTCTCTGACGATTTGGCCAATTCTAGTGAGGACAGTGGTGCTGGCACCAGTGGCATGGCCACCATTCGACGTGGCACCAGTGTCCGCACTGCTTTCAACAATGAGCCAGTTCAACGTCAGCAACTGCCGTATCCGGACTTTTTGTCGGACTGCGATACTGAGCCCATTGAGTATGAGCGTTATGCCTGCGGCTTGGATATTCGTGTGGATCCGCCGCCTAAATTCCACGACTCGGATGAGCTGAGCGATCAGTAAACAATGGGAACAGCGTTAGCAACAGCAACAGCAGCAGCAGCAGCAGCATTTTCCAAATTTTCAGTTGCCTTGTGACAAATGTTTGAGACTCTACGACTTTTTTACACACTCACACTCACACTCTCTCACACACACTCCAACCAACCAAGTATAACCAACTTATTTATAATTGAGACTGATTTTACGACAAACCGAAAACAATCCAAGCAAACCAAGCTCTAAAATGAAAACACCAGGCGTAAAAAGCGAACGCAATTCTAAATGCTGCTTAAAGAGATTCCTTTAAATACACAAAAGTATTAAAATACGTTAAAAACAAAATCAAATTAAAAAACATTTTAATCAAATTATATACATGGATAATTATTAACAACAAATCAAATACAAATTACAAACCTTATACTATTTAAAATGATGTCAGTGAAATGGTTAACGTAGATGGAAACACCTTGGTGTATATCTCAGTAGAGAATATATATGGCGTATATAAAATGTTGAAGCAAAAGCAAAAAAACCAAATAAACAACAAAACGCAATCGTTAGGCGAGTTGAGCAAATTTTAATGCACTGTTTAATCATCGAATAATTAAATATAACAAATATATAATTGTTATTTAGCTAATACATAAACAATCAACACACACACACACACACATACTTATATGCAGACAGGCACACACATACACATACACACAATTGAACTAATGTTTTAAGCCAACAGTTAAATGAATAACAATTAAACCAATTGTTCAGTATTATATATGGTTAAACTATGAGAAGACGACATACGGTATATGCGCATTAGGTTTCAGTTGTAGTGTCAAATTAAAACTAAACTAAATGCCAACCAAGATATCTTTTTGTCCAGTATTAAGCACATTGCATATATGCATATACATATATATTTTAGTCGATTTGACGATTACGCATGCATTTATTTCAGAACTAATCTTTTTAAAAAGGTAATAGCTTAATATGTTTGCAAGTTTTAAAGAGTGAATCAATTCAAGTTGTATTAGCTTTAGTTTTAGTACTTAAATGTGCCAAACGGAGATTAACTAAAACTTAAACATCTTAAATATATATAAACAAATTGCCAAATCACTACACCCTGTTAAGTTTTAAGCCCAAGCCACTAAAAGTATATTACGTTAAGAGTTGAAACCGAAAAAAAAAAATGACAGAATCAAATGATATTTTATTGTTAAGATTGAGGCTTAGATTGAGTGTTAATGATGAACCTACCCAACGTACAATAATTTCGAATATTGTCCTTATCAAAATTATTGAAATCAAAATGAATATTTCAAAATATTATATAATAGTTATGTTTAGCTCTAGCATTGGAAATCTACAAACTAAAATATATGAAAACTATTTGTTGTCTGTGCTAGTTTGAAATATTTAAGCGTTTTTATATGGTTTTTACCTGTATTAAGTCATGTTTTTAGTTAGGCGAATGTGTTTTAAGGCGGTTTTTAAAAATCTATTTGTGTTAAAATGGAAATGAGCAATTTCCGCGTAAACTTCCCAAAAAAGACTAGTCAAAAAAATAAATATTAAAAAATAATTCCTTCGAGTGCAAATGAATGTTTATTTAGCGTTAAACTATATTAAAACAAAAAAAAAAAAACAAAACCAACTCTTATTGTTAGCTGAATTTTAGCAATTAAGCAAGTACACAATGAACTCGGTTCAAAAAAAAAACTCCAACACAAACACCCATACGCACATATTTATTTGAACAAAGAAGATTTAATTTCAAACACTTAAAGGAAATGGAAATTTACTTAACAAAAAATATACACAAACACGAGCAAACGATTAAACAAGCATAAATTATATAGAATGAAAAACGAACAAATAAAACTTCATTAATCAAAAACAAAATTGTCTCTAGTGTATTACTATTAATATAAGTTATGTTTTGTTAGCTTAAGTTCAATTATAATTTTAGTTTTTAAATTCATTTTTATTTGATTACATTTTTAATTTGTTTTTCATTTGGCTTACAGATGTGTATCATGGCATCAATGGCAACATGTCGCTGGACAGACGCGGCGAGATTGTCACTCCGCCCGGTCGCTACGATCTGACGCTGGGTTCGGATAAATCGTCATCACTGTCGCGCTCCGAGGCGGGCACCTACGACATTATACAGGCGGAAATACAGCACGCCAAGCGACAAGAGTTGGCTACGGGTGTGGCCAGCGCCGCCCATAATGGCCACAATGGCAATAGTAGTAATGGTAACGGTGTGTCCATGCCCAGCACTCACGATATGGAGGCGGAGGTGAAGAAACGCAAATGGCCCACCGAGCCGAGCTATTTCCTGGCCAAAGAGCTGCTGATGACAGAGCGCACCTACAAAAAGGATCTGGATGTGTTGAACACCGCGTTCAGGCAGGTGCTCGCTCCTCAGGATGTGGAACAGCTGCAGCCACTGTTCGAGTTGCTCGATTCGTTGGTGCAGCATCATAATCTGTTCCTGCGCGACATTGAGCATCGCATGCTCTTGTGGGAGGGTCGTGGCAATCACGAGACTCATCGCATTGGCGATGTTATGATGAAGCATATGGCAGCGCTGCCCATCTATGATGAGTATGTGCAAACTCACCTGGACATTCTGCACTGTCTGAACGACATGTACGAGACGGACAATCGTTTCCAGCAGCTTTACAAGGAGTTTGAGCAGCAAAAGGTCTGCTATCTGCCCATTGGTGAGCTGCTGCTGAAGCCCTTGAATCGCCTGCTGCACTATCAGCTGCTGCTGGAGCGGCTCTGCGATTACTATGGCGAGGAGCATATCGACTACGCCGACTGCCAGGCTGTCTATCATTTGCTGATACGCAGCACCAAGCAAATACGCAACCAATTGCCCGATTCGGCCAACTTTGTGGAGCTTTGTGAGCTACAGCGCGACATTAGCTTCGAGAAGCTGGTGCAACCGCATCGTCGGCTCATAAGACAGGGCTGCCTGCTGAAGCACTCCAAGCGTGGCCTGCAACAGCGCATGTTCTTCCTCTTCTCCGATATACTCCTCTATGGCTGCAAGTCGCCGCTGGATCAAAGCTTTCGCATACTTGGACACGTTCCCGTCCGTTCGCTGCTCACCGAAAATGCCGAACACAACACTTTCTCCATATTTGGAGGGCAGTGTGCCATTACGGTGAGTGCTGGCACCACCGCCGAGAAGACCCTCTGGCTGGCCGAGCTATCCAAGGCGGCAGTCGATATTAAGAAAGCGCCGCCAAATATGCAACTGCAGTTGACCACACTCAAGAATTGCAGTGAGTACAAATCATTTATTTATTTTTAGATAATATCAATTTTATTTTGTCTATATGCTGAATGAATTGGAATTGGAGTGAACTCTCAAGTTTAATTAATCTTTATGTTTATATTTATATTTATATGATTTTCTGTATGAATTACTAACATAACTTAAACGCTTATATTACTTATTATGAATGGCAAGAAAAGCACACTGCAAAGCCTCGTAAGAACGCATTTAAATTACTCTTAAGCGCAAAGTGTAGCATTCGTCTTAAACTTTGATTTTTTGCTCACCACAGGCTCCTCGGAGGAGGGACTGGACATGCTGGGCCTGACCAACGGCACGAACAGCCTGAACAGCAGCGCGGGTGGTGGCGGTCCCCTGACAGCCCAGCAGTTGCAACTGCAGCAACAGAACAGGACGCAACCCTCACGCAGCAACACCGCGCTTCACGTTTGCTGGCATCGTGGCGCCACCGTTGGGCTGGGCGATCATCTCATCGCAGCCGAGCATCAGCTCTCCGGCTACCTGTTGCGCAAGTTTAAGAACAGCTCTGGCTGGCAAAAGCTCTGGGTGGTGTTCACCTCGTTCTGCTTGTATTTCTACAAAAGCTATCAGGATGAATTTGCGTTAGCCAGCCTGCCACTGCTGGGCTATACGGTTGGTCCACCTGGTCATCAGGATGCTGTCCAAAAAGAGTTTGTCTTCAAGCTGTCCTTTAAAAATCATGTCTACTTCTTCAGAGCAGAAAGTGCGCATACGTATAACAGGTGGGCAGCATTATTATATTATATTAAACCATTTGAAGTCATCAAGTTAATCTTATTCTTACCTTGCTTGCAGATGGCTGGAGGTATTGCGTAGCACCACCCAAACCCAGGACTTTAAGAATGTGCATAGCCATGGGGCCAACAACAACTAACGCGGTTTTTCTTTAGCAATTTGAGTATGGCTCAATATATATTTTGTGCAATTTTCAAGTAGTAGCAGCATCAGTCACTGGGCTGCACTAGCCTGCAGATATGCCCTCTAGTATTCTTTATTTTTATACAACGTATACACCACAAAAATCAAAATATTCCCATTTTATATACATGATATACAATATTCTATCTTATCCCTTATAAGACGCAGTTTTACGTCTCTTAATTTTACTCGCATTTTATATTCAAGTTTAGTTGCTAAGTTTCAATATGTTTGATTGTAAATAACGTTTCGTATTTTATGTCTATTGTTTTGTTTTTAATGTTTGTTTCCTATTTTATTTTTTCAATTATTTTTCATATGTCTTGGTTTCACGTGCGCGCCTTTTTTTGTTCTCAAGTATTTTTTGTAAACTAATATGTGGGAGTACAAAAATTATATTCATTTAAATTTGGCATATGCTAAGAAGCGTATAACTAAAATTATGCTGTTAGACGTCGCCTTTTGTACTTCATACAAAATTAAAAAAAAAAAACAACTTTTCTTGAAAATTTATAAATAAATATTAAGCTTAAGTCATTAATTTTAATAGAACTTAACAAATTAATAAATATTTTGAAAATATAACAAAATAATGCTTAACCAATGCGTATTATTTATATTTGAAATACTAGTAAATTGCGGAATAGTCTAATGACATCACATTTTTCAATCGTTCCCGTAAAAAAATTCATTGCTGAAAATTCAAAACTTATAAAATTCCAAAATAAATATAATAATTGGTTATATTTAAGCGTCAGCATATTGAAATCATCAAATTTAAAGTAACCTTGTAAAAGTTTACAGCAATCGAATTCAGACTTCCACGCTTAATGGTTGTTGTTTGAGCTAGTCTTATAATTTATTTAAAACATACATTAATAGAAGGTGGTTGGAAAAAATAAATTAAAAACAAGAGCTATTAAGCTTAAGTGCAGCCAACAGAATATTATTATTTTTTGCGAGAGAGGGTGAATTTAAATTTCAGAATAAGTCGATTATATATACACAAACATACCAAATTTGAACGGATAGACGGATTTGGCTCAATCTATTATTAAAAGGCGGTATCATACTTTCGCGATATATTGAGAGTGGGGCTGAGCTAACTTAATTGAGGGCGTTTCTGGATGTTATCTTCAATTTTAAAAATACTTACTCAGTGTATTCGCCATTCATACCTTATCCGCGTCAGTTAGTTGAGTTGAGTTGATTTGAGTTGTACGTAATTTAAATAAAATTTGTACATTCAAAACGCTGCTGAAAAGAATTTGTAGTACTTTAGATTACAATCAATATAATTAAGACAAATGTTTTGTTTTTAATATTTTCATTTATTGATATTTGAATTCTATAAGGTAAATTTTTTGCTGTTGTAATTGGTAAATTTAAATTTTATCTTGTTGCTCTCTTTAATAGAGTTCTAAAAGTATTGCAAAATTTTGAATATATTATAATTAATAAAATTAGAAAAGAATTATAACATGCTGCTCTAAAAGATTATCCATATAGATACAATGATGCTCAGAGCATCACATTCATATCGTTATTACTCATCATCAACATCCCAACGAGGTCAGCTCGTTGTGCAACACAAAGTGCCAAAGTGGAGGGTCATAGCAAAAGGAACAGCAATTTAATTATGAACCAAATACACTTATATAATTTGATTGTAATATGTATGTAATACATAATCTTAAGTCTAACTAAATAAAATGCCCTGGCCAAGACGCAGTAATCTAATTGCTAATCATTAGTCAGTAGCGTGGTAATGGCAGTAATGAGGTGTTAAGGCCTATGCTTAATTATGGGCTTGGACAGTGCGGTTAGGAGACTGGATTAAGGATTGAGTCCATTATGACATTCTATTAAATCATTTACACGAAAATAATATAACAATTTGAGTCAAATTGGAAGTATTAGTGTGTTAGTATGCGTGTGTATAAAACGAAGGTTTGTTTGGTCACTGGACAGAGGCTTTGCTTATGGCTTAAAAGGCTGTATGCGGTTATCCCGACTATACAAGCACAAACTACATTTAATAGCTTCACATTTTGTTATTAGATACATACGCATTATGCACATCATAGATCCAATCTTTATGAGTTTTATTTAATTGCTTGCTAACAAGTAACATTTAATTTTAGTTTTGAGTTCTTGTTTTACTTTAGTAAGTTTCACAACTTGTAGCCAATTAACTTATTAACCAATTTAGGTAGCTTGTGCGAAGAATCATATTACATAGGTAAGTACTTATTAGAGTTGCGACTCTCTCATTAGGAGAATTTCTTTGGGCAGCTTGTAAAAAAGTTTCGCAATTCATGTTCCATTAATTTTTGCTATCTTGCTGTTGGTATTGCTATATCATAAAGTGGCAACATGAAAACAATTGTGTATTACTAAATTTAATCATAATTTTAGTGTATGCATATCAATAGTTTTTCACATTTAGTTTTAAATAAAACTATTTGTTTAGCAATTGCTCGACTTGGTATAAATTTTTATAGATTTTTTTTATTATTATTTATAACTTTTCTGCTGCTATTTGAATTATAACATTAAATTGCTGATGCTACTGTTATAGATAGCGTATGAGAGGCTTGTGGAAATATCTCTATTGTTGTCGCTCAAGGTGGCTGCTGCTGCTGCTGCTGCTTCTGTTTTCTGCTCCAATAGGTTGATGTTATTATTGTTATTAAAACCATTTGCCGAAAATATAAACTGCCCTGCTTGCGGGTATATGTGTATATGTGAGTGTGTGTGCGTGTGCGCGCGGGTAAGAGTTCATGTATGTTTGCTTGTTTTAGGCGCTGTTACAATTTCATAGCATTATAACTATTATAAATATATCTGATATTATTTAATTTAAACTTTTTTATATTATTGCATGTGGTTGTTGGTGTTGTTGTTTTTGAAGTTGAAGTTTGTTGCCGCTGCCGCTTCTGAAAACTGCTGCTGCTGATCTGGTTGGTGTTGATGTTGGCGCATGGCTAATCGATAAAACTCTGCTCCACACAGGCCTTCACACGCTTTTCATACTCGCGACGATTCTCTTTGTACAGCTGGGCGGCGGTCGAATTTGCCGGTGAGTTGGGATTAGGATCGCTCAGCAGTGACTGCATCAAAAGAAAGAGTAAATTATGCGTTAAAGATAAAATCATTCATTTGTCCGTTGGGATTACTCACCTGTATTGATGTTAAAATAGCTGACACGTCATATGTGGGGCTCCAGCGATTTTGTAGTATATCCAAGCATATGCCACCATCTGCATAAACGTTTGGATGAAATACTTTCGATACAAATCGAACTGTTGGCGGTTTATTTGGATATTCTTCCGTAAATTCTATGGTTAACTTAAAGGTACCATCCTCGAATGGGGTATCGTGTGGACCAAAAATCACAGCATTCCATATCATAATATTATTATCTGTTGGCGCACCCGAAACACCCGTTGGTGGATCCTCCTGAAGTCTGTCAAAGAAAAAATTAATTTAAGTTTTTTGAGTTTTATAAGTTTTAATGCTGACTATATACGATTCCAAACGACGAAGACGTATATACATACACATATGTATGTCCGACTAATAAAGGTACAAAAAAGTATGCACAGTGAACGCTTATTAGACCATTCAGTAATTACTTTTTTAGAAAAATTAAAATGCAAGCGTCTACTGCAGATACAAAACAATGTACATATGTACTTGAATATATGTACATATATATATCGGACACTACTGTTTTCTTGTTTTCGTTGTATTTCCGCTTTTTTCTGTTGATATGTACAATCATTAGTTAGTCTTGTGTGGGTTGCACAGAGTAATTTGGAAAGTTCGCAGAGCAAGAAATCAACCTAAGACTGGAATCGTCACACTTATTTCACAGTTCATGTGATACATAAACAGAAACAAATATAGCAAGATGAGGAAATTGTTATATTTGTCATTAAGCACCGCAACGGCCAATTGTCACGATTTTAGCCTTAGTTGTTGGCAAGTCGGAACCGAGGCTTCCAGCTAACCCAACGCCCTCTACCCAATTTTGCTTCGGACCAATGTTGTTATTTAGGTCAAGCATAACATATGTATATGCAACAGCTATGAGAATCAGTGACAGAGTCCAAGACCAACGATATGTCGATGGCGAACGCTTAAATCAGCCAACCGCGCCCTTCAATCGGCTATATCAATACAAATGACAGAGCCCAAAATGAAATCATCGATTAAACAATAATAGCAAAGCACACACTACAAAAGACGAAATAAATTAGCTGACAAACATTCATTTGCGGTTGCTGTACTATGAGTGCATCGGGTGGGGAATTGTGGGTTGCGATCTCTTAACTTCTGTTGTCGAGAGCCAACCTTGACATTAAACTCCAAATAACTTTCTCCCACCCACTGTAAACAAGGTATTAAGTCAGTGCAGCAAGCTTTTACATGAATTTTTACTGTTTTTGTTTTTTTCTTGTTTTTTGGTTGCGCAAACTAAGGAAATTGAATGAAATCACAATAAGAGCAGCGGGAGAGACGACAGTGACGATAGCTGCTGCTGCTGCTGTTGTTCTGCTGCAGAGTATGAGTCAACAAGGTTAAGTGTGCGTGTGTTTGTGTATGTTGTGTTGCGCGCTGTTGAGTGACGAAAAATGGCGAAAATGAGTTAAATGGGAGAGAGTTGGGAAGCGAACGAGTAGTGGGAAACGGGATGATGATGATTTTCGCAGCTGTTTTGTGGCCAACAGAGAACACATTCGCATATTCTTATTGAAACGTTTGGCATTTGCCATTGTTATTGTTGTTGGTGCTGCTGTTTCTGTGCTGTGCTGTGTCTGCGACGCAATAGCAATAGAAACAAGAGCACACATGAAAAAAGAATTTTGTATATTACATTTTTAATTTTGCATGCTCGTTTTGCCTCTAGCTGCGCTGCCTTGCTCTGCACTATTATGCTCTCTGGTAGTCAAAGTCAAGTATGAAAGACGCACAATATTTTCCTTTCTGTTTCAGTTGTATCAACTGAAAACCATTGAAAAAAACTTGCAATCGCTCACACATGGAGAATTGTATTTTGGCTGCGCAAACTTTTCCACGGGCAAACGTATGTATGTATGTATGTATATACGATGGTATGCTTACACTTACATACATAATATGTATGTATGTATGCATATGTTCAGCCCAGGTTTCTCCATTTCATGCCAAGAGTCTTAAAGTGTGTTTGCGTGTATGAGTAAATGTGTACTTACCTTTTAAAATCTCTCATAAGACGTCTGCGTGCGGGTGTTGACATGTTCTACAACGCTGCTAGCACTTTTGTGTTTTAATGTGAAACTTGAACGTTTTAGCAATGCGATTTTTATAAACAGAACAGTGAAATTTTGTAAATTTATTTTTAATTGAGGACAGCAAGTATCGATACTCCGATACTCGATATATAATGGTGCTGCCAGCCCGTTGCTGACTAATAGGGCTGACAGCATGTCAGAAGCTGGCAGAGCTGACAACTCATGGCCTGCTTTTAGCGCTGCCAACTCATGATAAATGCAAATGGACTTTAAAATCATTAATGATATTTACAATATGCGCGCATTTTCAAATGCTAAGCAGACTAACAAAAAATTATTAATGTAAACGCTTTTAATAATTTATATGTATATTGTTAATTCTATGTCACTTGTTCCTCACTGCAAAAAACGTTTTGTAGCCATTAAGTTGGTTGATCAACGTAAATAAATGTATATATGTACATATGTCAAACTAAAATATTGTTAATTAATTTTATTAAGAAAATATTTTAATACTAATTCAGAAAAATTAAAGGTATCACATGAAATATTATTCAACTTCAATTTAAATTAAACTGGAAACAGCTCATTATAGGTAAAGTTCTCTAGAATCTTGGTAGCAACAGCCAGGAACTTAACCTCTAAAGCTCGAGCAATAGGCGCAATCACCTCATTGGTAAACAACTCAAAGTTCTCATTAATGGTCTGATTAATGACGTCGCCGAGCACCTTGTCTCCGTTAAAGAGATTCTCCAAACGTAGACGACCTTTACCGGTGCGTATCTTCATTGTAAACTCCTTAACATCGAAGTATTCAACGTCATTGACAGTTTTCACATCGTAGGTCACGCGCACATAGGCTACAAAATTGGTAAAGTTGCCCACAAATGGACCATTGCCCTTAATAGGCAGCGCCAAAATATTGCCATTGATATCGTACTGCCCTTCGCCCTGAAGATGTGGCAAGATCAGCTCAAAATCAAAGCGTTTGTTGGGAATGGATGCACGCATTTTGGTAATTTCAAAGTTGGAGGCACCAAAGATGTTCAACTTTTTGGCCTTGACTGTTAAGCCACCACCTGCACCGGCTTCTAGTATGTTGAGATCTCCGATGTACAGTGGCTCCATAGCTGGAACATTGATTTCGTCGATGCCATTGACCAAATAAGGACGCAATTTGTGAATACTCGCCTTCAGGCACTTGGATAGCTCAGGATCGTTGCGATGGCAGATCTGAATATAGTCGGCTGTTGAAGGGAAATAGTTACAGTTAGTAAAACTGATTCAAGTTAACTCACAAGAATCGGGTTACTTACGCATTTTGGTTGCCGAGCTAAGGGCCAAGAAACTGGCAAGTAAAAGAGCTGCGAATAATCTGGACACCATGTTTTCGGTAATTCTGCGAAATGTAATAATTTAGGAATTATATACATGCTATAATTAAATATTTTACAATATCATTAGCAATTGACGTCACAGCGAAGTGACACAAACGCCTAGACTCAAATTGCAGCTCGCAACAATTTATATAATTAAGCCAAATGGCTGATTATATAGACTTATTCCAAATCACATTGTTGCAACTTAATAGTTATTAGATGGGGCGGAGACACTTATTTGAAGTCGCAGTTTTTAAACGACTGCTGTCAACGCTCATAATCATAGAGCCTGATAATAACATGTAGTCAAGTTTGATTGGATTATATAGACTAGTTTCATGAAAAGTTGTTTAATGTTTATGACTTCCTTATGTCGATCAGACAACACCAATAAATTCAAAAAACTCCTGTGAAAATATATTATTTTTTCTTTACGTGTAATTTGGAAATAATTGTTTTAATAGCAATTCTTAAAAGGAATTCGATGATTAACCGTTTCACTTTATGGATTTAAATCACTTTTATACTAACGTTTTATGGATATATGTATGTATGATTTTCCTGACTGAAGGCCACTTCAATGTTTAAGCCGAGAAGGTTTTTGTATTATTTTAGAATTTATTTTCGGCGCTGTTAAGTTAACCGTTCGCAAAGCGTACTGAATGCAAAATTGTAAAGCTGTTCGCGTTTTATAGCAAAAATTGCGCTTCGATTTACATGAGCGCATTGCTGGTGCGAGCTTCTAAGCCGAGCTAGAAGTCAAAATAGCCACAGCACAGAACGTAGAATCCCAAAACATGTTGACAAAGCCCGAGCCAAGAGAGCAAGCACGAGCGAGAGCAAGAGAGACAGACGCCTCGAGCTTAAATGGCGAGAACGAGATGAGAAACAGCTGGCTTCTGGGTTAATAATAATAATAAATCTAATGATTGCATATTCACACACACACACACCCATGTGCACAGTTCACTTGCGTCTGTATTTGTGTGATTGGCAATACCCCATACTGGGGGGATATTTAAATCGTGGGCGCTATGATATTGCCAACTGAAGAAACGTTTTTTGTTATTAATAAGTAAGTAAGTATGTAAATCTATTTGTTGGGTATTTGTCAACGGTTTTTGGAAGTCAGCTGGCGTGCTCTGATGCAATTAGCTATACTGTTCCCTGAGAGGCAGCCTCAAGCTTGTGCTGACAATCTATGGAGCTTTTGTTTTCAAAATTTGCATCGCCTGTCAGAGTTTTGATTTAAATTAACTGCTGCTCGCCTTCATTCCCCGCCTCCACCGCATCCTATTGAGTAATCTTTGCTGTAAGTTAAGGCTATGGCGTTGACATGGTTCACTGCCGCAACTGATGAGCAGCCCCCTGGGAGCTGGGCCTTCTGTAACTAAACAAAAATTGTTCAATAGCACGCAATTGGCCGAGTTATGATTATGATTACACTTACATGCTTAGTTTGTGCAGCAGCCTAAGGTAAACACCTCCGACTAAACAGCCACACAGCCGGAAGAGACACAACAAATCATGAAATACTCCTGTGGTGTAAACAAAGGCTTGTTCGCTTTTAATTGGCAGCTCAAACTATAATTTTCTATAACATTTTTACTCATTCATTCACTTTGGCTGAGACCTTCACTTTGCATGCATAGAACCTTCACGTGCATTTAATAATAATGATGAACCCAAGCACTAACCCTGTAATCCCTCTTGCAAACAAATTTGATAATAAACAGCAACCTAGCCCAACGAACTTTAATGGAGAAAGCTGTAACGCAAATCTCTAATGTGCACATAGATTGTATAAGGCGCTTCCATTATTATTATTTTATATAATTATTTTATTAGCTTGAAATGCTTAGAGTGTGTATGCAATAAATTAATTCTCTGTGGCTGGTGGGTGTGTGTTTCTACTCTACGTCGATCCATTCCTCTAGCGGTATCTTTGCGAATATGCGATCCATAAAGTTGCGTATGACCAAAGTGAGTTTGGTGCGCAGCGCTGGCTTCATTTCCTTCAGCAGCTCTTGGGAGTTAGAGTTGATGAACAGATTCAAAGCGGCCTCTGTAAATGGCATGGAGATTAGATATGCATCGGGTTGAGAGCGCGACTGACTTACGTATGACTGAATTGCCATTGGCAATGTTGTCCACGCCCATTTGAATGTCCTTAACATTAAAGTCCATTTTGACGGCATCGGTGGTCAGATAGGTGCGTCCATCGGCGCCTGTGTTGGCATTGGCCTTAAAGTAAATCTTTGCCTTGACGCCCTCTGTAATAAGAGTTCAAAGTTAATCGTCTACTTCTGCTGTTGCGTAATCTCTCAAAGACTCACCATACTCCCCCCAATAGTCACCGGCACCGGAGGCCTTCACCAAGATAAGCACACCTGTGGAGCGATACTGAGCCTTGACGCGTATCCTTGGAATCTCACACGTCAGCTGGAACTGCAGCGAGTCCAAGTCGGAGCTGCAATCATAATTGTATATACTATGAGTCTAAGTCGTCAACATCGTCAACAAAAACTGCCATTTCATGTGGATGTTCTAGCAATTTACATTTTTCAATGTCGCACTTCGTATGCTCGTGCCTAACAAACTCCACCTCGACCTTGGTGCGACACTTGTGACAGCAAAATCTGGTGCAACAATTCATTGCCTAGACACAGACACACAGCCCAAATAAAATGGAAATAAAACAAAGCACAGCAAATCATAAAACAAAAACTTGTAGACCTCCCCAAGTGGCGAGCGCGATTGAAACCGAAGCCGAAATCGAAACCGGCTACTAGCTGCAGGCCAATTGGTAAAGGCCAAAACCAAGTGTTTGACACACATATGTATCTCAGAGAGAAGCATGTCATCTCGGCTTTAAATTAAGTTCTAATGGAGAATACCGGAAAGTTGTTGGCAAGTGGCAAGTGGCTAGTGGCTAGTGGCAGGTCTGCCTCTTGCCGGCGGCTTTGGTCAGGGACAGTTTGTTGCATAATCTCATTGACAGCGGTTGCGACATCATAAAAGTAAATGTTTGTTTGCGTTTGCTTTTGTTGCACATTTAGTATGGTCAAGTGTAATTGCCCCAGAACCGCATCAATTCATAAATTTCCTACTGTAGTGTTTTTTCTAAGAACAAAAATAAAACCCAGCCAATGCAAATAAAGCGCTGGGGTTAGGCAAGGCATGAGGTTAACGGGCTAAGATTATTGTGCTAAGTGCTAAGCGTTCTGTACATAGACTTGGTCGCAACTATTATTAAAACTAAACTAGCATTAATTAACTGAATGCGGCAAGCGTGTTAATAGCATTTTCAACATGCTCGACTGACAAGTTGAATTAAGCCACAGACTGCCGACCAAGTTGCAATACCCTGACTCAGTTAGAGTATAACAAACAAGTTATTTGAGTTCAAAGCTATGCTCAGCTGTTGAGCATTGCGGAACAGATACTACACTCTTGCAGTCAAAGTTTAGTCCGAGTCTAGAACTTTGAGCACTTACCGCACATTGGTGACTGTTATGTTGCTCACTCCATAGGCCTGTATGTTGCGGAAGAGCGCACGATAGCCATCGGGCCCACTGCCCAACACAATGCCAATTTCATCAATGACCACAGGCTCAATCTGTCAATGAATGTTGAACATTAGTTTAGCACGTACATAATGTCTTTTGTACTTACCTCAAAGATATCCAGTTCGGGCACGCCCTTTTGCAGATAGTGCACCAGCTTGTTGCCACTTTCGCGCAGACAATCGTTCAGTTGTGCCTCGTCGCGGGGACACTTTTGCAAGTAGTACGCTGCAAGAGAGTGTGAGGAATAGGTTTTAGCTTTTCCCATTGTGTGTTTCTGTTTTGTTTGCCTCATTCATTAATCAGCGACGAAAACAAACAACTACATATGAACGTTAATTGCAGTTGAGTGCAGTTCAAGTGCGCAAATTACAAACAGTGATTTTCAGTAGCGGATAAGCGTGGCTTGGCTTAGATTGGCTACGGGCTGGAGGATTGGTGGGGGAAGGGTGTGGGCGTTTTGCGTGAGAAGACAGCTTTAGTGCCGCCGTTGGCAAGGCAAATGAACTCAAGTGGCAAGCAAAGTAACTCTAAATCGGATATAGCTAATCTACTTGTCTAGCTTGGATAATAAATAGTTTTAATAGCCACAGCTAGAACTTTGGTTGTACACAACAAAAATTATATTCTATACTTTAAGCCATTTCAGCATGGATTCTCGGAATTAACAGTTTAATCTCTGGCGTTAACTTTCAACGTTGGCAACACGTCTGGGCCAGGTAATTAAAGCCGAATTCAGCGCGACTTTAGTCTGGCCAAGTGCTACGTGAGCTTTGTCTATTAATTATTGATGTAACCGATAGATAGAAAGCGTTTGGAGTCGGCGCTCTGTCAAGCGCTTACTGGTGGCTTCCTTATAGCTATAGCGTTCTCTCTATATGGTGATGTACTTACGTTGCTGCTGAGCCCAAATGGCGCCCACAGTGGATAGCAGCACAATAATTGCGAATTTGTGGCACATGGTTTGGGTTTTTGGTTTTTGGTTCGTCTGCATGAAAGTACAAGTTAGAAATGTGAAAATAGTAAATGTTGTTTCACTTTTAGTTATGCTGTCATAATTAATTAGCACGTCTTTTGCTTCAGTCTTTCGAAATGACGCACAATGTATTTATTTATGTACAGCGAAAGCGAAAACGGTACGGGAGCAGTTAGGAACAGTTTGAGAAGCAAACATACAGCCGTGATCTGGACTTTGGTTGAAGTTTCACTCTGCCCTCGAAATTCTTTTGGGCTATTGACGAATCGTATGTGGGTCACGCCAAACCGAACCGGATCAGTTGTTGCTTTGTTGTTCTCTGGCACCGCTAAAGAATATTTAACCGATGCGACAGTAGAAATGCTTTCTTGTTATAAGCGCTTGCTTGCTTTCTTTGACGTCAAACTTTCACGCGACTCGAGCGAGGAATGAGCCAACACTGCATTGGACCCGGCCATTTAACCAAAATGCCTCACGCTGAAGAAGAAAGAGCGCCCCGAGTTGCAGTACAACGAAAATCCACAATGTAACGTCTGGCACAACCGACAATGTGAGACCACGTGTTAAGCAAAAAATATTTGTTACTTTAACTGTAGCAAGAAGTGACCACAATTCAAAGTGCCAGAAGTTGAACCAAAGGAGGAACACATGTAACCACAAGTGTGGGACTCGTTCATAAGATATTGCCTTATTAATAACTTCTGTCTTCTTATCGGATCAGACAAAAGTATTAGACCCTTTGGTACAATTGTTATGTACAGAGTCTAAAAAGCAGCGGCGTTGAAAGCAAAGTGCAATGATGAACAAAAGCCAATCTACATATAAATGGGGACACACCCACATCAACACGGCACATGCAACCGCCACAGACTGGCAGTCGTCAACTTGAGGCTTGGATCTTGTGCCTGTGCCTGGGTGTACCGCTACTTGAAGGTTAAGTTCATACAATGAGCTTGACGGTCTTTGACTGAGGTGACGATGTGAATAAAAATTACATTAAAAAGTACTCGACTATTTTGCAAATATTGTAATATTTATTTAAAAGCATTATGAATTTATTTATGAATAATGGAGCTCTTATTTTAATAATATATTAACAAGTAACTATCAAATGTTTCGTGCCCCTAAATTCTATTCTGACTACGCCCATGTCTCTCGCCATGAATAGGCTGGGGCTAATGAGCCCTGAATGAACAGTGAATCATTTGCTTGATTTGCAGGTTTGCCTCTAACTGAGGATTGAGCGCAGCTCCGGCTTGCATTCTAAGCCATGGGAACTATATATAGACTCTATTCTGAATAGCCTGCACATGAATATGCCTAATTAGTGCCTAAATGAAAAGGTCAAGCTGTGTTGTGGCCAATTGCTTTTGAGTACTTTGTTCTGGGCTCATTTTGCATGCGTTTGCACTTATGCTATAATGATAACTCACAGTTATTTATGATACGCCCCCACCATAATATTGCGATGTGCAAGAATTTTATAACACAATGTCAATAGGCAACGTGTGTCGTGCATTTCAATTATTTAAATTCAATTGTTTACGCCATACCATTAAAAACTGCAGTAGACGAGAAGGGAGAACAATCAAAACAAACAAGCGTGCTCATCTAAAAGAATTTAAATCGAATTTCCGTTGCCCGCGAGCACTCACAACTGTTATAAGTGTTTTTTAACGCAGCTAGATTATAGATTGCAGCATGCTTACAGGATGAAACTTTTAAAAAATACAAAAAACATGTGGAATTTTTATAAACACCCAAAAGTCTGCACTCTTTTTTAACATACCAATGGCACAAAGAAATCTTTTACTGCATAACTGCGAGAGACGCTTCCATTCTAACAATATTTTTATTATTATTTTTTCTAGACAATAAGAAAAATTATGTCTCTGTTTGGAAGAAAGTAGCTCAGTTGTTGTTGTCTTAATCTAACTTGTATATTTCTATATTGAAAAGAAAATCTATTTGAAAAGGTATGCTTATTAACTACAAATGACCTTTAAAGCTGAAACGACAACCAATTGGCGCAAAAGCTGCTCAGATTCACCCAACAGATCGGTCAAGGAGACTAACTTAAAAAAAGAGAACTACAACAATGACATAATTTAAGTATACACATAACACGATTAAAATTATAATAAATATATTTATAATATAACAGTAATAAAATTTATAATGTTAAAATACTTAAGTCATGCTCATGTCAAAAATAATAAAATTAGCTATACATTGAAAAAAACAGCCTAACTAGAAACCATGTCAAATGCAAATAATGAGCCTGATTAAAGTAACTTTACAATATAATTTTCTTTTAGTACGTTTTGGACATATGAACCTGCTAATTTTTTTTTTTTTTTTTTTAGAGGTAAACTAGTTTCAAATGTTATCTGCGATATTAAGCAATGTAATCAAGTAAAACTTATAAGCACCGATTTGTTCAAGCCTCACGTTTCATAACCCGTTCTAATGGGCTAATGACTGCAACTTATATTTATTCAAATATATGTTCTCTAATGCATTGAAATGAAAATTATTTATAGTTTTGTTTTGGTAATTTCCCGTGGCAATGAATTTGTGTATAAATTTCTATTCACACGAGTGTAATTTACAAGCATTTAAATATTCTTATATATAATTGGGACGTAATTTGATTTAAACGTCTTTAAAACATTAAGCAAGATCTTATCTTAAGAATAAGCTTTGACAAGATTCAGGATGCGTCAATGAGCTCAGAACAACACAATTTAATTATTTTGAAAGCAAATTGACCTGTGTTTATTAATTGGATTTAAAAATGAAAGAAAAACAAGATTTGTTTTTGACTTGCGCTGTCTTTAATTGAATTAATTGAGCTGAAATATATGCATATGAGTTATGTTCCAAGTAGTAAAGTTTATGGGTCACGCCATATCATTACAACCAGTTCTAATTAGCAAGACCTCACTGTACAAGTATAAAACAAGATCTTCTGCCAGAAGGTAACATATCTAAGTCTAAGTACATAACAAAGCCGTCTAATTATTTAAATAACAATGCAAATGCCAGAAACAATGGATTGAAAGCGAACGAACTAAAAACGTTTTCCTATGTCAATTATTCACATTGCTTTGACTTCTCCTACAACTCATTAATATTGTCGCTTCGCTGTTGGAATGCGTTCTTCCAACCTGAGCTCTTATTTGTGTACTGAGATATACACAAATATAAAGTCAATAGCTTTAGAACTACCAACTACTCTGGCACTTCCCTATTATTCATCTAAATCTGTCACGGCCATTGTAAACAGCTTTAAGGTTTTATTTTTTATTTTTCTCGCGAACAGTGCAAAGTTGAGGATACAAGTAGTCACACTCACACTTAAAATATTCATGAGCATTTGCCCTTGAAACAGAGCCAGACAGTTCAACCTGGAGACAATTTTTGGATTTACAAATAATATGTATATGTACGCTCTTTAGCGCTTACAATCGACGTAATTGCTAATGTCATTTCTAATTTTTACAATTTAATTGCATAAACGGGCAGCAAAGTGTTTTCAAGTGTAATCAATTTGAAAGATAATCGCATTAGCACAAGTCATGTTGAATAAACTTTGCACGCTGAAGATCACGCTGAGTAGAACAACAGGTTATATTAAAACTATACTTTCATTTTCATGATCAATGCACAGAGAGTGGCAGCAAATTGTGTACACCCTTCTGAATTCACTTAATGGGATTACAACAAGGTCGTGAGCATGGACAGGGTATTGAACCAGCGATTATGCAAGCAAGAATTCTAAGCATCAGCTAAAAATGTATTCTAAAATATCAACAAACAGCCGAAGACCCAACGACAATTTACAAGCCATTGCGAAAACTGAAGTGCTTAATTACCTTTTATGGCACTCTGCAAATGGATAAACAAATGTGGAGGAAGACGCCACTGCCACCGTAAGCAGAGAGACTGAACAGATCTCAAAGCAGCAGCGGCTGAGAAGCTGTGCAGAGACCTGAACGCAGCCCAAAGAGCGCAGAGACCTTTAGACAGTGACTAGACAACAGTTGACGTTAACTGTGCGCAGTTTTAGTTTTCAGTTAACAGATTTCATGGCTTGGCTTTCGGCTTTAAAATCAGCGTCGAGCGCTTGAAGCGCTCACAGTCAGCGTTCTCAGCTTCGGGTTGTCGGACGTCTTCACACATTCAAGCGGAAATCATACAAAACAAAGCAAAGCAAAACAAATAAATTTTTAATATTACTATTAGTGTATCGGCTGTTAATTGTTATTAAATAATATTTGTGGTGCCGCAATCCGTAATCATGTTGAAATCATTGTGCCTAATTGTTGCCATACAGTTGATCTATGTGACGCAGGCCGAAACGCGTAAGTTGCAAAAACAAAAGTATATAATTGATTAATTTGCAAATTGCTAAAAAAAACAATGATTCGCTTTGACTTTTGAGACTTTATACTGTTAAGGGCTAATGCGCATGAGATCGGCTTAGCTGGAAAAAATGTTTCCGTAATTTACAGTAACAACTTTTGACACCTTTTGCTCTTCGCATGTTTTCATCATTCATTGTTTATTTTGTGTGTCAAATGTCAACTGCATTGCTAATTTTTTGTATTTTTTTAACAAATATTATGCATATATATTATGCATTGTTAAGTTGACTCTGGCACACATTTAAAGCTCTTCCGCATCCATAAAAAATGTATCGATGCTTGCTCAAAATGCAGACTATGAACTAAATCCATATTTAATGAGCTCAACATAGCTTCAAGTCTTGGCCCGTTGAACAGCCTTCAACTTGAAATTGTTTTTGTTTTTCTTTTTGTATCTGCGAGATGCAGTCGCCGCTAATGATCGGCATTGTGACGGCCGTGCTATAGAATTGTAATGACTGGTTCTGATTAGCGGCTTGCATCAGCAAGGTCAGAGCCTGACCTTGCCGCGGGGCCGGCTCCACTGAACTTGAAACGGTGGCCAATAAGCCCAGTTAACAGCCAAGTCGTTGAACTTTCGAGGAACTGACTTGCTTGATGAATCTTTTATTTGTTTTTGTTGTTGTTGTTTGTTTGTTGTTTATGTTGTTTTTATTTACGTTTCATTGCAACTTTAATTGGCAGCTGCCTACATTAAGCCATGTTCGCGCAACGATCCCAAACTGGTTGAGTGTTTCATTGGGGCTATGGAGCATCTGAGGCCCTATCTCTCTGCGGGCATACCCGAAATAGAGGTGAGTAAACCTTCACTTCACTACGGCACGTTGCAAGTTGCATAAGCAAGCGGCAACACCGATCGGTGGTTGCATAATGCCGCGGAAGTTGCCAGCAACTTGGCTGAGTTGCAATTGCAATTGCAGCTTGTCTAAACTGTCTTTCTGTATTGGCAGCTGCCCGCGGTGGAGCCCTTCAAGATGGACTCGCTTTCGCTGCAGCTGACCGACGGGCCGCAGGGCTACAAGATTACGCTGAAGAACATGGATGTGTTTGGAGTCAGCAACTATCACATCAAGTCGATGAAGCTGGGCGTCAATGGCGGTGAGCCCTTCAAGGCGCAAATCGAGATGCCCAAGCTCAAGATCGAGGCCAAGTACACCAGTTCCGGCGTACTGCTGATTATACCTGCCTCTGGCGGTGGTGACTTCCACGCCATCTTCGAGGGTGTTACTGCCGATCTCACGGGCAAGACTTCCGCTCGTGGCGAATATCTCCACGTGGACTCGCTCAGCGTAGTGCTGAGTGTGAAGAAGGCCAACATGAGCATCTCGCGTGCCTTTAACAACAACCGAGTACTGCGTAAGTGTCTGAAAAGCTGCACAACTAAGCAGTACCATTAACTTGAACTTAACGCTTTTGTATTTGCAGTGGAGGCCACAAATCTGTTTCTACGTGATAATTCCGCAATTGTGCTGGAGGCCATGCAGTCGCAGCTGCAGAAGAAACTGGCAGCCCAATTTGGCAAACTGGCCAATCAGCTGCTCAAAAACGTTCCTGTCAGTCAGTTCTACACTGACTAATTGCACAAAATATATGCTAAGCACACTCTACACTTAAGTTGTTTATTTAATTATAAAATGCGCGTTGCACAAAGTATTAAATCATAAGCGTACCTGCAAAATGTTCTCCGTCTATCTTAGTCTCTGACACATAGGTAGGGGTAGGACGTTGAAAATTTGACTGCAATTTCTATAAATACTGCCCAAAGTATAAATTGTAATAAAACAAACCAATTTACGTTATTGCTGAAATATATCAATTATTAATGGTCAGACTTTGCTGAGCTCTGACTAAACGAAATTAATTCGGCCTTGACTATTTTACGATTCTTTTTTACTTTGGTACTTGGTATTATAAATACTGTTCAGGGTATAAAAACTACTCTACTCTACCCTTTAAATACTTTCTAATTAAGCCGAGCTCTCACATACAGAAAAACTCACGGTTGTGAACTTGTTTTATTTTTCATTTTTAATAAATATGCATGTAGAAGTATTTAGTTTTACAATTAATCGTCTTAGTTACGAGTGGTTTGTTTTGTTTTTATAAGTTTTGTATGTTTAGCATTTCATTCGTAATTGAATTCGATCGAGTGTGTTGTTGTTGCTGTTGTTATTATTATATTATTCTGGCATTAATGGGGCATTTTCAGAGCTAACCAATCATAAGGTTATACAGTTTTAGTTAGCATTGGTCGTTGGTGCTCCTCAACTGCATTTGGAATAAGTACACTAACGGGAAAATTAATTTATAGCAAAGTATTACATAAACTAGGCCTACATACCTATTCACTTTTGCAAAGGAATCAACCTATAAGCTCAACTCAACTCAAACTCAATCATGGCTCGAGTGTATTGTTAATCTAACAAAATTACAGATAAATTGTCTGACTATGCCCAGTTCAAGTCGAATGCCTTTTACTTCTTATATACACAGATTATTAATTCGTTTGACATTATATCAGAGCACGGCTCAAGTAAAAATCTATATATATATATATATATATTTATATATGTTTTTATAGTTATGCACACATATTTTGGGTTTTTTTGGATTCTACAATTGAGAAATTCTACTAGTGAAATTATCTTTAAGAGGCTATGCTTACTTTTTGTTATGCGGTTTCCATGTGGATTTATTTTAGTATAAGTAATCTTGTTAAAATGTTTGGCCTGGAAAAGTTTTGCTTGCCAAGGCTTATAAAAAATATGTCCGTCCATTTAATCTGGCTCATATAAAAGTTGATCATTCTTGGGTTACATGTTTATATTTGTAATGTATTATTTTTATTATAATTATTATTATAGACAGCTATCCTGTTAATATAAAAAATGCGCCGTATAAAATGCCATAAACTTTCGCGCTGTCTTTCCCTTAATTGTTATAAATTTATGTTTCATTTGTGAACTGGTTATAGTTTATCTGATATACTTATATACGTATGTGTCTAATGTATGCTGTACTATGTGATTAATGTTTATGCCATATAGTTGTTAATTTTGATTTCAGTTTTGTTCTTGTAGTTGTTGTCATCGCAGCCTTCTATTGAAGCCAATTGGTTGGTAACTGAAACAGAAAACTGAAAATGAAATCGAATTGAATTGAATGGAATGGAATGGAAATAAAAGGTTTTTTTGTTCATATTTTAGCTACATAATAAACTTGTGGTTTCTTGTTTTTATTTTCTCACAATGAAATTAGCTTTAATTATAATTTTATAATAATAAACATAAGAGATTTGTTTCTTGTTGTTGTTTTTGTTTTTGTTAATGCATAGTTAAATAAAATGCTCGAATGCTTTTCACAAACAAAATTTGCAGCTTTTAATTTTGTGTCATACCTAACATATAGTATATGGTACTATATATACTCGTACGTATGTAACTTGTGCCGATTGCGCGCTGTTTACAAAACTAAAGGTGTGTGAGTGTGAGTGTATGTGTGGGAGTGTGTTTGTGTGTGTGAAACTACAAAATATAATTAATTATTCTTTATACGTAATGTATGTACTCGTATGTTTAATAATAATAATATAATATTTATATATGTATAATTTATAGTTTTTACTCGACGTTCGCTTTATAATAACGCTTGCCTTTCTTTTTACTCCATTATACGGTTCCCTGCTCCCTGCACTCAAGACTTTTTACAACAATTACAAATGGTTTATAGTAGTTTAGTGTATGCTTTAGCTATGTCCTTAGCTTAGTTTACATTTTTGCTTTCGAAAAAATTTCACAAATTTTTGCTGCTGCTATATGTATGTATATATAGTATATATAAATATGTATGCATGTGTGTGTGGTGTGTGTGTGTGTTGCTTCATTTATTTAATTATTTAAATATTGGTTAAACTTATGTCATTCTCTTGGTATTTTATTACTCTCGCAATTCTCTTTTTTTTATTTATATGTATATGTATTAGCAAATTAAAACATACAATTTGTAAATTTCTGTTCATGCATTGCCTTTAGCTACGTGCTTGCTCACAGCTTTCTATGTATAAAACGCTAGAAGAGTTTTCATCAATCTCCATATGCTTTGCTTACATCGAAGTAGTTATGTACTCGTACATCATTAAGTTACATTGTTTACATTGTGTGTGTGTGTATTTAAATCTCGATCTCTAAGCCATATGCGAGATGTGCCAATTGTGATCTCTTTTAAAAACTAGATACATATGCATATCTATGCATGTATAATCTGCGTATTTGAGTGGTTAACGCACTTGGCGCTCTTACAAATTTTATTGTATACATAAGTATATACAATTACATATACATGTGACAAACATACATACTTATATTCATTTTAAAAATCTTTGCTTTAATCGCAGTTCAAAATTCTTTTACATGCTTGTATTTATATTTAATGTGTGCTAAGAGTTAGAAGTATAAGAGCTTATCTTATGCTAACACCTACAGCTATGCAGCATATGCAGGTTATGTGTTTAATTTGCATCAAGTGTATACGTGTGGCTTGTGTCTGTCTGTGTGTGTGTGTGTGTGTGTTTGTATGTATGTGTAATTTACACCTCAAATATACACAGCGTGTGTTTCAATAAAATGTAGAAAGCGTCTCTACTTCCGTGTTTCACTATGCAGAACGTTGAGAATCTAAATACAGCGTTTATGCTATGTATGTATGTATGCATGTGTGTGTGTGTGTGTTATTAAATATGTAAATTATAATTATCAGTGCATTGCGCTCTGTAGACAGGCAGTTCGAACGGTTAATACATTAACTAAAAATACCAAACAATATTTCATAAGAGACAAACTATTGCTGCGCCTCTAGCTTGAAATGCGCTCATTATTTATACATACATATGGTAGGTAGGATTAGGAGAGTTGGTATTGTATGTATGGGAATCGTGAAATTTACAGAAAATTACAAATGTTCAATGCTTACATATATACATATATATATCAAATACATATAGTATATATACATTTACAAGTATATACAACGAAGATTAAAATGTCGAGACGACAACTAAATTCTGTTTGGCGTACAAAAATATGTGTCCACGTACGTGTCCGTCTCTACGTGCGTGCGTGTGTGTGTGATTCAAATTTACAGTTTATAATTTTATTAGGCCAATAATCGTACATGTTTTTGGTAATATTCGTACTTTAATTAGTATAGCGAAACCGATAAAAAAGAATTAAATATAATAAAATTATACATATTTATATTGTATTTAAATTCGTTATACTCATAGCATATAATTTTCGTTCGTTTCGTTTAGTTTTTTTTTAGTTTTCTACCTGTTCGTATAAGGCGTCGCGAAATAGTCTAAATGTTATTGTTATTGTTATCAAAAAATGTACAAAAATGTATTCGCTTTTTACATTAGAGTTGTGTATACATACAAACAATGCGATGCTTGTACACATGTTGACAATTTACAATTGTGTGTCTCTCTCTGTGTGTGTGTGTGTGTGTGTGTCTGACAATTACACAGCTTACATTTGGATATAGGATAGCACAACGGCTGCATTTCAAGCTGCACAGTCAATAGAAATTATAAAAAATACAATGAAATTAAATGTAAATAGCAAGAGCATCAAACACATGCCTGCTGCCAATGACTTTCAAACTGCAGCAGTCGAGATGACCAACGAGAGTATGTTTATGTGTGTGTGTGTGTGTTTACAGTTAAAATTATTCATAGGTGGGCTAGCAAATGACTGCAAATTATTAAATAAGAGACAAATATAATATTCGTAGATATGCGCATATATAAAAACAAATAGAGTAAAAGGAACTATTGCCAAGATGCCAAAGTATTTGGCAATTAACATTTGTATAAATTTGGTTTATTTTGTGGTTGTTTTTATTGTGGTTTCGCATACATTTTTCAGTTTGGTGAGGTGATAGTGTGTGATACTGTGTGATTTGTTTTGTAAAATGAATTGCCTCATTAAAAGCAAAACTTAACTAAATGTTTGAAATCATTTAAATGGTAATCAGTTAAATCTTACGTGCTAAACAAAAAGGGTTCGATTCGAAGGCTCACACATAGCGAGCGATTCTACATACATACATATATATAAATACCATGCGCGAGCGCGTGTGTTTGTGTGTGTGTGTGGGGGTGTGTATATGTGTATGATGAGTTAATTGAGACTTAAAACAAGCAATTTATACAAAATACAATTATGAATGTAAATATTTATAGATATATGTGTGTGTGTGTGTGTGTTGTTTGCTTATAGAGCTGGTAGTTATACCTCGCATGAGTGTATGTGTGTGTGTGTGTGTGTGTTGGTTTTGTCTTCTTCGTATGTTTCTCCTATACACAGCGAGCAATTTACAAATAAACGTTTGATTTATTAAAATTAATGAGAATTTTACAAAAAACAGTTTAATTTTACATGATGAACAAATTGGACAACAACAAAATTATAATAATTATTACATACATTGTTTTACATGGTTTCATTTCGAATTTCAACTTGCTATGTTGTTGCTGTTCTTGTTCTTCTCCTTCTTATTGTTGTTGTTGTTGTTCTTGTTGTTGTTAATCTTTATTCTTTTTGTACAAAATTTTACATAGCGCAAAAGCGACGTTAAATCTGTTGCGAAGGCAACTTCTGAAGAGTAGTTTAATTATGAGCGTGCGTCTGTATGTGTCTGAGCGCGTGTATGTGTGCGTGAGTGTGTCTGTGTGTGTGTAGGTGTAGGTGTAAGAGCGTAAAGTTGTTCCTCACACGTAAATTATATTTGCATTCTTTAGAGTCTACATGCTACTTTTACTTTAAGTGTTCATTTATCAATTTGTTTACGAATTACATATATTGTAGTCGTATATATATATATATATAGATTCTTTAAAATGAATTTTGTGTGTGTGTGTGTTTTTGAAATAATCATGTTGCTTTCGCGTATTCAAGTTTACAATTGAAAATTGAAATTATCGACTGGCTTCGATCCGAAGCCTCCTTCATCATTTAAGTTTCTATTGAAGCTTTGCCCAACCATTTTACAGCACACCATTGCTGGTGGTGGTGGTGGTGATGCTGGTGGCGGCGGCGGCAGCGGTTGCGGGTGGACCGATGGGTCCGAGGCCGCTGTTAACAGAGTTTACCAACGACACGGACGACTCCGAGCTGGCTGGCGATGTGGGCTCGGTCATTAGAGCGTTGCCATTCTCCTGCACGGCACAGATGGTGGGCGAAGCGATGCTGTTTGTGGTTGTGGTGGCTGCGCTGGCCACCACCGACGACGGCGAGCAGGCAGAGGCGGAGGTGGGGCTGTTGGATGATACAGCTGCTGCTGCGGCTGCTGCTGTGGGGGCAGCACTGCTGGCCGTTACAGTTGTTGAGGTCGATGTGCTGGCGCTGGTGGCGGCCGAGCCAATGGGGTTGGTTATCTTCATGTAGTACTTCTCCAGCTTGGCATTGATGTGCTTGCCATAGGTGTATTTGCGCAACGCGGCCATGTGGGGGCGTATCTTGGTCATGAGCTTCTTCAGCTGCGTGGGCTCCGAGACGTCAATCATCTTTTGGACCACATAGTTGGCATACTGATCCTTCATCATGACATGCAAGGCACTGCGGAGGGAAAAGGTGAACGAGTGGGTGCATGAGTGGGGAAGCTCATCTCAGGGCGTTTAGCGTAATCAGAGCCACTTACTTGTCATTGAAGGTGCAGACCTCATCGATGAGGCCTGTGCGCTCGCTGCGCGTGGCGTGTGTGACGCACTTTTCCACCACATTGGAGGCGAACTTGTGCTGCGAGAGCACCAGCACCTTGCCGCGCACGCTGGTGATCAATATGGACTTGTCCTCCTGCTTGCCATGCTCTGATGGGAATAAACAAACAAACAAACAGTTAGCAGCTAGAGCGAACAGTTTGACAGGCACTGCACTTACCCAGCACATGTTGTATGACATAGTTGCCGTATTGGTCCTGTATGAGGTTCTCGGTGTGCTCATGCAGCTCATCCAGAATGGGCGTGGTCTGCTCGGCCGTGCAGTGCTCCAGGATGCGCTGGATGACGCGACAGCCATAGGGATGGGTGCTCAGCGAGTAGACCTGGCCCTTGAATGCATTGATGATGAACTGCAAGGCCACTGGGTCGACGCACTCGATGCACTTCTGCACCACATGGTTGCCGTTCTGGTCCTTGACGCACTTCAGCACATGCCCGTCCAGCTCGTGCACGATCTCGCGCTGCTGGTCCGGGTTGATGCTCTCCAGCGCCTTCTGTATGACCCGACAGCCGTACATCTGCAGCGCCAGCTGCAGCACATGACCCTTGACCTGCATGCCCAGCGTGTTCTTCTGCTCCGGCGTGCCGAACTCAAAGAACTTCTGGATCACATAGTTGCCAAACACATCCGTCATCAGACTGTAGGCAGCGCCCAGAATCTCGCTGAACACCATTTGCTTCTCCGCGGCCGTGGCACGCTCCAGCTTCTGCTGGATGAAGCGCGAGCCATGCTGATCCTGCGAGAACTCCACAATGTGATTGCTCAGATCGCGCAGCTGCAAGTTCGGATAGCGCTGATTCCTGAAGTCCTCCAGCAGCCGCGATCTGCCCGGCTGTGGTGCGCCGCCTGCAGCGGCAGCGGCCTGGAAGTGAATGGCCACCGCGGCAGCCACAGCGCGGGCGTGGTGCCCGCCCGGCAAGGCCAAAGTGGTTCGAGAAGAGCGAACTGGTTCGAGCCGACATGGTGGCGGCCGCGGCGGCGGCTGCTTGTGCGGCGGCTGCTGTCGCGGGCAAGCCCACGGCCATCTGTTGGCGCTGACGCGACTCGGCGCCGGGCGCCCGATTGCCGCCCATCAGGCAGGACTGTGTGGGTGGCGGCGTCAGGGGCGCACCCAGCGGACTGACCGAGGCGTTGACACCGGCGGCTCCCAGAGTGCCATAGGCGCTGGCATTCGACATGGCGCCCGTCCACTTGACGCGTGCGGCGGCTGCGGCGGCTGCGGCGGCCTGGGCGACGCTGCTGTTCACTGCATTGGCGGCGGCCACGCTGCTGCTGCTGTAGTCCATGGCCGAGGGGCTGAAGGCGGAGCTGGTGCGATCGAACGAGTCGCGACGCCCTGTCAGCGAGTTGGTGTTCAAGGCGAGGCCTGCAAAAAGCGAGATCGAGAGCAAGTGGTCGTCAATAATAATAAACAAAAGCAAACAAACTTAATGCTTAATGTATTAATATTGTTATTATTCATTTGATTACAATCTAAAGAGCAGCGAAGCTCGCTGGGCTGGCAAGTTAATAATGCTGGCAGTCAAATTTTACAAGCGCTGCGACAGTTAAGCGCGTCTCTGGGACATAAAATAAAGCAAGCACATTGAGTGCTTTAACTAAAGTACGCAATTAATCGAGTTTACGCTCAAGGAAAGTAGAGCCTGCTGTCCTGGCACTGGCACTGGCACAGGCACTGGGAGCGCTGTCGTAAACTTAATTGTCCGCTTTAAGACGCAGCTGTGGCGTTAGTTTTAGTTGCTGCAGCAGCCTCACCACCCACCCACTGCTGCTGTTGCTGCTGCTAGGGGGCATGAGCAATGGGCGCAGTTGCAAAGCTCTGGGGGATATGTAAAAATATAACTCACGCAGACAAACATAGACAGACGACACATATGTGTGTGTGTGTGTCGTATATACAAAAGCTTACAATAAGCGCAAATAACAACAACAATAAGAAGAAGCTGACAGCTTGATGGATGCCGTAATATGTCACTGGCATTTGATTTTAGCCTATAGACTGGGAGTGGGAGTGGGAGTGGGTGGGCGCGGATTGTTGTTTGTTAGTCCAAGAATTCGCACAACATGTTCGAGAGTCCAACAGGCAAACAGTGAAAGTGAAAGAAACTTATTTCGCTTTACATTGGCATAACTTTGCTCTCTAAACACACGCTCAGCCGCTTTGCATGCCAAAAGCACCTAACTCTGAGATAAATATGGCAAACCATTATCAGCCTGTGGAACACCAACAAAATAACCTGAGCAACTGTTTCTCGTATCTCTGCACAAAGCAATAATGGAGTCATGTCCTTCATTGCGAACACTATGCAAGATCTTAATTGCGTAATCAGATCTCTTGATACATAATGTTAGTATCACACCAGTCCAAAATAATCAATGGATCCTCTACGTATATCCGTGGAATGCTTATGGCGTTTTCACAGCATAAACTTGAGTTATCTCAATTCCTTGGGTCGACAAACACATTGACGTCATGTTACTGTCAGAAACACACACTAGACCAACAAATATAACTTCAATTAAAGAGGCTACACATTCTAATCAACAAACTATCCCGATGCAAGGCACATGGCGGGACTGGTATCCTGATCAGAACCGTATCAAGCATCACCGTTACAAGGAGCTCGCAGAAAATATTTACACCACAACAATAAAGATAAAACTGGATAGTGGTAAACAATCTTACTCTAGGCGCGCAGTTATTGCCTCCTCGCTTCAAACCATAAAGTGAATGAGAGTTCAATGCAGTTCTTCGACTCATCTAGGAGAGCCATTTGCATAGCAGGCAGGAGACTACAATGCCAAGCACAACACACGGATCTCGCCGGTGACTCAAAAGGAAAGCAGCTTCTATAAGCAATTATAAAACCAGCAACAAACTTCGACAGCGTTTCCTCCCGGTAACCAACATACTGGCCAAACAGACCCTAAATAATACTGCCTGACTTAATAGACTGCGCAAATTACCAAAATATACTCGAAACTTGATCAGTGCGAAAGTCTCTTCAGATCTCTCATCTGACGCACTCACCCGTTCTAATTAATTTACTCAGTCATCCAGTACTGATAATCAACCGCTAGATGTGACTACACACAAAACCAATGATTGCTATATGGAAATAAAACTCACACATTACGCAAACCTGTACTAACGTTAAAGATAATCGACAGGCCTATGCAAACACTAGAGTCAAATTTTGTCACCGCAGCCCGCATTGCACCTCCTCAAAACGCACAAGTGCCTTATACTCAAAAGGAGACAAATCAGCAAATCGAGCAACTCGTTCTAGAAAAGCGACGCCTTAGACGAGAAGGGCAGTCTCACAGGTCGCCATATTGCACGTCAAAAGGCTTAAAGATCCCACCCGCAAGCTTACCAAAGCGTTAAAACAACAAGAAGCAAATAGTCAACATCGCTATCCAGCAACCTAGCATCCTCTCTACGAAAACTCCCCTGTGAAAGCTCATACCAACTCAGCCCGCCAACAGAACTGTGAATGCCTATAAGATACCCAACTAGGCGCTGGCCGCAGTGACGAAGACAGAGCCTAAAAACCATTGCAGGACACCTTCGGGAAAATGTGTTTCAGCAAATCCTGTCTACAAATCATTCAGCAATAACAACATTAAACAAGTGACTTCAGCTCACAAGAGCCCAATGGAATTTTCGCCTCAAACGAATTGCACACCATCACAAAAATC
Organism: Drosophila busckii; assembly: GCF_011750605.1. Classification (NCBI taxonomy): domain Eukaryota; kingdom Metazoa; phylum Arthropoda; class Insecta; order Diptera; family Drosophilidae; genus Drosophila; species Drosophila busckii. The sequence goes on from NC_046607.1 coordinate 11,415,609, forward strand.
AGTTGAACCCGAAAAAATCACCAGGCCTCGACCAAATAACGCCAAAAAGATTATTGAGCTCCCATATTGTGCAGTTTGCACCCTGGCGCAACTCTTCAATGCCATCACCAAGCTTGGTTACTTCCCACAAAAAAAAGAAAAAAGTAATAATAATAATGATACCAAAGCAAGGCAAGGATCACACAAATCCATCGTCATACAGACCCATAAGCCTACTACATACCTTTCAAAACTCTTTGAAAAATGCTTCCTGACTCGGATAAAGCCATATCTAAGAATCCATAACAAAATGCCAGTCACATCAATTGGGTTCGTGAAAAAACACGGCACTATCGAGCAGTTTAATCGCATAACATCTGAAATAAGAAGCGCATTCGAAACCGAGGATATTGCACTGCAATATTCTTAGATGTATCCACAAGCATCGATCAGAGTCTGGCTAGAGAGGATAACATAATATATGGGCTCAAAGTTCTATTTTATAAATACACACAAATTTATAGAGTCGTATCTATATGACAGGAAATTTGCAGCTGAGAAATCAATTCTGCATGTCTTGACGACTAGTGATCAGAGGCTGGGTCCACAAGGCACGTAACTTGGACGCAACACTATATGTCCTTACCACAGCAGATATTCCAACAATAGAATCGACTAACAACATCCACCTTTGCTGACGATACAGCTATTCTAAGCCGTTCGAGGTGCCCTATGCAAGCAACAGCGCAACTGGCTCTTCATATGGTCGAAGTGGAGAAATGGCTCTCTGACTGGCGAATAAAAGTAAACGAACAAAAAAGCAAACATGTTACTTTTACCCTAAACAGGCATATTGTCCATCCGCCACACTAAACAATTCCGCACTCCCGCAAGCAAACGAAGTGACGTATCTTGGAGTACACCTCGACAGAAGACTCACATGCCAAGAGAACGCAACTAAAACTAAAAGCCAATAGCCTCCACTGGCTTATCAACGCTCGGTCCTCTCTCAGCTTGAATATAAGGTCCTGCTTTACAATTCCGTACTAAAACCCATCTGGACGCGCCCAACTATGGGGGAACGCTAGCAATAGCAACATTGATATTGCCCAGAGAGTCCAGTCAAAAATCCTTAGAACTTTCATCGGGGCACCGTAGTGCGTTCGAAACGAAAACATACAGAAAGATCTAAATATTCAACCCGTCAGAGATGTAATAGCTGAACACAAGGTAAAATACTAACAGCAAGCTTCTCGTCATGCTAACCCCTCGCGCGAGGGCTAACAAGGCGGTGCAGCCGCTCGTCTGCGTCGGAACGACCTACCAACCAGCGATAGAATCTAGGAACGTGCAATCCTAAAACAGTTTATAGAAACCTGTTAGATAATGTTAGTTAATAAGATCTTGTATACTTATTGTTAGCTCAATTTAAGAGAATATTCAATAAAAACAGCAAACGTTTAAAAAACAAAAAAAAAAAAAAAACATGCAACAGCCTCATAAGCACCTTGACTGCATAAATTAATTGCTTCAAAATTCTACAAGTTTTTCTGCTGTGCGGCATGCCACAAGCAAACAAGAGGCGTGCCAGCTGCGTCATTTTTAAGTGAACAAATGGCGTGAAAATGAAAGCAATTGAAGCTTGGATTACTATCGATAGTCACAAGTGCTGACATTGGCTAGAGGACAAAGAATATTAAAGTGTCTCGAACTGTCTAATTGAATTGTTTGGGATGCAAAAATGCAATGCAATTTAAAAGAATCAGCTTAAGTAAACAAACAACAACAATAAATAAAAGCAATCTCTGCAGCAAAGTTTTTAATTTTCGTTTATACTTTTTATTTTATTTTGCGAGGCATTAAATGGCAACTGAATTTTACGCGCTCTTCAGCGACTTTGCGACGCTAACTAAATCATTTTCAAAATGCAGACACAGCTGAAGCTGAGTTGAGTGCGGTGGGGGCGGTGGCCTATGGCTTATGTAGTACAAACAAGTTTGCGTCAATACAAGTGTCGAGGTGGATTGAAGCTGAAGGTTGGGGTTGGGATTCGGGCTTGGTATGGCACTCGCTGTTTATTTTATTTGCACAACGTGTATAAATGTGTGTGTGGGGGTGTGTGCGTGTGTAGTGGTAGCGATGCATACAATTTAAAAGAGAATTATTCATGCAATTTGTGTGTGGCGTGGCGTGGCGTGTTGCTGCAAAAGTGTGAGTGGTATTGGTAGCCCAAAACAGTCGTAATAATTGAGGCTACACTGCTCTCTACCTTGCGCCGGTGCCGGAGCTGGAGCCGGAGCCGGAGCCGGTAAAACAGTTACAGTCAGTCTAATGCTGCAGGCCATGTCTGACTGTTTTACTTTCTCTCTCTCTCTCTCTCTCTCTCTCTCTTTCGCTGTCTCTGGGTCTGTTTGTCTCCCCAGTGTGTCTTTCGTTGGGGTAACAGCAAGCACACTTTACCAAATGAAACTGCAGCCCGTTCACATATATATATATATATCTCACTGTGTGTGTGTGTGTGTGGGCGGCATTAAAAAGGCAGCCATTTTATTGCAGGCGACATTTTGTGGTTTATGCACACGCTCCATATGCGCAGCACAAGAAACAGCTGCCTCTTAGCTAACACACACACTGACACACACACACACACACACGCATAGCTTAATGTAATGATTTTATGAATTATAAATGCATAAACGTGCAGTCTCGCAGGCTGAGCAGGCTTAAGCTTGAGCACACAACAACAAGCGGCAGCGTGAAAGCGCATTAAAAAATTTCCGACTCATTTAAATGCCCGGAAACTATTTAAAAGCAGCGGGCGGCCAGCAGTGCTTGGGGCCTGGGGCCTGGTTTGTGTGCGCCGTTAAGTAGGCTATGAAAAAGTGCGCTCAACAATGTAAGCGCCTAACACAAAAATGTAATTAGAGGATGCATGTACATAACTGTTAATGCTTGCATTCTATATAGAACAAGCAGTCAAACGCTTGCGCTAAGCTAAGCTAAGCGCATTCAATCAATCATCCTGCATAACAATGTTACGCATACGCCACATGCGACACGACACTAGCAATTTCATTAAGCCCGAAAGTGCAGCTCCTACTCTATCGCTCTCGCTCTCTCTCTCTCTCGCTCTTCAGCTTTGTGCGCACACTAAGTGTCCGTCTTTGCCACAAGTGTCAAACAAGTTGCTGCTGCTGCTGCATGTGCCACAAAATCATTGACAAGGCAGCCAGTCAAGCTCACACACACACACACACACACTTACAGCACTTGTGGCACGACAATACATGCAACAGAGCTGCTACTGCTGCTACTGCTGCTGGCTGCGTCTGTGGCCCAACAGCAATTGACATTTTACAAAATAAACGAATTCATTTGCACAAAAGCCAGCAGCGGGCGTTTCTTAGTATGCGTAGCAGGAGATGGGGGTGGGGGGTACTGACTGACTCTGTTGCCTGCTTTTTATGCAGCATAAGCTGCCTGCTGGCTTTCACTTTCCAACCCCGTTTGCCACAAATGCAATCACTTGTGTGCAAGTGTGCGTGTGTGTGTGTGTGAGTGTGTGAGTGTGTGGCAACAACATGTGAAAGGTGTGCATAATAATTCTGGGCAAAGGCAAAGGCTGCCTTGGGGAGCAGCATGAACATTCTTCTGTGTATATCCCCAACATTGTTTCAAGGCACGAGCGACCAAAGGGTTTGGCGGTTACAAAGTCAAGCTCTGCCATCTGCCATGTGCCAGTGCCTGAGCCTGTGCCTGTGCCTGTTCCTCTCTCTCTCTTGTGTGCTCTGTGCGCATTAACGTTTGTAATTGCAGCTTGTCTGACGCAGGCTGCCTGCCTGACAGCGAGGCACTTAAAACAATATAATCTCCATTAAAAAGCTTTTTGACATTGCACACACACACACACACACAGACACACCCATACAGAGACGCACACTTATGCACAAACGCAGGGGCTTCGGCTTGTTCGATTGCACTTTGTAATGAGGTTTTGGGCTGGGCTGGGCGTGCTGCGCCCCACCCACACTTTTGGCAAATGTGGGGCAAGTGTCTATTGCAACTGATGCTGCATCGATGCTGCTGCTGCTGCTGCTGCTGCTGCCAACCGAGTGTACCAATGCTTGAGTGCTAATTACAATTGAGTTGTGCAGTCAACTTGTCTGTGTAAGCGGCTGTGTCTCTGTCCCTGAACACTACTGTGTGTGCTTATGCATTTCACAATCAGCAGCAGCAGCAGCCGCAGCTCTTTCCCACTTGCCACCTGCCACCTGCCACCACCTGCCTCAATCACCTGCACACACTAATTGTGCTAATGCTCGCTCTTTCTCAAGCTATTGGGCATGACACTTAATTAATTTGTGTGATTGAAAATCATAAAATTTGTTCAACTTGAAGTGCCTTAAAGCGGTCATAATTGAAAATGTTGCTGGCAACAAATGTCATGTGGCATTCATCAAGTGAGAGAAACTCGTTTAACAACCGCATGAAGTAAAATTAATTAATGAATATAATGCACAAGTTGCCATTAACGTGTAAGTCCGTCCTGCCGTCCGTCCGCCGTCCTGGCCTGCACTGCAGCAATGTTGCCATTGCTCATTTTCGTCCATTAAGGCATCATTTGTTGTGGTCCAGGCCTCCGATGCACGCAGTGTATGAAATTTAATTCTTTTTTTTATATATAATGAAGCTGTTGCAATCAATTTAGTAAAACGAACTTCAGTTTTAAACTTCAATTGTGTTTTCAGTTTGAAGTTTAAATTACAAATGTGCACAATGCTCGCCTCGCTTCAAACTTTTTCCGCCAACAGAGAACTTCACAACTTTAAGGCAGTCACAACAAACTAAACTCACATAAAGCGCAAACTTTCATTGCCTCACTGCTGTTATTAATTATAATTTGAAATTCTATAAATTTACAACAACTGTGGGTGGAGTTGTTGCCAGTCGTCAACAATTTTCGGCTTGACGCAAGCTTTGCCATAAGCAGTCCCCACCCAAACTCCCAAATGCAGTTTAGCTTATATTTCAAATGTTATTTTTGAAATACACACACACACACACATACACAAGTGCTTAGTGAACAAGTTTATGCGGCAGCGGAGTTTGTGGAAAGTGTTTGGACATGTATTTGAATTAACTTCAGGAAATTCTCTCTCTCAGTTGTTTACAGATCAATGTATAGCCGAATCTTAGAATAGAGTTGGCACTATTGGAAGTCTGGATCAGTAGGACTTTCAATTGAGTCTTTCGAAAGTCAAAAAAGTTGAAAATGAATTCTTGAAATATGCTAGGAAATCAAATTAAATCGTGGGAGCCAAAAGCGAAAACTGTTACTACTAAAACTCAAAGCTAATTTGATGTGTTTTGAGGTTAATTTGAAATTCTGTGGTACCCCATTTGGTGTTTTTTGTCGCTTGAATCGTTTCTGCATAACTAGAATAGGAAAATACCAGGAAGCTTCTAATAGCTCATTATTTGTTCTTCTGAATTCATGTTATGTGCACGCATAAGCTTCCATTTAATTTGTCTTACAAATAGCAGCGCAGCGTTTACCCACATAAAACACCCACCCACCCAAAAAAACACACACACACACACATGCAAAGTAAATTGCATGAGTCAGTCAAACGCTGACTCTTGTCAGCTGCATGGCATAGTGAGGATAAAATTGTTTTTGTAGTTTTAGCTACTTCTTGTTGTTGTTGCTGTTGTTGTTGTTGTTGCTGTTGCTGTTGCTGTTGTTGTTGGCGGAGGGGCAATAATAACATTTTGCGTGCTTGCATGCAATTGCTGTTAGTTTTTGTTGCATTAGATATTTATGAAAAGCAAGCAGAACTCTGCTGACAACAACAACAATAACAGTTGTGGCGCTTTTGAATACACGAGCCAGTGTACAGTAAGCCTTCTATATAAGCAACTTGCAGCAAAATGATACAAACAGCTCTATTGCTTTTCATTGAATTACAAGCAAAGAGATCTGAGATGACTTTTCTTTAGTCTATAAACCGATGTATCCTTTAATGTTTTAAAGGCAGTTGCTTGCAATGCTTACTGCACTAACTACAAAAGAGTAGCGCCGCACTAGTTTGTTGGGCATACAAATATGCTCTACTCTTGGGTGTGTAGCGCAGAGTGGGGAGGAGCGCAGACACGCAAAGTAATTGCAATGGTATTTCGAAATTATAAATTGCATTATATTTTATTGTTATTATGACTGCATAATGCTGACAACTTGAGCGCAACGTGGCGGAAAAGGCAACAGCAGCAATGCGACGTCAAGTGAAAGTGTGGCCAGCAATTATAAATGCTATATATATCTATATACATGATGAATATATATATATATGCGTGATTCAGCCGGAGAGACACACACTCAGATTAAGATAATGCTTGGTGCTTAACAAACTTATGAGCTATATACAATAATTACAATGGTTCTGGTTGGGTCTGTGGTTGGGTTCAATTCGGATTTGGGGTTAGGATTGGGGGATTAGTTATGATTTTGATTGGTTGCGCTTACCTCCAACACTGGAGCCGTTCTGCTGTGAGTAGAGATTCTGTTGGGCCGTCTGCGGCTGTGGTGGATACAGTTGTGGGCCTTGGGGTGGCGGCGGACCGGCACGTGCGGCGCCGGGTGGCACCGCCAAGACGGGCGCGGGACTAACCAGACGCATGGGCGTGCCGGTGCGTGGTCCCATTACAAGCGAGCCGCTCTGATCGAAGAAGGCCGGAATGACCTGATATTCGGTATTTATACACAATTATTTTCATTTTGTACAAGGTTAGCATTGTTGATGGTTATGAAGCATTTGAGTTGAGTTTGTGTTTTGTTTTTGTTTTGTTTTTGATGTAGAAAAGAAAAGAAGAGAGAAAAATACAACGTTTTAGGTCATAAAGTCGTAGGTGTTAAACTATACAACAAATTTACAAATAAATTTGTCAGCAAGAGGTTAAACGAAATGCGCAATCTGTACAACAATTTACACAAGAGTTTTTACATGTGGCAGCCAAGAGCGAGTGCTGTACCCACAGGGGCGTGGCATGTGATGCAAGCGATGCTTACCTGATACGGCTGATTCTCGGCTCCCTGCTGCGAGGGCGTGAGCGGGCGACGGGGCTGGGTGCCTTGTTGTGGTATCAGATTGCCCGGATACATGCCCCATGGGGCAACGCCGTAGTATTGCGGCATTTGGGTGGCGGCTATCATGCTCAGATACGGTGTCGCCTCTTGTCCCGGATTGATGACATACGGTGCTGCCTGTTGTGCGGCATATGCCGCATTCTGTTGCGCCTGCTGAGCTGCCAGAAACTGTTGCGATGCTGCGGCCATTTGCATCTGTTGCTGCTGTGCCGATGCCTGCATCGTGCCCATTGGGGCACTCTGGTGGGTGGTTGTGGGTGTGTGTGTGTGTGGGTTGAATTGTTGTTGCCGGCCAGCTGCCGCAGCCGCGAGGCTTGGGTTCTGTGAGCGAAAAAGTTGCTGCAAAGCGAAAGAAAATATTCGATTTTCATTAGTTAGGGCATTCCACAGTGAGGAAAAGTTTTACAGACTAGATATGGAGTATATAATGTTGCAAGTACTGTTGGGTGGTTCGCAATATCTTCAAGCTTGTTTAACCTTCCCTTGGATTTCTCTCAGGTGCTCTCAGGTGTGTAAGCTTTTGCCACAGATTTGTAACTTGCCTCAAGTCATTGCCAATTTGTTCTACTGAAATCTGATGCTTGGCCACACACAGAGAAGAAGCGCACATGGGTAAGACTACAGTGCTGTGCATTCAAATAGGGACAAGCAAATAAACTTGAGGCACACATTTCGAGGATTTACAATTATTATTAGAACTTAAATATATATATCCTTGTATAAAGTCTCGAATGCGCTTTCAAACTGAATTTATTAAGGTATTTCCTAAAATAATGGCTTAATCTAATATTAAATATTTAAAATTTATCTGATTGTATTAACCAAGCCTAAGTTTTTTCCCCATTCAATTCCCGCTTATTTTGTTTTGTTGAATTCGCGGCGAAATCAATTGAAAATTTCATTATGCCTGTTCCCTAATCAAGTGCATCGGAGTGTACATGCTCAGAAGATGAGCTCATGTAACTGTATACACACACACACACACATACACATACTTATATGAAGAGCGACATAGGCGCATGTATGATACATGATAAAGTGTTTTCAATTGGAAAATTAAATCAAATCCAATCAAATCAGCATGCGATACGTATTCAAAATAAAAAAAGCTCACACACACACACATGCACGTTTAGCAGGAGCTTGTTATGCATGTATGGATATCACAGAGAACAAACATGACAAGCAACACATGAGTGAATGCCTTGTGTCCTTTTGTCTATTTTGCAATGTCTGCTGCAGTGTTTTTTATTTCGATATGAATGCGCGATAAAAAGCTGAAAGGTTCAGCGTACTTTGAATATGATATGCCATTAGCCCTTGCACTTGGTTAGGCTAACAGCCAATTAGCTCGGCTTGGTGCATAACTAATTGGCAAGCAAATGAAACTATGCTGGCGTTAGCAACAGTAACAGTTGTTGTTGCCTTTAATGCGCTTCGCTTTGTTAAAGCCGGCAAGGCAAAAGGAACTGCGTGAAAAATCAGCTGGCTAATTATTCATAAGCTCAATTTTCGAGAGGCGCCATACAAATTTCAACTGCGGTTATGGAGGCTCTGGCATTTCCCGCCGGAATTTTGTCAATTGTTTACATGCGTATTGGCAAGGCAGGCGGCATAAACAAAATGCGCAGAAGAAAGGCATTGCTGAATTATTGATGAATGGCGCAGGCAGCAGAAGCAGCAGTGGAAATGAAAGCATAAAAATGAAACGTGGCAAAAGATTGCAAAGTGAAATAATAATAAAACACACGCACGCAACACACACACACACACACGAACAGAACAGAACAGAAATTGAGAACTTGGCAAAGTTGGTTGGGCACGCAGAGCAAGCAACAGCGATAAAAGCAAACATCATGCTGCATACTTTGAGGCGCGTGACGCGTGAAACTCTCCAAGCACACACCCCACCACTCTCCACTAACCACTCGCCACTCTCCCAGCCATCTCCAGCCATCTCCACCCAACGCAGTCAGTCGCAGGCGCATAAAATAATAATCAGAAACCAAAGAAGCGCTGAAATCTGAACCCAGCAGCGCCTTGGCCGTTGCGCATTATTAAAAACGAAATTGAAAACAAAAAACAAGCAGCAACAAACGTTGCGAGTAGCGAGCGAAAAAGTAAAAGAATACAAAATATAAGGTTATTTCACGCCCTGCAAAGTAGGCAATGGCTTTGATGTACTAGTTGCTAAGTGACGCGCGTTCCCGCTTCTAGCCAATGCGGCTGCATTGCTGATTATGCGGCTCGCACTATAATTTACGCTCGCAAGTGATTTATGCAAATGGCTGTCCAGTGCGTGCCACACACATATGCTGAGTGCTTGGCTGCTAAAAATTTATGTTTATATCTGTTGGAGCTTGACAAAAACCTTTCAGTTAAAAAGTGAAGAACATGCAACAAGTCTCGTCAGCGTCAGCCTTTGCTATTGCTGCTTGGCAACACGTGTTTGCACATTTCCAAGTTTTCTTTTTTCATATTTTATTTCATTTCGTTTGCACATTACACATTACATGACGCCCAGTTGCCAGCGCGACCAACAAGCTCTGGCTTAATAAGCTCCCTGGTGTACAATTTTAGCTTGACTCGTAATGGAAATTATAGCTGATGTCATACACAGGGGAGTTGCTGCTGCTTCTGCTTACTGACGGGAAAGTGAAATTAAGTATGTAAGTGTGTGTGAGTGTAGTGGCAGTTGGAGACTCGACACAACCCTTAATGTTAGCGGGCAGTGGCGCATTTACTTGTTGCAAGTGGGTCACAACAACAACAACGACAATGGCAATGGCAGTTTCGTCTTTTAATGTTGTTTTGTGTGCCTGCTGAGTGGATTAGTTGCTTATTTGCTTTTGCTTACTCATTTGTTGCTGGGGCCGGAACAGGTGGAGCAGCAGCTAGTTGATTTATAATTATAGTGTGGCTCTGACTACAACTTCAACGTGTGTACAAGTTTCGAGTGGCGCGCAACAACAAAAAGAACAAGAAAAGTTTTTATGGCTGCATTTGATTGTTTTCTGCTTTTCGCCTAATTAAAGCAATTTTCCATATGTTCTTCAAGCAGCTGCAGCTGCTTGGCATTAAAGTGAAATTAGCTCGCAATTTAATGTGATTTGCTTTAAGTGCACACCTTGAAATCAGTGCAACAACCAAACGAAAACTATGCGAAAGTGAGAAATGCGTATTTTTGCCACTTTTTGCTGACTGCATTAAATTTATGTGTGAGACTTTGTCAGCAGAGCGCGCAAGGTTGTAAAGAAAAGTTGCCGACGCATTTGGCTGCAACTTACACTGGGCGCCAGCTTATGAAATATGTGGCAAAGTTCAGGCGTAAATAGAAAACTACAAATATAAGTTAAGTTCATGCTACAAAACTTTGGCGCACACACACACACATGAGTCACATTTGTGCCACACGTGCCACAGCTACGAGACAGGGAAAGGGATAGAGTGAAAAAATTAAAAAGCAATATACAAACAGCAATCACGCAGGCCAAACACTTGAGCACTAAACTCGAATTAAACCAAGCGCTGAGCTTAAGCCCAAATGTGCATGTGTGTGTGTGTGTGTGTGACAGCGCCCAAAGCATACGCGTGCGCCCATTAAGTAATTCGCCTTAATGGTCAGCGCGTTGGCTTAGCCTGTGGAATTTCTTTTGTTGTTGTTGTTGTTGCCTAATGAGCCCACGCAATGCGGCTCGAAACGAAAAGTGCGCTAATGCTTGTTGTTGGCCTTAGGCATTTATTTTGTTTACCCAATTGAACGCAGCGCTGCTGTCGCCATGTGTCCATGTCCGTTCATTAACTGTATATCGCTTAAACATATATGCATACTATATAGATATAGAGACTGACTATTTGCGTTTGCAATAAATATTTGCATTGCACTCTTTACTGTCCAATCGGTTGGACTGATAAGTGGGGCGTGTCTTTGTTTTGAGCTAAGCACGCTTAATTGATTGCTTTTAAGCAGCAGCGACTGCATAAAAGAGTGAGAAAGAGAAAGAGAGAGCGAGAGCGAGAGCGAGCGTAAGCTGACTGCGTAATTGATATTTAATTAAAGCGCTGCTCAAGTACTTGCCAAGTCAGTAGCCAAATGGCCACTTCAGAAACTGCACAAGTGCCTGCCTGCCAGGACGCAGGACGATGGGACGATGGGACAAGACATGGACAGTTTATAGATGGAACGTGCTAGATATATAATGACAGCTAAGCTGGCGCACACTATTTGCTGATTGAATGAGTTGCTAATGCATACAACGAACTGACAGCTGTTTTACCTTAAAAGCACATCAAGTATACGCCTAGTGGCTTCTTCATACACTGCCACTTTAAATTGCTCGCATTTTATTACAGTAATTACGCAATTTCCCTTTGCATTACGCATTTGTTGACGCTACCGCAAGAAATTGAGAAATAAAATGCTGACCTTAATTTAACGCTTGCGGCGGCGGCAGCGGCGCGCGCTTAAGTATATGCCTGATATATGGACTATGGTGCGCAAAGGTTTTGTAATCGGCAGACAGCTAAAGGAAATAAAGAGTAAAACCACAGCGCAATGCGCCTGCGACGGCGACAGCGACAGGCAGGGGAGCGTGCCCATCATTTACATGAACAGGACATTTAAATAAAATATGGCCAACGTTGTGAAAGCTCCGTGTGCGATAAGCGCACACAAGTTCAAAGTACGCTGCAAATTACCCTCCCACGAAAAGGAAAGAAGCGGGCCAGGACTTGCTTGCAGCAACCTGCCCCCAAAATGTTACAAAATTTGCCCAGAGCAGCAGCAGCCAGAACAAAGGGCAAGGGCAAGGGATCTCCGCTCTCCGCTCCTCGGCACATAAAAATGCTTAAAATGAAGCCATAAATGCGCAATCACGAAATTACAAAGTAGCAGGCAAAGTATGCTGCGGGGAGCGGGGACCGTTGTAAGAGCAAACAATTGGCAGTCGCTGGTTCTAAGAGCGTTTATTTATGCACTTCTTGCAAACATTGCGCAGCAAGCTGTCAAATATAATTGCCTTGCAAATTACGTTGGCGTTGTAGTTGAAGAACTTGGCTGTGTATACAAATTCATAACAAATTGCTGTAAATTGATGCTGCACATTGTCTTTGCTTGTCGGGCAAAGTTGGTGCGACGACCATTAGCAACTATTTCTGGCGTCACAAACAAAATCGTGCCAAAGATTGTTGTTGTTGTTGTTGTTGTTGCTGTTGCTGTTGTGTTTAGAAAGCTCTGACTAAACTTTCAGCAAGTAAATTAGTGTTTGGAATTTGAACGTTTAAAGCTTGAACGGCAGACACACCGACACACCGACACACACACATGGCAAAGTCTGCCGCCTGCGCTATTGATTGAATTAACTTTTGCACTCACGCAACAAGAAATTCAATTAAAGTCATTGCCACGCCCACTATACCTGCCCAACAGGCGCATACAACAAAATCACGTAACTTGTAACGGACAGCGCACACTTTTTGTTTTTTTTTTTGGTATATACATATATATTTTTTGCTTTTTGACTGTCGTGCGTTTGTCAATCTGCTGCGGCTCCCGACGTGGTTTTTGCGGCTTCAGCGTGTGTGTGTGTGAACATATTGCGTTGACAATAAGGACACATTATGACGTATTTCTATATTGCTTTTTCAAAAACAAAATGACAGCATGTGCCGGTGTAATTTAATAATTAATTTTGGATTAACTTAATATCAAACATTTTCAGGGCGCGCACGTATTGTATGCACTGCTTTAAGCGAAAATACTGCTTGCAAGCAGTACACACAAGCAGTACCGCATGAGTTACATAGCATTTAGCTTTAATTCATTGAAAGGCAGCGTGTTTTTTTTATTGAAATTTCATTAGCACAATTATGCTGAAGTGTCTTTAGTTAGATTCCATTGAATTACATGAAATTAAAATTCACCTTTAATGCAAAAATGTGTACATGCGGACCAGGGACATAGAAAGAGACCTACAGGTTCCAATGGTTGGAGACATGCTGCAACTACAGGCCAAAAATTATTATTGTAGATTGGCCCTGCACCCCAATGCACCCAATGGGTCGTAGACGATTTAAGAGACAACACCCCCCAGAGCTGTCATCTAGGTTTATAACCTAGTCCATTCTCATATCCTATAATAGTATTATATTATTATTAGTATTATAGTATAGTTTAGTATAATTTAGCAAATATAATTAGGTAAGAACAAATTACACATCTAAATAAATTGGAAAACCTTTAATGCAAATTATGCAGTAGCTAAAATTAATGCAGTTTTCGCTACAATTTTAGTTTTGCTTTTCGCTTAAAGAATTTGCTGCTCTCTGGCAATTTTTCGCTAGCTTGTTTCTACATACTTAAGAGGCTAAAGCGCCCCATTGTGCATTGCAAATTGTCTGCGTCTTTTCGTTTGGGTAAAGCAAGAAACTGTTGCCTACATTCGTGGGCGTACGCAGGCAGGCCAATGTTGACAGCAAACGGAAGCGGTATGTCGACTGCGCCTGTCGTCTGTTGCTTATGCCTGCATGTGCCTTTGCCTTTGCCTTTGCCGTTGCCTTTTGTTTGCTATATAAATCAGGCTATCGATTTTTGTCGCTTTTGCTAACATAGCTGCTGCTCTGCTGCTGCTGCTTTTGTTTAGACACATGTGGAACGAAAAAACGACAACAAAAAAAAAGAATTAAATCAGTTGCCATGTCCTTGGACTAGCTTTAAGCTGATGTCTATCAGCTTGACTGGCGCAAATTGAAAAAAAAATGAAGGCAAACAACAATGTGTGGCATGGTTATGCAAATTCGCTGTTGCAATGGACACGTGTGCCTGTCAGTCAAGCTAAGTTGGGGACAGTTTTAGCATTTATCTAGCAACTCTCGCTGTGTTGTGTGTGTGTGTGTGTGTGCGTAATTTAAACTAATTTGTTGACAAAGTGCTGTGCAGTTCAAAAAAAAGAGAAAAGTAAAATTTAAGTTGTCAAGCGCACAAAACAAACTGCGTGAATTTTTAAATTTGCTGACTTGCTTGACAGGCGAACAAACAAATTAAAATAAATCAGCCAAAATAATTACAAAAGTTACATAATATGGCAGATTTGTATATAACAACAGCTCATTAGTCACATTATGTGCGCGCGTACATAAGCGAAAATCTAAAGTTACAAGTTGACTGGTCTGCCAATTGGCAAGCTCATTAAGCGTACGAAAATCTTGCACATTAATTGAAGAATTTAATACTTTATGCGCTCATTAATTTGTGAGTTTGGTGTGAGGGAAAGGAGCAAGCTTAAAGTCAAAATTGCTCAATTTCAAAAGTAATTTCTCAAATAGACTTCAATTGCCTGCCTGGCTGGCTGTCTGCCCATATTTGAGTAGCTACTTAGGTTGTCCTTTTTGTATTTTGTCTATTTGCCCAACAATCATAGCTACGGCTCACAGCAATCAAATGTAACAAATTGTTGACTAAATTCCTGAGAAAATAAATAAATAAAAAGGCGCAGGCTATTAAATCAAAAGCACACGCACATTTTGATTGCTGTCAAAACACGCCGAGCGAATGAGCGAGCCCGCCCCACACGTTTATAGAAATTACAATAACTAAATGCATGTTGGCAAAGGTGGCAGCAAGCCACTCATAAAAAATTAATGCTAAATATAAAACAGTCGCCTTGGTGCTAAATAAATAAAATTGTTAAAATATGCGCAACAGCAACCACCACAACAGTTAGTGGAAATTTAGTATAAATCACATTTGAGTTGGCTAAAAGTTTCGCGTGACAAAAATCAACTAATGTGGTTAATAAAAATAGGAGAACAAAAAACGAACGTAAAGTAGCTACGAAAAATACCTTGCCAAGTGCCGATGGGCGTAGCGGGCGTGGCGTAAGTTTATGAAAAGTTAAACTTGAACAACAACAAAATAGCTATAAGCTATAGCAGCTTGTGTGTGTGTGTGTGTGTGTGTGTGTGTGTGGGTGGCAGAGCTGCGGTGTTGATGTAAATCACTTTCAGCGCTTACTGCGCAACTTTTGCCACCAAACGTGCTTGCCTCAAAATTTATGCAAATGTGTTGGTTGTTCTCGCTGTTAGTTGCTCCGCTTGACTCCTCTTGTTCTCGTGGGCTAAACTTGCGCGCGATTGTTGTTGAAATTTTCACCTGCTCTCACACACACATCAAAACTTGCGCGTTGCTGTTGAATTGTTTTTAATATTTGCTCACAGCGAAGCCAAAGTTTTTCTCAATTGAATTTGGCCAAAAGCTGGCCTGGCCTCTACCGTCATTTGATTGACACTATGCCGCAAACTAACGTTAACGTTGATTTATGTTTGCGTTTGCTTCATAAGTTGCTGACATTAATGACAAGCGGCTGGACGTCGCGTCGGCGGCTTCTGACAGCTAATCGATGCATATTTCTATAACTGACCAACAAATTCTAAAACTAATTGCTGTGCTCTTTACTATTGCAAAGCGGTTCAGACGCAAACGCAGAGCTCTCATCGATTTATATATCCAATGACTTACAAACTATATAGTTTAACTTTGATTTGCAGGGCAGGCAGCGTTAAGCCGCGTGTTATAGCAGCAGAGCACGCACATTTGATTTTTAACAGCTACACATAAAAAACAATCGCACTAACAAATCCAAGTTTTATAGGCATTTAAATCGGATATTTTAAATGCACCTACAATGGTATTGAACTTTTTTAAATCTGCAAATCCAATACTAAGGCAAACTGCATCATATGCATGGCAATCGTTATTCAATAGATTTTTCATGAATTTCATATTTTGCTGTTGTTGATTTTCATATTTTTTTTCTTGCAGCTTGTGGTGAGAAATTTTATGCGGTTTTTACAGCACAAAAGCTGCAAAGCTTGTTAAATTTTTAATTTATCAGCAATATGCAAACGATGGCAGAATTCCAGGCTTCGGCTTCGGCTATGCAAATTTCCAATACCCAACAGTACTTACAACAATTTTTAGTTCGTATGCGAAAACTTACCTGGAAAGAGAGCATAAAAATAGAAAATTTGTCTTTAGTAAAGCGACGCATGTGAGCCAAGCGTTTAAATTATATTTATTTTGTTTCTATGCATCGTGTGCAAGTCTCTGACACATTTACTAACAATATTTCTAAGCGCAACAACAAATTGCCGCAAACGCAAACAGATGCATGTGTATATGGCTTATGGCTCAACAAATTGTGGCACAGAGTCAAACAAATTGTGTTGCCAGAGAGAGAGAGAGAGAGTCACTGGGGAGGCGAAGGCAACTAAGCTGCTGAGCTGCTGAGCCAAGAAGCCAGACGAAAAGTTGCTGTGCCACAAAAGTTGCAGTTGCAGCAACAAAACATGACACAAACTGGAGCTCAGCAAACACAGCGTAACTCATGACGCTGACGTTGAGTTGATGTTTATGAAGCGATATATGTCCGACACCTTTGAAGCACACACACATATACACATGCGTATGTATGTATGCGTGCGCATTGGCGCAACAGCTTTGCATTTATTTCTGTTTTATAATTTTTTTTAAAGCGGTGTTAACTTATGTTTAATTAACAGCGCTTGTTGCTTGCTTGTTGTTTGGTAATTTGCCATGTTTACTTCTTCTGATATGGTTTTAATAATTTTATTGCGTTAAGAGTCAACGAACCATTGCAAGCTATTAAATTGTTAAGTAACTTTCAAATGAAAGTGGGAAATCAACAGCAAGGTAATTATTTATATTGCACACACACACACACTTACAAACCTACATACATACGATCGTACGTATATAACTTTAAGTAGGCAATTATTTATTTGATTTGCTGCAAGCGCTCGACAGACAATAATAATTTGTAGTCTACGGATTACTAGTAGCCACCCATATGCAATCAGCACTAATACATGTAACAATTACACACACACACATGCATGCATGGCCTAAGCCTGTAGGCTTAATGTTGCATAGGCTGCAGCCTAATCAAAACTTATGTTCTGCTGTTTGTCCAGTGCTCGTTTTAAGTTTCTAGCACACAGCGTCCAATTCTAATTCCATTTCCAGTTCTACTGAACTCTGTGTGTTGATAATAGTGTTAATTATGCGCCTGTCAATATGCCAAACGTGCCGACCCGAGCCGAGCTGCTCAGGCCACCAACCAGCATGAGGAGCTCGCAACAATGCTGTGATAGGCCAAGGGCCACTGCACAGCTGCACTAATTGAAGTTTGCATATGTCTGTCTATATCCATGTGTGTGTGTGTGTGTGTGAGTCACAACATTTGCACAAATCAAAAGAGCTGGCAAAGCTGTTGAATACAAGTTTATGCAGCTGTTTGGCTGCAGGTTACAAAATTTTGAATGGCTTCAGCTATACTATACTATATATATATATAAATTTTTAATTAAGCTTTATGCTGTTACCAATTGCACAGTTGAGCTGCTGTGTATTATTTGTAGGGACATTAATTTCAAGCGGCTTGAGGGCGTCGAAAACTCGTTGAACGTTAAATAAATGGCTTACAATTTATAACAAAAATTGCCAAATTCAAATAAAATAAAATAGAATACGAGTCGAGCTCATTTACATAGAAATTCCGCACAAAATAGTCAAACATATTTGACGCTGTGGCTATGCCATTGTTATTTCAAAATGCAATTTATGCAAAATATTCGCAAATACCAACAAAATTCTATTGAACTTTTTTTGGTATTTGGCAGCTGACATGGCCGTCAACTAGATGGATTTACACACACACACACACAAGCGTATCACAATTTTGTAAAGTTCATTAACAATATAAATGCATTTTGTGCTTGCAACTTGTAATGTAATCAATAACATTGGCTGCTAATTAAATATTAAATAGTGCATTTTATATAAAATTGCATGAAGCCAATTTAATTGCATTTGATAGCCAAAGGCATAATGTAATTTGGCTAGAGATAAACGATAGTTGTTCGAGTCTTTGTTGAGCGTTAAGCCAAACAAACTTTAACTAAATCTGTTTTTAAATGCTTAACATGTATTTAACCCTAGACTCTTTAACTAAGCCACTTGTTCAACGTGTCGTCAAAATGCTTAGCTAAAAATACAAATCTCATGGCATGATAAATCTCTGCTGCATATGTATGTCCTGCATGCAGGATGTGGCAGAGCGTAGAACGCTTTTATATTTTGCCTAATTTACATGCACGAGCGATGGCAGTGGCAAAATATTTATGCACAATTAAATCAAGTTAAAAAGGAAGGAATAAATCGCTTGCATGGCGACACACACACACACACACGAACACGAACACGAACACAGAGGCACACTTATATATGTACGTCTGACTCGCTCTAACATAAAACAGCAGTTGCCCATTTAACTGTGCTATAAAAACAAAGAAAGAAAAAAAATCAAACGCAACGAAAAAATTTATGCAAATGACATGAAACCAAAATGCAAAGCGTGCATATGTGCATTGCTCTCTCGCTCTCGCTCTCACTCTCACTCTCTCTCTCTCTCTCTGCCTCTCTTGACTGCTTGTGCAATTGCACTGCTTGTGTGTGTGTGTGTGTGTGTGTTTATGTGCATAATGAACAATGAGCCACGCAGTTGACCCATATTTGCCATCTCTTTCACTTTCGTACTTTGCACACACTTTGGGCATTGCTTTTTTTTTCTTTTTTTGTATTCTTGGTTTGCGCTTTTCTTGAATTGCGGCGAATTTTGTTTCGTTGCGATTTCGTGCTCTCGACTCTTGGGCATTAAGTATGTGCAACTTGTACGCTGGTTGCTGCTGCTGCTGCTGTGGCAGCTGCGCTAATTGAGAGCAGCATTAAAGGATATGCAACAAGCAGACACTTTAAAATTAAACAACTTTCGGTTTGAGCGCATTAATGCCGCAGCAACTAATGTATGTTGTTCTAACTGCTAAAAGTACATTTTAGGTTTTGCAATTAATTGAACTTTGGCTTTGCACTGACAAATTGCACAAATTAGTTGAAACACACACACACACACACACACACACATACTTAGAGCAAATTGTTAGTTGCTAAAACTGCAACAAATTGCATGCAAATGTATTTTAATTGCAATTTTTTGGAATGCAGCAGCAGCAGCGCCCGTCGCCGTTTTGCATGCCAATTGCCAACGAATTAAAATGGCCAAAAGGCTTTAAATGAAAATCGCATTTAATGACAGCGAACGCACACACACACGCATTGAGAGCATAAAAGCGTGGCCGTGGCATGCAATTTATTGCTCGCTGGGAAAGTGGGCAGCATCAGTTTCTAATGCAGTAACAACAAAAGCTTCAATACGCCAACAATGGCGGCTGCCTGCCTCATGCCCATGGTCAACGACTTTAGCCGCTTTTGTTTGCGTTTCAAATGAGCCAAAGTGCGTAAATTTTCAACGCGTCGCAAAACTAACGAGCGACATTGTTTGATGATGACAATGATTAGATGCGATAATGCAAATGAACACAACTGAAATGGCAACCAAGCCAGCACACACACACACACACACACACACACACACACACACACACAGTTGTAGTGCAAGGGACAAACAGAGGTTGCTGTTGCTGCCTGTTTTTGTGTTGCGGCGGCAAAGGAATAGCCAAAAAATTTGCATGCCAATGATACATGAGCACAGCAGCAGCAGCAGCAACTACAACAACAAGAAAGGACTGTGGGCTGGCCACATTTTTCAAATAGCATCGGCACAGTGGTCAACACATTGTTACGGCCAGTAAATTTACATTTCGCTTGAATGTTTTCATTATATTGTTGCCCCACTGTGCAGTGCCTGCATCTATTGCTAAAGCCATATGCCTGTTTATAATGCATGCGTCTAGCTGCAGCATGGGCGTGTCAAATGTGGGCGTTGACAGCGACAGCAACAGCAACAACAACAGCAATGTTGATGACGTGTGGTTGTCATTAGAGCTGCTGGAGCGTCCGACTGTTGATGACGTTCTTGTGGTGCGCTCACTACCCACCCAGCCACACTCAGTTTGTTGCCCCAGCCGCTGAACTTGCTGGGGTGTCGATGTCAGTGTCGTCATCATCATCATCATCATCATCATGATGATCATCGTTGGACTGAACTGCTGCACTCTGGTTTCGGCAAAATGGCTACCGCACCAACCAAAAATGCATACAACATGAACAAAGGCTAAAACAGCAAAGGCTGCGGTGTGCGTAGCCGTTTGTCCTGCCTGCCTGCGTGTGTGTGTGTGTGTGTGTACGCCCAACTATAACACTTTGATTTCATATGTATATAAGGGGTGATGTCGGCGCCAGGCCTTAATTGAAGACTGCTACATTGAAATTATGCACAGACTGTTGCACACAGTAAACAAAAATTCTTTTTTATTGCGGCGCAGTCAAGGGGTTGGCAGTTTACAGGGTATGCGTATATGTAATTACACTCTGACATTAGCATATATATTAGCTGCGGGCTATATGGAAATTGCAAGTTTCTTTTCTGCCAGCAATTTGTTGTTTCGTTTGGCCTCTGGGGGGACTTGAAATTCAAGTGCAGGCAGCAATTGGGTAGGCAGTATTTGAAAATATATTTCAAATTAGAAAAGCTGTTATTTTCGAATTGAATATTGCAGACAAACGTTTAGAAATTCAATTGATTTTATAAAAATATTTGCTTCTCAGAACTCTAAACATTTCGCATATCATAATAGAATTTACAAAGTATTCTTTATGTCACACAACTTTAATGTGTCTAGGCATGAATTTCACAAATTCCTAGTTCTCTCTCCCTCTCTCTTTCGCTCATGTAATGACATTTTGATGAGAATTTTATCACGCCTGCCTCAAAAAAATAAAAACACCAACACACACAAAATTTGCTGCATGCAATTGCAACATGCTGCTGACAAAGTTGCACAGACAACATTCCAATTCCAATTCCATTCCTTTGGCTATGGGAGCTGATCTGCTCAATTATTTTGTCAATTAGACTGAGCTTGTAGCTTGGGCAGTGGCTGATCGAATGTGAGCGCAGCCAAAGGGTTTAGTCGCCCCTTTTTAATGAGTGATTTGCCAAGCTATTTAATGTACTTATGGCAAAGGTATGTGCAACTGAAAAGTGAATTATTAGGCAAGCACTTTTCTAATTACAATTTTCTGTGAGTGCGACGAGCGAGCGAATGCTATGTGGGCGGCAGTGGGAGTGGCAAGTGGGGAAGCGTAAAACAAACAGGCTGACAGCCAGTCAGGATAACATTAGCCGACTACAGATTTCCCTTAGGCTAATATGCCATGTATTGCTGTTGATGTTGCTGCTGCTGCTGCTGTTACTGTTGCTGCTGCTGCTGTTATGTTTGCAACTTTAAATTGCTTTGCCAGTGAGTTTTTCGTTTTTCGTTTTTCTAGCAGTTTTAGCCTGCCACAGGAGACACAGAGCAGCAGTCGACGTTGGGCGGCGACTGACAATGCAGATTGCTGGCAGTTTCTAAGCGAGTTGCATGCTCTGTCCCCAATGCTCGACGGTTCGGTTCCTGTGGGGTCTGGCGTCAGTGCTGTGATTGCGCATAGCTACGAAAATTTCACAGAGCCCCCCCCCTCCCACACCCCAGCAAAATGCCTGAGTGCGTAATGCGTTTTCAGTGCCTTCCCCCCCGGTGGAGTTGTTTGTTTGTAGACGCAGAGCGACGGCAGGGCCAGACACAACTGACGGACGGACGGACGGACAGACGGATAGACTGACGATATGGTGATAAAGTGCAGACATTTGACAAATTAACTGCTTTGCGCCGGAAATGTTTGCAAATGCTGGTAGCTCGGCAATTTGAGGCTGCTCCACTCCACCTCCACCCCTCCTCAGTGCGTTGTCAGCGTTGCGCCACTGATTGATTTATGTGCAGAGCTGCTGACCAATGTCACATAGGTGTTAAATGTGTTAGATAAGCATGTGACTTTAACTTAAGCTTAAGAACAAAAGAAGGCGAAAATAAAAACGCAGCTTACATGATTCTGGCTCAAAGCAAGCGAGAGCACGTCTTCACTTACCTACAACGAAAGAAGAAACAGAAAAGAGAAGCAAATTTAGCAAAATTATTTCAAATTATATAAATAAAGTATATATGAAGTATATATACGCCAGTTGCAAGTATAAACAGTAACCACATTGTATGTGCAGTCGATTGCCCGAGAGTCGCATAATGAAATTCAAGTCGCGCAAATTGTAATTATAGCCGAGCGAGCGCAGCAGGCAGCTCAACATGTATTTAGTCGTTAAATGCACGCCACGAAAAGCTGTGCGAGTGTGTGTGTGTTTTAAGGACGCACATAAAACTATTGAAATTGCTTTGTAACCGAAAGCAGTCGCCATATAAAAGCTGTAATTTCTAGTCTAATGCCAAGCCACAAAAGCAGTTACCAAAATGTTGTGGACGGTCAGACGTCAGTGACCTTGGGGCACACACACACACACACACACATGAGCGTATGAGCGAGCTAGCTCAGGTTTGACATGTGCCGCAAAGCATGATGAAGCTCAGGACACACCTGTGCAGGCAGCAACTCGCATAAGGCTTGGCGCCCCAGGCAATTGTTGTGTGTGTGTGTTTGTGTGTGACCTAAGCAAGATCCTGTCGGCTACTGTCGCGGCACGAACCTACATAAAAATCAACAGTTTATGGCCCAACGCATGTCCTTGAGTGGCAGCTGCAAACTCCCGCTAAAGTACATGGCAAACTTTATGTCTCTATCTCTGTCCCATGTCCTGCGTCCTGCGTCCTGTAGCTGTCTCTGTATACAGGTTGTGCTGTAAATGTATTGCCGGCTATTTGCATTTTGTATTTATTTCTTTATCCCTTTGGCAGTCGAATTGGCGGCGGCACTTGAGTTTGGCCTCGCCATTAGTGGCACGTCCTTATCCCCAGTTGTCGTTTGTCCTGTTTGCCTGTTTGACTGCTTGTCTGTTTGTCTGCTTGTCTATGCGTCCCTTGTATCTCCCTCAGCTTCACTATGGCGCACTCATATTTTATTAAGTAGCAAAGTTGACAAGGGATTTGAGGGCCCCAAGTAGCAAGTGGTGCTGTCATTTTGTAAAGTAAATATTGGTAATTTTTATTGAGGACTTTGCCTGATTCCTTTTTTTTGCTGCTGCTGCTGCTGCTGCTGCCCGCTGTGGGCGGGCCCGAGAGCTAAGCCGCCACAAACTTTGCCAAAATTAAGAACATTTAAGTGGGCAACACAAGCTGAGGCTGGAACCCAAATCAAAGGCAGCATTAAGTGAAAGTGATTGCAACACGAAAATTAGAAACACATTTTACACACACACACACACATGCATGAGCAAAAGCAAAAGTTTTGCTTCTGGGGTAGAAATTGTATTTTTTTTGGTTTTGTGTTGAACGAGCAGCAAAAATGCAGCAGACCGTAAGAGACAACATAAGCGATAACAACATTTGAGAGGATGCTGCTTTGCTTGTTTGTTATGTGTGTGTGTGTGTGTGCGAAGCGGTTGCCAACAGGATTTGGGAGCAGCCTGCAGTAACCATGGCAAAGGTCGTGGACAGGTGTCGGTGCATGGCGCATACGCAAATTGCCAATAGCTAAGTGAGTTTTCAGTGCAAGAGTGTGTGTGTAAAAGTTGCTGCATACTTTGGGGTGTAACCCTTAAGCGCACAGATTGAACTGAATTGAGGTGTGAATTTTGACTTGCGTCTGCAGTAAAGCTTTTATAAATATATATATATATATATATATAGTATATGTAGCATAGCATTCGCTGATTCTACACTTATCATGCTTGCCATTAAGCTTGCATTCATAAAATGTTTAAGAGCACACATCATTTAACTTGCCTGTTGCTCCTGCTGCTCTGTCTAAACAGCTTCCCTTTCAACTTCAATCAGCACACAATTCAACGTTAATAGCTTTTCAGCCAGAGCCAGAGCCAAAGCTCTTGCTCTGCTTGGCTACACGCGTTACCTATTTACTTTTCGCACAAATTGTTATAAAATATTTAAAAATCATGCCTACGGCCGTAAAATGTGTGCAGCCGTACGCAACAAAGCTGCTGAAAACGAGTGAATTTTATATTTATTTTCCTCTTTTTGCAAGCAAACAATATGTAAGCATTTTTCAAGCACGCAAATGCTCAACGGCTACCGCTGCCTGCTCAAATATGCACAACGTTTCATTTAAGTGTATGTGCCTCTCTCTGTGTGTGTGTGTGTGTGTGTGTGCGTCGTAATGTTATGCCTTTTGAGAATTGAGAAACATAACTATGCTTGCCGAAAATATGTAAAGTCGCTTGGCCAACATGAATATTTAACGTGCAATGTAACAAATTACAATTGTTGTTGCTTTGCTTTAATGTTTATCCTCTTTTGTTGCTTAAAATGCAATATTAAGAGACGATATTTGCAAAAGTGTAGCTCTAGTTGAATATTTTATAAGCAAGCAAGAATGGATTTTAAATTCAAAATGTATGTTGGAATAATCTTTTGACATTCTCTTAGGCCGAAACAATTTGTTTAGTAACATTTACTTATTTAGATGCGGAGTAAGCGATTCGCTTCCCATTCGCTGCTTCTGTCTCAATCGAATTATATTTAAAACATATGCTACAATTTGTGGCGTTTATTTGCGCTTTTGCTGCAAGCATCAATCAATCGAAGATCTTGGAGCTTATTATGCATAACTTATTCATGATATGTGCCTCGTGTACTCCCATTTACATTTTCATTGTTGTCATGTCTCGCATTATTTTGACGCATTGAAGCAAAGCTGTTTGACATCGCGGCTGAGGCAGATTGGGGCACGTCGCAATCGTTTTCAAGGCGATTAATAAGCGCACAAAATTGGCATTAAATTGTAATAAATGGCCTGGGCTTGGGCTTACAAACCTCAAGCCTTAAATTAATGCTCGTCAAAATGCCAATGCTTGCAGATGATGTTGAAGTTGAGCCAAAAGTAACGGAAAGCACAGCAAAGCAGCAGCAGCCACTTTTCTATTTCCATGGAGTTCTTTTCATTTTTCTTCCTCTTTTTTTTTGTATTTTTGCTGTGCTTGATAAGTGAAAAATTTGCTTCCGGCAGTGCCGGGCTATATAGAAGTTTTGGGCGGGAGCGCAGCAACCTGAGCGATGTCTGCATTTGAAATGAATTTAATTTTCTACTTTTTGGCGGCTGCCAGACAAACAGAAACAAGCCGCAAAAGCCACCAAACGACGCCTGCGGCTGACAAGAGCGCACAGAGCACAGCCGGCTGTTATTTCCCTTCTATTTGCAATATATATATATATATATTTCTTTTTTTTTTGTGAGCTGGCACTTGGCAAATAGTTGAAACTTTTTGATAATTACATTTGGCTGTTGCTTTGGCAGCTTAGCAAAATAAGCCCCAAATACTTTAAATTGTCAATGCACAACAATTCCTTGACGTGCTATGAAAATATATAAGTACTATATATACTGAAGCAGCGCGAGCAGTGCGCTGGGTATGCAAATGGGTATGGCTCGGATCCTTTGGCCTTTTGATGTGCTGCTGGCTGGCGCTCTTTTCATGCCTTCTTAAGCAGACGCCGCAAAGTAGGCAGCAATTATGTACGTGGCTGGGTGCACAATCAATCGAGCGGCCATTTTGTAATATCCGGCTTAAAATGTAATATACGAAATGAGCAAAGAAAGCAAAAGCTATGCCCAACATGTGTATGCATGCATAGTTTAATTGCTTTTTGATCAGACACACACACATGCACATGCACATACATATGCGAAGGCTTTCAATTGTCCTGTCGTACTCCTCGTAGCCAGATAGGCTCAGCAACATGCGCAGCAGACAAGAGTTATTTAAGACAAGGCTCGCTTTTTATTGAATAGAATTTTAATAGTGCTGTCAGTGACAGTCAAGGCAGCCAGCCAGCCAGGCAGCCAGGCAGCCAAGAGTGATAGCTAAAGCCAAGATAAGCTGCTCAACCAAATCGCTAAGAAACAAAGCGAGAGCGAACAATTAAACTTTTAAGCAGGCAACGAACTCAAGATATACACAAATCCAACCCACACACACACACAGCAGCAGTCGACAAATGATGAAAGCGCATGTAAATGAATAAATGAGAAATTTAACTGTGTGTGTGGGTGGCACAACAGTAGCTGACACATGCCACAAAACGCATACAATAGTGACAACAAAAGGAAAACATTATGTGCTAAACGCTAGAGCGAGTGAGATAGAGATAGAGATAGAGAGAGAGAGAGAGAGAGAGAGTGCGTTGCCATTGTTGGCAGTTGCCACAGTTCACATGGCTCATTTTCTACGGTCAAAAGGAAGCAGGAATACACCGGATATAAGCAGTACTTTTTTATATGCTGTCTTCAGGGAAACTGCGTTTGTCGCACACACACACACACACACAAGGCTATATAAATCTTGCTATATAACTGCATGAATGAAATATGGCAAATGTCATTTAACATGACAACTTGATGATAATAATAACAATAACAACAATGCTATGACTCGAACCAAAAATCTTTGGCACAAAAGCAAAAGCTCCTTTTGTTAGACCCACACATACACACACACACACACTCTCATATAAGCTAGTTGATAGCAAAAGGTATATCGACAGCAGTTATGCAAAAGAAAAGCAAATTTAAAACATTTTTTTCTACTCAAGAGAATCTCTTTGTAAATCATCAATTTTTATAACTTTTTAATTCATAGACATTTAGCTTCTGTTTATTCTAACGACGTATCATATTTACTCTATTGACATATGAATTTACAAACTTCTTATTTTACATTTATGAAAACTGTTTGAATAATCAAACTGTTCAATGTTTAATTTGAATGCAATTATGGTAGAAATAATCTTAGGAAAAACACACTGATTTAAAAATTTATATTCTCGTTTCAGAGATTAATATATAAAAGAATATTGCAGAGATCTTTTAAGTTGTTGCCTGGTGTTGTGGGCTCCAGCGATTAGCACAAGTTTTGTAGTAGCAAAGCTATCCCCATTGAGTTGCCTCAGCTTGCAGTTGGAGTTGAATTTAAATGCTGCACAGCACGCAAATATCAATGTCAGTTACAGCTTTGCAGCATGGAGTGCAAAACAGACTGTGAGTGGGTAGACTGTTTTGTTTAATACAGTGCACATTCTAATCTGAACTTTTATTGAAACTTGTTCATATTGCAATATGGAGTCAATAGAATTCAATTGCTAACGTAGTGGTTGCTTATATAGAATAGTTACTGTAGTCTTTTCTATATCTTTTTATTGTTGCATATTTAAGCCGGGCATACGCTCAAGCGTTAAAAATATTGACAGACTCGAATGGAAATTGGGCAACGACTTTTATGAATATTTATCAAAAGCGCGAAGCGAAATGCGAAATGCGAAATGCAAATAAGCAGCGACTACAAAATAAAATATAGTTCAATATATAGCGTAGAGTTAAAGCTGCAGCAACAGCAACAGTCGTGTGCACCACACTCACACATGTACAATTTAACTTGCGCTGCAAAACCGCAATGAAATTTCCGGAAGTTGTGCATAAAATGGGCTATGCATACGGAAATCATCAACTCAATGGCTGAACAATCATGCAAGCGGCAGCATGTATGGGGGGTATGGGGCAGTGCCGTGTAGCAGGATGTAGCCACAGCATTGCCATAGTTTGGGGGTAGCTGCTGCTTTTGTAGCTGCTGACCAGCAACAACGACGGCAACAATGGGGCAGGACGCCAAATGAAATGCCAGAAACAATGCAAACGGCTGCCAACTTCCGGTGAGTGCACAGCCAACTGAGAATGCACAGACCAATGATGATGTTGCTGCTCCTGCTGCTGCTGCTGCTGATCATCATAATAGAGATTATAACCTTCGGTTTGTATGGCTGTGTCTGTGGTCTATATAGTGGGTATGAATGCTCAGTTAGCCAGAAAGCAGCAACAGTCAAGTTGTTTGCCTGGTCAGGGTCGTTGCGCTTAGCCTATTGCCAATTGGGCGAGTCTCGCATTTATTTATTGTTGAACACAACTGACAACGCGTGGGTGAACTCAGAGCTTCATTTCATTTGAATGGCCAAAACTATGTGAGTGCGCGCCATTTGGCACGACGGGAGTGAGTGCCACAACTGCTGCTGCTGCTGCTGCTGCTAAGCTTGGCTAATAATAATGCTTATAAATATGTGCTTAGTTGAGTTGAGGGTCAATCCCCATGTTGGACATGGCCACATGGCCGGCACACACAATGATAGGAGCTTTCAGTTTTAAGCGCTTTAGCGCTCGAGTTCGCAGTGTGCTCTGTGTAATGCGCTTTTGGCAGAAGAGCTGCGACGAGCAGCAGCCAACAGCAGAGGAAGTTGCTAAACAATACCGGTAGATTCTGCAATTGGATATACACCACAGCAGCAGCGACGTTGCCAAGGATTAGGCTTGCATACACATAGCCAACAACTGACAGGACACAGAAACAAAGAAAAAAGAGAGTGAAAGAGGGAGATTGTCTAACTGGGGAAAACCGCACATAAATGTTTAATAACTCAAGCAGAAAATTAATTTTTATGCACAACATTCGCAACGCCACCACCACCAACACATACGCAGAGCATATTTTACATAATTTTCGTGAAAGTTCAAGTTGATAAACAATTTCATTTGAAGCAGACGCTTAACAAAAACAAGAACGCCCAGCAAGTGTAATAAATGGAATTTCGCTTTTAAGTTGCTCGCTGGGGGGAAGTTAGCTTGGCTTTCTTGGCTGTTGTTGTTCGCGCCTCATCTTTGAAAACTTTTGCTGCCACACACACACACACACACGTATGTGTGCGTATACATGTGTAGACTGTGTTCTGGTATGCAAAAAGCAGGTGCAAGGGGCTTGTGGAAAAACCTTTAAGCGCTGCAAAGTATGCTATGATTTTTACTTAAACACAAGGCACATTAGCCTTATATCTATATATGTTGTGTAATCTTTTGCGCTATAGTTCAGCTCAAAGCGTATGCTGGCTGGCTGCTGTTTTCTCTCACATTTTAAGCCTGCAATGCTTTTTGTTTAAATTTGTAAAAGCTGCTTACGAGTTACGAAAACGAAAAGCGTTGCAGGTGCGCCTAAGGCTGCAACTTTGAAGCATATGGGCCCGAGACGACTACAGACTGCAACAAGTTAACGGTATAAACTTTTGCACACAGACACAAAATGCACAACATGCAACATTTTGCCGTTGGTGAGTCAACAGAGAAAGTCGCACACAGAGAAAGAAGAAAAATGGAGTGAGAGCAAGAGCAAGAGCAGCAGTCTTATGTTTAACTAGAATTTGCCGCTGGGCAGCCACAGCCACACACACAAGCTCACACACACACACACACACACAAACTCACACATACACACACACTTGAAGAGTGCAACATGGCAAAGTTTTTACATAATTAGAAATATGAAACGTGCACTAAAACCAAGTCAGTGCACACACACACACACGCACATATACAGGGTGTGCTTAATAATAATTTGCTTTGCCGGGTTCATTTGCCCTGGCGTTAGGGCGAAGTCTTTGCTGGAGCAGCAGCATGTTTGAAGTGCAGTGTAAATGTCTTGACTCTTTGTGTTTGCTGAGTCGCCCTTAAGCGCTTTTTGTCCATACGCCAAGGCAAGGGCAATAAGCCAACTGTAGTGAAGCTAAACAGCAGCAACATTTTTGTGGCAAGTTGCTCCACACACACACAGCCTGCTAAAGGGCTGTGAATTTTAATTAATTAATAGTGTTGTCAATGCAAGTGCTGATCAATGCCAACTGTACCGAAACCGAAAACAACTCCCACCTACGTTCGGATCTGCTTTACATCCCACAAGTTGTTGTTGTTGTCCCCACACTCACACTCACACAGCACGAAATAAATTAGCTATAAAATTCAACGCATTTAAAAGCCTACCTAAGCGCTTAGGGGGGTTTTGCGCCTTGCGACCGCCCGCCCGCCCGCAGAAAAACTTTTGCTAATTGCGTAATAATCTCATTACATTTAAAAATACATTTACAACAGCATTTATACCTGGCCCAAGGCCAAATTCAAACAACAACCCATAGCCCGCCCCCCAACTCTTTGCGGCAGCCAATTGAAAAAGCAAAAGACGAGCACAGCAAAGCAGACAGCAGTCAGTCAAGCTGCAGAAGGAGAAGAAGCTACCGCGCTTCCGGTTGCGTTGATAAATGATGTGTACCCCGAAAAGTTGCTGCCAAGTTGAGTGAGGAAATAAATCTAAACATTAGCCGTAAAGCTGAAAGACAACAACAGGCACTAAAAACTGTCAAAATTGCGCCAGCTTATGAATATGAAATGGCACTGGAGTTGGGAGAGTTGGCGCAGGGCAAATTAAAGCATGACAAAAGTTTGCTTGCGATCTTGGTTTGTCCTTAAGCGTGCCACACACAACTCGCTACGATACTTTCTGGCTGGCAACATAATGAGTAAAATGTCACAACTTGACGCAAGTAAATATTTAAATGTCAGATTGCTCCAAACATGGCCAACCCCACAACCCCCAACAAAATATGTCTCATAATTTGGCTGCCGGTGCCGGCAAAAATTCATTCCAAACTGTTGACATGTCCGCCCCACGTTTCCGCTTTTTACTGTGTGTGTCCATCCAGGTTTCTGCGCTCAAAATATGCGGGCCCATAACTTGAAAGAATACTTGGAGCTTGGAGCTCGAATGCTTGCCTGCCTGGCTGGCTGTGAGGTAACGTTCTAGCAAGCTGGGGAAATGTTTCTCATTCATGTGAATGCAAAATATGCTCGACCGCCGTTTGACATTTACAAATGACAAACATTTGACAAACAAAAATGTCCTTTTGTCTGCGAATGTGAGCGTAGAGCATTGTCAAAGCATTTAATATGGGTGCCGTTATACAGAGCTGTATGTAACACACACACACACACACATACATATATTAATGGGGTGGAAGTGCTTTGTTGTATCGCATAGTTCATTGTGCAACGGAAGTCTGAACACAATAAGAAATTTTCAGCTCTTTAAAGACTCATAATTAAACAAAAGAAAGTTGAACTTATTTCATGCAAATGATAAGAAACGACTGAGAGAGAGAGAGAGGGAGACTGGGAACTCATTCCTCTAAGTATGACAACTCTTTCGTTAGCAGGCGGCTTCGGCTTATGACTTGCAGTAAACATTCATTTAGCACGAAAATTTGCTAACACACACACACACACACGCACTAAACAATACTCAATTGCCAGGTGCTAACAAGCCGGCAAGCGCACGTCATTACTTTTAATAAAGTCTAGGCTGTTGCTTTGTCCTGCGCCTGCTGAGGTGTGGTCAAGCACACGCGCCTACGCACGGCCCGTCAGGTCCTTGGACTAAATTGTCTGTTGGTTTTATCATTTTTACTTTTTTTTTGTTCGTTCGTTGTTGCTGCTGCTGCTTTTGTTTTCCTTTACGTTGTTGTTTACTTTATGGCTGTGTAAATATTTGGCTTTAATAGAATTAAATGATGTAAAAGCCTTGGCAACCACACACACCGTCGTCTGTGCGCCAGCGAGCGTAACAAGGCCTGGAAACACTTAAATTAATAAAGTAAATAATAAGCCCTACGTGAGTGAGAACGCTTGCTGTGCTGTCCTGTCCTGTCCAGCAGGTTAGCTACTGGGCATGGCGCGTTGAAAGTGAATTAAATGCCATTTAGTTGGCTTAAAAAATGCTTTTGGCTTTTTTCTTTATTGCCGCGCGCAACGTTTTGTTGATTAATTTATGGCGCTGCTGGACTAAGGCATTAAGCGTGTCCTAGTAGACAGCGGTAAATATTTTCAGTGTGTGTGTCTCTCTCAGCGTAATCACATTGCGGCAGTTAGCGCCTAATCCAGCTCAATATGGCTCAGCTGCCAGGGCTACAGCTACAAGGCCATAAGCAGCAGCGATAGTACTTCAACTAAGCGCCTTTGCGGCTTAGAGTGGCGCAGGCGAAAGCCCTTGATTGAATTGGAAAATGAAAATAATTATGCGGCCGCCGTAAAGTGGAGCGCGCCTAATGATGAGGCGAACTTTAAGTTGAGTTTGGCTGGCATTTAAATTTGCATTAATTTCAGGACAAATCAAGCCAACAAAAGGACATGCCTAGACTGTTGCTAAATTTAAAGGCCTACTTAAAAGTCCATTAAAAATTTGCATGTATCCCTTGGATACAAAAGAAAAGACTAAAGCATAACAAAGAGTTGAGAACGAAGCTCAGATATGCTGACAAAACAAAATACAAACAAAATATAATGAACATTTTTGCATTTGAAGTGTATCAATAGCTTCGACTTGAGTTGCCTGCGCTTTGCTAACAAAATTGACAAGAAGCTGTCATTAATTTGCATCAAATCAATTTCTACGACAGCTGCCGCTTGACAGCATCAATGTTGTTTTTCCCTACGCCTAGGCCAGACCAAGACCAAGACCAAGCTAAAAATTCAAATACGCTTTGGGCGCTTTAAAGAAAAAAAGGCACAAGGGCAGGCCAGGCATGTCGCTTGATGTGGAGAGACTTTGGCATATGTGACATGGCAACAACAATTTCTAAAATATTATTACAAGTAATAGGCAACATTTTGTGGCAACACACACACGCACACCCACACACGGAAACTGCAAAAGGGCTGTTTTCGGCCACGCAGGCAACTGACAGAGCGACAACATATAATGTTGCTGCTGCTGCTGCTGTTGATGATGATGATAACGTAGCGCTGCGCTGCTCGATATCAATAGGCATATCAATGCTGTCAATGCACACACACATATACGCACACACCCAGACACTCTTCTTATGCGGTTAGACGTGCTTAAAATACATTAAAAGTTATGCAGCAAGCAGAAATGCTGAGAAGTGTGGCTGGCTGTTTTCTATACAAACAAATTGCTGCGTACGCGACTTGAAAGCCAAAAATTGATTGATGTTACTTTATTTGTAGTCGGCTTTTAGGCTGTCGCATAAGTTTATGCCCGACATGTTCTCATGGCTGAAAAGTTGCGACTAATGCGATTTTGAGTGCTGCTTGTACATTAAAAAAAAATACAAGCTGCTTTTTTTTTTTTCATTTGCAAGTTTTGCGGCCTGACGCCTTGAGAAATTGAATCAAATTGAGTGTGGAGTAGACGCCGCCGCCGCCGACGACGACAACCCACTGCTGTTTAGGATAATTGTATGACTGTCAACAGTTTTATTAGAGCGTAAATAATGCATTGCATTGCTCTGAGCGGCGGCGAACAAAAAGTGATAAATGTCATAATTGTGAATGTGACAGAAATTAGCAAAGCACAGCTGCAAATTGTTGGCAGCGGGCATTTATCTCGACCTTATTTCTTAAGCATTTCGCATGTGCTTAAAGCCCATTGGCTGCATCTGTGCTTGGCTGTCCAATTAAAGCGATTCGAATTGTCTAACCTTAGCCCCGCCAATTGCGAATCTGCTGCCAAAAAATGCAAATTCAATTAAACAAACAAATGCTAAATGCTCTAACAACTGTTTGGAAGCAGCGCGCACACAGCTTTGCTGCTTAGAAAATAGTTTGCCACATACACACACAAATCCATTTGTGCTCCAATTTCACGCTCTCAACACTTTCAGCTGTTTGTCAATTTAATTTCATTAATTAACAATACACATTTCTCTACGTTTAATTAGCAGCGTGAGCGCGCGCCACTAATTGCATTGCGCATTCAATTAACATAAAATTTATTTAATATTATTTTGCAACAAGTTTCAGCTACAAGCATCAGTTTCAAGCTTTAACTAACTGGCGTATCGAAAAACACGCTCAGCAAAGTCGTAAGCGCTGTGGAAAATTCTGAGAAACAAATTTCTATAGAAACCAAAGTATTAAAATGAACTCTTAACTTAAAAACAATATCCTAAGCCTTTAGTCTTTCAAGTGTGCGCATTGACAAGTAAAAAGTTGTGTTGAATATTTAGTTGGAATGCTTAAAGGCTTTGAATATGAGTTTATATATAGAAATTCGTCAATTCTATTGCTAGAATTCTCAATTTTGTTCACCCTATACAAATTGACCCGCCCTAATGTGCGCAAGTATTTGTGTTTAGGCCATATCTAAGCTGCAATCAGGCAAAGCGAGGTGCCGCCCATTATGGCTCATAAAAGCGACTTGAAAAATAAAAGCATAAAACATGTGGTATGTATATTTTTTGCAGCTACTGTTGCTGTTCGAGTTGAGTACTGGAAAATGCAGGAAATGTGCTTTTCTGCATTTTATGTGCAGAAATAAATTTTAACGCGTTTAGAATATCAATTTGGTTGATGCGATTTTGCCATAAAAGCTACACGAAACATACACATGTGTGTGTGTGTGTGTGTGTGTGTTTCAATTTTTAATGCAAGTTTACAACGTTTGTTATAGTATTTAAAATTTCATTTCGTTGTTTGTTTATGCTATTTTGTGTGTAGTTTGTGACATGTTTGCGCCTGCGGTTTGTGCGCGATTTTTTACGCGTTTTTGTCATTTGTTCTTTTTGTTTTTGCCGTACGCCGTACGTGCGGACATGCTGCGGTTTTTGTTTGCGAAATTAAATTATGCGGTTTTTGAACACGCTTGACACACACACACACATATGCACAAGCTCACGCTTACATGCGTGCAGAGCTAATGCATATTGAATTGCTGTTGGTTTTTGGGCAACATTTAATTACCAATAGCAAACAAGAGTTACTGCTAAAATTGCTGGTTTCCGTTGTATTGTTGTTGATTAATTAAAATGCAAACAAACAGTGAAGCGCTGATAACACGGCTAACACCAAAGCACTAGCGCCAGTGCTGAAGCGCTCTTCATTTGGCTCGCTCACGCCACTCGCTTATTGCATAAAAGGCGTTGGCGCAAAAGTTTTTGCATGGCACTTAAAAAATTTACAAAGTGCTTTGAGCAGACTGCCCCTTGGCAGTCCTGTTGGTGGCAATGAAGTGCAAATTGCAGCGCAAAGTGTTGCCGGCAACGCGTTCCAACTAACACCCGCTCACAGCAGCAGCTCACAGCCCACAGCAGCAGCTTCCGTTAGTCGACTTCTGCTTATTTGTCACACGAGTAGAAGCAAAAAAAAAAAAAACACAGAGAAAAAAGAATCTGCAAGTCACTTGCAGTTGGTGTAGCCTAACTAGAAGCCAAGCATTCACTATCGCTCCCACTCGCTCTATTGTTTTTTGCGTGTTTGGCAAAACTTTTTCGCATGCACGCCTCGCCACTTGGCAAAAGTTGCGGCAACGCCTTTCGCTGTACTTTTAATTGTTTCGAGTTTTTGCTTTAACGTTTTGCGCGCTTTTCCTGTTGTTGCCATTAGCGCCTTGAAGTATGCTTTGCTGTTTTTTTTTTTGTACATACATTTGTTATAAATATTGCAATTAGTGCAGTCGTTTAATAAATAAATTGCAATAGGTTATAAAGCAAATATTTGCGAATGTAAAAACAGTTGGTAAATATTTTTATCTGGTCAACGCCTTGGGGCTATAATTATAAAATAAAGCAAACTACATACACACACACACACACACACACATATGTAATATTTGTTATATCGTAGTATGGCATATGTTTGTGTTTTGTTTGCATTTTTTGTGCTCGCTTACTGTTGATATAAGGCAGCAAAGCAATTAATTGTGATATGCTGTCGGCATCATATAAATCTATAAATTTTTATATGCAAATATTCAATATTGTCTGGCCCGTTGCCTGGCTGCTGTGCTTTATCAGTGCCACACATGCCACAGGCAACACAGACTTTAAAATTACATGGCACACGAGATTAAATGAAACAAATGAAAACCGTGCCAAGCATTTCGTAAGCGGAAATGCGTTTAAAAATAAAAGTTTAAGCTGTAATATTTCGTCACCTTTGGCACAGACAACGCATAAGACACAAGCTGAGGCTAAAAGGCAAAAAGCTGTGCATAATTTAACGCATGCAGTTGGCAGACAGACACGTAATGTAAGCTAGGGCAACGAAAAAAAACATATAAGCAAGAAAAACTGCGCTATTACCATGACATGACACACACACATATAGAGAGAAGGATATAAGCAGAGACGTGTGGGTGTGAGCTGCGGAAGTCACTTTAACGATGCGCGAATAAGTAATAACAAGAGCAAAAGGCAAGAAGAAACAGGAAGAGCGCACGAGCAGCCAACAAAATGGCGCACATTTGTTAAACGCACACACATGTGTGTCTGTGTGTGTGTTTGTGTGTGTGCTTGGGTTGTTAATGCGCGCAATGAGACAAGCTAGACACAGTTGCTTCACCCACTGTAGAGGGCCACAGGTCACGGTTCAAGGGGCTTGTCTCTCTCTCTACCTGGCAACGCCCCACAGGCAACAACTGGCAACTGAGATTGCTAACCCAAAAGGAACAATAGCGGCCTCTCTAACTGTACTACGTATCTATGTGTGTATGCCTTGTCTGTGTGTGTGTGTGTGTAGCAGTAAACTGCTGTAAGCCGCTTGCAGCTAACCACCTGCTTAGTTTGCTCTTGTACTGTAGCCGTTGTGAATTGGTATCTTTTGAGATATGTACATATATCCACCATATCTGCGCTATTGTCTACAATCAATGCAAACAACAGTGAAAGCCATAATTCGTATACACTGGAAACACCAAAAGGCCTAAGCGCATGTCTAATGCTTTAAAGGCTTAAATCAAAATCAAGCATTAAAATTTTCAACTTAAGCGAATGCGCCCGAGCTGCTGCTGATAGCTAAGCAAAGCGCCACTGAGCGACCAGACAAACAATCAAAAAGGTAAAACGCTGTAAAAAATGCAATTTGATTGGTGTCCACTGTATCTTGTTTGTTCAGGCATTTTTTGGTCTTTAGGCAAATGTTTGTTGCTTGTTGCTGCGCTCAAGTGAAATTATGAGTTGTGTGCACGGGAGCCAACAATGCTGACGATGAGAGTTGACTTTAGGCTGGGACTGGCAATTGCCAGCGGTAAACGTGCAAGAAATGAGAAAATATGACAGGCGGACGTATGAGCGCCAAAGCGCAAAAGAAACTGTTACAAAAGCACAGAGAGAGAGAGAGAGAGAGAGAGAGCGGCAGATAAATTGCACACATGGCCAAAGGAATTGCATGAGCAGCAGCAACTGCAGATGAAGAGAAATGTGCAGCTTATGAAATGAAACGAATGAAATACTTGCAACAACAGCAGCAGCAGAAAAAATAAAACACCAGTGGCTCTGCCTGCCGCGCCTGCAACAAATGTTTGTGTGTGTGTGTGAGCCTTGAAAGCAAACCACTGATGTGTGTGCCATATCATTGGCGCAGCTACGCTCTTGTCTTTCAGTCTTGTCAGTCTCGTCGTCTCCCCTAACTGTCTGCCTATGCCTGGGAGTTATGATGAAGCGGAAATTGCTGTTTTTCTTTTTATTTCAACATGCTTTTCTTCATTTGCTTTTGCAGCAGCAGCAGACAGTTATTGAAAGCAACGCAACGGAAATGAAATCAAAATGCAAAATGGCGCATTTTGTATCAAACACAACATGTGCGCCAAGCAGAGCTCGAGACACACACACATACATATGCTGGCTAAGCATTCATTGTTAATATTAGTTGTGCAACAATAGCTAACAGTACGTTCTTGTATATTTTCTGTTGATTGGCAACCTTTTTGTATTACATCATGCAATTATGTTGCTATTCCCAAAAAAAAGAAAGAAAAAAATCTAAGCAGCTTTCCTTTCACCCACTGGACAATCGCAATGAAATGTTGTTCACAAAGGCACCACCGCCTGCCAAGTTAAAGTTGCGACTGAGTTTTTAAAAATATGTTTTGCGGTTTTCTGAAGTTGGCAGCAGCTAAAACGTTTGTGGCTCTTTAGGCTCTAGCTCTGCTCTATGCATTTCTTTTTTCTGTTCCTGTGGCTGCCGTGCGGGCCCATCTAAAGTCTAGACATTGTCATTTCCGTTCACAACGTGACTGCTGTCCGCAAAATATAAAAACAAAAACATGTCGCCGCAACCAGCCAGGGCTCATTATCATTGTCATCAACCAGTTGTTGGCCATTTTGCGCCTTGCCCGCCATTTGCATATTGACTACCACACAATCGTGGCGGCGGCGGCGGCGGCGGCAAAGCTACAAAGTAATTTAGCAATTTTTGAGCAGAAACTAGCTAAAAGCAGACGGGCGAAAACAAATTTAAGCCAAGCCCATAAAAATGTGCTACGATTTTCGAACTTATGCAAGTCCCAGAGTTGAAGCGACTCTCACAGGCTTTGCCACAAATATTTTCATATATTGCTTGCTATGCAAACGAATCTATGCTTGGTAATATTGCCAATTGTGCATTGTTTACAAATTTGCAACGGCTGTCAAAGCCCAAGTCCTGCCAAACGCGTGTGTCGTGTAACGAGAATTTGTAGTGAAAACAAATTCAATTGCAAATTGAATTTTTATTGAACATTCGTCTGACAGCAGCAAGCAAAACGCAAGTATTTTCTCGTTGTTTCTTTCTTTTTTCGAGTGTGCGTTGCGTTGACATTTTGTGCTCGACTCATGCCTACGCATAGTTTACAATTTGTTCTTTTGTTTGTTTTTTTTTTTTATCGCAAACGGAAATGTATAGCGCTTATCGCAACAACAGCAACAGCGGTCTGACCGACTTTTGCGACAGTTTAATGTATTGTTTTTAATGTTGATAAATTTATGTGTACAATAGTTCGGGGCAACTTAGCTGTGTGGCATGCAAACTGCGTCTGGGATGGAAACTTACCTGCAAGTAGAAAAAAGGAAATGAGTAAATTATTAAATATTTAGTTAAATTTAGAGCAAGAGAGCTTGTGGCTAAGGCTAAGCTTGTAATTGCATTTGGCTAAAGACGACAGCGCAGCGAGATGAAAAATAATTAAAAGCAATGACAACTTTGTTTTACTTTTAGCACTGCGCTCTCCAAACGCAAATCCCCAAACACGTCGCTCACATTTCAATTTACGCATGAAAATGTCATTTCCAACAGGCAACGAATGAGGCACAAGCCAGAGACAGCAGCAGCGGCAGGCTGCTGAAATTTGCATGCAGGAATGTTATGAAGCAACACACACACACACACACACACACACAACAGAAAAAAGAAATATATATTAAAGGAGCTGGCATGACTATGACTTAGCGGCATGCTGACGCTTGGGCTTGTCTATTTGTCTCTTGCCGCAGTTACGCACGCCAAAAGTGTAATAAAATTAAAAATTCCGAGCTGCCGTGACAAATTTTTTCGTTTGCTCTCACTCTCACTCTCACTCTAAGGCGCATTCTATTTTTTTGTAAAGTAGAAGCATCGTCTTGGACTTGAGAGGCAGCAGCTCGCAGCTCGTGTTGTATATGGCGAATGAGTGAGGCATTGCTGACAGCTCACGACAGCGACAGCGACGACGACGTTGAGTGCCAATTTTGTGCTGGAGCAACTCATAGTTGTGGGCTTGTTGTTC
Source organism: Drosophila busckii (assembly GCF_011750605.1). Classification (NCBI taxonomy): domain Eukaryota; kingdom Metazoa; phylum Arthropoda; class Insecta; order Diptera; family Drosophilidae; genus Drosophila; species Drosophila busckii. The sequence goes on from NC_046607.1 coordinate 11,455,164, forward strand.
AGCGGGGGCGGACGGACAGTCGAGCAAGCGGCAATGCTAGTGTATTAAGCCATAAAATTAGTGCGGCCGCGTGCGGAGCTGAGCAGCGAAACGTGTGTGTGTGAGGTTGATTCCTTGTCTATGTGTACGTGAGCGGCATTAGCTGAACGAGGCAGAGCTCAGAGCTCAAGTTGGAAATTTGTTTATTTGTGATGTATCGCATAATTAGAGGGCCAAAGAGGCCAAGCAGCATCCAGCAGCAGCAGCCGCCGACGCCGCTGGCAATATATATATATACTATACTTATAATTTGAGTGCGCATCAAAAGATTAGGCAAGTTGGGCTGGCGAGTTGAATGAGAAACTAATGATATGCTTGTCTTGTTATGAATTGAGTGTGGGTAATTAGAAATTCCTCTAGCCTTAAGTGCAAAATTTGTATCTAGCAATTGTACAGTGAAGCAAAACACAGAGCGCAGTTTGTTGAAAATCAAGCAAATTAGTATGCAAAGGGCAAAGGCAGCAGCAGCAGCTGACAGATGCTGTTAAAAAGTTATGAAACTTATGCTGATTGACTGACTGACAAACTGACATACTGACTGTTTGTCTGTCTGTCTGGCTGTGGCAAACAAATAAATGAGTTTGTTATCATAATCACAAAATTATTAGCAGTGCTTATGAATAAATTGTGTCTGGTTTGGATTTCGGGCACATCTGTGACCAGGCGACGTACACAAATGTTAATCAGGTCATCAAACTGATTTTTGATTATGCGGGTGGGCGGGCGTCTCCACGCTTCATCTTTATGAGGAGGTTATGCAATTGCTTTGACGTAGCCAGCGCATTGATGTTGTTGCTCTTGATGCTGCAGCCCACACAACATTTGTCAATTTAAATGAGCCATAAGCACATTTCGCCAATTTTTATGATTAATTAAGTGTCTACATTAATTGCAGTCGAACATGAAGCAAGCAACGCACACACAAACTAGACTTGCCCCGCTCTGTTATGGCCAATGCGATCCCCAGCAATTTGCTGCCACGCCGCAGTGCGCAGTGAGCAGAACAAATTGCAAAGCAATCGCCACAAACTCAAAAGGCCTAACTATAGTACACACACACACACACACACACACATAGCTGCTGTAAATTCGCTGTGCACTCAAAGCAGAACCAAATATTCAGTGGACTGTTGAAATCGTTAGACAGACAGATATCAGTTGGCAGTAGTTGCAGCTAAAGTCAGAGCCAGATTCGAGTTCAAATGCAGTTTGTAGACTCTGCAAGTTAAAACTACAGACAGCAGTAATACAGAGTCTGACACTTTCGGTTGTAGACAAACTTTCTCAAAGAGCAAAAAATTGTTGCTACACTTTATCGTGAACTGAAGTTTGCACCTTCATATTTTTTCTAGTCTGTTCAGTTGAGTGGAGTTTTAGTTGCTAACAAACTTTAATTGTTACTCCAAAGTAACTTGGCTTAATTAATAGCTCAAGCAATACAAGCGGCGACGCTCAGAGCATATTAATAGCAATAAAGAGAACAAAAAAAACACTTAATGAGCGCAGCTACGCACAATATTTAGAGCAATAAATAATAACTGACAGATGAATATGCGGCGGCGCGCACAGTGGGCTCAAATATGCATAATAATTGCAAGTATTTGTACAAAATGTAATTAAAAGACGCAAACTAATTGCAATACTTGTAATTATCATAAATGAACAAGTGAGTGGCATACATAGTCGTAAATAAAACTAATAATTTATAAATCAATGACGGTGCCTGCGCATAAATAAGAACTGACAGCTGCAGCTCTATGCAAAAAATTAGCCAAAGGAATGCACTGAGAGTGGGAGGAGAGAGAGAGAGAGAGTTGGGCGTACATAAGGGTGAAGGCGCACTCATGTGTATGTGTGTGCAAAGCTCTTATAATTTATGACAATTATGATGGCTGCTGAGCGGGCGTCAAGAGAGTGAGAGAGAGCGCGCGAATGTGAATGTTTGCTGGTCATACGGGGCGGCTGCTTATTATAATTAGCTACAAAATTGCACATGACTGCAATAAATGGTTCAATTATTTATAATCATACATATGTTTACGTGTGTGTGTGTGTGCGGCTATTGCGCATTAATTATATTCAATTAAGAATTACACTATGAAAGTTGCTTGAAAATAAAACTTTACATTAGACCAAAGGCGGCAATTTGTTAAGTGAGACGCGACGCGACGCGACGCGTAAGCAAATTAAATTGTGTAAAACTTTTAATGAGCGTCTATTTATTAAGAGCTTTGTTGAGTACACTAAATTAGCCTAGCCTTGTATCGATCCATTTGGGCTTCAACATAAATAAATTGTGCATAATTTATCTTTCAACGGCGTTTGTTTAGCAAACGCGGCTCACAACAAACAATAGCAAAATAATAATCAACAAAAAAAATATAGAACGCAAAGTATAATAAAAGCCAAAATTAAACAACTATTTCAAATAGCAAACGCATTAATTTTGTGTGCGTGGCTCTAATGATGAGTAAAGCGCTAAACAGATATAGCTATAGATATATATGTGTGTGTGTGTGTGTGAGGCAGTTAATGAGCTGTATGTTGATTTGTAATAATCAAAACGCACAACATACAACAAATATTAGTTTTAAGTGAATTTCAAATGGATTTTTATTTGTCAGTTGTTGGCAGCATAATTAAAAAGCAATTAGCTAGAAATTAAATCGGTAATTATGCATATGAAATTCATAAACAAATAAGCAACCCCGCATAACAATTGTGTAAATATAAAACTTTGTTTGATAATTTCAACGACTCAACCAACTCTGCTCAGCTTATGAGCAGCTGAAAGTTAAAAATAAATCATTTGAATCATAATTCTGTAAGCTTAACACTTGCCACAGCTGTTTATTAAAAACAACAATTAATTCCCAGCTGTTTTAATATTTTAGCGCACTTTTACTTAAAATTAACAAACGCTGTCAGTCATAAAAATAAATATCAAGCACAAAACAAAACATTGTCGTTGCATGTAGACAAAACTAGAAGTGAAAAGTTTTTTGGCAATTGTCGCGCTTGTGGCAACAACAACAGCAACAATGACAACGCCGCGTGCAGGCAGCGGCAACTGAGCCGCAACGAAAATGCTAATTAATGTGATTATGTTGCCATTTTAATGTTAAACAATTGTTTAGCGATTAGTCAGGCGTCAATATGAGCAAACACAAGAGTTTTGGGGTGCGCGGCTGATAAATTGCTGTAGCAAGCAAAGGGGACGCCGCCAATTTAATGCCAAAAGTTTTGCCATCAAGCGCGGCAAGTACAAAAAAAGAAAAATTGCATATTACACATACGCCGCATCAAACCAACAGGCAACAGTCAAAGTTTAAAGCTTTTGAGAAGCGCTGAGCGCAGAGGTGTTGAAAGCGTAGCAAGTTACGCACATTTACACAGCCTAAGCTGCAACATGGCTTTACACACACAAACACACACACCTGGGCAGGCAACCCGTTAAACGGCCGCAGCAGCGTTGGCAAAATGTTTTTGCTGATAAGCGCCGCACCGCTGCGCACCACCCCAAAGCAGCAGCAGTCGCTAGCGAGTAGAGTAGCTGGCTGGCTGGCTGGCTAAACTGACAGCTATAGAGACATTAATGTGACGAGGGTTTTAGGGTTTGGGGTTTGCGCTCTCAACACGAAAAAGTTGCAGAAAATTACATCACGGCTAGCGCAAAAGGGCAACAAAAACGACAAGCAGCAGCTAAAATCAGTTCATGTCTGTGGCACAAAAAATAAAATAAAATGTAATAAAAAAAAACTTTGAAAAAAAAAGGTGCTGAAATCTGTGCAGGCAAAGAACTCACGCCCCAGCTGCTTGCCTGGCTGTCTGATATGCTGCTGCTGCTGCTGCTGTCTTATGCTTGCCACTTAAAGTTGCACGTCATATGCTAAAGATTTATACACGGCGAGAGAGTCAAGGCGGCGTAGCTAGTCTAAATCGCACAGCTTCCGCAAATAGGCAAAGTTTTGATAAGCAGTGCCCGCATTGTTTGCAAAGCAATTAGTTTACCAAGTTGTATAATGTGATTAAATAACTTATAACTAAGATTGTCATGATTGTTTAAGTTGCATTGCAATTCAAGTTTGCGCTTAAAAAAAAAAAGTAAAGAGTTTGTAGTTAATATTAACTATTATATGAAAATATTTACTGGCTAATAGTCTGTAATTGAAATTGGCAATTACTCTTTGGAGTGAAATTTTAATCAGCTACATTTATTGTTTTCACTATTTAAACCACAACAACATTGCGTTGCAAGTAGAAAGTTAAGCCTTGAATTGAAAATTGTCATCACTGCTTGAACAAACATTCAACTTGAATAGCAAGCGTATAGAAATGCCGCATGTTAGTTTTCGAAAAGAAAATCTGAAGAGCTCAAGTGGCTGATAACAATGTTTGTCTACACTTCACTGAAAAGCGACACTCTAGAGCCAACAACAGACAATGCAATGAAATTAACTTTTGCTGTACTTGTTGGCTTTTTTTTTTCGTTGTTTGTTACTCAAGCAGCAAGCTACAATATTTAAGTTGGAGTGCTGATTTATTGATTACAATTTCTTGTCAACGAGAGTGCGAGAGCGAGAGCGAGAGCGTCGCGCATCGGGGCAAACCTCAAATTGAACAACGCGTCTATAATTGATTTGTAGCCGGTAGACTCTGAATAAATACAAACTACAACTACAAACTGACAATGGCAATCAATTTTCATTATTGTAGCATGGCTAATTGAAAGTTGTTGAGATGTAATCTAGCCCATAGCTCAGATAGCAGTTACATATTGTTCGCTCTGTTTTACTTCCTGCAGCACCTGCAAATGCAACGAATATATTTTTATTTTAAATTTCTTTTAAATGTACAACTTTTTGGGGCAGCCGCTCTATCATAAATAATTCAATTTTGCAATTTAACAGCATACAGCATTTTGTTCGAAAAAAAAGGCAAACAAGCCAGAAATACACACACACACACACATACATTTTGTACGTAATGCTAAAGTTCACACAGTTGCGCTTCACTACACAAATATATTAAATTTCGATTTGGGAACTTGAACCCGAGAATACGAGCCAACAACAGACAGTAAGACAAAGAGAGGGGGCGAGAGAGCTGGAAAAAATAAAACCATGAGCACATGCGCTAACCTTTGACATATGAGGCAGGCCGGCAGTAGCAGCGAATGCTGAAACCATCAAACATATTTTATGTATTAAGGATATGCGAGACACACACACACACACACAGGCACAAGCAGACAGGACAGTGCAGAGCCAGACGGCGCAGTCTAGAGACTGTGGATGCGCCATAAAACCACCCACAACAGCAAAAAATGGAGTAGGGAGAGCAAAGGAAACATAAAAAATAACACGTTTGCCAAAAATACGTATACAAGAAATCACGTTACAGCACTGACAAGCCACAACAACAACACTGCCACTTGCAAGGACACACACACACACACACACATATCAAAAGTTTGCCGCCTAGAGAGCGATAGATAGAGCGAGAGCTCGCGACACTCTCTGGGGAAATCAAAACAGATCAAAATGTCATCTTTAAGAGCTTAAATTTGTATAAAATTGCCGCTCGTAAAACCCCAAAGCAGCGCAACAAAAGCTACACACACACACACATACACAGGTGTCATTTATGTCTTGGTAGTCTGGCAAGGTGTATGGATACCATATCAATATAAACATATGGGTTAGTTTTTCAGTAGCTTAGGTTTGGTTAAGTCAAAGTGGATTGCATTATGATGACATAAAAAAAAAAACTCAATGAGCTTGCGTCTTTTCAGTTGCTTTTGTTGCTGCATGTGAAAGTGTCAAAGCGTTTTATGCTTAGATTTGAGCCACAAGTGAAAGGCTGAAAGAAAGTGAAACATAAATAAATAATGGTAATTGCCAAGTAAACTTATTACATGTGTGTGTGTGAGAGTTGTAAATTTAAAAGGCATAAGAAATTAAGAACTTGGTAGAGCTGGGAAACTATCGATAGTGGCCCCATTCGATATTTTCGATGTTTTGCGAGCAAAGATTCGATACTATCAATAGTATCGTTTTTTTGTAAAAAAATATTAAAAATATAAGCAATTTTGAATGTTATAAGAAATATTTTATATATTTTATGATATAAAAGTATAACTTAACATATTAGATATCAAACTTATCACTTCAGTGGGATGTACAAAGAATTTTTAACTGACATAACATAGGAAACTTAATGGAAGATCAACTCTGTAACAAAAAAAAAGAAAATAAGTTACAAATATAAAAAAATCAAATAAGAAACTCTTGGAGATCACCCTACGTAACAAAAAAACGAAAATTCATGGGTACAAAATATAAAATAACATAAGAAACTTAGAAGGAGCACAACTCTGTAACAAAAGAATAAAGTTCAAATTATTTGTCTTGATAAAGAAATTAACATAGCGACAATAAAAACTATCGATGGTGCCTCAGAAAGGTTAAAATTCGATACCTCGATAGTACCATCGATAGTTTCCCAGCTCTATTTTAGCACTCATTAAAAGCAGTTCAACGTTTCTACATACAATTGAACAACAAGCAGTCCAGGTCCCGTCTAGCAATAAAAGCCAAAGACAACTTCTTTCATGCGCGACTGGAGAAATTCAAAACCAGCTCAATAAACAGCATATAAATGGACTATTGAATGAGTGCAGACATTGTCGAGACTCTATATGTGTGACATGTCTGGGTCTGGGTCTGGGGGCTGCAGCTTCATTTAGCACAAGCGCAAGACTTGATAAAGTTGATGCAAACTGCATTGATTTATATAAAAAGGCGTCTCAATTTCAATTTCAATGCAGACTGAGCTGACCGGACGCAGAACTTAGCTCGCTTGGGTCTCGGAGGGTGACAAAACCTAATAAAATTTAATTAAACTCAATCAAAATCCATTTAAGGCGCACAATACAAACACACACACAACACAGTGCTGGGCACTATGGATATAAACATATAAAGCGACATTTGTATGTTGAGCATGGGGCAGTGGCAGGGGCATGAGGCACATTTGCTTGTTGGGGCTACTTGTGGTGGGTGCATGCGCTTTTAATTGAATTGCAAGAGGAACGAGTGCAAAAGCAAGAAACAAAAACGGAAATGAAAATGATGTCATTTATTTGCCTTTGCCCGTTTATATGGATGTGGGTGAAATTAATTGAAATATGCAGCAGCTACACCTGTGTCGTCTGACAAAAGCTGCTTAGCTTTTGATAGCTGTTATTCTATTTCTAAGTGAGCGACTGCGCGACACGCAATTTCTCTCAGTGCATAAATGTATGATTTTCATTGTCATGTTTTACAATGAGACACACTGCCCTCTGTGTTTGCTTAATTGAATTTAGCTGAGAGCATCCCTCTGAATGAGATAACCATTGGCCAGACCAACCAAGCGACCGAGAGTTATGAGGGTTGTCAAAGTTCAATTTACTTGTTAGCGCACAAATCAAAACGCTGCCAATTACGTTCGTATACAGCCCATACTTTCTATATTATGACAGCTAAGTTAGCTACTTCAGTTGAGCAGCGTCGCTTGTCGCTCGACTTGCCTCCTCAGCCAGTGTTGCAAGTATTTCAATTTGTGTGCATGCCTATGAAAATATTTTGTAAAATAACAACCGGGGGCGGCACACACTTTATAGTTTTGCTTTTCGGCATATTTTAGACAACGTCTAGTCATTTTCAACAATGTGTAAATTGCTTTCCATGCAGCAGCACCAGCGAACGCTAAGCAAACTAATATGTAGTAGATTATGACGAGTTCTATATATACACGAGAACGTGAAATTTTCTAAATCATATGAGCTAGCGCTAGCAGCAGCAAAGAGAAAAATCATTTTTCCAAATTAAAAATACATTTTTACCTCAACGCAGAGAGGCGACGCAGAAGCTGCTGCCGACTGCGCTGCCAACGTGCAGGTGTGCGCCAATATATTTTTAGTAATGGGCCGCACCAGCGCATTTCGGCTTGAATTTTGCTTTTCAATATACAAATATAATTTTTTTTCTTTCCGTTTTTATAGTGAGTAATTAACAAGCAAAATAAAAACGCACTGGACGACGAGTCTCGCTCGCAGCCCTGTGTGTGCTTATAAAAATAGCTGTAAATATATATATATATATATACAGATGTAAGTGCATATGAAAAGCAAGGGGGCCAGAACGTAACGCCATTTCATTTAACTAGACATTAATTATGTGCCATGGTACTCTCACTCTGCTCTGCTCTATATGGAAACACATACATTCAAAACATTTGGCAGCAATAATATTTAATAATAATTATTATTTATAATACGAGTGTGTGCATATGTATTGCAGATTGCGGCATATTGTGCACTAAATTTAGCTCAAGGTATTTTGTTTGCGCTACCTGAGATAATTTATTGCTTAAACATTGTTTAAGTTTAAGTAAATAATGCAATGGTGTGTGCAATTTTTAATTGTAACTCATAAAAGTTGCATTAACTTATTTCAGGGTTATTGAGCTTAAGTGCGCACCAAGGAATTTATTAATAATAAATAATAAAAACTTAATTAAAGTATACTAAGCCTGAGACACACTCATGCAACCAGCACAAGTTGCAGCCGCACTTACCTGCAACGAGAGAGAAATAAAAAGCAAACATTTAATATTAAAAATATTTCAACAACAACTAGAAGAAGAAGATTGTGTAAATTCATAAATGCAATAAAAACAAGCAATTTATGAAGAATTTACTAAGCAACAACAACAACCACAAGTAAATAGACAAGTGCTACAAGAATTTATGGCTATGAAAATGTTTATTGCCACAGTTTGAGTTTGCTCTATAGTATACTCGACAACATGGGGGCATCTATACGTATGTGTGTCTCTCTCTCTCTCTTTCTCTTTCTCTTGCGTGCCTCTCAAGTGGCAACGTGTAAGTTCTTGAGCAACATTTGACAGGTAGTCCGAAGGGGAGCTGTCACTATGAATAATGTGGTCGCTCATAAATTGGACTGCGTGTGAAATGCTTCTAGTTACTTCTCATTTGCCGTTTCTTTTTATATTTTTTAATTTTTCATTTCTAATTAACTATAGCCACAGCGCTGTGCGGTCTTTCAACGCTTAGCAACAATTTTACAGCTGCTGAAAGTATTATTAAGCATAAGACGTTCGCTATATGTTTAATTGATTGGGTTCTAGCACAATAACTGATTCGATGCTCATTTGGTCTTTCGTATAGAAAATTAATAATAAAACAGCTTCAAATATACAACAGAATAGCTGAGAGTCCAAAGCAGATTTAGAATACTCCATTGACTAGAATAGCAAACGGCGTAAGCTGCAACACATAAATTTAGCATAATTAACGGCTCTTAAATTAAAATTCATTGTTTAGTTTCTCAAAATATTGTTCTATTGTAAACGGTTTATCTTTATATAACGATCAGAGTGAATATCATAAGTACGTATTGAATATTGATTTTAAAATTTAATCTTCTGTATTAAGCAAATGCTGAACAATCAAAAATTGTTGTGATTGAGAGCTTATGAATGAAAGTGCAGCTTATGCAGATGCTTAATCTTTTCAACTTAAATTAATGCCTTAACAAGAATCGATAAGCCGATTATAAATGGCATTAATTTGCCTTGCAAATTTACACATTTATGTAGCTGTGTGTTCTAAATTAAACTCGGTTGTTTAATACACCATCGATACCTTTATATTTATAATCTGGCAAAAATTTCTATTTCGTTGAAAGTGTTAAGCTTTCGCTAAGGCTTGGGAAAAACAAACAAAAGCGCTCTTATCCACAAAAAAAAAAAAAAAGGGTACAAAATAAATAAACAAATGCTAGCACACGCTGCTTGCAGCACAGAACGAACGCATTGCATATATTTTTTAATCAAAATTCTCTTAAATAATTAAAATGCAAATTGTGCGAGCATAAAAATAACAACAAACAAATGTCAGGACACACGCAAGGACAAAGCAGTCGAAGTGCCGTCAACAACAACAACAACAACAATCCACTGCAGGATGATGCTGATGATTATGAGGATATTGTAGTGACTACGACAACTTTGACAGTTCTTTGTGGTATTTGCAACGCTAAGAGAGCCAAGTGAGAGGCAGAGAGAGCAGCAGCAGCTGAGTTGAGTACTCAAAGTGTTAAACATTGATAATGGTGATGATGATGATATGCAGCAGCAGCAGCAGCAGCTGAGACACAAGCTGCTTTCCAAGTAAGCAAAAAAAGAGGAGCCACCAAATACGCATATCACATGGCAAAGCAAAAACAAGAACAACACACACACACACACAGATATACATACGTGTTAAATTCATGGCACGAGCTTTGCATGCGCAAAAGGGTTGTCTGTACCACACACACACACGCACAACCAAAGCTAAAGGGTGAATTGCTTGTAAAGTGCGAAGAGCGGCACGTGCAAAGGATTCTCTGCATATGTGTGTGTGTGCGTGTGTTTGTGTTTGACGAGCAGTCCTGTTCATTAAGCTGCTTATTATGTTTGCACTTATAAATTCATATGCGAATGTGTGCGTGTGCGTTTGCGTGTGTGTGTGCAGCTGGCTGCTTTAAAGTCCCAAAAATTATTAGCATACTTAAGAGCGCACATTACTTGAAGGATTTGAAAATGTAATTAGTAGCACAGCACATGCACATTTTGTTTATAGTTATGTTATGCTGTAATTAATGTTAAATGCGGGTTTTTGTCACACAACATAAAATGCAATTAAGCATACGACATGTGGTGCTGTCCCCCCCCCACAGTCTTTTATTTTTTGCCAACATATAAATATTAAATGAAGCACACTAAATTTACAGGCACACACAACACACAAACAGTCCAGAGAGTTGGCAGGGAGTTGTTACTACACAAATGAAATGCTTGCGGTTTGCTGCTTTGCTCAAAGTTGCAGCTGCCTAACAAAGTGAAAACTGTCAGGCTGGGGTTAACCGCAAACGTTTCATTAGTCTTATCAAGTGGTTAAGGCAGCAGCTTCTTCACATGTCACATTGTAATGCAGACAGACAGAGCACAGAGCACAGTGGACTGTAGAAATAGGCCAGAGCCAGGCCCAACCAGGCAGCAGCAGCAATAGCAGAGCTGCTAAAGTAGTATAATTTCATTTAATTTAAGGCTGCTCTGCCAAATTTTCCACTATTTGATTCAGTGAACTGCTTTGAACAAAAAAAAAAGGCAACACACAATAGCAAATAAAAACACAACAAGCTGCAGCAAAACAGAAATGGCGTCAGCAAGTGGCAAAAAGCAAGAGAAGAGATGCGCCAGCCAGTAAACAATGAAGCCGAGTTATGAACGCAATAATGTTAATGTACATAACTGAAGACTGAAGACTGCAGGCGGGCAGCAGCAGCACAAAAAGAACGAAGTGAGTGAAAAGTATATTTAATGTCTAGCCGTAGCAACTGCAAAAACAATAAGAGCACGCTAGGAGTGGCAAGCTAGACACGGCAAGGACAACGTAGCAGACACGTACAAAAACAAGGAGAGCAGCAGCAGCAGCAGGTATAAGTGGGAGAGCAACAATAATTGTGTAAAGGGGTTTAACTAAAGTGCCCAGGCGTGGCAGGCAACTCCAACATCATTGCCCACAAGTTTATTTAAGCGTAAATGTAATTTTATGCTTTTTAATTGAGCGAGCATATGCTGTGCAACGTATGGGGGCATGCCACACAATGCCAAAAGCGAAAGGATAATGAAGTGACTGCAGCATGTTTTGGTTTTGGTTTTGGGCATGGGCACGGGCACGGACTAATGGTTTATTTGTGTGGGCGTCTCATGTTGTTGATGAGCTTGTGACGCATTCAAGCGTTTTTAATGCATACAAAGTAAACGTCAGGACGACAGCGGACTTCTAACTTGATTGGCCACGCCCAATTGGCGGCTAGATGCTGCTGCTGCTGCAGCGAACTGTATTTAAACAACTAAAAGCAGCAACTACTGTAAGTGTAAGGTGCAGCTGTTCGCTTCTGCTTCTTCTTTGCTTTGGGAGGTGTGGCTGTGTCTTGGGCTGCGCTGCTGATGAAAAGCAATAAAAATGCAACATTATTAATCATCATCAATCAATGTCATTCATCAAAAATGCGGCGGCGGCGCTGCCAGCAACGTGTCGTACATAAAGCTGTTTGCTTTTGTTCTGCTTTTGTGCCCTGTCCCATTATCATCAACAGTGGCGCCCCCTCTCCCTCTACCTCTCCCTACACCTCTATCGCTTTTCTTTTTGCATTTGATGGCTTGCCAGACAGCCTGGTGACAATGCAAGTGCTTAAAGCAATGTTAACAGCTTTAAAGTTTGTTTACAGCACAAGTTAACAGCATGCTGTTATGTTAATTAACAGCAAATATCAATAGCTTTATTGATGTTGTAGAAGCAATCAAATGTTGTTGTATTATAAAATTTCTTTATTCCAACATTTTCAGACCGATCGCCTTGTCTATCGAGCTCTTTCATAATCGATTCGTTCATAGAGTTGCTTTAAGTTATCGAATTAGTGTAACTGCTAAGACTAATGTAAAATGTAAAGCAGCTAAGAACCTGTTTAACAGTCTCCAAAATTAAGAGCAACTGTCACGTCATGTATCATTGATTTAAATATAGTCATTTATTTTCAATGATTTAACAATTGGCATAAATCATTCTGTTCGCTAAAGAGACAACAACAAGCCCCAAACACAAATTGATGACAATTCCAATTGAATAATTCGATCAGTCGATGTTGAACTTGAACCTAATCTATTAAGATCATCGGACTGAAGAGCAAGCGAGATTTTCCGAAAACTATTGTTCAGTATTCGAGTTTGTTTACTTCCGAGTCAACTCATGCATATGTATGACATATGTCATTAATTTTTGTTAGTTATTGATAATGAAGCAGACAATGTTGTAGCTTTTAGCAATTGCGTTGCAGCTAGAAATCGATAGAGAAAAACTTTTAAGAGTCAAATAGTTGGGCACGCGCTGTGCTTAAAAGTTTAATAAAGTTTTGTAACCGAGACGCAAAGAACTGCAGTAACTGTAAATTTTTCGTCAACGAAACAAAGGTGCCATGAAAAAAAAAAGAAACAAGACACAAATCGTGCAACGGGGAGTTGCTCAAGGTGTGTTTGTGTTTGTGTGTGTGTGGTATAAAGGTAAAGTTGTAGCAGCTGACTGTCATGATACTCAAAGTATTTTGTATGTCAATTGCTTTTCAAGCAGTCACGACAAAGAAGCAACAACAGCAACTACAGCGAAGCGCGAAGAGTGGCAAGAATTTGAATTATAAGTAGTAATGGGGGTTGGGGGTTGGGGGCTGTGTGGCTTTGAATGGAAGCAAGTGGCTGGCAAAGTGCCGCAAACTTTTTGAGCCAAGAAGTTTGACAGCCAAACGCAGCAGCTGAGGCATAAAAAAGGTAACGCAGTTTGTTAATTAAATTCACGTTAAAGAAACAAAAAAAAAAAAAACCGCAAGCCAGTTTAATAAATTTAAGAAAAACAATGCGCTGAAGACACACACACACAAGCGACAAAAAGGTGTCATGATGTAATCTACCGAGAGCGTATGCCAAGTGGAATAGTTTGTCGGCAGTGAGCGCAGAAGAACCCAAAATATATAATTTAAATAAGTTTTTTTTTTGCTTTCATTGTTTATATTTGCTTACACAACATTTTCATATGATACTCATTAGCATTTTAACTGCTGTGCCGCTTACTTTCGGTCCGTCTGTCTTTTTGTTGCTTTCTTTGACTCAAGTTCATTGACACGGCGTTTGTTGTGGTTTGGCAGTCAAGTTCTTTCTATTGTTGCATTCAGTTCACTTCATTGACCGAGCTGCCCTCAAAGGCTTTCCAAAGGGGCAGCCCCTGCTTTCCTGCTTTCTAAAGTAACAGCCGAAGCTAACTATGTTGACCCTAAACTGCAAAAACTAAGTAAAGCTTGCTCTGATACTTAAAATGATGTTAGAGTGACTTTCTACGCTTTCGGTTCACTATGTCAGCGAACTTATGAATAACTTTTCAAAACATTCTAATGAAATTCATAATCCGGCCGGCCGACTTTATCTAAGCTAATCGCTTGTCTTGGTCATAAATACTCTAAATTTTGCATATGTTTTTGTTTGAAAGTTCTCATTAGCTGCACACGTTTGTGCTGGCCAAAACACACGAACCTAACCTGGCTCACATTACGTGCAGAACAATGCTGCACATTTGGGAAAACAAACAAACAAAAAAGAAAGGCAAGCTTCAGAGCTTTAACTGTATTAATTAACCCACTTTCAGCTGTCACGCTTGTAAATTTGTTTGCCTAGCTGTTGAAATTTAATTATGCATAATCAGCAATAAAATATTTTGCTTTGCAGTTGACAGACAGCTGATTAATATATTTATACTTTTTATAATTTCTCAAACGAAATGTCAAATCAAAGCAGACAGACAGACAGTCAGGCCCCCACGCCACGTTTTTTATTTTTTGTTTTTTGTTTTTAGTGTGTACTCAATACAAACAATGTTGTTTTAATACGCCCACCAGATGACCGCATCTGCTGAAGTGCGCAAGAAACAGGTAAATAAATGGCAAGACATACAAAAGTCACCTGGTAAAAATTCCAAAAGACTTGGCGACTAAATAATATAAATAAATTGAGAGAAAATTGTTTGCTCATACAACGTTTGTATCTGTGTGTGTGTGTGAAGATTTTCACACCAAACTGTTGACAGTTTTGTTGATAAATTTGCGTGTCTGAAAAAAAAAATGGAACTATGACAAATAAATGATGACTAATGAATAGGGGTTTACTCTATAAGACTCGTCAGGCAACTTAAGCTAGTCCCTATAATAAACTTTGGTAATCAGAAAGGGCAACTGTCAACTGAACTGCAGTGCAGCGATCTACTTTTTGACTGGCAGTTTCAATTTGCACTAACTTCAACGTCAGACTGCCCAGCTGCCCAACTGGCCAGGCCAAAGCGCCTGCAGTAAACAACAGCAAAGCACAAAAACAATTTATATAAAGCGCTGCTGCGCCAAAAACAACAAGAACACAAAATGCCCAGACAAAAACCCCAAGTGACGCCTTTCTTTAGGTATTAAGGTCAAAAGCGTTAAACCAAAAATACAAACAACAACAGTAACTGGCAGTAACAGGTAATACAAACGGACAGCAGCGCAGATTTGCAGCCGCAGCAGCAACCGCAAAAAAAAGGCATACAAACAAAAAATTGTATATGTGCCCCCTTTGCGTGCCTTAGAACGTCGTAGCCAAGTTCAAGAATTAGGTCAAGCCAACACACAAACAGCGGAGAAATGTGCAACGCAAATAATTGGCAAAACAGTCAAAGCCGCAACAGGCCGCAGCCAGCCAGCAAGGCCCCATGGAGCTGGAGCTGGGGCTTGGATTGAATTGAATTGAAAAGAAAGTTAAGAACACCAAGGTATCCAAGCGCAAGAACCTCGCACAGAGTTGGCGATTGAGTTGAGAGAATCCGCAAATAAGCGGAACTTGCCACAGTTTGCTTACCGTTATGTTGACCGCATTGGCTAACGGTAGAAGCGGGAATCGCTGTAAACCGGTTACATATGCGCCCCACCGCCGCCTCAGCTGTCGCTTCTTCAATTTTCAGCATTGACACCCATTTGGCAAAGAGTCTTTGACACACACACACACACTGACACACAGATAGACAACATTGATTTCCATCAGGTTCTTTATTACTCGCCAAACGGGTTTAGAAGTTCTGCAACTTTCTACAGCAGTCAACATTGATATGCTATGGGATTCAGATCGATCAAGATCGCCGAGCAACAGAGTTTGATAGATTAACTTTAATTAGTCATTAAATCAACGGGTAGTCAAGCAGCCGTACTCATTAACAGTTTGCATTTAATATGTTTAGCATAATTATGTTAAATTTGCAGATTGTGCACGCTTTAGAATTAAAAAATAATTATTATAATATTTTAGGCGGAAATTCAAAACAAATTTTGTTTGCTTCCGAGTTTAATTGCTCAATGAAATTCAACAAAAGTATTTTTATTAGCAAGCAAACTTTCGAATAAACATATTAAGAAAATATATTTAATTGTATTTCATTCAATTAACTTTTCAAATTTTATGCACTTTCATTTATAACAAATGCCGCAAGTACAATTCACTCACACAATTTATTTATATATTTTTAATGAGCTGTTATGTCGATTTTGCATTGATTTCTTTTAACTTTGTACTTTTAATAAAAATAAATCGGCATAACTTTCAAAATTCAAGAGCCTACCACATAAACTTTCATTGCAAAATACACGCAATTAACTGTTCCTAAAAACAGTTTGTTGTTTAGCATAATGTTTATGATCTTGACCTTTTTCTTGCTGCTAGAACTTGCTATATATGGATATACATATATAAAGTTAAAAGCCGGCGTGACTAGTCTTGGAGAGTAGATCAGACTAGTTAATTAATTAATTTTATGACTTCTTTTGCTTTGCGCTGATGTTAAGCTTGATTTAACAAAATTTGCAAATTTTGTTGAAACTAAATTCCATAAAATTGAAATATTTCTATACACATAGGCATTGTCTAAAAGCATTTGACATTTTAAGTTAATTAGCATTGCTGTCAAAGCGCAAACAAAAAAAAAAAATATTTTATTTTGATGAGCGCCTCACACAAAGTTTTTATATAACAAAAAAAATATATATATAAATAAATAAAAATAAACTGAAATTCTTAGACAAAAGCTGTCAGACTCGTTTTGAGCGCTACCAAAAAATAAAAAGTGCTTTATACATTTTTAAGGAAGACTACCCTACTGCTCTACTTGGTGGTCAAAGCAATCCTTGGCATTAGTTATGCAAATACCAGGGTTGAGAGCTGCTTGCCAACCCTTTTTGCTAAGATTAGCATTTATAATGCAAATTAATGAGATTGTTTGGGACGACACGCCGCCGCCGCCGCTTGATATTTTTAAGTAAATACGCGTATTAATGTTGTCATGCTCTGACAGCAATTGATGCCTAATCTAATAAATACAAACGAATTTGAAATTGCCACACATTTCGTCTAAAAATAATATAAAAGCATGACTAAGACAATCATATATAGATATATACATATTTTCAGACAGCGACTGACTAATAAATTCCATGCCATACAATTTATACAGTCAGCTGTGTGTGTTATCTCAAATGCTGATTTACCTGTAACTACTTGTACGACTAAATATTTATTTTTGTGTATTTTTAAATGGGCGTGGTGGCGAGGGCTGGGGCTGGGCGGGGCGGGCATTGGCACAGTTTGTGTGTTTTAATGAGCTGCTAGCTAAAATAAAACCGATACCTAATAGTTTATTAAGCATGCTATCTACTTTGGATTTTATGATGACGCAAGTGGCCGTGGCCATCCGCTAAAGAAATGTATTTTGTTTAGACCAAAGACCATACCAAAAATATTGTGGAAGCAAGCAAATGAACTGTTTTGGCATTTGTTGCATAAATAAACCAAGTTAATTGAGCCATGTGCAAAATAAACCCGAGCCATACATATACAGATGTATATAGCAGAGAGGGGGGGGACGGGGCTGTCATTTACGTACATTGTCACCTACCTGCAATGAGAAAGAAATAAATAAATGGGTTAGAAACATTATAAATCTTGTTTATACTTAAATTAAATAATAAAAGTTTACCACGTCCACTATATAACACTATAAACTATAGTGCATGTCTTAGAAATATCAAATTTTAATAGAAGTGAAAACTTTAATATTTTTGGACTCTGTGCATTTTCTTTGTCAACAAGTAAAAATTCCCATTTTCTAGCCCATGCTCGCATCCTCAAATATTCCATATATTCCTTTTAAAAATGATTGAATTCAAGTGAATCCCTAAACGGCTAAAACAAATTCAAGAGTAGAGCAGGTCAAAGCGATTTCAAAGCGGCTCTTAACTGCCAGCGCAACTCATAAATATTGACGCGTTTTTATTTCTTGTTTTTTTTTTTTTCGTGTACACGAAAAATTGTCGCGCGCTTTTCTTGACGGGTTATTAAAATATTCATGGCTTGTGACAAAAATGCATAAAAAAAACAAGAGCCACAAATATGAAAATGTTTGTAAACTGCCTATAAAAGACAAGCGAAGCAAAAGGCAATGCGGATCGAGCTTGCAGCAGCAGCAGCAGCAGAGAGTAAAGCAGCTTAAACAGATTTTTGCCCTCTGGCCTTTTGACCGCAGAGTGCGACAAGTGTATGTGCAGCAGCATGTGGCATGGGGCATGGGGCATGAGGCACATACAACACGCTGGTCATTGAGATTTTCCCAATCTTTCTTCTTTTTTGTTTTATTTTTTGCTTTATTGTTGTTGGTCTGCGTTTGACATGCGTAGCGTTTGCCCTACTCGAAAATATCATTTACATATCCAGGGCGCATCCTTGGCGCCGCTTCAAAAAGCTTTTACATTTTTTATAGTGCTAACGCCCACAACGAAAGCATGTAAGCGCGCGCACATTTTTCAACCTCAATCAGGACATATTTTGTATATATATTTATTTATTTTTGTTATGTACATATTTATTTTTGCTGCTTTTGAGCTGACCGAATGCTGTATGCACGGGCTCCACGAAATATTTTATGTATTGTGTTGCTAAAAAAAGAAAACCAGCGGGTACCCTCGACAGTACGAGACTCTGTACATCAGCGAATTTGTTAACAAATTCTGTGGCAGTACATATGGTAGCTATATACCAAATTTGTTAGCTCTAGCTCTTATGGTTGCTGAGATTCTGTTGCTCATACATCCTAATCGACTCAGTTTGCCTTGCTCATGAAGAATATATATAAATTGTGGGCTCTGCCACGCCTCCTTCTGCATGTTACATACGTTAGCACAACATTAAGCTACCCTTTTCATATATTATAAAGTGTATAAAGACCACGACCACGCGATGTGGGCAGAAACTTTGCTGCAAAATACAAACTAACTAACGACTGCTAACTAATATAAAAGCCTTTTGACTTTCGCGCGTAAATTAAATTAAATTTCGCTGTTGTTACTGAAACTGAAACTCGGCCCTCGTATTAACATTTCATTTATGTTAGCGCGCGGCCTTTAAGAGTAAATTTTTTTGCTTTTCGTTTCATGTGCGTGTTTCAACCACGAAAAAAAATCCGTAAGCATTGTTAAATAAATTTTCATTTGCAACATCAAAGTGCAGAGACAAAGGGTTTGGTTTTGGTTTTTCTTTTTTTCACATTTTCCAGGCTATTTACGCGCGTGTGTTGCTCTGCCCTTTAATAGATATAACAACAGCTGTGTAGCGGCGGCGTTTGTTTATGTTTTAATTACGTTTATGCACTTGATTTATGAATACAGATTGTGTGGAGGGGTGGGGGGGTACAATAAGTTGCCAGCTGTTTTGTGCGTGTCTTGGCTAATAACTGACTGAGAGCGCGCGTTGGCCTTGAGCACGCGGGGAAATGTCTTAAATCAAAACTTGCAATTCCGCTGCTTCTCTCTGGGATCTCTCATTATTTATGCATTTGAGCTGCTGCACTGCGGCACCTGAATCATGATAAATGATTTGAATGCATTCAAAAAGGCAGTTCAACCAGCAACTTTACAACTATCCATCTATCTAACTATCTATCTATATGTGCTATCTGGAGCTGTTTTCCATTGTAGCTGCATATTTTTTATACTCTCTGACCAGTTTCCACTTTCAGCCACCACCAGACTATCTAATATGAACATCCATACAGTCATTGTTGCTGTTGCTGTTGCTGTTGGTGTTGCTGTTGTAGCAAGTTGTCAGTTTTGGCGCAAAGACCATCAATTTACTTAGCTTTATTATGTGCACACGCAGTGGGGTTGCCCAAAAATGGCAGCAAATATTTTGTCGGTTGCTCCTCTCAGCGACTGCCATAGCTCCTGCAATTTCTATTGGCGCTTGGCGCTTGGCTTTTGTTTACGCTACGCACGCAGCAACAATAAGAAATAGAAATTCGTTTGCAAGCCCTACAAACCTTGCAGCCTGCCTGCTGTTAAAAAAAAAACAATGGCAAGGCAACACAAAATGTATCTTGACACTTCATCGTTAGCCAAAAAAAAAAAAAAAAAACAGGCAAAGTAGCGCAACGTAGCTAAACAAAAGACGAGCGAAGCGCAGCCAAAAAGCACAAAGGCGTTGCAGCAGTGAAGGCGTGGCAGGCACAACGTGACACCAGAGAGAGAGAGAGAGCATTAATGGAAAAAAAACAACAAAAATTTGCTGCATTTTCGCGCTTGGCGTTAAATTCCCCTGACAGCTATAAAATTGCATTTTAGAGTAGCGAACAACCAAAAAAATAACAACAAAGAATAGACAGCAACAGAGCAACACATGCTTGGCGAACAGAATACATTGTAGCTATGTATCTAATAAATAGTTATTGCCAATAGACAAGCACAGTAAGAGTGGCAGCCAACATACAAAATTGATATTCCCCAGTGTCCGAAAATAAAAGGGGGAAACACAAACAGCAAAAGTGCGACATCATTATATAAATTGTCCGTCTGTGTGTGTGTGTGGTTAGAGCTGCCGAGCATCATATGTTTTGTATCTATTGGATACATGTGTATGTGCATGTGTGTGTGTGTGTCTGTCTGTGATTGTGGGGGCGTTTTTGGTGGCTAAAACTGCGCTTAGTTTCTGAAGTGATTTCACACACATGCTTCAGCATCAGCATCAGCAGCAGCAGCAGCAGCCACTCGCACCCTTGTGTCAACACAAACATGACCACAGCGAAAATGTTTCACAGCTGTGCATGTGTGTGCGTGTGTGTGTGTGGCTAGAAAGAAAATAGAGTATTTGACGGGCAGCTATTTGTCAAAAAGTACGCATAGAGTAGGGCAGGCAGCAAGCAAAACAAAGCGCGTGGCACGTAACAAATGCATATAGATACACACATACACACACACACACACACACATGTATCTTAAAGATACTCAACTGCTACACAAGGGTTAAAAGTTGTACAAATTTTCAATTTATATTAAATTAAGTGAATTTTTTTTGCCCATGTTGACAGCCAACGCCTGCCAGCTAGCTGATATGCAAGCCCCACCCCCAGCACGTGTCCTGACACGTGAATGGCGGCGGCAATGGGAGAGATTACACGCTTGTCAGCAAGCTTGAAACGGCTGAGAGTTCAGTGACTCTCAAAACAATAAACTCACTCATTTTCACGTACTGAGCTACAGTGAAATTTTGTCACAGTTCTGACAAAGAAATTCAAATGTTTGTAAACTTTCACTCACACACACAACACACACAACTGTGGCGTATAATGAATAACAATGCATTACATTATATTCCCATGTGAAAAGAAACTGCTACTAACCCAGTTTTAAGTGCCTGACTCGACTCAATTGCATGCCCACAATTAAACAATTGCAATTGCAATTTCCGTTTGCAACAAATAAAACAATTTGCCTAAAATAACAAACTAGCTAACTGTGGCGCGCTTAGCTCAATGCTTGAAAATTATTTAAGCAAATTATGTGCAGTTTACTTCATCATCAGCGCCAGCGCCAGCGCCAGCAGCAGCAGCAGCAGCAACAAAAGTCTGTCGCTTAGTAGTTAAAAGTCCCCACTCACTGCTGCTGCTGCTGCTGCTGGCTCAACTGACTGGCAAATTTTCATTCGCATTCATAATCCCTAAAGAGGCAAAAAGGCACAAAATGAGCACAAAAAACTTTGCATATCAGTTGGCCAGCAATGTGGGCTGCAGGGGGTGGCAGGATGAAGCTTGCAGCAATTTGCTGAAAATTTGTTTGGCATAATTTGTAATCCAAGTTGAGCAGTTACACTCGAACACTTTTTGGCACTAAAAGCTGCTTAGCAGCTACAATTGAGATTATGAGCTGGCTTAAATGCTGAAAGGGTAAGGCCAGCCACCATTAAATTAAATAAATAGTTTGTCTAACTAACAATCAATCGAACACACACACACACACACGCAGTAGTGATAGGCACTTGGAGTTGTGTCTTTGCCATCATTCAAATTGCTAACAAATTGCACTGTCGTCTGCAATATTTTTGCTTTTAGCCATAATATCTTTAACATATGCCACGACAGCAGCCACCAGAGTATAAAGTGTTTGGCATTGCGTTGCAATGCATTGCTCTTAGGTAAAGTAAGTGGCATGCAACGCCAGCAGGGCCAGGCCACACCAGGAGTTGGAGATGGAGCTTTAGATGGAGGGTTGGAAGCTTTTTAGGCGACTGCGACTGCAACAGCTTGTTAGCATAAAATGTGTATGGCTGGCTGGTTCAATACTAATACCAGTGCATGTGTGTGTGTGTGCATTCTCAGCTCGTTTTGTGGTCGTGTCTGTGCCAGAGAGAGCGGAGCAGAGCGCAGCGGCTAAAGATACCAAAGATGCCACAGTGATAAATCCTTGCGGCTTTTTATTTCCAAGCGCGTCGCCTGCTCGTGTGGGTGTGTAACATGCTCACTTGCCACGCCCCTGTCCTGCTACTGCACCAGGATGAGGACGTTGCGTTGCGGCGCATTGCATTACAAGCATAATAATTCTTACTGACAGCTCACGCCGTGGCTTTTACGTTTCCCACTCCCCCTACCGCTTACGCTTTTCTAACATTTATTTACTTTGTTGCTCGCCGCCGCCGCCACAATTTTCTTCTTATACATTTTTTTTATTTTGCACTTAGCGCCCAATTAACGCAAAAGTTTCATTTCACATTTCTTTCGTTTTTTTTCAGTTCAGTTTTTTTTCTGCTTTGTGTGTAACTTTGGTTTGTATCCTTGCTGTGCCGCACACCAAATTTACGCCTCGTTAATTTCAATTTAAGTGCAGACAATTTAAAAATAAAAAAGAATGAATATAAACCAATGCAAGTTTCGTTGTATGCGTCGCTTACAGCAGAGCAAAGCGCAAATTAACGGTTACATTTCAAGCGCTACGCCAACCCTTTGGCTGCCCAAAACGCACACACACACACACACACACATTAGCTTTGGCATATATATATATTTTATCGTTGGCCAGGAAACAGTTTTGCGGAAACCGGAAATGTTTCCACTTCCATTTCATTGTGGCTCAGTCTTATTCCCATTTCATATCTCCCGCTCTCTCTCTCTCTACCATTTTGCGCTTTGAGCCGAGCTAGGGCAAGGGTTCATTTTCGTCTACTTGGGGAGTGCATTACATATTTCACTAATTAAAATAATGGAAAACACAATATTTGTAATTATTTTGCTTCTGCCCTTTTTTGCATTTGCACATTCCTTTGGCTGCGGATTATTACATGACCCACTGCTTTACTGGGTAATTGTGTTGGGCAGAGAGAGCAGCAGCAACGACTCTGACGATGATGACAGTCGTCGTCGTCATTATTAAGCATAATTGGGTCGAGTGCCAGTTATAATCGGTGGAGTGGGTAAGAAAATAAACAATGTGAAGAGCTCTACACTGCATTATATTCAAAATAATTTCATTTCAACTGGCTAGCAACCATAAATAACAAATAACAAATAAAAATATTTAAATTGCTGCTCAAGTGTTTGGCAATTGACTTAGCACTCGTCAAAACTTGACCAGCAAACAGACAAGAGCGAGCACAGCACATGGCCTGGCCCAAAGAGAACTTTAAGCCAAAACCAGCTCACAAGTTTGGCTTTGGGTCAATGACACTGATTTGGACTTCTGTGTGGACTTTAAATTGTTGTCACTTGGCTATTACTAGAAATTATGAGCCAACAATAACAACAAAAAATTGCTAAATAATCTTTTCAAGTCTTTTTTTTTTGTTTTTTAATGTTTGCGTTTGCCTTTGATATTTGCGCCCAGGTTTTTGTTCATTGATTGAATCATGTGCTAAATGCTTTAAATATAGCACAGCCAAAAAAATATACAAAAATCATGATATTTATTTTTACATAATACCAACCAAATGGCGCAGCCCCTTTTAATATGCACCTCTGCATATGTTAAATGTACCAAACTTAAACAGACGGCAACAAATTTATATGTATTTGCATATAAAGAAATCGGGCGGGGTACCCCCCTCTTGCTATATAATAAATTTACCCAGCATCAACGAATTTTCCGCACATTTGAGCAGAAAATTATTGATTTTAAATGCAGCACAGAGCGCGGAATGCAACTGGCAAATAGACCCATGTGGCATCATCAAACTGAACCAAAGCAAAAGCAAGCCCAAGCCCATTCAAAAGGAGTGAACGAGTGGGGACAGACAGACAGACAAAACGGACATTCTTTTTTATTATTTTTGTGTGTTGGAACTGAAATGATGCTAGGCAAGTGAAGAAAAAAAAGCTGTGGAATTCAAGTTGGAGGAGTTCGGGTTGATGATGATGATGGTGGCACCACCAAGTACCCGACTGGGTGCCCCCTGCCTGACTGTGGGTGAAAGCGGTGCGGAAGCATTTTTGGTAGCTGGGGGTGGCTGCAACTTTGCTTACTTTTCATTCAAATATTTTGATGTGTGTACTTAACGGTAAAAGAGATGTGATTGTGTGTGTGTGTGTGTGTGTGTGTGTGTGTGTGTGGTTGTGGGGTAAAATTGGTATTTGCTGCCTCGTGTGTTGCTCTCATGTCTCTGTGGTTCAATAAACTGGCGCGTGAATTCCTTTGCTATTTAATTTTATTTTTTATCGCCGCTTCTCGTTTTATGTTCAACATGTTTTACAATATGCCATAGAGACGACGACGCCAAATGTGTTTGCCGTTTAATGTGTCAAATATTCTGTTGTAAAAGTGAAAATAGGCAAAAGTGCCGCCGAACCGACTGTCTAGTTCCCAACTCAATTCTTTGAGTGTTTTGCGTTCGATTTGCTTATACAAAGTAACAACAAAGGCGGCGTCAGTTGTCAAGTGGGGGCGTAATAGGGAGATGGGGGGGTTGATGAACTTGAAATTAGTTACATGACAAAGCTATAAATGAATTTATTAACTGTCATATCAAACACTTTTCGGTATCTTTTACTTTTCAACTTCATTGCATTATATATCGATCAAAATTCAATTTGTGCACGCTTTTCTCTTTTTATACACTTTGACATTTTTGTAAAAAAAAAACAAAAAAAAATTAAAGTTTAATTGAAAAAGTTTGCCACGCACTTTGTCGTTTTGCACCCCCCGAACAACTTCAGACATTGACTTATGTGAGCGACACAGGCGAGAGCGAGAGAGCTGGGAAGTGGTTTTTAATTAACCTAATTTACAGCTGATGCTTCAGAACTTTGTGTGCATTATTTATGCAAAGTTCTCTTGTGACTGTCAAATGCGAAAATATTGGCAAAATTCAAGGCAACAGGTAGTTCGGGTGCGGGTGCGGGTCCGGGTCTGGGTCCGGCTTCCACTTTAAACATAACTTATGCTCTTTGTCGCTATCTCTCACTTAATATAGTAGCATATCAATATATAGTACGCTCTATGGCAAAAAAAAAACGTTGAGTTTACAGTTGGTTTGTGTTTAACTTTTGCAAACACAAATTGTGTTAAAGTTTTGTCTGACAAACTTTTGCAGCTTCTGTAGCTGCTGTAACTTCTGCTTGTAATTGAGCGCAGCAATAATCAAGTTACAACTCTCTGTTGCAGCTTTAAGTCTTGAAGGCAATGGTCAACACGTTGGCCTGGCCCCAAACATAAACCGCAGCTGTTGCCAATGTTATATATAGAGTAGACGACACACACACACACACACACACACACATAGAACATATGGTGTTAATAACTCTATGGAGAGCGTAATGGAAACACGTGACTGCAACTGAAAGCCATAATTAAAGACATGTTTGATTTTCGCCAACGTCGACAGAAAATTAATTAAAACGTAGCAAGTGCAAACTGTAAAAACTGCAACTGGCTGCTCTTGGCGTCTTTCTTTTAGTTTCAGAGTTCATTAAAGGCACAGCTAACAAAAAGTAAGGTAAATGCAGCCAAAGATTAGGTCATAAGCACTGCAACAAATAATAGAGAAAATAAAAGGGCGACTCTTGGCGGCTTGGCTTACTGCATTTGGCAATTGTTTTTAATTGGATTAAAACCAAAGTGCCAAAGACAAAGTTTATGCTCGCAACGGCAACGGCAGCGGAAGTAGAAGAAGAAGAAGCAGAGCGAGCTGCAACTATTATTCTTATACTTAGTTGTCTAAGCTTGACCAGCGCATATTCAAGTAGACAGAAAGAAAATCTCAGCTAATTGTTTTTCATTTGGACATTTTCTCACACAGCTGTAAAATTTCTCTCGCAGTCACATGTGTGCGCTGCTCTAGTTTTCACCTGACCAAAAGCTGAACTTCCAGCTAATCCGACTTAGCTGCAACATTCTTCTGCCCAAACATGTGAGCAAGGAAAATCACAATTCACACAGATACACATACATATGTATGCGAAAGTTTCCCTCGTGCAATCTGCGGCAGCTAATTTGCTGCAATTTTCACCGCATTCAGAGCAACAACAACTAAACTTGGAGCTGCTCAAGCTCAAGCTCGAGCGTAAATCTCTGCACCCCATCATATTAAAAATGAATAAAAATAAATTTCACAAAACGGCAGCGGCAACGGCAAAAAACAACATTGAATACAACTGCACAATTTTGCACGCAACGAGCATAAAAATAAATATTAAGAATAAATTAGAGCTACCTCTGTGGTTTTTATTAACTTTTAATTTATGAAAAGTGCAAGAAAAAATTTCGCAGCAACTATAACAAAAAGGCAAAAAATTGCGCACACGTTGCGCCAATACGTAGAAAAAATAGCAAGGCAAGCAACAATACGAAATGCGAAATAAGAAAGAAAAAGTAACAACAATGCAGAAAGCTCAGCAAATTCAGAGAGCGAATGCGTGTAGGTAAAACAAAATTCAACGGAAGATGCACACACACACACACACTCGTAAAATTATGCATAAGAATTTGCAATTTAAAGCAGTGATCAGCATATTCTCTATGCTAAATTATATGGCAATGTTCATTTATTACTTGATTATTGACTTAATGCACATCAATTGCTTTAAATTTGTACAACAAGCTCGCAGCGCGCAGTTAATAATTGTAAAGCAAAGTTGGGCACCAGCGACTGCAGCAGACGCTGTACACGAGCTATGGGAAATCCAGCAATAATTACAGTATATAAAGTAAGGCATAGTCGGCTAAGCTGGACTCAGCACATTAGAGCAGACATTAGTAAAAAAAAAGACACTGATATGTATTGCCCGAAATTTTTTAGACAAAAACCCTAGATTTAGGGTTTATTTTTGGGAAAAAACCCTAAAAAATAATATTTACAAATTTATAGAATTTTCTTGTTTTTTTTTTCATAATTTTAACTTTACATGTCTGCGACCTTTTTTTTTTTTTTTGTGTCACATCAAGTGAGTTTTGACGCTAAAATCGTGAAAAATATGGAAATAATTAAAAAACCTTGAAGAATTTCAAATAAAGGTGAATTAGCGTGTTCCCCCTTGATTCAAAATTTTCACTTAAAAAAAAAACCCTCAAATGTGGGGTATAAACCCACAAAACGGCAACACTGCTCATATGATTTGCAAATCTGACAGACCAATCAACTTTTCTCTACAGAGTCCAAATAGATTACAAGTCTGCGCTTTTTTGTAGGCGTTGCCACCATGATCGTGCCACTAAGCTCGCTTTGAGCTAATTTCATAGAAAGTTGCGTGCTTTAATTGATGTGCCTAGCCTGGCTCCAACTGCAAACGACGACAACAATGCGCATCGCATCGCATCGCATCGCATCACACTGATGCATAGAAAGCGGGCGTGTGTA
Source organism: Drosophila busckii (assembly GCF_011750605.1). Classification (NCBI taxonomy): domain Eukaryota; kingdom Metazoa; phylum Arthropoda; class Insecta; order Diptera; family Drosophilidae; genus Drosophila; species Drosophila busckii. The sequence continues at coordinate 11,483,037 of NC_046607.1, forward strand.
TAGATGGATAGATAGATAGATACACTTGCCACAACTTGCAGTAACACAAAATATATCCGCACTTGAGAGCGGCGGCAGCGGCAGCAGTCAAGCAGAACCAAACAACGTGCCACAGCGACTCCTTCAAGTGTCTTGCAACAGCGCTGTGGCAGCAACGACAGCTCAAGTGAGCCTTCAGCGTCATGACACAATTTGTACAACATTTAAATGGGTTGCATTAGCATGGAGGAGACGCTGACGGTCCTTGATAAAGAAAAGCGCAGCAGCAGCAGAAGAAAAAAAAAAAAAGGAAAACTTAGTTAGGACCACACCGAGACAAGCGCAACAGCAACAACAATTTTTCTAACGACATTTAAAATAGGCAAGACAAGCAGCAAGGCAAAAAACTAACTTGAGGGCCTCATCATAGGCACAAGCAGTTTTTGCTTCTTCTTATGATTTTTCCTTTTTTATGCTTTTCTCGATTTGAAAAGCCTCTTGCAAGTCGCCTGAAGCGCTTTTCAGTGTTTAACTTGTGTGAAGTTTTCAAGTTGTACAACTGGCTTTGGTTAGTTGCACAGACAGGCGGTCATTCAGTCACTCAGTCAGTCAGTCAGTCAGTCAGACAACACTTGTAAGCGACTGAGCGACTGAGGGTGACAGCTGTCTGTCTGTCGTTGCAGTAATGTTTTCCAGCTTTAAACAGGTCATATACAAGTTGACGAGATGCTCAAGCGGGCAAGTTGCAACTAAATTGGTTGGCGAGTGCCACGCCAACAACAACAACAACAACAACAACAACAACAACAAGAGTTTGCCAATGCCAGCGTGGGCATGTCTCAAGTTTAAGGTAATAAGCAGCAGCAGCAGCAAGTTGAGAAAGTTATCATAATAATAAGCGGCGTATATCTAAATTATCTAGTTGAAAACAGAAACCAAAGCTTCAAATGCGCAGCGTTTTAGTTTTATACGTTGCAAAATGTTGGCAGTTCTACTACACTGTAAAAAATATGAGTGGAATTCAAAGAATAAATTTATCATCAAACATTAAAGTGCAACTTTTTATTGCAATTCAAAGCTCAAACTGCATTTGGCTTGAACTAAACTAAATCTTTTGAATGTGAATTTATATTTTTAGCTGTGTAGTTGCCTCAGCCTCAGCCTCAGCTTTGCAATGGACTCAGCTTACACAAGTGACACTGACATGACGCAGCTTTGGCGTTTGCATCGATGTCAGGTCACAAGTGCTCAGATTCCATTGACAATACAAGTAGCTGTTGCCAGCAATACTAACAAGGCACACACACACATACATGTGCACTTTTGATATATGTGCGCCAAGTGTGTAAGCTGAGCTGCAAGCGTGCATAACGTATACGTAATAAAATGCAAAGCAAGTGGCATTAAAGTCAATATTTTATAAATTGTTTGCATATTTCTTTAACTAAGCGTCAACGGAAGTGATTGGCTACAAAGCCATTAAAGCCGGGCCTAATGAGCTGTGCGTACGTGTGTGTGTGATGCATTTTTCAAGCGCATAAATCACTCAATTGGAAAACGCACACAGTTACACACACACACACACAAATTGCTTACCCAAAGGCGTAATGCAAACTTCCCCTGCTGCTATCTAAAGCATAATTCATATGCTGCTTAAGCTCTGGTCATAAATTTACTGCACACACATTAATTAGGCCGCCGCCACATCCCTAAAGATACTCCTACCAAAATCAACGTGCAGTCGAGCCAACCAGCCAACATCGCCTCGCCAGTTACCTAGCGAAAACACAACTCTTCTAATAAGCAAAGCCGCTGGGCAAGCCGTTGTGGGCTCACTGTGGCTGCTGCTGTTGCATCCCCGTCTAAATGACTAATGTACGCTCATTAGTCTTGACCAGGTATTTGGCCAAGAGCTCTAGAAACTAGGCAAAAACTGCTTGCAAACCGGCTCAATGCTTCAAAACTGCAAAAAGCTACATTTTTATTTTGTATTTTGTTGCTAAAGAAAGCCGCGACTATAACAATTATATAGTAGCAGCTATAGCTAGCATAGCATGGAATGGAATGGAATGGAATGTATATAGCATAAAAAGGGATTTTGGCATATAATCAATCAAATTGTCAATCAATCAATGCAAACTAAGAGCAACAGCAGCACTTGGGACAAACAATAGCAAAAGCACACGCAATCAATGTGCACAAAATGTTCGAAAACGTAAATTGAAATGGACAACAAAATTGTAGAAAAGCAAAATACGACAAGCGACAACACAACAATCAACGGAAGTAATTACAAATATTGTGGATAAACCTCTGGTAGACAAAGGGAAGCCAACTAGCTGGCCATTTTAAATGTTTGAATTAATTGCAAATGAAACATATTTTATATTCGCTGTTGAGCAGGTTATAGCGTATTGAATTCATTCTATTTTAAACTGCATTTTATAATAATTTGTTTCACATTAGCAACGCCAGCAAACGAGTTTAATTGTTAGCACATTTTAGCAAAACCATTTTTTATTAATTTTGACGTCAATACACTTAGCGCACAAACTGTTGATAGGCGCCCTTTTTATTTTAGGAAACTCTTATCTTAGTTGGTCGCATATGTTTGCGGTTTTCTAATACTAATTGAGTTTGCGGGGGTGAGGGGACACACTTACAATATGCTCCTTTAGCTCCTTGCGTATTGGTCCCAGCCATTGATGTAATCCAATGTAACGTTTTTGCACCATTTTTAGGGCGGGCGCGCCTTGGGCGTATGGGCCGCCTAAAAGGGCGCTGGCAGTTTCTAAAACCACCATTTTTATGTTGTTGCTTGTTGTTGTAATTTTATTTTCTTGTTTTTTACACAGCACACAAGCCGCCTTCCGGAGTATTTATCCGGAACTTTGATAAGTGTGGACTGCGACGACTGCGACGACGCCGAGCGCTTGACTCTTTATTATTATTTTGATTATTTATTTTGCTTCAATAAAAATAAAGCTTTGTTATCAACTTGAAGCTGAGTTTTGCTATATGTTCGTTACTCGAATGTGATTAACATTTGTACGTATGTGTGTGGGTGGTTTGTATGTGTGTGTGTGTGTTGACTCAGTTTTGTAGTGATTGTGAAATTAAATTTCGTATTTGTTGGTTTGAATTTTTAGCAGCGCTTCAATTTAATTTTATGCCGCACTTAAACGACGTGCCACACCGGCCACAAGAGCGATATTTCAGTTGCGTTGTATTTGGACAATGCTCGACATATCCACACACACACGAGTATACGACTATAACATGCATATACACATATGTATAATCTGCACCTTTAATCCTCACGCGGCAGCGTTTGTGACAACGATGATTTCAATTTACTTTGCATCGGGAACAACGCAAGCAAGCAAGCAATCCTTGAAATCAATTAAATGACACGCACCACAGACAACAACAATCATGGAAAGGTTGAAAATCTCTTTATACTATATATACTTTTCAATTTTATTGTTGCTTTATGCTTTTTGCTTTTTACTTTTTACTTTTTGGTTTATATTCTTTTAGGCACACAATGATTTGTTTTTCTCTTATTTTAATCAAAAATATTGCACAGAAATATTTGCTGCAAGAAGTTCATGGGACTTCTGCATAAATTGCACAAAAATAATAATAATATTATTATTTATATATCGTATGCGTATGCTTTGGCTTTGGCTTCAAACAATAATATTCTCACGATAGTACGATACGTTTAACGCATACGAATACGAATACGAATACGACGAATACGAGTACGAAACGGAACGGAAACGTTAGAGCGAACCGCAGTGTTCAAAGTTCCATCGCGAACTGATTTTCAAGCAGCGCTGCGAATTGTTCCGAACCAAATCGAAACGATGTTGAATTTGGCCGAATGCGCAACGAAGATTCGTTCGAGCGAGCAACGAACACTAAAGCAGTGCGTCAACGAAGCCCCAACCACAGGCTGCACAGTGGGCACGGAGCACAGCAGAAATGTCTACAAATTGGTGTGCACTGAGAGAGCGTAAGCCAGAGAGAGACTTGTTGCAATTTCGCTGATTTTGTGGCACAGTGCGTTGCGTTACTCCCGCGTAGAAGAGCGGCCATTGTCAGTGGAGAGTTTACGCCAGCGCTGCCAAAAACACTTGTTGTTGATGTTCTATGCTGGCGCTGAGAGACAAAGAGAGCGGCACAGCCCCGTGAGCGAGAGCGCGCGCGAGAGCAAACGAAAACTGTTGCGCTAGTCGCGCGACTCTTATACGAAAACACGTATATGGTGGTATTGCCAGCTGAGTAAAGAAAAGCGCAGTTATCTTTTGTAGAATATCTCACAAATGGTCATGGAATGAGCATGAGCATTTGTATGAGTATGGAAAGTATGCCTGCTGCGCATATATATAGATAGATAGATAGTAGTAGCTATTGTATGTAAGAGTTTCGTTATGCTAAAATAAAAATGCATTGTTTGTGCTTACTTCCGCCAAATGTTGCTGGCTAAAAGTTAACAGGTTGCTGCTGCATAAAAGAAACGAATTGTAAGATGCTATTGTAATAGCAAGAACTTTCTGAATGCAGCTTCACAATTTGAGCAACATAACTTTAATTCAATATTCCAGCTACCAACATGTTCGCATAATTTAATATTCATCAATTACATCAATCAATCAGACTTCACACACACACTCACGCATATGCATACATCATTTATGGCACCTTTTTTTAGCCAAAATTTCTTTCTAAGCCAAAATTTGGCTCATTAATTATACAGAACTGGACGACGACGACGACGACGTAGTCGATGATGTGTGTTTGGACGGCTGGCTTGTAAGAATTTTAATGATGTTAACCAAATAAAACTAAAAAGAAAATAATAAACCTAACGTTGTCTGTGCTGTGGATTCGGATATGATTATTATTAGGTAACATTGAACCCATGTGGAGTTTGTTGACTTCTGCAACAAAGTGTGACTAAACAAATTAAGCCGAGAACTAGGCGGGTAAAAATGGCATGGAATAGAGTCTAAAGCAAAACGGAAAACCTTATAGGGCACCAAAAATAAAAGAGCAACAACAATAAGGGGCGTTAAATTATAAATTAGGCTTCGGCTTCAGAGATCTTGCAGCTACATCAGCGAGCGAGCAGTGTTAAAAGAAGGCAGATAATAGTAACAATAACAAGAACAACATCAACATCAACAGCAGCAGCAGCAGCAGCCAAACAAGAAAGGCGATTTCATGCACGACAAGATGAAATTGAAGCAGCAGCAGCAGGCTCCACTCGCTAGTTCCATGATGGAAAAGGCTCATCATCATCAACATCAGCAACATCGTTATGAGCGTCTCATATGTAGCATTATAACAGCATTACAATCTGAACAAATGTGCTTACTAAGGTGAGTTCAGTCACTTCTAACGGTAATGGATACGAGTGCTTGATGATGCTCAACAAGCAGCTATAAACATGTTGCTGCAACATTGCAACTGTAATTAAACTCATCATGCCATGTGTTCAGCTCTCTGCTGCTGCTGCCGCTGCTGGCTTAATTTCAGCTTTGTTTCTTTTTCTTTTTTTTTTAGCTCACAAGTTCAATGCACGCGCATCATTCGTGAAATTAGCACAGAAACAAGCAACAACAACAACGGCAAAAGCCGCCAGCGAAGCTTATGCAAACTAAGACTAAACAACGTAAGCGAGAGACAAAGAGAGCGAGAGTAAGAGAGCGAGCGCTTAAGCCAGTTGTTAGTGAGCGCGATTTACTGCTCTCAGCAATGACAATGACATTCAAAATACGTGTAGAAAACAAAAAAAAAATGTATAAAAAAAAGCTGCAAGTCAAGCTTAGACATGAGCTAACCGCAAGCCGCTTGCTCGCTCTAACCACATGAGGCTTAGCAGCGAGGCGGCTCAGTGTTCCCGTCAAACCGCTTTAAGTTCGTTCACCGCACGCGACGAGCAGCGTGCAAACGCTCTCAAAACCTTTGTCTGTATAAGTGTGTGTGTTGGCCTAAAATTTTGTTTCAGAGCCGCGGCCACGACCTGCCTAACTGCACAACAAGTTTGATGAGGCGCAGGGGCGGGCGAGCGGGCGGACGCTCGGTCATGAGCGCAGCTGTATGAAAGCAGAGCAGAGCTAGAGCAGAGCGGAGCTTGTAGCGCAACCACGAGATCGTCTAGATGTTAATCTTTTGCGGGCGCTCGTTAGTGGCGCTCTTTACATGACAACAACAGAGCAGCAGAGACTTGTTGCTGCTGCTGCTGCTGTTTTTGGTACGGCAGCCAAGCCCCTGCATGCCGCTTTAAGTTCTAGCTGCAATTAGTTAGCTTGGTAGCTTGGTCTATGGTTAATTAATTAAAATTAGCACACGTCTTTGTCAGTTTGTCGCCATCGCTATTTATTTTAATAATATGGTAATAAATTTCAACTGCTAAACAGCACTGCACATGTTTTGTTATCGATAACGATAAGTGCAGCACCATGCGTTGCGTTTTGCATGTAATTGAATAAGCGTGGAGAGCAAAAAAAAAAATCCAATACATGTTCTTCTTCTTCTTCTTCAATATGTTTTGCCTGCTTTATGCAAAGCGTGCGCATCTGAAGTGCCCAAACAGACGTCAGGCAATAAGGCTTCAAGTGTGTGTGTGTGTGTGTGACAGGGTTGTCAAGCTGTTCCATTTTTTGCTTTGGTGCAACTTTTTATAAATCAAATACTTTAAGCGTCGTTTCATACACAATTTATTCAAATGTATTTTTGCTCGCATTGTTGCAGTTTCCTGTTTCTATTAAATTTGCCCCACAATTTCTATGGAACCGCAAACTACACAACAATCCGCAAGTTGTCACTACGTTATTTTCTATTTTTTCCCATTTGTTGTTTTTCTTCTTCTTTTTTTTTTTTGCGCACTCTCGTTCTACTTTACGCCCAGCATCCATCACGTATCTAAATTGAATTTATAATAGTTGACAACGTAACCTCACAACCCACGCCCATTTACAATGTCAACGCCCACACACACACACACACACATAGATAGACAGACAGACGACACACTAACTGTTGAATTGAAGCAGCGCAAATAGCGAACATCGATTCAATTTTCAACAACAAATTCTCTCATAGATTTCAGAGGGGCACAAGTATGCGACAAAAATTAATTAAAAATCAATTTGAATTTGATTGTTGTTGAGTGCTCACTATTATTACCTTTTTTTCTTTTTGTTTATAGCCCCGCCCCCATAGTGTACTCTACTTTTTGCTCAATTCTCCTACTCGCAAGCTTTCATCGTCTTACTCTCTTCTGTGTGTCTCTGTCATTCGAAATTTAATTGACTTTTGCACAATGTTTGGTTATTTTCCTGTTGTCATCATCTGTTGCCCCCTGTATTGAACACCAGCATATTTCCCTGTTGTCATTTGTTTCTGAGCTAAATATAACAATTTTTAATTGAATTATGTGCGAGCAAATAAGAAAAATACTTTTCATTTAACGGAGCAAGCAAAATAAGCAAAAACAAAAATTACTCATACTTTTTTAATTTATATTCGCTTGATATTTCTAGTTAAGCGATACAAAAAATTGCACGAGACCGAAAACAAATATTGTCAATTCACTTAATTGGATTTGCGTATAATTTAACTAATAAACTAACAGCATAGACCCTCCTTTCGAAGGTTTGTTTATTGATTGATAAAATAAAAATTAGTTGAATGAAATATGTTGACATATATTAAACAAAAAATAAAGTGTAAAATGCGCTTGTCTTTATTTAATCGGCTGAAGACAGCTGATCAATCCCTAACATTATAAACTTTAAGCAAATCCACATTGATGCGTTTCATATCATCGATTGATATTTCCAGACCTTTTTTTAACTATTTTTTTTAGCATTTTTAAAGTTACTCTCTTGAGCATTGTACATATTTATTTAACATTTTTCAATGCCAATAGATGAATTGCTTGCCAAAAATAAAAACAACTTGTTTAGCAAATTGGTGCCAACTGGAATTTAGCCAACGTATGTCAACAATGTAAATGAAATGAATGTCAACGCTCAAGTAACAACAGATAAACACAATAATCACGTTATAAACAACAATAACAACTGCAATAAATGAAACGCCATGAATAACCTTTTGAATTCAATTAAATTTGCGATCGACACAGATATAAAAATTGTGTCAACGACAAGCGGAGAATATTTAAATTAGTTCTTCAAGACTTACGCAAATACTTTTCAAATGTAAGAGGCATACCTGTAAAAGAAGAAGAAGAAGAAGAAGTAGTATTAGAATGTGTAACAGCTGTCGTCATCTTATATTTGTATTATATATACTCTTTTATTATTATTTTTTGCCTAACGCAGCAGCAAGTTCATTAAAAATTACAACGCACTTAAAAAATTTGCTCACTTATGCCTCATTTAACCAAATTAAAAGTAAACACGAACCAAAATTACCAACGAACCAAAAGACAACGTAAAAGAACGAAGAATGGAAAAAGAAGAAGAGTGTGACTGTGTGCACACAGATTTAATCAGTGAGCGCGAAGGCGACACAGAAATTACACAACCGCAAAAAATATGCAAAGGAAAATTATGAAAGCGAACAAACAAAAGGCCAAAAAGTGAAAGTGACACGCAAACTGACATTGTTGATTATGTTGACAGACAGATACACACACACACACACAACATTGATGGATAAGCACAAATGGTGAAAAGAAAAGATTTAAATTATCGAGAGTGTAGCAATTTAAGCTCAAGTATTTTTTTTATTGCAATTAGTCAAAATTAGAACTATCAAGTCTTATCTATGCTGCTCAAGTAGACACGTAAACACAAAATGATTAACAGCAAACACAACGAGAGGCTAAACTGAAAATGCTGCTGATGTCAAGCAAATAGACCGTTAACTATCCAAACCTTTACCCTTACCCATCATAAGCAATCAGCTCAAATTCACAGGACACACATTGAAGCGTATTTAGCTGACTCAACCAATCCAGTAAAAGGCTTAAAACAAACTTGTTTGCATGCTCAACAAAGGGGAATATCCTTGAGTCTTAGCATTTTTCAGAGTATTTAAGTTGCGCCATATCTTTTATAAAGATTTTGTGCACAGTTGTGAATTCACTTTAATAACTTTAAGCAGCTACGGTCAATTTCATTTTCATGGCAGCTACACGAAAGACGGTCGAGCAGTAAGTAAAAACCAAAGGAGTAAAACATAAACACACACACACACACACACGCACATCTTTGCACACACGTGCACACCACAGGGCAAGTCTTAGTCAACTTGCAGCATGGCGACAATTTGAGCCAACATATGTATACATGTGTGTGAGCCTGTGTGTGTGTGTGTGCAAAAGGAAAAGGCAACTTGAAAGGAAAACTTGATTATAAAGCGATGACTTCACACTTTGCCGGACGAGTCAAGCAGACTTTGGACATAGGACCTATAATTTTCATGCTGCTGGGTCGCAAAGAAAAAAAAGGACGAGCAGGACATAGTGCTCACTGAGCACTAAACACCGTACTGCCAAACTGGGCAAGGACATTCTGCAAACAGAGGCGTGTATTTCAGCATAGCACACTGTAATTTAATACTTTTCTAATATGTAGTTGTCTCTATTCAGCCAACTAACTAACTCATCGCCTCTCTCACTCTCTTTAACTCCATCTCGCTTTGGTTTGCTAACTTGCTTTGTGGCCTCTGCCTCTGTCCAAATGTGTGTGTGTGTGTGTGTGCGTGTGACTTTTAAAAGAATTTTAATAGAATTGGTAAACTGAGCTGGGGCTGCTGCTTTCTCTCTTTCACACTGTCTACTGCCTTGCAGCTGTATGTGTGTGGTGCGTGATTAGATGCCTAAAAGCAGGCAGTGAATTTTTCGAAAATATGCTATATTCCTTCTTTTGCCTACGTCATACATATGTAGTGCAGTAAGTGTTGATGCTTAGTATTCGAGTTATGTGGGTCAGAGAGCATGAGCATTGAATGCTTAAGCAACTGCTAAATAGCACGAAAGTCAACAAGCCGCAAGCACTTTCATTCTTAAGTTTTACAATTGAAATTTTTAGTTGAATTTATGCTTAAGAATAAAGTTTAAGTGAAGCTAGTGAAAGTAAAGCCTAATAACCAAATATTTTCACATAATACAGTCGAGCATAGTCAAGTTTTAGACGCATAGTTATTTCATCTCACTGCAACTGCAGTTAATCTTGAACTAATATTTTAAACTATGAGATCTGTGGGTTAGTCACATTCTCCAAAATCCATTATACGCACACTCTGCAATTAGAGCGTAATGGAATAAAAACAAAAGCGTGTTCATAAACTCATTTGCTACACAAAAAAGCAACTAACATACAATTCCAGTTACAAGGACTAATTAATTTCAACAAGTTTGCCCACAATGGACATTGACAACACCTGTAGGGGGGAAAAGGAAAACGGAATGCAGCAAAAAACAGTTGAGAGACAGTTGAGAGTCGCGGCAGTTTGTTGGGTGTCTAAAGCTTTTAGCATACATATTAGCCAGAGTTTACACGTAAACGTACTTCATTATTATCAGACATGGAGTGTGCTTGTATGTGTGTGCGTGTTGCATGCACAAACACCCCACGAGAGAGAGAGAGAGATTCCACATTTGGTATCCCTAGACCACAGCTTATAGAGTTTGCTGCTGCATAGAAACCAGACAAGTAGAGCAGCAGCAACAACAACAGAGCGAGAGCGAAAAAAAATAAATACATTAAAATGCCAGCGGGTAAAATGAAGATACAAACAAACGAATTAATACGTGACGCTGAAACATTATTAGAAAATGTGTCTCGACGTTGGTTACTTGGCTACCAAGCATATGGGAGTGGGGAAAGAGGAAGAACGCTTCATTTTTTCTTCTTTTTTTGGTTCTAGCTGCTGGGGCGCTGCCGAATACGTGCGTCTATGTCAAGGGTCGTGCCAGCCACTGTTCGTTCCTTCGGTCGTTCGTACCCATGCAATATATTTTAGAAATTTTGCACTTACGGAACGCAGTTTGGGGTTTGGGCTTGGGTTTGAAGTTCAACACTGTTTTGGGGCCAGTTTGAATTTGAGTTTGGAGTTTGGCGTTTGGAGCAGGAGTTCGGTTCTGGTTTTATTTTAGCTTTTGCCGCTGTCATGTCTGCGCGTACTTTTAATATGAATTTAGTCCTTTAAGTCCTGGCTGTCTGACTGCTGCGCTACTCTTCGTAAGCTTTGTTGCACTTGCACTCCTCTCTTTTATCTTACTTTCTTTCGTACTTTTTTTTGCAATTCTACTTTGGCTGTGGCGCGCACGTTTGCTCAATATGTCAATATTACATGGCGTTGGCTGTCCTGAGTGGCATTACTTTCGTTTCGCTCTGGCAAAGGATGCTTGTAAGTGACTTAATCAAATAACTTTGCATTCACTTTACTTTGCTCCTCCCTCCCAGCATCGCCCACTGTGTATGCTTTGCTTTGGTTTCTCCGTCTTGCACTTTGTCGTTTTCTTTACGGCGTGTTTTGTGCGCCATTAAACATGACTTTATTTTTGGCTTTGCTTACAATTTTTTGTCATTCCCTTTTGGCCAAATTGTCGCCTCTAGATTTTTGTGTGTGTGGTTTATGTTGTTTTCGTCGTTGTCAAGTGACACGTACCGCTCGACAGGACATTAACTAGAGATTGCAATTGTTTAGTTAAGTGGGCTGCAAATATTCCTGCTTGCCAATAAAACTATTAGCAGTCGTAGACTCAGCTCATCCCGCTCAGCCATTGAGATTAAATATTTACGATATTCAGCTTAGCACATGAAACATTAAGTCAGTTTTTTTTTCTATTTGCTAAAGTCACTTTAAAACTCTCACTTAAAACACAACAAGCGGGCAGAGAAATGAAAAAATAGAAAGCACAACAACTATAATGTGGAAAAATTCATCAAGCGCAAAATAACATTGCATACTTTATGGCGCACAATGAAAACACACGCGCGCAAAAGAGCACGCACGAGAGAAAGAGAGAGGGAGAGGGAGAGAGAGAAAGGGTTACACATAGTGCATAAAGTACGCAGAGAAATTTGCAGCACATTTACACAAAAACGTTTTAGAAATTGTACATCTTACTCGCTCACACTCACACGCTTGTAACTAATATGGAAAACATGCAAAATGTCACCACCCAGCGCCCGCCGCCCGCCTCCCGCCGCCCACTGCTTCAAGCCAACACTTATGCAGATAGCGTAAATGATGATCAACTTGATAATAATGCTGCTGACGACGTTGAGGGTGAGGGTGAGGGTGCGCCGCAATTATAAAACCATGACAGGGTTGAGTGCAAAAAGGCGTTAGAAAAATATCTAAGCCATGCTTATGCACTGGCATACCAATTTTTGAATATTTATGTTCAGTATAAGCTCTGGATTATATGAATATGCATGGTATTATTTACTTATGTTTTACTACATCTTTTTTGGCAGTGTATAGCGCTCATCATAGACACACACAGTTAGATAAGAGCAGCGCAACAATTCTGGCGCCTGTCTGACACCGCTGACGTCAGCAGACTGGCAGGCAGTCCGCCCCATAGACCCCACACCGCAATATAAGCTCCACTGTAGCTGAATATTTTTGCCATATGGCAGAGTAATGATAATAAACTCCAAAAGATAAACTCGCATACGACAGAGACGAGCAACAGGCCGCCGTGCTGCATGCGGCGGAAAGGTGGAGGGGGGTCTTGACAGGCCACAATTGTCGTCACTTTGTCGGCAACGGACAACAGACGACGACGACGACGACGACGACAACGAGGACGCCTTCCAACCATGTCATTTTGTCTTATCTATAAAGCATGAAAGCTGCAGAGAGGACAAGAATTCTCTGTGGTAAACAACGATAGAGCCAGTTATTTTCTTTCAATTTGCAGTTGCAGCTGAAAAGCTGAAGCTGCAGCTGATGAGGCTGCAAGCTGTGCGGTCAAAGTTAATTTGCTGTAAACAAATTGTTTTTAATTAATTAATAAACTAGAGCAGAAATATTTGCCAAGTAAACCAGCATAGCCTCAATTAAATATTGAGAGTCAGCTCTAACTTTCCACGCTCTCGCTCTCGCTCTCGCTCTCGAGAGTAAAAGTTACCAAAGCACAACAGACCTTTAAAAATTGCACAACTTTCGAACTTAATCATTTTAATTGCAGCTCAGTTAACAAATGCGCAGCAGAGAGCATCCAGAGCGGTAGCAAATTAAATTAAAAATGTGTCGCACAGCCCCAGCCCCAGCCCCAGCCCCAGCCGAATTTGTAGCCGAATTATATCCTTTTGGTTCTGTGCGTCGCCGCAGCTGGTGGTCGTCCGTTGCTCACAGCTCTTCTTTATTATATTTCTCTGCTCAATCCAATAGCCTGGCAACAAATTAAGCGCTGCTGACGTTGCTCCTTCGGCGTCAGCATCAGCGTCAGCGTCACTGCCAACGCGCTTTTGCGCCCTTTCGTATCATGTTGTCCTGTTTTACTCACTTATTGCTTATTTCAGTGCATACCCCCAGGCGTTATATGTAATTGCATTTTTAGTTTTAATCGAGCGTGCCCGAACCCGAAGAAGAAGAGCCCGGACGAGTACAGTACTGTACTCTGTACTCTTCCCCGCACTCTGCACGGCAGTGAGTCAACACTGTTTGCTGCGAATGTAATTAATTTGTAACGTCTGATGACCAGCTTAATGGAAAACACTCTGCAGCGGGCGTAGGCGTCAGTAGGCAATAGGCGTGGTCATGCTGTGTGCCAAATTAGTCACTGACAGGCGCCCGCTGTGTGTGACAAACTGTCGTCTCTCTATGCTCTGATGTGATCACCAAGCAGCTGTATGCTAAATTTATATTGAAATAGTTCAAAAGCCAGTTCATAGTTCCTAATCCAGCCCTTTAACCTTTTAGAAAGTCAATAAGCTTTTAAAAAAATAAAACACCGTCGGTTCGCTTTCTAAGCGCAACTATCACTATCATTTGCCTATTACTTCTAACAACTTACAAGCATTTCCATCAACTTTAATTACAAAAAAACATTCGTAATCCAAGTTGAGCCCACAGAAACAGCAAAGCAGCAAAAGCTGGTGAAAGAGTAGAAAATTAGGATTGTGACAGTGAATGTGGTTGGGCTCTGTCTGTGCCGCTTTTGGGGCGAGCAATCACATACACACACACATGTGTCTAACAAATTTGTAAAAACAACACTCAGCTTGAACTTTAAGTAAACAAGTAGCGAGAACTACATAAATGAGTTTGCTAAAAACTCCAGCACTCGACACAAAAGTTGTCGACCCGCTCTCAGCTCCTGACCAACCAAAAAAAAAAAAAAAAACGAATCCACTTGGTGTGAATGACACAGCAGCAGAGTGACAACAGCGCTGGGAGTGCAGGGCAGGGCAGAGCAGACACATGCACGTTCTCACACTCAAGCACCACGCCAGTGGCTTTAACTTTTATGCTGTGACACTTGTAGACTCGTTCCCAGCCCAGACACAGAGCCACAGAGCTACGATAGAGCGGTGCGGCGTCCTGCTAGCCAAAGCTCATGATATAAACAAAAAGCGAAATAAAAAAGAACTTTGCCGACAAACGCGGCGCAAAAAACAAACAGCACAAAAAACTGAAACTGAGCATTGATGAGGTGTAAAGCAAAGACTGGGACTGGGGCTGGCTATATCCAATGACGTGAAGTGACAAATCAAGCCTCGCATTAACTTGATGGTGCTTAGAGTAAACTGGTTTCAAAAAAAAAAAGTACCAAAGTGCGTTTCAATTATTGTGCGCATTTTCATGCATTAATTTGATTATTGAGTGCCAAAGTCAAAGAGCAAGAACTAGGAGTTACAGCAAAAAACGAATGTACCCAACTTTAGCATACGCTTTGCCTAGAAAACGCATTAAATTTACTTTACTAAAATTATTTCACATTCAATGCCTTTTTAAACTATTAACACAACTTTAAAATACACTTTTTCACAAAGCGTATAATTGTCACGCCTAGTTAATGAAAGGGCATTAAAATAATGCTGCCCCCATTACGAACACATCTAATGTGACTTTTCCAAAGCTGTCTATGTCGAGACGTTAGCCAACTGGAAAACGCACAACGTTGACAACTCCATGAGCGTTAAGTTTGATCAAACTAGCGACAGCTGCGTAGCATAATGAGTTAACAGACTGTAATCTGGTTGTTGTTGTTGTTTTTGTTTGGTTCATTTGCTGCTGCTGATTGTTGAATGCAAATTTGCACGTGTTTGTGGTTGAGGCTTGGAAAATTATGTCGTTAGCTATTAGGAGCATTACGCGTTAATGAAGCAATCAAGTGAATGTCAGTGGCCAAGCAGGAATGCCAAGAATGCCAAGCAACACATGCTGAGGCTGAGGCTAAGAATGTGCACACTTCATTTTTAATGGCATAGAATAGCTTACACGCTTTTCTCTTTTTTAAGACAAAACTAACTGATTAATAATCGCTAAAAATATATTGACGTAAGCAGCTGCGATAACAAAAACGGTTTAACACAATGGCCAATAGCCATATAAATGCTCATTTAGAATAATTAGCTATAAAAATATTTTTATATATAGAGAGAAGTTTTTGATAAATTTTGTGCGCCTAGAGTGATATCATTAATTCAATTAATCAAATTCACATTAGCAGCACGCACAACGTCGCGCCGCTTCGCTGAACAAAAACCAAAACAAACAAGAGACGCGACGCGACGCGTCGCTTAGGCCATCCCTATAACAATAATTTGTACGTTCAATGAACTTAAATTGCAATATTAATAATGTCCATTATAATGTTAAGCATATGAACAGTTTTGTTAATAAACTTTAACTACCATCGGCTTAGAAAGCTGGCAGTCTAACAAACACAAGCATGGGCCATTGACCCACAAAGAAAGAGAAGCATGCGATTTGACTTGGTGAAAAACCAGATCTCCAGTCTGCGTCTCCCCAGCTGAGAAAATGGCAAGCAGCTATACATACATCATCAGTCGAAGCCAGAACTAGAATGTGTATATGAAGTTAATGTCTTTGCATGTTTGGCATTGCAAATCTCAGCGCTGCAGCAACCAGGAAGCAAAATTAAGGCAGCAGACTGTAGTAGAAAATGCTGCTCAAAATTTAGAGCGAGCGTTGAAAGGAGGTTAACTCTCAACTCTGGTGCTTAAGCAATTAGAGAATATATCTATAACTTTGTTTAAATTGTTACACTTTACAACAAGTTCTCAAGAAATAATGTTTATTTTCCAATTGTAATTATTCAAGTGGTCATGTCTAAAGTTTTGTTCCATTTTTCAAACAACATTTCTTGTTAGTTTGCAACTTGAGTTTGCAAGTTTTTCCAGATTTTTCTTCTCCACTCATTGGCTATGCAAATTGTATGTGTAGAAAGGCAGAAGAAGAAGAAGACGAAGTAGAACTGCAAATAAATAGTGTGCCATAAATGGAGACAGAGAGAAATGTTGCTGTTGGGTTGGTTCACAGTTAAATGATTACCATAACGGTATTGCTAATGATAGCGGCTAATAACTCGACAACAACTGTTAACAAGCCCCAAAGAATTTTTGTAGGCATTTCTACTCAATGGTCTCTCTCTCACTCTGTACAAATAATTGGCCCCGCCAGCAGCAGCGTTGACAACGCACACTACAAACTTTAGCCGCCGGACATGACAGCAACAACAACAACAACAACAGCAATAACGAATGTAATATAAATTAACCACAGCAACAAGTTGTTAAGACAGGAAGCCATAGGAAGCCATGCCCAGCTACGCCCGAAGTGACATCATTCACAATAATAGAAATAAATGGGCGTTGACTGAGGCAAACATACGCTGTTGAAGATTCCTTTAAGCTCAAGCTTATCCCAAGCTGCATATACCCGCTCAGTCGAGGTTTGCGAGCTCAAGTTCTAGTCTATTCGTCTAACTTTCACAATTGCAATTAAATGAGTGAGTGATAAAACAGAGCGTAGAAAAAAAGAGTGAGCAATAGACTTGCAAACGAAAAACGAAGCGCAAAAAGCAAGTAAACAATCAAATGACCAGCATGGCAAATGCCATTGACCCAGGGGCGTAACTGATGATGACCATAATTTGTTGTTAGCATTGCCATTACGATGATGAGGCGCAATAATGGCGTTTAAAATAATGGCTAACAGAGCCAAATGCTAAAATAAACAACAATTAAAACTAAACGCGAATGCGTAACGAAACAATGGCAAAGAAACTAAAACTAAAGACAGCGCGCAATGATATTGCAGACACAAGAAGACAATGACCCAAGCAGGCGAGAGAGAGAGAGAGCGCGCAAGATTAGCATGAGCTTCAACAACATGTTGACAACAAAAGAGAGAGAGAGATGCAATGCACACGCTGATCGCAACAATGCCAAGGTCAGCTTAGCAACATGTTGACAAGCCGCTGCTTGGCTTGGCTACATGTGCGTATAGCGTGAGATGTTGCCATCGCTCATGTTGCCAGCTACAGCTCCAGCTGTGCGCAAAGACAACGAAGAAGAAGAAGAAGCAGCAGCAGCAGCAACAGCAAAAATGCATTTGGGGTCAAGAGTTGTGTGTCGTGATGTTGCACGCAACATGCACTTATGTGTGTTTGTATGCGCGCGCTTTGGACGATAAGCAGGAAACTTGCCGGAAAACACACAAGAAAAAGGTCAGCATGGCATGGGGCATAGACAGGAAGGGAGGCGGGGCTGTGGTAAAAACAGGTAATCAAGCAAGCGTCAGTAACTCAATAACAATTTTCAACACGTTTGCGTTTACACACACACACACACCACCAAAAGGTTCTGCTGCATTTTTAGTTTTGAAACTTTTACGTGTGTCTGCTTCATTTTTTTATAAGCCATCAAAAGCAGTAGAATAAGTTAAATAATCATGACTTGTTAATCTAGCAGCTGCTAGCGGTAGCTTCTAAAATGTTAGTACCCTCAACTGAGCGCTGTGCTTGTGGCTTGTCACGCATTATTATTTTTTTTACTATAACTTTGACTATTAACAGCAACATTATCAAGTTGTTAAAAGTTAAGTGCTGAAAGCTATTTCCACATTTGCAGTTGCATGCAAAATTTTACCTCAAATAAAAAGCATTTGGGGAACACACAGCTTAAGCTATTTTCCAATTGAAACAACGCCACTGCGTCGCCCTTTAAAGTTTCCCTTTGTGCTGCTGCCTGCGGATATCCTTGGCAACAACAACAACAACAACAACAAAAAGTGCGAAAAACTAAGCAACTTTGAGCGCATTGTCGTCGGCATTACTTTTTGTTACTTTTGTAGGTGGCAAGCCACAGAAAAACAATTTGTGGGTGTTGCCAAAAAAAAAAAAAAAGAAGAAAAAAAAATAAAGAAATTGCGTCGCTTGCACAGACAACAGTTTGCCCAACTCTGTGTGTTTGGCTTAGTGACTTGGAAATTTTCTATGGCTATTAGCAAGAGATTTCTTGGCGTTTAGCCAAGGTTAAGTTAAAACGGCAAAAATTGCTTTGCTGCAAATTAAAGTTGATTTCAATTTATGCCACCAACACCACATCTTGGCCAACTTCCTTATCCATACTGACCTTTCATTTTGTAGAGCTGTGCGCCGCCGCTCGCTTGTTGTCAAGGTCTTTGCTTGGGTTGTTCACTTTTATGGCATCTGACGACTGCGAGACTGCGACTGCAGTAAATCGAATAATACATGCATGTGCTTTGAAATGAAATTGAAAACGTTACGCATGCGTTTTTTCCATGACTTTTCCATGGGAAGTTCGCCCCGCCTGGCTTTCAAACAGATCGAATAACAACAAGGCTATAATGTGATTGCAGCGCGGCGCGGCGCTCGCTTTGTGCCAAATGAAAATTGCAATCACAACACTTCACGTTGAAGTAGAAACGTGAGGTGGCAGCATCTCCAACTCCCCAGCAACGAAATGCGATCTGATATTTCTTTTATTTTATGCTACGCCACGCAGCGAGCCAATAAAAGTAAGAGACAATGCCATGGCGATTGTCATAAGTTGGCCAACGTTTAAGTCGACCATACACGCAAGGATATAGCGCCAGCCAGCCAGCCAGCCCAGCAGGATAAGCCGTTACTGCAGCAGCAAAATGTCGTCGATTGCAAGCAGCCTGAGCATCATTATGCTGCTGCTGCTGCTGCCTTGCCACTGCCTGACAGCGAGCAGCGGCGAACGGTAAGCGAACATAGCATAAATTTAACTCAAGCAGCTGCTGAACTTTCAACTCTCTCTCTCTCTCTCTCTTCTGGACAGTGTACACATCAGACTGCATATGCCGGAAGTTGTGCGTAAGCACACGCATTTCCACAATGTCTACAAGCATGTGCCAGTGCCAGCGCCAGCACCACCCAAGAAATTCTCAGCAGTCAAGCCGCATGTATCGCTGCTGGGCTACACTACATCAGCGACTGGCTCGGGCGCATTAGCGCCCAGTCTCATGCAGCTAATGGCAACAGCAGCCACGCCCATGCACAACTACGGACCAGCCTTGTTTGAAAGCTACAATCCAGCAGCAGCAGAAGCTCCCGCAGCAGCAGCAGCAGCAGCGCCCAGTACAACGGCAGCAACAACTATTGCGAGTCCTCTCACCAGCAATTTGCTGGCCACCGCGTCTGCGGCAAGCGGCTCCAAGCAGCGTCAGCAGCTTTTGCAGCAAATCTTTACGCCCAACATAATGGCGGCCATTACGGCAGCTCAGCAGGCCAAGGACGAGGCAAGCTTAAGCAATTTAGCATCCGACGCGTCGTCGGAACAACCGGAATTGGAACAAAATACGCTACTCAATGCCAACTTTTTGGCTGCGCTGCAACGCGAATACTTAAGCAAGTTCACTGGCCAACGCAAGCGCAAGAAAACAAATTATTTAACGCAGCGCCGCCCGCAGCTGCAACTGCAACAGGCACTGCATCACTCCCATCATAATCATGTGCAGCATGTGGCAAGTGACGAGCAATTTGATGATTACCAGGAAGAGCCAAATGCTGTGGATGATGAGCCCTTGGAGGAGCTGGAGCTCGATGTGGATAATGCAAGTGGCTATGACAGCGCTGCCGCATTCAGTGGCCAAAATAATGCCCTAATGTCTATGCCCAGTGTGGATGAGTTCATGAGTGATGTGGCTGACAATTCGTATGCCCCATACTATGGCAACAGCTATGATGACTACGCAGCCACTGCCAACAACTACAGCAATTCGTACGACTCGTGGCAAACAGCGCCAGCCTATGCGCGGCCCACAAAAGCCACGCCCACCAAATCGAGGTCACAGCCACGACGACCGCATTCGGATTTGGACTCGAGTACAGTTGGCACGGGTAAAATGCGTTATGTCAAGTTGACAGCGCGCAAGAAACGAAAGAATCGCATCAAGTCCAAGCGATATCGTCTTTAGGCAATAAGTCTCATCAAATTATTCGAGCAAGTATTAGATTAAGAGCTTACAAATTAGCGTTTAAAAAGAAAATTTTACAAATAAAAACTGTTTTCAGAACACTTTGTGGCATTTACTAACACTGTTATTTAAATTCTAACGTTTCTCTTGAGAGCTCCAAACATTTGTGTTTAAATCTAAATCTAGCCTTCATTCCTAAAAGTGTCGACACCCGAGCTACAATTTGCTAGAAGTTGGTCTAAAGCGAATTTAACCGATAAAAAAAAAAACATAATAATCGTTCCATTCGCCTAGCTAATAATATAAATAGACGGTCGCGATATAATGTTTTAAATTTTGACCATATTTGATCGACAGTATATATAGTAATTGCATCTTTTCAATCTGGTTTGCGATTATTTCTTGAAGTTGAAGGTTTAAAGAGGTTTATCGATCTATTGTGATCTATCGATTTTTAGAATTTAGCATAATTTATAAGAGTAAGCGTCACTTCTTATGAGACAGTCAAAATGAAGAGAAAGTAAAAAGGGAAACAGCTACACTTTTTACTAAACATATAGTAAAATATCCTACTACAAGTTGTAGCTTCTATCAAAAATGAGCCTTATTCAAACCTTAATAGCTTTTAAATAGAATTTGCCATTCTTTTTATAAGAGATTTTCATGCACATTTCCTCATTAAGTCTAAACGCTTACCCTAATGCCTTTTGTAATTTAGGGTCAAGTTCTAGACACTTGCCATTTATGTTGACCAACTTGTCTTGATTTATGTGGTTGCCTTCAAAAAGCACTTACCTGTAAGTAGATAAAACGTATACATAAAGATTAGTAATACCATAAGCTGCATATATAAATTTCTATATAGTAATTACAGCATGTCAGAGCCAAGACACATATTAACCATATGCCGCAAAATATGCCGGAATATGAGATAAAAGCCCTCTGCTTAACTAACCCCCAAATAAGCGAACTGGAACTAAGCCCAAACTACGCAGCAAACTCCCCTCCGAGCTTCTTCTCTGACAGCGCCGAAAAACAAATAAAGTATACAATTAAATTGTATAGAGCGTGCAAATAATAAGTACAAATGCTAATAAAATTCAATTAAAGGCCACAAAATTACAATAAAAGTGGCTGGGAAACTAACTGCCTGGATGCCCCAGCAATGTAAGAGCGCGAGCGCGAGGGCGAGTGTGTCACATGAAAAGTCAAAATTAACGACTCATTTGGGCAAATTGAAGCCATAAACTACAAAGCACAAAGCTAGCTAAAGGGACAGGCAAGCAAGCAAGCAAGCAACAGGACTCAAAGTAAGCAAAGCCATGCGCCGCCGCCCCCATCGTACCCCAAGCAAGTCTGACGTCAGTAAATACAGCAGCCGAAAATATAAATTACGCAAAAATTCCAAGCGAGTGACGAGCAGAAGCAAAAGCAAGTTGATGTTTGCCTGCCGGGGCTTGTCCTGCTTTGTTTATGCCGACGTCGCCGAGAGCGCTCGCTCATCCTTTATATTCATTTTAGCAATAATTTTATTTTACTTTACTTGCTGCTGCAATAAAAATGTGACACACACACACACACAAAATACCAGGAAGCGTGAAGAAAGGCCTCGACATTCGTCAGTCAACAACACTTGCTGCATATTTTCAGGCGAAATTAAAAGCGCACAAGATTTTCATTTATAATGCCCTTGCAGACTCCCCTTCCACGCTTTCTCTATACATATGTGTGTGTGCGTGTGTGTGTGTGTGCTAGGACATATAAACTGTTGATGTGTCAGCCATATGACTTTTATTGTTTAGGGGCAATGTCTGCTTCGTGTAGACGTTTATTACGGCCAGCAGATGGCGACAATATGCTGCTCCACCCATGCCAAGCAACAAGTGCCTTGCCCCCCCCCCACCAACCAAAGGGGCGTATGGTGCGATGCAGACCTGAAGCGGCGAATGATTTATAAGACAAACTGTGAGTTATGAAATTAATAATTATCATGTTTCAACAAAAACAGGATGTTCCTATCCCACTACGAAAACTAGGCAATAAATTCTCAATTATGTGTGAATTGCCGCAACACGAACAAGTAAAATCAAGAATGCCATAGAAATCCGCAGACAACGAGATTTTACGAGCGGAAAATTAATGTACAGCGAAAAAGAGTTGCCAACGTTCATAAAAATGCTTTCAGAAGTACAACTTGCTTCCAAATAAATCTGTGTGGCTTGGGCGTTGATTTCAAATTCTGCGGCTCCCTAGAATCAATAGATTACTTACGCTACAGTACTTGAACATATATAGAGATAACTTTTGCATATAAACCTTAGAATGACATGTGTCATGAATGGACTTTGAAACATTATTTTAACTGAAATTTCAAAAACAAAGTTTCCTTTGGAGGGTTTACCCAGGCTGGCCATAATCGAGTGTGAAATCAGCGGTTTTAAGGCAGAATTGGATGTGAGTGCTCAAAATGCATAGAAAATTCTATACCGGAGGTTAAAAGATTTATTAATGAGTATCGTGCGATATGTTGTGTTGGCTAGACTTTGCTTCTGTGCCTCAGTTAAGGCCAATTGAAAAGTGTTGGCCAAAAATGCTTAGGGCTAGGGATATCAGCCAAAATCATAGACATAGACTCATAGAATGGAAAGTACCCAAACATATAAGGAAGGCTAATCGCTATGGTCATGAATATTTTTTGCAAAAATAGCTTATAGTCTATTAAAAACCATATGAGAAATTAAAATTGTTGAGACTTATAATTTTTTTTTATTTATATTGTTCGTATTTCATTCCGCAAATCGCAATGCAGCGTTGAATATATCGCTTTTATTTAGATCAACTCTATTACAAAGTAATGCCGACACAAATATATATAAATATTCTACGCATCGGCATAGCTGGCTGGCTGATGAGATGAGTTTATCTAGCCGCTTCATCTGTCGCATAAAACTCAAATGACGTATGTGTTATTATAAGATTGCCCCAAAGGCTGGGGGCAGAAACTTTATAAGCCTAATAAAAGTTTATATGCAGCACTGTAGTTAAATAATGGCAATATCAAGTATATATATATATGCATACAATAGCAAAAACACATTCGTTTGGAAATGCGCACTTATTTATTTAATAACATGTTTGCAGTAGAAAATTAATTTTCCAGTTCAGCTGAGTCTCGCTGCCAGCTTGCTCGGCTTTTCTTCTCTGCTCTGCGCGCTAGCAAAATAATAATAAAAATAAATATATCATTAGCAGTGCAATTTAGCGCAACGCATTTATATGTTAGTATCTACACATTTGTCATCTGGCTGTCTAAAAGTGTTTGCTAATTTCGGTATAAATGACTGGGATCAGTGGCGTCGGGGCATAAAAATGCAATGCCAAACAATTCATTAATTTAATTTATTTGTGGCAATTAAATGGCGTCTGCACTGGGGCTTGGTCAGCAAGTAGAAACGTTTAAGGGTAGCTCTTGCCGAACCTGCAATGTCATCAGCAACTGAAACCAACACACACAGTCATTAGTGGAACGCATTGTTCCAATTCTGAACTCTCAACTTCTGTGAGTTGCTTGAAATGTAATTTGTATTGCCGAAAACATTTTGTTTAGCAATTAAAAAATATACAACTCTTGACTGTTCACACTTATTAATTGCTTGTCATTTTGAACGTTCAAAAGCAAAATGATTCAGCTTAAAATAAAAAGTTGATCGTCTTTATTACAAAGAAGTTGCCGCCAGCTTACAAAATAGTTATAATTGCTGCTCTCATAGACTGAAGCTGCTTGAAAATGATTTGAAAGACATTCCGGTAATTTTATTTACCCGCATATTCGCTTTTGCGTAAAGTCAGTTAACCTTATACCAACTGTAGCATATGCAATTAGGCCGGATGGGCTGGGTGTGCTCATGGCCCCAAACGATTAGCCACAAACAGTTGTCATTTGCATAAAGTAGCCCCCAGCTCACACTCAAACACACTTAAAGTGCAAAGGGTTCATCCTCATAACAACAACCAGTATGCAGTCATCAACACATTCAAACCACCGGACAAGCAAGCAATTTAATTAAAATTAAAAGTACAACTGCGAAAACGAAAAGTACGCGCAACAGCAGCAAATACCCGCGAGCATTTACAAATGTATTACAATATGCTAATTAAATGACATGAAATTGGGCCAAGCCTTGTGTGAATGCGAACCACTAATCACACCCCCGTTGACAGAACAGAGCATATGGTGCCACACACACACACACACATAGATAAAAAAAATAAAAGGGGTTTGGTTGTGGCGGTCTCAAGTGCATTGTTAAAAATTACACATTCTTGCGACTATTTGCGGCAATTAAGTGAAATTACTTTTGTGTGTCAGCAGCGACAAGTATCGCGCAAATGTTGCCACAAAAATGTGTGGCACACACACACACACACACACATTCGCATATGAAAGATGCACATGCTTAAGTGCAGCACTGTGTGTGGCAAAGAAAATGCGCGCTGGCTTAGTAAATCAATTAATTGCTTATTAAAACTAATAGAAGTTTTTGCTAGCAACACAGATTGAAAAATATTAAATAAAAACAAAAGAAAACCAACAACTTACAGCAGTTTTTGCTTCTATTCAGTCATTTGTATTTTTTCAATTCTGTAATCGATAGTATCGATTGTTTCAGCTATCACTATCGCAAATTTCCTTCTCAGAGCTGCGTTTGCTTAATTAAAACAATTTCTTTTTATATGCTGTGCAATTAGCAGTCCCTATAGGAATTTGCGCTACTTACAATTATGAGATTTAAATTTAAGTTGACATTTGCCACAATTAAAAGCGAATGAGAGCGCATCTACAATGGGCTAGAGCTGAAAATCTGACGGTCAAACTGACACGCCCGATGCGATGAGATGAGATGAGATGCGATTTAGCCCCAGAGCATAAAATGATGACGATGATGATGAACATAAAAATGATTATCATACTGATTATCAACATGCGATGATGATGTGGGCTATGACGTCGGCTGTTGGCCCGGAAAGCATAAAATAAAATGCGTTACACTGGATGGCTGGATGGCTGGCTGGCTGGCTGGATGGATGTGCAGTGCGTCAGTTGTCAAATGCTTGTTGTTGTCATCAACATTTGTTGCTTGGTTATGTCAGTTTTCTGATTATCCCAACAGACGTTAGCCTGCATTGTTTTATGAGGGGGAGTGGACAAGAGCTGCTAAAGAGGTGGTTTGAGTTTTTTTTTTTTTTTCGTCGGTTGGACAGCTGTGATTACAACTTTTCTGTTTATGTTTTGTAATTGTGTGCTATGGGTTTTTGTCGGTTTTTGACAGTTATGATGAAGAAAAATGTGGGTGCCACACACACACACACACACACACACACACACATATCCATTAGACAGCAGTCAACCCATTCATTCCGCATATGTACCAGATCGCATGGCATAAGGGCAAAGCACTTTATGTGTGACAATGCAGTGCAATCTCTTAAATTGAAACGCAACTAACTACAGAGCACATAAAATTACAGTTAAATTTAAAATCTATCACACACACACACAACTGGCTGTCAACAGCTAACCCAAGCTATAGATACTACTATCAATGCACAAAACTTTGTCGTCTGACCTTTGGCAATCCATACGCCCCAATAAAGAACCTTGAAGCTTTGTTTACGCAAACAAAATGCAACAAAAACTGTCTATAGAAAAATAGTGTAAAATCAACTGACAACAAATGAACGACTAGCAAAATAACATATATATATATACAAATGCTGGCTTTACTTTGACAATAGATATATCTTATAGCCGCATGCTACACGCTGTTCGAGTGGCCCGCCCATATATCATGTTAAAAGAGCAAAAAAAAAACAATGAAAAAAAGAAATAATAGTTGTTTTATACACGCAGCCGCAAAAGGTTGCTACTTGCTACTAAGGACACTTGTCCTTGGTGTGGAAAACTTTTGTCATAGAGAGAAATTGAAAATATGCAAGCAGTGGAAAGTTTTGCTGATAGCACAAGAGTCTCAAAGTATGTGTGTGCGTGTGTGTGTGTGTAGTACAGCGGATAGGAACTATGTCAAGTGTTGGGCAATAAAATGCTGGCTTTGTTGTCTGAAACACGAAATATTTAAACAATTTTCGGCTAAATACAAAATGCTCACTAAATTTCCTGTGGCAAAAGATTGTGAATTATATTGATAGATTTAAAGCTATACAGAGGTATATAAACACAGACTATTCAATATTACAATTTTCTGAGCAAATATGAACAAATAATTAACAAGCAATTGAATCATTTTCAATCATTCAATAGGCAAAATAAATGCTATCGATAGTATCGATGCTTTTCAATGTTACATTATCGATAGACTGACATCTCTAATTAGCGCCATTAAATTTATTATTTAAGCAACATCTTGCATCATTTTCGCTGATTTTAACGGTTCAGCTAATAAACAAACTACTCGCTAAACTAAACGTAAACACGTACGACAATTAAAGCCAGACGCGCGCTTGACAAACACAAACTACCGCACAACCAAAACTTATTTTTTTTTTTTGCTAAACGCTGAATGAAGCTCATTTCGTACTTTATTTTTAAATTATTTAGTTTCTTTTTTTAGTGAGGTTTATCAACACTTCCGCACGACGGTGCGCACACAAAAAGCTGCAAAATGTACGCTAAACTGACACACACACAAATACATAGAGAGACATATGCACATCCTGCTACTTTGCAGGACATTGTTTGCGCTTTGATAACACTAATACACACACACACACACACACACACACACGTAGATAGAAAATGCGTCATCATTACGGCTATGAAAATTGCGCATGCCATGGCTTTGTGTTTGACTATATAGCTGTTGAGATAGTTGCAACGGCCAGCAGCAGCAGCAGCAGCAGCGGAGTGCGCGGCAGTGTTGCAGGAATGCTGGCAGGCAACGCTTTGCTGACAACGCACACACACAGCACTCTATATAGGCTATCTCGCTCGCACTGTGTTGTGTAGAGTGTGTCCCTTTCGCTGATAGACGACGTTGGGCGGCTATAGAACAGTCAAAACTATTTTCGCTTGGCATTTCAAGCATTTTATGGTTTTATTTCGACAAAAATGTTCGCCTTTAAACACGCAGATAGTTGCATGCCAGAAAGCCGCTCTCTCTCTCTCTATCTCTCTCTTTGTCGCTCCTTTTCGCTTTCACTTTATGCGAACTTGCGTCGAGAAAGTTTCGCCATAGCCAGCGGACCATCACATTGGCTGTTAATTCATGGCCATGTGCTTTCATTACGCATACGCAGCGTGCTCTGCTGCTGCAACGCTTGATGATTGCCCGCAACCAACGTTGAATGCCAACGCATATTGAAATATTTTGCAATATACACGAAGCTAAAAAGGACTTTAAATTTCAAATTGGCAAACTAATAAAAAATTAGCACAAACTCTTTGCATAAATGTTTAAAAGCTCAGCACGCATTGTCGTTATTTAATTATGCTTGGCCAAATATATTCGAGAAACAAAAGCCAAGCAAACTAATTTGCTCTCAACGACAAATGCAACACGACGATATGAAATGAAAAACGTAAATTGTGCCTTTCCACAAATGTGTGCAAATAAATAAATAACAGCAAAGAGTTGGGAGTCGTAGGAGTGTGACAGTTTGTTTAGGCTACAGAGAGAGAGATGGAGCTAGAGATAAGCTAGCAAAGGGAGCGGAGCACTCGCTCGCGTTAGTCGTGTCCATTTCAGTATTTTAGTCAACGCCTAGTTGGCTTTTTATGCATGTCTGCCTGGTTGGTTGGTTGGCTGGCTGGTTGGCTGGTTGGTTGGGATGGTTGCCTTGGTTGTTTGCTCGGTGGTGCTGGGCTGGCGAGTCATTAATATTTCACAACCAGCTAGCCAAGCCAGGCATGCAGTGAGGCTCGCTGGGCGGCAGGCAATTCGCGTTCTAAGCTTAAGCAGCACCCAGCTCCACCCACAATTAAAATCAGATTAAAGTTGCGCTAATTTATGCGACCGCACGGTGACACAACAAAAGCAGATTTTCTGACTATACAACAAGCCAAAAACGAGCCTGAAAGAAATTCGCGTTGATAGCAGACAGTTGCAGTTGCCTGCCTAACTGAAAAGCACTTGTAAACAATACACAAAAAAGACAAATTCAAAATAATAATAATAATAATAATAATAGGTAAAAGAGTTACTGTAACGCTCGTTGTAATTGCACAAGTGCAAAGTTTCGGGCAAAGAACTCAGTCACAGTGTCACACAGACACCGAAAAAGACAAAAGATACTTTCATCCCTTTTGGCAAGAGCGCAGCTCTTTGCTATGTCTGTCTATCTGTTTGTCTGCCTGGCCCGGCCCGGCCTGGCCTGACTGTATTTTAGCCAACTTGTTTGCTCTTGGGTTTGCTGTGTGTTGTGGTTTTAGTTTGGCTGTCGCAGATTTTCGCGTAAATTGCTTGGGGGCTGCTGCTGGCTTGTGGGGTTTGGGTAAACGTAGGGGTTAACCGCCAAAGCCGTCAAACTGTCTAAGATGTCTCTAGCGCGGATTACCAGTGTTAATGCCACTAGCTAAGAACGACTTTTGCTGACAGGCTCAAGGCGTGACGCTTGATAATTTCTTTAAGGCACAAACACAGCAGCATAGGCTTGGAAAACAGCAACAAATATTAAATCTGCATTGCATAAATACAGTAAATAATCCTCAAAAGCAACGAGCATGAACATATTTAAACTAAAAACATAGGTTTGAAGTTCATAGGTTTTGTGATTTTAATATAAAATGTAGAGGTGCAGAACAAGCGATAGTGTCGAACTATCGTCGAGTATCGATGGCGCCCACTATCGATTGTTCTGCACCCCTAATAAATAGGTAATTAGCAGAGCTCGCAAGAATTAGTCCCATTTTGCAAAAAGTCCCAAAAAGAACTGTTGCTCGCAGACACAATTGAAAACGGGATTAAAAAGTAACAGTAAAACAGTTACTCAGTGAGTTTCTTGTCGCTCTCTTTATGTACGCGCTCACTCGAGACACTTTAAATCGGTGAGAGTGTCTTTTGAGTATGTATGTGTGACCATTTCTATTTCTCTCACCCTTTCACGCTTTGCCTATGATAAAATAAAGCAACAACCAAACACTAATGAAACAACAACAAAAAAAGACGCAAATCGTTTTGCTCAGTTGCTGAGGCCCAGTTAAGGAGCAAAAATATCCCATTCAAACTGTTGTCGCAAGAGCGCTTCGTGTGCTCTCTCACCGATCAGCATAAAACAGAAAACACACGAGAGCAGTGTTGCCAGTTTAGCATATTTCAAGCTAGTTCTAGCATATTTCAAAATGGAAAAGCTTATAAATTTAGCGAATAGCTTATAGCCTGAAATCTAGCATATTTGAATTTAGGTCAGTTGGCTTCATTATTTCCAGGCACTGACTTTTATTTTTTACTCATGAATTGGTTTCGACTTCAATTTCAACTGTGCCAACTTTTTTTTTTTTTAGGACTTCACATGAGTTTTGACGCAAATTTTGAATCTAGCTTATTCTAGTTTAGTTTTTCCCTCAATTTAACTTATGTTGCCTCTTAAAATCTGGCAACACTGCACTATGGGAAAAAATGACAGTTTAAGAGGCCAGAAGAGCCGCATTTTGCAGAAAGGTCGAAGAACAAAAAATTTTGTTACATTGTGGAACTCATGTCAGTAGAGAAGTATTTTAATCGTTGCCGTACCAGAAATTTCAAAGATGGCGGGACTGACAAAGATATTCTGGTTCAACACAGCTTTTCAATGGCGAAGAGCGAGGGTGGCGTTTGGAATTGGCTACGTTTGTATGCAATTGGTATATTAGTTCGATCGAGAAAACAAATCAAATCGCGGTAAGAAGTAAAATTGTTGAAAATGCATTCGATGAAGTTAGGCTTTTTTTATGTATTTTTGTTGATTTTCAATGTTAAAAATCACTTCTTGCTTGTTACCGAGAATAAATTGAGAAATGTGATTGTAGACAGCTTACAAATAAAGAAATTGTCTATTATGTCTCACTTTTCAAGATATTCATGAGTGCCAGAGGAGCATCAGATGAGATATATTGCGGTTTTGTAGAGTTTTTAATCGTCTTTTAAGTGGATATAGTTAGAAAATGGCATTATTTAACCACTTCCGAGAATTTAAGTTTTTTGAGGTTACATAACCTAAGATTTGACAAATGGAGATTGTGTTGGAATGAATTGGCAGGGGAAGCGGTTTCAGAAAACAAAAGGGAGCGTTTTTTTTAATTTTTTCACAGCTACCAAACTGAGGACAATTAGAAACTCTAAGTAAGGCTTTAATTAATGAAAACTAAAAAATAATTTAGCTACCGCGTGGCACAATGTGAAGGGATTGTAATCCATTATTTTCACGTATTTTAAGGAGTGGCCACGCCCACTGTCGTCATGAAAATATCCTTAAAAATATTTAGCAGTACGGTTATGTTGGAGATTTGAATATGTTTTTAAATTTAAAAAAATTGTTGTTGTTTTTAAAGGGCGGTGCCACGCCACATTTTTAAAGTATATTAGTGCTTACGGTCATATAAGCCTAATGCAAAAAACCAAACTGAAATATCTTGCTCCGTTTTTGTGTTATTAATTTTGGCCTCATAAACTGGTAATTTTTCCCATAGTGCATTGTTGTGGCAACTGCCGCAAGAAAGTATGCTACAGTTTTTAATATGCAAAAGGCTAACTTTATCGCATATTTTCCTGTTATTTCAGTGAGCAGACAGCTTGTGAAATTTTGGTTGAGCATATTTTGGGAGCTGATATTTCTTAGACTTGTCGCAGCAACAAATTTAAATTTTATGTTTTTCAATAAAATTGACACTCTACCTTTAAGATTTTTTTTAAGGCAGACTGCATATTAATCTAAAAAAAAAATAGAATGTTTGCTCGTTTAAAGTTTGCTTGTATAAAATGTTTGCTGTACAAAGCGATTATATTGATAAAAAGCGTATAACAATTCGATTTATGAACATTTACAACAGACAGACAGGACAAGCACAAAATTGCTCTCATGTCACTTAGAGCCAGCATTGCCGTCTAGTATTACTCTTTCGCTCTCTTTCTCCCTTCCCTCCCTACCATTGTTATTGTTGTCTGCTTCTACGTCTGGCTGGCAAAAACACATTGCAAACAATTCAATTTAATAAGAGTTTTGCACAACACCACAACACACAGCAGGGCAAAAACCCAAGTCCATAACATTTTTGATTGCAAACAGCAGCAGGGAGAAAAAAAAAATGTTTAAATTTGTCGTTGTACTTTTGTTGCATCCATCTCAGCTAAGAAGCCAAAAAGTTTTCATGCCACTTGCCATTAAGTCTGCTGTCTACGTTTTCAATACTCAGCTGCAGTGTGGTTCAACTTTTTTTTTTTTTTATTTTGAGATTAATGCACTGACCAATTTTGTTGGCTTTGCCTATTTGTCTGCTTGAAAATTTATTGAGCAGCTAAAATAGGAAAATCTTTGCATACTCGGGGGTTGTTGTTTATTGATACTGCACAGCTAATCAAAAGATTTGCACAAGTGAAATTAAATTTATTTGCAAATAAAAATAAGTTACAAGTTGCACAAAGCGCACGCACATGTGAAATAATAAATTTCGAGAGCAAATCTTTGGCAATTTATTTACTGTGAATTTATATTGTTTATTAAAAGTAAAGCTCAAGTTGCATAAATATTTGCGTGTGTGTGTTGCAAGGATGTGCATAAGCAGACAGCTGAAGGACAAGACTATGGCTCTTCCTCCCCCTCTCTCCTAGATCTGCTTAAGGCAGCAAGTAAATGCGATTCCTATACATAATTATTTAAACGTCGAATATAGAGAAGAAGAATATCAAAAAATAATTAAAACACAAGTGTGTCTGTGTCTGTGTGTGTGTGTTGTTGTGTTGGTGTCTGGAAATTTTTAGGTAGTTGCACTTTCGGCACTTTGTGTGCGTGTGCGTAATATGATTTTCCAAATGTCAGATGAAATTTCAAGGCTGCATTCACAATAATGTGTAATGCAGGCGGAGGGTTATCTTGTGCATTGTAAACAATAGCACACATACATATGTTGTTTAATAATAAACCCAAATATTATTGCACTTGTGTTGGGGGTGGTGGTCTGTATGTGTATGTGGCATGTTGCTGGTAGGTTTTGCTTTCTCCATTTTTCATTTTATTGCTATTTAGTAGCATTTATTATGTGCTATTTTGCATTTGCATAAACACTTAACTTGCGAACTTCGAACAACATGAGAGCTGACTGCCACACAATGCCTGGCTGGCATTCATCCTTATATCGATAGCAGCTTTGTTCATTAATGTTAAATCTCTGCATTTACGATTTAATTGCTTCGGGCGCATCAAGATCTTCCTCCCCAAATATTTTGAAATTATATCAATATTATAAATTTAATTTTACAAAAAGTTTTCAAATTTAAAATTTGCGATTTTCGATTTTAATTTCTTCTATCTTTTATTTCGTGTTTGTTCAAATTCTCGTAAGTGTATTTCAAATTAAAAAATTTATGTTCAATTTTTTGTATTTTCGATTTTTGAATCCAATGGATGTTGTATAATTAATTTTTGGTGTTTTAAAATTTCTTATCGATGTTTTGGATTGATTTGATGATTTTGAAATTTGGTTTTCTCTAAATTTGTTTTTTGTGAATTTGGTTATTTTTTCTTTGTTTCGGATTCCGAAGATTTTTCTGAATTTTTAGTGTATTAAAATTTTTGATTTATGTTGATATTTTTTTGGATTTTCGTTTTTGAATTCTTTTTTTTATATTTTTAAATTGTTAATTTTGTGATAGCTTTTTTATTTTGCGAAGTGGCGTGAATTTTCGGCTATGGTGTTGGGGCTGGGGCAAGGCAACGGAGGTTCATTGTCCCTTTTCTTTTGTGTCTTGTGAAGTTTTACCGGTTTTGTTGTAAGTTGTCCATGTTGCCGTTGGGGTGGCCTTTGCTTCTTCATTAATCGTAGCGTGTAGGCTGCTTGTGTTTGCTATGCGTCTACTGTTACTTATGGACGTCATCCGTTATGTTTTCAGGTGGCGCTTAATCTGTACGCGAGAGACGAGGCTGTGTTAGCTGTTTCGGTGTTTTGTGTTGCTTTTATTACCGATTGATTTTGTGGGTGTTATTATATGGTGTTTTTCGCGCATCGATCTTAGTGTGTTAGCATTGTTGCTGTGTTGTATTTTTTGAGCTGAGTACTTTTTTCTCTTGTTTGGGTCGAAGGTTCCTGTTAACACTAGTATTTTGACTATTTTTGTTTGGTGTCTCGGCATCTCATGTAGTCCCTGTCGTTATTTTTTGCGGCGGTATTGTTTATTTTATGATTTTTTTGTATTTTGTTTTTTTTGTTTTTCTTTTTTTGGCTGGAGTGTTCCCGGCGTACTCTTTGTCTTATGTCGTGGTTTTGCAGCATCGCACGCATTTAATTCCAAAATGCGTTTCAGTGCTTAGTGTGTGATGATGTTTTTTTTTAGGAGTTTGTGCCGTTGTATTGGTTGCCCTTATTATGGCGTATTTTTTTTTTTGTAGTGGTGGCTAATCGATTGTAGGCCTTTGACGTTTACCCGAGCATTTGCTAGGGCATTTACGTTCAATGGGGCCCAAGGAGAGTGGTGAGCAATTCTATAAGATCTTAATTTGTTGCTGTTTTTCATTTAGTGAGTGCATAAATATTAATTCCTTCTGATGTGTCTTTTTCTCTTGAGCTATTTTGCAGATGAAGGTCCGCATAATTCAACAATATTTGCTTTGTGTTAATTTGAGATATGTTTCTCCTTTTGGCCCTAGAATTTTACGTAATCCAGGGTCTCTGTAGCTTATATGTGAGCTATGTATGATGTTTGTCTTTGGTTCTGTTGGTGGAGTAGAGTGGCCGGATTTTCGTATTGATTTGTTGGAGGCCAGCATTCTGAGCATGCGGTTACGGCATGACGATTAGGTGGTTTGGATATTGGTGGTGTTGAAGTTGTCCCTGTAACGCAGCAATTTTATGTGGCACGATTTGAATATTGACGTTGTTCTTTTCTTTATCTTGCTGTGTATTTCCTGGTGGGCCGATGTGCTGGTTGTTGTGGGTGATGTTTCTCATTGATGGTTTCATTGTGGTTTAGTGTTATTTTCACGGCGGGTTTTTTCGGGTTGTTGCTTGTCCTCCTTGTTGGTTTTATTTGGTTGTTCGGTTTGAGGGCGTAGTTATGATTGATGAATTGTCTAGTGGATTTTCTTGGGCGTTTTGGTTGCAGTCAAGAAGTGTTTGTGTCTTTTGTATGTGGGGGTTAGGTGAGGTGATTAAGCATCGTGGCTGGTGGCTGCTGGGTGTGGTCTGGTGTGGCCTTGTTTGCGGATTTTGTCTCGCCAGGCTTTTTTGTTCGATGGATCATTTGATTCTATTAATTTCCATTGTTTGGTTGGCGTTGTTTTCGTGTTGTGTGTGTGTGCTGGTGGTGCTTCTGTTTTGGCGGTTTTGTTCGGTTTTGCCTGTCTTGGTCGATCTTCTGCGTGGGGCTGGGCCGGGCTTGTTTGGGTGTGTGTAGTTGAGTGGCGTTTTTGGTTGGTTTGTCGCTGTGGCGGGCGTAGGGACTTTTAGTGCCGTTTTTCTGGAGTGTGTATGTTGTTGTGTTGGAGTCATCCAGAGTACAGGTTTCACAATTCTATTGTTGTGTGGCCCGGTTTTTGGTTTAAGTGGTATTGATGTGTGGTATTTTTTGGGTAATTGGCTGAAATTAACTTGTGTTTTTTTGCTCAAGTTTTTTTGTTAGCAGCGTGGATTCTTCGGCCCGCTCTTAGCGGGTTATGCTAGTTGTTTATATATTATGTTTTGGATGGCCAGCGTTGGGGTTTGCTTTGCAGTCCTATTCGTTTCTGATTTGCAACTAATGCCAGACCTTTTTTTTCCGTCTGGCGCGGAGCATTGCGGTTCATTTTTCAGTCGCTTTTGATTTAATGAGGCCTAATCTGCCCGATTCGTCCTCCTGCGATTCAGACGTTATTCAATGCGGGTTTTGGCGTTTTGGGGGATAAGCGAAGTGTGATTTAGCTTGAGGGCGTGTGCTGATGAATGATGAAGCTGTTGGGTATTTTTGGTGTGGTTTATCGGCTTGGTAGCGATGATGTGGTGTGGTGGTTAGCGTTTGATAGGCTTTAGTAGCGAAGGCTGACTAGCTATTTGAGATGGTTGGCTATTTAGGTCGTGCGAGCGTGTGTTTGTGATGGGTTGTACGGATGGGAGCCCCTCCGATTGTGCTGTACTTATTGCCAGGAGGACGCTAAGTCAGGAAGAATTGGTTTACGCTTCAAGAGCTGTGTGGTTTTTTTGTCTCTCCGTTAATATTAGCTATTATCCGTGGCATTTATTCCGTTTAAATCGTGGCGGCCTTTTAACTAATTTTACAATTAGTGATGGTTCCGGTTTGAGCTGTTTATTTTTTAAAACTGATCCATTAGCAATATTTGTATTTTTATTAGGAGAGTGGTGTGTTTTGTGTATTTATTTTTGCGTTTACTTAATTCTTTGGGTGCGTTTTGCAATGCCGGTTGGGCGATGAGCCCTGGTTAGTGTGCGCATTTGTTTCTCTGGTTTTATTATGTGAATTGTTTTCAGGTTGATGTTTATTGCTTTGAATTTTTTCGTACTGTTTATGTTGTTAGAGGTTTGGGGATTTTTTCTGGTTTGAGTGTGTGTGATGTATGGTTGGATTGCGGTCAGCTCGTTCGTTGTAGCTGCGCTTGGATTGCTTTGGTAATATTATTTTAAGGTGTCAATCGTCTTTTACGCTATTAGCACGTGCTTTGGGCGCGCTTCTGTTCAGTGATAAAGGCAGTACTGTGCTGTGTTAGATAAGCGGGCAGCGTATTTTGTATTGATTTGCCCAATGTCATGAATTGTTAATTCTAGCTTATTGAGTGTTTGTTGTGTGGGTTTTATTTTGTAAATTTTCTTGGTTTAATTGAGAATTCTTTATCAGTTTTTGTTTTTAATTATCCATGCTTGTTCGTGGTTGTTTTTGGGTTCAGCGGGGATATATTCTGTAGATGCTAATTTGGAGTTGTTTGCTGTATTTCCATCGTTAAACTTTTACAGTTGTCTGTATGTTTGCATTTATTTCTATATTATGTACATACGGTTTTTACATTAGGTCGTGATTTTGTGCTTATTGTGATAAGTTTATGGGTCTTATTAGGCGAGTATTTCGTTTATCATTTTCTTTTTCCATGACTGTCCTGATTTGATGTATCTTTTTGGGCTTGTCTTTGATTTTAGGTTGGTCTTATTGCGCCTTTCGTTCTGGCCTGCGAGTGTTCGCGCACTTTATATTTATCTTTTTATTTCCTGTTGTTGGGTGCGTTTTTGTTTGATGTGTTGGTCAGTGGGTGTATAGGAAAGTTGGTCGTATACCTGCCTGAGCTTGACATCGAACCACTCTGATATTAGGTCTTGTGGATGTTGTATTTTCAATGATGCGTTGTTGTCATTTGTGTTTTGGATTGTTTGCGCTATTTGAGTTTGTGTTGTTCTTGATTTTATGATTAAAATTTCATGTAACTAATTGAGATGGTATAGTGATTTGGCTATGTTGTGGCAATGGAATGCCTATTCGGGTATACGTTTTTTTTGTGTAGTTTGCTACTTTTGTAAGTTGTCGCATCTTTATGATTTTATGGTGGGCGGTCGGCTGCGGAGTGGTTTTGGGGGGGGATGTTTGATTGTTTTGCTCATTGTGGAGCGCGCGGTGGTGGGTTGCTGTGGGGTGGTTGGGGGGTGTTGCGTTTACTGCCCATCGGCTTTTGTTATTGTTTGCTTTCTGTATTGATTGGTGTTTGGCAAAGGTGTGGGCATTTGGTAATAGGTTCGTATGTGGTGTGTGTGGTGGTTTGTTGTGTAGGGCGTAGCGGTGTATGGTTTGGGCTAGATTTGGTGACGATGTACTTTAGTCTAACTGTGTTCTTTGTTATGACTGGCAGTGTTGTTCAATGCGTTTTGCTCATCTGCAGTGGACTCCAGACTGAAGCGATAAGTGAGTGCGTGCTCTTCATAAATTTTGCGATAAACTCAGGTTCAGAGTTTTATTTACATCAAACTTTATAGTGGCATTCAATTGAAATTTAATAGCGCTTTTTAACTCTATTTGTCAAGCTATATGACTTATTGTACTGTTTTATTCTTTATTAGAGCTCGTGTGTGTTATGATGTAGAAATGCAAGGAAGTTTGCTTTGTATTTTATTATGGTGATTTATGTTTTGTGATTTAGGTATTATTATGTGATTTCGCTTTTGTAGTGTATTGTATAATCGGCCGCAAACAAGTATTATCGTTGGCTATTGTGTAGCCTATGTGTTTGTTGTAGTATATGGATTCTATTTTATCTTGGGCGTTTGATTGTGCCTTACTCAGCAATATGCTCTTGTTATTACCGAATTTTTGTTTTTTGCCCTTTATTTTTGTGTTTTGGTTGTGTGTTGATGAGTTTTTTTATTTTGATTTTGTCTAATTGCCACTGAACTTGGACTTCTGTAAGTGTGTGCGGTGTTGAATTTGGTTGTGCTGCAGGGTTTTTTCTTTCGTCATTTGCGTAAACTTGAGATAGTCTTTTATTAGTCATGTCTGTGATATTGTTCGAGAGTGTGCTTTTTTGTTCTGGAGTCCACTTGACTATGGTCTCAAAGCTCATTCTTAGAGTTAGACAAGCTTGTGTGTCATGCTGCGCATTCAGCGACACGAATTTGCGGGCTTTTTGCTATTCTGTGTACCACTGATTACGTTAGCTATAGCACGATTGGCACCTTGTGTGGGATTTTTTGCGGTATCGATATTGCCACGTGATTGCGAATTGTCGCGTCGTGTGCAGGCTGGTGTCTCGTGTCGTTTGTCGCTGTGTCTAGTTTACTCGGATAAGTTTCACGGACGAAGTGAGGCAATATGTAATAGTCTCTGTGTGCTTTCTTCGCGTGTGTTTAGTGCGCGCTGCGAGTTGAGTGCTTTGTGCTGTTTCCAGTCTAGACAAAGCTTATCGCAATACGCAGTGCTGTGTTACATTGCATGTCTCTAAATTATATTCGATTACGCTTATGGTAATTTTTGAATCTGTGGTCTGACGGAGTTTATATATTGTGGATTTGTATTATCGATATCTTGATGTCTGTTATATTTGACGGGCATAGTGGAAAGTGCGTTTCATTGTTTGGTTGGTTGTATGTTCTGTCTGGCTGCCACAAGTCGCGATGGCAACAGTTTTGAATCGTAATAAGCGACAGTGCTGTGCATGGGAGAGGTGCACAAGCGATGGAAACAAAAGATAAAGATGAGAGCTTTAGTCGAGATCGACATACAGTAGTACAAGATCTCGACAAACTAACTGATCTAGTGTGCAGCCCCAATCAGTGTGTTAGGCTTAGATTGAAGGGAATGATGGACATCGCAGCGGTGTGAGTTACTGAGACGAGACTCTACTATCTCCTCGTGAGCGCGCCGATCATTATTGATCAGGGTCGAGAATGCTCGCGTTCTGGACAGAAATAGCGTGAAAGCGCCAGCGCGCTGCGCTCTGGCACTGAGCGCGTTAAAGGTTAGGTGCGGGACTCTAGTGTGCGCCAGGCAGCAGCTCATGTATTGCAGTTAGTGCCTTGTATTGAGCGTTGCAAGAAACAGCGTGCTCCCACCTCAGCGTCATTTGTCATTTGTCGGATCTATTGGCCTGCTTGATGTCGTATTGCTCGCTAAGCTGTTGATTTGCTGGCATTATGCTCAGTGTCGAAGAGATTATTGGTCGTTTATTGTGGAGCTCAGTACGACCGGAGGAGCGCAGGTCGTTTCGCGGCTATTGGCGAATCCAATAATGCTGTATTCTAGGTAGCGGTCACATATGCAGCTGCAGGGGTATTAAGAAGCGTATAATACAAAGGA
The DNA here is from genome assembly GCF_011750605.1 of Drosophila busckii. NCBI lineage: Eukaryota > Metazoa > Arthropoda > Insecta > Diptera > Drosophilidae > Drosophila > Drosophila busckii. The sequence continues at coordinate 11,522,420 of NC_046607.1, forward strand.
ATATAGCGCTCTCAGGTCTGGAAAAATGTGCTCTTTTATAGTTTTGATGTATTGAAATAGATTGTGTATATTAGCGAATGATAGTGTTTTCCTGAGAAGACGGTTTTAGCGTATATTTACTCTACTGGGCGTTGCCGATGTGGTTCGTTGTTATGGTTGTGGTGGTAGGTGGGTGCCAGTCTGTGCAGGGTTTTACAAATTGTGTGCTTGGGATGAGAAAGAACTGGTATAGTCAGCGAGATCTGGGGTAGGCTGGGGCGTGGGTGTGTCTGGCTGGCGTCGCCTGCTGCTGCTGTGACGTGTTATGCTGGATCGTTCGCAATCTTTTGCTCGGAAATAAAGATGTTCGTAATGTTTCTGTGACTTTCGATCGTGTTTGTATGATGGCTATTTTCGTCTTGGGCTTCTTGTTCTGCTTAATTTGTTTAGCCATGTTCCTGTAGCTGCAGTCTGTCTGTTTGTTGGTGGCTGCGCTGTTGTGTTGTTTGTTCTGGGCAATTGTTTGGTTTCATAATGGTTAGATTAATGCTGCGAGGTCCGCGGTGGAGGTCATTTGATGGCTCTAAGTTTGTGGATGTAATAGTATGTATGTTTACTTTGTGATATAGCGATTTTTCCTAAGTATTATGGCTGTTACTTTGGGTGGTTTTGTCTGCTGCTCTATGGTGGTCCGTTTCGTGGGTGTGCTGGTAGGCTCGGCTCTGCCACGCTTAGTCGGTATATGGTTACGCGTGTAACTGCGATCACTGGTGATTGTGTGATGTGTATTTCTTTGTTGCTTGTGAATAGTGTGTTTAACTGTCTCTTTTATTGTATGTTTGCGCTCCACTTGTCAAGGTGGGGTAGGCAACAGTGTTGGGACGGCAGTTTCTTGACTAATATATGGTGTTGTTATGAATTACTTTTTCAATTCGGTTGGTGAAATTTTTTGTTTGCCTTATAACTAGTGTCCATGATGATTTGTGTGATCGTGATAGCTTTTATTTTCATTATTGATCTCATTTCGTGCGTTTTGATTCGATGTGTGTTGTTCCGGATTCTACGATTTGGTGGTTTGAGCGCGTTTCGCAGACGTGTATTGTGCTGTCGCGCGGTGTTTGAGAGCTAGACAGAGCGCATATCTTTGTTGTATGTGGTTTCGACTGTGATTCGCTCATGGTGATCACCTCTCTGTCATAGCGGTATGAGTTGTCTGGTTTGTGTGATTACTCTATTTGTTGGGATATTTGTTGGTGGTGATATTAGAGTGTGGCTCTATCGACGCTCTGTTTCTGTTTGTTTAGACTAGTGCATCCTATTTGAGGTTATCGTGGTGGGGTGGTGATAGTTTATAGGTTTTATGCGCTATACATGTTATTGGGCACTATGATATATTTGTCGCGATTTGAAGTTCAAAGATGTTTTCGTATATTTGATTCTTTTGGAAATTATCGTTAATGTTCTAGGCTTATCTATGGCCAGCAATTTATTTGTGTTTTTTCTATTGCTATTGAATTATAATTTTGTAGAATTAAAGATGCTGGCTATATAGCTGTGTGTGTATATTTTTTATATATTAATACTTTACATTATGCTTATGTCTATCTGATCGTTGTGTGATCAATTATTTTTCAGGTAAAACATTTCTGTTAGAATTGATACACTTTTAGCAATCTGCTATTTGCTTCTTTGCCTTGGACCTGATGGGTTTTACATCTGCGCTCGCTCTGATTGTCTTTGCTAGTCATTCTGCTATTTTTATGTACGTCTTATTATTATAGACTTTGTATAATCGGCTGTGTTGTAGGCTAGTTGGTGTGCTCGAGTTGTCAGTGTGATCTCTAGACCAGGAGATACGCGCATGCTCAGATGTTATTTGCTCGTGTTTGGCTGTTAGAATTGACTACAAGCCATTTGTAGTTGTAAATTGTATATGCAATTCTGAATCTGTTAGTTGTGTTAGTGCGGGTTCATCGGGGCTTTGTGAGGCTGTTGTATTTGTTCTGTGCTGGCTGGTAGCGGTGGCTTCTCTTGGTTTGGTCGGGTCGGTTTGGTGGGTGTGCAAAAACAATCTGTTTATTTATGAGTCGCTTTAGGTCTGACGAGCGCTGGTATTATGCTTTGTGTCGCGATTGCTAAACTGATCATCTAGTGTGATAAGCATCGCGAATATGGAATTTTCTATTGCTAGGTATATGAGGCTGTAGTGTTTGTTTTCCTCTATTAGCTCCTTTGTTGTTTGTGTGTCCCTGGTTGATTTTGATCAAATAATTTGGCTTTCTGCTCTAGTGTAGTTGATAGTGCTCTTAGAGCCAATTTTTTAGTAATATGTGGTCATCCGAATCACAATGTGCGTGTAATTCAAATGATAGGAGAGAGCAGTAGTAGGCAGAGGGATGGATTACGACAAGATTTTCGAGAGTGGTTGCGTGCTGAGTGCATTCTGTCAACAGGCAGAGAATTTGGGATGCTGTGAGGGCATCTCTGAGTTTTTTGTTGTGCCAGTCATCATAATCACTATTGTTTCTGTGCGTATATGTGTGATGTTGCACTGTCAAGTGCTTGCTGTCCATGCTCTTTGCGCTGAGCTGTACGTGACCTCTGACTGAAGTATGGAATGGGCTGAGCTGATCGATGAGCCAATTGGAAGGTGTCACACACTCATCTGTTACTGGTGCTTTGTCTTGTTGGCTCCTTTATATTGGTCTTTGGTGTTGCCGTGTATATGCGTCGTGCTCTCTCGTGGTTCTGGAACATGGCTGAGGCTATACAAGGTGAAGCGTTTGATGTGTGTGGTGTTTCTGAGTGTGGGTGTTGTGTGTGGTGTTTTATATGGTGTTGATTTGTGTGCATAGTGCATGACGGCGTGGTTGTGGTTGTTCTTAAATCTTATCTGCGCTCGAATATCGCTGATGCGCAATTTGTCGCTCGTTAGTAGGCCAGCTAGGCTATTTGTTGGCTTTGTTTGGGTAATTGTGTCAGATTCTAATGTTGTGTTTGATAGGTGCTTTGCGGCGTTTTCTTCTCATGTTCTCTTTGCGCGTCGACGCCCTTTGACTGATTGTTGACACTAGTCGTGTGTACTAATATTTATTTGCTTACATACTGGTTGTTTTTATATCAAACGATTTTTGTGAGTTCTGTGTGTATTTGTTCTACAGTATCTGCGTACGGTCTTCTACTCAATATTCGATATATAGATGTGCGCTGTACTCAATACATACTAATCAGGTCAGTTGAATCTGTGTGTTCGAGTATGTTTATTGCTTTCATTAGTTTTATTCTATTAAATGCTGAGGATATATTGTGGTCTATGTTGTTATGATATTTAATAGTTGTTTGTATATTTCTCAGATATGTGATGTTATGAGTGTATAAGTGCTATCATATTCTTTAACTTCATTGTTTTGAACCCCTTGTCCCTCATTTGAATTTACGCTGTTTGGATTCTCAGTAGGAGCTTAACGCTCTCTGTAATCTGAATTGACCTTGGTGTGATACTATTGCATGTTTTTGCTTTTTGATCTTCATTGACTCTAACCTTGAATATGCAAATTCCACTAGAAATTTGTTGCATGTTTTTCAAACTAAATTAAGCAACACACAATCTGCTAATAATGCCGACAGCTACTCAAACAGTAGCAACAACAGCTAATTAGACACACACGTAACATCATTTAAAGCAATTTTCTTGCACAGCACAAAACGCCAGTGGCCAAGTGGGAAAATCGTAAAAGCAAAAAAAGTACCGAACAAAAAGAAAGCAAAGCGCAAAATTATTACGGAAAATAATTTTAATTAGATATTTTTGCTATGCGTGTAGTGTTATTGGAAAGAGCCAAAAGCAGGTGCTTGCCAACGCCTCAGCCTCAAACGCTTGCAATTTAGGATTTTCAGCTAATGAGCCAAGCCAAGTGGCCTTTTGGTGTTTTTCAATCGAAATCAGATGAGATATTAAAAAAAAAAAAGGAAAAGCATGCAGCCAAGTAAAAAATATATGAACATTTTTAAATTGAGAAATTTGTCGAGTATTTGATTTAAGCTTTGAGCTATCAACAGCAATTTAATGCGTCGAATCACAGTTAGTAAGTAATTATTTTTAGTTTGCTCGAATTGTTGAGCAATTAACCCAAATTAAGTTCTGCATTGTGCGTGCATTTTATGAATAATTTAATATCTATCAGCATTCATTAGTGATGAGATGAATGAATATAGAATATCAATAGAAGACTGTCAACTGTCATGCTGCTGAAAATTTCATTAAAATAATTATAACAAACAGGCGCAAAGCAAAAGGTAAAACCAAACACAGAGCAGAGCAGAGCAGAGCTCAACACAAATGCCTGTCAAGCGTGTAAAATGTAATGCATAATTGATGACAAACCGAAACCAATCAATCATAAAATGTCAACTTTAACGAAGAAGCGGAGCGAAGGAGGGCATAGCGCACATACAATAAAACTGTCATTAAAGCGTCGGTCCGAAAATATGTAAAGTAAACATTAAACAGTGAACTGCTGCCGGCCGGCATAGAGAATTTTAAATCAATAAATTTATAATTTATTTGCAAATTTTATACCATAAAAGTGAGGCAAAAAATAAATATATATAAAAGTCCATTTGACGCTAAAGATAATACATCGTTATCGCCCAACAATATTAAATTACATAGAATTCCAAAAATGATTATGACACGTAAAATATTGTAAAATTAATGCAAATTGCTAACTTACTCACATCGGTTGAGAACGCAACAAATTTGGGGCTGAGCACACAAAATCCGGTTTAAATAAATATAAAATATATTATACGCTCCCCAATAATAATAATAATAATTCCATTTCACAAACAATATGTGCGGCCGCCAATTTATTGTCAGCTCGTGCAGCAAAAATATTTTCATGTTAATTAAAGTGAAAATCGAGGTGCACATATTTGTGCGCATGAAATGCATAACGAACCGTTATTCAATTATTAATTATATTACATATTTTTAATAAACTGACAGTATATTAAACAATACAGCGTGTACAAAAACACAAAAGCGAAATCGATGAATTTTAATCGAAACAATGTCCATGGCGTGTTTATTTTTTCCGAATTCTGGATTCTGTTAATCATCAAGGTAATTAAAGCGTTAAATTGAAAACAAAAGCGTCTCGTTTTGGCTGCTAAAAGTTATCCCAGCTCCAGTCGACTGGCGACTGGGCAAAAGTTGAGCCAAGTCAGAAACTTTCTGCCACAAAAGGCGGCATGTTAAGTCTTGTAGCAAGCATAGGTTGCCAAGTGGTTTCATTGAGCAGCCGAACAGACAAGCATAACAATAATGAGTTGTAAGCAACAACTTTATACAAAAGGATTAAAGAACAATACGCATAGCTATAGTAAAGTCTGTGTGTGTGTGTGAAGCCTGACAGACAAACTTAAGTAAGTGAATGAAAGTAAAGTCTGGATGGATTAACACAAAGCTAAAATATTCTAAAAACATTTTTTAATTACAAAACATCTCTAAAGACAAATTCAAAGAGCTGTCGTCTTGCAGCTTCTTTCTAAATGTTGCAACCACAATAAATATAATCTAGCAACAAGGGTTTAAATGTGCTATTACCATGGTCTATTAGACAAACACACATACACAATTGTGAGCGTGTGTGTGTGTGTGTGGGGGGGGTGATAATGCCCGATAAAATCCAGTCACGAGCCACAACAAAAGGCTTAAATGCTGGGCTTTCAAACTAAGCCCACAAACGGTTTACGCTTAGCAAAAGCCCAAGCACGTTTATTTGCTGAAAGACTTTAACTTGTATAAAAGATAGTTTTGTTGATTACGACAAGCGTAATTCAATAACAAAGCACACCTGTGTTAAGTACAAGACGAGGCATCGAGATGCGTTTTAATAAATCCCACGCTTACCCAAAAAAAAATAAAATCAAAAACTTTTCGTAATAGTGCAACTGTCTCGGTCTCAGTTTCAGTTTCAGTCTCAGGCTTTGCTTAGCCGCCATAAAAAACAAATCTAAACTTTAAGTCATACACTCTGTGGCGGCGGTTTGCGACAAGCTGCTGCTGCTGCTGCTGCTGCTCAAGATATTGCTGTATAAAAGTTGTATGGTATGTAGATGTATATTTTGCGCCTTGCATTTGCTTTCGGCAGTAAAAGTTTTTAATAATAACCGCAATACATGAATATAAACATTTATATTACAGCCTCATAATACGTACGGGGCGTTGCTCAAAGTCGCACACGTTGCACGTTGCGTATGAGCAACGGCTGCAAGCAAACACACACAGCAGCAGCGAGTTGAGCGAGAGACTGAAGGAGGTAAACATTGCTCGCTCGCTCGTTGTGTCTGTTTATTATCTCAGTGTGTGCGTGTGTGTGTGTGTACTCAAAAGATTGAAGGTTAACGTGCATGCATGGCTGCTCTCTATATCTGGCTCATTCTCATGCCGCAGAGTAAGTACAAGCCGAGATGGGCGTAGCAGCTGCAGCTGTCATAAATGTAAAGTTAAAGTGTGTACATGTTTGTGTGGGTTACTTTGAGCTGCTGCGAGGTAACTTAAGCTACTTAAAACATGTAAGATTGCTATTTTCGAATACATTCGGCGTTGCAAAGTTTTCAACCTTTCACATAATAATAACTTGTAGTTCTATTTGTTTGTTTGGGGGCTAGCAAATTAAGACTCTGTACAAAAAAGTGAGTGGTGTTCTTCGCGTTTAGTGGTGCAAAGAAAATCAGTAACAATTATAGCAATCCCAATTACATGGAGTAGTCAATTCTTTAACTTTAAATTTAATTGAAAAAAATTAATTGTTCGCTTTGTAATTTGTTAATTAGAATAACAGAAGTATCAGATTTCAAGTGAACCCAACTACTTGATCAAATCTTTAAGGTTTTGTTTAGCTCATTTCAAGTGAACCCAAATCTTTAAAGTTTTGTTTAGCTCATCTATTAGAAAGATCAAGGATGTGGTGTCTTCCGAGTCTTCTGGGTGAAATACTAAAAAATGAGTCTCTTCTTTTTTTAGTTGGGATTATCAGAAGCCTAAATATTTATGTCCTTATGATAACTGCATTTGAGACATAGTAAGGAATATTAACAATTTATCGTTTTGTCTTAAGAGTGGAACTCTAGTATCCATTTAAGATATATAAATATAAACGAAATTCATGGAAGGTATGCTTGGTATACTTAAAATAGTAAATTGTGAGCCCAACATTATAAATTGACGCGTTCCTTTATCATAAAGTTGAATGGCACATTCAGTAGACCAAAGTGGGTAACTACAACTCAACTCAGTTAAAAACCTTTGCATATTTCGCGCTTAACCCACCCACCCCAAGCTTTGACAACTTAATTAAGCATCGAACGTGGTCCATTGACGGAATTGCCTTTGGATCCAGTCGATGCATGCTAAGAGCCAACGCCAACGTAGCTCGTTTCCTGTTTCCTACATGCCGCAACATCCTGTGACAGCAATCCAACAATGCGTATAGTATAAAAAGAATAATAATATTATGAGCTATTGAAGTGAAATTAAAATTGCACAAGAAGTTGACGATGATAAATGTTGCACAAAAGGCGGAAATGATAGAAAATGTTTTAATGTTGCATGGGGCACACACACACACAGAGAGAGAGAGAGAGAGACACGGAATCACTCAAAAAAAAAATAGGACTTGTGTACAGGTGAATGGAATAAAAGAGCTTGGGCATTGAGGCGGTAGCTTCGAGCTTATTGTGCTTATTGATTGATTGTTGCGCAGTCAATTGTTAAAGTCTAGAGTGAATTGAAAATATTTAAATCTGCAGGCTTAGCTAATTTGCTCGAACTCTCGTCGAGTTCAGACACTTTGTAATCAATCTTTTTGTATGTTTTTAATTAAATCAAATACCATATCCTGTTGCGTCATGCTCCTTGGCACATTTCATTGCCTACTCACTTCCATTTACACAATCACAGTCACAGTCACAGTCACAATTAAATAAGAATCAAACGCATGTAAATGAAATCAATATACGCCCAGCCCCAACAGCCGCTGACACGCCTCTCACTCCGAACCAATAAAAATCTCAATCGAAATCATAATGAAAATGAAATAAAACACTGCTGTTATGAAGGGCGACAAAAATCTTCGAGTGGAAATTGCATACACTTGACAGCTAGAGCGCAAAAGGCAGAAAAATAATACAATGCTAGAGCTGGGAGAGGTGGGAGAGGCGTGGAAGCAACTCCGCGACGTTTGACGTTTCGATTACAATTCAGAAGGCAGAAGGAGGAGGAAAAAAAATGGTTGAAGAAAAGAGATTCTGAATTCGTTTGTTGCTTATGGCTTAACATTTCCTTTTGCCAATTGCTTTGCTTGCTCTTTGCCGCTTTCTCGTTCTGGTTCTCTCGCGTTCTAACGCTTTGTTTACCACTCAATTGAATTTTTAATCGTTTCTGCATTTAACTTTTGTATTGTGTGCAGCGAGTGCTTCTCCACTTTTCACTTTTACTGAACGCTCAACATCTTGAGCTCTTTCCTTATCGGTAACCCAACAGTCTTTGTCCACTACCGCACTCTACTTCTCTCTCTCTCTCTCTCTCTCTCTCTCTCTCATGCTACAATTTAGACCACTTGACTATCATTGTTTACATTTACAAATTGCTCGCTTGTCCGCAAATTGCAGCGCGTTTGCTTCTTCTTCTATTTTCGTGGACGAGTAAAGCACTTTCAACCATATTTTTCGTATCTCTTGGCTCCATGTTCCGGTTTGCGTTACGTCCTCTTTTTTTTTTTTGGCAAAACGTCGCTTGAGGCTTGGCAAAATGTTGTAACAAAAGCAAATGTCGCTTTCCTGTTTGCCTTTGCTTTTGGCTGCTCTCACTTGGGCATCTCGCTTGCTTTTTTTTTCAATCATTTGGCCGCTTGCGGTTTCTATTCGCTTTTTGTTTATATTTGCCATGCCCGTACCCTCACCTTCGCGTACTCTCCGCATACACAAAGCCCAACTGCCTCAGACAGTCTGTTGATTTATCATGATTTTATTTGGCTACTGAACTTCCTTCGAGCATTTGGCTTTTATTTGTTCTTTTTGATTTCTTTGTGTGAAGCAGCAAAAACATCAATTGCTGGCCGAATATTCAAGCAATTTTTCGATCAAATCTATCGAAGTCGAAAGCACTTAACGGCATTTTCAATTGTTTGCTAATAATCAATAGTTGGAATCAATAGTTAAGGAATAGTTTTCAACTGAAGGCAAGTACTTTGATTCTATTTAAGCTAATGACATATATCGATTGACAATTTTAACTCTTTGAGGACTTGAGCAAGACATAATGCCTTATATTTTAGGCAGTGGAAATTTTTCTATGCGCTGCAGAAACTCAGTGACAATAGCTGAAAACGAAAGCGCAATTTATAATGCGCCATAAGGATGGCATAAAAGAGCGAAAGTGAGCAAACAAAGAACTTGCTTAAGAGCATAAAGAGTACGAGTTAATGACTCTACAAAATTGTTTCACACTTTGTAGAGTTTAACTGTTGCATTTGTATGACAAAAAGAAATTGCAATTTTATAGTTAAATTATAATATATTAAAAGTAAGAACAAAGCACATGACACTTGCAATTGTTTATATTTATTATTATACGATATAGTTAAGTTGCAATATGTTGTATATTTTTAACATGTTACGTCATGCTGCAAAAATGACAACACCCGGCTTCAGTTCTCTGCTCTCTGCTCTTACTCTTATAACTGCGCGCGCTCTCGCTCTCTCACGCATGCGCGCTCTCTTTGTTATGCTGCCGAAGTTCAAGGAGTGGACGAAGTCTTGTAGAGTTTGTCTTTGACTGTTGCACTTGCAACAAGTTGCTTCAAGTTTTTCCCCTCATTGGCAACACCAGCACATTGTTGGCTTATTGTGGCCCTTTGTCTAGCTGGGGGTTTTGCTGTCGGGTATGTCATTTGAACTTAATTGCATAAATGCCAAGTCAGGTAGAAAATTTGCCAAAAAGCTAATTAATTTGTAGATACAGCTGTGGTCGACAACAAAATCAATACTCAATAGAGAAGAGGCACACGCAATATGCCTTGAAATGCATGCAAATCCAACTTGGAATTAAATAATAAATTACTTGCAAATATCCAAATTTTATTGCAGTTGAACGGATTTCAAATGTGGCTATTACAGCTGTGAGAGCTTACTGTATCAAATGGCAATCAAGACAAGCGTCAACTGTCAAGTGCTGGACAGCGCCAGCAGCGACAGCAAATAGAAATTTAATTCAATTAATTAGGTTTTCACTTAGCAGCTGCTGCTGCTGTCTCCACACACAAACTTGCTCCAACCAGCGTTTGCTGCATTGTGCAATGTAAATTGAATTAAGCCAAGTTGCACTATGGAATGCACACACGCACACCTATATATATATGTGTGTGTGTGTGTGAGTGCAGCTCGGCAGCTATAACTGTAACTATAACAACATTTATACACACACACATTCGCACGCTTGCCTCTAGATAATCACATTTGATGTGTGCTGTAAATCATATTACGCATACGCCAAGTAAGCGCCAAAGCGCGCATGAAAATATTTCAGTTTATTATGTATACATGTATCATATGCTGCTTTTGCTACTTGATTGTTGTTTAACTTAATTAGCCTGTCCTGTCCTCTGAGTCAGTTGGGAAATTGCCGTTGCCGTTGCATAAATTCTGATGCGTTGCAAGCCGGGAGAGATGGAGGAAAATCGAGGACAATGTATAACTCTATTTTGATTAGGTGTGCGCCTTTGTGTCACACACAAGCTGCAGCTACAATTAGCCACAGCCCTGCTCTATACTTAATTCAATAAAATGCACAGCAAATTGCTTTATACATACCAATTTGTTATATAGTTTAAGTTTAAGTTTAAGTTTAAGCTTACCTGCAAAGAAAATAATTCAAATGTAATTATAAGTTTGAGTGTTAAATTTATTTTCTATACTGAGTAGACAAACTTTAGCAAGTGAAACGAAACGTGTGTAAAAGCTGGCAAAACAGAGATGAAAGCAATTTAACGATAGAATGACACACACCGTGTCAAAAGTGCAGAGCACAAAGGCACAAATAAAAACAAACAAAAATTGAGAGCAAGCGCAAGCGGGCGGCAGACACAAAATTCACATGGCCGGACATGCTACACAAATTTTCATGTTCAACATGAATTGGGTGGTCAGTTGTTGCTGCTATTGAAAAGAGTCTGCTCACAGAAAATGGAAACAAAAAAAAAACACTCGCCAACCAAGCAACAATTTCCATAAAAAACAAGAACAACCAGAGCAACAGCATTGGCAACAGTAGCGAGCTGCTGTTAACTAACAAAAGTGTAGCCAAAAGCAAGAGTGAGAAAACAAGTAAACGTTATGTAAACGGCTTTATGCTGTTATTTTCCAAATGAGTGAGAATTATTAAAGGACATTATTGCAGCTTCATGAAACACACACACACGCCCCCAACACATGTGCATAGAAATTGACTGAAAATTATTGCAAATGTTGTTGGAAAGCCTAACATAATTACATCAATTGGCTTATGTGCAACGAAATGTAAACTTGAATAAAAAATAGATACACACATATGAATATAGCTACCGTTTTTATAGCATACATTCGAGCGTTAACTGAGATATAAAGTTAAAATAGCGCTAACTAATCAATTAAGTTATTTCTGCAAAATACGTTAAACAATGCCCAGATGAAATATTTTCAATTACTAACGATAACGATTTGAAATAATTTAGAAATAATAAGCGATTCAAATATTTTCTACCAAAATAACAAAATTTTATTTAGTTATTTTCTATGAAAACCTTGACGTTGATTTATTAATCGAGTGTCTAAATCAACCAACAATAAAATAATCTAATTACTTTGACTTATCCACACTAATCCCGCATTACTTTCAAAATAATTTAAATTGAATTATTAGTTCAATTCAATTATTATTTATGCTTGAGTGTTAATTCTGCACACTTTATAGAAATGAAAATTCTTTAAATGTTAAATAGCTTTGAGCTGAATTTACACTCCAGCGGGCTTGGAATACTTATTACCCAGCATACGTGGCTGGCTGTGCATAATATTCATCCTTTGCATTTCATAAATGAAACATGTGCATAACATTATTAATACTTTAGCGTCGCGACGGCACTAGAAAGAATTACGTATACGCCTGCATGTGCTGCCGCTGAGGACAGGCATTGAAATTCATATGTTCAGAGAATTTATGCATTTATTTATTGTTTTGGCAAATTTAATTTAATTGCAAATCATTGCATTCGCCGCTTCTTGTTGTTGTTTTGTTTTTTAAAGCAGAGTCTGCAGTCTGTGCTGTGGAAACTCTCGAGACATACACAAATGCCAATTAGTTTTGCGGCCAACAACCAACAACTTGCCACATACATAACTAGTTTATACCACACGCTAGAGCTAGAGCTAGAACTAAAGATAGTGAGTTTATTGCACAGCTTTCAATTGTGGCCAAGCACTTGAATAATGTTGAAAATATGCTAAACAAACTAAACTGATGCTGCTGCTCGAAAAATGCTTGCATCAAATGAGCGAGTGCCACATGGCTGTGGGCAAAGTTTTGTGGCCAGTGAGTCTCAAAGGTTTGCGGTTTGCACTGGCAAAATATAAAATGTTCGCTATGAATTCTAGCGAATTCTGAATGCGTAGCCAGCAGACACAAAGCTATTTGTTAAAAACAGAAATTAAAAGAAAAAAGCGGAAAAATGTTTAATTGAATGAGTACAAATGTTAACAATTTATGAAACATTAAGGTGTGCCCCACCCACATTAAAGTTTAACATCAAAAGCGCAAATTTGTTCAAATGCAACAATCAAGCGAAAAGTTAAGTTGTAATCAATTTAATAGTTCCTATTACCAGGTAACTGGCCCAGGCTACGTCAGCTGCTTAGCGTTTCTATTGAATTAGTTGCCAAAGTTATTTGTAATTAAAATTCTCTAAATTAATGGCCAACTCAAAATTCAATTAATATGCACAGAAAAGAAAATGTCTGCTTTACATTTGAATTGAAGCTCATTAAAAGCAGCAAATGCAAGAGTACAAATTACAATCAAAGCAACAACAACAACAACAACAACAGCAACGAACAAACAATACAACAACAAAGTTTAGCGTCGCCAAAGTTCAAGCTTCTTGGTTGAAGCGCAGCAGAGCGAACGCGCTAGCAAAATCCAAGGTGAATTTTAATGAAAAATATAATTATAATTCATGCAGATTTGTGTTGTCGACACGAGTGGCAGCAAAAGTTTGCCAAAAACTTTATATTATTATTATTATTGCCACAGAGCGAGCAGTTTGGGTGGCTCTTCTTCTTGTTGTTGTTGTTGTTGTTGCCGTGTTATGTTGTCTATGGGAATTAAAATGTAATTATGCTGTAAGAAACATACAACATTGCATACTTGACTAGCTGAGTGTCGAATGGAATTAATGTGAGACAAGAGCAACCAAAATATTGACAATGCAAAGCTTAATTATAAACTAAAGTTGTGGCCAGGCATGCTAAATATTATTTAAATATTAAATCAAGCTTGAATCAATGCACAGCTTATCATTTAATTAACTGCATAATATCAAATTTCAAACTCTGCTCGTTTAGTTGCTGCAATTGCAATTTGTGGCTATGCGCAAATTCAAGGAATTGCAACATGATGTTGCAAGCAGCCAAGTAAAGTGACAGGCGCTAACACAAAAGCTGTTGTCAGTTGCCCTGTCTTAGTGTGATTGGCAAACGTCTATTTGGATGACGCACAATGGGAAGAAGTGGCTGTTGCCGCCCCGTTGCCGCCAAAACATTCAATGGCGATGAGCTTGAAAGGGTTGACAGCTTTTTAACTATGAAACAAAAGCCGCACAAAAGTGCAGCAGCCATTAAGCAGAAGCGGCATATGCAGAGCTAAATGCAAATATAAGTGCTGTGTGTGTGGCCATCATTTAATGAGCACACATTGTCTAAGCATGCAAAAGCTGAAAAGCTGACTCTGAATAGCTGACTCTACACTAATGAGATGCACGACGGTGCACAGCACAAATGTAAGGATATATATATCTCAACATACTATGCGGCTTTCGTTTGAATCGCGTAAATTAGCAAAGCGCCTTCTTAACTGCACTTTGATGCCTTCAGAATCCACTCGACCCGCTGGCATGCGTTCCACGCCGCCGTACAAAAGCCGCCATAAGCGCAGTTAATGATGATTATTAGCATAATAGCAGCAGCACCACCCACCAGCTGAAAGTGGCAAGTGGCAGCGGCGTGCGACGTGCGGCTGTAGGCAGCGCTTTTCGTTATTTAGACAATGAGGTTGTCCAAAATGTTTAATTAATTGCAAGCCTTGAAAATGTCCAAACTTGACAGCTTTTGTCTTTTGCTTGAAGGCGGCGCCTTCATAAAACCGCATTTTTAATTAACGCTTATGTAAAATGGAAATGCTAAAACTAACAGCGAAAAGAAAATGCAATTCGAGCATTACGTGTTGGTTAAACAAAGCTAAGCCTGCACTAAACTAACGCGAACGATTGTGCAACGCGCATTGCGCCAACAATTTACGCCTCAATGGAGCGTAACGTGTTATAAACATATTTGAAAATTCAATAACACAAAAGCAGCAAAATTATCTAACATTTGCTTAGCTCTCCCATTGGCAATCAGCACTTTAACCCTTTTGCTCAGTTGTCTTGCGTGCTGCTACACATAACTTTATTCAAATTCTATAAACAATACGTGAAGACAATAAAGTTCACAGAGCCATAAAAAACTATTAAATATCACTTTTTGCAGCACATTAAGAATTTCTCTTCCACTCATTTTTGTGTGTGTGTGTGCGGCAATTTATTTGTGTCAGAGTCGTCAGCAAAGCTATCAGCATACAGCCAAGCCATGTGCTGTCTCCCAGCTAAATGTAGCGTAAATATAAAAGCCATGAAACCACATAGCATAGCACAGTGGAGTAGAGGTAGAGCAGATAGCAATGGGCGATAAGCAAGTACCCACAAATTTGTCGATATATATTTTATTTATTTGCGTGTCACATGCAAAAGATAATAAAAGCAGCAGCGCAGGCTTTCAAAAGAAATTACATGGCGACAAACGAAAGAGCAGAAAGGGTTGCCACAGCGCTTTAAGAATATGGCAACACCATTAAAATGCACTCAACTGGAATCTAGAGGTGTAAGCTCTACTGCTGCTTTTTCCTATAGACAAAGCAACTCACTGTCTCACCGACTCACTGACTCACTCCATTCATGGCAATGTACGAGCGACTGTCACCAATTGTTTTTATGGGCAACGCCACGCCCTATTAAACACGTGTATGTGCCGCCAAAGAGTTAAGCAAATGAAGTTGCCTGACAACTGCAACTGACACTGATTGCCAGGCGCCTGCCTGCATTAATTATTTACAATTCAGTATGGCAACACTGGTCGCCACGCGCACAATACAGTGCAATTAGTATTTGCCGTGATTGTATTTTAGTTCACGTTTTGTTTTTGTTCTGTTTTTTTTTTTTGTTTTGGCGCATGCATGTTGATTAACGTTGGCATTTATCCGAAAATAAAATCTGGGCCAATTGTTGATTGTAATGACCGCTCTGTGCAGTTGACCGCAAATAAAATCCAAAGGATATTATTAAGCCTAAGCTTAAAAGCTAATGCATGTTGCTATTTCTTGTCAATGTATCATAGCTAGCGATGACACGAATAATTATCGATTATTTTCTATCAATTACCGTTTTAATTTTATTAATTATTGCATTAATTGATTATATGCTCAGATAAGAACATTAAATCTTAATTTTATATGAGCCCTCGGTAAGTACCATAAGAACGTTTTCAATTTTTAAATAAAGATTAGTTCTAGTTCGGCCAAGGAAAGATTTCCATAGACTTCCATAACAGATCTCTTATTCCTCATTTACAGTTTTGCGCTTCCTTTAAGGCTAAATTGGTGTACTGAGAAGCTATACCCCTCTACCTTCTTCTTCCTCCTCTTCCTCTTCCACTACCTCTACCTTCTTCTTCCTCCTCTTCCACTTCCTCTACCTTCTTCTTCCTCCTCTTCCTCTACCTTCTTCTTTCTCCTCTTCCTCTTCCTCTTTTTCTACTTTATTCTTTAATCTTCCTTTTTTTCCATTTTAGAAAGTTTCTAGTTCCTCGGTGAAATGGTACTCAAAGCTTCTACTGGGGTCCCTTGGGGTCTTTTCGATTTTACTATGAAGATAGCTCCAAATTCCCAAAGATAAACTTCTATTAATTAAAGTCCCGTGCGTCATCTAAGAGCTCCCTCTATATTTCCTTTTTATTTGAGCGGAAATACCCGTTAGTCATTTTACACCGGACCTCACACCACTAAATCTAGATTTCCTTACAATTAGTAAACAAAAATATATGTATACTAATTAATTAATATTAATAATTAACTCTTTCATTTGCGTGCACTGTTTTGAGTAAAAAAAATCGATGTGAAAAATGGTTTTTGGATAAACTGCTAAAAGTTTACCGGTAATCCGAGAATTAGTAATTCTTCAAGGCTACTAAATAAACTAGACTATCTTATATGCGATATTATTACATCTTTGAGATATTATTTGTCTGATGCCAGTACAAGTTATAAAATGTCTCCCCAACTCTTCAAAGTGTCGCTTTAATAGAATATAAAAAAAAAAAGTAACTTCTCTGGTATTGATTACCAACCAACACGTGTTAACTTTTACAGCAACTTTACAACTTGCAAGTTTTAAGTTTTGTCAACTTTTAATAGTCGCCCAGTATGTCAACAATTATGCAATCTTTTGCTAGCTTATAAAATTCAATGGAAAAACTTGCGAGCACACACGCATACGCATCTGAGAGCATCAAGTCACCCACTCACCCACTCACCCACTCACCCACACACCCACACAGGCTCATGCAAAGCCGACTTTGTGGTTTTCCATTTGGCAGTGCTTTTAAGTTTGGTATTAACTATTTGTGACCAAGCGTTGAGCGTTCTTAAGCGAAAGCGCTTTGAATTAAGTTTACGCCACCAAAGGGGGCTACAAATTTCATAAGAAAGCAAGCAAATTTGTTAAGCTGTTTTGGGACCAAAGTGCTACACTTTGGCTGTTGGCTGGTTGTCGTGGTTAACCTTTGCTAATGAGCCAATTTAAATTTACGACTGTGTGGCGCCGCCGTCGCCATTGAGTGTGACTCTTAAAGAGCTTTAAAGTGAGCCCAGCACATATTCAAACAAGTGGCCTGGAAAATGAGCAGTCAGCAACTGAATGTATGTCTGCAGCTGAAAGGTAACACAAGCTTTCAAAACTGCTTAAGAAATATTCTGACAGCCCCCACAGAGTCGGAGGGGAGCGAAGCGAAGAGAGCGTTGCCTCAATGGCAGGCAAAGTAATGTAACGAAATGAAACAACAAAGTCATTGACAGACCTGAAGCGTAGTGAAGCAAAAATACTTTTATCAGAGCTATGCAACGGCATAATGTGAGAGCGAGATAGTTGCATAAAAGTAACTGCAAATTGCGGAGGGTACAAAAACACAAACAAATACAAATACAAATATATATATATATAATATAAATGTATATATATGAAGACAGCACAACAGCAGTTGGAGATGATGATAAAGTAGCAAAAGAAAACTCAACTAACTTCTTACGTCTGGCGCTTAATTATGAAGCTTGTTAACTATTAATGAAAAAGTTGTTGTAAACCAGGCAAACAACGAAAGGACAGGCGCATGGACGCCAGTTGACAACAGCTAGCCAACCCCACAGGAGTTACAGTTACAGTTACAGTTACAGCAAGAATGAATTAGCCAAGCAGCAATGAGTTAACTGAGTTAGCCCAACAAAAAATATGATTTATTATGTGTTGTACAGCATATAGAAAAATTGCAAACAATTATGTGCAGCAGTTGAATTTGAAATTTATAAAAATCAACTATTTGATAAACTATGCAGACAGTCACAAGTTTTACTTTTAACCCTTATTAACTGCTCATCAATATGCCAAGTTATGCAAAACTTTCGGAAATTGCCGGCACTTGTCAAACTTTAAAGTTCAGACAACAAGTGCAACACCTTGTGACCCCTGGCCACGCCCACTGCGACTGCCACTGCCCCACTGTTGTGCCTTTGTCGTCAACTTTAGCAAATAATTTGCCTTTAATTAACATGCTGACATCATTAGGCAAGCGCGCAAACCCCAAAAATGGCAACAGTTTGTCAGTTAGTCAAGACCCATTTGTCTAAACGTCTCCCCTAACCCCCCCGCCTAACTCTAGCATATTGACATTGTATATACACCAGGGACGGGAGGGAAGGGGCAGAAAAAAAAATACCGAACTTGGTTTTGCCTTTCGTTTGCTAATTAAATAGAAAAATTAGAAAAAACTACGTCGTAAATTCTATGCAGAGGCATCGTTGTCGTCATGTAATACAATATACAACACCACCCTGCCACAAAAGGCGCACTTATCACACGCCAGGGGTTGCGTGTGAAAGGAGAGATAGATGCAGAGCGAGAGAGCAACAGCATGGTGTGAAATCATTTGACAACATTGCTCTCTGCATGACGTAATTAATCAAATTAAGCTGCTACTCCCAGACTCTCCTCCTCTCGCAAATGCTCCCCTCTATTCTTTTTTTTTTTTCTGTTGGTAAGACAGTCGCTTGATTAGCCCAATAAGTAGCTAACAGCACATAAGCATTTCGACAGGCTCTTGCATAAGCTGACAGCCTGCAAATCTTTTTGAGGCTGCCAACTCCTCTAAGGGCTGTCAAATTATTCTCAAAACCTGTTGAGAATGGAAAAAGTAGTAAACTATTCGCAGATATCAAAATCGAATTTTAGTCATTTCTGGTTGATTTTAGAAATCGCTAGTGAAATGGAATTTCGCTGAAACTAATTCTGCTCGAATATTTTCGAGGTGCCACAGAGCTTGGAGTGAATTAAATGCAATGAGGTAAATCGTAGAAAAATCAAAGAGGAATTAACTTGGGAGAATTGAACACAGTTCCGCGAAATAGTTGGAATGTTGGTATGAGGGAAATTGTGGTGAAATCCAAGAGGAATGAATTTTGAAGAATTGAAAATAGTTCCGCGAAATGGTTGGAATGTTAGTATGAGGGAAATCGTGGTGAAATCCAAGAGGATTTAATTTCTGTAGGACTCCTGTATATTTATAGATTTTAGATTCCAGGGGTTTTTCGGGTTTTATTTAGTTTTGTTTTAAATAAGTTAAATGCTAATATCAATGATACGCCTAGTGGTTCGTAACTATAAAGTAGCCTACTAATTATTATACAAAAATCTAATAACTTCACGATTTATGTCGCTTATAAATAAATATACATGTTAGAATCTATGTGTGAAAATCTAAAACAAGCACATACAATTGCCATAGCGAGTGCATACTTGAAAACATTTGAGTTTGAATTGCATAATTATATAGAAAGGAAGCGGCGTAGGCGTTCGAGTGCAGTCAAGCCAGAAAAATGAAATGGCAAACTTTTTGGTTTGCTTGGCGTCACAAGAAATATGTCACAAATTGCATTTGAGGGGGGGGGGCCTAGTGGCCATGGCAGCAGCCAGCAGCTGAACGCTGAACGTCTTGGCAACCAACAAATGTTAAACTCTTATCAGCGAAGCATATCATAATCAAAAGTGGGCCTTACCACAGCCAAGCAGTGAGCAGCCAGTGAGCCAGGAAGGCAGGAAGCAAGCAATTGCGTGGATCGCACGCTTCACTTGACTTTTGCCACCAATAAAGCCCAATTAGCAGCCACAATTCGGCGCCACAAGAGTCTGTCATTTGGCAAGTTTTGGCGTGCGCATAAATGCTAATTAGTAATGTGGCCAAAATAATTGCAGTACGTATGGCGAGGCGCTGAAGAAAAATAATGCTGTTATCAAATGCCAAATTAATTAGGACAGGCCACAAGTTTCGATTTAAATTTTGTGTGTGTGTGTGCGAATTCGCAATTAATGAGCAAACAGCGCGCGAGCGGCAACGTTGACAACTTTGTTTTAAAGTTGTGGCAGCAAATTGAAGCTCAAGTGGCCGTTGCAAAGTGTCATATGTGCCACGTGCCACGTGCCACTTGCCATATGCACATTAATTTCATGCACATTTCCCACTAATTAACTGTTAATTAAGTTCAAATTTATGTAGCAGCAGCAGCTGCAATGCACTTTATTGATTTAAATGAAATTTTATGCAAATTATGCACAACAACAACAACAACAAGAGCCATAAACTATTAGCACTTGTTTTAATTTTTTTTTAACGCATTGCTTAATAAATTTGAGTTTTTTGCAACGCGGATTTGCATGCATAAATTATTTGTTTAGATGCATTCATTTGTTGTTGACAAAAAACTAAAAAAGTATAACCGCATTTTAAACAAATGTTTTATGCTTTAAGCTTCAGGCATTCATAATTTAATATCCACTAGTAATTTTCGAGCTCAATTAACGATTTCTGCATCATAAATAATTCTACAAAGCAGCAGCAAAAGCTTTTATTTTAATTTCGCAACAAGACTTACATTCAAATGTATTTTATAATCCCATCAAAATGTAAAGCACTGGCAGCAGCTTAAGCTTCAAACGCTTGCAGACAAGTTAGCATAAGTCATGCAAAAATAAAAACAATCAAGACAAAGACTCTCTGATCAAAGCACAATGCACAATGTTGTAAGCTAAGCACTGGGCTTGAGCCTCACTTCAATTGACTGATTAACACACAAATGCACTCAAATGGAGCGGAAACAAAAGCAAAGCAATAATAATGAAAGTAAGAGGCATAGGCCGTCAAGTTGTTGCTTTTTTGTGGCCCAAAGGCTAAGCCGCAGTTTTAATTGCTTTACGAGCCAAGTTTAAAATGTCTGTTATGTTTCGATTTGTTTTTTTTTATATCTTTCTTCATCTTATTAGCATGAGAAAATTAGCAAAGTTTTTTATGCTTCAGTTGAAGCATTTAGCTCAGTTATGATGTATTATAAAATAAAAAAAAAACTCGCAGCTGTTAGAAATAAATAAAGAAAGTTTGTTTGCGATATTAAAAACTAAACGTTACGTCGGGCGCAATCGACACTTTGAGACCCTGTGCATTCAATGGAACTATAAACTATAAGAACCTATTGTATATATTTCAGATTTTATAAGCTGACATTAAAAATGCTATCACATGTTAAATATTGTTTAAAATATTTTACATAAAGCGGCTGCGGTCATAAATAAAAACTCATATGTGCTGTATAAAAGTTGAAAGCGCAGCAAGCAAAGGCGACAGGACAGCGTTGCATCGATAAGGACAATATGTTGACGATAATAAATAATGTCCTCGATACCGCTACTTGCACTCAACTCAAGGCGGCTTTGTAGCCTCACTGCGTCGTTATTTTATTTTTATTCGCAATTTTCGCGCATATTTCTTATTAAATGGCAGTTCAATATTAACACCCCACAAGAGCTGACGAGCTGCATGCAAAGTATGTGGCATGTGGCAAAGCTTTATGCGACGACACAATGCAACGATTTCGACGTATGAGAAAAGCCTTTGTTAAGCATAAGAAATAAAAAAGAGAAAATAGCAATAAGAGCAGCGACAAGCAAACAATATTTTATTTAACGACATGAAACCTATAAAATTTAAATTTTATTATCAACATTTAGTTTAATTAAAAAGCCTTTACAGCGTTTGCAATAATAGTAACTGAATTGAAGAAAGAAAACTTGACGCTTGAGGTTTTTGTTGCTTTAAAAACTCTTAAGAAATTTGTAAATTGCATGCAAGCTGCTTTACTTTTCTTTCAAGATAGCAACAATTGCATATGCATTTGATGTGGCAGACCCGCATGTTGCATGCTGCATATGTTGCAACTAAGTAGACAGTGCCAAAGTTACACTCAGATGCACACGGAGTCGACAGCTGTACAAATGACAAAGAAATCATTATTTATGTGCAAGCGAGAGAGAGAGAGAGAGAGCGACCACAACACACAGGACTTCAGGACTACAGGACAACAACGTATGCTGTATATATTTTTGAAATAAATGCAAACTGCTTGCCAAGAGAGACAGACAGACAATCAAACCAAAGTATCATCAATATAAATTTCAATTTGACCAAAAAAGAATCACAAGAACCAAAAATAAATCAATGCAATGAAGAAAAATGTTTGCGCAAATAATTGCAGCCGAAGCTAATAACCAAGTAAAGAAAAAGTCAAACGATAAATCAATTAAAACTGCAAAAGACTGCACAGATTTTCAGATTAAAAATAAAACCACACAGCATGCAAAACACAAAAGTGTAAAGACCATCATCATAGCAGCATTTTGTATTGGAAAACCAAAATCTTAATTGAGTTTTGCCCAAATATCAAATGCATGCTAAGAGCTGAGTCGAGAGCCAGGCCAATCGTATTGCCACACTGCGGCAAAGTCAAGCATATTTTAAGCTTGCAACGTAATGACATCAGCTGCAACTGTTTGTTGCATTGACGCAATTTACTGTGCATGCATCTCTCTCTGTGTGTGTGTGTGTGTGTGTGTGGCAGACGTTGTGCCAGTGCCAGTGACACCACAAGGGCAAAATGGCAAAAAGTGCAACGATAAAGTTGCAGCAAGTTGCAAGTTAAAAGACAAAAGGCAACAGCAGCAGCAGCAGCCACAGCCAGAGCCACAGCAAAATGGCGACAAAAGCTACCAAAAGGCGGAAGTGCAGATTGCACACAAGCCTCAGCTAAAGTGTGGAAATGTCAATTTGCTGCCAGGCCAGGCTCACACAGAGAGAGCTCAGAGTGCAACGTATGATAGCGCAGAAGCTGCAGCTGCAGCTGCAACAGCAACAGTCGCATATTGATTTTCAATTTGAGCTCAAGCTAACTTTAAAGCGTAAGATAAAGAGCCAAAGCAACGGCCAAATAGTATTACAAACTGTGTGTGTGTGTGTGTGTGTGTGTGTGAGGGGCTCTTAGTGTTGTGTTGAGTTGTGTTGTGGTTTGAGAGTCACTGCAAAAATGGTCAGCTTTGGCTTAAAAGCAATTTTGCGGCTAATAAATCCGATTTCCGTTTCGTTTCGAAATAAATTGCATTTGAGCGGGGCAGAGGACTCACGCTGTCAGTTGTAGTTGTAGTTGTGTTGTTGTTGTTTTAGCTTACGCCGGAAATGGCTGCCAGGGGACAACAAGAGGCCGCCGTGGCTACAACTGCATTTCAAACGGATGTGGTAAATTAGCAGCTGCAGCGGGGAATTCAAAGTCCACTCACTCACTCACACTCGCACACATGCATGACCTCGTTATGTTAGCTAATGCCACCGCCCACAAAAGTAGGCTATTAAAAATGCATGCAAATGCTTGGGCCCCCTTTATTATATTGTTGCGCACTCAAAACTTAACGCACTCACCTGTACATCATAATTCTGTTGCTGCTGTTGCTGCTGCTGCTGCTGCTGCTGTTGTTGCTGCAACAAATTGCCAGGAGATTCCATATGATTAGGCCCGCCGGCCTGTGCGCCCTGATGATTCAACATGGGTGACTGCAAAATCAAAATTCCAATTCACAATCACAAAATTCGAATGCAAGCCCCAATGCGACTCAAAAGTAATATTGCTCACCTGTGCGGCCATTGGCATGCCAGCGCCAATTCCATTCATCATTGGCGGTTGCAATTGACTCATTTGCGCTGCCATCTGTTGATGCGCGTATGCGGCAGCTGCGGCGGCAGCGCTACCGCCGGCACCTGAATTGTTGCCACCGACGGCGCCTAAAGCGCCGCCAGCGCCCATGCCCTGTCCATGATCCATGAGCATGTGATTGAAGTGTGGCATTTGTGGAAAGCAGCCATGCTGTGTGGGATCGAGCAAATTCGGTGGGCGTGGCAGTGTCTCTTCAGCGGGCGATGGTTGACGTGATCCGGGAGTGCGACTGTGAAAATTGCAAAATTAATCAAATGCGCAGTTTGCAATTAAAGTTTGGAATGCCTGCTATGAATAATAGAATCCACACAGTTTTAGAGCGTTTGGTTTGGTGTGTGTGTTTGGTGTACAGTTCGGACTCAAACCTAAACTGGATTGCAACTCGCTTAGCAATGTATTGAACCAATACTGGTTAATGTCTCTGCTAGATTTTTTAGTACATTCAGCACAGTGCACATAAAACTGTGCTCTAGCATTCGGAACTAAAACAATAACAAACTTGATAATTACACAAATTATTGCATATGAAATAATATTTTGGCAAGTCAAATTATTTGGCTGCTTACAATAATTTATTAGTCAGCAATTGTGAGCAGCTGTTTAATTATAAACGAATGACTTAAGCAGCAAACTTGTTCACAACATGACGTCAGCAACAATATAAAAATACAACGGCGCTTAAAATGCAAATTGAAATTAAAGTAAAATATCAAATAGCTGCACACAGTTTGAAATCTGTTCGTATGTGTTTAAATTATTGCGTTTGACTAACAATAGCTACTAAAGTTTATTTCATTCATAGCGCGTGTCAATGCAACTAAGTTATATGTGCATATGTATGTGTGCGTGTGTGTGTGTGAGTTTCGTGACTCACAACTCGCTTTGGCTTCAACATTTGCTACAATTTTATCGTTCGGGTCATTAACACGAAAAAGGCGTTTGAGCTGAACTGCAGTGCTTCTGCAACTGTAACGAGTGTGACTAACTTGTGCTGCTGCTAACAATACAATGAAATAGACCACTGTAGATTATTAAATTAAAAGCTAAGCAAGTGCATTGGCCTAAAGCATGCGGTCAGCTCAACTTGGCAAAGTTCCCACTCGCTTGTTAGCCCAAGAATCAAATTTATCTCTTATGCAAGAACCAACTTTTCACTTTCATTACGAAAAGAAAGTGCCAAACGCCCAAAAATAAATAAAAAGGTCGACAGTTGACCAAGTTAGCAGGCCAGACAGACAGCAAGCTGACCAATGCTGGCTCAGTAGGTCGGCAGGTGCTGCAAGCAACTGTAACCGCAGCAACTCAATTCAGACTTAGCTACAGCTGTTGTTGTTGCTTGCCACAGTTTCTGTTTTTTTTTTTTTTGTTATTTCAGCAGCCGCGGAATTTTCGCAACTAAATTTCATTACGCGCACAAAACGTGAGCAAAGAAAAAAAGACGCACAAAAGCAGCAAAAGAAACCAACGGTAATACCAAACTAATCGAAAATGTATTACATACAAAACATAAAATGTTCAATAGGTCTAAATTGTTGCCTTTTGTTGTTGTTGATGTTGTTGTAATTCACTTACATCATAACAGTTATTACGTTTGGCATTGAAACACGTTTTGGCTGCCGACCGGCAATGAAATTGCCAGCAACGTTCACAGAGCCAACAACAACAATTGAAAGAGAAAACCGGCAAGAGCAACAACAACAACAAAAGCAACAATGACTGGTTTGAAGTTTGAACGATTCGCTTGATTTTCAATTGCACAGAAACTTTAAGAGGCCTGAAACTCAATTTAAGTTTTATTAACGCACACAGCAACTTTAGGCTCAAATATAATTTAAGTATTTATTTATTCACTTAAGCATTGAATTTTTGTTTTTCAATTGACCTACAGCTAGTTAATGCTATTTACAAATGAACTTTTGAACCAACAGTCTATAACTGCCAGACAAACCTAAGATACCCCATTATGCCGTTTGTGGCTCAAAGCTCTTGGCCATAAAGCACTTGTAGCAAGTGCTCAAGAGATGCGCAATAAACAAGTGAAAAAAAAATACGAAATTCAGCAAATGTGGGCCAAGTGGGGCAGCTTGACAAAATGACGAATGGTTGAGAGAAAATATATATCAAGCGAATCAGCGAACTGACAGCTTGATAGCGCTCTTTCTTTCTTTCTTTCTTTCTCTATGCCACAAGAGGCAGCGCCACTTGGTTTGAAATTTTTATTTTCAAAAATAACTTAGATACAGTCCTGTTCCTTAACTGACAGTCAGTCAGTTGCCCGGCCAGACAGTACTTAAAATATTGCAGCCAGAGACCTTGAAAGCAAAAACCAGTTTCATAATATGCCACAAGCCGAAGCCGAAGCCGCAGCGAGGAGCGCTCTAATGTCAATGCCACGTGTGGCGACTCTGCACAGCAACTAGACACAGCAGACACCAGAAAGAGCAGAAGCAATCCCCAGACCATTTGTAACAATTGAGTCTCGTCTTTTGCTCCATACTTACTTGAATCCCTTGTCATCGTCTATGCCATTAACAGCGCCAACGCCATTTGTTTTTGCGCCCTGATCGTCCTTCTTTAAACCATTTGTGTCAAACGGTGAATTTGCCTTCTCCTTATCATCATGTGACTGCAATAAATATATAGACGCAATAAATTATAAGCCCTCTAAATGCATAAACAATAATAAATTAAACTGCTGCTGACCTTATCGTTGTCATCAAACTTCAAGTTGCGCAAACGTGGCTCCAAGCCCGACAAAGGACTCTCCTTGTTGGTGGGCGAGCCGCCCAAGACATATTCAACGATTTGCACGCAATTCGAATCGCGTGGACTGCAAAACAAGTAAAAGACAACATTAGTTATAAAAACATATGATCTAAAATAATATAAATTATATAAATTATTAAATTTAATAGACAAAAGAATATAATAACAAGCATGCCAAAACTAAAATTAAAAACAATTATAATGTTGGGAATAAAAAATACTGTTTTTTATTGGGTCTATTTTTTTCAATTATTTTTGACTAGAACTTTTTTTATATCTAACATTTCTAAAAAGGAAAAATTCCATTATTTAAGGGTCTGGCTAAGACTATGGATATGAAAGTTAATAGACGATTGGTCTTACGCTATTTTTACATTAAAAGCTCTCCGATTAATTTAAATAAAAAAAATTAACCTAAAACGTTTTTTTACAAAACTGTAAATTTAGAGCAACAATAACAATAGCCTGAGTGCGTTTCTATTATTTTTACCAATATGGTTACGCATTTAACTGTAAAACATCCCCGATTTAAAATGCACAGCCGACTCAAAGAGGATTTCAAAATAAAGATAATTTTTTCCATGGCTTTCTAAATTGATATATTAAATACGAATTTTGTATTCATCAGGCAAGCTGCATCAGAAAATACATATCAATATATATAACTCCGATATCACGCTTGCGTCTTATACCCTACTAGTCAGAGAGAGCCTAATTATTGAGGTCGGTCGAGTGGGTGACTAATCCAATAATAACTCAAGACTAGCCAATCTGATTGACTCATAGCTCCCTCTTTCTAAGGCAAGTTTTCTGCATAACTTGATACCTGAACTGAGTGGTAATTATAATGGAAGTTACAATCCGAATTGATAAGCTACACGGATATTTATAGTATATAAATAATCTCCATTTATACCAAATGTAAAAGAATGGCATACAAATAAAAAACCAAGCCTCAAATCAAATATCGCATATATTTCTAAAATTAATATTGATAATAATATGAAATTGATGGAATGTATTCACTACAAAGGGTACTCTTGATTTACTACTAATAGATAATAATAATTAATAATATTTTAAAAAAAAGTCGCATACTATTGAAAAGATATTTGAGACCTAAATTCATGAGTAAAAAAACATGTCAGTGCCTAGAAATTTCAGTAGAAGTAGATTTGCCATATAGTGACCATTTTTATTTTTATTTTATTTTATTTATTTATTTAATGTCAACTATAAACAGTCGACGATAAAAGATTACATCAAATATTTTTATTTATATTTATTTTTAGATTTGATAAACTTATAGATTGGGAGTGTTAAACAGACCCAACATTCGTTGCAAGGATTGGGGAAAACCCAATCAATTATGCAATAGATTTCAAGCTATAAGCTAATTGCAAATTCTAGAATCTATTTCATTTTCAAAAAAGCTCAATCTAGCTTATAATAAGCTAATATGGCAACACTGCTTATGCATTTCGTATCGCTACTACATTCTGATAAAAAGCCGATGATATGTTTACTTAATTCAGATTGAAGTATATGTTTTTAAATTCTTTTCTTTGAATTTGTATGCGCAAATGTAAATTAAAGCTGCTGCTCACCTTAAAATGCCAGCGTTGCCACTGTTCGATGAATCCGGGCCAGCATGTGCGTAAACACGCGGCCTGGGCGGAGCCAGAATATTCTCGCTCTGTGTGGACCAAGTTGGATCCTTCCAGACATTTGAATGGTGATCACCAACGCCGGGTATTTGCAATGGATTTAAAGGACCGCCAGGTGTGTTGGATGCGCCACCTTTTCCATCTGATTTTTCCCACAACTTTTTAGCGGCCGATGTGGTTATCTGCAATAAAAAGATACAAAAAAAAAAACATAAATTAAAGCTCTTCTGGCTTGGAAATTGCTCAACTGCAAATTGAATCATTTAATTATCAATAATTTGCTTTACTGCTTTGCTTCCTCTCCATCCATGCAGTTACTCTTACTATGTCCTGTTGGCGCTTACGCTGTCCTGCAGCTGCTGAGATAACTTTGTTTGGCATTTCCATGCTTGCTAATCCCAATAAGCTCAACTCTCTGCCTCTGCAAACTTTTATCTCTGCTGTCTACTTAAATGCCACATTTCACTGTCGCCTTCTGACATTGTCACTTGTTTTCATTCCTGCGACAAGTCCTAACCCTTTACTCCAGCCCCCACATCCTGCAGTCAGAGCGTATAGTTAATGAAATTTAATTAACTGCACTTGAATGCGTGACAGTTAGCAGCAGTTTTTATTAGTTTAATGCTTAATAAATTTACAAATACATTTCTCGTTTCGATAAACTTTCCATTAATCAAGTTATCCTCACATTTATTAAGACTAATTATGAATATCCTTTTTGAAGAAATAGTCAATCCAAATAACCTAGTAAATTAACTTTCAAAAAGATAGTTAAGCGAACTGCTTTAAATTTCTTAGAGGGTCATAGGTTCCATAAACGATGATAATATTTCCAATTCTTATAAGAAAAAAAAACTTAATATGAAAATCATGATATTAAATTATATATGCCCAATGAATATTCATAGTTTCTGCAATTAAATATATCAAAAATATAATCCAAATATATAGCAGCTCTTTGTCAACGCTCGTTGAATTAAATTAAAAACAAAATCAAGTTCTAAATACCATCCAACAATTGATAAACCCAACGGCCAGGCCATACTTAAATAAAATCCGCGCAGCAGGACCTAAACCCAAACCGAAATTTCAAACCACAAACACAAAAGGCAGGCCAACTAATTAAGTTTTATGCCAAGAGAGAATTGGTTGTCATAATGCGTCAAGTCGACGCAACACGTGCCCCGCGACAAGTGCTGGCAATTTGGTTTTAAATATTCAAAATGCCCCATCAGTGTGGCAAGCAAATGCGTGTGTGACAAAAGTCGAGCCCAGCAGGCGGCAGTCGCGGCCTGCAACACGCAACAGTCAACAGTTCGGTGAATGTGTTGGCGGCAAAGCTCCACGCCAAGTCTCATGAAATATGTAACATGAGGAAATGTCACACAAAACGCGACCCAATCCAACCCACAGCCCCACCAACCAACCACCCATCCAACCATCAGTCAACCAATCAAGTTCGCAACTTTTGACATGCATAAAGGCAAACTTGTTAAATTTTGATTAGCGACACACAGAGCGTGTCAGTATCCAAAAAGAGTTCAATTTATTAAAAAATTAGCTTTGTGGTCCCAGAATTTGTTGAACTTTTCCATGCATTTTTTATTTGATAATCATTAAACATACATAGTTTTAAATCTCTTAAAAAATTGGCTCGACTACTTTGATTATTTTTATTGTAAAGCTAAAAATAAATGTATTTTAACGAAATTCGTAGCTCTTCATAATGAAAATGTCAAAACATAATTGTGTACAGTGCGTATGCGTAATTTGGGTCATTTATTTAAATCTTTGGCCGCCCACATACATGACAAATCGTTAAGAGTTAAATATTTTTTATTTAACTTCGAACGCTGTAGTGTAAAAATAAATTGCCACAGACAGCAAAAATAAAAGAAAAATATATAAACAATGCAAAAAATGAGCAACAAAGAGACAGCAAAATATGTTAATGCTACTCTTGCACTTTTGGCGACTTCATTCAACAAAAAGCCAGTAAATAAAAGAAATAAAATAATTGAAGAAAAGTTAATTTGCATAAATAAACCGACAACAATAATTTTTAATGAATAAGCAGTCAAAAGAAAATAAACCTACTAAGCAATTGAGTCAACAAATGTGGCTAGAAATATTCTGAAAACAGCCTCTTAAACAAAAATAAAAAATGAAAAAAATAAAGACAGACGACTCTTGGTAAGCATTACAACAGCAACAACAACCAATAAATCCGTTCATTAACTTGTCCTTGACTGTGAAGAGAGCAGCAGCGGCAAAATGTAAAATACTTGCGACTCATAGGGCGGCGAGAGAGAGAGAGAGAGAGAGAGAGAAAAAGTGAGAGAGCGCCGCGCACAATGTAAACCGGCCCCGAAAACATGCGTGAGAGGCAAAAGACCAGGCCAAAAAGACAACAAGAAATTGACGAAGAACGCCGCTAAAGCAAATAACGAAATACATACATCGCATCGTATAATCGACAAGGCACAAACAAAATGCTGTTGTAGAATGAAAAAACAAAGCAAAGAACGCAAAAGAGCGTGTAGGAGAGAGCGCACAACAATAACAAGCAAATAAGCCGCTAAAGGGGCTGAGGGTGGGGGGGTGCAAAAATAGGCTCAACAACAATAATAAATACAAGCAGCAGCATAAAATAAAAAATGCCACTCCAATCCAGTTGACAAATAAAAGCAACAATTTCATTTTACAATATTTTGTGTATTTATATTTTAAATAGTTTGGTTTATGCGTAAGTAAATTAAAATAATGCCAGCTATGAATATATTTTGCCAATTTTTAAAAATTCAAAGGCATTAGCTCAGTTTTTATATGTGCAATGCATATTTGCAAAAAAATTAGAAATAAAACCTGAGTTAGAAGCAATCCGGTATATTTTTCATTCATCCAGCAGTTATAATTTCATATTCTGCTAAATGTCAGCAAAACAAATTGGGCCGGGCCTGGCTCTCATACTAATCATAACGTAAACATTTACATTTATTTATGTTATTATACACTTGGCACATTTTTAGAAAAAATGGAAAAGGTAGATGGAGGCGTGGCACCTCATGACCTCATGAACTATATATATTCTTGATCAGCAAAATAAACTGAGCCGTCTGCCTGTATGAGCAACAAGAACTCAGACACTATAAGAGCTTGAGCAACCAAATTTGTTATATAAGTTTTTTTTCCTATTTCCAATTCGATTATATTTTTGAAATCAAAATTTCCTTGCTCTTTCTCAGAAGTGAAAAAAAATCGATTTACGCTCACAAAAAATTTCGGAAAAAATCTAAAATAAGTAACACAAGTCTTTATTTTTTAGTGATACCGAATTTCAGAACGATCGTCAAAGTGTATATTAAAGTTGGTTGCGTCCAGCTTTGATGCACTTACTTGATTCTGTATAAATTTTGTTAAAAGCTTGATAACGCGTAGAAAGCAGTGCTCACGTAATATCTTCCAAGCAAATTGCTAGGAATGGATCGCACAGTTTATGAGGAATATATTTTATATGTCAAGGTAGTCAAAAGTTTCGTAACATCGACAGTAAACAAAGCTGAATGAAGCATGTCTTAGTTACGAGTCGTTACTGTATGTGAAATAATAAAACTGTAGATCTACATTTTGTAGCGAAAGACAATAAATAAATGATTCAGTTTTTTTTATTTATGCGTTTTATGCAGCTTATTTTGTATTCTTGTGCTATTTTAATAATCAAATTTCATTTGTAAGCCAAATCTCTATTATCAGCTGCCTTAAATTAACTCAATTATTAATAAATCTAATAAAAATAAATGCGAATTTTCGGCTGAGAGACATAATTAAAGCTCTCAAAACGTATGAATGTTAAAAATAAGATTTTAATTGCATATGTGAGCAATACCTAAACAATCAAAAAATATTAAACAAATAATGAAATTAACAATGCACTTGACACATTTATTAGCCAACAAACATTGACCAAAATACTGGCTAAACAACATTACAAACAACACAGACACAGGCACAACATTAAAATGTGTCCATATTTTGAGCAGTTGACTTTGAATTCATTTTGTCTGGGCAAAGATAATAAAACGACTTGTAAAATACACTGCACAACATTTTAAGTGCATTTATGAAATTGATTACTATGTTTAAAAATTTAAAAAGTACTCTACACTACTCTGAGGCAAAATGCAAAGAACTTCTAAGCACCTTCGTGCATAGAGCATTTTAAATACGCGCACCTATTGTTTTAAATATTTCCGCACTAAAAATGGTAATACTAATGCGAAAATAAAAATAAATTCGCGTAAGCGACTCATGGCAACAAATGTCTAGAAACTCGACCAACACTTGTTAAAGTCAAACAATTTACAGGTCTTTGAGGCCACAGCAAAGCAAAGAGGGTTTTTGCTTTTTGGTTCGAGCTCGTTGGGTTTGGAAATTCTGAATTTTTTGCCACCTTACGTGCTTGACAGGTGCAAAGACCTTTAGCGTGTCATATGAAAAGCAAAAAGCAACAACGAGTAAGCCAAAGCAAAGCAAAGCAATGAAAATTCCGCCAGTAAGGGAAAAATCAACAAGAGTGAACTACACGCAAGTGAGAGACAGAGACAGAGAGAGAGAGAGAGAGAGAGGGAAAGCGAACAACAGTGGAGAGGCAGAGATTTAACAGTCTGACAGTTTTATAGTTCTTTATATCCTGGCTGCCAGGCAGTCGAAAGAGTTACGTGCCAATGTGGGCGTGGCATGTCATAACATAATCAAGATAATGTTCAATGCTTACAATACAGCAAAAACAACATAAATTTATATTTATTTGCTGGCAGAGCAGTGCAGTTCAAGAAGTTATATTTACTAAAAAATGAGTCGCAGGACACACGCTCAAGGCTCAAGATTACAGTGAACTTTCATTAGATTATAAAAAATTATATTAAGCTACTGATAAATGCAGATTACATTTCGAAAGTAATAACGAAAACTTGTTCAAATTAAAAACAATAAAACACAAGGATACAAATACAAAAATATCATAAAAAAATAAAAAAAAAAAAAGCAACATGTACTACATATGAATAAATAATTTTATATACTTATTTAAATCGGCAATACAAATTTATATATTTTATAAGTTTTTAAAAAAGTGCAAAGAAAAATGTAAATCAAAATTTAAAAAAAAAATAAGGAATAATAAATATAATACTCAATTTTATGTACAAATAAAAAAAATGTAAATAATAAATAAAATACTCATTTTTGTAGCGAACGCTTTTTATCTTAACGAGCAGTCACCGTATCTTACATTTTTGGGCGTAACTCTCTATTGATTTTTACGATTTTAACATGACTAAACGTATATATAGTTGTGTGAGTTTATGTGTATGCATGTTCTTGGTCAAAAGAAACAAAAGTAAGCGCTGATAAATGCGTTTATTGCGCTTTTCAATCGATGACTCTTATGCATATATTTATTTGGGTTGCCACAACCCCTTGCCCCTTCCCTTAGAGCCTGACGCAAAGGATGAGAAGGAGCTGGGCAAGCTTGAAAAGCGATAAATAGATTTACATTGCGCAGCTTTTTTCGCTGGCGTTGAAAACATTTTAAATGCGACGCAAATGAAATAAACAAATGTATTTTTCGACAGAAAAATGTTTATATTTTAAGCATAAAAGGTGTACTAGACCAAAGTTATTTTTAAGTTACAAACTTACGAATGTTGCAAAGTCAGTTACGTGACTGCAAAGCTTTAGCCTAGTGGCTTGCACTTGTCTCTTTATACACTTCGCTTTATACGCAATTCAATGGTGTTTATTGGATTTGTCTGACACGCCCACACGCCCAGTTAACTGTCAGCTCTTGCGTCGTCAGCTGTCTCCGTTGTGTTCACCCCCCCTTTTGGCTGTTGGCTAAGAAGCAACAACAGCTGTTCATGCCTTGGAAGAGCGAGAGAGAGCCCGTTCTCTCTCATTCCAATTGAAAAACATTCTGCATAGATTTCTTTTGTTTGCAATCGCAGTTTGTAAGGAATGTTGAATAATTTAGCAAATACCAAAGTTACACACTTTGGATGGCCATTAATTATTTAACTAATTAGGCAGTGTAATCAAATATTTTGCAAGACCTTATTATGTTTGCCCATTAAATTTGTTTTTAATTGATTGCTGCCTTGACTCTATATACATATATAGTTGTCATCATCAGCAGTAAGAGCCGAGCATTACCTTTGGCCACGCCCTATCGCTGTGCATTAAATATTTAGCTAATCAGGCAGCGAGTCAAATGTAATCAAGCGTGAAATAGGCTAGACAAAGCTAGGGAGACAAACTCACAAATAAACAGACAGACAGACAGACAGACAGACATACAGACAGACCATACAAATGCACATTGCATATAATTGAAACCGGAAAATATTTATTTTCATGTAAATTTCTGCCTAAAAAATGAAATAAAGAAGAAAACCAGTATCGGGGCAGGCAGCATAACATTTATACATTTATGTATGTGTATATATGTTTTTCTACATATATGTATAATATACAATGGAGAAGAGAACTATGCGACCCTTTGGTGCTCCTCGCACCACACTTTTCACAATTTTTGTTCTGTTGTGCCCCATCACATGCTAGTTGTGTTTTATTTTTTCCCCCCGCTAGGGTTAAACTACGTGAAATGCATATAAACAATTGCCGCTGCCTGGGCAATAGGAACCGCAAAAGCAAAAGCAAAAGCGTTTTATACACTTTGAAATTTTGAATAAAAAATGCAAAAGGGTAGCATGAAGTTGTGCAAATGTATGTAACAGGGAGAAGGAGGCGTGACAGACTCCATAAAGCATATATATTCTTGATCAGCAAGACAAACTGAGTGCGTCCGTCTGTATGAGCAACAAGAACTCAGAGACTAGAAATGCTAGAGCAACAAAATTTGGTATAGAAGTTGTGCTCCATTAACCGACCACAAAAAAAAAACGAAATTTAAAAATAAATCACACAAGCTTTGACCAATAGCGAAGTCAAAGTGTATATAAAAGTTGGTTGCGCCCAACTTTAATGCACCCACTTGTTATCTATGAAAACTCACAGCACAAGAACTCAGACCATAGAGCTGCCGGCTGTTTACTGCTGGTAGCTGGTAACTGGTAAGTGGTAGGCTGTGGTTGGGGGTACGGATTTTGGGTTCTTCTCTTTCTTTTTTGTGTGTTGCTGATAGCAGTGGCGAAAACAGAATAAATATAAACTGCTACAAAAATAATTGTTCGGCTGTTTTTATTTTGTCTGTGAGATATTAACAGAATATACATACACATACTTTATTGCTTTATTTATTTGGATTTGCGTTATGGTATTGCTTATTAAAGCGAATTCAGTGAGTAAATTAGCCAATGAAGTGGGTGGGCTATGAATGGCAGCGCACTATTGTTATTGAGGCTAAAACTTTAGCAACAATAGAACCATTTGTTGCTTTCATATAAATTAATAGTAAAACTGTTTTACAAATACATTTGAAACATACAAATTGATTACCATTGGTTGTTGAGATTTTAGATGGAACTACAATAAAAAAAAAAACTGTTATTCAGATTGATGAGCTAGTTTAAACGACATTACTATCTATTTGATATTCAGCAATTATTTTAATGCTACCTATTTTTATATAGTATATTTAATACTTATAGAATAGCAGTCGTTTAATTCGTACAAGTCAAACTTCTGAAGTTACATATGTATGCTTGCGAAATGTTGGCGTATAACTTTCATATCGAGCGTCCACTGTAGTATATACTTTTAAACAAAGTGGATTGCCGCATCAAATAGATATAACGGTTAACAGTTTACATCTTAACAATTTAGCACATTTTCAATAGAAAGCAGCTGCACAGATTGCAATTCGCAGCAAAAGCAATTAACAAATAATAATTGTTATTGCGAATAATTAGCTCATTGATAGAATAGAATGATAGAAACAACAAACAGAAAAGCAATAAACGATCACTGACAAGTTCGCTCAACTCAAGTATCTGTATCTATACTAAGCTTAAATGCTCGATGTCTGCACAGTAATTCATCAAATGCTAAAATCTCGCACACTTGGCACAATCAATCAAAAGCAAGCACAAGCTAATCAAAGAGTAAATACAGTGCAACAGCAACAGTGCAAAGTGACAGAGAGAGAGAGAGAGAGAGAGAGAGAGAGAGAATGATAAAAAACAAGGTATGTTGCTTTACCATTTCCTGTGTGAGTGCAACATCCTCGGCAGTGCGCGCATCCAACAGAAAATCGTGCAGTAGCATCATGAGTAGGCCTGCTTAAGTTTACACACACACACAACGGCAAAAGAATTAAAGATCCGACCAGAGAGGAGAAGAGAGAGAGCGAGAGCGCGAGAGTGAGCCACACAAACGCAAAACACGTTACACAGGCTTCTTTAGTTGGCTTTTGTTGTTTTTGTTGTTGCTTGGTGCTAAATTTATCCAGCCGTAGATTTATTATTTATATGTTGTATACTGTATAAATTTTGTTATTGATTTTTAAAATTTTTGTTGCAGCAAACACACAACAGCTGCACTTTTCACATAAATAATACATTTAATATACATATGTACACGAATATTTTTGTATATGTGTGTTTTTGTAACACTATTTACACATTTATTTTTATATTTTTATTTGCTTTTATGCAAAAAACACTCGGTTTGTTTTTACGCCTTTCAATTGCTTGTGCTCTCTTTTTATAAAGTCGCGACGACCGGCGTGCACACATACAGCTGTCGTTATATACACACGCACACATCCATACATACATACATACATACATATGTATGTATAATTTGGAAAAACGTGCTAAACGATCGCAAGCAGAACCGCAGCAAGGCCTGGCAAACAAAAACAACAATTTACACACACCACACACACACACACGAATTATTATTATCCACCATGGAGACGAGTCAACTGTTCGGTTTCAGTGCTGTTTCTGGATGGAAGCAATGGCAAAAATAGCAAAAATAATTCACAAAAAAGCCTAAAGAGTTCGATCCGTGTTCGAGGTTCGTCTCAATTGTATGAGTTCGACTCAAAGGTTCGCCTCAATCGTATGAGTTGTAACCAAAGAGAGCGCGAGTAAAGAGCGATCGCTGGCGTTCTTGCTTGCGCTGTTGTTGTGACCAAACTAAAAATTCTACTGGCCGCAAAACGAAACTTTGCAAAACGCAAACACAGATAGGAGAGAATGCGACAGAGAGAAAGAGAGAGTAAAAGCAAGCGACTTCATAGCAGCAGCTGTTGCTGTAGCAGACACACACACATCTACAGTGGACACTCACACACTTGAACACTCATTACTCTATATGTATACGTACACATAATCAGCGGCAATTTATGCAGAGCAATGACAGAGCCAGAGCACAGCGATTGTGAACGCTGCTAATGAGCAAGCCGAACCCCAAAAGACTCAGAAGCCGGTAGACTGAAAGCAGCTCTCCCTACAGACACACACACACACACGCATATGCAAATACGTGTGTGTATTTGTGTCGGTGCAAGTCAGGCACGAGTGTTGTGCTATAATTTTAATTCTAGCTGTGCTTAAAATGTAAGAGTGTTTGTGTGTGTATTGCGTTAAGCCTCATTTGGCATAGTTTTACGTAATGTAAGAGCGTCAGACAGAGAGAGAGAAAGAGAATAGCGAGATAGGCAGCAGCACTGAGCGCAACTTAACCTGACGCAGCTTTCATTGTGTGGGCAGCTTACTGTCTATGGCTATGTGTTTGTGTGTGTGTGCGATCATGATTTGTTGCTACAGTTGACAGCCCAACACCAGGCAGTCTCAAGCAGCTGTTAACTATACACACAAAAAAATTATAAAAGCCATACGAAAGGGAAATTAATCATAGCTTACAACTTCTGCAGCTCTCTTAGAACTGCTAAAAATCTGTTGGTTTTTTTTTTGAGTGTAAGCGATCGCTAACAATTAAAATCATTTGTGTCAGCCACAGCAGGCGGCAAACACTTACATGCTGATAAATGAATTAATTTGTCAACCAATTTAGAAGTGCATTTAAAATTGTCTATTTAATTAATACAAATAATCAGCTATAATGTCTGAGCAACACAAGTGACGCATAAACTAAACACAAATAGCCAAACAAACACAAACAAAATAACTGTTGTTCATTAACACGCCCGATGGCGCTAAAGCAGGTGCGTAAATTTGAAGCAAATGCAGTCTCTATAGACTACGCAATGCAAATCAATCAATGCACCAACAACAACAAGAGAACAAGAGCCAGAACATCCTTATCAGGAATGCAAAAGAAACAGTTCGCTTGTGCTAACATTGTTTGCTAATTGGTAAACGACAAAAGCCAACAACATTTGCCGGCAAACTAGAGACAACGTTTGAACAATTAGAAGCTAAAAACGCGAGCCCAAATGCAGAGCAGAGCACACAGCACAACAAAGCTGAGAGAGAGAGAGACCAACGAACATGGCAAAGACAAAAGAAGGAACAACTGCTAATTGCTGTGCTTTAGTTAGATTGTGATAAAAGTTAACAAGTCTGGTCTAGCAAACTAGATTTCCAGGTACACATGCTCAATAACTAAAAATGTGTGAAATTTAATGAACAATAATTGAGAGTTTTGAGTTAATTTATTTAAATTCAATACACAACACAGCATTCACATTCGCGAATTCTCCAATCCGTTGGAGAGACTCATAATTGGAAAAGCTGCTCTAAAGATGCCCCAAATTAGCAACCGCCAACAAACGTCCATTAGCCCTTGCAAAAACAGCAAAACGCAGCGGGGGAAAACCAACAACGACAACAACAACAATAAATGCATAAAAGCTGAGCTCAAAATCAGACGCCACAAACACACATACATACACACACATACACATAAATCATGCTAGCCCCACAGCAACAACAACAACAACAATGCAGTCAAAACGTTCTAAAAAGACAACGACAATTACAACAACAGCAGATGCAACGCGGCAACAGACAGCATGCAAGAAAGAAGCAGACACACATACAGAGAAAGAGTAATAAGAACAGCGCGGCAAAGCGCTGAAAATGCGAATGCGCCACATGCAACGATAAAACAACTACTACAACAACAACAACAACAAAACCTGCACAAAGCAACTGAGAAACAAAGCCTGCAGTTGGAGATGGGAGACAGAGGCGCGCTGCTCTGCCCGCCTTGTAAGTTAAGCGCAAATCAATGACCTACGACATCAACAAGAGTAAAAACGCATGTACTGAGCGCGCGAGAGAGTGAGAGAGAAAACAAGAGCACAACGCAGAGAGAAAAAACATAAAGGTGGCAGCGCACACATACATACAGACAGACACACACACACACACATGCTTCTTCTTCACAACAACAAAATTGGAGTAGCAGCCAAAGGCAAAAACAAAAGCTTTCTAGTCAAAGCCAAAACAATCTTCTGCTTTTTGTTCCGTTCCTCTTTGTTTTTGGTCCTGGTCTGCCTCTGCTGCTGCCGCTGCTGTTGTTGTTGGTTGCCGCCATATCCTGACATAATTGCAATAAATTGTTTTTGAGTTGCGCCAACGTTAACCCAAAAAAAGGATTGAAAGCGTAATTGAAGCAACAGAATTAAGGGCTAACAGCATGAAAATAAATTAAACTCAACTTGAGTATACACTTAACAAATTTAAATGTGCTTTGCTTTGGCTAAAATATAAACAAATTTTAAATTTCAAAACAAACTTTGTTAATGGGATAAACATTTTATCAAATTCTTATTTTTTGTTGATCAAACTTATTTTGGCATAAGAATTTGGCCATAGCTGTTAAGATATTATTTGCCTATACTGATTAATAATATATTTTTTTTAAAAGTCATAATTATTATACAATGCCAAAAAACAAATAATAATTTAATATTAGATTATTTCAATAATTTCAAGAAGATTATTTTTGTTTACTTATTTCAATGCACTTTTAATGGAAGCAAAGTTTTGGTATAAATCAAATTTCATTTTGTAAATTTTGCGTAAATTGAGAAAGTACGAAAATAATTGTTATCACATTTAAAATAAACATTATCTAATGAGCTATGATTTCAATTACTAATTATTATTTAGCCGGTATGAATTCAACGGATATTTTTGAACTTTTTGAAAAATTGAAGCTCAAATATGAATAACATATTTGTATGTATTGAAAACTCATATTTACTTTAATTAAACGCGTTCGGTTTGATCTTATAGTTTTATAAATATTGAATTTATAAGTCATATTTGTAATTATGTATTTGCCGATGGAAATGAGAATTGGCCACTGTAATTCTTAGAGATTTTTCGCTCCACAACAAAATCTACTTAAAATGTAACAAAATATGACAGTTGAGAGTAATTGCCTGGTAATTTTATGAGGTAAAAACAAAGTCAAAGCCAACTGCATGCTATGTTATGCACATATATCTTTATCTTTAGCATTAGTATTAGTAATTGTTGGTCTGGTTCTGGGTTCTGGTCGCATGCCAAGAGCCACAAATGTAAAGCAGAAACCCTCGACGAGCGAAATTCTTTAATTAAATTGCTTTTGCTCTAAACAAACGTGTAAGTGACGCAAGAACAACAACAACTCAACTAATAGTGCTAGGCAGAGCTTAACTGAGAGCTCATTAAGTCCAAGTCGAGTATTAAATTCTTTTATTTATAAATGCGAGGCGAGGCGAGCGAACGCCCGTGCGGATTTCTGGATACAACAAATGCCACAACAGAGAACTAAGTGTACATGTATATATATATATATATATATATATGTACAATGTATGTGTAATGTGCCGCTTATATGGCAGAAAATTGCAACCGGAATGCATTTTAAGCGAAGCACAGTGGCAACACCAAAAAACCAACTATACTACTCGTCATAAAGACAAAAGCAACTCTCGAGTGGCAGCAAATAGCAACAACTTGGCCAAGAGCAGCAGCAGCAGCAGCCCAAGGCATAGCGATAAATCAGAAAGAAGAAGCTTTAGTGTTAAGAATTTGCCAACAAAAATTAAGTTAAAGTCTTAATTAACATTTAAATGTTTATCAGAATTAAACTCATCATTTAATTTGTGATTTTTATTGATGCTTGATTGTGGAAACCAATTACAACGTTAGGCATTAAGTTTACGTTGTATTTGTCGCAAAAGACATAAACAAACTCAGTTAACAAGCATTTATTTAAACGTTACGTCAACGCCAAAATATTACTTCACAAAATCAATTTGTACATAGAGGAAAATGGAAAAGCGCGCTGCCCATAACCATCATAAAATTTATGAGCCAACAAGAAATAACATGAAAAGGGCAACAAATATAAAAGTATATGTATAAACTTTTGTTTTTTTTTAACAGCTTCATAAAAGCAACATTAAGTAATTATTGATTAACCGAAAACTTTAACTTTAAATGTTGCTGAACAAAATTTTAAATGCTAGCTACGTTTTGTAAAAGTCCAAGGCAATATTAGTTCGCCACACTAGCTAATCGAATTATCAGCAGCAAACTTTTCCGTAAATTGGCATATTAAGTACTTGTGGCATTTTCAATCAATACACAAGTAAAAGTTTGAACATTTTTCAGTGCACATGGCTGAGCAAAAACAAAAAGTCAATAGCTGCCCTTCTTACATAATTTATTCGATGTAACTTATTTTCATCAAAAATTTACAAGTACATAAATAAAAAACGCTAGAAACCGCACTTTTTCTTAAAATTCAATTTACTTGTTTTCGAAAACATTCTGTCTTGTTTCTTCAGTTTTGAGAATTACTTTTACTCCATTCAAAATACAAAATGAGTAGAAATAATACAAA
The DNA here is from genome assembly GCF_011750605.1 of Drosophila busckii. NCBI lineage: Eukaryota > Metazoa > Arthropoda > Insecta > Diptera > Drosophilidae > Drosophila > Drosophila busckii. Next base: position 11,564,426 of record NC_046607.1, read on the forward strand.
AGTCGGAATCAATTCACTTTTGTGCCTGTATTATTATAATTATCATTATTTTCTTTTTTTTATTTGTTTTTTAAATGAATTTATTTATTATAAGTATTTGTTCAATATATTATTAATTTTTGTGCGTTTTAGAAAATGTTATTCATTTATTGTAGTCTTGAAATTATATCTAACTGGCAATAAGTGCAACAACAAAAAAATAGCAAATTTTTGATTACCCCAGCTTATTCTTATCTATTCAGACAGCTACCAAATCATCCTCAAGCAGGGCTTCTAATATAATATTGATATACATGTAAATTATTATATGAACTTACCGCTGCATTTCGATTGGCGGCAGCGGCAGCAGCTGCGGCTGAATTGTTCATATATTGATTCATAGCGGCTGCTGCAGCAGCAGCGGCGGCGGCGGCGTGCGGCTGACCGCCCATGTAGACATAATCCTGAGGTCCACCAGGTGGACCCATTGGTGGTGGCTTGGGTAGTCCACCGTTCATGCCTGGATGCAGTGCAGCGCCAGCATGATGATCGTACATGTTGCCAGTGGCTGCTGATTGGGCATAGGGTGGCATGTGGCCCATGGCAGCATTGGCTGCCACAGCTGCTGCCACTTGATTGTTCATTACATGGCTCAATAGATTCGAGTTATACTGATGCTGATTGGGGTGTCCTTGCCCCTGTTGCTGTTGATTTTGATGCTGCTGCTGCTGCTGATGTTGTTGCTGTTGATGTTGATGCTGGCCAGGATGAGCTTGTCCTAAGCCTCCCAAGCCGTTGCCATTACCCATTCCATTGCCACCGCCTCCCATCATATGATGTGGAGGTCCCTGAGCAATCTGTTGCTGCTGCTGCTGCTGTTGCTGCTGCTGTTGTTGTTGTTGTGGATGCTGCTGTACTGCTGCCGCAGCGGCAGCCTGTGACATCATGTGATTGTGTTTTGCCACAGCGGCTGCCTGTTGCATGGCAGCCATATTTGCCGCAGCTGCAGCCATCGATGGATGATGCAGTCCACCATTGGTTCCGTTGCCAGCTCCAACGCTTCCCATGCCGCCTAAGCCGCTGCCAGCTCCCATGCCAATGGTGCCAATTGGACCAGGTCCACCGTTGCTTCCTATACCGTTGCCCGGTGGTCCGCCAGGTGCAGCATTTACTGGATTCATTGGCGGATTATACTTCCATTTGTCCGGGTTCTGCAAAACCAAAGTAGAGTAATTAGTATTTGCAATAAAGATATATATATTTATAAAGACTAAAGAACTAATATCATTAGTAATAAAAATAAAAGATGTCAATTGCCAAAACGTTTTTGTGGTAAAGTATAAAAATGATTCTTGTATAAAATAATTATAAAATATGCTAGTCTATGTCGATTATAGCAAGATAAAGTAGAATTTATTATGTCCATAAATATTATAATAATAATAATCTTGAAATCCAATCTCCAATTATCCAAATAATTTTAATAAATTGTAACAAAAGTATTGAAATCTTACTAATCATTGAACATTTTACTTTGTCACAGTCAATGGAACTGTAAGTTTTATAATTGACGAACGACTAACTAATTCCATCTTAATTTATAATTATTATTTTCTCAAAAAGCAACCATAATTTATGAAAAAAAAATTAATTTGAACCTTTTACATTAAATCAAATGGATTATGTTAGATATTTACGAAAGTAGATACAAATTAAGCTGAAATAATTACGCCTAATGGCAGGCACAATAACCGAATTTCCTTTAAAATTACCTTAATAATAATAATAAAAAATCACAATAAGCTTTAAGTAATATTCTTAGATTTATCGAACTTATTAAGAACAAATACAAATTTTAAATAACATAATATCTTAAAATATCCCTGTCGCTAATATAAAAATGATAAACGCCTTATTTTTTCCAAGTTAATAAATCTACGATTTTACGATTCGAGCCGTATGTATGGGGAAATTATCATGTGGATACGTCCATCGGTCCATTCAAAAAGAGTATCAAAGTATCGAAAGGCATTGATCGCTATTTCTTTGTAGAACAAATGCATTGAGTTGGTATTACAGGTGCCATAATAGAAAAGGCTCCCCACACCATAATTCCTCCGGATTTGCTAATGAGTTTCTTTTGACCTAAGGGTCATACTAGCTACTAGGTAGTATACTAGCTATGGCTATAGTGGGTCCGATAAGAATACTATGAAGTCCATAGCACATTGCGTTTAAGGGGTGGCTCCTTTTTAATTTTTAAGCTTTTCAAATAAGGATCATTGTTAACATTTTTTAATCTTAACCAATGAGTCGTGCGATTTGGAAGCCCAAATTGAGTACACTATGAGTGCGGTCGTTTATATTCAAAAAATTTATAATATAAAATTTTTTTTTCCTTAGTTAGACTCATTAGCTAAAATTGTGGCCTTTTTTATTTTATTTGGTATTTTAGCAATAGATAAACCAGCATGATTTTGCTATTTTCTTAACAAAAAAAAAAATTCGTTCTTGGAACCCCTAATTCTAGTGGCGTAAAAAATAAAGTGAACACAACTTTATAACGGCTATATTCCAATTCCTGGAACCAATGCTTGTGCGAAAATTCTGTTACTTTACCAATCAGTTTTGGAGGTATAGTGAATTGTAAAGAATACATACAGAGTGTCCTACCCAAGTGACGAGGAGTTCACCCCGCTAATCTATACAACATCTTAAGAATATTTTGTTTCTTCAGATCTCCTTCTTATCTTTACCAATGACTTACTCTAAGAGTAAGATAATCATATGTTAACTTAAACTTAAGCAGACTTAAACCTTAGCTCTATTTACTTACATCAATGCCATGTTCATCAGCACAAGCCCAGCGTGTCTGCTGTTGCTTCTGGGCAAAGTGAGCGGCATATTCAGCAGCGGCGGCGTCGTGTAGCGTAGAGCCAACCGGTCCGCCGATGGGGCCGGCAGCGGCAGGAGTTGGACGTTGCTGGTATACATAGCCAGCAGCATTATCGACATCCTGCGATGTCGCGTTGCGCGAGCTGCCTCCGCCTACGACAATGGCATCAGTGCCGACACCGACGCCGACGCCACCGCGTCCATTGCGATCATCGTTGCCGCCCAGAAACTTCATGTGTTGCAGCTGCTGATGTTGTTGCTGTTGTTGTTGCTGCTGCTGCTGCTGTTGTTGTTGGTGGAAGTGTTGAAAGTAGTTGGAGGGCAGTGGCGGTGGCAGCGCTGGCAGACCGTAATGTTGTTGCTGCTGCTGCAGATATTGTTGCGACGATGGCGACGTTGTTGGGGGTGCTACCGTTTGTATGGGTATTGTGGTTGCGCTTAACAGCTCAATTTTGGCGGCTTTTGCTGCACAGCTCACAAATTGGCGCGTATTGCAAAAAAATTATTTCTATATATATATATATATATAACAATATATATATATATAAATTTACACAAGAACAGTTTTGTTAAAAAAAAATCACTGGTGCACACTCAAAACCGCTCGCGACGTTTACGTTACGTTGTGGCGGCGGCTTACGTCACACGCTACGATTTAGAATTGCAAGTATGTTGCACAGTGGAACAAATCTTGCTGGCCACTGGATATTTTTAAAAACACTTATTCTTTACTTTTTGGCGTTATTTTGTAATACACATGCATAGAAACCACACTTTGTTATTACTTAATATTACACATTAATATACAGTGATTTAATATTTGTTTACACTTTATCAACATTTGTTTCAATTTTTATAATTTTTTTTTTTTTACAAAATTTACACTATTTAACACAAATTATGAATATTTTACACAATCGAACCAAATAAATTAGAACTTTTATATTTTATATTGCTGCACAGTTTCTTTTTACGTATTGGTTTGAATGATTAAATAATTATTTTTAGATTTTATACAGATCAATTGATTTTTTGTTGAGATTTTATTTTAACATTTATGCTTGCAGTTGTTGTTATGGTGATTATAATTAAGAGATGATTTTAATTTACACGACGCTTTTTATGATGAAAATATACACAAACTGCAAAGAGACAAATGAACAAAACTAAAGATTATTAGTAATTCTACATACATATGTATGCATATGTGAAACCACTGTGCACTAGTTTGAGCTGGTCATGGTAGGAGGTAAATAATGAAGGAAAAAAAAACGAAAGACAAAAGAATTTTTATGTTTTTAAATAAATCTTAAATATTCTAAATGCTGCCTTCTCTTCACTCATTTACAAGACACAATAACAAAGCGGAAAACGTGCAAAACGTATAGCACAAGAACGGACCGCAAGAACAACACACGATGCTGAATCATGTGCGAAAAATACGAGGAAAATACGTTGACAGACAGTACTGTAAGGGGAGGAAAAAACGAAAAACATATAAATTAACTATAGTCAACACCACTATGCAAAAACAATGCACGAAGTTGAGCATCGAACCGGCCGCAACATTTGAGGTTAAGTTACAAAATATGTAAGCAATCGTCTTTCATTTATGTGCCGTGCCTCTTATTTCTGAAATGCGCGCAGCTCGCCCAAACAGGCAACCCCAAGAGCGGCAGGCACACCATCCGCCCACCCGTCTGTCAGCGTCTCTTCGCACAAGCACACAGAGAGACAAGTGCAATGTGCGAACACACACACATACGCACACAGACACCGATTCAGTACAAAAACAAACAAAAAGATAAACGCCAAAAAGAGACATGGGAGAAAACAAAAGGAGCCGGACGCCCCAAAATCAGCAATGCGCAATGCACTATAAAAAGGGGGTGTGGCAAGCACAAAATGTAAGGCAAATCACAAAACGTTATAAACAATAACAAATATATATATAAAATATTATAAGCATTTATCAAATATTCTTGTCAAATTGCATAGTTTACTACCCATTCAATTTGGCAGTAATCAGTTTGTTTATGCGGCTGCGGCGGCGTTCTTATTGGGAAAATTCTTGTATATTAATGCAAAGCACACACAACGATACCGCAAGAGAGAGAGAGAGAGAGAGAGAGAGCGGGCGAGCGAGCGCGAGAGCCAAAAAGACGTCCATGTGTGTGAGGTGAGAGCACAGGCCGTGCAAATGTAACGAAGAAGCAAATGGCTGCCGCTGACAAGGAAGAAAATGAAACAAGAAGGCACAGGCGGATAATGGACAGACGAACAGAGAGACAGCCAAAGCAGGCACACGCACAAACAAAAAAAAAAATGCTGCTCTGAGCAATTGGCAAACAAATCGGAAAAATGATTTTTACATTTAGATATTGTATTGCTTAAAATAAAGTCAATGCTTAATTGATTTTTTGTTAAGTTCTTTTCGCTTTTTATTTTTCCTCGAATAAACATAATTTTGATTTGCCAAACTATTTATACATATTTACATACATACATACATATGAATACATATATACATATGTATGGCGGCAGGCAAAAATGTCTCGCAACCAAACGAAAAATTGAAAATTGTATAAAATTCAATGATTTTTTTCTTTTCTATTAGCACTTACACATGCACTTATTGACTGGAGTTAAGCACGCGCGCAATGCTTTTAGCAGACTTATCTTATTAGTTTTGCGTGGTTTGTATTTAATTTTAATTATTTAAATTACAAGTATTTACACAGGATGAAGAAGATTCTTCGTCGCCGTCGTCGCGAGAACGATAACAAAAGCGCGCTCTTCACAATACTTTGTTTTGCTTTTAAAATGCGTTTACATTGATGTTGCCTTTACATTGCTTTTACAGTTGCATAGAATCGATATGTGTGCACGATAGGTATCGGCAAAAGTTTAAATCTGTTAGATAAGTTTTGTGATAAACTAAGAAAACGTATTTTTAGAAACCACCAAAGTGTTTCATAAACAAACACAGAATGATTTATTTAATCATATTTACGCTATTTGGTTCTGATGTTATAACTCGTGAGCTGTTAAATAACATATGTAAAGTAATGTTCTGCTAAGAGGCCATAACGTTCAAGTGCAGCTGCCTAATTCTCCCGCAAACATGTGCGGACATACAGTGTGACCAGTTTGTACTAATTTGCGTTAACTCTCTCACGCTAATATTAAATAAAAACTAGTAAATTCCTACAAGCAGACACTGTCTTGAACATTATCACATTAGGTACAAGTCCTCGTTTACTTCACTTTCTATGCAATAAATAATTTTAAGATGCGCCACCCTCACATACAGACTCACATTAACATAAAGTGAGTCAGATAAACAAAATCCCTCGGCCTAGAAATAACAACAATGAGAGCAGGGGAACAGCTGCTGATACAACAAGCGCAAAAAGCCGACTGAAATGTTACAGGCCATGAAATTGCTAAGAGAAATGTCAATGTTTTCAATTAAACCTGGCAACACATGCAATAAAAATGTAAAATAGTTGATTTTATGGTGTTCGTCTACTCGGCAAAGGGCGCACAATTCAAGCACATGGATATTTAATTACATTTAGCATGCTTTTGCAATTTTAATAGCTCATTAAAATGTGTTTGCATAAAAACATTAATCTGAATCGATTTTGAAACCCGTGTCAAATTTGATTAACCGCAATGCAAACACAAGCTCACACACACCTTAAAATATACACATTCACACATTAACCGGCCCTTTGTCTGTATTTGTTATGTTTTTGTTTTGCGGTTGCACATTGATTTTAATTATCAATTCTGTGGTTTATGTTATTACCACCACATGTGTAGCATAAATATTTGCACATGCATGTTTAATTTGTTATATTTGTCACCCTAAATTGACGGCAGAATATCACGCAAACATAGGAAGCCGCACAGCACTTTCTTGTTGTTTGATGCTCACGAATACTTTTGAATATACTCATATTAGAATGAATGCACTAATTGTATTTACGTTAGTTGTTTGACGCTCTCAAAGCACATAAATTACCTTAGCTTATTTGAAAAATTTACAAATGTATGTATTAGAACTGTTGATAATACATAAGACTATCGATATGTCGATATACATTTACAGCGCTAGTAAACAGTGTTGCTAAATGGCATGTGTAACAAAGCTGTTATGTATAGAGTAACGAGTAATCATATCGTTTTAAGCATACAAATGGCGGCAACGTTTAATTACTGCTAATAACCAAACATATTAATCAATATTTTTGCATTATTTTTATTTTACAGCTCTACATAGCGAAATTTAAATGAATTAATAATATGCATTTGTTCTTCTTTCACATTAAGCTACTACAAAATTATTTAATACTATGAATTTAAAATCAAAACATGTTATAATTTGATAAAATCAATGAAATAAATCCTTAGATTACGTGTGTGTGTTTGTGTGTAAATACAATTAAAGTTGATCACTAGGCAAAACAGGAGAAATTATTATTAAAATCTTTTCCTCGAGTGTATATTTTTTATTTTTTTTTGCACAGTGTAGGTGTAAATTGAATTCGTTTTGCGGCTGAGAACTGTACTTCCAGAAAGTTGAGTGCAAGTTGAATTTTTTGTTTAAATTTGTTACGATATATATATAGTATATGTATATATGTAAATATGTTTGCTGGGGTTTTTGATAATCTGATTGCTTAAATACTATGTTAGTTGCCTACCAATTGGCAACGAGCTCAGTGGACTCATTTTCAGCTCCCTCATCGCCATTGTCTGGGGAATTAATGCGCTCTGCAGTGACATTGCTCTTCGGTTCCTTGGCTTCATTGTCAGTAGTGGTGTCAAAGCTGTCGTCCTCGCTACTAGCAGATTCATCAACTTTAGACACCTTGGGTGGTCGTCCGCGTGGCTTACTAGCTGACCCGCCCATTGCAGGACGCCCGCGCTTTTTTGGAGTGGTAACGGGAACAGCTTCATCGCCATCAGCCGATTCCTCCTCATTACCAGACTCTTCATCCGCTGCCTTAGATTGTTCAGCACCGTGAGCACTGACAACTACTTTTGGGCGACCGCGTGGCCGACCCGTTGGCACATAACTCATGGCAGGCATCGGTGCACAACCATCGTCAGCACTGGCCACTGCCTTTGGGCGGCCGCGTGGCCGACCCGTAGGCACGTAACTGTAAGCAGCCTTGGTACCATTTGTTGGGGGTCGTCCGCGTTTTCTTGGTGCTTCGTCACCATTTTCGCCAGCGGCGGCCGCTGCCGCCTTCTTTGCTTTCTTGGGACGACCAGGACCGCGGCCAGTACGCACGATATTCAAATTAACAGCACCAGTGGCTGGACGACCTACAGGGCGATGTTCTTCCTCATAATCTTCATCTGGACATAGGCAATAATTAAAATAAATAAAATTTCATTTTCATTTCAAAATCACAAATTACCTTCTTCCTGGTCACTGGTCTGTATCTTGCGCGGCCTGCCTAGCTTGCGACGCTTGGCGGACGATGGTGATTTTTGCTTTGGCGACTTAGCATTATCTTCATAAGACGAGCCCCCATCATCGTTATCATCATCATTGTCGTCGTCGTCGTCGTTACCGCTGCTCTCTTGTAGTGAAACAATCTTACGTGGGCGCCCACGTCCGGCCGATTTTGGCGCCTCACCATTTACCTCGAGCAACTCATCGTCTTCGGGTATGTCGCCTTTCGAAGGCGTCTTCTTTACCTTGGCGGGACGACCGCGTTTTTTGGGTATTGTTGGCATATTTTCTCCCGGACTGGAATCACGACTATCTTCAGCAGCTGGGTCAGCATGCACTTTTGAAGGGCGTCCACGCTTTTTTACAGATGCAGAACCGTCCTCCATTATTATTAATAAATTTGTATCTTTATTTTATTATTTTTATATACGTTGTATATTATGCGCGCTTTCTTTAAATGCGCGTCGATTTCAATTTTAAGATACACAGCGCTCTTCTTCTAACTGAGTCGTATATGCGTTTTCGCCGTATCTATGTAAGTTCTCGGCTTGCTTGCCCTTATGCCTTTTTTCTTTTCGCTAAGTTGCAATTTTCTCTGCGAAATTCTGCAAAATTATAAAGGAAATAATAACACACTCTATTATGATTTTTCTTTTTATATGCACCTTTTTTTCTTGTATTTTTTCACTATATTTATTTGCACTTTTATGAATTACCTCCGCAAAATGAACAGGCACGCACGCTTACGAATGAAATTCCCTTTGAAAATAATATTCGACTTGGCGTCGTTTTCGCTTGTTACTTATGTATCTTCGTTCTTTATATGCAGCGTTGATACAGTCACTATCGATAAATATAATGCGATATTTTAGTTTAAATACTTTTTAAAAATTACCTTACAAACATAACACTTTCTGTGAGGGATATATTTTAAACAATATAAATATGATTTTATATCTAAAATCAAGGCCATTGTGAGTTTATTTAGATGCCGGCCGGCAGATTACATAAAAATAATCACAGTTGGCTCTGCCAACCTGTGACGCTGCTATCGATAAATATCGAATGAGCGGCAAACGTACAGTGCATCAAAAAGTCGATTTGGCGGGAAGCGATTAAATTAAAAGTACAGTACAATTTAAAACACAATTGAACTATTAAAAATTGTCGGCTGACATTAATCTATAGAACAGAGAAAATTGAAAATACTTGCATTTAATTTTGACATAAATAATAAAATTTATTTTTTTTTATTTATATACTCATTATAAATATTGGCAATATTTAAGATTATAAACTAAATAATTGTTTAATTTTTAAATATTTTGCGGCTAACTTAAACATACATAGTTCAACAATGACTTGTAAATGAGATTTTTTTTAGAAAAGAACCAAAATTCCTAATCAGTCTGTATTTAATACTAATGACTCATTCCTAGTCGATCCTACCTCGAACAAGTAGCTGCCCTCGTACGGCAAAAACCGACACACACCCCGCTGCTGCACAGTTAGCATATAGCATTGCTCTGTCCCTTTCCCTCCTCGGTGCATCTATGGTCTAATTAGGTGAGCACCGAGGCTGAGTGATCTCCTTAATGTCTGAATAGTATCAGAAAATTCTTCCTTTGGTGGCGGTAGTGTTGCCATCCAGCCACTTGACCGTCTCGTTGCACTTCTCCAGCACAGAGGACTTGTCAGCCTCGCTCAGTTTATCGATGCTGGCCTGATCTACGGCCTGCTTTACGCCAAAGACATAGTTCTCCAGGCTGTTGCGGGCAGAGATGCGCTGACGCTGTTGCTCATCCTCTTCGGCGTAGCGCTCGGCTTCGTTCACCATGCGGTCGATCTCAGCCTGCGAGAGGCGACCCTTGTCGTTCTTGATCGTAATATTCTTTGCCTTGCCGGTGCTCATCTCCTTGGCCGTCACGTTCAAGATACCATTAGCATCCATGTCGAAGGTGACCTCGATCTGGGGCACGCCGCGAGGTGCTGGCGGAATGCCAGACAGGTCAAAGGTGCCCAGCGCATTGTTGTCTCGCGTCATTGCTCGCTCGCCCTCGAAGACTTGAATGGAGACACCCGGCTGGTTGTCCGCGTACGTGGAGAAGGTCTTGGTTTGCTTGCATGGAATCCTGCAGTTACGCTCGATTAGTTTCGTCATAACGCCTCCGGCTGTCTCAATGCCCAACGAGAGCGGCGCCACATCCACTAGCAACACATCCTGAATCTTGCCGCTCTGGTCGCCGCTAGAATGGCAGCCTGGACGGGGACGCACTAGGCGACCAAGAACCTCTCAAAAAGAACTTGATGGATAGTACTAAAGCTCTTGACCTCCAAAGACTGCTGCACGCAGGCTCCTGCACCATTGGAATCCATGCGGGTGGAGCCACCAACAAGCACTATGTCGTGAATCTGACTCTTGTCCATCTTGGCATCATTCAGAGCCTTCTCCACTGGCTGCAGTGTGCCGCGGAAGAGGTCCGCGCAGAGCTCCTCGAAGCGTGCGCGACTTATCTTTGTGTAAAAGTCGTGGCCCTCAAACAGCGCATCTATCTCAATAGATGCCTCTGTGCTGGAGGACAATGTGCGCTTGGCTCGCTCGGCTGCTGTTCGCAGGCGACGCAGAGCTCGTGGATTGGAGCGCAGGTCCTTCTTGAATTTTCGCTTGAACTCATCGGCCAAGTGGTTGACCAGTCTGTTGTCAAAGTCCTCGCCACCCAAATGCGTATCGCCAGCAGTGGCCCGCACCTCAAACAGAGAGCCCTCATCGATGGTCAATATTGAGACATCAAATGTGCCACCGCCCAAGTCGAAGATGAGCACGTTGCGCTCCCCTTTGAGATTCTTATCTAGTCCATAAGCCAGTGCCGCCGCAGTAGGCTCGTTGATGATTCTCAGAACGTTGAGCCCGGCAATGTGACCGGCATCCTTAGTTGCCTGCCTTTGAGAGTCATTGAAATAGGCGGGCACTGTGATGACTGCGTCTGTGATGCTTTGACCCAGATACGCTTCAGCCGTCTCCTTCATCTTCACCAGCACCATCGAGCTGACCTCTTCAGGTGCAAAGCGCTTCTGTTCTCCCTTGAATTCGATGCCAATCTTAGGCTTGCCTCCTTCACTAACCACTTTGAAGGGCCAGTGCTTGATGTCCTCCGCAATCTTAGGATCGTCATACTTGCGGCCAATCAGGCGCTTCGCATCAAATACTGTGTTTCTGGGATTCATCGCCACCTGGTTCTTGGCAGCGTCTCCAATCAAACGCTCCGAATCTGTAAACGCCACATAGCTGGGTGTTGTGCGATTGCCCTGATCGTTGGCAATGATCTCCACCTTGCCGTGCTGATAGACACCCACACATGAGTATGTGGTGCCCAAGTCAATACCAATTGCTACCATATTTGTGTTCTTCTCTTGCTTTTTCTCCTCACTAATATAATTCACTTTACTTCTTGCTGAAGTGAGAAATATTTTCCACTTTTTCACTTGCGTTCTTTATTTAAAACTTTAACTTTGATTTACTTTACTTTTGTTTAAATTTAGTTCGTTATTAAGCTGGTTTAGCTTGTCGCTTGGTTTGTTTTGATTGTGGTTGGTTTTGTGATGTTATCACTTTGCTTGCTTGAATTGAAATGACTCGAAGAGAAAATTGTACCCGTATTTATACTCGCCGGCTCTCTTTTCGAAATTTCTAGACGCGCTCTTCTCGAACACAGCTGAACGTCTCCCACCTTCTATACAATGCCAGGCGTGTGCAAGCGAGATGGACGATGACGGTTGACAGACTAAGAGAGCGATTTATTATTGTTTGTGGTGGAATTTTCTCGAATCTCATTGTATATGGAGTGTGAGCAAGAGAGAGAAATAACGGCTATGTTACTGACCTACCGCAACAATTGGGCATTCTTAGAAAATTCCACCTAATAATTTATTATTAGACTTGGTATTTGTAAACTTTTGTTTCTATAAATAAATACATATTTTTAGAAATTGCTGTTTTAATATTGTTTTGTATTAATCCCACCTCTCCTAAGAATACATTCATATGTACAAATATTAAATATATAGAGCATACATACATATGTATGCATGTGCATACATACATTGTATTTACTTTGTATTTGTTTAGCGAATGCGATTATAATTTAGTTTGATTAACTTTCTTAGTCTGGGTGATTACACAAACATGACAACCTTTGTCGAGTGAATGGTATGGTCTTATTTTTATTTAGTTATTATTTATTTACAAGTTTAATTATTATACAACAACATAATAACTAAAAGTGGTGAGTGCTAGCTACTAAGGCCATCCACTCGAGAGTTAACTAGGTGCTGCTTAATATGTTATCATAGTCTAAAAACTTATTTAATAATTTTACGTTATAGTGGGTAGGTGTGGTTTTATTTTATAAGTTTCTATTGTTTGTTAAAGTTTATTGACTTCGACGGTCCATTGTGACAATAAATTAAATGATTATAAACAAAATGATTATATACAGTACAATCTAATCTATCTTTCTGATATCTCGATAGTAAAACACCGAATACAACGACTTTAAATACATTAAATTAAAACGTTATTTTTCTAAGAAACATTAGACAATATTAGTTATTGAAATTAAATTTGTACTACATACATATGTATGCACATACATATTTATGCATGTTCATTTCTATATAAGCATAGCTGTTAAATTTTAGTCACCATTACTAATCAATTAAATTATTTTGGAAAAAATTCGAAATTATATTATTATTATTATTGGCCATTTCAAATATTTTTTACAAATATGCAAATGCCAAAGGACCAACAAATATTTTCATTTTATATAAGGGAGCGCATTTACAATAGGGTGGCTAAATTTAATAAGTGAAAAAATTACAAAAATGGTAATCTATGGAAAATTCGGAAAATATTTTCCAAGGAAACCATAGTTCAACAATCAGCCTGGTTCCGCGCAAATTAAAATCAAAATTTTATTGTGGGGCTTATTTTTATTTTTGTTTTTATCTCAAACAATCTCGCAATATTTTAAAATTTTGTATAATCTTATGATTAGTAATTAAACAATAATAGTAAATAGTGACAGATGCTTTCACAAGTATTCCGCTGTAGTCGTTAAATGAATTAAAAAGTCACAATATTATTAGGTTTTATTTATAGAAACAAAAATACCAAGTAGAAAATTGCATTTATGGTTAGAATTTTCTCGATTTTCAATTGTTGCTGTAGGTCAGTAAGAGAGCAGTTATATTCTCACTTGCTTTATTTTCGAGAAAATTCCACCACAAACAATAATAAATCGCTCTCTTAGTCTGTCAACCGTCAACGCCCATCTCGCTTGCACACGCCTGGCATTGTATAGAAGGTGCGAGACGTTCGGCTGTGTTCGAGAAGAGCGCGTCTAGAAATTTCGAAAAGAGAGCCGGCGAGTATAAATACGGGTACAATTTTCTCTTCGAGTCATTTCAATTCAAGCAAGCAAAGTGATAACATCACAAAACCAACCACAATCAAAACAAACCAAGCGACAAGCTAAACCAGCTTAATAACGAACTAAATTTAAACAAAAGTAAAGTAAATCAAAGTTAAAGTTTTAAATAAAGAACGCAAGTGAAAAAGTGGAAAATATTTCTCACTTCAGCAAGAAGTAAAGTGAATTATATTAGTGAGGAGAAAAAGCAAGAGAAGAACACAAATATGGTAGCAATTGGTATTGACTTGGGCACCACATACTCATGTGTGGGTGTCTATCAGCACGGCAAGGTGGAGATCATTGCCAACGATCAGGGCAATCGCACAACACCCAGCTATGTGGCGTTTACAGATTCGGAGCGTTTGATTGGAGACGCTGCCAAGAACCAGGTGGCGATGAATCCCAGAAACACAGTATTTGATGCGAAGCGCCTGATTGGCCGCAAGTATGACGATCCTAAGATTGCGGAGGACATCAAGCACTGGCCCTTCAAAGTGGTTAGTGAAGGAGGCAAGCCTAAGATTGGCATCGAATTCAAGGGAGAACAGAAGCGCTTTGCACCTGAAGAGGTCAGCTCGATGGTGCTGGTGAAGATGAAGGAGACGGCTGAAGCGTATCTGGGTCAAAGCATCACAGACGCAGTCATCACAGTGCCCGCCTATTTCAATGACTCTCAAAGGCAGGCAACTAAGGATGCCGGTCACATTGCCGGGCTCAACGTTCTGAGAATCATCAACGAGCCTACTGCGGCGGCACTGGCTTATGGACTAGATAAGAATCTCAAAGGGGAGCGCAACGTGCTCATCTTCGACTTGGGCGGTGGCACATTTGATGTCTCAATATTGACCATCGATGAGGGCTCTCTGTTTGAGGTGCGGGCCACTGCTGGCGATACGCATTTGGGTGGCGAGGACTTTGACAACAGACTGGTCAACCACTTGGCCGATGAGTTCAAGCGAAAATTCAAGAAGGACCTGCGCTCCAATCCACGAGCTCTGCGTCGCCTGCGAACAGCAGCCGAGCGAGCCAAGCGCACATTGTCCTCCAGCACAGAGGCATCTATTGAGATAGATGCGCTGTTTGAGGGCCACGACTTTTACACAAAGATAAGTCGCGCACGCTTCGAGGAGCTCTGCGCGGACCTCTTCCGCGGCACACTGCAGCCAGTGGAGAAGGCTCTGAATGATGCCAAGATGGACAAGAGTCAGATTCACGACATAGTGCTTGTTGGTGGCTCCACCCGCATTCCCAAGGTGCAGAGCCTGCTGCAGCAGTTCTTTGGAGGCAAGAGTCTTAACCTATCCATCAATCCTGATGAGGCGGTCGCCTATGGCGCTGCCGTCCAGGCTGCCATTCTCAGCGGCGACCAGAGCGGCAAGATTCAGGATGTGTTGCTAGTGGATGTGGCGCCGCTCTCGTTGGGCATTGAGACAGCCGGAGGCGTTATGACGAAACTAATCGAGCGTAACTGCAGGATTCCATGCAAGCAAACCAAGACCTTCTCCACGTACGCGGACAACCAGCCGGGTGTCTCCATTCAAGTCTTCGAGGGCGAGCGAGCAATGACGCGAGACAACAATGCGCTGGGCACCTTTGACCTGTCTGGCATTCCGCCAGCACCTCGCGGCGTGCCCCAGATCGAGGTCACCTTCGACATGGATGCTAATGGTATCTTGAACGTGACGGCCAAGGAGATGAGCACCGGCAAGGCAAAGAATATTACGATCAAGAACGACAAGGGTCGCCTCTCGCAGGCTGAGATCGACCGCATGGTGAACGAAGCCGAGCGCTACGCCGAAGAGGATGAGCAACAGCGTCAGCGCATCTCTGCCCGCAACAGCCTGGAGAACTATGTCTTTGGCGTAAAGCAGGCCGTAGATCAGGCCAGCATCGATAAACTGAGCGAGGCTGACAAGTCCTCTGTGCTGGAGAAGTGCAACGAGACGGTCAAGTGGCTGGATGGCAACACTACCGCCACCAAAGAAGAATACGAACACAAATTGAAGGAGCTCACTCAGCTCTGCTCACCCATTATGACCAAGATGCACCAGCAGGGACAAGGACAGGGCAATCCCAATGCCAACTGTGGCCAGCAGGCAGGCGGGTTTGGCGGTGCCGCGTACCAGGGACCCACTGTCGAGGAGGTCGACTAAATAGTCATTAGTATTAAATACAGACTGATTAGGAATTTTGGTTGTTTCCTAAAAAAATCTCATCAGCAAGTACAAGTCATTGTTGAAATATGCCAAAAATTAAACAATTATTTAGTTTTATAAGCTTAAATATTGCTATTAAAAAAATATTAAAATGTACATATTTAAAAAATAAATTTATTATTTATGCGTAAAATTAAATGCAAGTATTTTCAATTTTCGATTTAGATTCCTATAAGATAACAATTAGGATTAATACAACGATTAATTTTGAAATGGAGATTTCTCATTAAAAATGCAAGCGCTTGAATAGAAAAATTACAAAGAAGTAATAGCTGGAACAAAAATGTTTAACAACTTCTTCAGTCAATAACGTGTTTTCGTTGTGATTACATAGTCGACTTATCAAAGGGTATTATAAAATTGTGAAAATGTATGTAACAGGGTGTAGGATGCTTGGCAGACACAAAGAATATACATATATTCTTGATCAGCAAGGGAAACTGAGTCGATATAGTCATGTCCGCCTATCCGTCCGTTCGCAACTAAATTTTGAATGTAGGTGCTCCTTTACCCGAGCCAAATAGCTTTTAATTAATTAGTTTTATTTCTTCCCCCCCTCCTCAGCAAACAAACGCTTAGAGTTCTTGTGGTGTAGTTGAAGCGGTTGAGATTAAAATAAACTCAAATCAAATCTCTCTGTCAAACCTTCCCAAAAACAACAAATTACCCACTGCCCAACCCAAATTCAACTCTGAACTGAAGGTAAATTTCGCTTTTAGCGGTAGTCCTTGCTTTTAGTTAACGTAATTAAATATATTAAATAAATTTATTACCCCAATATACCGAGTCCTATTTTTTCATTGCAAGCAACTATACTTTTTTTTAAGTTGGAATATACTTTGAAAGCTTATAAATATAAATATAAATATAAATTGGTAAAAAATTAAGACAGTTTTGTTTACTTATACATATAAGTATATCATATTTACAATTCACAAAAATATTTTACAATACTGTCATCGGTAGGCCATAATGAGTTTCTGATTGCATAACAAGAAAATCGAAAAAAAAAAATTGGGGAAACAAAAATGCTAGGCTGATAGCTTTTCTTTTTTTTTTTTTTTTTGAGGTCATTTTCCTTTTTTTTGACGCTTTAGATTAGGAAAGTATTCAACCAGTTTGGTTAAAGTCAAGGCTGGACGCTGCCCAGCAGCCCTACCAGATGGCAATAGATGAATTCATCCAGATCACAGGTCTTTTGGCCATAAAGAAAGTAATTGTGAGCCACTGATATTCGCGCAGCAGCTTCAAGGTAACGCCGCGTGAGGAGCAGCCACCGCAGCTCCCAATTGACCTTCCCACGAGATTGTTGTAAATTCATTTTATAAACAATATTGTTTAATTGTAAACTAGGTTTTAATTGAAATTTAGCTCGTATATTTAATTTAATAATAAATAATAGCAGAATAATTAAATATAAAAAAAAAAAATTGGTGCGCCCAACATGGCAACCGTAAAGAGAGCTACGAGATCCAGACAGAGCTGTTATGATGCCCTTCCTACTAACAGCATTTGTCAGAATTTTCTGGGGTATACTTTTAACTTTATTAAATAAATCGCTCGATATTAAAAATATTGTAATTTTATTCTCCAGACTCGTTGAGGCATCAATAACTGATTAACATAAAAACAAAAAATATGAATGTGTCAAGTAGGACAAATTAAATATTTTATTAGTTGGGCAGCATGATCATAACGAATTAAAATACATATATGTATATGCCAAAGGACCAACAAATATTTTCATTTTATATAAAGTGAAAAAATTACAAAAATTGTAATCTATGGAAAATTCGGAAAATATTTTCCAAGGGAACCATAGTTCAACAATCAGCCCTGGTTCCGCGCAAATTAAAATCAAAATTTGATTGTGGGGCTTATTATTATTTTTGTTTTTATCTCAAACAATCTCGCAATATTTTAAAATTTTGTATAATCTTATGATTAGTAATTAAACAATAATAGTAAATAGTGACAGATGCTTTCACAAGTATTCCGCTGTAGTCGTTAAATGAATTAAAAAGTCACAATATTATTAGGTTTTATTTATAGAAACAAAAATACCAAGTAGAAAATTGCATTTATGGTTAGAATTTTCTCGATTTTCAATTGTTGCTGTAGGTCAGTAAGAGAGCAGTTATATTCTCACTTGCTTTATTTTCGAGAAAATTCCACCACAAACAATAATAAATCGCTCTCTTAGTCTGTCAACCGTCATCGCCCATCTCGCTTGCACACGCCTGGCATTGTATAGAAGGTGCGAGACGCTCGGCTGTGTTCGAGAAGAGCGCAATTTCGAAAAGAGAGCCGAGGGCGAGTATAAATACTAATACTAATAAATATAAATACGAGTATAAAGTTAAAAATAAGTTTTACTGTTTAGATTACCTAAAAAATATTTAGTAAGTTTTATACTCTTATCTCTGTACATATATATTATATACATATATAAATAATATTTATAAAAAATGTATTTAAATTTGCAACGAATGTCGTCCTATAATGTTTTAAGTACACCGCTGATATTCACATTTACTGACGAGTAGAGAACACATCTTGTAATTATTTATGTTTATTTATTTAAAATTGTTTCTAAATAAACACAAAGATCTTAAATTGTTTAATCAATGGAGTAGAATACCTCGTTTTACCTCGTCGAATACACTAGACTGTCGCTGGTTTTGTTTCATTATATTCTTTTCTTGATTGACTGCTTTGAGACGCTTTTGACAATTTGTAGCACCACAAAGAAATACAGACCAAGCTAATTTGATCCAGCGCTAGAAAAGAATTTAGAAGTTATAGGTAAGCAAGTTAAAGTTTTGTTGGTGCTTTTACCGGTTCGAATAGGGTTTATCAAAAAAAAAAGTTCAATCACAAAATGAATTGCGGCGACAATAATCCATGTCAGCAACAATTTGTAGTTTTGCTATAAAAAAGATAGATTATCATTTAAGTTTTATAAGTAAATACATTTTATTTTATAATAAAAGACATACCTTGCAAAAGCCAACCATCATTATTATTGACGCTGCAAAAGTCGTGAGTTCAGACACCAATGTACATAACTGTGTGTTTGAATGTTTGTTTGATACATTGCTGTATATCTCTTCTAAAACATATAAGATTCCGGCGAAATTTGCTAAAATACTGATCATACCAAAAAGAATGGCAATGCCTTTTAACATCGTAAAACTTTTGCTACTTTAAGTGTTGAACGATTTAAATTGTAGGCTAAAAAATAAGTTTTTGGTACACGAGACAAAGAACCATTCAATACCAGCAGTATGACTTGAATGAGAAGAGTCTGTATTATTACGATTTAAATTTCATTATTTTGGAATGTTTTGATACAGAGGCGTAGCCAATATGTAATTTGAGATTAAGATTAATATGCAAGAGATTGCCTGAACTACGCCCATGCGTCGATGTCAAATATTTTATTAGATGTATGATTTCGATGAATTCCTTATCTTTGCTTTTAATATTTTCATGAATTTCATAAATAGGCACAATTGTCTTGAACCCAAGTTTTGAGCATGAGCGAAACTCTAAATTCTAAAAATAATATGACTGTTTTTAAAGATCCAATTGTATAGACAATGTAATAGTAAGTCCAAAATATGTATATACTAAAAAACTTATGAGCTGGCTCTTCCCTCCTATCATTAGCAACAATTTTCAACTAATAACTCATAGTAGATTAGATGATTATTGAACGTATAAATACCTTTTTCCAGCAATTTATATTCTAGGTACTATTGACAGTATATTTTGAATATTGTAGAGACTTAGTTATGTGTAATTAGTTAGTTAGCTTGAACACATAAATACTATCTTTGGTTTATCCACAAACTTTTATAATGACTAACATATTATAGGATATTTGTATTATATTTATTTTATGGAATTTTATAAACTATCTAAAAATACCGAAATGTTTTATTACACAAATCTGTAATGTGATACTTTGTAAAACTTTGCTTAAGCGACAATCTAAGTAAGCATATGCTGTCGACTTAGGCCTAGTTTTACATCCTTCATGTCCTCAACGGTAAACTCAACGTCCTGATCATCTCGGTCGTACTTCATTGATTCAGCCAGCATTACAGCGTTTTGATGGCACTTGGTTTCTTCATGTTGGCGCATGTGATGTAACAAGCGGAAGTCCTTCTGACAATATTCGCAGCGATACAGCTTAGTGTCCGTATGAATCAACTCGTGTTTTGTAAGCGAATGTGCGTAGGCAAATGCTTTATCGCAAACCTTGCACACATATGGCTTAATACCACGATGTACGCTATTAAAATTGAACAAATGTTGTAGTTAAATAATTTATGCCTTAAAATTAAACAAATGTTGTAGTTAAATAATTTATGCCTTATGTACCAAATTACTCACTTTTCGTGCGACTTAAGTACACTTTCATAGAAGAATTGACGACTACAAAAACTGCACTTGAATGGTTTGCTTCCAGTATGTGAATACATGTGTTTTCTTAGTTGCTCGCGCACCTGGAACTTGGCATCACATAGTCTAGGCGAAAAATATAAAATATACGAGTTATTGAAAGCCCGTGGTTTCAGTGTTTGAGACTTACTCGCACTGATACTGGCATATGGCATCATGACGTCTACGATGCTCCATCATACGCCCACGCTTCTCATAGAAATTTCCACACACATCACAGACGTAGCCGCCCTTTTCAGTGCCTTCGGATGTGCGCAGTGTGTTAAGTCCTGGGCGTGCTCGTCCATTACGCCTAGGCTTGGCATCAGCAATGTCTTGCAAGCTGAAAGACTGTGAATTGTCTTTCACAATAGTTCTGCTCACACGTGCACGTCCACGAGACACTTTAATGTCATCTGCTGTTTCGTCGTCCTCATATTCGCCTTCTAGCACTACCTCGCCGTGCTCTGGATTCATTTCAATTGTATAATTGTCCTCCAAGTACTCAATGTCATCAGTCACCACGTCCTGCTGCTCATGCGCGCCGTCAACTTCTAAAAACTCATCCTGTTGCTCAGCCTCATCTGCTTCAAGTCCAGTTTCATCGGCTGACTGGGCTTCATTTAGCACATATTCTTGCATTTCCTCATCCTCAACATGCGACTGCTGGTCCCCTTCCCCTATCTCTTCCTTGACCAGATAATCTTCCGCTTCATCCAATATACCCAGCTCACGGCAAAAGTCTTCAATTTCCGCTTGCTTGCGCAGCGCTTTCTCGCGAAACTGAAACGCCATATTGAGCTCAACCTTGCACGGCTTACAGATGCCATCAGGAATCTGTTCCTTACCAGTCAGCTGACGTATTAAAAAATGTTCATTGCTTACATATGATTTTAACAGACATATTGACATCAACTGCCACACTCACCTTACTGAACGAAATGCCAAGCAGCTGAACGAGCATTTCATTTGGCGTCTCCTCGCCTTCCTCGCGAGTTTCGAAGATGCTATGTAAGCGCTTGCTGGGCTCCAAGCACACCCGACAAGTGTTGGGTCCAAATTCAGCGCGCATTTTTTGTTTATTCCGATATAGTAACAGCAATTAGTATTTTAGTGTTAAAATTTATTCCGTGTTGTGTAAAGGTTAAGCGTCTGTACTTTTGCAGAGTTGTTGCGTTCAGATCATAGAGATGCAATAATTTTAGAACTTTTGCGAAACACTTGGAAATACATCGATATATTGTGATTGCCTATCGAGCCCATGGTATAAAAACCAGCACAACAATGCAATAAAAAGGTAGTATTAATTGTGTTTATTAAGTAAAATCGAATAAAATTAAATTGAATGTTGCGTATAACTGATCATTTGTTTGCTTTAATAATCAAATCAAAATAATCAACATGCAACACTGTGTTTACAAGATATTTGATTTGGTATTTTTTATTTTAGTACAACTGCATATATAATCAAGTTGGCAGCCCGTCGTGTGTATTTTTCGAGACGCAGAAGGAACGAAATTTCGCTGTTATCTCTGCGAAAAATGGATTATTTTCCAATATATTTTGTGATAATCTTATTAGAAAGTCGACTGTAACAACTACAGCAACATTTACACCAAGCAAACAAGACGTGAGCGCGCTGCACACGCGCTAAACGCACGCAAGCAAAAGCAAAAGGCAGCAAAAATGGTTTATTATCTTGCGTTGTTCACATCCGTATCTTCCGTCGTCGCCAAAATGTTCGTCGCGCCAGTTATTATCGACTTTGCGATCTTCATCTCCTAAAACACGCGTCAGCTTATAGTTAATGCGTAAGCTCTCTTTCTCTCTCCTTCATACGAATTGTAATCAACAAAAACCAAGAACAATAACAAAACGTCAACGAGCAAGTCAACAGCGACAGCGAGTGACAAAAATTTCGTAGTGTCGTGCACACACAGAGTGGTTGCTGTTGGCTGGTTGCTTGTGTTGTGGTAGACCAGCCCAGCACCTAACATGTCCGAAAAGCATGGCCAGCTCAGTGGTGCGCAGTGGACGACAAAATCAGCAGCAGGAGCGACGGCAGCGCCGGGCAGCTTAATAGCAGCAACGGCAACAACAACATCCCATTTGCCGAAGCATATCAACTCCAATTCCATATATAATGCAGCTGCAGCAAGTCCGTATGCCCACTGTGGTGTGCCGACCGTGCCCGTGCCGATTCCCATGACTCCGGACATACCCGCCTACAACTCAGCACGTTTCCAGCCACCACCCATACATATTCACCCAGCGAAATCATCACCACTCACCATTGCGCCAATAGCTGCTTCAGCGCAGCCGCTGTCCCAGTCTCAGGCTTCGCCCACACCAACACATGTACCTGCTCCTGGCGGCGGATTTGTGCCGCCAGTATTTCCAAATGCGAATGCCCCGGGTGGCGCTGCCACATCTGTGCTGACGCCTAATCCCTTTGCAGCAGTTGGTGGCAATGCCGGCCTGGCATTTGTGAATCATTTCAACTTAAGCAGCGCCCATCAACTGGAGCTGGGGAAGATTGTGCATGCCTTGAATGCAAATGCCACACCCGTTTCACCAGCAGCAGCTATGCCGCGGCAGACACAGCCTACCCCCAGTGAAGGCGCGGCTGTGTCAGTACCCCCCGCTGCGCCCACAGGCGTCATTAACTCAACAATAGCGGAGAACGTGCTACAGGCGCTATCTAGTGATGATGACCGCATGCGACGCGTGCAGCAGGTCATTGAATCGAGCCTGGAGTAAGTGCTGCCACACAGATCGAGCCAAAGAACTCCTTACTAATATATCCAAACTTTCTAGTGATACCGCCAAGCTACAAATAACGCAAATCTTGGAAAGTGTGTCCTGCCTGAAGCCAATTGAGAAACTGTTTCTTTACTTGCGCTTGCCTGGCGAGAGCGCAGACACGGATCCTTTGCGACAGCCACAGAATCCATTGGGAACGCGCTCTGAGATTAATCACACCATCAATTGGGTGCGCTCGCATCTAGAACACGATGCTCAGGTGTCCATACCGAAGCAAGACGTTTACAATGATTATATGTGCGTAAAATGAACTTTTTATTTACAATAATAATAAGCACTTACTTCCTTTTTAGCGTCTACTGTGATCGCCTGAACATAAAGCCGCTCTCCACGGCGGATTTTGGCAAGGTTATGAAGCAAGTGTTTCCTGGCGTGCGTCCACGTCGCTTGGGTACGCGCGGCAATTCGCGTTATTGTTATGCAGCCATGCGCAAGACAACCAAACTAATCCCACCACAACTGCCGCAGTTGTGCAAGGATGAGCCGCTGGATGATAATGATGACGACGACATGAATGAAATTACAGAAGCGCAGGCTAAGAGTGCAACAAGTGTGGTTGCAACATCAGACAACGAACAATGCTGGGACCTGGTGCGCAACTGGGCGGAAAACTTGCTCAACACAAAGCTGGACAACATTGCGGATCTTGCGGCGCGCATTAAAAACAAGAATGCCAATTTATGCTTATCAGCGGCGCCCAAAAAGTATACGCCCCGGGAGGCTAAAGAGAAGCGTCTGCAGGCGGTGAGTCCACGCGGCTTCAACTATAAACAGAAATAATCATATTCATTTTAATTGCAGGATTCGGGACCACTGAAGAAGCGTCGCAAGAAGAAGCGCAAGGGTTCCTCCTCATCGGAATCGAGTTGTAATCAGCCGCACGCTGCACAAGATGCGGGCAGCAGCCAGGAGGCAATAAGCGAAGACCACAAAACCGAACAATTGCTAAAGATCAAGCAGGAGATTATAGACTCGCCTGGAGCGTATTTACCAGCACAGCAACTAATGCCAATGAACCTGGCCACGGAGCCACGCAGCAATGCTGTGCGCAATCTGACACCCAAGCTAATGGAGCTGCAGCCGGATCAGCAGACAACACAACAGGCTTTGTCGCCTTCCGGTCTGGTTATCAAGGACGAAGTGGAAAAGTATGAGACCACTAATATATTCTGCAAGAAGGTGCTAAAGGCACAGCAGACCAAAGGCTTCTGGGCTAATTCGCCGAGCAGTGGCAGCCACCAAGTTGGTGGTGGGACGCTGCTTGTGCCTCCAGTGATTACCACAACGGCAGCGACGCCGCCGCCGCCACCTGTCACACAAACGTTGTCGATGCCAAGTAGCTCGCCCGCACCTGGCACGCAACTCTCCATGGGTCCGCCGGCCCAATTAAACAATAGCAGCTCGTTGAGTCCCTCGAGCAGTCTGGATACGGGCAGCATTACGCCAAAGGTGGCCTCGCGTAACATGACCTTGTTGCGTGCCAAGCGTTTGGCGGAGAATGCAGCCGCCTTGGCTGCCGCCGAGGATTCCGGCTTGCCCGAGAATTTGGGCCTTCCACGTGAGCGCGTCATCAGTATATGCAATATGGATAAGCATGAGCTGGATGATTACTTTTTGCCCGGCGACGATGAGGAGGAGAACTCCGAGGAACCCGACACAGAGTTGCTCCAATATTTTCAGATGGGAGACGCTGAGGAAAAACAACTGAATTCCTTAGATGCTCTAGCAGAACAGCACAGAAATCCACAAGCTGCAGCAGCCACTAACCAGACCAACAACAACATGGTCCAGGCAGCTAGTAAAACGGCAACGGCAAATGCATTAGCAACAGCAGTCGCTGCGGCAGCAACAACAACATCAACAGTAGCAGCAGCAACGCAACAACAGCAGCAGCAGCAGCAACAACAACAGCAGCAGCTTCAACAAATGCGTCGCTCCATGCCGTTGCCAGCAACAACAGCAGCAGCTGTAGCTGCTACAGCAGCAGCAACAAATATTGTGGGTTCTGCCTCAGCGTCTCTGGCACTTATGTCAAGAAAGCATCAACAACAGTTACAACAACAACAACTGGTGCCGGTACAGCAGCAGCAGCAACAACAGCAACAGTTGCCGCTGCGCACCAGCAACAAACGCAAAATAAGCTTGAGCAATGCCTCTAGCAATGGCAGCAACAAGAACTCTTTCTTTCTGCCAATATCGCCCAACAGCAACAGCATCAAGAACAACAACAGCAGCAACAACAACAGCAGCAGCAACACTGTTGCATCAACAGTATTGGCGGCAGCTGCAACCAGCGCAGTATCTAATGCCACGCAAAACTGTTTCGCCAGCCCCGGCTTAACCAGCATGCGCCAGCGCTCCACCATGCTAACCAAGCAGCAATCCTTGGATTTCGATAGCAACAATGGCTGCAGTGGTGATCCCATGATTGGTGCTCATCGGCGTCGACGCAGCTATGTCTACAGTTATCCCAGCAGCAGCTCCGCCTCGGCGCCACCCAGTCCGTCACTTTTGCAGCAATGCATGGGCGCCAATTGGACCTTCAGCACCAACAGCAGCAACAATTACAGCAGCAACAACAACAACAATGTCGTCATAAACAACAGCAACAATGTAGATCTGTTGGTTAATCAGAACTCGATGGATTTGGAAACAAGTTTGGCGCTAAGCGACAACATGGTATTGATGGAAACGCAGCGCTCGCAGTCAGTGCCGCTGTCGCAGCTGCAGCGCAGCAGCAGCAGCAGCAACAACCAATCGCCATCGGCAGGCAACAATCGACAGCTGAGTCAAGCGTCCAGCACTGCAGCGTTCTACTCGGAGAATAGCAACAGTCAGCAGTCGGTGGCAGCCATCAAGGTGGACGAGGCCGATGTGGACATTGGGCCGGGAAATCTGCTATACGATGAACACATGATGACGCCACTTTCGCCTACGTTCAAGTTTGGGGGCATTCAAACGACCACCACCTGTAGCTCCTCAGCTGGCTCCTCTAGTGGCTACAGCAGTGCCGGCAGTGGCGGCGGCATTGTGTCGCGTTCAGTGCCATCTACGCCGCTGCCCCATCAGCAATTGCTGCAAACAGCAACAGTAACAGCAGCTGGCAATGGCAACTGCAATGCCGCCAGCGGCTTCTTCAACATCTCGCCAGCGTTCAACTGGGGCGCCAGTAATATTGGCTATGGCTCACACTCGTATGGCGCACGCAATGCGTTGGACATATCCAAATCTATGCCGACCACGCCTATAACAACGCCCTGTTTTCGCTACAGCCCCGTCGAGCTGCATCGTGATTTTCTAATCAATGGCAACACCATCGATAGCCAGACGTCACCCGCTTTGGCGACATTTAGTGCCAACGATGCTGTCTTGGCGCTTAGCTCGGATGCCTTTATTGAGGATGCTGCGCCCAACAGCAGCGATGTGGAGGCCATGATTGGTGCTGCCGATATACTCGATAGCTTGTAGAATTTGCCCGAAGAGAAAGCTCCCACGCCGGCGGCTGAGACAAGCGATCCAGAGCCAGAACCAGAGCCTGGCATCGCCTCTTTACTGCAGCAGCACGTGGACCAATTGTGAACGTTGATCTCATTGTAGGAGATGCATATAATAGGAATAGCTTATTATTGTTACGTTTATAAGTCGGTTTCGGTTTCGGTTACGGTTTCGATCAAGTGTCGGAGCTTTCTCTTCGCAACTCTCCAGCTATAGAACTCGTAGCTTTCCCTTAACCTAATGATTATGATTTTCTTTAGACTCTAAGCTCCTAATGTCAATGTCGTTTCCTTATTTTGTTGTTACATGTAAGTGAGAAGCCATCCTTATCCAATTAATCCTCAGGCCCCGTTATATGCGTTTAAGTATTTGTATGTTGTTAATAGCTGAAAAGTTTTACTGTTGATCCTTGCTTTTGTAAAAGAGAAAACAAAACATAACATTAATTAATGATAACATTGTCGAGTAGTAGTGAAGGACCTTACAAATGAAACAAACTTAAAGTCTGATTGAATTCAACGTGCAGCGGTTTTAAAAAAACAATTATGTAATATATATATATATATATACACTTGCAGATTGAAATGTAATGAACATTTTAAGGGAGGCCTTGTCGCGGGTCATCAACATTGTTTTACGCACCCGATAAGAACACAGCACTATAACTATATACATTATAGTCTAAGATAACGAATTTCGTGGGCCTGAACGAGCGGAACACGCTTCCAATTTCAATTGTGTGTGTTCAAATGAAAAATGTGTGTAATGTACAACTAATTCTGTTAGAATTTATTATCAAATCTATTTGAATTCTTCACTTTTTGTACTGCAATCAACAATTAATTAGGCAACGATTGTAACTTTATAGTGTGTACCTTTTAAACTATGCTCTATGCGATTTTAAAACACAATCCATACAAGTTTTCTATTCAAAATCTTTTTGTTATTATTTTCTACGCCTTCGTACTTTTAATCGAACCATTTGCAATGGTTATGAATTAGCATTAAGTGTTTGTTTGTTATTGAAAGTGTTTTTTGTTAATATGATAATCTTAAACCGTATGCTAGCGAAAAACACGTTTTGTTAGCATTAATTCTAATTTCTTACTCTCTGTTTAGTTATCCTATCCTTTGGGTTTTTCTATGGCTTTCAACAAAGTTAAAGCTTTAAATTTTTCATTTGAATTTCCTTGATATAAGCAGCCACCACCAACCCTAAGCGTTAATTTGTTTGTAAAACAAAGTAAAATTTAATAGTACATACACACACACATAGGAATTTTTAACTGTTCTCTGCACCAATTTCAATTGTGAAATGAAACCAACACAGCAACAAAAATGTTGAAACAAAAGTAAATCATAAATGTGCCTCAGGCTATTTTGTAAAACAAAACAAAATGCATTACAGCAAAAAGTTAGTTATGTCTACTAATATACATATATACTTATACATACTATTATATAAATATACACTCATTTACAAACGCTAGTAAAACAATTGAATTTGTTAGAGAGACCTCGTAGTCAGCAAAAAAAACCATTTACCCAGCCGATCGCAATGCGCAATGAAACTAACAAAATTTAATATATCTTGCACTTCCAATCGCTTTAAATAAAAATACACAATCTATACAATTAGAAATATAAACACAATATTCACTGGGATCACTTACAAAATCCAATATACAAACAATAGATAAGTTTATAAAGATAAACGAACCAAATTGTACTTTTTTATAAGATATTTGAATGAAAAACAAAAGTCAATAAAAAACCTATGGATAAAAAGCAAATCTGTGTTTCAATTGTGTCCACCACATGTTTATACTTTATTTTCGTGTTGTTTTTCTTTTGTTTTCTTTCTTTTATTAAACGTTTAAGTTTAAAATAATAATTATAATAATATGCAATAAATATATTTTTGAAATATACATAATAATACCGTTAATTGTAATATGCATGTGCTTTGTGTGTGTTTAATGTTTATACTTTCAATAATTATATATATGTATGTATATATCATTATAAATTTAATTGCGTTCACTTACTCCTCCTCCTCCTCCTCCTTCGTTAAATACTTGTAGGTGTCTTAAATATGTTTATTGTAAATTTAACTATTCAATTTTTTATATGCATTATACATTACATTTTAATAGCGCCAAATAATATTCCATTTGCTACAACTGATTTCGGTTGCCTGGGCTTCTGATTAAAGTTTATACAATTCATATATTATTAATTATTATTATTATAATGTGAGTGTATATTGTGGTTTGTAATTTCTCCTCGACTTGCATTGTTAAGTTAAGTATATGTATATATAATACATACAAATATATATATATATATATATATATGCGTATAAAAATCATTCATATATAAGAACCTTTTGTATTTATTTTTATTGTTAGTATAAAGTTTACACTACGCTAATAGCACGTTTGAAAATCAATTTAATAGCTATAATGTTTGTTTGGTTTCTGTATGTTTGTTTTTATAATTTGTTAAACACGTTGTGTTAATTGTATTTTACGTATATATTCTTGAATATACATATGTATTTATGTACGCAACGCATGTTTGCTAAATAATTAATATGTTTTGCTATTAAATGCAAATGCTTGTAAATCAAGTTTATTTGTATTCATTAATTGAATTCCTGATATTTGACTACAGTTATATTTAATTTATATGCATGTATATACTTATATAAAATTGTTATTTCGCTGAGGTGGAAAATTCTTGAATTAATAAGGTTACTTGTTCTGTTGCCTTCTATATTACGCTCACTGTTAATTCAGTTTCCTTCTATTCATCTTGCTCTTCTATATTGCGCTTGTATATATAATAATTGCATTTCATCTATGTATGTATATTCGCTTTTAAATTGTTTAAGATTAGTTTGATTAACTTATCATCTCTTCATACATTTATGTTCAAAACCTGCTATTCCAGCCAAATACAAAAAAGTAAACGAATTTCAAATCATATATGCAACTGTGCTTTATAGATATTTATGTATATTATATATGTATGTAGATACCATTTTTTATGTTCCATTTATTGGTTTATTGGAAGCAACTTTGACTTGACAATTTTACAATGTATTTATTTATGCTGCAAACAGGAACGGATTTATTTTGGTTTTTGTTTTTTTTTTTGAAGGTTGGTTGGTCCCAATATGTGGCGCAAGAAACTTTACCCTACGTAAAGCTGAAATAATCGAATAATAAATCAAAAGAGAAACCAATATTGAATTCAGTTAAAAATTTATTTAAAAATTAAAAAAACACACGCAGTTCCAATTCAAAGTGAAAGGACAAGTAAACAATTTTTCAAAAAATGCAAACTAAACAATACAAATAATATAAGTTTATAATAGTAATCGAATTAAATAATAGTAAAATTGGTAATAAAAATATTGTTAACATTGTTAATCAGCAATTGGGTATAAGAGCGCGTAGGCTTATTGTTATTATTCATTTTGCATGTTGCTGCTATTGTTGTTTGCTTGCTGCTGCTGCTTGCCTTAAATTCTAATATACATTGTCAGTTTTAAAAAATATGCTACACTAGCCTAATTACAATATGCAGAAATATGTAAACACAGAATCGAAGCAAAAGGGGGAAACAGGGGGTGGGGGGGGGGGTGGTGGAAGGAAACTGAGACTAGATGCAAATATAGTAAGTCTACGACAAGTAAGCATCAATCATGGGTTAGTTACAAATAGGGGGAATGTATAACCGATTGTGCGTTAGTTTGTAAGATTTAATATGGAGCGAAAAACATGTGGGCGAGGTTGTTTGCATTAGTGTTACAGTATATGTGTAAGTTTTGAGTTTGGTTGGTGTGGCAACTATCGCTGTTCAGCAAATTTAACTAAATTAATTACTCGATGTTGTGGCGGCCGATGCGTTGCCATTCGGCATTGGCTCTTCGGCATTGCTTCTGGTGTCCAGCGACCAGTCCCAGTCCTTGCCCTTGGGCCTGAACTTGGACGACTTGTGGTGATGATTATAGCTGGCATTAGCGCCAGCCTGAGCCTGAGCGCTGTGATGCGGCGACGCCTTATCCTTGGGCGACTTGCCCGACTTAACAGCTGCCAAAGGCGCAGCGGCAGCAGCAGCAGCAACAACAGGCGTATCCATTGCCATTGTGGGTCCATTGCCAGCAGCATCAGCTGCTGTGGGCGGCGCACTCAGATTGGAGTAGGCCAACAGCTCATCGCAGTCGTACTCCCAGTTGCGCTCGCAGAACTTCTTCTTGTAGTGCTTCTCCGAGCCGCTCTTGGACTTGCGCTGATACTTGAGCGGTATGCGCAACTCGTTGTCCATGGAAGGCGCATGAGCCAGCGGCGGCGTAGCCACGCTGGCAGTGTTGGGACTGGGCGTGCGTGGCAGGCCCATCTCAGACAGCGGCGGCGAGTCAATGGCGCCCGAGTCCACTGGCGAGACAGTCTTCAATGAGCTGCTTGCATGCATCGACGAGGATGCACTGGACTTCATGCTGCTGTCACTCAAATGATCCAAGTGCTGTTGCTGCTGCTTTTGCTGCTGTTGTTGTTGTTGTTGTGGCTGCTGCTGCTGTGCATGATGATGGCTTAGATTATGCACTTGGCTGGCGTACAGGCTGTTGGAGCTGCTGCTGCTGTTGCTGTTGTTAATGGGCAGATCCAGCTGCGAGGAGCTGGACGAGGTGGACAGAAAGGTGCGCGCCGCATCCGAGTTGCTGCTGCTGTGCGTAATGCCAGAGTCTGGCGATGTATTGCAGCTGATCGAGGCTGGCACAGTGTCGCCGTCAATGGAGCGCCGAGTCTTGTCCAGCTCGGTGCTGGCAAAGGCCACCAGGCGGTCAAAGCCGGAGCTAACGCGATGCTGCCAATGCGACTCATCGTCGGCAGTGATGACATCGTCTAGCGAAAGATACAAAGAATATATTAGCGAGTTGCAATAGCTTGAGTTTGATATGGTGGACAGCAGCAACTGTTGCTGCTGCTGCTGTGTGTGTGTTGGGTGTATGAGTATGTGTGTTTGTATGTGATTGTGAGTGGGACGGACAGTTGGTGTGATAACAGTTTGATAACAACAATAGAGCCTTAAGAGCTTAGTACAGTTGCGTTGCTTAAAAAGTTCGTCTCTCTTCCTTTTTTTTGGTTTTTGGTTGTAAAGTGCATAAAACTTAAATTCAATACTTTGCGTGTGTGTGTGTGTGTGTGTGTGATGAGCGAGCTTGTGTGCGTGTGTGTGTGTGTGTGTATGGCAAAATAATAATAATTTCAAATAAAATTCAAATGAAATAATAATTGTAACCAATTAGGCGCAACAGAACTTACCTCATGCTCGTTTAAATTTGATATTACTATATAATAGATATTTTGTATTTTTAAATTCGGTTAGATTAAAATTATTATTGAACGCAAAATAAATTAGGCTTGGTTTGATTTTGTCTTTCGTTTTTTTTTTGTTTTGTTTTGTACTCTGCCCAACAACAACATTCACATTTTGGCATACATTTCTTGGAATTTCTGGTGTTGAGTTTTAGTTTTAATTTTGGTTTGGCATTGAGAATTTTGGAGGTAATCATTGGTTGATTTTTTGTTTGTTTGTTGTTTGTATTATTGGGTACTACTACTATCGGCCACAACAAATCCATTGTGGCGATTACTACAATTGGTTGTGCTTTGTATCGTGCCGCCAGACAATGTCGAAGTCGATGTGCGAAGTCGACGTCTGGGATCGTAATTAGTTATAGTACGTTGCGTTGCCAAATCGGTAACTGTATGGGAGTAAAGCATAATAGAAGGGATATAAAGTCGAGTTTTCGTTAAGTAACGTGTGGCGGGTGTTTTTCCAATTTTCGATAGCTTTTAGTATATATGTATATATATTGATTGGAAAATTATTAAATGCAAATTAAAACATTCCATAGGATATTGTTCAGAAATATTTCGATAAAAAAAAGTTTGTATGTATGCATTTATTATACAAAGGTCGCATGAGTTTGTATGTGTGTGTGTTTGTGTATCCCTTAGTGTGTGTATGTGTGTGTGTGAAGAAATGTATGAATATTAAACATGAAGTTTAAGCAGAGATTTGTTATAACTATTATCATGTGTTGATTGTTGTTGGTTCTTGTTCTTTTTTGATAAGACTTGTTTAATCATTTAATGAATTCTTATATATTTATTAAGTTAAAGTCAAGGCAAGCAATATGTAAAAAATAATAATAAATACAATAGATGCTTGTGAAAAAAAACGTTACTAGACTAATACAATTCATTTAATAACAAAGCTCTTTTTCATATAACTTTTCTGCATAAAATTTAAAAACAAGCGCATTCAAAACAAAGTTCGACTGTGTCTGTAAACTGAAAATAAAGGAGCAAAATACATGGACAACTACAACTACGACAAACAAACAACACATAAAACAAACTACGAACAACACACAATAATTTAAAGCGAAAGTCAAGCTTTTTGTTTTTCTTCGTTTTTGTTGTAAAATACAATTGAAATAATGCAATAAAAGAAATGAAATAAAATGCACGTTTGAATGAATGTACGTTGGGTGTGGTTAAGCGTTGTCATTGCTCGCTTGAGCTGGAGCTGCAGCTAGAGCTGGAGCTTGAGACGCTGTCAGAGGCGTCAGAGTCAACAGCGTGGGCAGGCGTGGAGCGCTTGCCCTTCTTAATGGTGAGATCTTGAGCCACCATTTGGGTGGCGAGTCGAGTTTGATAGCTGTGTTGTTGTTGCTGCTGCTGCTGTGCATATAATACATGTGCTGTTGGAATTAGTGTATGTGTTGTTGATGATGGTGTTGGTGTAGTGTGTGGTGGTGATGATGATGTTGCTGTTGCAAATATGCCTGGGCATACGTATGGCTTACCATCGTCTGGTGCATGGGAGCGCATTGTGGGCGTGATGCTGTGGCTGTGGCTGCTTTGATGTGTTGCACGCAATGAGTGTTGCTGCTGCTGCTGCTGCTGAACATGTTGCTGCTGTTGCTGGTGGCTGTGATGATGATGATGCTGCTGCTGCTGCTGCTGCTGATGATGATGATGATGACTGGCCGAAAGCTGCAACGGACGCTCATCGCCCATTAGCGAATTAATTTCGGGACTCATAAGCAGCGGTGGCTCCACCAGCAGCTTGCTGCGTCGACCACACGACGAGGAGGAGGACGAAGGCGTTGGCGAGGGCGTTGTGGCATCATGTGCTGGCGGCGGCAAAGCCTGTGCGCCATTCACATACAGTGCAGCGCCATGCTGATGAGCTGCTGCTGAGTGTGAATGAGCATGAGCCAGCGGCTGTTGCTGCTCAAAGTGCGGCAACTTGGCCGGACGCGTGGGCTGCTGATGCGAGGCGAGCGGTGAGCTGCGCTTGATGCCCACTGCAAGTAAAATAAATAAAATAATAAAAAACGTTGCAGCCTCACTCGCTTAGATACTTACGCTCCACTTTATGCGGCGTGCCATTCAAATGAGCTGCATGTTGCTGCTGCTGCTGCTGCTGATGATGATGATAGCTATGAGCAGGTGGCGCCTGATGCGCATAATGCGGCGCTTGAGCCGGCACTGGCGTCAGCTCCAGCGTTGTTGAAGATGCTGATGATGTTGCTGCTGCTGCTGCTGCGGCGCGTCTTTGACGCTCCTCGTTCTCCTCCTTGTACTTGCGAGCGCGCACATGATCCTGCAGCGAGGCGGCGAGTCCTGCAAATGAATTAAACAAATTGTTAGCCAAGTTAGTGAAGCAAGTGTTGTTTACCAAAACCATTACCCTCCAGCGGTGGATTGGCGCCATTGAGGCGTGGCGTGCGCAAAACGTTGCTGCTGCTGCCGCTCTTGGACTTCGAGTGCTCCTCATGGAAATAGGCCTCAATGCAGCCCTTCATCTCGGCGCGTGGCAGCGCCACTGGCTGATAGTCCCGCCCAGAGCGTGCGGCATGCTTGTTGTTAGCTCCTGGTTGGGATTTCTGAGCATACGCGACATGCGCTAGCGTGGCCAAACTATTCTCCGTTGGCGTCTGGCTGTAGTTGGTGGGCTGCGCTTGTGCGGACTGTGCGGACGCCTCCTCGTTCAGTGGACGCACATGCACGCGCTCCGGCCGCTGCGCATTGAGATTGATGAGCAATCGCTCGGCGGGAAATGCGCGATCGAGATAATGCGCGCCGCCGCTGTTGCTCCCGCTGCTGCCGGCTCCAGAGCCCGTGCTCATGTTGACAGCGGCATTGATGATGCTCTGATGTGAGATCTCGAGCGTGCGCTCAATCTCGCCATTGACCAGATCGCCAATGGTCTTGCCCGCTGTTGTGGGCAGCGGTGGCGGCGTGGCCAACGCCTGCGGCGGCTGATTGAGCTTCTCCTGCGACAGATGACGACGCAGTGCCATTTTGGCTGGCGACACTTGCGTGTAGTCCGGCTGCGAGCAGTTGGAGCTGGGACGACTGGGCGGACGCACAGACAGACGCTCGACGCGATAGCCGGGATAGTCCGAATTGGCGCTGCTGGCGCGTGGCAGCAGCTCCAGCGGCTGTTGCTGCTCCACGAGCTGCTCGCGACTGCTGGAGCGCTGCAGCAGCTGCTCGGCGGGCGCCTTGAACTCTTGATGGTGCTGCTGCTGCTGCTGATGATGATGCGCATGATGATGCGGCAGTTGGGCATGTTGCTGATGCGCATGTTGCTGTTGTTGTTGCTGCTGCTGCAGTCGCTGCTGCGTCATGTGCGCCATCATGAGCGCCTGTTGCTGCTGCTGCTGCTGCGCCATAAAGTGCTCATAGCTATTGGTGCTAACCGAGGCGCGTCGCCGATGATAGCCCAGATCAGCGGGCGTGGCCGCTGCCGCTGCGCTGCCATATAAAGTGGCCATGTGGGCGCTGGCCGCGGATGTTGCTGGCGGTGGCGGCGGCGGTGGTGGTGCCGGCGGTGCTGCTGACGCTGCGCGCGGCGGCGGCGGCGCATACTTGGACTCCTTAATAAGCGACGTTTGGTTATATTTGTGTTGTGGCTGCGGCTTGCTGCTCATGTAGGCGCTGCCGTAGGGCAGATTGGCTGGCGGTGGCGGCGCCGTTGAGGCGGCGGTTGCTGCTCTGGGTCCGGGCAGCGGCGGCGTTACAGGCGAGATGGTGGTGTTGGCATTCAGATGCATCAGCCCCTGCGTGGATACCGTTATAATGTTGTTGAAGTTGTTGGCGCTGCTCGGTTTGCTGCGTTTGTTAACAGGCGCCGCATTGACCTCCACTGCAGGCAACGCCTTGCTGCGCTGCTCCTGATCCTCATTCAACGCTGAGGTGATAATGCTCTTCAGGCGATCCTCAAAGTTTGCCACCTTGGGCGACTCCTGCTTGCTGCGACTCAGACCCAGCGGCAGCTCGCACTTGGGAAGCAGTTGCTGCTGCTGTTGCTGCTGCTTGGGCGCCGGCATCAGCGTGCTGTCCTTGTATATGAGCGGCGACTTGAGCTCCGGCTTGGGCTCCAGCTTGGCCTGTTTGCCATTGACGGCATAGCTAATGGCATTGCACACAGGCGGCGCTTGGAACTTGCCCGCCTCGACCTGGCGACAGGTTTCGAGTATCTTCTGCGCCAGCACCTCAGGATTGCTCTCTTGAATCTTGCCCACCTCGGGCACTTCGGGCCACTCCTGGCTGCGCGCACGATGCTCGCGACTGCGACGTGATGTTGACTTGACTGCCGACAATTTGTTGCAAGCTTGTTGCACTGCAGCTGGCGCTGGATTGGGGGGAGCTGCTGCTATCGCTGTATTGGCCACGCTTATATTTGTGCCTTGGGCTAGCAGCGCCGCCGCCGTGCTGCGCTCGTCCGCTGACTTTTGCAGCGAGCTGGTCTCCTGCTCGATGGTGGACACCTGGGCCACCAGTTTCTTGCGCTGGCTCAGCGTATTGGCAATCTCCTTGAGCACCAGCTCCTGCGCTGCCGTCTCGGACAGCTCTTGGGGCAGCTCGAGCTTGATTTTGCCATTGGCCATGTTGCTGGCGCCGCAGAGTTTCTGATACTCGGGCAGATGCTTCATGTGCTTGCTCAGCAGCAGCTTCTGTTCGTTCTCGTAGACGGTGACCTCGTTGCGCATCTTGCTCACCGCATGCTGCAGATCCTTGTGCCTGCCCACAATCTCCTTGGCCTGGGCAATCAGATCGTTGGGCGAGTTCACATTGATGCCCAGCTCGTTCATGCGCACCTTGAGCAGCGTCACGCTGTCATCGATGAGCACCTTGATCTGCTTGTCCAGCTGATTGGCGCGATTCTTGAGCCGCACCATGCGCTCCTGCTCCTGCGCAATTTGCTTCTGCACCTGCGGCAAATACGCGCTGGAGCGCATATGATCAATCATGGTCATGTACTGGGCACGGAACACATCCAGCAAGATTTGCAGCGCATACGGCGTATCCTGTGGCGCAGTGGGTATGTCCAGCTCGCGATGCGACATGTCGCCGGTGAGCAGCGACGTCAGCTGCTGGTCCACAGTGCCGGGCGCCGCGGGCAGCTTCTTGGCCATGCTGTCCAGCGAGGTGCTCAACACAGTTTGCTTATGCAGCACATCCAGGCCGACGATCTTCAGGCACTTGCGTCCACGCTGACCCTTCTTCAAGCGGCCCTTGCGTCCAGGGCCTGCGCTGGCTGCACGTGGCTGATCCTCCTTGCTGCTCGAGTCCTTGCTATTCGCATGCGTCGACGCCTCCGCCTCCGCTTCCGCCTCACGCTGCGCTGCTGCTGCCGCCGCCGACTTGCTGGCAATCGCCGCTTTGCGCGTCAGCTTCTTGCGCTTCTTCTGCAGCGCCGCCGCGCGTGGCAGACGCGACGCCTGATTGCTGTTGCTATTGCTGTTGTTGTTCTCCTCGTCGTCCGACTGCGAGCTCTTGTCCTTGGAGCTGCACCAGTCCGACCACACCTTGCGCGTCGTCGGCCCATTGGAGCTCGTTGTATTGGTTGCCGTTGTGGTGTTGCCGCCGCTATGGCTATGGCTATGGCCATTGCCATGCGTTGTCTCGCCATCGCCGTCGCTCTCCGTGCTCGTCTCCATGTCCAGGCTGCGCTGCTGCTGCTGCGCGCTCGCCTGTGCCTGCTGACGCGTCTTGGAGGCAGCAGCTATGCCAACATTAGCAGGCGACTCCGACTTAAGTCGCTGCCCATTCGAGCCGTTGGGCAACTCGCGTTCACGCTCACGCTGCTGCTGCTCCTGGCGCTCCTGACGCTGCTGCTGCTGATGATGGTGATTGTTGTTGTTGTTGTGATTGTTGCTGCTGCTGTGGTGCACAGTGCTGGCCTCACGCTTGGCCCGATCGCGTGTAGTGCGCGCAGTGCCTGCAATATAAATAAACAATTAGTTACAAATAAATAAATAACGCTTAGACCTTAAAATACAATTTTTTTGGATTAAAAACAAAATTAAAGATGATAATGCAAGCGATTGATTTGATTGATTGCATGAGCGAACGATTGAGCGACTGTTGTGTATTGGAATCTGCTTGATTAAAAATTTGCCATATTATTGGAAATTCTGTTTATAGCTTACCCGAGTGCTCATGATCACCGCCCTTGGTTTTCAGACGTTGAAAGTAACGCTCCAATATGGTGCGATCGATCACATGCAAATAATATGAAACCGGTTTGCAGGTCCATGAGACAGATCCCTTCAATGGCGGAATTTCGCTCACATGCATAATGGTGCCAATGTCGCTCAGATTGCTGCAAAATAAAATTTCATTAGCAACGCATTATAGAGAAACTATATAGAGCGCATTTTATACGCACCGATCGGTAATGCGAAAGTTGAGCGGACAAAACGATTTGGAGGAGACAACGCGCGCGCCATCGCGCAGATCGGCAAATCTCTCCTTCAGCTGATGGTCCACAGTGGGTCCAAAGGCAAAATTGTTAACAAACACCAGCGTGGACGAGGTGATCTTCTCGCGATGCTCGTCCACCAGAAAATCGCCCTTGATCAGTTTGTACTCGCAGTAGCGTTTGCCAAACCAGCCCATGTACTGGCGAAAATATAAATCCATGCGTTCGGCATAGCGCGCTGGGGTGTCCGCCTTCTCAATGCCAATGCAGGTCTTGAGCGGAAACGAGCCGGCCATTTGGAGCACCACCTGGCCCACGCCGGAGCCGAGATCAATGAAGGTGTCCTCTTTGCTGACGGTGACATGCTTAAGCATCTGCTGCACCAGCTCGTAGGACGTCTCGCCGTAGACCTCCGGCGAGAAGGGCTCGTACTGATTGAGCTTATCCGGATCGAGCACAGCAGCATTGTAAACTAATTGCAGTATGTGTCTTAGTAGGCTAGGATGAGCGAATTTATTCAAACGCTCGGCGGGCAGTGAAGTTCCTTTTTCCTGAGCGAACAAAATAAAAATAATAGAAAAAGAAGAGCATGAGAATATTAGTTCGAGGAAAGTTTAAGTTAAATCCACTCACCAATGCAACAATACTGTCGACAGCCTTATTGAAGCGATCGACAAGATTTGTCATAGTCTTATAGCAGGCAGTGTCAATGTGATTGAGATTAATCTCCTCGAATGCGGATGATATCGATGGCAGCTCATCGCAGACGAATTTGATGGTATCGAGTATATCGATGCCATTGTCGTGCTTATCCTGTCCATGTCCAACTTGCAGTGGCCAGGCGAATGTGATAAGATCGGATGAGCCGGCTGGCGAGCGTAACACCAAGTCTTTGACTTGCGGTGTTGCCATACTTTTCAATTTGCCAGCGTTAGCAGCGGGCAAACGTTCGTCGCTCTTCTCTTGATTTGATTTCTTCTATATATTTTGTCTAATTGTTCAGTGTTATGATTGAATGTTGTTGTTCTCCATGGGCATATGAGCGATGTGAGGTTATGTTCATATGCGCGTATGCATTGACGATTGATTGAGTGAGTGAGTGAATGTTGATGATCAAAAAAGTTGGCATAGGAGCAGTGTTGAGTGGCGTTTAATGTTATGTTACAACTACGTCGTTTACGTTAGGGTTATGCTAAAATTACGTTAATAGATATTTCTTCTTCTTCTTCTTTGTTGTTGTTGTTTTCTTATTTGTTTTGTTGTCTTAGGAACAGTGGCAGCGTTGGGTTTTCTTTATGTGTATATAATATATTTATGATGATTGGGGGCTACGAAAACAAATTCAAATCAACTTTCGATTCTCGTTTCTCAGCTGTGCGTCACGGTTACGTTGCGATCGTTACTTTGTTATTGTTGTTGCTGCTTCTTCTGCTGCTGCTGCTGCGTCCACTTCTTCTTCTTCTTCTCAAGCGATTGCCGTCTTCGTCTGCGTCTGCGCCTCCACCTTTAGGCCCTCTAGCTCCAGCAGCAGTGGCAGTGGCAGCCAACTTTGTAGCAACAAAATATAAAAGTAACTGATGATAGTTGCGTAATTTAATATTTTGTTGTATATTAAGAAAACGATGCATTTTCCCCACTGTGTGACATTGACAACATTTTCGCTTGACTCAAGCGGCTCTCTCTTCTATTTTGTTGTTGTTGTTGTTGTTGCCTCGCGTTCTCCAGTTTCATTTGAAACTATTTGCATTCCCATTCCAGCAACAATTGTGTTCCACATCACTGCGTTCCATGGCAAGCGCCGTTAGTTAAGTGTTGTAAAACGTGTTTAATAGAAAATTGTTTTTAGGCAAAGTTCTCAAAGCTTTGAAATGTATAAAC
Source organism: Drosophila busckii (assembly GCF_011750605.1). Classification (NCBI taxonomy): domain Eukaryota; kingdom Metazoa; phylum Arthropoda; class Insecta; order Diptera; family Drosophilidae; genus Drosophila; species Drosophila busckii. The sequence goes on from NC_046607.1 coordinate 11,604,907, forward strand.
TGTTGTATTTTTTTTTGTGGATTTAGAGGGTTTGGTCTGTAAGAAGAGAACAAACAGAGAGATGGTAGAACATGAGTAAACAAGGCTTGAGTGAATGTTTTTAACATGATAAAAAATTTAAAATAAATTCAAAATAATGTTGTGACAATGTTGTATGAAATATAAACTTAAAATAATGCCAAGCAATAAGTTCTAAGTTCTTAGCTTAAGCTATAGCTAGCGGTTCAAATGTCTATGGCAATCAAATATTTGCTTACAAATTAAAAAATGTTTCAAATAACAACAACGGATTCAGTTATATTTATTATGCTAATTTGCAATGCTAGGCACGTTCCTTATTTATTATTTCTTGCTTTGTCTTCATTTTTTTCAAGCTAATGTTATTCGAAACCCGTGCAAGAGCTCATCTCAGCTAATATAGTAGCATTATGTTTTTTTTTCGAGGGGTAGGCGTGTCCCTGAACAATGGGCAGTTGATTAGCATAAGAGCACAGCAGGCGCTGCTAAAGCTGACGTGAAGTTTTAAATTCATTAGCAGCCGCCGCCGTTGCCAATGGTCGGTCCGGCGTAGAGCTGAATGTGAAAAATCAATAAGAACCACCCCCTTGGGCAAGAATTTGGTTAGACACTGCGTGCGTGCGTATTTAAATTTTAATTAAGGCTTTTAGCTAGACGTACTTTAAAGCTGAACACAGTCAGTTGGTTGAACGTTGAATTATTTTGGCTAGACAGAAGCCGCGGCGCATGCCTCACATTAAATTCAATGGCTTTTTGGGTCTGCACAACTGCATATAAATACACAGACATTTAATACATATATGTGTATGTGTGTGTGTGTGTATAAATATTTTACATGGCGGCGGCGATTGAAAGGCACTTTCGGTAGAACTCACATGCAACTCAAACTCAAACCAAAGCTTGTCTGTCTGTCTGTCTGTCTGGCTGCCACACATTGGCTGCATGTAAAGCCTATGTACATACAATATATAACGGTACACATATAGCATATACGTATGCTTAATATTTGTTATGCATGTGCACGTGTGCGAATATCCGCTCAACTGTCTGTCTGTCAGTCAGTTTGCCTGGCTGTCTATCTGTCTGTCTGACTGTCTGTCTGGCTCTATCTGCATTTGTTGTGTGTCCTGTGCGTCGAGCCAGCCCCAGCACTTCGCTCTCCACTTACATATTGGCCTATCATCATCCTGTTTGGGCGGTTAATAGTCTCACTACCTATATATGTATGTACACCCGCTGGCAATCGCTGGCGACTATTCCCTGTCTAGTCTGGTCGGGTCGGGTCGGGTCTGGTCTGGTCTGGTCTGTCTTGTTTGCCTTTCAGCCAGCCCCATGCGTGCATATATAGCTACATATATGTATCTATATCAGTTTAACAGCCAATTGAGCAGCAAGCTGGCTTAAACTCAGTTAATCAATAAACCAAATTGCGTCTGGCACTAAAGCGTAACGCATTAATTTTTAGTTCATTGACAGTAAATTCATTTGTTTATTAGCTATTTGTTGTACAATTAATTGCGTTCAATATATCGGCGTAACAAATTTATGACAAACTCTATTTATAGAACATTCAACTTGCAACTAAATATTTGGCAACACACAAAGGGTGTTGACCAGTTCAGTTGGCGCCGCAAGTACCTTGACTAAATTGCTCATACGCCATGTTAGACGGGCGCCATTGCGGCTGTGGCCAAGTGAAAGGTTAGCAGGGGCAGCAGACCCATTTTGGGTAGAGAATTTTAACTGCTATATTATGCTTGAACAACAGTTGCCACCACAATGGCAAGTATTGATTTATGTGTCTAGAGTACGAGTGCGGCTGGGAATAAAGGTAATCAAGTATGAGCTTGGCTAATTTAATGTTTTTATATATAAATTGAAAAATGCATCGCATGACTAATAAATTGACTTAGCAAAAATTGCATTTGCAATAATTTAAGTTGCATTTATGCTGCCCCAGGCTGCGTTCACTGCTTGTTTAGTCGTAAGCGACGCTCTCGCTTAGCCGCTAAGCGATCAAGCGCACGAGCATTGGCTGTCGCTTACGCTCTCTGAGAGGCTTGCACTCCTAGCTTCTATTCTTGCTGATCAATGTGTGTGTGTGCGTCTCGCTCAGCGGCCGAACGAGAGCGTCGCTTAGTCTCACCATTGTACGATGAATGGTGGGTGGGCTTTGTTTTGACTGCAGTAAGCGACACATGCGTTTAGTTAGTAACTGTCTTTAGGCTTAGCAAACAAAGTTTAATTTTTTTAAGTACAATTATATTTGATTTAAGTAGAAATTCAATATTGTATTTGAATCATAAAATGTTTCTGACTATTTTATATTATTTTTAAAATATACAATGCGCTTATTACTTAAACTGAATTATAGATTTTCTAAAAATTTGTCGAATATATGCTGAGCTCTTGAGTTCAAAACTTTAAGTTTATGCCACAAATCTTTAATTAAATTACAAATAGTTTGTTAATAAATTTTTACAAATTAACTGTAAGTATTTATATTATAAGCAATCAATCAAAATGTTTTTAAAATTTATATAGCATATAAATAAAAAGAGAATTCTGCACTAGCAACTATTACAGAAATAAGAATATGGATATAGTAGCCTATACTTTGTGTATATCTTTTTCTGCATCTATGAATCATAATTTAGCACGCCTATTTGCCTATTCGTCGCACATTTTGCTTTGGCTCATTTATCGCATCAGTGCAAAGCGCAAAACATATGCAAATACATTGCTAATTAGTAATACATACAAAGATATAGATACATATGTATATGTGAATGCATATATAAGTGCAATTGTGCCTTTTGCATGTGCAGGCGTGACACACATTTGCACAACCCACACACAGATACAAATAAACACGCACACAAGCACACAAAGTTGCCTTCGATTCTCGCAAATAACTTTAAGATACGCAAATGTGAGATGCAACTAGCTCCAGGGTGAGCGCAACTGATACCCACGCAAGCTCACACACACACACACACACAAGCATATATGTATTTATAGCACACACATGTGTATTGGCAGTTAAGCACTTTAAATACGCTTTAATAAATGTAAGCAAGCCAATTTAATAGCTTAAATTTAAGTTTAAGCTAAGTCTTAAAGTGTATTTTATAGTTAAGCTTGCCACATGTTGCTACTACACACACACACTTTGCTTTAATTGCTGTTTTATGAGCTTAGCCTGCCACGCTGTCTGGCCATGTTGCCCATTCAAGTTGCGATAAAAGCAATAAAAACAAAAATTCAACTGAAATTTACGCAAGAACGAAGCAGAGCAACAATCAAATAATAAAATTTGATACACACACACACACGCACGCATATACACTGCAACTATATACATGATATATATATTTGCAATTTAATTTGGCGCGCAATTTTCTATTTTTACAGTACAGTTCTCTATACGCACACACACACATGCAAACAATATTATGATTGTTTATTTTTATATGGACGCTATAGTAATTCGTTGTCTCGCTCTTGCATTCAATATTCTGTGTTGCTGGGTCAAGGTCAAAATGCAAACAATTAAAATTAGTCAGTCCAGTCAGTCGTTCAGCCTTAAGGCTTAATATGCATATTCTATATATATATTGATTGCTCTAACTGTATATATTTATTTAATTTACAACGGGAAGCAACAATTACAACACAACAACAATTATTCATGGTCAGCTGGCATTGCATGACTGAAGGTTAAATTAGTTTATGCTTTGATTTCACATTAATTTTATAACAAATTGAGCGAGAGCTACGTTTAGTATTTGTATTTGTTGCTGGCCGAGGTTAATGTTTTATAACTTCTAAATTGTGTAAATTTCGTTTAACAAGCTGCTGTTAATTTACAGTTTTACATACATGGCTACAGTTTGAGCAGCATGTGTGGAAATTCCGCTTTTTTGTTTATACACAACAGAGCAGCTGCATAAATACGCACCAGAGAATTTATAAATTGCCAATATTAAACAAGAATTTTTGGTTGGAAATAGCTACAATATTAATATATTGACGTCGTCATATTGCTGTTAATTGTTATTGTATATATTATTTGTTTGTTTGTTGTTGTTGCCACGTCTCTTGAGGTCATGTGTGCTTCATATTGATTATCAATATGTTAGAGCTCTAAGCACAAAGAGCTGAGACTATAAATGTAATGTGCGCTGATAAGCACATTGTATATAGATTTTTCATTTCGACAGACATTTTTATTGTATACACTTTGTTATAGACCAAAATTGATAAAAGGTATGGAAGGCTTGAGTTAACAAATTTGATATAACTGCTCAGAGTTTCAAGTTTGTTTTGGAATTTTCATGCCTCTCATGCTATTCAAGCAACTGACACTTATTTTGATGAAAGTTTATAATTAATGCAACTTAAGCTTTACCTTTGGTATTCCATATTCTAATATTCTATTTCACCTGTCTTAGCATTTTAGTTTCCATTCAAATGTTTGCGTAATCTCAGGCCCAAGCAAAGATAAGATAAGGCAACTGACCTACTTGTTAAGATATAAATACCACTGCATATGCACACATACATACACACATATATATGCATGTATTTCCATAAAATTGAATTGAAAATAAATAAGCAGCAACATGTGACAGGCAACCGCAGCAATTGTAAATTGCAATTTTATTGAAATTTGTTCAACAGGCTCTGGCAAGTCAAACACCTGCGCAAATGATTGCCAGATGTAGTGGAAAAGCATTAAACCGCATTAAATATATGTTTTGTATTAAAGGCAACAGGTACAACCAACTGCACATAACGGGGCACGTGGCCACGAGCCTGTGGCAGCAACAGCAAATTTAATGGCAACATCTGCAAGAAATGACGGATACTTGACCAAGACGAAGACAAGAGAGCTCTGCTCCAGCTGAAATGCATTGTAATTATTTATGCACATATAAGAGACAGGACATGTGTTCATAATAAATAAATGTTTATATAAGAGCCAAAGTCTTGTTGATTTTATTGATTAAGTTTATAAAATGCAAGATCATAACTTTCAGCATAGTATTATATAATTAATCAGTCTAGCCAAGTTAATATTTTTTTATTATTTATAAAAAAGTGTAGTTCTATTTATTTTTAATGCAATTCAATAAATAAATTGACTAATACTAAAGTAAAGATTTGCTTGTTAACATTTTTAAATTTAAGTCAAGCGTATTCCTTAAAATTCACTCAAGTTCAGTTAGCGCACCCACAGGTAACTAAAGTCAGCTAGCCAAGTTAGGAACAGCTTTAATTTCATGAACATTTATGTGCTCGTACTTATGTTTAAAGGATTCGAATAAAAGCAGCGCTGCTGCCATTAAAGGGCGTGTGTAATGAAGGGGAATGGCATAAAAAATAAAAGAAGCAGCAGCAGCCCCTAAGCACAAGTAAAGTTACTTTGTGCTCGTTTCTCGACGCTTTAGGGTGAGTTGCCTACCTACCTCCCGCCTCCCCCTTTGGCCACATTCCCCAAAGCAAAAAGTTGAGAAAAGTGCGCGCAGCAGACGACGAAGCAACAGCCAAAAGAGAAACAGAGCAAGCTGCAGCTGCTGAGCGTAAAGAAATAACTAAACTAAAGCTCCGCACCCCCCTCGCTAGCCGCATAAGCTGAACTTATGTATTATATATATATATATATAGTAATGTGGGTGGCGTGGGTGACTTTGTGTGTGGGTGGGGGCCTAAAATATGCAAAAAGTTGTTGAAACTTGCACACAGCGAAAAATACATAAAATGTGTGTAGGGTGGGGCTGACACTTGGGGCTGGGCCAAGTCTACACACACACACACACATGGTAGATTATACACACATGCATATGTATATAGTTGCATAGTTTCAATTTATGCCAGTTACTTTTTGGGCGAACCAATATTGTTTATGGCGCTGCGACTCTCTGGTCAGGCCAGCATACAAAACTTTTTTCATAACTTTCATTACTTTGAGCAGTAGCCAGTGGCCAAAAGTTTTACTTGTCATTTGTGGGCAGCAGCAGCAGCAGCAGCAGCAGCAAGTTGAGCTTCAATTTGAGTTTTGAGCGCAGCACTGACAAGGATTACTGTACATAATATTTTGTTAAAGCGCACACAACAACAAAAAAGTTAATCAATATTGTTAGCAGACAGCAGCTAAATCCATGTTAACCCCAAAGAGCTTAGCAAAGTTGAAGAATTAATTATTATGTAATAATACAAGCAACATTAAGTTGATTTAAATTTTTTGATAGTTAATGCAGCTTAAAAAAGTTAAGTTTAAGTTGTTTAATAGAAATGGCACGTATATATTTTTTATTGATTTTATTTTGTATAATTTAGTTAATTCTTAGTGTTCGCTCCATTCCATAGCTCGGCATAGTATTTATTATATAATTATTAATAGTCATTTAGTAATTTATACACTTTGCTTTAGCAACTGCCTTAATTTAAAACTTCAACTACAATTTGTGTCATAATCATTCAAGCAGGCACTTTATTAAAGACGTCACTGTGCTCTATGTGAGCGGGAGTGGGAGTGAGAGCGCAGTAGTCAAAACAAACCAACTGTATTAAAATGCATTAAAGTCGTCACGAATGTATTTTCTGTGTACTGCAAAAATAAACACAATTTTCTATTAAAGTCACTGGACTCTCTCTCTCTCTTAACAGCTGCGCTCTCTGCTGCTGCTGCCGCCCCCTCACTCTCATTCTCATTCTCTCACTCGCACTCGCTGTGACACGTGCTCGTGCTGAGCTTTGGGGGGGAGGGGGACAACACTCCAATTCAACTAAAGCCCGCATGGCAACGACGCCGTCGCTCTGTTGACAAATGGGGGTTGAAAACGCAGCAGCAACAAAAACAGCGCCATATAATAAACATAGCATAGCTCAAAAGAGAATGAGAGAGCGCGCGCGAGTGTGAGAGCAGCGAAGAAGACGGGCGTATAAATAAAAAGCCAAATAAAAAAAAAAAAAATAACAATGCGCTCTTTTTGCTTTTGGGTTGGGGGTTGGGCGTTGGGTGCGTGTCTCTTTATTTTTATACGGCTTGCCTTGTTGTTGTTTTTCGTACGGGGTTGCCAGCCACTTTTCGCATTAATTGCTTTATCGATTTTTGCACCACCCCCAACAACAACTCAGCTCAGCGCAACGCCCAACCACCCACTTTGCCATGCTTCACGTTTGTTTTTAGCACAAGGACGTGTACATCTGATGTAAAGCGGCAAACAACAATCATGGAAATGAAAAACACATAAAAAAAAGCAAAGCAGCAACATTCGTTTGTCTGTTTGTTATGTGAAGTGTGGCAACAGTGGGCACAAAGTAGCGAACAGCAAATGCATTTCACTGAATGGGCCTGCAACGTCACCTGCAAACAAAAAACCGAAACAAAAACAAAATGTAGGACACAATCTAGTGCCCCCCACCACCCTCCACCCTCCAGAGTTGCCAAATGCATGCAAGCAGAATGAGCGCAGGAGCGCCCGCCAGGCGGCTTCTTAGTTAATACAGCAATGTAAAAAGCAAAAATGCATATTTCATAAAAAAATATCAAAAACAGGTCAACTATGTGTGCGCTAGAAAGAGATGGAGAGCGAGAAGCGTGCGGCGCTGCATTTCTTTTTAAATAGCGTGTGCTATGTTTATATTAATTTGCATAATTTTGTTAGCTAGCAACAAAATAAAGGCAAACTTATTCGCCTTAAAGCTGCCACAGCTATTGAAGTGCGGCAACCGCGCACTCCACAATTGTTATGAATGAAATAGCGGCGCTGGGTAGGAACGTGGGAAAATGGGTCAGTGTAATTAAAACGAGCAACGTTTACTTTACTTTGCTCGCGGGCATGGCAAGCCCCTCACAAAAATAATAATAAAAAAATACTGTTCAATTAGTTAAAAATGGAACGGGGCTAATGTTTGGTATGGAAATTAAGTTACGTTGAACTTTGTGCATAGAGAGAGAGAGAGAGAGAGAGAGAGAAAATAAAATAAAGCACGTTTCAAATCAAACTGCCAGGCGAACACAATAATGTTATTAACAATTCAAAGCTTGTAGCAAAGGGTCTTAAATAAATAAGAACCCTGTTAAATTATAGAGCAGCAAGCAAAACAAATTTCGCTACAATACGAATATCAAATGAACGTCAGCATTTGTTTTTGTTTGCCTGCCTAACAAAGCATAATTCACAATAGAATACAAACTCTAAATGCAACGTTGCCGCTATTCACATCACAGTTGCGCGCTAGTCAAAAATCCTTAAAAAGCAAACGCAGGAATGGAGGGACGGGGGGCTAACACATTGGGGGAGGTTTTGTTTCATTTACGCACACACACATATATTTATATGTGTGTGTGTTAAGCGTTTGTCTGGCGACCGATAAAAACAGGAAGAACTATATAAAATAAAATAGAAATTGAAACATCCTTCCTGCCAACGGGTTTTCTTGTTTTCCGTCTTTTTTTTTTCTATTGCCTTTTGTTGCTGCCTTTTGCTTTGCTTTACTTTAGTTTGGGGGTTGGGCAGAGAGAGTGAGAGGGTGAGCGAGAGAGTTGAGTTGAGTTATATCTGCTTTTGATATTTTATATGGGAAAAACTAGAATTACGCGGGGGTGAGTGTTAATATGCAACAACTTGAGTGTGGCATGTGTATGTGGCACAGTGTGGCGGCAGAAGAACCTGCCACAAGGGTTGTCAGCCACAAAAAAAAAACTGAATAATAATAAACGAAGAAACCTGCAGAGTTGCCAGCGTTATGTTTATTTAGTGGAAAGGGTGCGACTCGTATTTCCGGGTCTCTAAGCAGCGTCATGTCAGCTGGTAATAAAAAGTGTCTAACGCTTTTTGGGCGTCTGCCCAGTGGGCGGTGGTGATGGGCGTGACTAGTGACGCGTTCTTGAAAAAGTTGCGTTGAAACTGAGCATGAATAATGGTATAAAAATGTAAATTGAAAGAAAAAAAACACACACAGAGCATAATAAATGTTGGAAATTTATGTGCAGCAGATAAAACCACGATAAATAATGGTGTATAGCTTTAGTATTATTTTGAAGAAAGTCTGCAGTAACAATAAAATAAGTTGTAAGCTGCACTTAAATGTGGCAGCAAAACTTTAACTTTAATAAAAGTTGTTGAACGCTAAAATATTAGAAATTGCACAAAATTATTGTAGAATTTTATTATTATTATTATAGTGATTGTAGCTATGCTTTTATTATTTGCCAAACAATTGCAAATGACGCGACAACATAAAAAGAAATTTATTATAGCCAACAATAACGGCATACATAAGTTTTATGTATTGTGACAATGCCAAAAATATGGAAATTCATAACACGTGCGTCAGTGTATGTGTTAAATAAAAACAAAAAGCTGTTTAAAATGAAACACACACGTCAATGTGTCTCTCGTCATTGACAGCTGCAGTTCAATGAACTGAACTTAATTAAAATCAAGTTGAAGGTCATTTTGCGTAAATTCAAGCCAAAAAGCAAACATGGTCAACAAAGAAATGAGCCAATACATATTTCAGCTTTTTAGACACCATAGACCAGGCAAACGAAATTTATTTACTACGCAGCTTAAGAACCAGCAGCAGCACAAAACTGGAATTTCGGCAAAGGTCAGTGAACATACACACACACTCACACATATATATGTGTGTGTGTGCATTTGAGAAAGAATGTGCTAATCCAGACTCAAAAGAGAGTTCCGAAAAAATAAGACACAACAAGTGAAACAAACACAATAATAAAGAAGTTTTGTAGCCTGAGCAGATATTTTTAACTATCGCTCGCTCTCTTGCACTTGCGATCGCACACAATTGTATCTGAAAGATACAAAAAGCGAAAACCGGTTTTAATTGAAGCTGCGCCAGCTACTGCGTGAGTAAGCGCGTGAAATTTGGCAACAGCGCACAGACCAATATAATTATAGGCAGTTGGCAATGCTGCTCACACACACACACATAAATACACACAGGTGTATTTAATACCCAATCAGTATTTGAAGCATTTTAATATGAACAACGTGACGCAGCAGTCTTTGTAGCTGGGAACGCTTTGAAATTGAAACACTAAAGTGCAGACTGCTGCCAGCTGCTTTAACTCTCAAGTGCGTGCGATGATAAAAACAAAACAGACAAACGCATTAGAACTAGTTTCGGCAGTTGGTTTGTTTGTATGTATGCGTGTGTTGCATACTCGACGTAATAGCCACAAAACTGCATTCAGTAAGTGGCACGTACGCCACACAACATGCAACAGCAACAACAACAACAACAAGCACAGCATAAAATAAAAACATTGCAGGTGTTCATTTTCACTTAGTTAAGAATTAGAAAGAGATAGCGACAGATAGCTCAGCATGTTGTCTTCTCAATTTCAATGCAATTTTTAACAAGTGTCACATTAAATAAGGAAATGACAACAAAGCTGAAAGCTAAACAAGCTTTAGCCTTAGAGCATTAGATTAGATTTGTATTTGTGTGTGTGCTGTGTGTTATGCAATCTAAGCTACGAGGTTAAACATTTAAACAGCATTATCAACTGTAGCTGAATCGAAATAATTTACAATTTAGCAACTCAAACAGTTGCAATAACTAAAATTTGTAATGAATTAAAATGTTTTAAGTTACTCATTTATTATACATAAAATTTTAAGCATTACTCATTTTATTTAGCACCTTGCCAGTTTCAAATTCATTCGCCATGACTTTGAACTTGTTAAGACTTTTGTGTATATGCATTTAATATGCAAACATAGTAATTATCTTAATGGCCTTTAAAAACTTAGCATGAGATCATTCTACACTTAAAACTTAAACAAGTTTCTTTCTGCTTGCAGCCAAAATGATTAAGCAGACAATTTAGCTATCCAAGAACATATTTTAGTATTCTTAAATTGAAAAGGCGGCTCGACTCTCTATAATAAACATTGTATGCAGCTTCGCGCCCACATATTGCTGCATTGTCTGTTCGTCTAAACGTGTTTCGCTTGCAACTAAAAACTGTTGGCCTTTTTTTTAAATGCATATTTTAGATATAAAGACTCTGTCTACAGAATAAAAATAAAATAAACTTGCAACACATTTCATGCCCTTAGGCTAAATACGTCGATGTTGCCGTCGCCGTCGCCGTTTATTCTGCGTCCAACGTGTTTTCTTCTTCATGTTGTTGTTGTTTTTGTCGCGGGACTTCAACGACGCCGCTTGGCCAACGACCTTTATTATACACAGATATGTTTTCAAGCACACACACATGCACACATAGACAGACGTTTTAGTACGGCACTCTTCTTCCTTCTTTTTTGCTCTCTCTCTCTCGCTTGCATGCTCTCTCTTTTTGCGCCAACGACAACTCCAACAGTGTTGCCTGCTTAGCTTATTTTAAGCTAGATCTCGCATGTTTAAAACTTTCTTTATATGATCGTGAATTTATTTTCTTGTGAAATTAAATCAAAAGTCAAAAGCTTGCAAAATATCAAAAATTACGCTAGTATTATTCTATATGCTTAGCTGCAAAGTTAAGCGAAAATAAGTTGTAGCTAGCTTATTTTAGCTTTTAACTCCGCATTTAGCTTCTTTGGGGCGCAGCACTGACTCCACAACTCGTTCATCGACTGCGCTGCGCTCCACTCAGTCAGACGCTTTTAGCTTTTGTCTGTTGTGTGTGCGTGAGAGCGTGCGTGTGTGTGTGTGTGTGTCTTTCACCTCGCTAGCTGCCCAACACTACTCCCCGCCGACGTCTAACACACCCGCTCTATGGTTTAATAATTTTTGTGTGGAAATTGAAGTTGGAGTTGTCTGCTACTCTCTCTCCTCGCTCTCTCGCTCTTAAAATAACGCAACCTGTCTGACAAACTTTGCCACTGTATGTGGCTTGTCTCTATTTTATTTTAATTTTTTATGTTTGTTTGGCTTTGAACTGTTCAAACAGCGAAAGAGAGAAAGAGCGAGGTTCGCAATTTAATTTAAAGACTCAGCTATTATTAATTTTTTTTTTCTTATTTGCGCAGCTCACTTTTGCATACATAAGTAGCTTAGTGTGTGTTGTAATCGTCACATACCGTTTACCGTTACAGTAATGCCGTTAAGCAAACAATAATACATACAAGCTGTTACTGCTACTTCACTCTCTTCCTCTTATTCAGTTCTAAGAAATTCTTTTTACACTTTTTATTTGCATACAGATTTCTTTTAATGTTTTGTTGTTGTTGTTGTTTTGTTGAACTTGATACCGCTTTATGAATCACACGCATTGTTGTTGCTATATACCGTTAAATGAGGGTCAAACGCAGTCTTAAAACATAAAGCAATAAAAGCAACATAAACAAATGTTGAAAATGTGTCATAAACATGCAAACCTCAGTTGACTCTGATAAATAAGAATTAATGTACATATTTATGCTAATTTTTCTGTATTATTGTTTGCCTCACTTTATAATTTAAACTCAATTCCTAATAGAAAAAACTCACTGGTTATTTAACCTAATGAATGTTTACCATAAAATTTGTATTTTAATTAAATTCTTGCTGCAATCAGGCTGTGTCAAACATCAACAAATTCCAGAGAATAAAATTAAAAGCAAATTATATTGCTTAGTGTTATATTTGTTGTTATCCGTGATTCATTGAACATTTAATGTATTTGTTTTTACTTTTCTATGCATCAAATTTCATTTGTATAAGCTAAAGATAGAATGAGCTTACATAACTTATTGGAAAACTAATCGCAATACTAGATTACAGTAATTTGTGGTTTGCCCCAGCTCTATTAACTATTATAAAGTGACCGGGATGTCTTTTCCCGCAATTGTTAATAAATAAATACTATTTGTTGCATGACTATTAAGCTAATTATATGTTTATCTATGTTGCATTTCCAATTACTCTAGTAGATTTTCTTTTATGCAAATTACCCTTTAATAGCAAGTTACATTATTTAAATGCTCAATTATCCGAAGGATACCTAACGCTCCATTTATTTTGCGCTGGTTAAAACTGACCTACAACATTTGCTGTCTCTCTCTCGCTCTGTTAACGTGCAACACTTACTGCTGCTACAACTAACGGAAATTATGCAACTCGTGCAACGTATAAATAAAAGGTAAACAGCGAAAACAAAAATACATTCTCTGCTAATTCATAAATAATGCAAAATAAGAGAGGAAGACGAATCAGTCGAGGAGACCAACAAGGCAATTGAACTTTTGTTGCAACTTTCTTAAGCAGCAAAAACAGCTGTTGCTGTTGCTGTTGCAACGTACAAGCAACAAAGAGTGTAACGAAAGAGACAAAGACACAGGTATCGCATTGTTGAGTGCAATAGCTTGTTTTATTATCGCATTAATTTTATGGCATAAATAAAAGTGCAAGGGAAATCCAAAGCCCATATAAATATTAAAGGGCAAATAGTAAAAGATATACACATATATACAAATACATTTATCTACTCTAGGTAGGGTAAACTTAGGGGTTTGTCGTTTATTAAATTCATGACGTTTAAGCACGCGACTCGTTCAGTTTATTACATATCTTCTTTCTTTTTGTAGTTTTGACACACCTCGAATTGTCATCAAATCGTAAACATATAAAAATACTAAGGCCACAAACTTAGACGACTTTTCTTAATATCGTTTAACGGTGTTAATATCACGCGCCAACAGATATGGGCGTGTAGTTTGTTGTTTTCTTTTTTTTATTATTTTCAATGCTATCAAGTTAACTCTGCTCTAAAATCTTAAATAAAATACATTTTTTATTTGAGCAAACAATTTGCATAGCTAAAAAATATTAATTTAGAGCATAAAATATACAAAACTAACATAAATAAATATAAGTAAGGTTAATCAGGATAGAATTCATTAACTTTTCACAAAGAACAGTCAGCAAAGCATGTTTTTTTTTTAAATATCGCTTTAATTTTATTATGTTTAATGTATTATTGTTATTTATTTTTATCACAGTGTTATTATTAAGCAGCGTTATTACTGCCAAAGCGAATTTATCTTCATAACACATAAATAACTAAGAATTAAACGTACTAAATGCTAAAAATCCACTGATGACCTCGCCCAACACAAATCAGAGAAAAAACGACGCACACAGAATGTTGCCCCCAACTAAAGTCTGTGTTGCAGTTTAAAGCGAAACGATTGGGTGGGTGGGTGCTGCTCCGGCAAATTGAAAGCTTAAATGCAGCAAAAACTGTTACTCATCAAGGATATATACACAGACATAGCAGTGTATGTATATATATCTGTATATAGGGGATGGATGATGAAACGAAAGTTCTGTGTGTTTGTCTGAAAATTTAAATGCTGCAAAATTTGTGTTTGGCAAGAGATTAAAGCACAACAAACCGAATACATATACACACGCAATGCTGGCAATCGCCGTTATGTAGTTGGGTGGGTGGGTGGTTATTTCAGTTTGGCATAAATGCCATAAATAACAGCGCAGCAGCCAGCAGAAACATAAAACACAACAGCAGATACATTATGTACTAACGACAGAGGCAGCCAAGCCGGCCGGAATATATAAATACACACACACACACACACGCAAGTTTGTATACATTTGTGTGTGTGTGTGTGTAGCCCACACAAATAGCCAAAGCTAAGCATAAAACAGTAGCGAGGAGAGCGCCATATTGGGTTCGGTGCCGGCTGCGCAGTAGCGTCGCTGCCGCCGCAACGTCAACAAAAAAGGCCAAAGAGCATGACGACGAGGACGAGAGCGAAAATCGATAAAATCAAGGGCAGACAATGTGTTGGGGCGGTAAAGGCAATGGCAAATGCTTGAAGATGCAGATGCCTAAGCAAGAGCGTGAGAAAGAGAATGAGAAAGAGAGAGAGCCACAAGCATTAAGCTTAGGCGCACGTGAGGCGGCCGCGCTGCTTCTTCTTCTTATCCCGCTTGCTTTATTTAATTTTGTTTTTTTTTGTTTTTTGATATTTTGTGCTTTTTGCCGCTGCCTGCGTCGTTTGTTTAGATGGTGGAGAACGAGAAAGACGACGACATCGCCGCTGAAAGCAGCAGCAACCCCCTTTGGGCAGCCGCATTGTGAAAGTTGCGCGCTCAAAGTATATATAAATATATATAAGTGTGTGTGTGTGTGTGTAAGGCAGTAAAATGTAATGGGGAAAAGGCAAAAAATAATCAAGCACCTACACACTGAACCTCCTTGGCATAGAAGCAGTGTTGAGCTGCCGCATAAGTTTAAAAAAAAGCTAAAATAAGCTAGCCATGAATGAAACTCGCAACTTTCCAGCCAAGCATATAGTATTTAATATTTTTATTTAATTTCATAATTCTGCTATATTTGTGTGCTTATTAAATATATTTTATTAAAATTACATTTATATTTAATTTTTGTATTCGCTAGTTTACAGGCTAGATCTAGCCTAAAATAAGCTAAGCTGGGCAACACTGCAGCAGAATGTGCACAAACTTTTTGGGCGGTGCCTGGGCAGATATTCTAACTGAAGCAAAGACTTTAATATGTAAGTATATACACTCACACTAACACACACACACATAGACACAGGCGCGTCTCAATTTTGGGCGCAGCTTATGCTGCTTCAAGTTGCCTTTTGTTGCTAGTCATGATTTTATTTTCGGCTTGACTGACTTGACTTGGAAGCTAGAGCGTGTTCAATTTTTTATATAAAGCACTAGCTCTCTGGGGGGTGGGGGTGGAAGTTATTGGGGCGCGTGCTGTAATTTAATGTGCACATGATAATAGAAATGGCGTCTGCATTTAAATTTCACAGCAAGGACGTAGCTGCAGTATAAACTAAAAGAAAATACCAATTGGGGCGTCGCCCTCTATATAAGTATAAATATCTATATCTATGTGTGTGTGTATTGATCCGTGTTAGGGTTGGCGCCTTTACAAATTTCGTTTACTTTTGCACTTTTCTTTCTTGATTGCTGGGCATAAAAAACTAATTCCTATTGTCAAATTTTATATGTATTTTGTACTCGCAGTGTGAGTTTGAAATTGCTGCTTTTGCTTTTTTCAGCTTAAAGTTGTTTAAAGGCAATATAAATTGGGTCGTTTGTGCATACAGTAAAATTTCGCTAGGACAGACACTTGCTGTTACATTAATTAAGTTGAATTTATGTAAAGCATTAATTATAAATTCCTAATAAAAACATAGTCTATGTCTATCTAGGGATTATTAATTGTGGAACAATTTGTTTAACTACTGTGTCAGTTATAAATTGATTAATTGTTCTACAAATAAATATTTACTTTTATGAAAGTAAAGCTTATTAGTTTACAATTAATGCTTATTTTATTGCTTTAATTATTTATAATTGTATTTTCAGCTCTCAGCCATTCAATTAAACTTTGTAAATCAATTAAGGCCACAAATAAAATAAATGGTGAAAAAGGGAGAAACTGCGATTTATCTTCATTTTCAATGAATGAAATTATTGATGTTTGCCAAGATACAGACTAGAGGCTGTCTGAGGCTGAAGTTTGGCAACGTTGCATGCAAGGCATGCCAAAAGTAAAAATTGAGAGCGCACACTATAGTTCCTAACCAAGCAGAGATACACACACACACACACACACGTATGTATATGTATGGGCTATGGGCTGGCACATCTTGTCTGCGCCCATGCCACCCACTGACCTGGCACGTTCCTCCCTACTGTACTAGGAGCTAGTCCCATTCTCCACCCACTTATCACAAAATGTTATCAAAATGTGCGTTGCCAGCTGTGGCTTCCAGGCAGAGGAATGAGGTCGCAGCAAAGCAGAAGCAGCAAAAAAAATGTTCAAAATGATGACAGCGAAGCTCAAATGCAGCAGCGTGAGTGTGTATGCGTGTGTGTGTGTGTGCGCGGAGAGAGAGCGAGAGTGTTAAGAGTGGGAGGCCAAAGACCGAGACGCCAAATGACTCTTTGTATGTGCAAGAAGAAGCAGAAAGCAAGCGGCGGTAGAAAGAGAAAGAGAGTGCAGTAGCGTAGGCAACTTTTAAAGCATAACAGTCGTTTGGGGCTTTGTGGGTGGCAATTGTTATTATTGTTGTTGTTGTTGTTTTCCGTTAAGCTCTGTTGTTCGTCTTAGCTTTACTGCTATGCTATGCTTAACTTGTTGTTGTTGCCGTATTTTGTTTTCGTCTACAAAAAAAGAATTACACACAATCCTATGGGCATGTGGAAAATTTGCGCATGTAGCACATACATAATATATGAAATATCCTTGTGTGTGTGTGTGTTTCTGTGTGTATGTGTACTCATAAAGCGCACGTGTGTTTGTGACAGACGCACAGTAAATTGACATCGATTTTCTGTAGTACTGTTGCCAAGTAAAAAGCATTTAAATTGCTCTAGGGCTTTTAATAGCAGAGAAAGAGAGAAAGAGCGAGGATATGGGGGAGAAGCATAGATATAGAGATAGCTCGCGTTAGTGCTGCATGTCTATAACCTTTTAGCATAAAATAACAGTCATATCAAAGTATCTCAAAGATAGTATCTTACAGCATAGTAAGTGGTATGCAAGCTATAGCTGTTTCTATATATATTAAATCGTTAAATTGTTCAACTTTAACGAACGTTAGTAATTAGGGCGGGAATATAGATTCTTATTAATGTATGACAATATAATATACAGAAAAGTTTTGGTATTTTGAGCAGTTCTGAACAGTGTGTCAAATTTTTAAAATATATACATTTTTAAATTTAATTTATTCCAAAAGGAATTTTATAAAAACGTGAACGATATTCATGCTAACAATGATTTATTGTTTATATAAATTAAGCAAAAAGCATTTCAAAATATTTCAATATCGTTTTCATAATAAAAACATTAAATTCCAATTAGACAAAATCAGTTTAAATGTCAATTCTTGTAACAGATACAAGCTACAATCTGAACAACAAAAACTTGGCAGCAATCTACATCTTAAGCTTGATTGACGTTTGCCGCGTCTCTATTTCATTTTGTTTTTTTTTGTTTTTGGCAGCTGTTGTCAGAACAAAACAAAAGTAATTTTGTATAGCTTGGAAAAATTAGGGCAACATTTGCAATTAAAGTTTCAAATTAGTTTGACAGGTGTGATATATCTGATATCACATCAAATCTGCTGTGTGAAAGTCTAAAATAGCACAAAAACATGAGATTTATGTTTAAGTAACTAAATAAACAACTAACTCGTTAAATCATTATAAGCAATACTGTAATCAAATCTTTTAATCTTATTATATAAACAATTTCTACTGATTTTATGTCTATTATTTACATACTTAGTGCAACTAGTATAGTATATGGCCTTAGCTTTAGTATAGAATTCCCACTCCACTTTCTCAGTCAGTAACTGCTTCTTCTTCTTTTCAAATGAATTTTCTAAGCAGACAACATAAAATTCATTATTTTCCTCTCTCTTTTCTTACTTTACACTCTTCTTTTTAGGTTGTAAAAAGTTTATCTTTTACAGAGGCGGCTGCTGCTTTGTTTGTATAATTGTTGTTGTTGTCTTTTGTGTTTCGTTGTTTAGCTTTAATTTATTTGTTTTTTAAAACGTGTTGTTGTTGTTGTTTTTGTGGCTGCCAACGAGGTTCATTCAACTGTCAAAATAAAAAGAAAACTAAAGAAACGAAATAAAAATAATAAAAACAGAACAAACATACATACAAAGTCACTCATGGATGCACATAGAACATTTTTTTTTATACGAAGCTGCAACAACATTGCTCACAATGACTTTTGTGCATCTTTGAGTTTCTGGCATTGCCATGAATTGGCTGCAATTGTTGTTCTCCCCTCCTTGTACTCAACGGCACCTCAAAACAAAAAAAAAAATGCATCTAAATTTAAGTTCAAATTCTAAGCAGTGTAGAATATTTTACAGGCAGACAACTAAAAGCATCCGCCTTTAAGTCTATGCCTCACCATCAAATTCGCTTTGCAATGCATTTTCCGAAAAAAGAAACATATGTAAGTTTATTCATTTTTCTTTGCCTTTGCTTCTGAGTTGTGTGCTCAGACCTCCAAAATGCGTTTCTAAAGGCTATAAACTATTTTTGTATACGATGCAATGTGCTAACAGCAACAAAATTCAGAGAGAGTGGAAGAAAATACAGCATTATTAAATTAGAATAACTATTTTAAGAGACTTTATTATAAATAAAATTGTATATAATTATTTTAGTTATTTTCCAGCATCAAAATAAGATTAAACATATGCACATATGTTTACATCGTATCTTTATGTATGCATAAAAAAAATTGAATGTAACTGAATCTGAAGCTCGCTGCTGTGTTGAAGTCTTGCAGCAAATGCAGCGAAGCGAACAGAGAAGCATCAAAACAGACAACAAACAATACATACACAGAAATAGCCGCAAGCACAAACACAACACACCCACACATACACACAAGCACAGAGAGCACATGAGCAAACATAGACAATAAGAAGTAGACAGCATGGAGAGCAAGCGAAGAGCAAGAGCTGAAGACAGCGAATGGAGCTCTGGCCCGTTGCTTGTATGTCTGTGTGTGTGTGTGTGTGTGTATCCAATGCTGCATCAGCAACAATAAAAAAAAAATAACACACACACAACAAATTATTTTTGTTTAGCTGCCACGTTTTTTTTACTTCTTGTATTTGGTTTCTTTTGCTTTTGCTTGTTGCCTTGCTTTTGCTTTGAAGTTTGCTTTGTGCGCATTTTTATGGATTTCTCTTTCGGCTTGAAATACATCAGTATTGTTTGCAAAAAGCAAAGCGACTGGCAGCAAAACGGAAAATGAAATATAAAAAAATAGCAATTGAACTGAATGGCACTTTTATTTAGATTTTTATCTTATTTTTGTAGCTTTTAAACTCTAAACCTATAACCGAGTGTGAGAGAGGGAATGCAAATAGAAGTTTCTTGCTAATAAATTGCAAATTGTATATTTTCATTGGCAGCCGAACGGCGGTCAAAAGCAACGGACATAAATGGCCAATTGGCACGCATGCACATGTTTATGTGTGTGTGTGTGTGTGTTTAGAGCAAGTCTAACTAGTTTCCATAATTGGCTGACAGTCCAAGAGTTCATGTTGCGGCATTTAATTGGCATTAGAATATTTTCTCTTTAAGCGCTTTAATCACGACCTCGCGCGCATTATCAACAGCTGCTCTTTTCTCTCTCGCTCTTTTATCACACAAGTCACACAAAAAAAAAATTTGAGCGCAATTCATTTCCGTTTCGCTCTCTCACTGCGATCGTATCGCAATGCATAGAGCAAAGATTAACCGCTAGCCGTTATCTACTATTTTACAGCGCCATTAAAATTAAAGTAAAAGCAAAAGAAAAAGAGAGCTTAGTACTTACATTATAAGCACCGCCTGCTTGCTTTACTCGTTGCTTCGATGCTGTACACTCTCAAACTTTGATAAAAGTCTTTATTGCTTATTCCATTTGCTAAATCATGCTGTTGTTGTTTACAAGGAAGACATAAGCGCGTTGCTTCTTGTTTCATGCATTTTACCGTTAACTAATATACTTTGCACTTTGCTCTGTAAGAAATATAAAATTTTGTTGTTGAAACACACAGCTGCATACATATGCATGCATATATAAACACGGCAACACTTTTACACAAACACACAGACGGCTTTTGCGGCAACAGCGCTTTTTTCATTTGCTTTTGCTTTTCTCATTTATTAAACAACAAATGATGCAGAGCCTCCACACTGCTCTTTCGCTTCACAATTTCAAACTTCTATTTCAATTTGCTTTAAGTTTACACACACACACACACCACACGCGCACACACTCAAACACATATATTTTTTATATGTATGTGTATATATTTCGAACATTTTACATTTTCTTTAAGCCATTTTCGTCGTCACATTTACAGCAAAAGCAATTTAGTTGCCTTGCTTCTCTTTCTTACTCAACACAACACGCTGGGCGCACTGATTTTCCGACTCGCTCTAGCGCGCGTGAGCTGCATACAAAGCACTCACGTAATTGAACTTATGTATTTTGATCATATAAACACGCTATATAAATACATACCACTGCACACAGTATAACTATTACTTTTTTTTTTGCACATTTTAGAATAAATATTTTATTGTATAATTAAGTATATTTATTTTTCTTCAGACAGCAAATTCACCACGCGCGCTTCACAAATTCACATTAGCTCACTTCGTAAATTAAGAATAAAATAACAAAAATTGTTTTTAATTGTTGCTAGCCCCTTTGGGGTATATATATTATTTATTACCGTATTGCTTCTTTCGGATTTCAATATGCTTAAATGTTATTTATTCATTCCGCTCTTATGCGTAGAAACCGTACCGACATCTACCTTCTTCGACGGCAAAACAACAACAAAAGAGAAAAACGGCTTATCCGCGAATATGAATTTTTATCCGAACTAGGGATGAAAAAATTAATCGAGCATCGATTCAAATATCAAATCACGTTTATAGTCTAGCCTTCAAAAGTTTATGTACCAAAGTGATCACATACAAATTATATTTTATTTAAAGTTACTAACAATCAATAACCCCAGGCACTGAATTAGAAATATACATTAATGTTTTTGCGAATAATCGAAATGAGTACCCCTAATGGTGAATACTGTCATCCACGCTGTACAGAAAATAAATATTTCGTTGAGCACACTGTCATCCACACTGTGATTGCAACTGAACAAAAAAAACTAGCAAAAGTAAATTTATAGCAAAGAAGCTAGTTAAAAGTGAACAGAAATTAAAAATTGAATTTTAAAAGTTTATAAGGTATGAAGAGATTGCAAAATTGCATTAAGTACGCTGTTAATATGTGAAATTCTTTCAATTTCAGCAATTTGTGTGTCCACAAAAGTCTCTATGTTGTAATCAGTGCTGCCAACTTTTTATCCAGATAAACATATCTAGCTGGAAATAGCCAAAAGCCAGGATTATAATTGAGGAAGGACTTCCCCTTAATTTAATTGCAATAGGCAAAACCTAATCAAATTTAAAAGTAAGTGTCAGTAGGCTATGAATATTATGATATTGCTTATGTTATTGTCAACATGATAGCGTTTAGCCAAATCTATAGAGCACTGCAAGATGCCTTCCTTAATGCAGTTTCAAATAATTTCAGAAGAAACATGTCACAGGGCGGAGGCACACCAGCAGCTGGCCAACCAACCATATTGCAAGGCGGCAAGGTGTTCATACAGCGTGATTATAGTGACGGCACCTCCGTTAAGTTTCACACAAGGCTACCCGCAGAATTGGAAGGCATGGTATGTACATATATAGTGAAAATAACTTTAGCACAGTTGACTGACGTTTTTTGCTACGTAGATTGAACGTCATGTGTTTGAGGCCACCATCAATAGGCTTAATGAGTTTTATGCCGAGGCAGAGGAGGGCTCCTGTGGCACGTACTGCGAAGGCTGCATAGGCTGTATAACGGCTTATTTGATATACATGTGTTCCGAGACGCACTACGAAAAGGTAAGTAAAACAGTTAACGTGTTAACAAACATATTCATATTGTACTTGCCTTTGTAGACGTTGCGAAAAATTTCCAAATTCGTGGCTTCCCAAAACGAACGCATTTACAATCCCAAGGGACTGCAGCTTATCGATCCAACATTTCGCGGCTTGCGCGTCATAGAGATTACCATATTTGATCGTCCAGGGAGAACGTGACTTTCACTTTCGCATTCCGCAAATGAGTTTTTTATGTGAAACGACAGCGATATGAACTTAATAATGCTTCGAAACGATATATCAGCTGCAATTCAAAGCCATTGAGTATGCCAGTCATCGACGGCTTAAGGATTCCATTCGAAGCTTGTGCGCTGACGCATCCAGTGGGGCAAATGAATTAGTCATAGGGCACTGTAACACTGTTACAGTTGCAGTCATAAGTATATTTATAACATTAGTGCGTTAGTTAGTGCGAGTATTTATGTCTACGCGTTGATAGTTGCCTAGCTCTAAGTTGAAAGCAAACTGAAACTGCATTTTAAGCTAACAAAATATATATAATATTAACAAAAACATGCATACATAGCTTGCAAATACATTTTCAAATTATAACTAACATTTTTGTACAACCGATTGCCAAATGGTTTACTGTTTTGAGCTTGTCTTGATGATAAGAATAAAGTTGCATCGTTACAGATTTAAATATAAAGACTTTGATGTATGATATGAGGATGATATGATATTCAAGGTTTGTTTTCCATAAGCATAACAAAAGTTTACAATAGTTAGTACAATTCGTATTTGTATTTGCCAAATATTAACAAACTTAATATCCAATAGCCAAATATTGAAACATAAATAAATTAAATGCGCTATAATTCCAACTGTGAAATGGTTAAAACTTTAAATCGTTCTTAAGAACCCTTTTTTTTTATTTAGAATGTACTCGTATGCATACAAATATACAAACTTAACATTTAACAGAAATGCAATTAAAACAAGTTAACTAAGGTTTGAAACACAATTTCTTTCTTTCTTTTTTTTTGGCTTTTTTTATGCTGCACGTCTACTTAAATTTTACATGTACTTGGACATAAGTCGTCTTTGTTCTCTGGGCCATATAACTGAATTCCATTGCATCGTTCTACTACTTGCCAGCTTCGTTCATATTCTTGGGCAGACTAAGCAGCGAGTTTATCAGCTCCGAGTTGCGTTTGGGCAAACGCATGGGCAAAGGCATCGACAGCGAGTTGAGCATTTGGTAGGGATACTTGCAAAGCGAAGCGGGCACGGGTATGGGCGCATAGCGTGCCGCATTGTTGAGCCAATCCATTAAATCCCGATTGAAGTCCTTCTCCATGTAGCGCTCCTCATCCGCCAGCAGCGTTGAGATGTGCATACTGCTCAGCATTAGAAGCAGAGCTAACCTTAGTAAATTGCGATCCATTCTGTTTCGTTCAGCACAGCAGCAGTTACAACTTGCGTTTGGGCATCCAGCAGGATATGCACCGCTTTTTATAGTGCCCTCATCCAGCGGTTAGTTAACCACTTGCTTAGGTAAATCACAGCAGGAGATTTCATGCGCATTGGGCTTGTCAGTTTCAGTTTCAGTTTCAGAGCAAATATGCCAGACGCAGACAAATAAGCACAGCTCCGGAGTCCGTAGTCGCCTCTTCGTCAATATTTGATTATGCAGCGTTTTATGTGCGTCGTCGGGCATAGTCATGCACAAACATCCTACACAATGTCATTCCCAATATGTTTGCTCAACAGCGAGATCTTAAATTAGAACTGGCGACATGTGTTTCGTTACAGAATCCCAGATTAATGTCAGAACAAACGTCATTAAATTCAAGGGCCGAAAATTGATTTAAATATTTGCATTGTGCATCATTAATGTTGGCTAACTGCTTCAGTATTAGATTATAATGTTTAATAGTATGCTTGATTACGTATACGCATAGTGTACTTCAGCGCCTAATAAAGCAAAGAAATTCTGAATTTAAAATAATAGTATTTTTTGTTGTTGTGTAGTGAATTTTTGCATTTTGCAATTCTGCGAATTTCAGAGATTAATAAAACTTTAGAAGGCAAACAGAATTATAAATCTAATAAGTTGAATAAACACCTCCTCGCGCTTAAGCTTAAACATCTGAGCAAACATCTTAAACAAGACACATGTATAATCCAGAACATTGACTTTAGTCTTGCTACTTATTCATCTGCTAGATAGTTAGTTAACTAAACTACAAAGCTACTTAGTTTTAAAATTGAATTGCTTTGAACTATAGCAAAGTATTTAAAAAAAGGCTTTAGCATTAGTAGTAATAATAATATTAATGTTAGCATATTAATTATACAAACAAATTGATTCTTCTTGCAGTGAAATATCACAATTGTGTTTTTGGCAAGCTTTAGAACTCAACTATAAATTAAACAAAAGTTGTTTTTTGCCAACATCTGTGCAAATTTTATAAACTAAATAAGAACAATTGGCTATAAAAGCCAAAGATTGTGCTACACTCTTGATAGTTATACTTTTTAACCATAAGCGATTAGCAATGAAAATAGCAACTTTAGTCTTGGTGTTTGGTGTCCTGCTGACTTGCCTGATAAGGAGCAACAATGCAATTGCTTGCGGTGGACTTATTATTTGGTTCTGCACAGATTGCGATTTGCCAAGTAATGCGAATGATTTTGATTGCACGACAACAACATCTACAACAACCTCGACAACTACAACTACAACTACTACAACAACAACACCTACGACAACAACTACAACTACTACGACACCAGCTACAACAACAACAACCACTACACCTGCTCCTGTTATCATAATACGCCGCAGACGCGTACACGGAAAACGCGTAGTTCAAAGGCGTGTGGAATCCGGCCCATTGCAAATAATCCGCACATCAAGTAATAATCAGTTTCAACGTAGAAATAATGGCGGCAATGCACGTTTAATCTACGGCTAAAAGTAAAATTTGAAATTGAAGCGACTCCATAATAAATGATTATAATATACAATGACTTTGCTTCAATTATTTACTAGCAGCTTGTTGACTCTAACTATCGCAAGTATTTAGATATATTCAATGAGCGGAAATTATATTAATTTTCACATCTGCTTGCTAAGTTTATGACGTTTATTTTTGCTGAGTGTAAATATTTTAATAATTAAGCATTAAACAGCAAACTCTGCTTCAAGCTGAATAAAAGTGAGTTCATTTTTTTTTTGAATTATCGAGATAAATAAACAAAACGCCGAAAACATAAACTGCATAAAAGAATTTTTGAATACATATGTAAATAAACATATTTGTTAAGCAACTGTGCAAATTATTTGCTTGAGTTGCAAATCTTGCGCATGGCTATAAAAGCCAAGTCTGTTGCCAAAATTTCTAGTAAAGTGCGTACTAACCGAACGCATTGCAATGAGAGCTTCCACATTTTTTTTGCTGCTTGGCATCTTGGCCTCTTGCCTAGTAAGGAACAGTGATGCAGTTGCCTGCACAGACATCGTAACGCCCGATTGCACGGATTGCACTCTGTTCGACTTGCGCTTTCATCCTGATTGTAGAACAACTACTACAACCACTACAACTACAACTACAACAACAATACCTACAACAACCACAACAACTACAACAACACCTGCTCCTGTTATCATAATACGCCGTAGACGCGTACACGGAAGACGCGTAACTCAAAGGCGTGTGAATTCAATGCCGGTGCAAGTATTTCGTACCTCAAGTAATAATAATCAGTTTCAACGTAGAAATTTTGGCGGCAATGCACGCATATCCTTCGTTTAAAAACTTGCAATTGAAGCTACCGAATAAAAAATGATTATAAACTACAAATACTTTGCTTAAATTATTTACTAGCAGCTTGTTGATTCTATTATTGCAAGTAGAATTGTTTTTAGCTAATAATAAACGCAAATTATATTAATTTGCAGCTCAGCTTAGAACGACTTTTTTTCTCAGAGTGTAGTATATTTTAATAATTAAGAAGTATACAGCAAATTCTGTTTCAAGCAAATTTGTTAATTTTTTGGAATTTCCGCGTTAAATAAATAGAAGGCCATAAAACAAAATTGCATAAACGAATTTTGAAGAAAACATATATAAACATATTTGATTAACAGCTGTGCAAATTATTTGCATGGATTGCAAATCTTAAGTCTACACTTGTGTTGGCTATAAAACCCAAGTCTGTTGCCAAATTTCTATTCAAGTGCTTATAAGCCAACGCATTGCAATGAGAGCTGCGACGTTGTGTTTGCTGCTTGGCATCTTGGTCGCTGGTTTGGTAAGCATCAGTGATGCACAGGATTGCAATGATCCTGATAACGCGAATCTTCCTGATTGCACAACAACTACAACAAGTACTACAACAACCAGAACTACTACAAGACCAACAACTACAACAACAGCGACGACAACAACAACAACCACAACAGCTGCTCCTATTATAATACGTCGCAGGCGAGTCCACAGTAGACGCGTAATCCAAAGGCGTGTGGATTCAATGCCGGTGCAAGTAATTCGTACATCACGTAATAATCTGTTTCAACGTAGAAATAATGGCGGCAATGCACGCATATCCTTTGGTTAAAAGCTACACCTATAATTAATGCAATTAAATTTTTAAATTAATTGCTAAAAGTTTGTTTACTAATTAGCGCAAGTAGAATTGAAAGTTCCTATTTAATTCGAGCTGGCAATAAAAAACTTTCATGGAATTTTGCAATGCTGTGATTTATTTTTGATTCAATTGCATTATCTTAAACATACACATATTAAGTTTAAAATTGTTCAAAAACACAGTTAGGAATCTACAAACAAACGAATTTGGAAATTTACAAATTGCGAATAACAATCAAAACAATTTTAATATAATTCAAAGTTAATTTTGCTAGAATTGGGTGTAAGAATTGATTGGAAATGAAATAACTTTCTCGATCAAATCGCCATAAAATTGTCTGGATTTTGATTGCTCATGTGTGTGTGTGTGTGCGTTATAAATTATATTGAAGTTAGTTTAAATTAGTTAATTAAACAACTACAGTTACAATTACAATTTTAATTGTTGCACATACACATTGATGATTGCAATAGGCTACAGTAAATACTAGTTTTGCTTAATACACATACAGTAAAGTAAGTTTCTTTGCTTAACATTCAGAGTTTAGTTTTAGTTTGCTTTTGGTTTTATTCGAAAAAGTTGACGCATAGCTTACTAGTTTAACTATAGTTAAACGGTGTCGGCATAAGTGCTAGTTAGATTCAAAAATTGACAAAATTGACACCAGACAATTTATATATATATATATATATATGTGTGCTATAGTTAATCAACTTGTGTGTGCTGGTACTTATTACGTCTATGAGAATAACTTTAAGCTATGCCATAAAATATCATATAATATTGCTATAGTTTTGGTTTATTCACAATTTTTTTCGCTGCTCTACATACATTTACATATACATCAAGTGCTACAAACTTTATAAATAAATATTTAGTTCAGTTAGTTTAGCATTTTGCAGTTGGGTGAGTACAACACGTGTGTGGTTTGAGTTTATCACATGCAGGACTAGTTGAGTGTTGAGTTGAGTTGCAACAAACTCGCAAGCAATTACAGTTATGAATAAATGTTGCATAGCCTCTCATATTGTATTTAAGCTTACACGTATGTATATAGTAAACTGTATATATTATTTAACTATAGCTGGTATTTTATACGTTTGACTAGCACATTGTAATTTGTTTTGGTTTTGAAAACACTACTTAAGCATTTTATAATATACGTTTATATTTTGTTGCAAGTGCGAGTACCAAACACTTAGAAGCTTAGTTTCAAAAGACAAAGAGAGAGAGAGAGGGAGAGAGCGTAAGAGAGAGAAGGAGTACATACCAAAAGGTCGCTTGCTCGTAGGCTTTGACCCTAAGGACCTTAAATAGATCACATGATTTGACATTCACTTAGTTATAATATTGCAATTCATTGTTTGTATGTGTGTGTGTGTGTGGGTTTAATAGCAACAAAAGTATTGTTTATCATATATATCGTATTTATACTCGTTTCGCATGTTTAGTTGTTTTCTACATTCGACTGGCGTCCGTTGCTTTGCACACTGCCCAGTCAAAGTTAGCAAAAAATAGAGAACCGTCCAATTAGAATTCAGTCTGCCCCCCTCCGCTTTTGTCAGCATCCAGGCTGCCCGCAGCATTGGAGGAGGTCACTAAACTCTAATTGGAGGGCTTTCGTCATAACAGCGAGCACAGCTTGGAGCGCTTCTTGGTTTTGTCCACCACAGTGCCAGCGGATGAGGTGGAGGAGGATGCGGACATGCGTCCCACGCTGCCAGACTGCGGCTGTGACGGACTCGTCGGACTCTTGTCGTCCATATCCTCACTCACATGCGACTCGAGCAGCTTTAGCGACGTCTTTGGCTTGGAGCCATCCATGCTGTTATACAGCGTCTTGGAGAGTTTCGAGCGCACCACCTTGCCCAAGGCGCCGGTCTTCTTAATGCTCAAACGTGAGCCGCTGCTGCGTTGATGCTCCGGCGTATGCTCATGCTCGCCACCAGCAGCAGCACCGCCTTGATTGCAATTGAGCGTGGTGACAGTAAACTCAATGTCCTTAATCTCCTCATCGGCACAGCCGGCAAACTCCTCCACAGGCTTGTCAATGGTATCATGATCAATCCAGGTCAGCCCCATTTCCACCTTCTCCGCCAGGTCCTGCCAGTTGCGTCGATTCTCCAGCGTGCCCTCGTACAGCGGAGTAATCCAGGGAAAAGTATCGCAGAGCACGCGATACAGCGGCAAGCAGATGACATCAATGAAGCCCACCTGCATCTTGGGCAGCTCATCCTTGCGCTCCCTATTTTAAATAAAATAAGTTATAGATTTTCACTTATAAAACTGGCGCTATGCCTCACCTATCCATCATAGCTACAGGCTGAGTGTTGAGTTGCAGCTTCTCCAGATCGCCCTGATCAAAGAATTCATCGGCCACCAGCTTGGCCACACGATGTTGCACCTCCCAGGGCTTAGCTATAGCGCTAACATCGCAAGCGGTCATCATCATGCCGCAGAGCACTGCAAATGCAAATACATTTAAAAATATTACGCATACGCACTGCCTGTTAGCTTACAATCTTTCTTCTCCTCGCCCTGCCAATCGAATTCACCATTCTCTACGAGCTCTAGAAATGCATTGCGCTTCTTAAAGTACATGGCCAAATCGGTGGAAAGTATTGCGCTTTCAACAGTCTTCATCACACAACGATAATCCTCTGGCGATAGAGCCTAAGAAAAGATTTAATTGCAGTCATGTTACAAAGCTTCTATAGCTGCAACTCACCTGGAATATATTGTTGCCCTCCGAGTTGAGTATCATGACACACTGATCGAAATGATGATGCTCCATGGTGCTAGTCGTATATAGTATGGCCAATGGTGATTCAGTTTTGGTTTGAAAAGCGTTGTTGGTGCCGCGATGATCCAAATCGTGGCATAAGCAAGCCACCAGCAGTCCCAATATTTCCAGATCTGTCATAAAACGCTCCATCTTGCCCGTTTTCAACATGGCAAACATAGTCTGTGCCACATTCAGTGCATGCCGCCAGTTGTGATACTTGACCGGGCGATAATTCTTACGCACGCTCAACACCCAGCGGCAAAGCACCTGCAATGCAAAGAATTTTAATTTGATTTGGCATAAAATATATATTTACATATAGCTTACATCGTATGGAATGTGAAATTGCGATACTAGATTACATTGCATAAACATGCGCAGCACAGCGCGACTGGTGTCGTCATCCACCAGATCAAAATCTGTAGCGGATAAAAGAGTTAAAGATTATAATTACTATAAATAAAGTTTGTGTTATAGTATAAAATTAATAATGTAATTACTATAGTATCGAGTACTCAATTATCGAATATTTAATAAGCGATGAATGAAGTAACAGTTAAAATTTTATTACCACATTAGAATTTCTATTAGAAATACATTCAGAATGTTTTTTCATATACAATTCAAATGAATAAATTAATATTTATCAATTTATTGTATTAATTTTAATTTGTATGCCTTAAATTATATTATTTAATACTAGAGCTAATTTAAATGGAATTCGATTAGCTTGACATGGAGTAGAATTAGTTTATATTGCATATAATATTAATATTTGTCTGTTGGATACTATTTTAAATAAATATAGTTAATTATATTTGAATAAGAGAATATATAGAAATAATGGTATTATTTGAAATAATAATTATTATAGATTTTTATTCCTTTTTTGCTTGTCATCAAGCAGTCAATCAATTGAAACTTGGTTAACTTAATGCTTTAATTGCTTAACTCTAGCCCAACTGGAATAAATATATAAAGAGAGATGAATGAATTTGCAATATATATTAAAATTGTATCTATGCATATTGTACTATAAATTATTGGGTATATACCATATAACATTATTATAGCAGAGATAGTAACATTCAAAAATTGTAAAGTACAAGCTATGAAACTAAAATTATCTGTCGACTCTATACACTTTAATTCTAGCAGTTAGATAAACAAACTATTATATGCTAAATAAATAGAATTCCATTTTAATCAGGCCTACAATTAGCTTAAATAGAAATTACATTTAAGTAATTATTAAAGAACATCAAACTAAGTGCACAATGAGGCTGCAATAAGGCAAAAGAGTTGTATTCTTGTATATAGTCATTAAAATTAAATAAATATTGATTTCTCATTTTTAAATCTATAATAAATATTTTGAAGACCTTTTGCTTTAGTTGGCTAAAAAGCGCTTGCATTAAATGCATTATAAGCAATTTAACTTAAAGTTATATTTAAAAGCTTATGCGATATTATGCTTAAGCTTTATTTGTAATTTGGCACACGACATACCTGTGAATGTAAAACTGTACAGATTATAGGACTCCGCCTCGGCAATGGCATCCTGTGCCAGTTTCTCCGTCTGCTCGAGACTTGCAGTGGCATGATAGCTCAAGCACTCGAGGGCCACTTTCTGTTTGGCCATTAGTTTGCAGGCATTCTCGTACATCTGCGTATTATGTATGCCCAGGCCACAGAATATGGCGAATGCCTCGAAAATGGAGGCATCCGAGTCGGTGAAGGGCAGGCCATTTGCCTGCGCATAGACAGACAGACAGATAGATAGACAGTTAGATTATTGAGCTATGAGTGGGCAAACGTGTATGTGAATTACGTATACGCACCTTATTTATCAGCTGGGCAACGCCTATGACTGTCTTTTGGGCATTCACAATGGGCATGCAGAGTATGGCATGAGTGCCATCAATCTCGCCTTCGGCGCGTATCTGATGATGCTCCCGCACCCATTCCAGGACATCGCATATGTTGACCGTTTGCCCGGTGGTGGCCACAAATTGTGCAATCTGCGCCAGAGCCGAAGTGTTCAGCTCGTTGTGTGTGGGACGTGAAACATTGGCGGCCTGACTCTCGCCGCCAAGCTCGAAGAGCACCGTAAAGCGATTGCGCATCTTCTGCTGCAAGTGTGTGTGGCATGTGGCATTTACTCTGGGGTGCAATTCAGTAGTTTGGTGCTTACCTTTTCCTCAAAGCTATCGCCGGCCTTAATGGCGCGACTGTTGCGCTGCTCCGCCGACTGCGGCTTCTCGATTATCTTCTCCAGATGGCTCTGAAAAATGTGCATGCAAAGTATATGGGCCATTAAAGTGCTTGCCACTAATGGGGGTGCATCAGCATTCAGCTTCAAGCCTTCGAGGCTGCCTCCCCAAGCTGATAAATCACCTTAAACGTGACTTGAAGCAGCACTTTTCAGCTTTTCAGCTCACAGTGCAACGTGCAAC
Organism: Drosophila busckii; assembly: GCF_011750605.1. Lineage (NCBI taxonomy): Eukaryota > Metazoa > Arthropoda > Insecta > Diptera > Drosophilidae > Drosophila > Drosophila busckii. The sequence goes on from NC_046607.1 coordinate 11,637,271, forward strand.
ATCTAGCTGCACATATAATTAAGCTAATATGCTGCACATGACTTGCATATTTAGCATCCGCTTACATACATCACAGTCCCAGTTAGCAATTCCCATTAGAGGCCGCCAGCTTAATTGGCAATTTGCTAACAAAATCACAGACCACAATAAATGCGAAATAAATACAATAAATGTAAATGGCTTTTAATTGCATTAAGCGCCATTTAACTAGCAAAAAGAATTTGCAACACGACGCTGACCCAATTGCAATAAATATATCAACAATGTTGCATGTAAGGCAATTATTTATTGAATGCAGCACACAATAAATAACAAATAGTGCAACATCATTATTTTTAGACAGCTGGTTGGGTGGCTTCATTATTTATTGTGTCTGCATTTGTCTTTAATTACATTTTATTAATTCACGCTTCAGCTTTACTTAAATGTTGCAGCCACGTGTTCTGTTCTTAATTGTTTACACACACATTTAATAAAATTCAAATTATTAAAATTGAAATGAATTGAAGCAGCAGCAGCAGCAGCAGCCGTGTTGACTTGCATCGCTGTTTAGCTTCTTGGCTCGAGCAAAACAAACAAAATGCTTTGTTTTCGTAAAGTTAATATTACAAAACAGTTCTAGGAATATAAACCTAATTAAATAGGCAGCTGTAATTAATGCATACAATTTATGAGAGCTCATTAAGCAAAAGGTGCATACGAGAATATATAGAATAGACTTGGTTAAGTTAACTGCATAGATTAGATGAGTTGTGAAATTAATTTTTGTTAGGCAGGGAGCTGCTTCCTCGCCAACAGTCCGCACGATTAATCGAAAATTTGATTATAATCGTTTATTTTGCTTAAGCTTTCGCACTCGACTGACCTGCAAGTGGCCTCGCCAGAATTGAAGCTGAAAGCGTAAGTCGCTTAGAGAGCGCAAGTAGCTTAGAGAGCGAAAGTCGCTTAGAGAGCGAAAGTCGCTTAGAGAGCGTAAGTCGCTTAGAGAGCGCAAGTCGCTAAGAGAGCGAAAGTCGCTTAGAGAGCGAAAGTCGCTTAGAGAGCGCAATTCGCTTAGAGAGTGCAAATCGCTTAGAGAGCGCGAGCGACAGCAGATGCTCAACTGCTAATCAGCCTACGTCTTTGAGAGATGGCAGCGATGCTCTTCTCCTTCGTTCGCTTGCGCTCGATCGCTCTGGGCTAAGCGAGAGCGTCGTTAATTTGAGTATCGTACGATGTGGTTGGGTGGGTGGGCGTTGTTTTGACTGCAGTAAGCGACATATGGAGTGAGCTAGAAACTGCCTTTAGACTATGCAAACCAATTAACTAATTTATTGGAAACACACTTACTGTATTTTATGCATTTAATAATATTTTCCTCTTCAATTAAGCTTAATAATGAGTTTCAATAACAATTCGATAAAAATGTGTCAATCAAATATTTCTGAGCTTTACTTTTGCTTTAAATTTGTGCGCCAAATGCTTTAAAAGAGAGCGAAAGAGCTCTGAGGTTAAAAGCAAATATTTGTAAGCTAGTTTAATTGCATTTAACAGTTAGCTACTTACTACGTTTATGTAAAAAACTATTTTCTAATTTAAATAAAAGCCAACTCAGCTTAAAGCTTTAGCCCGTACAATTGTTTTTGACAATACTCTATTGTATATATCTTCAAAATTACTTTTGTTTTACAAATTGCGGATCAATGAGAATTGCCTGAACTGGTCTCACCTACAGATTGCTCCCAGTGGCGAATATACAGAAGACGTATATATAACAGACAACAGCAAAAGTAAAAGCAATAGAGATGTTGAATGTAAATTGCACATTTTAATTTCCTTGGGGTACGCTCACAGTAAAAATGACAAACAGACAAACAACGAAAAAAATAAAATGAAAATGAAAATGAAAAGAAAAAACTGTGCGCACTGTGCTGCTATTAAAGCCATTTTAATTTTAATGAAAGTGACAGTGACATGGCCACGCCCACGCGCCAACTGGGCGTAGCATGGCCACAAACTTTTAGCTTGTCATTTTTATTATGCAATCGACAAATTTCAAACACAATTGAAATAGAAATAGGATACTTACCTCCTCGCAACAGTCCAGATCGACTAGGAACACCGAGCAGCGTTCGCATTTGAGCAGCTCGCGCGCCTCGGTCATGATTTTGGTAACGAGACACTCGAGATTGTTTTGCTCCTCGAAGATGCTGCGTGCGAGATTCAAAAGGATTTGATTGCGTCTGTACTCCTGCACGGACATCTCGAAGAGCTGCGCATTTTGTATGCCAATGCCGCAGAATGTTAAATATCTGCGAAAGATTTCCACATCGTGCTCATCGAATTCCATGCAGCCTGCACACAAGAGACAAATTAGCGCTGTGTTGTTAATTATTTTGCATTGTTGTTACCATTGGTTTTGTTAATGATTTGTGCCACGCCTATAATGTCGCCCTCGTAGTTGCAAATTGGCATGCAGAGTATGGCATTCGTTTTATAGCCGGTCTTGAGATCGATTTCGCAATTGAAGCGCGCATCTTGGTACGCCTCCTTGATGTTAATCATCTCCTTTGTCTGGGCCACCATGCCGGCAATGCCAATGCCGAACGGTATGATAATCTCCTCGGCGCGCGCCCGCTTCACCGCATCCTTGAGTGCTGTGTGCAAGATGAAACGGCATAAATCATTAAAAGCGACTCGACGCGACTCTTGCTTTCGCTAAATAAATATTAAATTTATAGACAAAATATTCACTCTGCCATGGCGCAAACGAAACGACATAAAAGCCAATGGCGCTAAAAGCTAAAATCAGGCGCCAGCACTCTCAGCTACCAATTTGCATCACACTCATGTGTGCGTGTGTGCGTGTGCCACATTGCCAAAAAGTTAACCTTGGCTAAGTCTAGCTAACAATCTCTTTATCATTGCTACTGCATATAGCCCGAACATATATTTTTTAAGCTTTTTCTATTATGTGGGCGGAAGCATTGGGCATAAGCTTCATAGCTTATGTACGCATGTGTGTGTTTGTGTGTGTGTGTTTGGCATGTATTTTTTATTGGCTGGCAAACCTTTTTGAGTTTTATGACCTGCTCTGGCCAAAATGTATAAAAAGTGTGTGTAGCAACAACTTTTAATGTCCGCTTCCGTTTTAGCTTAATTTGCTAATGTGTTTAACGTTACACTCAGGCCTTGCATATTTACACTCGCAGGCTGAGGCTAATGAGTAGCAATTTGTTGAGCCAAATGATTCGAAAGTGTGCTGGGTAAACATTTAATGCTAATTAGTTACGATAGATTTACAGCCGCGTCTATAAAATAGCAGCGCATGCTAGCTCAGTGTTAAGCCTAATACATGCCTAAATATTTATAAAAGCAGTTTCAGCCTAAAGTTAGCCAGAAAGGGATTTGTTTGAAGTTTGAAAATTGGGTTCAATTTATGCTGCTGCGCTTATGAATTTATTATGTGCTCTAAACTTTAAACTAAGCTGCTTTTGCTTTTGTTCTATTTGCGAACTAAATACTTTGGCTTACTTTTGTCCCTTTTGCAAATGTTGGTCACTTAATTAAACTAGATTCAGCGCTATTCAGTTTGCTTTGTGTTTTTACGTTGGCCTGGCAACAGTTGGGCACACATTGAGCAATTGCATTGTCCCATTTAGTGGGCGGGGGGCGTACTCACCTGTGTTTTGTGTAACGTCAAAGAGCTTGGCCACCAGGTACTTGTTGTTGGGCGTGCCCTTGGCTAGAAAGAGCGAGCCACGATCCGCATGGGTTAGCAGGCCAACGTTGACCAATATCTTGTGGCAGAGCACATCAATGTCCAGCTCGTTGGCCACGTCGCGTATGAGCTCCATAAAGAGCTCGCCCTCATCCAGATCCATCAAGTGTCGTCGGCTCTCGGGCAGCGCCTGCACCGATGTATTCGAAAGCCTGCGCGGCGATTTCTGCAAAGGACAACAGCACAATAAGTAAATGCTAATGAAAAGCTTAAATTGTTTGCGCTTCGAAATAATTGGATTTTGAGACTGGGTGCTGTTTATTAATTAACTGTTTCAATTAAGCCGAGTAGCGAGCATAAGCGAACTGATATTAATAGATTGATAAGCCACAGCGCCAAACAAATCGAATCGAATCGAATCGAACTCAAATTAAATATTCACATTAATATTGTATGGGCTCAAGTATATTTAGCCCACGTTCAGCACACTTAACCCCGCAGCACCGACTCTTGTGACCTATGCCCAGTTCAAAATGGGAATGAAATTGAAATTGAAACTGATACTGAAACTAAAACTGCTGCCAAAGGTGACCATTAGCAGTTTTGGCTTTAAGCGCGTACCTAACATACAATACTGCTAACTGGTAATTGAATACTAAATGCCTTTTGGACTGCGTGCATGTAGCCAATTACGCTTGCGGCCCCCGCTTCAGCTTCAGTTTGTGGCACGTTGCGTGTTGCGCGTCTATAGCTGGATTCGAGCCCAGGACTCCGACTCTATGGGCAGCTAGCTGGCGTCTTTGGTATTAGCCAGTCGGCGGCACCAATACCATTTTGCCAAATTAAGGCAATTTGTTATTGTTGTTGTTTAATTTGTTGCCATAGAGTTTGTAAAACATTTACATACCCCCCTCCCACCGAACTATATCAAATATCAATAGTAATGTGCACGGAAATATGCGCGAGCTTCTGTATTTAGCTTGAAAGTTGTGTGTTTAATTGTTTTACACGAAATATTAATAACAATAATTGCTAAACAATAAATAGCAAATTAGACTGTTGAGCCAATATATAAAAGCGATTTAAAATTTAGTGTGATTGCTAATAAATAAATTAAAATATAAACAAATAAGCTGTTGATTGTAATTTTTTAGAATTTCTTGTAAATTTTTGCATCAGCTTAAATACAATAATGTTAAAACAATAATTAAACTGCAATTTATTTATAAAAAGTCAGCTCAGAACACTTATTTATTTATTTAATGTCAACTATGAACAGTCGGCGATGAAAGAAAAGGATTACAACAAATATTTAAAATTAAATTTTAAAATTATTTAAAATTATGTTTTTGTTTTTAGACACACAACACCTATTTTTCAATAAAAATACAAAAATGATATATTTTTTAAATTAAGTATCCTTTAAAAGGTAGTTGATATTATATAATGCTGCATATATACTTAGGCATAAATAAATAATAAACGAACTGTGCTTGATGTTCCATCTAGTTAAGTTAAGTGTTATATCATATTTTTATATCTTATATTACTTGGCTTGCTTTTAAGTTTAATGCCATAAAAATGTAAACAAGCTCAGTAAATATAATTTAACGCACCAATTGACCCAATTGAATTAACTTAAGTTGTGCTACTGAACGTATACTTAATATTGAGCCACAATGTTACAAGTTTACTTCATCTACCATAACTAAACATTGCATTGCCCACATATAAGATGCATTTATAGCATTGCACATAAATAAGAGCAACGACATGCCATTTGTTTAACTTTACCTTTGTGTGCTGTGCACTGCTTAAGGAGCTTTCAAGTAATGAAAGTAGCTTTGAACTTTTTGCTAACAATGCAACAGCAGCAGTGACTATAATAAAAAGCTGCACACAACAAAAGTTTTTCTTAAAATCCTTTTGACAAGCACTAAAAGCTGAGACCAGCCGCAGCGGCAAGCGTATTACATGTTTGATGGCTTTTAAATGGGATTTGGCCATAAATGAACTGTAAATTAAAACGCTAGTGCAGTTTTTATAGCAGCAGAGCTGCTGATTTGAGATGCACAAGCGGCAACAACTGTCGATTGCTGTTTGCATTATGTAACATGCACTTAAACAAATTGACAATATCGACAATGCGACACAACACCTGTCAGACGGACAGACAGACAGACTGTGTGGCAGCTGCGCTCGCTTAGCCTGGCAATCATAAAATATAAGCATAACAGGACTTGCCATTGTAAGCTTAAAGACACAAAGCCTGTTGTGCTGCTATAAAAAACACACAACAAACATATGTGTGTGTATGCGTGTGAGTCCTTGAGCATGCAGCTCGCATTTAGTTTGATTTTCGCAAGTGCAAGGTGAGCGCTCGCACGCTCACACGCTTGTGTGTGTGCCTAACTGAAGGACTCTCGAGTGAGGCGTGTCCCAGACCACACTCTAGACCAGTCAAGTGTGCAGTTGCAATTGCTCAAGCAGCAGCAGCAGCATCCAACGCTGTCGCAGCCAAAACAATTGCGCTTATTTATACTGCCAAGCAAAGCATTTAACTCAAGTAAAGCTCAAGTTGCTTAACTGCTGCTGTGCGGTGACTCTTAAACAAATAATTTCATGTTTAAGTTTATGCAAAGCAAACAAAACTTTCAATTTATTTGCGCAGCCGTCAGTTGATTAGCGTATAAAGAGCAGTGCCCATAATTTGAGCACATCATTGTATTCAGCAGCGACGTTATGACAACTTTAAAAATTTCGCTTTACTGCGCCATTTCACATTTCTTATAAGCAGCAACGTTGCCGTGCCTTGTTACCCGGGGCAGCATGCAGTTGATTGCGTAGATTGCACCGATATTTTGAATGTAATGCATGCTGATTGCGTTCCCACAACCTCAACGACAACATCCAGACCTCGTGCTCAGTGGACCAAGTGGTTTAGAAAAGGCAACACACCAATACTTATTAACTTTGGCTACTTGAAGTTAAACAAATAAGCTTAACATATCACAGTTGTTTCAAAATAAAGCGAACATTTTAAAAAGCAATAAAAATCTTTTATTAATTTTTTAATTGAGTTTGACAGCTAATACATTTAATAAAGCATGAAACTTCAAGCTTGCAACCCTGTTAAGAATTTGCTTTTGTATATTTTTGAGCAACCAACAGATTTTGAATTTAAACCAGCAGCTGTATTTAATGTTTAGGCATGCGTAGACTTAGCACTAAATTGAAAGTTCATAATTTATTTGCTCAGCTGCCATTTAAAAACGAATATATAATGAATTATGTAAGCAGACATTTGGCTTCAATTGTGCTAATTTTATTTAACACATATATAGTTTTAAAACTAATTAATAGGTTACCTTAATTGTATAATTTATTTCATAGACAAAAATCTTAACTAAATCTTTAAAAAGTCTGCAATGCGCTCAAGTATTTTCAACATTCTGCTAAATTATTTGACTCAACTTAAAATTGAAAATAAAATTAATCACTGATAATAAGTCAAGCAAATTTCTGCCTATTTAAAAAATCCACACGTATTTTTAGAAATTCTGCGGCACAATATTTGAACACATATTTTTGTTTTGAAGACTATCTGAAATTTAAATAACGCTTACAAGTCTGCTTCAGTTTTTCAGCGTGATAACTACACGTACAACAGATGGCGCAGATCTGAATTATCAGACAAATAGCAATGAAACAATGAAAACAAATTGTGGCTTAATGAACAAATAACATGCCAAGAATTTAAAAACTGTTAAACGCATTTGCTGTTTCTGTTTCTCAACAACCGATATTAACGATTGTATTTCATAGCAGCAAGCTTTGTGTCTGCAACTTAGACTAAGCTATATCGTACACTAATTTTTATTGTTAATGTCAATTCATTTAGTTATTTGTATGTTGTAACGCAACTGTGCAAACAAAAGCGATGTTAACATTGTAAGTCGCTTAGCCGAATCTGTAACTGTTTGCTCGGCCGATTACAGCTGCGTACATTTTGTGGCAACTCAAAGTGGTATAAATTGAGGTGGCACTGCCATTGAACGGCATCGAGTCTCGTTATGAAGATCCAAACTGTTGTCTTTTGTGTTGCCATTGCGGCCATCTATCTGGCCAGGAGCAGTGAAGCGGTGAAGTGCTCGGACACGGTATTGACTGCCTGCACGGATTGCACGCTGGCAGCCAATGCGGCCGATCCTGACTGCACCACCACTACAACAACAACGACAGTTGCCACCACAACAACAGCAGCTGGTACAGCAACAACTGTCGCCCCCAGCACCGGAGGCAGCACCAGCAATGCTGCCATCTTGGCTGCCCTCAGACGCTTGAGACGCCAAATTCGTATTATCCGCAGGCGCCAGATATTGTTGTCCCGCAGAAGGAGGAGGAGGCCCAACAACGGATTCAGAGGCTAAGCATCTAAATAACAATTCAATATTCAAGTCTATTGAATAAAATACATTCTCTGCATATACAAAAACAACAAATATTTGTATTTTTTTAACATCTTATGCAACTGAGAAGAAAAAGAGCAACAATTTTTAACTCTTATAATTTTGGTTCAGCAGCTGTTTATACAACAATTTTAAAATTAGACACTTAAAGTTTAATTGAAACAACAATGACTTTGTCTAATTAACAAGATAAAACAACCAAAATCCGACTATCAAAATTACTATAAAATGAAGAAGAGCTCGCAGTATTTGCATATTCGATTTTCAAGAAGATGCGAATCCAAACGCTGATCTTAGCTTGCGCAGTCTTAGCCAAGGAGCAGCAATGCTGAGGCAACTGAAGACTGTACTGAGTGCTCCGAGGATATTTATAAGGATGACCCAGACTGCACCAACATCGAAAACTTTTCCCACCATCTTGGGTGCTCAGAAACGCTTAAGAGGCCAAATTCGTGGAGGAGGATGAGGCCCAGCAACAGACTTAGTGGCAAAGGATTTAAATAACAATAATATATTCAAGTCCACTGAATAACAAAAAACAAATTATGTTGGTATTATTTTTTACCTTATGCCAAAAAAATTATGCACATCGCTTATAATTTTGGCTAGCAGCTGTTTACACAACAATTTTAAAATTAGACACTTAAAGTTTAATTGAAACAACAATGACTTTGTCTAATTAACAAGATAAAACGACTAAATCCGACTAACAAAATTACTATAAAATAGAGAAGAGTTTGTAGTACGTAGCATATTCGTTATTCAGGAAGATGAGAATCCAAACGGTGATCCTAACTTGCGCAGTCTTAGCCATTTGCTTTGTAAGGAGCAGCAATGCTGCAGCCTGTGTGATGGGTCAGGATCCTACTGCGGATAGCTGTACTGACTGCTCCGCGGATCCAACAAATGCTGACTGCGCGACAACAACTGAGCATTCAAGGCTGGGACCCTTTGCATGGAGAAGAAAAGGCAAAGGACCCATACTTATTAACTTTGGATATATGAATTGAATAATGACAAGATTCAAATAAATACAAACTTATCAATGATGCATTAAACGTAACTAGCGTGATTTAGTGATAGGCGTTCATATTAGAATGGGGTCTTAGATTAAAGACAGACAAAAATTAAAAAATTCTAATTTGCCATCAATCGGTAATTGGCTGCGTTTTAAGTCAAAAGTCTGTCCCTCATTATCTGGCAAAGTATTATAATTATAAGCGCTTAAATATAAAAAAACAACTTTTTACATTTTTGAGCTTGATCAGGGCAATATCAAACTAAATTCAAAGTCTCGAGCCTTTTCTAGTTGGTAAGATTAATTCTTCAAGCATTGTGCTTTATAGAAAATTAACTTAGATTATTTCTATAACTTTTAAAATAATAGCTATGAATTAAAGTTGTTTGCTAAGTAAAACAACTTGACAACTCTTAAATAAAAAATATATTCTGTTATTGAAAATATATGTTATTTGATTTTTCAAGATTTTACAACTTGAACTCATAACTCTTAACTGGCACTCGCAAATCATTTGCTTGATTAAGTGTCTTATTAAAATGTATGCTTTAAAACAGGCTACATTAAGTTTACATAAATTGAAGGCCTAAAGTTAGACCTGAGAACTTGAGAGCTTTGGGAACATGTGTCAAAGCAGTTGGACTCTAAGTAAATAAATTCATTAGAGTTTGGCATTCAATTTCTTGGCCATCGAATTGAAAGATGTTGTGTGCTAGATGTGGCAAAATAATTTTTGGCAACAGCTGTGCACATATGAAATAAAAGTTTGCAAATTTGATTAGCAATAGACCTGAATAGCGGATATTCAAGATGAGCATTGTTTCAATACACACACATACACGCATATATTTTATTGGGACAGTTGTCTTTGATCCGATATTGAATCGAAAATTTGCTATAAATTGAGCAGCCAATGTACAGAGCTCAACATTCAAGCCTGAAGATGAGAATCCAAACGGTGATCTTAACTTGCGCTGTCTTGGCCATTTGCTTCGTAAGGAGCAGCAATGCAGCGGCGTGTGAGGAGGGTCAGGATCCTACTGAGAATAGCTGTACTGACTGCACTGATGATGCTAATGCTACTAATGATGACTGCACCACAACAACAACACCAGCACCCTCAGAACCAACAACACCTGCACCCGCCGGCGGCGATTCATCAACGGCCGCTGCTTCTGGCAGCGAGTCATCAACGGCTGCCCCGAGTACCTCGTCGAGCAGCTCAAGCGCCGCTCAATTGCTTGCTGTTCAACGACGAAATAGAATATTGACTCGAAGGCTGAACCGCATGCAACGGAGGATGCGTAGACAGCGTAGGCAGCGTAGACAAGCAATGAGGAGGGCACAAAATGAACAATTTAGACGAAGGCTTATGAACCAAAGAAGGCAGCAGAACAATCGCAGAAATCGCCTCCGAGGTAACAGACGCGGTTAAACTGAAACATAATCAATGCTAAACCACAAAAGAAAAGAAAATAAATAAACAATTAATGCTGCACATTCAAAATTGAAATTGGTTTTATTCAAGTTGAATCAAGTTTACTTAGCAACTGAGCAATTGACGTAAGCCACGCAAATGTCTTGCCAAAAATAAATAAATAAATTTGGCAGCTGTTTCGACGCAGTTTGAAGGCTAAACTCTTGGCTGAACTACTTTTGAATAGAATTTGAATAGACTGCAAAATATTTGCAAATAGTAGCAACAGCTGTGTACACTTGCAAATAATTCAGCTCGAGCAGCTCTCGCGCTATAAAAGCCTGGCCTGGCACATGGAGTGATCATCAGCAGCAAAGATGCGAAGTGTTACCATTCTTTTGACTTTGGCCATTTTGGCAACCATTCTGGTTAGGAGCAGCGATGCTGCAGCCTGTACGACGGGTCAGGATCCTGCTACGGATGGCTGCACTGACTGCGCCGCGGATCCAACACATGCCGACTGCACGACAACAACAACAGCGGCGACGCCTGCAGCTGAAAGCTCAACGACAGCAGCAGCTGAAAGCGAAACGACTACAACAACTACAACCACGACCACCACCACCACGACCAGCTCTCTGGCTACACAATTGGCTACGGCTAGGCGCAGGAACCGCAGACTCAGACGCAGATATAATCGCATGATGGCAAGACAGCGCAGAGCGCAAAGAGCTCTGAGGCGTCAAGTTGCCAATAGCCAGCGCCAACGGGTAATGCAGAATAACAACAGGAGGAACAGGAACAGGAACATCATGCGCAACAGACGTCGCAACAGGCTTGGTTAAGCATCAATTGTTGTAAAAACTATTCTAAATAAATCACATGTGCAGCTCAAATAGTCACGCCCAAGATGTGCCCATATTAATGCAAGGATAAAGATAAATTGCTAAACTTTGCCAGCAAGCACTGCAAATTAAAACGCAGCGAGCGTGCAACAAAGTTTAAATTGTAGCTGCCACATGGACTGCGAGTCCTGGCACTCAAATAAATGCAGCTCATTTGTTGTCAAGCTACGCTACTCATGGCGCTCATTAGTGTGCTTGACTTCCGGCTCTCGCTCTCTCCCTTTCTCTCTCTGTTGTGTAGTGGCTCAATCAACTTGAAATTCATTGTTAGATATTGCTGTGTGCCCACTTACCTGTTGCACGGTGGGCGAGGCGGCCATCCATTGTTGAAACAAATCCGAGGTAACTGATGGCCGCTTTGGCGGTTTGCGAGTCTCAATGAACTCGTGCAGGCGACTTAGCGCCTCCGGTGGCGCGCGTTCCGTTAGCCACTTCTCAAATGCCTCCGGCTTCTCCTCGAACAGACGTGCCACATCGTCCACATCTTGTTGTGTGGCCTTGCTGCTGCTGCACTTGCTGCCCGCTGTCAAAGCAGCAGAACTTGAGCTGCTGCTGCTCACAGGTGCGGCTGGTGTGGGCGTGGCCGGCTTTGCTGTAACCATGGCAGGCATCTCTGCGGCTGCGGCTTGATTATTGTTGCTCTGCATGTGACGCTCCAATTTAGTTTGATTGCTTGTGGTGGCAGCAGCCGTTGCTGATGCTGCTGCTGCTGCTGTTGATGTTGATGCTGGCGTCGTCTGTTTGGCGCCATTGGTTAGCGGTTTGCTGGACGGGGCTGCAGCTTTGGCTGCCGTCTGGCTGCTGGGCGCCTCGGGCGGAACTTTTGCTCGCTCGCAGGCGCCAATCTCGGCCGACGACACATCCGTCATAGTTCTCAAAATAATTTCTGTAGCACTTCAAATTTAAAGCATCGCACTCAAAGCCCCAAATGCTTAACGCTGTGTCACGTACTTGGCCAGCAATAAAACTTGAGACGCACCTGTTGCCTGCTTTACGAGCTTAGTTACTAATCAACATCGACGTGCAGTTGCCCCACTCGAATATATAATTGATATAGCAGCACACTTGGAGTCCAATTGCCAATGGCTAACTGCCATTATATGCATCGTAATCCTGCGAAGTTGAGCGTTTGCCTGTTTTATTTTAGTGTGTGCGCTTTTAATTCGTCATTCTTATTGGTTTAACTATGTTGAGAAATAATGAAAAAGAAATGCAGCTGATTAGTTTTCAAATTGCAAAAATAAATTAAAAGCTGCGCTCTCTAAATCTTTCATCCGCTTTGCAGCCATTAAAATTGTTTTAAATTTAATTTTATTGCATTGTCAGCACTGCACGAAAATTCAAGTTGAATATTTAAGCAAATGAATAGTGTATTATATTAATTAATATTATATTATTATTAAAATATAACAGTAATTGCAGCTGTGCTATGTTTTAGGTTTACTCACTGCAATTTCCACTAATAAAGCTAAAAGGAAAATGTGTAAAGGATTTTAACTAAGCAATAAAAGTTCAAAAAGGTTCTCAGCGATACAACATACAATGATATAAATATATATAAAAAATAAATATATATATACAAATTTTGTTTAAATTGAATATTGAAGCATGCACTGCGCTTATTTGAATCTTTTATTGACAATAGATTCAGTAGTCGCATTGCCTTTATATCAAGTGTAAAATATACGAATAAATTCAATTCAAATGATTGCAATGCCAGACTAGAAGCATTTTAATTAACTCAAGCACACACATCAGTGTTTACGACTGAGTTTGCAGGTTGTATTGAAATTTTTTTTTGTCATCAGCAAGTGTAGCACATAAATTTCAAATAGGTCGCATACTTGAAATTGTTCTGTGCTGCAATCCGAAAAGAGAATTTATTTAAAAGCAAAGGCAAAATTTATGAACATTTAAGAATGTGCGTGAGCGAGACAGAGCGAGCGAGCGAGCGAGAGCGAAAGAGCAAATGCAAATGTAGAGACATATACAAGCCATGTCAGAGTGGCAAGGACCAACCACTAGAAACGTGGCCACATTTTGTAGCAGACAAAAAAACATATTTAAATGCGAAAACTGTGCAGCCAACACACACACAGACAAAGTTGTGTGCGCGACGATTTAAATAGATGGTGGATTATAGTGGTGGGTGGGTAGTTAGGTGGTTTTTGTAAAAGTTGCCATTTATGCGCATTTGCATTTGCATTTGCATTAAAATGGCTTTTGGTATTTTGCATAGAAATGTGCTCGACATTTGCTAGTTGCCCCAACATATTACCTTGACTTTCAGCATTAACTAACCAGTTTAAGAAGAGAATGGAGTGAGAGCTTATTACAAACATTAATCTACAAAATAATTATGCATCGAGCTATGCAGCAAGAATTTATAAAGTGAAGCATGCAACTGTAGCCAGCCGATGGTTATTATCAGTTTTTGTTTGCCCTGTAGCTTGACCAGGAATGCTCGAGAGCTCCTTTGCAATTTGCATGCCACTTGCTGCTTTTGTTGGCTTTGGCTTTCCGTTTGTCATAAACAATGTTGTTTTGCATAAAACACGAAGGCAAACAATAGTTGTTGCTACTAAATGTGCGACTAAAGTATACTCAGTGTTGGAAATTTAAAAGATTTAGATCAACAGATTTTGTTAAGCTCAGATTTGCATACATAACGTTGATGTTGATGTTCATTTTTATTTTAAATGCATGCAACTGATTTAAACTGAGTCAATGTTATCGATAGTATCGATAGGCAATAACAGTGTACTTTAGTTTAGTTGCTTGTGGCATAATCGAAATTAATTGATTCACGTAGCTTTACATTTTGCAATTAAACTTTTAATAAGACCAACTTGAGACTTAAATACAGGGTGCGCCTGAGCAAACAACAATGACTGGAAGGCACTAGAGCAAGAGCCAGAGCAACAACAAAAAGCTTTATCACGCACTCGTTTGCAATTTCAAATTGGGTAATAAATTCTTGAACTCTGTTCTACTAGGGACTAGCTCTAGCTCTCTCTCTCTCTCTCTGTCTCGCTCGCATAGTCAATTGCTTTAGTATGCCTGTGTGTGGGTGTGAGTGCTTCACTTTGCCATTCATGAGCGTGTGAAATTGCTTTGTTCTCGCCGGCATTTTATGGGCGTCTATGTTGTGTTTTGTGGGCGTGGCCAGTGTGGCTTTTTGTAAAATCTAAAGCACTGCTTGTGAATTTAATGTCAACACTAAAGATTAAGATTTGCATAGGATCTTGTGCCATTTACGGTTTTCATTTGAAATCTCTTTTATAGCTTGTGTAACATGTAGTTGATATACTAATCTTTAATTTGTGTGCATCTAAATGTGCCACATGCCACACAAAATGCGCTTGTAATTAATGCATAATTAAAAGCAAGCAAATATGCATTGGCCAACAAGCGAAGCGCAAATGGCGACTGCTCTGTTCTAGTCGCAGCTCTGTTATTTGCAGTTTACTTCGTCAGTCAACAAAGCGAATTTGCATAGTTTGGGTGGGTGGGGACGCGAAACAAGCCGCAACTAAGCGGACACGAGCATGCAACACAATTAGTACATGCCGCAAATTATGCACAGCCTTTGCTGATTTCAGTTGTTGTTGAAAATTGAGCGCTCAACAGCAATTTTTGGCTTTGGTCAAAATATGCGAATTTTACTATAAAAACGTGCACACAAATATTAAGTTGCAACGAGTGTTGCTTATATTTCCGTTAATTAAAAATGCTACCGTTATGCGTTGTTTACTCTTTTTTAGTTGCAGTTATTTTTAATTAAAATGCGCAAAGCAAAAACGCAGGCTTGTTATTAGTTGCGTTTAAGGCGCCCCAGTCACGCCCCTAGGCGCAATTGCTGCTGTAAATAGCTGCGCTTTTGTTGTTGCTGTTGTTGTTGTTGTTGTGCATGTGCAAGAGCTGGACACGTTTGAAATTAGAGCATTAGAGTGTGGCCAGCATTGTTGTTGGCCCTGAGGTGCCTCGTTTTGTAACCGGAAGCGGCCATTATATATAACGTGCAACACACACATGCATACACACACATGCATATGCATATGCACTCAGACATGCACGTAAATTAACTTTGCGGCGACTTTGTTGTGTTAGGCGCTCGCTCGCGTTGCGCCTCAAAGCGCCTGTTAGCTTGTCAGGCTCGCTTTCATTTTCGTGTTTTCAATTTGCCAAATTGCAACATTGCATTTTGGCCGTGGCCATCAGCAAATAGCGCACTATGGTTAGCTAGCTAGCTAGCTGGCAACAATGACGCATTGGCAGCACAGTCACGTTGCCTGCCGCATACACATGCCGCAGTTTATAAGCTTTCAACAGGCTCTGCTGCCTCTGCGGCTCTGCGGCGCTGTGGCTGCCTTTTTGGCTTGAATCTGTAAAATGCGTCCAAGGAGAATCTGCTATGCGCTATGCGACGGCATGTTCAACAATGGTGTTGACATGCACCAGTCAACGCACACTCAACGCAGCCGCCCCCCCCACAAGACTCTAAACTATGCAGGCCTTGCATGTTGCTCCCGCTGCGATTTTGCCTTTACATGCTTGGAGCTTGAGCTTGAGCTTGGGCACACTAACTAAGTAACTGATGTAAGCTGCTTGGCATTTCCTTAGACATTACTTGTTGCATATTAATTTGCTAGTTTCCTTAACATGCAACAACAATAAATTGCATTATAAGATTTACAATTCAAGTGAATTTTCAAATGAAACTGTAACTAAGCTTAAAGCTGCTTTTAGGCAGAATAATCAGTGAAATAAATGCATACGTTAGAAATTTGCATGCAATTTATTGCGTATACGTATTAAATTTTGACTTTTCAAGACAACAACAATTGTTTGTTAAATAATTCATTCATTGCTGCAATTGGCTTGGCTCAAACAAATTCTAATTTTAATTAAAACTAGTGTTTGATACAAGTGGCTAATTGTAATTCAAAAGTTTTAGCAGTCATATGCACAATAAATGCAATAAACTAAATGTCAGTGGCAGCACTGAGAGTGCTCAAAATTCAATTAGAGCAATAGAAGTGGTTTCGATTCAGTTGCGCGCAAGGCCAAAGACAAAAACTGCATTTATGCTGTGCACTTTGTTTAATGAATAAAAAATAAACCTTGTCAAAGCGAAAATAATTGAAAAACTTTTGCGCAAACACAACAACAACAACAACAAGTATAGCAGCAAAAGTTGTAAAGTTGCATTGCATTAATTAAAACATGGCTTGGCTTAGTGGCCGCAAGCAAGTTTAGCTTATAAACAAGTAGCCAATGCTGCCATGATGAACTCTTAAGTGCACGCATTTTGAGATTAAATTGCCGTTGCACTTGAGTAATTCTGCTTGACGGCAGCAAAGCCAAAAGGACAGGCAGACTGCTGACCCCAACAACAGCAGCAATTGCAAAAACTGTCAACAAAGTTGACTGCAAATAGTTGCTCGTTGACATAATAATGCAGCAGGCAGATCAGTTGGCCAGGGCCAAATGCATGACGACAGGCGGTAGCTGAACGTGCTGACAACTTGAACTTAGCTGGGGAGTTAAGACAAGCGCAGCATAAGCATAAAACTGCAAAAGGGCAAAAAGATTGCGAGCGCGCAAAAGTAGGCAATAGCAAATGTTTTGGCATATAAATTCGCTGCTTGCGTTTTTACACTCAAGTGACAATTAAATG
Source organism: Drosophila busckii (assembly GCF_011750605.1). Taxonomy (NCBI): domain Eukaryota; kingdom Metazoa; phylum Arthropoda; class Insecta; order Diptera; family Drosophilidae; genus Drosophila; species Drosophila busckii. The sequence goes on from NC_046607.1 coordinate 11,654,460, forward strand.
GCGCGTATTGTTATTTAATTTGTTATTGAAAGCATAAACAACAAATACTTGGCGCAGCTGCAGCTTAAGACAAGCGCAGCGTAAACCCAAAAATTGCAAAATGCATTTACAATTATGAGCGCACAAAAGTAGGCAGCTGTAAATGCTTTGGCATGTAAATCTGCTGCTTGCGTTTTCACACTCAAGTTGCAATTAAATGGCGCGTATTGTTAGTCAATTTGTTATTAAAAGCATACACATTGTTAAACAACAGACCACAGAGCATAATAATAACATTTATAACAGCATGTCAAACTCAACGACAATGACACACATTGAGCTTGCCGCTTGACTGCCTGTGTATGTGTGTGTCTCATAGTGTCGTCTTATGGCTTTGCTTTGTACTGGCCCCAAGAGTAAATAGAGTGTGTGTGTGTGGCCTAAAGCGTTGCAGCAGCTGTTTCCGTTTCCGTCACAGGCATTGTTATTGCCAAAGTGGCTACGGCCCATTGACAGCTGTTGGAATATTTAGCTTTGTCTTAAGACAATTTATGCTTGATTTGCATTGATTGATTAGAGGCCGCAGTTATGTCGAAATATGCTCTGCTGCATACACAAATATTTGCACTTTAATTATCCTTCAATATTTGTGCATTGAATTTACAAATTGAGTTTATTGAGCCATGCGCAAATTGCGCCTTAGAGAAATTGAGCTTTTAATGCATGAGCAGCTTCAGTGTGTGTGTGTGTGCGTGTGTGTTTGCTTGATAAACTTTCTAATTAAAACTTTTCACAAACAACTAATATTGAATAATAAATTGTTTTATGCTTGGCTTTTCAAAGTTTTACGCAGCTTGAAATTTTCTAGCTTGTTGAATTTCATAGCTGCCAGCTAACAACAGCCAGCAAGACAAAAGGACATTGAACATCATGGCCATGCTTTGGCTTATTAAGTGTGAAAGCAAAAGAAAGCAAAAGCTAATTTAACAAAAAAACAAGCGCACACAAATCCATATGAACTCTCCAGCCAAAAGGTCACCAACGAAAAGGTCAAAAGCACAGCTCACAACTTAAAGTTAAGAGCAGCGAGTGTATGACAAGCATAAAGCACATTAATTGCCTGATTTCGAGTAAGAAAATATGTACTTTGGCAAAAGTTGATATCAATGCGTGTGTGTTATGTGCTCGGATTTATATAACGCTCATTACTATGCCACCCACACACACACACACACACACACATGTTTAGTGCGTATACAATGACATGTTGAAGCAGCTCATAAAGCAAAATTCAGCACCGCTTGTCATTTTTCACATAAACCCAACCAACTTCATTTTGACATTTCTGTTATACTTAACTGTTTATTTTTAGCAACACACACAAAATGTTCGTATTACAAGGAAATTCTATACGCAGCCAGAGAAAGTTTGGGCTGTCCACAACAATGACAAGAGCAATAAGAAGAACTAACGAAATCATTAGCTGCAGGTAATTGCCGCTGCCTTGGCAACTAAATAAAATATATTTGCAGCTGCTTGAAATTTAAATTTATATTTCAAAGTTGTTTAAATGCAATGCTGCAAAATTTACATTTTTATTGCTTTGTCTGCGCATCAGCAACTTCAATTTGTGTCATGTCGTCTCTAAGCTGCAAGTGACATCAGCTCAGCATTAAATCCAAGCAAATCCTATGCCAAAAATCAAGCTAAGGACTTGTTTTGAAAACACAGCGCGCAGCTAATTGAACAAAGCTGAAACGCATTGCCTGTGAAGCGTAAAATTTAGGCTAGACTAAAACTTAAATTTTACAGCTGACTTGAGCGTCAGTGAACTTTTGACAAGTTGCCAAATCGCATGGTTTGACCATTGAGCGTTACTTCTGACAGCATTTATATGTTTTCTTCTAATGAGCAGCACCTTGGCTAACCGCGACTCCAGACCACAACACAAAGGCAAACAAATCAACAAACCGCAGTGTGCAAAACTAATTGAAACTTGCCTGGCTTTATTAAAAGCAACAACAACAGCAGCAGCAGCAGCAGCTTTATTACACATATATTCAATTCTCGTTGTATTCTTTGGCGACACAAAAACTCACTTTGAGTGAAATTCCGGTTAAGCCATAACTTGCTGGCAAAAGGGCGCACAACAAAGCATTCTATAAAAATTGCTGCCTGAAAATTGTTGCTACATTGTTTGGCAGCATCGTTTTTTTTTTTTTATTTTGTGCAGACAATAGCTCGAATGGAAAAGTTTTAAAAGCTTTTTAGCACCTGCGCTTCACTTATATAACCAAAGCAGCGCCCTCTGCGCACTGCCAATTTTGCAAAACTGCCGCTAAATGCTAAAACTGCTGCAAAAAAATAAAAGTTTGTGTAGCTTTTCATTAATTAAATATTTGGGCGCTTACATTTATTTGTTGGCGCCTCGAGGCTGCAGTTATATTTGAGTTGGAGCTTAAAGTTGAACCGAGTCCATTGCGAGTTGACACTGGCATTTTGCAGTCAAGTTGTGCACGCCATGCTTTGTGTGTGTGTGTGTGTGTGTGTGTTTGCTTTATCGGATTACTTTGTTGCACTGCTGGACAGACTGCTGGTTACTGAAGTGCACTAGTTGCTGGCTTTAAGTGCTTGGCAAATGTCAAGAGCAAAATGAATTGTTGATTGCGAATTTGCGCACAAACTTAAGCCGCTTTACTTCGCTCAAAGGTGCTCAAGTTGTCGATTTGAGGGGCGCACATGCCCGTAGTGCCCCATTAAGTCGAGCAACTTGTTGTTAATTGTAAAATACTTAGGCATAAAGCATAAAGCTGTTGAGCTGTCCAACATTCAGTTACAGTTATGCTTTGAATTGAATTGTAATCAATGCATATTTGATTGTCTGCAGCTTTCATAGTTTTAAATGTAAATATAGTAAATAGCATAGCTGAGTAGACGCAAAGCGGCTTAAATTTTTGTATGTTGTCTATAAAATATAAATTTTAAAATTCTGCATAAGCAAAATGTACAGCACACACACACACACACACACATGCAGGCGTGCTCAGCACATTTTAAAAATGCAATTAAATCGCAGGCTTTTCAGCCTGACAGGCCTGGCATGTGGCAACGCAGAAAACATATCGCGGCATATTTTACAACAATTTTACAACAATTTTTTACGACCAGCTGCTGCCCTGCAGTACTACAAGTAGTTACTTCAGTAGCTACCAGTCACCAGACGAGCAATTACAGACCATACAACATATAGTTGAAATTATATGGAGCTAGTCATCAATTCAATCACTAAGCTAACGCTCAGCACACCAAAAATTGTTGGGATTAACATAATATAGAGTTGATATATCAATGCTTAGATGCTGAACAACATCCACATTCACACTTTTGGCTCGAATTACATTAATTGATTCTAATTTATTTATTAATTTATTAAAATTGTAGCCTCGAATTAAATTCTATGGTACAATTGGTATAGCCAGAGCAACAAAGGCCTTCAGGCTGCTTTATTTGTTATGCTAATTTCTTATTTTTAATTTGTTGATTAACTGCATAAAGTCTCTTGTGTTGATTGGGTTGACCTCTGCGAGGACTTGGTTTGGTAATTGATTCTAATTATTTGTCTTAATGTTGCACAATTAAACAGTTGAAATTCAATAAAAATCAAAATAAACTTAGACATAAGATTCAATCACCAATCACTAGTAAATTCAGTAACATCTTGCTTGCTTAATTGCTTATTCTAAAATAATAAGCTAGAATATTAATATTCATATTGAATATTAAACATTAATTAAGCTATAATACTGCAGCAACTATCAGTGTCATCAGTTTAAGACTTATGCCAATTGGTAACAAATTATATGCCAAACAGCATTTAGTCTTGTCTTAGAGCTTATTAGCAAACTATTAATTTTAACTACTTGGCATATTTTTATATTGAAATAAGCTGCTCTATATATTATTAACTACATATATGTTTATTCTGTTTTACAATCAGTAGAGAGTTGCTGAATTCACCGCTTTGCTTTTCATTGCTGAAACTTCATCAACAATTGCCACCAGCTCTACAGCTGGTAAACAGTCAAGTTCATAGCTGTTCAGCACTCAGCCATACTGCAGGATATTTTACTACTTTTGTGTGTGTATGAAAGTTCTATTTATGTGATTGTATTTAAGCATACACAAGGCAGATGTCGCGCTTGTTGTAAACTATGTGTGCTGCTTGTTTCGATGCGAGCGCCTATGCATATAAATTCGAACAGCAGTGCGCAGGTGATAAGCATAGGAGACACACACACAGCTAAAAAGACAGTTACATGCACGACACGTACATGTGCAAATTAATTAATTAAATGTTAGCTCATGTTCAAGTGTCGCATCTAAAACTCATTAATGTCAATGTGGAAAAAACTAGCAGCAGATAATTGACAGCTTTGATTTATGCAGCGCCATAGGATGAAGCTTATAGATAAATATTGCTTTAGTCAAGATACTTTACGGCACGTGGCCACGCTTGAAGCTTGAAAATTGAATCCATCAGCATGGCAGGCGGCCATAAATATGTTAATTTAATTCAATCAAGAGCAAACAACTTGTCAAGTTAAATTAGAGCGCGCTGGCGTCATAAAAACAAAGCGCAACAGATTAACCACGAAATGCTCAAGTTAACACAAAAGCCAAACAACAACAGCAGAACCCACAACAACAGCAAAATATAAAGACCAATAAAAAGTGTGTACAAAGTCAAAACAAATGCAGCAGCAACCAACTGAGAGTTGAGCGCGCGCATGCGGCGACGGCGACGGCGGCGGCGTCGGCAGTTTCATTAAACATTCATTTTCCATTGAGATTAATAGGCAAGTAAATGCTAAAGATTATTATGGCAGTTGGGCCAGTTGGCAACTGCGGTGAGATCGCTTTGGCGCAAATGACGCAAGTTATTTCATCTGTGTGTGTGTGTGTGTGTGGTGCGTTAATTTTATTGCTTGTCCAGCTGAGTTGGCGTTACAGTTTGATTTAATGACGTTAGTGTGCGCGCAGCTAAATTAGCATAAATCAGCCAAAGACGTATTTGCTAATTGCATAACTTCCAGCAATTGGCATTGAATGTCTTGAGCCGAATAGCGTGCAAAATACGCTTAGCAGTGCGTACAGTTCAGCGCTGCTCTCAATGGCAGTTTGAGCTCAACAGCCAACCCAATGGACCGCATAGGGACCGACGGCCGGCAGTAAACTGAGTTACACATTGTTGGGCAGTCGGTTTGTTTGTTTGTCAGTGCTGTGTGTTTAGTTTATTTGCCTCAGCGCTATTTATCATGCAACAAATGCGCGTTTATCATACACACACAAAGCATTTGCATGGGCGTGGCATTGCTCCCTTGGCGCTGTCCCCAAAGTGACAGCAGCAGCAGCAGCAATTTTTGCGCACATAAATTTCGCTTTATGAAAATCATTTTGCCCGCACCCCAAAAAGCGTGCTACGAATATTACAATATACGCTTGCCCCACACACACACACACACTGCGTATGCGTATTGTATAAAGCGCTTGATTGATGTTATGCATTGAATTCTGTACTGTTGACCTTATACTTAGTTTAGTTTTGAGCCACAATGAAATATATGTTTTGTTGATTTTAGCTAACGTGCGATTTCAATCAAGTCAAGTGGGTCCGCCCCCCACACACTTAAAGCCAAGGTGCTTATCAAGGCGCACACATCTATGTGGGTCAACGCTAACAATACAGCGTATATGTACGTGTGTGTGTGTGTGTGGTGACCAACAATTTTCGGTGTCCCTTGTGTGCTCAGCCATATATAAACTTGAGTTTCTCAAGTGCTGCGCGCCCCGAGCTGAGTGTTGGCAATTTGGCTTGTTGTACGCACTTTGGCGCTTAATTATCATTAATTGGAATTACAATGCAGGCGAACGTGACATGCGCTTAATTATAATGACATTAATTTCTAACGTTTGTAACCTTCATGCTACATAATTATTTGTTTGATTGAAAATAATGTTAAGAATTTCAAAGCCTCAGGATGCTTGACAGTTCGTTGGAAATTTCGGCAGTCATAATTGAATTAAGCCGCTTCTACGAATTTCTTTTTGTGCTGCCACTTAACGTGGCTCGCTTTCTCTGTTTGGCCGATATTAATTGACTCCCAGCCACTTGCTGTTGTTAATTGCAATCAATTTGCCCACTTGCTGCTGCAGTTTCTGCAATTTGTGCGCAAATTGATGCTCAAATGCTTGTCAAAGTACAATCGACATCAACGCAACATTAAGGCAACTGACAGCTAAATAATTGCACTTGGCTATATTTACTTTTATATATATATATAGTATGTGTGTGCCACATTAGCAACAGTCAATGAAGAGTGCAATAGAGTGTGGCACGATGAAGTCAGAAAAACAAGCTCAATAACACTCAACAACAGCTGAAGCTGCTGCGTCTGCATTTTAGACAGCGCAAAGTTAGCAAAATACATTTAAACGACATTGATTTGTCAGTTGAGACAGCATGATATGAATAATTAAAGGCGAAACTTCATACTTTGCAAAATGATTGCTAGCAAAAGTTTTACATTGTTAGCAATTGCAACAAAGTCGCAACGGAACGTACAACTGCAGATAGCAGCCAACGGTGCGTATGAGTCGTTTGTAGTTTGCTAGCAAATTTAATAAACGCAAACTACTCATACCTGTGTACGCTCCCCACTGCACCATTTGCCACAGCAGCAACTGCACTTGCAACTTGCTGCTGCTGCTGCTGCTTTTGTTGATGTTGATGGATGCACTGCGGTTACCTTGGACGCGTTCCAATGGTTTCTGTGCATGTTTTCTCTTGTGTATTTGTTTATGTACAACGGAACAGCGTGGAGCAGCTAACAAGCAGCTGAGTTTTGAATTTAATCTTGATGCTGCTGGCATTTCATATTTGTCAGTGCTACGCACTTTGAGCTAATTGCAAAGCTGGCGCTATCAATAGATCAGTCAATTTATTAACTAGTTATCTAAAGTTCAGTTTATCAGCAAAGCAACTAATGGACAGTTGGATAACTTGGTTTAGCTTTAAATAAATATATCTGCTTCACTTTAAAGTAACTCAGTGCTGCTGCCAATAAATTCTTTACACAAATAAGTTTTTGCCATTGAAATTTGCTGCGCACTACAATTGATTTGTAAATATTAACATGCTCTTTAAATAGTTTTTGTATGGCTGGCATGTTGACTACACAAGGATTTATTCGTTGTTGCAGCTGTGTGGCACTCGATAAAAGTCAACATGTTGCATGCTGCATGCTGCATGGCTGCATATGCAAAAAGAATTTCGACAGCAGTTAGCATTGCTAAAGTTGCCTGCACAGTTGCCTTGTATAAATATTTGCCCTGTGCACTTCACTTGACAGCAGTCAAAAAGTTGCACGTGTGCCACAATAAAAAATAAAAATGTCTGTTGTATTACCCGCCGAACAGACAGCGCAGAGCACTTAAAAAGCAAATGCAGCAGCGTGTTCATTATATTACTCAAATGGAAAGCAACAAAGAATAAACATGAGTATATAGCACATATATATTTTTGTTATTTTATAAGGTTACAGTCAGCAGTTAACCAGGCAGCAGCAATTCGAGCTGCTGCTGCTGCTGCTGCTGCTGCTGCTGTTTTTTTGGGGGCCACACGTCGTATACTTTACAAGCCTGTGCTCTTTATTTTTCATTGCTTCGTGCGAAAAGCTGCTCGTTAAATTTGAACACTGATGTGTTAATAGTACGCCCCACCAACAAAGCCACTTGGACTGCTGCAAATGCAGCGCAGAGCTGTCAAAAGATTGTGGCCAACATCAAAGCAATTTCAGCAGACAAATTGCAGCGAAATGTCAGAGAGCACAAAAGAAAAGAAAATGTGTTAAGCAGTTTTCGTGCGAAATTTGCAGGTAAGAACAAAGTGATTTAAACTTGATACGCAACTTGTTATAATATTATGAGCTATCAATTGCCTGAGTGTGAGTTTGAGATATTAAGCGCTTGGCTTTGCCATAAAATGCTTCATTGAATTTTTGTAATATTTAAACACATTGTTGGCATATCCTGCACACTTCACTTCTGTGTGTGAGCGACATTTTCGTTTTGCGCATATCAATCACATTTCAGGATGCTGTCACTTCTGTCTGTCACACATTGTGGGAACGAGAGTGATAATTCTGTTCGAAACTGAAGCACAGCGTTTCCCACTGAGATATCAGAAGAATGCTTTGCATTTGCCGTTGCCGTTGCCGTAGCCGTTGGCATTTGTTGGAAAAAGGAAAAAATAACAAATGTGCGCGCTTTGCATATTTATTGTGCACGCTTGTATCGTATCGGGCAACACGGCTGACTTTTTGCCTGCTATCTATACAGAGCGAGTCAATCATCATTCACTCACAAATTGTGTATACAGGACAGGCGGTAAATCAATTAAAATGCGCAACGCAACGTGTTGCAAATCAGTTGACACACATCTCGTATTGGTGTATTGATTGCATTTGCCATAAATTTAAGCGCAAAAAGTTACATAAACTTTAAACAAACTGATAGCGTTAATATAAGTTGCAAGCTTTGGCCTTCAGCATTCATTATTCATACGCTCCGTTGGCCAAACAGCCACAGACCGCAACAATAACTATTTATGTTAAGAAAATTCAGCCTTTGTTGCAGCCGCATATCGAATCCAGCTCACAATTGCAGCCCAATATATATTCATTTTTTGTTTGTGGCTGCGCACATTTATTTAAATATTTGCTTGTAGCAACATTAAAATGAAATTTAATATTTCGCATTATATTTCGCGTATGTCAACAGCAGTGTCGTTGAATTGTTTTCTTCATTATCATATTACGCATACGACGCTTGTCAGGGCAACATCAAAGCACAGGTTAAGTTAGGCGAGCTGCGGGCTAAATGTGCCACTCGTGTTGCCTCACACACACACAAGCATACACTGAAAGTGTTGTGTAGGCTGCAAATAAGATTGATTGAATTCAGAAGTGGCGATAACGTACACACACAGCTATGGAAATGGAAAATGGAAAATGCAAAAACAAACATTTGAAGTTGCCGCAACCAGACACGCCAACCAGCCAGGTAGGGCAGCTTACTCAGGTAATAGGAGCACAAGTACACACACACATGTATTAATGTACATTTGTATATAACTATTACGCTTGGCAAACGCACATGCGTGTTATTCAAATGTTAGCTAAAGCCATTTGAGCATTTGAAAGCCGCTCCATGAAATTTATGCACACGTTTATTGCCTGCCCACATTGCGTGTACAAAGGAGCGCCACTCTACATGTGTGTGTGTGTGTGTGTGTGTGGACAGTCAGCAACAAAATTTGTTTCATTTGCTTTCCATAAAAGTCTTCATATGTAGCTCCAACTCCCAGAGCGAGCTTGCGGCACAAAAAATTATTAAAGCATACCTTGCGGCGCTGTTGTATACGTAATATCTACAGTAGCAACTCGCTAAAAATTAAGCGTGGCTGTTGCTCTTGGCCCAAAAAAAATATTTATATTGAGTATGCAGCATAAATTAGGCTGCAAATTCTTAGAAATTAATTAAATTCCTTATTTGCTTTGCATGCGGGCCCCTATTATTATTTTTTATTGTGATTTTAAGCTTTATTTATTTTACAAGTCAAAGGGCGCATAAAACTGCCTGCCTTTAAATTTCCAAGTGTTTCTTTTAACAACATCAATTTCGAACGCACACTGTACATTTTAAAAATTGTTCTCCGTTCAACTATAAAACTATCAGCTGTGTGCTGCACACACACACACACACTGGTAATTAATTTCATTTTTATTGCCATGCCCTTTTTTGTGTGCTCGAAGGGTCGCAGCATTTCCGTTACGTATACGACAGCAGTTATTCATGAATTTTTATATTTCTGTAGTGCTCTTCGTTGTTTTTTTTTTTCTAGGAATACACGCGTATTGGTTTTTTTCTTGCTGCCCATAAAAGAAGTAATTAAACACGAATACAAGTGTCACACATGGCGTATACGTGCTGACGTTCGTATACCGATTTAATTGCTCATACGCAGCATGAGCCGCTGAGCTGCTGCAAGTGTTAGCTAAGCCTTGCGTGCGTGCTCAACACTATTTTTGGATCTCAAACAATCGATTTTTAAGTTTTATAGAAAAGTAATTGCAGCTTAGAGTTAAAGTAGCTGCTAGGCCATAAATATAATTATGCGTTGTTGGCCAAGTTATTAATTAGTTTCGAATGCTGCTGCAGGTGTGCACAGCTCACACACACAGCTGAGCTCACACAAGTTGGCCGCAGGCGAGGCGAGGTCTGCTCTATTAGCTAAGCTAGGGAGTCAACAGTTTGCTGGGGCTGTCTGTCTGTCTGTCTGTCTAACGTGACAGCAACTCGAGCATAATTATGCGTAACATTTGTTGTTGTTTATGGCTCCTTGTTGGCAACAATTGAGTTGCAAACACGACAAGGCCTGAGCATGAACATGAACTGTAGCTAAATGTAAATGCCTCCAACTCTCGCACTTGCTGTCTGTATGTCCAACTGCCAGTCAGCTCGGTGTGTCAGGCAACCTCAAGCGCACTTTAGTGGCTCACAAAACAAAAGCGCAGCAACATCAACGGCCCTTAAAACAGACAGCAGCAATGTATGCATGGGCACGACGACGACGACGACAAGCAGAACCAACAACAAAGCCGTTTAAATCTAACGAACTAATGCTGCATGGATTTTAATAAAAAGCTTACATTGTTTTACTTTGTGACTTGCTGCAACAGCTGTAAGCGGCAAGGTAAAACATTTTTCAAATATAATTTCATAAACTTGAACCCAAATAAACGCTGCTTTGTATAATGAGAGCATGGGAGAGCGACAGCAGCTTGGGGCAAGCAGACATCGCAGCCTTGGCAGCAACAACAGTCGCGTCTGTGCTTGATGTGCAAACCACATTTTGAATTACAAAGAGCTAAGCTGAGCACACAGACTTGTCTATTTACATATGCATGTGCTTTTAGCTCAGCCAACTTGTATTCAAAGCGTAATATATGTAACTGTCATGCATATTGTAGCCCAAGCAACAGTCCATATATCGATATATTAAATATTGCAACTTGAACTTCCGCCGCAAATTTTATTTGCATGCTGCGACTTTTGCCGCCAACACGCAACTTTGTGTGAATAAAATTATATAAAATCAACAAACTTTTTGCGTTATATATATAATCTTTTATTTGGCTTAAAACTTTTGCATGCAGCTATTTAAAATTTGTATATTTGCTTTTGCTGACAGCAGCAGCAGCTTTTAGCTTCTAAATTTTGCTAATTAAAACTATTCAAGCACTTAGCTTATCCTTTAACACAGTTTGCGCTTTAATTAAATGCAAACTTTTTTGTGCTGACCAAACAGATTTAGCCACACAATAACTTTAAAAATTGTTGCCTAATTAAATTTGTGCGCTTTAAAAAAAAGTAAACCGCAAATGAAATAAATTGCAATTTGTGTGTGTATTTAATTTGAATAAAAAGCGAGTGCACAAATCAAATTATGTTAATTAAACGCGCATGAAAACGGGGCCAACAACAAAGTAACTCAGCTCAAATTGTTGTCCAAGTGGTTGGTTGACTCTTTATCGCCGCACGATTTAACGAGCGCAGCGCTGCAAAAAAAATGAAAAAAATGGGACCCAGGCACTCGTAAATGTTATTTACGTTTTTTTTTTTTACCATGTCGTTGGCAGTGGCACAAGCCTTTCGCTTAAGCCTGCCTCACAATTAACTGGCCAACTGGCAACTGGCAACTGGCAACTGGCAACTGGCAGACGCCGTCAAAAGCCAAAGCGCAGGTGCTTCAACTCAGGCATAAGTTGTCACAAATTAACTTAATGAGCGCCTTTTGCGACAGCGACAATTCTTGTGAATTAATTTAATTATGAGCGCTGCTGAACTTTTACGTATATAACGAATTTAAAATGTTGACATGGCGTATGCGTAATATGTGTCGCAGTTGACAAGTCAGTTCCAGTCGCTATGATTACATAATCGATACAGTTATACGACTAACTAATTGAAACCTTAGCAAACAAACAAAATAAGGGTCAACTTTTGGAACGAAAATAAAATGTTGACAACTAAAAATAGCGCAAGCGAAAAATACCAAAAAAAAAACAGCGATAAAGCGTTAAAAGTAAAACAACTTACAAACTTTATTCGTGTCAAACTGAACCTTAGACAATAAATTCAGCTTTGAGCTGCTGCCAGCCAAATGGATATAGATATAGTATACATATTTCTCATATTTGTAAAGTGCTTAAAGTTTTGCCGATACGCTTGCCAAGCAGCTCGTTGGCGAGTGCTAAAAGCACGACTAAAAATGCTTAAGCTGGATAAGCGCATTTATAAAAAACAGCTAAAGTTTGTTACAAAAAAAAAAAAACGTTTTCATTGGCGCCGCGCAATGTCTGACGGCAAAAAATATAAAACAGGTTGCTTCCTGGTCAACGATTGGCAAATGGCGACGGCAAACGCGTTGGCGTTGGCATTGGCGTTGGCGTTAGCATTGATAATACTTATTTTGCAGGCAAAGTTTACTGACATCTCTTGGTTTGATATTAAATAGTTTGAGCAGAAGTTTGCCTATAGCTTTCGTTAGAACGTTACAGATTGCGTATACGCTATGTATGCACTTAATATTTAATTGAATTTCACTTTGCACAGCCAAATTAATGTTATCATTTAGTACTTTGGTAGCTTAGCAATTAAGTTAACTTCGATTTATATTGAGCCGTAATTCGCTTACACTTTGGCAATTGTGGCAAATTTTATTAACGTTTCTATTTAGGGCTAACGAAATCAATAAAACAAAACAGCAAGCACATCTTCAAGGTCAATTGAAATTGGCAGCGAGCGAGCGCTGCTTAATAAATGAATTGTAGATTAAATGAAGTTGGCCCAAAAGCAGTCAAAGTGGGCCAATTGGTAACACACACAGACAGAGAGAGAGCGCGAAAGCTGGAACAAAATAAAAATGCGAAAATGGACTTGAACGAAGGTGGGCCATAAAATGAAAGCAAGGCTAGGTTAAAGCTGCGACAGATGCGCAGCGACTAAGGAATAATGCCAATGGGGCAATATAGAAGCGCAAGTCAAGGCAAATGGCGCTGAGAATGAAGGAACAATAACAAAAACAAACATCCGGACCACACACACACACGCCCCCATACACACACAGATACATAAAGCCAATGAATGTCAAAGCAAGTCCAGTTTGTCTGTTGGCTTCATAGCCAGCGGAGCTGCGACATTTATAAAGAGATAGGCACGTAGACCAGCTCCGGCGGATTCAACGACAAAGTGTGAAGCGATAATCAAACACGCGCGTTTTCGTAGGCGAATATTATTTGGTAGCTATTTATATTTTGGAATCATTTCCACATGTATCAGGAAATGAAAAATGCTGCTCCAAGCGCAAATTATTTGCTTTAAGTTGAAGTTTAGCTAAATTGATATATTTTATTATTGCTGACATGAAAATCAGCGCAAGGTAACAAGCAGCGTAAATAAGTCAATAAAAAGACGAGTCCTTTGCCATTTTACAGCGACGACAGCTGCGGTTGATACAAAGCGTTGACATGGGCGACAGTTTTTTTTGTTCATAAAAGAGCAACAAAAACTTAATGGATTTGACTAACGCACCGACTGCTGTCTGTCTGTCTGTCTGTCTGTCTGTCTGCCTGACTGGCTGGCGTTGCTCCAAGAAAATTACGTTCAACAGCAGCAGCGGCAGCAAAATTGAAGAAACTGAGTGGAAACAATTTTTAAAGAAATTTACGCTACACGTCAGACAAAAAGTTATCCATGACGTTGGCTGGCTCTCGCTCTCACTCTTTCTATCTCGCTCTTGCCTTATTTATATACATTTTTTACACAATTTGTGCTCACCACAAAAAAATGGTTGTTGGAAAGTAAAGTGCTTTTAGACACACGTTACCCCCCAGCCCAGCCACGCCTCCTCTGGCCAGGTGCCTGTACGCCCACTACAAATACACGACATTTGCATTCAAGGGTAAAATATTGTAATTTTCACATTGTGGGGTGCGCTGCTAATTTTTGCGTACAAGCGTGTGTGTGTGTGAGTGTTTTTGTTGTGTTTGTGTTTTTGTTGTGTTTGTGTTTACGTTTGATTGCTTTGTTTACGCAGCACACAGTTACAGCTCAAGCTTCAGCTACAGTTACAGCTACAGCTACAGCTGAGCTAAGCTGCAGCTGAATACAAATATGCTTAACATAATGTATGTGTGTGTGTGTGTGTGTGTGTAATAGACTCACCTAGTAAAACACACGTGCGCTGGCGTTGGCGTCGACGTCATGCACATTTTGTCTCGATTTGCCTTTGGCTTTAGATTTTTAAGTATTTGTTTGTGCGCTGCTTTTGCTTTTGGTTGCTCACTGATAACACACGCTGTATATGTTTATATTATTCTTGTGCTTCTTCTTCTGTTATTTATTTATTTTGTTTTTTTTTTTATGAGTACACTAAACTGTTAATTAGATTCACACAGTGTGTTACTATTGTGTTTGTTATTGTTGTTGTTCATACATTTGAATTTTATTTGCCCAACATATTATGCAAAACAATTTGCTTTTCCAATTTACAACCGGCGGCAATTTCGCTTACGCACTGCAGCAGCAGCTGAGCAGCAGAGCAGCTTGCGGGCGACAAAGTGGGCGACTGAGCACTGAGGCTAAGCATGTGCCCAACTTTGGGGACAAGCACTTTAGCACAGCACGACGACAAGTTGAGCACTGAGCGCCCAATACGAAAATTCTGTGCGGGCCCAATTTACATCAATCTCAACTCGCAAACGCTCTCAAATATTGTGTGTGTGGCTCCCTCAGTCAACGTTTTTGCAGCTTGGCGCGCTCTCTCTCTGCAGCTCTCTCGCTCGCTGGCTAGCTCTCTCGCTCTCAACGAAGTGCTGCTGTCGCATTTACGTTGCTCCAGTTCACTTTGGCGCCAGACATTAACTGATAGGACAGCGCCAGCAGCGCAGCGTCGCCGACGACGTTACGTTAAGCGTGCTGCTGCGTTTTGTTTACTGTTATTTGGCTGCTGTTTCTTTCGACTGCTGCTGCTGCTGTTGCGCTGCTGACAGCAACAGTGTTGCCCAATTGCTAACATATCCCAGCGGCTTAACATGCTGTTAACTTTTAACAGCTTTGAGTTGCGCTTTTGACAATACTTATTTAAAGTTCTTATAATACTTATTTTGAGTTTTCAAGTGACATCATCATAACAATGAACTGCACACCACTGTGCAAGGCTCGCTCTTTTGTTGTTACTGCTGCGCATGCGTTAATTTAGTTCCTTTTGCTGCTTTGCTTGGTTGGCTTGTTACCAGTTGTTAAGCTTTGCTTAGTTGTTGCTTTTGCTCAAGAGAGAGCAGCGCAAGCAGCTGCAGCTACTAAAAGTATTATCGACAGCCAAGCAAAAATGTTAGTACAAATTAAATGACGGCTGACAACTAAAATATGTCAAATGCAGCATACACTTAAGCTTTCGAACTAGTTGGAAATTGCTAAAAATAAACATGGCTGCACTTTAGCTGTAAATAAAATATTTTGTAATTAATTTTGATTTTGAAATTGAGCAAAGTTCTATATATTTTATTTTAGTTATTGAAGCTTAGTTTTAATGTTTAATGCTGTACCCAAAAGTATATAACAAATTTATTATAAATAAAATAGTGTTAAACAAAAAACTTTTGAGGCTGTTAGCATTGCATACTTAATTTGCAGCAGAGTGACAAGCTTAAATCGCAATAAAAAAGAAGCTCGCCTTTGTGATTTTGTTTGTTCCTCCACATGCCGAGCCAATTAAGCTTGCTTAGATGAGCTCACTTTGGCTGCTCACTTCGACATCCGGCATTGTGACCGCCGTCTCTTCTTTACCCTCATTGATGTTCTCAATGTCCTCGGCTTCCGGTACCACAGGCGCTTCCGCCTCGCGTACGCCATCTTCGCAAACCATCAGCGGCTTACGCTCCAGCAATGGCCGCGGTGTACGAGCTAGAAATGTATTGCATACTGTCACAATCGACTCGCACTCCTCGGGCGCTGTTCTGACCACAAACACGCAGCTCTGGAGCACATCATGCGGTGTATTGTCCATCAGCTGGAACACAATATGCTGCTCCTCGATGTCGCCATGCGTAACAAGTTTGCCATGCAAGCTGCAGGCAATGGAAAGAACCAATAAATAGTATTGCTAACGCATTGAGTGCTTACCCCAGGGGCTCGCCGCTAATTTTCATTTCCAGCTCTGCATATTTGGCCAACACGTAGCCGTAGCGCTCTTTGGCAACGCTATATTCCAACTGCAAGCAAGGCATTGTTATTGGTTTTACAAAAAATAAATAAAAGCGCGCTTACATCCTTTATGCAGTGATTGGGTGGTATACAAATCGATTGCTGTAAATATATATAGTTGTTAGTTATATTTGTTTAAGTTTTTAATCAAATATTAGCACTAACAGCACGCTGTATAAACAATATGCTTAGCAAATAAAATACGCTTGTGAACTGCATGGTCGAACTACTCAGCGATCTGGTTGGGCTTCAACTGAATTTAACAAATGGTGTTAGAATAAACAATAGCGCATAGTAATGTAACTAGCACGCTCTAATACAAGGCCATGACGTCAACATAATTATAAATTTTATAGAGATTCATTCACTGGAAAGTCACACGCCAAGCTTATAACAAAATATGTTTGATTGTGAGTAAAACAATTTTTACAATTTTAATTGCTAACATATGCACAACACTTGGCTTTGCTCTCTCTTAAGGCATTATGTTCATTTGTGCGTAAATACATGAGTCAATATTGATTGTTGACATTGCTATCAGTTAGTTATCAGTCTGCAAAAAGTTAATTGTTTTCTTTAATTTCGCAAACAATCAATATGCAAAATATTCATCAGCAAACAGTAGATGAGCAGCTGTGTATATTTGCCAATAAACCAAATACAATTCACATGCGACTATAAAAGGCGCAAATTTTTGATGAAACCATATCACAACATTCAATTAAAGCCAAGATGAGAAGCCTAACCATTGTACTTAGCCTTGCAATTTTCGCAACAGTCCTTGTGAGAAGCAGCGATGCCGTTGCCTGCACAGGTACGATAGACGCCACTTGCACGGATTGTGGTGATCCAGCCAATGTAGATCACGATGATTGCACCACTACCACCACAACTACCACGACCACGACCACGACACCAGCTACAACAACAACAACAACAACAGCAGCATCAGCCTCAAGCACACGTAGAACTACAAGAGCAGGAACCACTCGCAAAGTCAGATTGACAAATGTCCGATTTAGGGTTCGCCGTGTTGTTCGGATTAATCCTAATCAACGACGCAATGGAAATGCCAGAAACAACATAAATCGCAATGCACGTCCTATCAATGTGAACATTGTCCAAGGTTAAATAAAAACTGTAATATTTCTACAATAAATATGCAAATACAAGAAAATATTATTTTGTTTTATATGAATATGAAATTTTCCAAGAGTAATCAATATATTGATGCAGCTTTGCAATTAGCAAACTATTTTTAATTAAGTCCAGGAGATAACAGCATTAAAAAATTAAATTAAAATTAATTTTAAATTCGTATGTAATTAAATCCAAAAATCTTAACAATAGGAAAAGCACAAATATAATATTCAGTATTTTAATAAAAAATATTTTTATATTAGCATGTACATATCTGTTTAAAAGTTGTTGCTATATTATAAAGTTTATAAATAGCTTAGGCTATGAATTTTTTGTGCAGAATGCGGTTTGTTAATCAAAGTATACACAAAAGTCGGCTAGGTCTAACTTAAGCAGCACACTTGGCATCCACTCCACGTGGATACTAGACGCAGGACATAACTCCGCGTGGATCTGCACACAAAACTGTTACGTAGATTACATCGAAGTGTTAACATAAGCAGGTACATAGATGGATATTAAGAACAGATTATGTGCTTCTATAATCTTGAATATTATTAGCTATCACTTGGATAATTTTAAAGTGTTAAGCCAAATGTAAATCTGACAATGTTTAAAGAAAAACATGAACTGCAAATTATGTTGAACTTTAATTGAATCTATCCTTGGCACGTGTTGCAAATTAATATACGCAATTCATTATTAATAACTTGAAACACAAGGCTTATTTTAAGGCTGAATACGTAGTACATAAGGCATTCAAGGACTAGTATTCAATTGTGTGGGCAAAAGAATAGACGTATTGTCATTGACTTTGCCAAACAGTTGATGCTCTGAAAAGAAATAAGCAAATTATGTGAAGCTTTTTGGCAGCAGCTGTGTTGATTTTGCAAATAAACTAAATTAATTTTGCACTATAAAAGCCAAGCAAGAATTCTGAAGAAAGCATACACAACCAACAGCCAGCAATCTACCAAGATGAAAAGCATTACCATTATTCTAAACCTTGCCGTACTGATCGCTTGCCTGGTAAGGCGCAGCGATGCGGTTGCCTGCTCGGATACGATTTTGAGCAATTGCACGGACTGCAGCGATGGAAACAATGTCGATAATGTGGACTGTACTACAACGACAACAACAACCACCACTTCGTCGCCAATCGGCAATAACAGGAATGTAGTCTTGAGCAATCTGAGGTACACCAACTACCGACGTCTGCGTGTGAATGGAGGCAATGCGGGCACCGCCGGCACTGGAACTGGCATCGGCACCACAGGCACTGGCACTGGCACTGCCAACATAATCAGCACAAATGGAGTGCGTAACAACCGTAATATTAGGCGCAACAATGGCGCCAATCGCAATGGCCGAAATCGTCGCAATGGCCGTAATAACCGCAATCGCAATCGCAACGGTCGCAACAATCGCAACGTTCGCGTTGTTAGAGGTTAAATTATTTGTGCATTTGCCTATCTCAAAATTATATATTTTTTAAAGTTTGTATACATAAATAAATAAAAAGAAGTTTGCTTAAGTTATTTCTAGAAATTGAATCTATTGCACAATAGTTAAGCTACCAATTGTTAAACTTTCTCAATAATCTACAAGGCAAGTGACACAAATTCAAACAACTGTTTACATTTGTTGACACTTTTAACAGCTGCTGAGCGCTATGACGAAATTGGTTGCTATAAAAAGAACTTCTTGCTGCACAGACTGACATTCCAAACAATCGAGTGATCTAACAATGAAGGTACAAGTTATTATTCTACTTGGCGCGGTGCTGGCCATCAACTATACCAATGCAGTTCCCTGCTCCGACACTGTGCTGAATAACTGCACAGACTGCACTCTGCTCGCCAACGCGGCTCATGTGGATTGCACCACTACAACTACAACGACCACTGTAGCTTCCATCACTACACTCTCGCCTGCCGAGGCTGCCAGGAGGCGTCTGCTGCGTCGCATCAGGCAATTGCGCGCAGATCTGTTCACTTGCCGTCGAAATGCTGCTGCTGAGAGAGCCGCATTGCTCAAAAGAATTAAGAGCTTGAGCTCTGGCAACAAGGGTGGTGGCTTCGGTGGTGCAGGCGGTCTAGGTGGCAACAAGTTCAATTTTATGGGCTAAGCAGCGCTTAATGCAATTTTTTATCTATCTATCTACAAAATATTATTATCATAGCTAAATGGTGAATGTTCAAATTCATGTAACTATATCTCAACTTGAAAGCAAAGAGGCTTAGGCAAATATTTACAACTGATCAATAAATTAATTTCACACTCAATTTTAAAAGAAAACAAACTCGAATATGTCTGACAAGACCAATAAGTTAGACCATATAGAACCGAAGGGAGAAAGCTCTCAAGCTTGTTGCGAGAAGAATTAAATTGAAGCTCAATCGGTACTGCCATATTAATGGCCAACACAACAGTTAAAATAATTTAATATCAAATTATCGTACTGCAAGCCAAGCTTTAATTAATCAGAATAATCTGACGCTCTAATCTTCAAGATTAGGAGAAAGATCAATGCTATTAAAATGAGCTGTGTGAATTGCTTTCTCATACAACTTGGCAGTAAAATATGCAAAGCTATAGAATCTGGTTTATAAAATAAACAGGTTTGAATATAAATAGCATAAACGTATAGCAATTAATGCGGTTATTAAAAATTATGTGCATAGACAACTGCTTGAAGAAATTTTGATTATTTTATAAGTTCAATTATAATTTTTTAATGAATGACATCATTTTTCTGTTACAATCAAAGTGAGATTAGGCGCTGTGATTTTTTACAACTTTGCCCTCGGGACAGTCGAATGTCACCTCAATACCATTGTCCAACCAGGGCTGGGACCAGATCTCCACCTTGCACTGCACAGTCTTGTCGCCTGACAGAAGCTCCGCCTCATAACGGTATTTGCTGCCGGAGACTGTTTGATGTGAAGCCGAAATTACTCTACCCAAACTGCAATTGACAATGAAATGTTAAAATGTTGCAGTTTCAACTTAGTTTTGAAATAAATTACGTATAGTGTGGTCCTTCACCATCAGCCAATTTGATTAGAGACGACTCCAGTATAGCTTCAGCTTCCTTTAGACGATCGCCGCTGAGTGCCGTAATGGCGCCCTTGCCCCTAGTCGTAAGGGCAGGCTAAACATTAAAGCACTTTGGTTAGCGCTAACAAAAAACAAAATTTAAACAATTCTTACGCTTGCGGACACAACAGCGAGTGCCAAGCTCAGCACGAAAATAACTTTAATAGCGAACATATTGCAAAAATCTTTCTTCACTTCACGAAGTTTGACTTCAGACTGAATGCGATAAGCTTGTCTTAGCAATTTAAATAACAATCGATGGCAAACATAATTTTTTTGTATACTAGTTCTGACTGCTTATCAGGTCGTCTTTCAATATCCATGATTTACACATATCAGGTAAGATGTCATCTATTAACTTGATTAAACTTGAATTAAATTATGCAATAGCATAATATAAAAATAAAACTTGGGGCTGCCGATTCAACAGCCGGCCAACTGTACAGCAAATTGCATAAATTCAGACTGAATGCAAAGCTTTGATAATAATTCAGCTTAGATAAGAATCAATCGCATATTATTCTTCTCTGCTTATCTATTTGACTATGTGGGCTTTGTTAAAAAATACTATAGCTTATATATGAAAGAAAATAAAATAACAATTTCTATGTGAAAATAATGAAAGTAATTATCACTTTGCGCAGTTAAGTGTTAGTTAACATAAACTCTAGCTTACTTGAACAAAATATATAATTTTAGTTAATGAAAGTGCTAATTGAAAAATCAACAAAGTGACAAATTAAGTCAAATAACCATTTCAAGCAGTTTTTTTTTTTTTAGCAATTTTTCTAGAGTAGATTGAATTGAATGATGAATGAATTGTGCAACTATTTTAACGCACATTATTAACAAGTCTACGCATTGCACTGTTTTTTAAAATTATTTATTGAGCACTTGTTGGATTCGTTGGTTAAACTCAATTGAATATATTCGTATTACACAATTTATTGTGCATTGTGCTTCTTGGTAACCTTGCCATCGGGGCAGTCGAATATCACCTCAACGCCATTGGGCATCCAGGGCTGCGACCAGATCTCCACTTTGCAAGTCTTGGTCTTGCTGCCCTCAACCAGCTCCACCTCATAATAATATTTGAAGCCAGACACGACTTGTTTTCTAGCCGAAATGATCTTGCCCAATCTTAAATTGTGGAAAGCAAATGTTAAATAATTTATTAATAATTTATTTAAATGCTTTACTTACTGGTAGTTTGGTCCTTCACCAGCTGCCAACGTTTTCAATGAAGAGTTTAATTGAGTTTCAGCCTCCTTAAGCTCATCGCCAGAGAGTGTTGTGATGCCGCCAACTAACTGAGGTTCCTAAAAAATGATAAACTAAATCAAACAATAAAAATTACAACAGCAATTTAACTTACGCCAGCCGATGCTACAGCCAGGGTCAAGCCCAGCACAAAAATAACTTTGAATGACAGCATATTAAAAATTGTCTTCTGTATAGCACAAAATGTGAAATCAGACTGAATGTAAAACTCTCTGCCCTACCTGCTTTTATACCAAACGATCTCTGAGCAAATCATGTCACCTCGTAGTTTGTTTGTATGTGTGACTAAAACAAATAAAAGAGAGCGCGAGCACAAATTATCTTTGCTACCTTACGCTCAGCACCGATTGCGCTCATCAAGCTGCTCTTCTGTTTCTCCCACTCGTGTCTAAAATTACAGCGACTCTGATTTAAACAATTAAATAACTGTTGTAATACTATAACAGAAAGATCGTAAATACTGCCAATACATTTTGAGTACAAGCTAGGAGCTAATACATTATTATAATGTAAAATTGATTGCCTATTATACGCCTATTTGTTTTAAATTCGTTTTTCCATAAGAAATTGAGCTATGAAACTAAAAGAAGACTGGCAGAATCGATATACCTTTTGAGAATAATATATAAAATAATAAATCTAAGCTTAAAAATCAACAAAGAACAACACAGTGAATAAAACTTAATGAAAAAATATTTTTTTAAGAGATTTTACCCATTTGTGCTCTGACGTTAAACCTGTTTCTGTTCTACAAACAATAAATGCATATTTACTGCCAAATGCTTTGTGTTAATTACTTAACACACAAATAAATAAAAAAAAGTGTCGTTGTATATTTTTTTTCATTTGTTGGAGTTTTTATTTTTATCAGAACGCAGTACAGAATGATTAGACGCTGTGCTTCTTGGTAACGCTGCCTTCGGGACAGTTGAATGTCACCTCAATACCGTCCTTCAACCAGGTACGGGACCAGATCTCCACGTTGCAAGTCTTGGTCTTGCTGCCCTCAACAAGCTCCACTTGATAAATATATTTGAAGCCAGAGACAGTTTGACGTGAAGCCGAAATGATCTTGCCCAATCTAAAGTTTTGAAAGCCAAATGTAATTTAAAGTAATTTTGTTTCAAAAATTATTAAACTTACTTGTAGTTTGGTCCTTCACCAGCAGCCAACTTGGTCAGAGAGAGATTCAATGTATCCTCAGCCTCCTTAAGACCAGCACCTGAGAGTTCTTCAACACCACCAAGAGTTGGAACATGCTAAATAATGATACAAGTATATTTAATTAGATTTTCAAGTTAAAAACAAATAGAATTACTTACGCCAGCCATTGCAACGGCGACAGTCAGGCCAAGCAAGAAAATAACTTTCATGGACAGCATTTTAGAATATTTAGTTCGGCAGAGCACAGTGCACTAATTCAGACTGAATCTAGAGCTCTCTGCTAAGCTCTTTATATAGGAGCGACGGTCTCTTTCCTTATTGTTGTTCTTAACTGCTTACATATGCATGTATTTGCTCTAAGTGGGCAAACATTAGAAAAAGAGAAAGAGAGAGAGAGCGAGACGCAGTTTTTGAGTAAGCTTAAAGATTATCAATTCAAATTTCTGCCATTCAGAACTTGTCTAATCAGTGGGGCTGTAAGCAATTAAGCGTCTTAATTATAAGAAGATTATTTGCATGATACGAATAATATATATTTATTTAAATTTCGATCTTTGACAGTGCAACCAACACAAAGGTGATAAGTGCGTCTGTCCACAAAAGTTATCTGGCAAATCCTTAATTTACTTAAGCTTGCATATATTTCGCACTTAAACAAAGCATTGACATATTTTTCAATATGTCTAAAAGGTCTGCGTAATATTTTCTTTTCGTAGTATCAGCTTGTAATATGAGAAGCTGGAGAAGCAGATAAGATAACCAAATATAATAACAGTTACATCATCGAAAAGTTTTCAAAAAAAAATGGAATAACTGTATGAATAAAATAATTCAAGAGCATAAGAAAATTCGCCAGAGCATCAATTCAATTCTAAGTCATCAATTCTTTTGGCGTCAGCCAATTAACAAATCCGCCTGCGTTAATTTAATTTAATTCAAAAGATAATACAGTTTAAAATCATTTAATTATTAGCTTTATTGCCTAGAGCTACTGCCAGCTATAGTTTTTAATTAGTTTTGATCTCTGATAACCTCATGCCAATTAGATGAGTCTCTACCTACATGCTAAAAGGTCTTGCTAATGAATTTAAAAACGTTTTTTATACTCTTGTTTTGTTTTTCAAACCCGAACTTATCTGTTAAGCATTGTAAATATTAAACGCACTGAAATAATATTTGTATAGGTCAGGTATTAAATTGTTGTCACTTGATAAGTAGGAACATCTGTTACTTCCAAGGTCAATCAGGTAACCAATGCAAGCCAAGTTGCTTAGGTAACAAAATTTTACTTATCTTGGCCATCGTCAGACTTTTACTTTCCGCATGCAGTTATCTTTGAGAGAACTATTAATAGAGGCTGAAGCAAAAAGTACAGAAAAGATTAGAATTGCTGTTGAAGTGTAGCACAGAATTTTTAACACATTTGTAGTTGGGGGCGTTGTTGGCAAAAAAAAAAAAAAACATTTCTGATAATATATACAGCATATTCCATGGCTCACATTAGTCATATAACGATAATGCAAAAAAAAAACCTAGACTCATTAATATGCAAGTGAAAAAATGGAGCTGAGTAGCACATTGTCAACATTTGCGAAATAAAAGATATAGTCACAGTTGTTTAAATAAGTTTATTATAAATGCAAGCGTACAGTTAAACAAATTGATAGTTATATGCAGATAATTAAGTATACGTTAATTAAAAAGTGCTTTCGATTACGTTCTCATCATTTTCAAACTTAATTGTGATTCTAGTGCCGTCCTTTTCGAGCCATACTCTATGCCAGATCTCAACATGGCCCTCTTTAACGGTATCATCTTGGCAAATATCAACAGTATATCTGTACAAAACGCCGGCTACCACTTGAGAAGTAACGGACTTTACTTTAACAAGCCTTTGGCAAAAGATAAGCAACTTATTTTCACATAAATATTTAATTAGTTAAGCAAACTCACTTTAGACTGGGCCCATCACCTTTGGATAAATTTTCCAATGAAGTATTAAGTAGATCAACAGCGCGCTTCATGTCATCTTCGGACAGCTGTGAGCTGATGCCTCCACACATTGGTTCCGCCATGTCTGTTAAGAGAGCAAAGAGAGCGTCGCCAAACGAATGCAGAGTATGATAAAAACTGATATCATAGTTATTTCTATTAATATATTAGTTTACCTGCTTTAAATTCGTAAATTTATGCAAATCGAAAAGCAAATGTAAATTAAATATGAAAATAAGCCGATTTATAATATTGCTTTGTTTGGATAATCAGCGATGACTGCGACTCTGTGCATTGAAAACAACTTGTTCTGTCCCGTAACAGGGTGTGTGAGCTATCTTTATGTACTTTACGCTCTCTTCTGCGCTCTCAGAGCGCGCGACGCATACATGTTAACCAGTCGTGTAAGTGTAGGCGTCGATGCATATGTGAGCGTGAGAACGCATTGTCAGCTGAGTCAGAGCACTTAAACACAGACAGACATACATACGTACATATGTCAGATAAACGTAAATACTAAACGCAGTATATATTTTGTATGTGCAAACGAGCAATATTTGCAATAATTTAAAACAAAGGTAGCTTTGTTTCACAGCTCGGAGCCCTTGCGATAAGGAAGCAAAGCACAGCGTACACTATTAAAGTTCATAGTCAAACTTGCCACATCCGCTCTATAAACAATTAAACATACATACACACATATTAAATATATGCATATATTTTTATTAACCATTATGGATTTATTTTCTTCAGCATACCAATTCTTCAAACAATATTCTGAGGTACAAATTTAAAAAGCCTTAAAGCTAAGCTCTATGTTCAATTTAAATAACGCATTAATTAACGATCTTTCGATGTTTTCGCTATATTACAATATATATGTGTGTGTGTGTGTATATGTATAGTATATGTTATTGACTCGCTTGACATTTGTACAATTTGTAATTGATTATTCTTTTTTTTTTTGTTTGTACACGAGCACAAATTTATGTTTGATTTAATGTTAATAAAAACATTTCAAAAAATACACTTGCACCCGTTGCGAGAAACTTAAGCCAACTTATAAGCTAGTTGTAATTATTAATAATATTTTATTCAGTTGAATAACGTTGGTTGGGCCAACAAGCGCTACGAAACAGTTCCAATAACAAATCCCTCTCTCCTTTAGTCAATTTAAATGTGTATATGCATATGATCCAGTAGCTGGGCACGATCTGGGAATTTAGCTGAACACATTTCGCACTCAAAGCAGCGCGTACGACGCTCCGGCTTCTGTGCCGCAGCAGCTTTGGCCGCTGCATCTGCCGCATCCGCAGCTGACACCACTTCGGAGATGGAAAAGAAACCTGAGCTAACGTCCGAAGAATTGGCGCTGGCTGCAACGCTTACATTGTATGAATCCACGCCGTAGCTGAGGTATGAGTTGGCTTTGTTAACGGCCACAGTCGAGGATGAACTGCTGGAGGAGTTAGACTTCTTGGAGCTGGGTGCACTTGTAGCTTTGCTGTTGCGCTTGGAGGCAGCACGTGAGCTCGAGTTGGCAGTCAGTTGTCGTAAATGGCGTGAGGTGCGCGCCGCTGTTGAAGGCGAGGCCGAAGATGTAGGCGTGTTGCTGGATGCCGACACACGCTGCTGACTTTCGACCATATCACGCAAATCCGGCGATGTGGGTTCAATTTTGATTAGATTTTGTTCCTCCTCGGGCAGAAATTGTGGCGTGGTAGAAGATTCGCTAGTGAAACGCAGACGTGCATTGCGATCATGCTTAAGCGGGCTACGCAAAATCTCCTCCAGATCATTAACAATGCTGGGATTGAACTTCTCGTAGGTCTTATCACGCAACAAGGCCGCATCGATGAGCAAATGTGTATCATCGTACATGAGCTGCACCCGCTGTTGCTGCTGTTGTTGCTCCTGCTCCTGCTTGATGTGCAGCGGACTGGAACTGATCTGATTGGGTGGCTGTGTGGCGGGCGAAATGATTTCATAGTCATCCACCATGCGCGAACTGCCAACGCCAGTGGACTTGACCAGACCCAGCTGGCTGGATTCACTGCGCGTTATATAAGTCTTGCGCGTCCTCTTCGATGCACTCTCTGCCGCCGGCACACGCGACTTCTCTGTGTGTATCATGCGCGGGCGAGTGCTGCTGCCAGCTGCAGGAGTTGCCGACTTGGCCGACTTGCTCGACTTCTTGCGGCTGCTGCTGCTGCGACTGCTGCTGCTGCTGGTGGTGGAGGAGACACTGGGCTTCTCAGCTGATTTAGGCTCTGCAGCTGGCGTCTGCTGTTGCTGCTTGGCGCCGCGTCGCGTCTTGGTGGATGAACTTACAGGCTGCAGCGTGGTATCGTTGACCATCACAAGCGTATCGATTTGAAAGATATTCGCATTGGCTGCCTCCCATTGAGGCGTCTCTTTGACAGGCACTGTGGTTGTGTTGGCAGCTTCGCCATTGCTTACAGCCTTGGCTTGATTGCTGGCACTGCGCTTACGCTTCTCCTTCTTGGGTGTGGTTGGCTCGACCATGTCGAAAATCTCATCGGCATTCTCCACATCAAAGTCACACATGTCAATGTCGCTGCCATAATCCTCACTCTCCTTGTGCTCGGCACGCATGTGCGCAATCTCATGCGGCTGCAGTTTTCGTCGACGTTTGTACTTACGTGGCCCAGTCTAAAAGTAAAATGATTTCAATCAATAATTTAATATGTTATACTTCCAACTTACAATGGGCTGTCGCTGTTTGGCGGTGTTCGTATCACTGTGCTGGATGAGATGCTGTATTAGATCATTAGATGAGGTCAAGTCCGCTTCGCAAACAGTGCAGTGATAGGTGCCACGCACTGTATCCAGCCCGGAGTGATGGGAGCGTATGTGTTCACGCAGCACTACGCGCTGATTAAAGGCGCGCGGACAAACAGAGCAGGCGTAGGGCTTCTCGCCCGTATGGATGCGTTCGTGCTTGCGCAAGGTGCCGCCATCGGCAAACGCCTTCCAGCAATATCGACAGCCATAGGGACGCTCACCCGTGTGTATGCGCACATGAATTTGCTGCGAGCTGCGCGATCCAAAGGTCTTGCCGCATTCGTGGCAGGGAAACAATTTGCCCGGCGAGGTGGTGCTATGCGAGTGTCGATGATTGGAGAGTGTGCGTCCGTCGGGAAACTCGCCATGGCACACCTCGCATGTCACGGACTTATCACGATGCGAGGCCATGTGTCGCTTCAGACGCGCTTTGTTATGAAAGTTCTTGCCGCACTTGGAGCACGAGTGGCACTTCTCTCGCGAATGATCCCAGGCGTGTTTAATGAGCGCCTTGCGATCGCGACACTCTTTGCCACACAGCACGCAGGAGTTGGGCTTCAGCTCATTCGGATGGCGTGTGCTCAAATGTCGCTTAATCGCTTGCTCTTCATAAAAACAAACGCCGCATAGAACGCATCTGCAAGGAAGAAATAAGAGTTAACAAGAAGCGATAGTATATCAATTAGTCAATCCGTTGAGATTAAAACTAAGATAATGTATGAACTAAAACGACGTATAAAACAGAATCAATACAACTTTGGTGTAACTTGCTCTTAAAGTTTCAACATTGAAATCCAATCTTAACAAGCCTTGCTGGGTAATTTACTTACTTAAAAGGCGGGAAGCGTGCATGAATTTCCGCATGGGCAAGCAACTCCAGCGGGCTGGGAAAGGACTTGCCGCATGTGTCACAGCAATGCGTGGCATCTTTGGCATTCTCCACATGCTCTGGAGTCGCATGCATTGAATCTTCCAGCGCTGTCGATTGCTTATGCTGCTGCTTGATGTGGCGTCGCAGCAGATCCTGACGATGAAAGCAAATGCCGCACTCATTGCAATAATAATCGCCATAGAGCTGATCCGGCTCTGATTCACTGGCGCTATCGTCACACGCCGAGGCTGGATCATATTCCGAGTTGCTCTCCTCGAATTGATGAGTTTTCTGATGCTCTTGCAGGCTATGATTGTCCCAGAACATTTCCTGGCATTGATTACATTCAAAGGGCGAATCCACACGATGATTCTGTGAGAACAAAGCTAATTTATATTTTCTTCGCTTTATAATTACAAATTGTACTGCTTGCTGGGATCAGACTGTTGCAAGGTTGTGCTTTAGTCGTAACATTTGTGTTGAGCGCACAGACCCTCTTGCATTTAGGCTAGACATAGCTCAATCATCATATCCTTTAAACAATCCATAAGCTCAAAATAGCGAACTTACCTTTATATGGGAAACAAGCGCCTTCTCACGTGCAAATGCTAGGCCACATTGCTGGCAAACAAACGGTTTGCTATCATCTATCACGGGATAGCGTGGCTCTTGCTTAGCTACTACAACTTCTTCGTTTTCCTTAATCGTCGTCACATTGCTGACTGTGGTTTGAGAGCCCGCCGATGATTGTTCCTCGCTGTCCATATACTGTTGCATATCTTCCGCCTGCTTCTCACTGATAACTATGTACTGCGTGCTCTCCTGCTTCAGTTTGAGTCGGCTTATACGCCCGCGCGTTGGTGTAGGCTCCGGTTCAGGGGTCTCTGTGGCATAGCTCGCCTCTGGCGTGTCCATCACAAACTGTTCTTGTTGTTGCTCCGACTGCTGCGGCTGCTCCTGATACAGCTGCCATTCATGCTCGTAGTAGTGATCATCCAACTGTCTCTGCTGCTGCGGCTCAAACTTAATGGCCGGCTCTTCAATGGCTTCCGCTTCTGCCGCGTCCTGAGCCTCAGCGTGCGCTTTGAAATGGCTGATGAGCTCACCGCGACGCGAAAATCGCGCACCACACAGTTTACACAAATGCGGGCGATCGTTCTGATGCGCCAGCATATGATTATTAAGACTGCCCTTTTTGCGAAAGCGTCGACTGCAAAAATCACAGGGATACGGACGCAGCGCTGTGTACTCATCTTGCTCCATGTCTAGCAGCTCTTGTGAGCTGCTGGTGCCAGCTATTTGCTCCGCTGCAATTTCCACACTACAAAAAGTTCCAGTCAATTTTTGTTTTACAACAAGCCAAATTACTTCTACTTACCGCTCTGCGCCCTGGTGTTGCACCCAATCATCTGTGATGACCTCCTCGGTGACCACTTGCGCGTCATCGTCAAATGACTCTGCATATTCCACAGTACCGCTGTCTGTTATGAGCACAGTGCCGCCGCCACCATCATTGGCAGCTATAATCTCACTTAGCTGACCATCGCGTGCCATGAATATGAGATTCTCGGCTGCCATATGGTCAAGGTCCTCATCGGTGGCGTTGTTCACCAAATAGGCGGCAGTCACCTCACTCTCGCCAGCGTCTGCGTCGTCGTTTTCCAGCATATCTGTATCTGCTTCGGAGTCGACGGCCGACGCATGCTGCTGTATCCACTGGATGCCGCCATAGTCCTGATTGTTCATAACGCAACTGCCCTTTCCCTGTGCAAGCGAATTGTTATTGTTTTTATTTTCCAAAATAAAATTAAATCACAAATCGCCAGTTTGAGCAACAATTGGCCTGCACATGTGCTCTTGGAAAGTCGGAGAGCGAGAGCGGGCGTTGCCAGATGGTTCACGGCACATGATGCTCAACTGCTTTTAGTTCATATATAGTCACTGCTGCACACACTCTGAATTCTATTTATACTAATTAGTCTTGCCCATATTTTGAATGATATTAATATTTAACTAAGCAACTAGTTGCTACAATTAAGCTTTGTTTGGTTTTTCAAATGAAATCAGGCAACATGCCAGCACTTCCAGGCATACACACACTTGCCGTACCGTCAGTGTTGCCATATTAGCTTATTTCATGATATATCTTATAGCCAGAAATCGATCATATTTTACAGTCCAAGCAAGGAAATATTCTATAAGTTAAACATGCTTCACGATATAAAAATATGGAAGCTGTTATTTTTTTTATCAACTGTTGCGTAAATTTTATTCATATTATCATGAATGCGTTTAAGAACTGTCTAGCTTATTTTAGCTTATTCTTACTCAGAATCTAGCTAACAGCTGGCAGCACTGCGCCCTATAATGCTGCTCATAGATTTTTCCAACTTATAAGTCTCTGTTTTATTTATATTCCAGATTGTTGGTGTTGCACATAACCTCAAGTCCACAAACAATAATAAACAAACGACACCGGTATGGCAAACACAATTGCTTGGACATAAACGACAAAAGAATGTTATTTAAAGTCGTGGCACAGGCACTCACACTCGTGCGATTACATCACGCCCAAAAAATTATAATTAGGTTTTATTTCTTTTAACTTTCAATTACACAGCCAATAGTTGCTGCTGTTTTTCCGAATATTTACCTTACGTTTGAACTTTACACTGGTGACATAATATTATATTGACCCGTCCGTTTTTAATTTATAGAATTAGTTTTGGCTTGCTCTTAAATATATTTCGCTTTTAAGTTTACAATAACAAAAACAGCACCTCCATGTTATGCACGGCAGTGTTATTGCTCAAAATGGCACTGTTAGCGCTGAGTAACTGTTAGATTTCACACTACTTGGAGCTTGCAGTTACTAATCGTTATGCCAGTGCTTGAATTAATTTAACGGATTTCAATTTCTTTATGTTAAATAATCTTTATCTTAAATAGCAATATATAAGAAATATAAATACGTAAGCAGAGAAACAAAAAATGTGCATGCTAAATAAATAATGAATCTGTTTGTGATCACTCAAAGCTTTTCTCTTTAACCACAAGTTTTATAGATCATGTACATGTGTATGTACATATGTATGTGTGTACGCGCCAAACATTTTTTGTAGCAGGCCTTTGTTGCTCTGCTTTTATTTTTATTGCTCTCTGCGGTTTGTTGTGCTTGGGACGCACTGTTTAATTTTTGTTTTGCTGTGGAACCGTTTGGCGGCCCGTGTGAGCGACGTGCGCGCTTCGAATATTTTAAAGAATAAAATAAACTAAATAACTTCTGTGAATTGTGTTGTGCTCAACGAACTATTTAGTGTAAAGAAAAAAAGGAAAGCAAAGGTAAAGCGCCATCTTGCGTGGGCAGTGCTATTTATGTGTCAACTTGTTGTTTTTATTATTTGAGGGCAAGCAAAACAAAATCAGCGCACAAGATAATTGCAAAAACAACAACTGC
This sequence comes from Drosophila busckii, assembly GCF_011750605.1. Lineage (NCBI taxonomy): Eukaryota > Metazoa > Arthropoda > Insecta > Diptera > Drosophilidae > Drosophila > Drosophila busckii. The sequence goes on from NC_046607.1 coordinate 11,686,634, forward strand.
AACTAAAAATAATAACCTCCATCCTTTAAGAGCCTCAGCTATGACATAAAATGTCAAACTGTCGATCAACATCAAGGCGAAATATGCAAGATGCGTGTCTCAACTGCAAAGAGGGCAAAATGCTCTTGCAAAAACACACTCAAACACACACACAAGCAAATACATATATGTACATCCATTCATGCAGTAAACATATTCATATGCACTTTAATACATGCCTTATGTGTATTTTTAAACTACTGCTGGCTTCAAAGCCTCTTCATATAATCTCGACAATGATCTTTCAGCATTTTGCATGGCCCTTCTGTGGAATGCGTTTAAATCGGATTTGAAAATCAACGTTGTTTTATCTGCCCCTCTCTTTCTCTCGCCAGCTATCCATTGGTTTTATTTGATTATGTTTCGTTTTTCGGCTTACGCTCGCTTGTTTTTACAACGCAAAACACTTGTTTGTGTGTTGTTGTTGTTGTTGTTATTGTTGTTGCTGTTCAAAGGGAAGAAATCAAACTAAGCGCAAACTTTAATTAATATTCCACACGCTACTCCTTCACAATCGTGCCATCTCTTTTCAACGTTTTCTCAGACCCAAACGCACAAACACACGCTCGCACTTGCATATAAAATACTGAAGAACAATGTTGTTATTGTTGTTTGTTTTGCTAGCTTGCTTGTTATTATTGTTGTTCGCCTTTTTTCGATTTTTTTTATACATATTTATTATTTGGCTGCTGGCATTCGGCTTTGATTGGATTTTGCGCATGCTCAGCACATTTAATGGCTAACGATTGTGGCACACGCTTCTTCACAAGGTAAAAGTTAGCCCCATGGACTGGAATTTACGAGACATTTTCTTATCTATAAATAGAGTTGCAGCAATAACTGCAAAAGCGCACAAACTGACAGACATAAATGCCATTTAAAAGCTCTTTTTATAGATTAGGTTTAGAATAGAAATGCGGAAAGATACGCTTGAGTCCAAAAGCTGCTTAACAAGCTCTATTTATATATAATAAAACATGGAATTTGCTACAATGTTAATAAGCAAAATATTTCTCATTTTATTGAAAGGGATTGAAAGTATTTTTAAGACTTCTGAGACTGCTTCTGAGTTGCTTGAAAAGATTGCCAAAGTAAGTCCTTACACGGCGCCTTCTGGATTTTCTTGGAGCTTCAGTTGGATAGCCTGTTGTTGGTGTCAAAGATCTTGTTGGTGGAATTGGCGTTGTTGGTGTCAAAGATCTTGTCGGTGGAATTGGCGTTGTTGGTGTCAAAGATCTTGTTGGTGTCATTGTAATTGGTGTCATGGGTGTTGTTGGTGTCATTGGAGTAGTAGGTGTAATTGGTGTAGTAGGGGTCATTGGTGTTGTTGGTGTCATTGGTGTAGTAGGTGTCATTGGTGTAGTAGGTGTAATTGGTGTTGTTGGTGTAATTGGTGTTGTTGGTGTCATTGGTGTTGTTGGTGTAATTGTAATTGGTGTTGTTGGTGTAAGCCTACATTCCACATGCGAAGGATACTGGAAACAGTCTATACATTCTGGATCTGATGGTGCCACGTTGCAGGTTACGGCCTGAACTTGAGACGGAATCCAATAGCACATGGCCGCGAATAAAATCAAGAATTTGGCAGAACCCATGCTGATGCTTTGCTAACAACGACTGAAGCTAATTAGCCACATGCTTGGCACTTTATTTGGGCAAGGAACAAAGCAATAGATTTGATTGTCTTTAAATTCAAAGACTCTAAGCAAACATTTGCACAGGTGTCCAATCAATCGCAAATGGCAAACACCAAAAGCAGAGCAAATAATTTATAAACAAATAGGCGAATTATTTGACAAGTAGCTAGAAATTTTAGAACACCACTTAAGAGACAAATAGACAGCAGTCAAATTGCAACAGGTTGTGTGACTGACAAGACGCTGACAAATGACAACAATTGAACTAAATTTTAATTGTTGACCATTTGCATAGACATAGACAACATCGCATTTGTTCTGTGGCTTTTTATTTGCTTTTTATTTGTTGTTGTGTAAGAGTGTACACGAAAAAAAAGCAGAAGCCACAACTTGACGATCTCATTGATGTATTTATGCGCTTGTCAACAAAAATTATTTATGTATGCACAAATATGTGGCGCACTACTACGTGAGTGGCTTTTGGGCCGACTACTCTGATGGCACCCACATAAAAACCAATTTGTTGTTGCTGTTTTGTCTTTTGGCACAAATGCTAAAAACGTAAAAATCGGTCACGCAGCGATCCGAGATAAGCACATGAAAAATAAAAGCCAAAAAACACAAACTGCAAAATGTGAAAATATGAAAGAAATGTCATTTTGAAATCCATCAGCAATGTGCACGAAATTCTCACGAAAAAAAAACAAAAACATGCTCATAGTCGGGACTGATTGATTACATTTTAAATGAGTAAAAAGCAAATAGTATAATATACAAAAATTGAGTGGGCAAATCTTTTTTTGTGCGGCACAACATTGCGTATGCGTGTTTTGCGTTTTGGCAGCTGTGCCTACATGTCTGTTATTTAGCTCAACAGCTGTTTACTGTGCTACATTTTTATGCTCTCAGTCGCTCTCGCTCGCTCTCTCTCTATTTCGATCTGCTCTAATTTGCCTGCTCTCCACACAAATTGATTGAAATTATTATTAGTTTAAACGTTTGCTCGCCGCTCTCTTTTCGTTGCGCGCTCTCTTCGCGCTCGCTCGCTCGCTCTTTTGTCATTCCACGTACAATTTGAAATTTTGTGCTTTGAACATTTTGGCTTTCAGCAAATTATTTTAATTGTTTACAAACGATCTTTTTGTTAAGGCGCAAATAAATTGACTCTCCGACGGTTTTATTTTTATTGAGTGAACGCAACACGATTTTAGTTTCAATAATCTGCTTTATTGGCCGTTTGACAAATTTGAAAACATTTCAATTGATTTATTTGATACAATTCTCGCGTTCGATTGCAATATCAACGCCTCGAAGTCTAACTGAGTGCTGTGTGTGTGAGGTAAAAAATAAATACAATAAATGGATTTGCTTCGTTTGCAAAATAATACAAAACGTGCTTAATTTGTTTAAAATAAAAGCTGTCTCATAGTAAAACATTTATAGCGCTATGCTATGCAATTTGTTTATAAACATTTGCTTGGAGCATTATTTTTAGCGATTTGTTAATTAAGTGCTCAACAATTTGCATGTCTCGCTCTCTCTCTCGCTCTGCTCTCATATAATTTCAATAAACTCTGTTATAGAGAGTTTGGCGCCAAAAGCTGAGACTTTAACTAGGGACTTAAGTTGGGCACCGTTTCGTTTTTATGTTGCATGCCCCCGCCTGTCAATTGTCTGTGCAGCGCCTGCATGCTCATGCTCCACTTGATCTTGTCGCCGTCGCCAGCGGTATACGTTCCATATACATAAATAAAATACATACATTAATCCCATTTCGTTGTACCCGGCGACAGCTTCTGTTGCTGTCGTTGCAGTCAACGGCGCATTTACCTAAATTGGAATATCCGGTAAACCGTAATGAAAATCGTAGCAATCAAAACCCAGCATACAAACACACACACACACACACACACAAAAACTCAAAACACACACTGATCAAAGTGTATAACAAATAAAACAAATAAATTATTAACTAAAATTACGTTTATTTGCATAGTATTTAGTTAGTTTAAGCTTTCGAACTTTTCAATGCAAATGAATGTCAAGCAACTGCAAATGAAATAATTATCTTAAACGACTGACTGACTCGACAAATTGGGCAGAATTTAATTGGGAAATTTTACTGCTTGTTTTAATGACATATTTACTTAATAGTTTTTTCTTTGAATTTCATTTTCATTTCAATGTCAGTGTGTATAGCGCATATTTCTTAGTTTCCACACTAAATTTAGAGCACTTAATATAAACATTTTGATCAAAAAGCAGAAAAACTGTTTGTGTTTTTACCAAAAAATTGGGTTACACTGCTGTAAACAATAAAAGTATTTTGTTTAAATTTAGAGTTGAACATTTTTAACAGCTTTAACCCAAATAAAGTAAATAAACTAGCAAATCAATCAAAATTTATTTTTATTATAAGCCAATAAATTTACAAAAAATTGCGGCAATAAAAAATGAAACTTTATAAAGGTTTCGACACAAAATTCCAAAACTATACAACAAATATACAAGTATATAGAAGATATATACAGAAAAAACACTGTTAGGTGTTGATATGTGGCTGCCAACCGATTGCAAAATCAATGCTCAGCTATGTGGCTGTGGCAGTGGCAAGTGTAAGGCGGGGGGGGATACCAAATCAGCGGCAGAATCACTTTACGCTTTGTTATGCGGCACGAATATTAATTGACTTATAAATAAGAGCGATGCCAATAAAAAATAACTACAAAATGATATTCAAGGCGCCAACTATGGACAACTACAACTGCTCAAGACAATAAAAATTCAAATATAAAAATATATTTTTTATAGCTTTGTATTTATTAATTTCATGTGCTAATTGCGGTTGACGCTGTCATTTAAACTGGAACTGAAACTGTCTTAAATTTCTAACAAAATAATTTTGAATATTTGAGCTTCCGATTGCAATATCCGTTGCTTGCTTCCGTTAGAGTTTTCCCAAAACTCGATTTGTATGCAACAAACCGTTACGCGCATAAGTTTTCTATCGCCAGATGCCTACTTTAGTTTAAATTTTTCTTTTATTCAAGTGCGTTGTGTTTGCGCAGGCGCATAATTAATTGAAATTTTAATAATTGCTTATGCTTTGTACAACATTTTCTATTGCAGCCGTGTGTGTGACCAAAACTATTGACGCTGTGGCCGTATCCGGCGGAAGCGCCTTAACGGGCCAGAACAAGTGCAAAGCCCTGCGAGCCCTAAATGGCTGCCAACTAAACAAAACTACAAACAAACAACAACAACATGTCATTGGGTAAGCTAATAGAGTAAGCCTAAGTTAGTTTTAGCTGCTAAGACTAAACATGAGCACGCCTCAGACTATAACTTGACACCGCATTGAGCTAATGAGCCGCTCGTAGTATAAAAAGTGCACAACAACTGACATTAGCAATTTCCCAGAACGCCAACGCATTTATCTTGGCAACTGTCGGGGGGGGACACGCCAACGATTAGTGCGAGCAACAAACAGCAGCAACAACAACAACAGTCCGCAGCGACAGTAAACAAACAGCAACAATTTTAAGCAATTGGGCGTATGCTAAGATTGTGTACCAGTCCACGCCTACTCCATACTTCGTTATTGGTACCGAACGGTCACCTAAGCGACGCAATTTTCCCAGCGCCTTCAAATTGCTGCGCACTTAAGCCAGACGCCAGCTCTCAGCTTGGGAAAAGTGCAAGTTACAGTTGAGGTCATGCATCAATTTGTGTGCCAGCGTTATAATAATAACAACAACAACACTACTATGTGTAGTCTAATAACAAATCAGTTGTCATATAAACTAATTAGTCAGTTGCAGTATTTATTTATTTATTTATGTCGCACTAGCACAAATAATCATAGCGCATGGGAAATGTCGCAATTAAAAAACACAGCGAGCCAGTCCCTAATCTACAGATACTTATAGAAAGTTGTGACACACAAGCCATTATCTCTTTGCTTTCCTATGCGCTTCAGAGCGCTTTTATAGTTGTTATTATTATTGTTATTGCTGCTGCTGCTGCTGTTTGTATGAAAATCATTCATTAAAACTGCATTTGCCATTCATACATTTAAAATTGTGCTCAATGTGAAATTTGCGCATTTGTTTTGAGACTCTGTTAAACATAAGCAAAGGGTCTTATAAGTAATTTAACAATTTAATGTGTGTTTGTCTTTGGTATTTTAAACTTTATACAGCGTCTCAATCAGTCGGTTGCGCCTGCCAGCACTGCGAAATTTTAATTACAAATACCTCTCTGTGTAGAAAGTTCTGTGACATCATTTTGTATAGACCCACTGTCTGCTATTATAATTATTATTGCTGTTGCTTTAAACTATATATATCTATATAGCTTCAAGTATTTGTTGCTGTAATTGAATACACAGCTATATATATATATTTACTTATAGGCAAATCTTTGACGTCAATAATTAAGAATCCCCCTGCCCAAGTTGCGCAAATATTTTGCACTCACGAGTTTAAATAATACAGCAAACATAATATACATGAATCAGCATATCTCACACACACGTAAATATTAATTTATTTTCAATGTTTTGTAAATATTTACGCAAATTAATTGTTTCGTTCGTGCGTTGAGGCTCAAATGCAGCTGGGGCATGCAATTGCCTACAAAATGAAATAAAAGCAAATTAAATTGTATGTTGTACCAGTGTAAACGACTAAGAGTTGCTCTTTGAATTAAGTAACTAATAAATAATAACTTAATTTAATGATTTAATATTAAGATGTTGTATATGAATTTTCGTTATATAATATGTTCATTTTATTTTATAATTTTATTCAAATTGCCCCACTTTGAGTTGTACAGGGTATAACAATTAAACTTCTCCATCGACATATAAGTAGAAATGCATTGGCCCCAATTGGGCATCATTGATGACTTATTAACAATGCACAAAGACGTCATAATAACCATGAAACATTATTTACGTAAATTTTCAGCTCATCTGCTTGGAAAGCTGATGATGAATTTTCCCAAAAAAATGTTAAGGCCATAAATGTTGATAGCTCAATACTTTCCAAGAAAAATTGGCAATTGTACACTACGCGGCACTTAGTCAGCTAAATATATATGCTTGGGCTATAGGCGTACATAAATCAGAAAGAAATCCGTATGCCTCGCCAGACAGCTAAAAATATCTTAGACACATTAGAGTGTTGGCTCTCATCTGTTGCAAATGATTCTTCATAATTGAATTACATGGCCAGAGACAAGAGCGTAAAAATTTTAATTACACACCTCATAATCATTTGTTGTGTGTGCGTGTGTGTGTGTGTGCGTAGAAATTTATGTAGGCGTAGTCTCAGACTAAGGATTTGATCAAATTTCCTTAAATGAGCAGCAGCGATGCGTGTCTTAGAGTTAATTTGTGTGGGTTGTTTGTCTTGTCTAGGGGTTAAAATAATATTAATTTATTTTGATTAAAATGCGGAAATTGTAGAAAAAGTAAAGAAATTTAATGCTGAAGTTGAAGTTGAGTTTAGAGGCATCTAAGTTTCTACTACTAATTCTTTAATATTACTACTACTACTTATAGTTTTCCTACTTCTATTACTACAACTATTTCTACTCCTACTACAATGACTTTTACTCCTACTACAACTACTACTACTACTTCTTCTACTACAACTAACTACTACTACTTCTATTCCTACTAAAACTAACTACTACTACCTCTACTTCTATTACTTTTACTCTACTACAACTTCTTCTTCTATTACTTTTACTTATAATACTACTACAACTTCTGCTTCTATTACTTTTACTTATAATACTACTACAACTTCTTCTTCAACTACTACTACTTATCCTACTACTACAACTTCTACTTTTACTACTACTACTACTACTTCTACTACAACTAACTACTACTACTTCTACTTCTATTGCTACTACTTATATTACAACTACTTCTTATACTACTACTACTTCTACTTCTATTACTTCTATTACTACTACTACTACTACTAATTCTGCTTCTATTACTACTACTTCTACTACAACTTTTAGTTCTACTACTTCTACCTCGACTTCTTTTTATTATTCTGTGTGCTCCCCCGTCTGTGTCCACTGCTCATATTACAAGTGCAGTCAAAGCAAAAATAAATCACATTTAGGTCTTGTTCTTAAGAATTCGATGCCAAGTGCAAGATCAACATCATTATTAGAGCCCAGTGTGTGAACTAGCGCTGGGGGATGCTGTAATTAATGCGCCACTGATCCTCTGGGGTATGCCAATTGACATTTAACATCAACCTGTGGTTGCTAATGCGCTTTTTGTACATTAATAGCCATTTTTATAAAAAACGCAGAGAATTCTGCAGTTGGAGCAGCTGTTTGGCATGCTCAAAACCAAAGCAGCCACGCGATCCAAGGGGGGAGCTGCTGCTCGGATTCGGCAGCAACCTTCGTCTTGGACTTACGCGGAAGTCAACGCTGCAGCGCTGATGTGTTGTCTATTTTTTGTTGTTGTTTTTTGTCATGTGCTGCACGTTTCCATTAAGAAAAATAATTAACATTTGTTGTTGTTGTTGCACTGAACTGAAATCTGTTGAACAGATGTGTTGCGGCTGCTGCCGTTGCATTTGGGGATTTATGCATTGCATTTTATGCGTGTTCCAAACACCTTTTTAACATAGCTCTGACTAACTTTTGGTCTTAACACGCCCACAGTGCAACAAACGTGTTTATTTGATTTCCGATTGCGCATTCGGCTTGTCAACTTTGCCACTAAACATTGAAAACGCCCCCCAAAACAAGCAGCAGGTAGTAAAAATTTATTTTCACACCTCTATACAGATCTCACACTCGCTGCTAGTTATGTCCTTTGCTTGCTGATCACATCGCTGCTGCTGCTGCTGCCCTTGGTTTAATTTTCAATTTGGCATTTCCGTTTTAGATTTTTCCTCTCGCATTAATATGTAGCGCACGTTAGGAAAAGTATTGAGTTTTTCCTTTTTTGAATTTGTAATCATTGCTTGGCCACATCCTGGCAAGCAGCGCCGCCTACTTTTCGCAAGTTGTTTGCTTAGCCAACGATCCTTGCAACGAGTGCGGCGACCACTTGAACTTAAAGTGTTCGAAGCCGTAGCTATTTGCCTATTTTGTTTTTATAGCACAGAGAGCAGAGCACATCCGCTTTGCTCTGCTGCTGCTGCTGCTGCTGCCGCGCGTGGGCGGAACTCTAAAAATTTTTGTGTTTTAATGTCTTTGGCTGTTATTGTAGGTCCATCTAAAATAACACTTTAATATGTTGATTTTTAATGATTTTTAAAGCATTTGACTTGTGCTCATAAAATATATGAGCACTCAAAATTAAAAATGAATTTCGAGCCGACTGCATAAGACTCTAGACAGCTAAACTAAAAGACGCTTTGTAACAAAATTTTATACAATATTTTTGTGTGGTCTGCTGGCTGTAAAAAACTTGTTATAATAATCAATAATATGCATGCAAATGGTTTCCAGTTTAGAATTCCTTGAATGCAGCCTGCCTCAAGTTTTTGTTCAGTAAAATCTAAATAATAATAATCATAATCATAATACGCTACCCCAAGTCGTCGCCAAACTTCCGGGCATGTTTCCCTTGCTGCTGCTGCTTGCGTTGGGGTTAAATCATAAAAAGTCGAAGGCAAGAAAATAATAAACAAAACATTTCAATTGAACGTGAAGAAAAACTCGTAGCATGCATAAAATGAGTCAAAATCCAAAAATGATTTCTTTCTTTGGCTGCGTAGCCTGAGGTTGGGGCTGGAATCTAGAAAACTACAGCTGCCCCTGGACGATGCGGAATTCAAATGAAAATAGCTGTGTAAATACAGTTTTGTTGTTATTGTTGCTGCTGTTGCCGGCCTGGCCAAATAAGAAATAAATTAAAAAATAAATAAAGCAGCCAGTGAAAATTCTTTGCTGCCAAATGGAGTCAAGTGTGTGTAGCATGTTGCAATAATAAACAACAATAGTAAATGCTAAAACAGTTGCTACAACGAAATGAGTAAGAAATGAAACAAAGGTGCGAGCATTGCGCTCTAAACTGACCCCAGAGACAAAGCCAAGCGAGGCGAGAGTAGCAACGTGATTAACCTGTCAACGCTGCAGAGCAATCAGCGAATGCTGCAAATGGCGCCCAAAGGAGAGAGAGAGAGCCTAAGGGTTAGGAGACAATAGCACTTCCCACTGCTAGTTGAGCGTCTACAGATTTATGGAGCCAGAGCAGTGCAGCGAGAGAGAAAGTCAAAGTGCATGCAGGCGTAGACAACAACTTGACATTAATGTGCAGGCAAAATGCACACAAGTGCACTCTTGTGTTTGTGTGTTTCAAGATCATTTGCATCCCCAGCAAGCCCAGCACACTTTTGCCTCTTGAGAGCCTCGAGCGCGTGTGTGCGCACTCGTCTAGCATTAGTTTCTACACTTTATGAACTACGAAATGTGCAATTTCTACAAAATAACGAAACGACTTTTTACGAGCCAGTCCCAATGTGCGCTGCATCTGGCCCAGTCCCAGTCCCAGTCCCAATCGCCGCAGTCCACTTAAGAAAATTCCTATTTTCGACCACATGCAGCTTGGCAAAAAGTCGTTCCCTATGTTTCCTTTCAGTAACGATCTGAATGCGCCCCTGTCTAACACGCTGCATATTTAATGTGCATACCTCAGATTGTGGCTCTCTCGCTCTTTTGATGATGGGCCTGCCTTTAATGGCTCTAACATTGTCTATTTGGCCTGCATATTGCTATTAATGGCCAATTCGACATGCCGCAGTGCTTAGCAGTCCAATTGTTTAAGCATAGTCTGTGCATTTTTAAATTAATATTCGATTGTTCAATGTACAGTAGGCAACAAAACAATGAGATCTTAATTCAAAAATTGTTGTTGAGCTGAAATAGCGAAGCAGACAACGCAGCATAAAGTCCCGTGTAGATATTTTGTAGTGCTCTAAACTCCCAAGTAAGATATTAAAAAGGAAAAAACTATTTTTGTCGATCCATAAGTTCTATAGTGTCGCTTAAAGTTATAGGAGCAAGTTAGCTTTTGTCTTTCTGCCTTAAAATGAGTTTGGTTGGACTATTTCGTTGCCTTCAAAGTTGCTGCTGATCTTTAATCCAGCTTGACTTTAGTCTCTTTATCTATCTCTAGTACATCACGAACTTTTTAAGATGTCTTGGCTTTGCCTGAATGCTTCCTAAATATCAGAACAGAGATCTGCTTGTTCTATTTCTATAAAAAACATTTAATATTCTCTACTCAATCTTAGCTGCCATAATGGAATTTTCTCAAGCTATATCAAATAAATATGTACGGGAAATAGTAACAAAATTCCAAATCTGTTTTCGAATACTCTTTGAACTTCGCTTTCGATCAACAGACTCGACTGTCGTCTGTCAGCAGCGCTCAAATCAATGCAACAGACAAATTCTCAAACTTTGACACTGATAGGACACGACAGCATACAAAACCGAATGTTAGCTCTTGTTCTTACCTTTGTTGTTGCTATCGGAACTCATCAAATATGCGCGACGGGCACAAGACAAAAACGTTCGAGACCGAAGGGATGGGAAAACAAGGGAATATAAAATGGTTGGGAATAAAAAAAATCATGCGCAACAAACTGAAGACGACAGTATTTTGATCATGCGAAAAACGCACGCAAAAGAAAAACATGCGCAGGTACAACAGCAACAATTACAACAACAACAATTACAACAATGTGCGTGTTGTTGGGAAAAAAGTGAGCGCGCTGCTTGTTGTTGAGGTTTTCCTCAAAGCGACGCGCACACACTCGAGTCAACGACGAGCGGCAGCAGCAGCAGCAGCAGCAGTGAGTGGGTGCAATATGGTAAACATATTTAAACACTGATCCCGCATACACACACACACACACACACACACACACAGTCAGTTAGTTGTGCATGTGCGAGGGAGAGTGAGTGCCACAAAATGCTGCAGTCTGTAAATGAAGAAAATAAAATAAGCATAGCGTCGAGGGATTCTCTATGCCCCAGCGCCGCTGCGCGCTGCTGCGTCGACGTTAGCAGCGACGTCGCCAACTGCAGAACTCAAGTGTTTTGTTCTCGTTGGAGTTTTAGAATTTATTCCGTTTCGGGATATCAATGCAGACGCACGCGCTACGCACAAATCAAAAAAAATAAAAAAAAAAACTTCAACGGTTACAATTTGAATTTGAATTGACGCGCGCTTTCGCTCACAAATCAGTCAAAGCAGTGAAAACAGTTTTAAGCTTCGATATTTACTGTTGATCATTTGCCAATTTAGGCAACAGACTTTATAGTTCAGTGTGTGTGTGTGTGTGTTGGTGCTTGTTTGTTTATTGGCGCGTGCGCATGCGCAGCGAGTGAAAGTGCAATGAGCAACTGCATCATAAATTGCAATTGTGCATAGGACAGAGCCAATAAACGTGCTCGGATTTATTAAACTTTTCGACTAAGCGACACTCAAATTGAAATTGAAACGATCTCAAGATGTTTATAACTATGGATAATACCAATGCCTTCTTCTCAGGTAAAGATTTGTTGTTTGAATAGCTAAAGTAAAAAGTATGCAAACCAATGCAAGATAAGAATGTTTTGAGCTTTTACAATAGTTTTGTTTAAATCATTAGCTTGTTAAAAAATTAAAATATATAATAAAAAATATGTCTGTATGATAAACTTTATATATTCTGAAGTACTTACTTTAGCTTGATAATATTTTCAGCTTTTTGAAGCTCAGTATTATATTAAATTAATCTATTATTTTAAAAATTATGGAAAAATTTGTTGATTAATATTTTGTGTATACATATTTTAATTTAATAATATTTTTAAGTATTTTTTAACTCTATTTAAGTTTAGTATATGCTCTGAAATATTTTTGTTTTAATTTAATAATATAATATATTCTTTATATTATATATTTAATTGTTACATTGAAATATATTTATACCTAAGTGTGCTCTATTTAATTATTTGTTCTCTCCTTTCAGATAATCCGTCATATTTTTACAATGACACCAAATCGCCGCGCACGCCGGACTCGCAGTCATCGGGCAAGGTGTTCTCGATGTTTAAGCGTCGCAACTCGAAGGGCAGCAGCCCCTGTCCGCCCGCACGCAACTCGGAGCAGCTGCATCTTATGACATCCGCCAATCTTGATTCGGCAGCCACCAAGGCCTTTGGCAGTCCGCGCGGCAGCTTCAACTCGCTGGGCGGCTTCTCTCAAGTGCGTGCATAGTCTATAAAACTCAAATTAATCAATTCCGTTGTGCAGCGCTTGTTCCAGTGCCAAACACTTCCTGTTTGGCTGCTGCATCTGCATCTGCATCTGTTATTGTTGCTTTCTAACAACTTCTCTTCCGTTTGGCATTTACATTAAACAGCAATCGTTTGAACTGCAGCCGCTGATGTATCGCCAGCGTTCGCCATATTCGCACTCCGAGTCATTCCGCGAACGTCTTGGCTCCTGCAATGAAACACACAGTTCGCTTTGCCCTGGAGGAGGAGGAGGAGGCGGCGCCGAGCACGACGAGGTCTTCAATGCAAGGTGAGTGATCTGGGGCGTGCCTGTTGCTGTTGACAGGAAGCAGCTGTTGACAGTTTGCCAAATACAAATGCTCCACCCTTAATTCCCATTTACCACTTAGCATTGCCATTTCCATTGACTTTGCTAATCGCGCATGCATTCTGCTCCTCTTTTATCTCTCTTTATCTTTAGCAAATCGCAACGTCATCATACTCTGCCCAGTGGCGGCGGCAATGTGCGTCGTCACTCGTTTGGCAACTGGGCGCAGCAGCGACAGCAGCTCAACACACAATCCACATCGCCATCGATGGGCCCTGGCTCACCGGATGAGGTGCCCAGCATGTTAGCTCCACGCCCGCCCATGCTCTCCCCCAGCAAATTTCGCAGCATGTCGTATCGTAGAAAAGGTGAGTTGACAAGCAAATCAATTTAAATATAACGAAGAGCTTAGCTACTACACTTTGTAAGCAAAGAGACATTGATTAATTGCGAGACTGACAATGAGATATATAAATATTAAAAAAAATATGTACAAATAATTCAGCGTCTTACACAATTCAAAAACTATCCAAGATCCTAAGAAAATTGATCAATCAAAAAAAGAAAATGAGGTTTTAAATTTCAAGTCCTAAGAGTTAAATATTCTCTCAATTTTACGAATTCCCAAGAACCCAAGACGATCTATTTTATATTTATAGATAGAAAACAATATGATATCTAAATAATTAATGTAAACTATTATTTATTTATATTTATAAATATTTTTCTAAGCTAGAATTGGCAGAGTATAATTGTTGACAAGCAATCTAATTTAAATATAAGGAAGAGCTTAGCTACACTTTGGAAACAAATCTGAGATCTATAAATATTAAAAAAATATACAAATAATTAAGCGTGTTACACAATTCAAAAATAGTCGATATCACTATTTTAGTAATTATCAAAAATAGATAAAAAAAAAAGAAACAATTTAATTTGTTAATGAGGATGAACGAATATTTCAAATTTCAAGTGTTAAGCGTTCAACATTTATGAATCTAAGAAGTTTGGATAATATATTTTATATATATAGACAGAAAACAATATTATATCTAAATAATTCACACATAAGCTTCTAATTAATTTATAAATATTTTTATAAGCAGCAGCTTAGTGTTTAGGCTAAGCTAAGAACAGTAGAAATGGCAGAGTATCAATTTAGATACTGCGAAGATTTACTGCTTACACTTTGCAGCGCTGCTCTGGGGCTGTTTGCACTCTTTGCCTTGTCTGTCAACGTCTGTCAGGCCGATCCCGTGAAATGGATGCATCACGTTTGCATATTAAGCTGGCACTACCAGCAGCAGCTTCTACGGCGCCAGTTGTTGTCTCACACACATTTAGCAACAATTTGTTGTTTACCCAAGTGCTAATTGTATTGGCCTGTTCCCTGTTGTGTCGCCAGTGAGTCGCTCCAGGCCAAGTTGACATTGACAGTCAATGTAAAGTGATGTATGCCAATGAAACAATTCGCTGCATTGCTGATTGCCCCAGTCTTGCAGTTAAAGTCAAAGCTTTATGCTTTATTATTATATTATTTATAGTCAGGCGCGCCAAGGTCTTGTAGACACTTCAAAATAAATAAACAGCTATAAATAGCGCTAATCTAAGCACTTCAGCCCAAGAGAGAGCGAGAGCGAGTCACTTGAGTTGCTCACAATCTGCGATTAGATCGAGTGCAGTTGGTAAGTAGTGCTTGCCTTAATTAGCAGCGCGACTAAATTATGATACGCAATTGACACACTTGCTATGCCTAAATTTATGCCCCAGGCCATATTTGTAAAGAAAATTTCAAATGCAAATGATATAAACAGAGGGCCGCACACATTTCCGGCAAAAAGTGCAACATGGCGGATGCGCAACCTGCAAAATGCAAACAAAACGCAACAAATTAGTTGCTGAGTGGGTGTGGCTGACTTAGCATGACAGGCATAAAAGCAAATGTGCAAAATTTTGCACAAATTTGTTTTTGTTAGTGGCCAGCCAGGAACTTTGCATAATTGATAGCCCGTTGGGCCATTGACTGTGGTTTGGCTCAAACATGTCAATAGCACGGAAGCATAAACTCCAACTGGCCAACTGTTTAGCATATGGCGCGTGCCAGGCCCAAATTTGGTTTTAGCCAATTGTGCATACAAATGTTGTTATGGCCAACAGCAATAAGAACATCAAAGCAATTGTAAAGCGTAAACAGTTAGCCAGGCAATGTGCCATATATCAGCTCAGGTGAGATTACAATTTGAGGTCAATTGCAATTTGTACAGCTGCATGCAACAGAAGCTGCTGCTGCTGCTGCTGTGGCAACATCACTTTGAAGTTCATTACACTGTGCGCAAGTTCAGCGTTTGCATATCAAGCAGTAAATCAAATCCAACACCTGTTGCATTCATAAATAACAAATATATTTGTTTGCTTAATTAACATAATTTTTGGTAGGATAACAAGCAACTGAGCTGCAGTTTGATCACGTACTAAAGTTAAAGTTAGGCAACTATTTTTAAAAATAAAGGCTGGGGCTGCAGTTTGCTTGAAACGGAAGGAAGTGCGCTTATCTTTGCTTAAGCAAATATCTAAAAATTTAAACTATATAGAGACAATGTTTGGCTTGATTTATTTATATGCCGCGCTCTCTTTCACTCTGCGCACAGCTAACTGTTCTCAGCCGCTTTTGGTTTGCAATTCCTTAGCAAGTTTATAAACAAATTGGCGTTGCTCACTTAAAATGCTATAATACGCTTTATAGACTGTGCGGCTGCTACTTAAAATTTACAACGCAACGCTGCAAACGTCACAGGCACGTACAACAACAAAAAGCAGCAGTAGCTGCTGACTTTTATTATTTTATAATCTTTTTAATGCATTATTTATGCAGCGCAAGAGAGCGCAAGAGCGAGCGCGAGAGAGCGCGTTCGATTGCTCATTACTATGCTTGGCACTCGGAAATTGATTTGGTGGCCCAAGCTGCGCTACAGCCCAAAGCGCTTTAGCCAGTTGAAGTTGAAGGACTGTTGGAACTTGACGTCAAAGCTGAAACGTTGCGCATGCGTTGAGCTCAAGTCTTAAGCGCCAGTTGAACTGTGTGTCTGTGTGTGTGTGCGGCTTTGAAGTGCGCGCAATGCTGCTCAAAATGGTGGAAGATATTGAAATGGAAACGTTTTGCTGCGGTGAGTTTAGTGTTTTGTGCCCCCAGCTAAGCTGCAAGATAATTGCGGCATTTGAAGTGCAAGCCGAAATTAGAAGACACTTGTTAATGCAGACAACGTAAGGGTTGAACCTTTTGTAATTATATTTGAGCTAATGCAATTAAAGGATTTTCAATTGATAAACAATTCATGTGCGCAATTTCCTTTGAAAATATCGAGACACGTGTAGGGGGAAAAAATAGAGCGCAGATTAAATTTCCGCTGCGCCATTGAAAACGTCTAGACTAGGGTTTGGTTTTTTAATTATGATGAAAAAAAAAAGATGCAGCATCCTTAGCGCAGACCCCCAGGCAATGCAGCTGCTGTTGCTGCTCTCAGCCCCAGCGGCTGTGGCAGATGTGCAGCTTCTAGCGCGTGCCCCACAACTAGGCTTCGAAAATTTGAAATGCCTTTTTTTAGAATTTCTTCCATTTGCTGCGTGCCGACGTCAAAGCAAACTGCATGTTGCTTGTATAAAAATAGCAAAAACAAGCAGCGCGGGGCATGCAGTAATTATAATTGAAAGGGCTGTGCGTGCTGCAAATGGAAAATGCTAAAGCAATAATAAAAAAAAAATGCAAGGGGCAAGCGGCAGGCGCAGGCGCAACTGTCTGCAATTGTGGCAGGTGCCGTTCGAAGCATAAATATGAGCAACATGTGTGTGTGTGTGTGTGCAACGCACCGGAAATCATTCATAGAACTGCAAAGCATAAATGCAACTGTCTATGTGTGCGTGTGTGTGTGTGTTTTTATGTTTTTGTTATGCTCTAAGCTTTGCCTTAGAACAAAAAGCGCATAAACAAAAAACTTACAATTGAGCGCTTGGTCTTTTTTAGGCATCAAGCTGCTAATTGTTGCTGAGGAAGCTTAAGCCACAGGAAATGCTTCAACACACACACACACACATACAAATGCAGCGCGCTCTCTCTCTCTTTATTTTGTAGCAGCTGCTGCGCTGCTTTAATAAACGGAAATGAAAAATTTGAGTTGATTATTGTCAAGTCGTTGCTGCTGCTGCTGCTGTCGCTTTATTTTTATTTTTTGTTATATAAAAAATTGTATGCAACACTTAGTTAAAACTAATATAAATATGCGGGTTACTTTTACTCACGTCTATTAACCTTGAATAGTGGCAAGACTGAGCTACAGTCTGTAGTCTCAAATCAAACGATGTGTGAGAACATGACACTATATGCTGCATATTTATGCACTGCAGTTGTCTCCGACATGCAGCATTAAAATTTATGTAGACATTTATTAGCGGGCGGAACGCATAGATCTAAGCAATGGGCTGCCCAAACTGACACAAATGTGATTCCCACTTCCCACTTCGCTCTCCCATTTTTTGTTACACACACACACCTTTCAGTTTGAATTTTGATGTTTGATGAAGTGTTCGACAAAGTTGTTGCCCCAAAAAAAAAAGAAATGAAACAAATGCTTTGCTTGCTGGCATTAATCAACAACATTTTGGGGGGAGTCTGGTCGAGCGACCCATGTTAAGACCACAAATGTTGCATTTTACACGCTCAGGCATCGATATTTTTGAATTTAATATTTGCTGCTTGCTGACATTCGACACCTGCTGCCTGCTTATTCAAATACCAAGAAAGTATATTTTAAGCATAAACTCTGCCTGTTGCACATGTGTGTGGCAGCAACCCTTTTATGGCAACAGCAACAACACAAAAAAAATAACAAAACATTAATGTCAAAAACATCAAAAATATATGAACAGCCAGCCAGCGAGTCAAAGTCAATTGCTGGACTGTCTTACAGACCCCCCAAAGTTGTTTACATTGAAAAGCGGCAAACTGCATTAAAAATGCAATGCACATGTTAAGGGCCCATTGGCTAAGCTCAGAACTTGGCAGTTTCGCAGTCATCACACTCACATAATGCACTGCAGCCTGCAGTTTATGAACTCGAACTCGATCTTTTGTTTTCTCTCTCTCTGTCTCTATAAAATTTATAACTCGCTCTATATATAGCCGTAGCATCTATGCCGATAAATTCAACTGCTTCGCGCTTGGGAAAACTCAATTTTCAACAAGTTGAAAGTGAAAATGTTCAAAATATTTGTTTATGTTTGGCATTTTACATTGGTCGGGGGCTGTGGGCTGCAAAGCAAAACATTTCACAGTTGCGCGCTCCCACTTTATGATGTGTTTTTAAATGCTTTCGTTATGAACTATTTTCACTAAGCAAATAAATTGTACAGTTACTAGGTCAAAAGCTAAAGTACCCCAAGCAGCAATCGAAATATTTGAGGATTGAACTGCAGCTGATACTTTTAATAAAATCCAAAGTATAAATATACTAGGCGATCGGTATTGAACATTAATGATTAACAAGTGAATTAAATTACTTGTTTATTTAAATAAATAAATAAATAAATTTCTTGTTAGTTTCATGATCAAATGAATAACTGACTATCTGTCGATCTAACTTAAATTTGAGATATTTTTATAAACAAAATTTATAAACATAAGTCGGGATGCTGCTGTATTGTTCTCCACAGATTTTAACTCTGAATATCTTAAACTAAATCGTAGCTCTTTAGAAGTTAGAGAGTTACTTCTATTCATAAAAAATTTACCTCTAAAAGAGAATTCTGTGTCTCCTAAAATTGGATAAAAGCTGATTGCGCCTTTGTGTTGTTTAGTGGTTAGTTAGACTCCTAATAAGCTTAAAGTATTTTTTCCAATGATCACTTTTTTTGAAGAGGTACCCAGCTCATGCTTAAGGAGTCACGATTCCCAAACTAACAACTGAACTAATTCATTAAAACTAAACTGAAAATTCCAGTTCTAAATTATTCTATGCACAGCTTTTCAAACTGGTGGACAATTGAATTTGATTCTTTTGTATTTGAATAAGTGTGAATAGCCATTGAACTCGCATTGATTGCAGGCACAAATGAAAATAGAGGCGCATTATATAGAAAATAATATGAAACCAATGCCATTTATAATCATTGTGAATGATTTGAGCTGTGGTTAACCAATGTCCAGCATAACGCTCAGCGCTATGAGCACAAGAGCGAGAGAAAAATTGAGAGCAATTTATAATTTAATATAACTGATGGGTAAATTGAAACGCTAGACAGCCGGCGAGTGGGCGTGGGGCGTGAGGCGTTGGGGGAGGGGCGCACACAACTAAAACAATTTAAATCATTTATGCAGAGCAGCTGAAACTAGAACAACATTGAGGCTTAAATAAAGCGATTGCAGATTAATATAATAATAAAAAACTCGTATCAGAGCATAACAAGCTTAATTGAGCAAAAGAATTCACAAATCTCATGCGGAAATCAACAATTAACCGAAAAAAAACACAACACACAACAAAAAGCTGCAACAGTTTTAATCAAGTGGCTTATATTGAAAGATGTGCGCATAATTAAGTTACAGTTGACATAATTAAATGTTAATTGTTAAGCGAGAGCGCACAACAGAGAGAGAGAGAGAGAGAGTGCGTGGATTCGTTTGCAGTCCCGCATAATATAAATTTTTTGTAGTACTGATTTATGTCTTGCTAAAATGTCACACAACATTGAGTTTTATTATAAAAAAAAAGAGCTACAATAATAAATTTTGCAGCTTTGTTTTTCCGCATAAATATGCAAAGCTAACTTATGATTTATTAGATGCGACACACACTCAAACATGTGTGTGTGTGATCAAAGCTCTAACGCCTACGCGTTTGTCTTTAATTAAAAGCTTAAGCTTGTGCACTTACTGCTAGCTGAGACTGTTCAGTACCAACAGCAATGCTGAGACGACAATTAGCACGCGTGTCTGCGCTGAGACTTGACCAAGATTAGAGCATGGCAAGCAAAAGGAGTTGTCGCCTCTTTAGCAGCTGCGCGGGCTCAGCACCAGCTGCTGCTGCTGCTGCGGACTACGCGTATGTGGAGATGAGTAAGTTAAATTGAAAGCAGACATTTAAAAAAGCATCGATCAATGCAACAGCAGCAGGCAGCAGCCCAAAAATAAGTGCAAAAAGTTAAAGCGCGTAAATTTTTGCAAATTGCAGCGAACAAAGGCGCGCATTTTGTCTCGCAATTGCCTTGCTGACTGTTTAACAATTACCAGATGTTGCTACAATATATATATATACATTAATGCATTCGGACAGTTGGACAGTCAGTCTGTCATGCAATTGAGTGATAAATCTGGCGACTAAAACAAAAGACTGTGTTTTTCTAATAAAAACTTAATAATTCAGTCAGCGCTGTTTCATGCTAATTATGTTGTCATATATATAAAAAAGCTTTATATATATGCACTGTATATATGCAAATTTAGTTTGGGGACACACGCTTCAGTTGTTATTTATTTTTTTTGCGCGCTGACTTTTATTTTCGAAATATAAAAGATATAAAAAGAAGCGACTGCGGCATATAATGAGCAGCAGCTGCCACATGCAACAGGAAGAGAGCAGCCCAACTCTTGTCTTGCCTTGACAAACAAACGGACAGACGGACAGTCAGTCAGTCAGTGAGTCTGCCGCCATTTGTGGGTGTCAAGCAGCTCATGCCGCATTCGCTGACGTTTGTTGCAACAGTAAATTTTTGTTTGGCCAAGAGCTAACATCACCGAATTTGTCGCGCGTCGCGCGCTGCTGTTTAATTTGCTAGATTTATTTAAATGCACTAAACGTGACTGAATTTATGACATCTCAAGTTGATTATCCGCGCGCTCGTAGCTGCTGCTCATTTATTTAAATCTCAAGCGCTTAAAAGTGAATCCAAACTGTCTAAATGTTGTGTCTATATGTGAATTTATGTTGTTTTATTTAGCTTAAATTTCAAAAGGCTAGACACACAGTTGTGCCGCAGCTGTGGCATGTTGCAAGTTTGCAGCGGCAAGTAAAAATAAAATTTACTTCAAACTGTTGTAAGTTTATCTTTTGAAAATTAGTTCCCATCAGGCTAGTTATGCAAAATTCTACTATTTGCTAGATAATTTAGTTGACACAGTGCCACAAAAATGCGCAATTGACCTTTTTGTGTTTTGGTATTTTCTGAAATTATCACACATGACGGCGCCTTAACAAAAATCCAAAACGCAAATAAACGTATCGAGAGAATGCAACGCGTCGAGGGTCATAAATCGCTAAAGTCAAATCCTAAGTAAACACATTATTTATCAAAGAGACACACACAGACATTGCCTGTCCTGTGTTCTCCATTCTCTGTTCTCCGTTCTCCGTTCTCTCGGGGTCGCCATGGGCCAGTTCTTTATCAGCAGCAGCAGCAAATGCAACTCGAATTCGAACTCAGTCTCAGTGTGTTTCTCATTTTCATTTTGCAGACAACTGTGGCAACGTGAACAACGCCAGCAACATTAGTGGAGCAACAGCAGCAACTGGGGGCTACGGCTACGGTCAGCCGGGCTACAACATGGACGACATACTGATCATCACTGCCAAGCACAGTGAGCGCGCCTATCTGCGTGCCACATTTCTCAAAAATCACTTCGACAAGATTACCAAGCAACGCGGACGTAAACCATTCAAGTGAGTAATAATATAAATAATAAATTCAATATATACAATATAAATATAAATTAAATAATATATATTAAATAACGTAACTAACTTGTGCGTAGTGTGAAGTTCGAGCAAAAGCAAAACTTAAAAAGAAAATAAATTATTGTCTGCTTATATTTGAGACTTACTTTAATTAATAAAAAAAAAGTATTTACATTTAACTTTCAACGCAACTTTAAAAACTACTTTAAAATAAAAAAAAACTTAATCTTGGTGTGTATTTATTAAATTACTTTCAAACTTAAAAAGAAAATAAATTATTGTCTGCTTATATTTGAGAATTACTTTAATTAATATAATCAAAGTATTTCAATTTAACTCAACTTTAAAACTCAACACAATTAAAAAAAATCTTAAGTTTTTGTGTGTATTTATTAAATTACTTTCATTAATATCTAACACACATAGGTTACTAAATTTTAGTTTGAACTCAAGTTCAATGCTTATAAAAATTGTGTGCTTAATATAATTAAATTAAAATAAAATAAACATATAAATAACTTGCTTACTTTCCAATTTTAAATACTATTGGCTCATTAAAAAATGTCAAAGTGTATACAACATTAAATTATATTTCAATTGTAGTTAAGTTTATAGTTCAACTTAAATATTTGTATATAACTTATTCCTAAATTATATTCTATATATTACTTATATATTTCATAACAAAATATTAATATTTATTATATTTTTTTTTACTCTTGCGCAGTTTTCTGCACATAAAAATTGACGATGGCCCCTTTAGTGAGGAGATTGCTCAGAAATATCAAAACACAGCGCTGCAGATTGTCATACTCTGCCCCGCGCTGCTGGCGCTGCCGCACAGCTTCCTGATGACGCAGCTGAGCTCGATTATACGCGTGGAGAAGGTGCTGGCCATACTGCTGGACGTGGGCGAGGATAAGGTCAAGGAGATGCACAAGGCGGCGTTGCCGAGCTACTACAAGTGGCGCCGCTGCGTGGTGCGCGACAATGACCAGGCGCAGATCAGCAATATACTGGGCATTGCCACCGATATACTTGGACGCGCGCTGTGCCAGCGTCCGCCTTGTCTGGACAGCAGCAGCTGCGGCGGCGGCGGCGGATTATCGCGCAGCTTCTCCAGCTGCTCGGAGGGATTCACTGTGCAGCCGAAGAAAGTGAAGCAGGGTCAGAATAAAGTGCTGGCCATACTGGCGGAGCCGCTGCAGCCCAGCGACAGCATCAAGCTGCTGGTGGAAAAGTCGGGCGAGCTGCTCGAGATACGCAACTTCAAGTGCCGCAATCCGTATACGCTGCAGTTCGCCATACCGGACAGCTGCATGGAGATCTCGACGATGATTGAGGTGCGCATTGAGAAGAACAACAAGAGTCTGGGCGCCAGACCGGTCAAGTGCGAGAGCCGGCTGCGGGAGCTGGAGCAGCTGCTGCGCATCGAGGACTCGCCCATTGAGTTCATGTGCCATGCTTTGGGTGTGGGTGCACTGGAGCGCGATGCATTGGATCAGCATTTGCTGCAGTGTTTCCAGCGCAACATGCCGCCCAATTTCCATTTGCTCAACGGACCCGCCGAGCGCCAGCCGCACTTCTTTACGCGCCTGGAGTCCAGCCCAGAGGAGTATCCCACGCTGCTGCACTTTGCCGCACGCTGGGGACTCAATCGTCTGTGCCTGCAGCTCATGGAGTGTCCGGGAGGCGACACCGCCTGCGGCGTGCGCAACTGCGCTGGACGCACGCCCGCCGAGCTGGCCGAGCAGGAGGGTCATCACAAGCTGGCGCAGAACATTGTCAGCTTCTCGGAGTTCCACAATCTCACCATGGTCTATCACTACTTCAAGGGCGTGGACAATGCCACCAGCGGCGCCAGCAGTCCGGGCGCGCAAACCAAAACGGGAGCTCAAGTGGTGATTGCTGCCGCCTCGCCCCGCAGCCAGAAGCCGGCCAAGCAGCTGCCCAGCAGCGAGTACATGGAAATGTCCAGCGGCTCGGAGCGCGAGAATACGCCCGAGGTGCGCAGCAAGACGGAGACGCTGGCCGTATCGAATCTCAACTACATAAGCGTCGAGACTGAGGACGAGAATCTGCAGAGCTGCGCCACCGAGAAGCATCTGGAGTCCAGCAAGGTCATAGCGCCAGGTCCGGAGCAGACCACAAACGAATTGCGCATCAACGAACCGCCGTATTATCAATCCCAAGCCAAAGAGCAGAGCACAGCACAAGGAGCGGATGTGGTCGATGGCCAGGTGACGGACAAGTTCAGTCAGGAGTGCTCGCAGCTGCTGGAGAATCAGCTGGGCAACGACTATGTGCTGCAGCCCTCGAACATACCCGTGCCCGCTGCTGTCGTTGCTGACGATGGCAACTATTTGTTCCAGCCCTCGAATCGTCCCGTGGAGGAGCCACTGCGTCTGAGTCGCTCCACAACGCGGCTGACACCAGCGCCCAGCGCCAGCTATGGCACGCTGAAGCGCAGCGCCAGTGACGCCTCCAGCAGCACACGCGCCAACGCCGACGACGAGCTGGCCGAGATTATGCACGACTTCAAGAACAATGTGCTGTCCATACGCGACGTCGAGCTGCTGGTGGAGAAGTGGAAGCATCGCAACGATGTGCAGCAGAGCTACCGCGAGAAGCAGGACCAGATCGACCAGCTGCGTCGCGAGTACGAGCGCATCCATGATCATGTCAAGCTGCAGCTGAAGCGCGAGACGCCCTTCGAGCGCATCAAGAAGCTTTTCTCGCGCGGCGCCAAGCAGAGCAGCAACAGCTGTGCGGACAGTCTGCTGGACGAAACGAAGAGCTCGATTGCCACCAGCTGCAGCCTGAAGTCGGGCGCACGCCCAATTAGTTCGCTGAGCCTGCAGAGCGTCTCCAGCTCGAACAGCAGCTCGGGTCGCTTGAGCACGGGCAGCAACTGCAGCGGCGCTTCTATGGGCGATTCGGGCACACACTCGGATCATGAGGAGCGTCGTCAGTTTGGCTGTCGCCTGGGCAATGCCGGTTCGCTTATGGACAACTATTTGGTGCCGCCGCCGCCCAGGCCAGTGTTCACCCCCGTGTCCACGCCCGGCGATGAGCGTCATCAGATTGTGTTTCCCTCGCCCATGTCCAGCTGCCAGCGTCTGCATACGCCCACCAGTCCCACCGGCTCGGAGCACTACCAGATGTTCCCCTCCAACATACCCGTCTATGGCACTGGCAGCCAGCCGCTGTCCAGCTCGCAGAGCAGCAACTATCTGAACACCATCATGGAGGCCAAGGAGCAGGATACGCAGCATTACCAAAACGGCGTCACCTTGCAGCCCATCAAGCTGAACGAGCGACCCAACATTATCTACGGCAAGCTAACCAAGAGCCACTCCAGCGGCGCCTGCAGCTCCTTCAAGCCCAAGCAGCTGGCCCAGGCGGTGCCCTGTCCGCAGGTGGGCAGCATTGAAGTCCAAGCTGAGGTCTATCAGAATGTGGAGGCCGAGCCCAAGTCGCCCAGCACGGAGGCCAACTATATGAACTGCTAGAAGCTCATTAATTATTATTTATAAGTTTAATTATTAACACGAATGAGTATAAACTAGTTAAGCGAGCGAGCAAGCTACATTTAATTTCACTTTTAATTTTAATTCGTATTTTTAATTTGTAAATTTCCTTGAAATGTTTGCAAGCAACCAAAACCCAACACATATCATTAATTTTAAGCTCGCACACATGCAACGAATTCAATTTCGACGTTCAACGCGAGTACATTTAATTTTAATTGTCTTATGCTAAGCTGCGTAATTTTAAACTTTTCTCTTTGTATTGTTTCTAAGCTGAGCTGAACATGAAAAACACTTTTCTGGCACGAAAGTTAAATGCAATAAATTTAAATACGTTTTTTTCTTCTGCTATATAAAAATTGTACTCTATGCACATTGCGGCGCCCCAGCATGCGCTGGGGATTTGGTTACGTTTCGGGTAGCAGCAAACAGGAAATCATGCGGAAGCCCCAAACATGCAAAATGGGATTGCAACTGCCAGCGTAAATTCTAACGTAAACAACTAACGTGGCTACCTAGCTGGCTCGAGCACTGAATACGTTTTGGTAAACGCCCTTAGGCATATTCTTTACCTTAAAGTTTATTTATAGTACTTGCAACTTAAATTTGTAGCAAAATCTGCTTGGTGCACTTAAAAGTATGCAATGCATTTTTTATACCCAATTTAATTTAATTTAATTCTTTCTGTTGCTGATCTTTACGATTAAAACTAACTAAATGCATAAAATAATAAAAATATGTTTACCATATTTAAAAAGGTTTGCATTTATTATAAAAATATTGCAAAAACTGATTCATATGAATTCAACATATTTTATAAATTCGAAGCCAAGCTAATATACAAGTATACACTACATAACATAAATCTTAAATTTTAAACACATAATAGCTGCGCTTACAGCGTCATTGAAGGTCATTATGAGTGCGTACTCGGCATAGTAATTGTCTCAGCTGAGTTTGTTGCAAAGCCGCCATTTTCAATGGCCGCTGCCCTGACCCTTTCCGCTGCAGCCGCAAATTCAACTTCCGGCACTGGACACACAGCTGTTGTAAGCCACTTAACTGTAAATATGTATGTTGTGTGTATATAACTGTAAAAAGCTGTACGAGCAAAAGTTACGCTCATAAGCTTTCAATAGACATTCATAAGTAAGCGAAGCTTTATTCATGTTATGGCCTCGAGCTTTTTTGCAAAAGCAAAATATTTGTTTACAAATGTGCAAAGACTACAGCCAACTATTATAACTGTATTATGAATAAAATTGAATAAAATTAGCATATAAATTACTTTGTTTATATGCATTTAATTGGAATTGTTAACTTGAACGCCCTGTGCTTAAGCTTTTCGGCAACAACTACACAAGCTAAAACAGAATGAAAGTCTGCGCTGAGAGATAAGAGAGAGAGCGAGAGTGAGAGCGTAAAAGCTTTGGCTGTCTATGCCCAAAAGCGAACAAGTGTGTATAAAAAGGACATTTCGTTCAGTCAACGCTGTCAATTTGATAAAAGTGCGACGCCAAAAGTGCTACGAACAAATACAGTTTATGCAAATAAAGTTTATTTACGCCTGCAAGTTTAATAATATACACAAACAAATAAAGCAAAAGCATATATATAATATAATATACAAAATATAAATACAACAGTGCTTTAAATTGAAATAACTGCAAGGACTCTAATGCAACGACTTAGTTGCTGCTGCTGCACTCTCGCACTAAAACAATAACAACAGCAATAAAGTGAATTTTTCCAACTGCGTAGTAAGGCCAAGCAAATAATCGAGTTTAAAGCGTGTGGCCACAATTGTTTAATGTTTAAACAGCGCTAATTGAAGCGGGCATATCCAGAGAGATTCACACACAGGCCACACACAGCACAGCCAAGGCGCTTAAATAATTTAAGGTGAGTACAGCCATCACTCATTGCAATTATTTGTTGTTAGTCGTTGTGGTTGGTTAAAGTTGAAATTAAAATGTTACCCCTGTGGCAAGTGCGAGGCACTTGACAAACTTTGCTGCCTAAAGCATTTTTAATGATGCACTAAGCTTGTGCGTTGCGGCTTTAGCAGGACCTTCAAATGTTGCGTACACATGCGAACTGGCAATTGCTGCATTTATAATTTAAAGCTTCAGTGCCTTGAGTATAAAAAAGCCTCTTAGTCTAACACACACAATAGTTTTGTGCTTGCTTTTTATTTATCGCTTGTCATAAGTTTGCGCCCAAGCCGCGACACTTGTAACTATTTCAAGTATAGACCACTAGAACACACACACACACACAGAGATGTTGCGTATGTTGTTTAAGTTGCATGCGGCATTCTGAGTGCAGAGACACATACATACAAAGACAAGTGGCGCTTGTTCTCTTTTCTTACGTTTTGGTGTCAGCGTCTGCTATGGGCGTATAATTATAATTATCGCTTGAACGACTTGCTACAGCTTAAAGTCGC
Source organism: Drosophila busckii (assembly GCF_011750605.1). Classification (NCBI taxonomy): domain Eukaryota; kingdom Metazoa; phylum Arthropoda; class Insecta; order Diptera; family Drosophilidae; genus Drosophila; species Drosophila busckii. Next base: position 11,714,596 of record NC_046607.1, read on the forward strand.
GTATACAAATTTAATGGCGTAAACAATGCCAGCGTATTGACAATGCAATATGCGACAACAATGCAATGCGTGCAATTTCTTTTTATTTGCCTGTACCGCATTGTCAGCAACGCATATAATAATAGCGCCTGAAATGAGGTTAGATTGCTCATACGCCATGTACACCATGGCATTCCATTTTCAAATTCCCACACCACAAACACACACACACACACACAATTGTGCATATCTCGCTTCACTGAGCTGCACAGCTTAAGCACAAAGCGTACCTTTTGCTTTGTATGTGGTTTTTATAAATCCATAGCGCAGTTTTTAGGGCAAACAAACTGAGCGCCACTTTAAAGCCATAAACGTTATATTGTAATGATTATAACGAGCTCGACTAGGGCAACAGCCCAAATAGCCACTGCAATAGCCAAAATGTATAAATTGCCACATAAATTCGTTTTTATTGAATAATATCAAGTGACAGTTATCGCTAACAGGAATAACAACAAATGCCATATAGTTAGTACTAGTTTGGCTGCCAGGTGGTCTGAGTATTTACTGCAAGTAGCGGTAATTGTAGGCTAGCAGTCCAGGATGTTGGCGCTGGCGCACGCCAAGCCACACACAGCGCCAGCAATTTGGCAAACACACTGGCCATGTCGCGTCGCTGTCGCCAAAACGATTTTACAGTTTTTATTTGTTGTTTAGTTGGCTGCCTGCTTGGGCTGGTGCGCATAAATTATACATATTGCAATTGGACTCTGTTGGACTGTTGCTGTTATGCTGACCGACATGTGACCCCAGCGTATATGTAAGCAACTTTATGGTTCGCTGACTTCGAATAGCAGCAAGCATTGTGCAATTATTCATTAGCTTGAGTGGTCGGCATAGAAATTAAAATTGCCGCTAGGCACTTTAATAATGCAAATTAAACTTGGCTGGGAGCAGCAGCAGCTGCTGCGCATTTGCGTTGTCTTTCAATAATCAATAAGTTGCCTATATAGTATTTACAGTGTGCTGAGTGATTTACTAGACAGTTAGTTTTATGCATTTATTTGTAATTCAATGACAGTCACGGTCGAGCCGGCAAGCCAGACATGTCTGACATTTGAAAATGCCAAAAGCTTAAAACAAAATGAAAACTAAATTAGCAAGCAAACAGTGTCTGGTCTACTGTAGCATACTCTTTAAAGTTGCCTTCAAACTGTTGCCATGCTCTGGAAATGGCAAACAAACAAATCACAGACAATTGAATGACTGACGTGCGACACACACACACACACACAAAGAGAACTGAACTGACAGCAACAGCTTTCGAAATCAATTAGAATGGAAGACTTTGCAGCAGCTTGACATGTAATTAAGTACAATTTGACCAGACAGCGGCAGAGTAAACAAGTCGAATAATGGCCAGGTAAACAGTGCTAATAACGACTTCTCTCATACTTATATAGCAGTCATACTGCTCTGCAGTATTGGTAAATCAATGCACTAAATCAAAGGCTTGTCAGGCCATAAAGCGAGTGCATGTCCTTGACAGTGTGCGCCAGCAGCCAGTCAGCCAGTATACTATAGTTGGTATAAAATTTACGTAAATAACTTTCAATTACTGAATGAACACACAGACGGACACACACATGCGCAAACATTGCTGCATAAATATGGAAAAATATTTGTAGCATACCCAGCGGTGCTGTATGCCAAGCACCAATTAAAGCCCAACAATGCACGAAATAATAAACGAAACAGTCGCAAAAACAACAACAAAAACAACATAAAGAGTAAACAATTTCTCGCATTTCCATTTCACACCAGTTACCAGCGAAAACAAAACGAGACTGCATAGCACGCACAATCAACATTTAATATAAGCACTAACGACTACAAAATACGCTGTAAAAAGCTGTAGTTATGGCTTTAAGCTTAACAAATGTATCACTTAAATGCAATATTTATAAAGTTTAGTTGTGGGAAGAATTATTTAATTGCATAATAGATATTATTTATATACACTAATTTTATTTAATTACCATTTCGTGCTCTTCAAATAATTTTTAAGTCCTTGTTAAATAAAAAACTGTATTTTTTTGCTTTAATATAATATTTATTAAAGCGTATTATCATTTAATGTCATAATCGATATTAAATATAAATACAAATTGTATTTAATTAACATTCGTGCATTTAAAATAGCTTTTAAGTCTTTGTTAAATTTATTAATTGGCATATTTCATTAACAACAGTGTATAAAATATGAAAAGCAAATTATTTGTCAGTCAGCACAAAGTGCGCCCACCCCCACCCCCATCGTACGATGCTCAAAGCGGCGAGGCTCTCGCTTAGCGCAGAGCGATTGAGCGCATACGAGCGAAAGACGCGAGCGGCGCTTCTCTTGCTGATAACTTAAACATTGACTGTCGCTCACGCTCTCTAAGCGACTTGCGCTCCCAGCTTCTAGTCTTGCCCTCTGATCAATGATGAGAGGCTGGCAGGTAAGCCCGCAAGCGATGCCACTTGGGTGTCGACTGTTGGCGCGTAAACAAGCAGTGGCCAAGCTGGCAACATAATAATAATAAATAATTGCAAAAATAGCTGTCGCTGGTGGCTTTGAAAAATGGGAATTCAATTTACTTTAAATTAGTGCTTCAAATGGTAATTACATTTTTCATTTATAATATAAAGCTGAGACATCTATAGCAACAAATATATATAGAGCTCTTATAGCTGACTTTAAACTATTATAATTGCAGTGTATATACATATAGTAGAGTCTTAATAACTGCCGTGTTGCTTGCGTTAGCGTGTGGCGGCTCGTTAAAACCCCCAGCAGCATTGCCTTTGCCATTTGATTTTGCTTGTTGTTGTTGTTGTTGTTGCCACAGACAGAGCAAAGTCTATGCATGTATGGCATGCGGTCTTGTCTGCGGCAATTGCAAATCCTTTGAGTGAAGAGTGCATAGTAATAAGTCAAACAGGCTCACACACTCGCACACACACACACACATATATGGTTGTTAGCTGCATTTGTCTAGTGGCAGTGGCAGCGAAATTAGCATTTGGCATTTTAAAAATATCTCAGACCTTTGTGCACATAAAGGTCAGACCAATTTACCTTTGCTACACTTACTAACAAAAGTATTTTACACTTTTAGCTGGCACTTGGAATATGCGTTTGCAATTAAAACGTTAAGCACTGGAAACATGGCCAATGTAAGTGGCAATTGAAAGTGTAATTAATTATTTCAACAATTGTTTTTGAATTCGCTTGCAGCTGCAAGCGGACAAGTCAAATGGCAATTGCGTCTATGCGGACAGTTGCTGCCACACAGATAATGCGGTTGCAACAACAGCAACTGCAACATCAACAACTCAGAATACGACAAACACTATAAACATCATGACGGGCGCTGCTGCTGCTGCGGCTGTTGCTGCCAGCTTGCCCACATCCGCCTCTTGCGAGGACCTGGATCTGGATCACAGCCAGAGCCTGTCGGAGTACACAGACGCCGATGAAAGCATATCAGCACCAACAGAATTTCTAGCCGAGGTAAGTGGGTGGGGCTGTGCATAACTTGGCTGTTGGCTGTTGGCTTTTGTACTCGCGCTTATTGATTGCTAATAAATTGGGTTTGCGCGCATTTAAGTTTAAGCCCGGCCAAGTTTTGCCTTTAGCCTGTAGCATATTACCATGAACAATGTTATCTGAATGTTGTTTGCTACGCAGTTTCTGTCTGCTGTCATGCTCAAGGACTACAAGAAGGCTTTGAAATACTGCAAATTGAGTAAGTTCAGCATAAACTTGATCCAACAGATAAGATATTTATAACTATTCGCTTGCGCTTGCAGTTTTGCAATACGAGCCAAACAATACAACGGCCAAGGAGTTCTATCCACTCATATTGGACAAGCTGCGTGGTAAGCCAGAACAATGGAACTAAAAGCATATTTATAATATATTTAATTGCTAGTGGCTGCAGCTAGTGACAGCGATGAGAACTACAACAAATCCTCATCGCCTGAGCTGAACTTGGAGCTGGAGCTCGAAGCTGCGGCAGACTGTGAAGAGGAGGAGGATAGTGTTAGCAGCAATTCATCAGATGCGGACAATGATGATGAAGTCGACGCAGAGCCGGAGGATGAGGAAGAAAGCAGCAGTGGCGATGACTACGAGCTGCCCATTGATGAGCCACAGGATGTAGCCGCAGTTGGCAGCTTGGCGGCTCACTCGCACTCGCTATCGCATCACAACTCTGGCTCATCACGCAACTCCTCCAGCGGCAGTGGCGGTCGCAGTGACAATACCACGCACTCATATTCCAGTCTGCTGCTGGAGGACGACAATGATATTGTGCCGCTCAATTTGCAGTTTGGAAACAAGGATTGCCATGCCGCCGATCTGGATGTCAGCAATGGTAAGTTGGAGCTGGCAACTCAAAGCAGCAGCAGCAGCTAAAGCATTTGCTTCTAGGCAACAAGTTGGCCTCGGCCTCCTGCAGTGATTCGGAGTCGCCAACAGAGCCGTTGACACAACGTCTGGCGGCCATTTTGCGCTCCAAGTGCGGCGTCTCGGCCAGCAACGATGACAACTACTGAGCCGTCTCATATATATCAGCGATTCGTATGGACAAATATATGCCACTATATGCTATAAACCACTTATATATGTATATTCTTGTATACTCGTACTCTGACAGTTTACAATTTACAACTCCTTTGCCCAACTAGTGCATTCGCTTTACACAAACCTAGAAACCGTCCCTAACAGCATATGTATATATTATATATGTTTGTATAGCTGCAAGTTGTTGTTACTGAATTTCATATCAAGGGTTGTTTTCGCTTTCCATCTAGCCGTGTATTTCCCTAGAATTACGAACATAATGTAAACAAAATCTCATATTAAAGAATGCACATATGAAATAATAGACGAGTCTATGGTATACTCAACACATTTTATTAAATTGTTGTAGTACCCTCTTACTCGGGTATATAAACAATATATAGGCCGTACAGTATAAATATGATTGGAAGCATGACGGGATGCCGGTGATACTTTTTTAGTACCAGGGCAATAATAACAAAGTCGCACGAATTATTTATCAGCAGATATCATAAAACAACAATTGTGAAAACTACGAAGGCGTGTATCTTGGTCTCGAAGAGAACACTTCTCGATTTCATGCAAGTGCTATATAGTGAGTCTTAAGGATAGCGTCGAGTCCCACATTTCCGAAGGTGTCGGAGCTAACATAAAATATGTTGAGCGACACTATGGACGACAGCTTAATATTCGTGTGTTGAGATACAGCTCTCGAGTGTATGATGTCTGGTGGACATGGTTTAAAATGGTCCAAGGTCACAACACTACATACATACGTACATATGAGCAGAGAGATTTTGTACATGATTGATTGGTCCCCCAGTATATTCTAACTATATACCTTTAGTAACTATAGCATATATATTTGCCCCCTCTAAGTTATATATTCTCTTTGTATAACGTATTATATTCAATATATGTATTATGATTAAAAGTTGTAATAAAGCGAAACGACAGCTGGCTATATGTAATCTTTTTATCTGTAAAAACAGTGCAGCTTTAGTAAAAGCGCTTTTATGTATTGTCTAGTCTATTTACAGCACATAAAATCTGGAATTTTAATTTAATTATTCGAATATCTCCAAGGACCAATAATTGTACTTCGTTTACGAGTTATTCCCTCTCTTTTCATATAATCATCAAATTCCTCTGCTGTTCTGTCCATAGAGAAACTTTGTGGCTTTGTGTCACTCATCACCAGTTCGCTCATCTTTTTGCCATTCTTTGCTATTGTGAATTCACCCGCATTAAACAGCCGTCGACGCTCCGCAAAGGTCAGCTGACGTTCATTAGTTGCTCGTATGACATCTTCCAATACACTGCCAACCTTCTTATTTAGTAAACCCAACTGACTGTTTGATGGAGTGAGAAATTCAACATGTTTTTTTGAATTAGAATCCACAGAACGGCGTCGTCCTGACTTACGACTTTTCTTTTCTGTATTTTTAAGTTCACCCTGCATTTCAACAATGGATTTGATCAGTGCGACTGGATTTAGAGCGATACCTTTGCGCGGATGTGGAGTGCCGCGAACTTTTTGCTCTTTTTGTGTTTCGTTGATTATCTCTAGCATCATTTTCTCTTCGGTATTTTCTTGCTCACTAAGACGTGCCCTTAAGGTAATGGCATCCACACCTTTTGATTGGCATGGATATGGTGTTGAGGATCTGTTTCTCCTAAGATGCATGAGTCCGTAATCCCGATCACTGAGCGCTATATTAGTTTCTTCAAAAGACAGCCCGTCTGTATGGCGTTTCAATTGCGTTCTGAATGCCGATTTCTTAGCCTTAGGTGACTCCATTTTTAAGTTTACTTTTTTTTTGTGGTATGTATTTAAATTGTGTATATAAAATGTAAGTAAGTAGTAGTGTGTACTTTCAAGTTGTGTATTTGTGTAAATATTAAACTGCACTGCTTGTGTGTGAATGACACTGCTTTGCCGGCCTACTACGCAGGCCTGACAAATATGGTTTGTGTCTCGGTTAAATAAAGCCACACACTAATATCAATATCAATTGCTTTATTATTATTTTTATTTCATTTTTATGAATTATTTTTATATTAACACGACATCCAATCGATTTCACAGTATGCTGTTCCTTTATATTATAATTGTTTTGATTTTATACGTAAAACTTTTTCATCTTAATTGAGTGTTTTGAAAACATCAAACATGCTCGGCTTAATGCTAAATCTTTGTTTTGAATATACAAATGTACATACAAAATAAACTTTAAACATTTTTTGCGCCCCACATCCAGGCAATGGGACCGTTTGTATGTATGTTTGTATGTAATCCTTGCATATAAAAAGTATTCAGAAATTTAGTTTATTCATCAAAATGGTTCAAAATCGTTGTTGAGTATGTAGTATAAAAAACTGTGCCGAAATGTTTCATTCTATTTTTCATGTGATATGTAACAATCTACCGTGTTATATTATTTATAGTATCTTTGATTTAAATACTGTTTGCAGTTGCTTATTTCATTTGTTCTTGACATATATATTGTTAATATGTATGTATGTGTATTTTCAGCACCATTCAAATAATTATAAAAAAAAAGAAATTTAACAAAATTATTGCTACTATCATTTATCGAGTTGAATATTAAATTATTTATGTTTGTAATGTCAGTTGCTCAGAATTAAAATCAGGTAATGAAGCATTGTTTGTATCTGTTTTCGGCCATTAGTGGCTAAATAAGTATAAATATTAAATGTACCTAAATATTTATGTTTTGTTTGCAATTGATATAATGAAATTATGTCTTGTGATTACTTTGCAGAGTTTCGTTTACTTAAACTAAGATATATTTTGTTTGTCATACATATTAAATCAATTTACAATATTTAATTTTCAATAATTAGATCGATTAATTAAACTTCTTCACGTCGCATTATCACTAAAGTTGTCCAAGACAAACTATTTATATGCAAGTACGCTTGTATGTGTGGATGTAACAGTAATAATAATAATACATTTGACTTATGAATGCTGTGCTTTTGCTTTTCATTTGTATTACAATGATCCTAAGTTTAAGTGTATGTGTGTATTATCATTATATATAATAAAAAGAAACTGTCATTTGAAAACTTCAGGTGTATCTTGTACTCTTCAGTAGAATATTTTATGCATATATACGTCTACGCCTATGAATTGGCACAATCAGAATAAAATAATAGTAATAATAAAATAAAGTAAAGCAAAATCAAATTGAAAAGATAAATGTAATTTATTTTAAGCAAAAAATGTTAAAAAGTATTGTTTTAAAAGCACAAATTAAGTGATTGTGCATAAATCTAAAATCAAAGCTTACGAGTATACATAATAAAAATTAAAATAGATTTACACTCTAGGCTTAACAGCTAACAAGGACAAAGCTTGTCTACGCTTAAATGAAAAGGACATCAACAAGAATGGCTGGGGGCTTGGCAATAATTTTAACAGCTTACAAAAAATCGCACACAATTTGCAATTTAAAGAACAAAAATATAAAACAATTAATGCATTATGCATCTATAAATGAAATCAGTCAATGAAGTTAATGTGAGATGAACTAGCAAATAAACATGTAAGTATAAGTTTTGTTAATGGGACCCAATCGGCCCACAATGTCTAGAATTTTGTTCTGTTTTAGCCTAAACGCTAAGCTAAGTCTAAGTGGGTGCGTGGGAAAGGATATAATGGGTCGTAAATTGCTTGTGCCAAATTGCTGATGATTGCAGCACATGCTCGATGAGCTGCCTATGCACAATACTTAAATGAATCTAAATTGTTTGTATTTGAAATTGAAAGCGCTTCAAAGACACTTTCTGTTGCTCGAATCACAGTCCGCTTTGAGACTGTGATTTAGTACCGCTTCTATAAGCAATTTGTTGTCTCCTTGGCATCATCAATGTTTGTGTGATTCTTGATTAGCAGCTGGCTAGTCGGATACTTGTTGATTTGTGCAAAGCGCTCCATGACGCAAGAAGAGCTGAGACGCGCCTCAGCATCGTGATCCCAGCATTCCTCCATTGTGTCGCAGAATATGCTAAGACCCTGTAGAGCACAACGAAATAGATTTTTAGTTATTGTTTAAATGCCAATTAAGGCATATGCCTACCGCATGGGCACGCCAGCTGCTCAGCAAATGTGGACGCAATTTTTTCATGACAACGCTCTCTTGTACTTCATCGAGTGTGGGACGCTGTCCGAGCTCCGCCTCAAATGGCAGCTGATATTCACCCACCGGACCCACAACTTCACAGCGCGAGACCATTTCCCACAGCACCAAGCCACAGGCATAGACATCGATGCGCAAGAAGGCATCGCGATTAAAGTTAATGGCACCCTCCAGCACCTCGGGCGCCATGTAGCGACGTGTGCCCACCTGACCGTGTGTATCGCCGCAGGGTTTACCTGGCTGAAAGATCATAGCCAGTCCAAAGTCAGCTATGCAGGCGGTCAAATCGCCTTTGAGCAAAACATTTTTCGACTTGAAGTCGCGATGAGCTATAGATGGCTTCAAGCCCTCCGCCTTAGTGCCAGGAATCTCCTCATGCAAATGTGCCAAGCCATTGGCCATGGACTCGGCAATGCGAACCAGCTCCAGCCATGTAATCGTATGCGACTTTAGATAATCGCATAGTGAGCCATGATGCTGATATGTGGATATCAGCCAATATTCCGGTTTATCCAAATGCTTCTCAACGCCCAAGAATTCCAAAATATTTGGATGTCGCATGCGTGGCAGCTTATAAATCTCATTCTCTGTTGTCCACGAGTCCTTCTCCTGCATGCGAAAGATCTTGACGGCCACATCCATGCCGTGCAGCTTGGCTTGCCACACATCGCCAAAGCGACCGCTGGCCTTTTGCTCCAGCAATTGTATGGGACGGTTGCTGAGCAGCGGCGACGAGTTTGTAATTTCCGCCTCGTGCTAATCAAATAAGAAAACAATTAAAGTGAAATTCAATTGGAGTGTTAAGCGTTTGATACTTACAGTGGGTATTTCGTTGAAGTGCGACTTGCGACGCCGATAAAAGGCCAAGAGCAATATCAAAAGTAGAACCAGAAAGGTAAATAATGAAGCGCCAATGATAAAGTATATAACATTGCTGTTATCCTGTGTCTTCTCCTTGGGCACTGTAATTAACAGAATATAATTGTTGTATTTAACAAGAAGAACGCTTTGCTACAGGTGAACAACATTTTAAGTGGCACCTGTAGTTGGCACAGGGTTGTGATGAGAGCCTCAAAATGAAAAACGAAAGAAAAAACGAAAGTTCGCCCCCAATTTGTGCATACATGAGAGATAAAAGAGGCAGAAAAAGAAATCAAAATAATACAACAAAGTGCAAAGCACAAAAGACGCATGCCAAAGCCAAAGCAAAGCGGGCAAATCCTCTTTCAAAGCAAAATGGCATCAAAAAGATGAAAAAAAAAAATAAAAGCAGTATTAAGGGAAGCTTGTGTATAAATTGCAACATGTGCAGCAGCAGCTGCTGCTGCTGTGGCAGCCACATCAAGGCAACTTCATAGAGAGTTCGTTAACACGAATAACAAGTTCGCTTGAGTTAGGCTAGGGGGCTGGGCATGGAGCCACCCAACGCCCGCTGAAGATGCAATAAAAATGAGGCAACAAATAAAATAAATACGCTATGCCAAAATTGGGGTAAGCATAACAACCCCTTTTTTAATTTTTTTTTATATTTTTGAAGCCGTAGCAGCAGCCTCTCTTACCTTGTGTGGTTGCCTCTGTGGTGGTCGGTATATACTTGTGCTCCATGTTGCACATGTAGCCCTTGCAGCAGCAATAGTGCATGTTGCCCTGGCGAGGCTCCGCGCTAGTGACGCACGTGGTCTGATTGCATTCGTGCATGTTCGTAAAGCAGCCCTTCATCTTGATTTTTGTAGCGCCTGCAGCAATAAAAAAAAAATTATGAAAATTAAAATAAAAAATCATTTGGAGCAGCTCTGCATACCCGTTAGCTCATCAAAGCTCCATAGCGCATAGCAGCTGGGACTCTTCTCCCCCTCCACCTGGCACTGCTCCGTTGACATGGCGCACTCCTCGCCGGGACTGCAATCCTTCTCATCATAATGCTGGCAATATATGTTGTGGCCTTCGGGTAGTATGGCGCCAGCGCTGAAATGCACCAAATGACAGCCTGTGTCCAGGACGTAACAAATCAGTGTTTGTATGAAATTGTTTTACTCGCTTAAATACTAAATGTACACACAGGATGTTAGTAACAAGTCCCCTGGCTTTGTAGCCATATCAGGTATAAACACGGACCAACGACCCCAATACAAATGGCGCACGTTACGCTAATCTGTGAGCTGGCATATCGAGGGGCCGGCCGTTGCCATTGAAAGCAAACTCGCAAAGCATCAGGACTATACAAAAATTAGCTCCGCTGGCCAACAGTGGCGTTGAGTGAGTCCTCTGTTTAACCCCAATGCGATTGCAGCCAACTCTGTGTTTGTGTGTGCGCTAATCCACATGCAACTAGAGTGCACAGTGGTACTATTTGATTAATTTGCACTCAATATATAAAATAAACATTGCAGCTTAAACATTATACAAGTAAAATGCCACATATTATTGCTAATTAATACTAATTAAATTATACTTGGCACCACTGTGCATGGGTAATTGGATCTGTATCTGTGAGCGCACATGTGTGTACACACACATTCATATATAAGTATATATATTCATACACGTGAGCAGATATTTACTCACATAAGCATGCACATTATGCAGCTGGAAAAGTAAGGGAACAGTTTTCGAGTGGCGCTTGCCTACAAAGCAATAAAAGATAAACGACAGGGTTAAAGAGCTAAAGCAAGAGCGAGAGAGCGCCCACGCGAGATGCTAAACAACAAGTTTCTGGATGCAGGCATCATTGAAGAAATAATCTTACATACACATTCTGTTGTTTACAAATAAAATATATATCAGCAAATTTTGCTCTCTGTAGCTTTAAGAAGCAAATCTGAGCCCATGTATTAGAAAGCGCTCGAGGGGTAGCCGTAAATATTATTGACGGCAGACGTAATTAAGGCGCCAGCCCCACTCACTCACTCACACTAAAGCAATTGCAGTGCACACAATCAGAGAATTTATATTTATACATAACACATGTGTGCATATGTGTGTGTGAGAGCTATACATACCAAGAATAAGCTGCACTGCTAGATATAGCACAAAATCGTATTTGAACATTGTGTTTTGATGCTGTTATCGCTGTAAAATTGTTTACAATGCAATTATATTCATACGTAACTAAACACGCGCGGTGGTTATAGAATTTCTGTTGATTATTTTGGCACACAATTTTTCCTTTGAGGAAGTTACATACGTTATTTTTTACGTTTTGGCTTTTTCTTGTTGGTTGCAGTTGTATACACTAAATGCTTGCTGTCAGACTAATTTATGTTGCACTTTTAAAAACTATTTATTAACTATGGTACTTTATTATGTATGCATGTACATTAATATGTATGTATGCATATGCATGTTCATGTATGTATGTTTGTACATATGTGATTTATTTTCCTCAGTTGCTTATGTCGCAGCAAAGTTGCTGACCACACGTTATTTTCATGTGCATTTTCTTGTACTGCATTCGCTCTAGCTGTATTGTAATTATCACATTTTCCTTGTCGACGCTATATGTTGCCTTTAACGCGCTAGTTTTTCTAATTTACATATATTTAAAGAGATTTTTTCACATTCGCGTTCCGTTTCTTGCATCTACCGAGTTAAGCAATATCTATTCACCTGTTCCCCATCACGAGTATTTTCTAGTACTAGGGTGACCATGCTCTCTATTCATCGGCTTAAAATACATCGACTGTACACATCGATATTCATAAGAATGTTTAAAAATATAAGATAATAATTAAAACGTTACATCTATGCGCTGTATACCAATATATATAGTATAGGCACTTCAAGTATTTCACCATTTGTAACAAACTACGTATGCAGCTTTCCCAGAATTCAAATGTAAAAATCTTGCAATTTTATCTTATTGTTTCACTGATAAGATGAATCACATAACAATGATAATACATATTTAAATCAAATTTACAATAATGTTAGTCATCACTTCGTCCCATCTAACTTGGTCAAGCCATCGGCGTATTGAAACTCCGGACTGTTCTCATACTCGCACATGTCCAAGGCGATTACACAGCTCTCCTTCACCACACGCTTTTCATCATCCGCATATCGGTTCAAGATCGCTATGCACTCATCTGTTGCAATTGCTCCCAAGGCTTCAGCACATTCATGACGTACCATTTCATTTTCCTGTCGGTCCTCCAAGTTGTGCTGGAGGTACGAAATACTACATGGCTCCTGTAGCTGTCCGAGCACAAAAGCAACCTCATGACGAAACAGCGCCGAGTTATCCTTTAGCCCCTCTGCTATGGCCAGCACGCTCTCCTCTGTGCGCAGATTGCGTAGACTGAACATGGCACGATAACGATCAAACAGACTTTGCTTGTTGTCTAGATAAATAGCCTTTAGCTCATCCACGCTCTTGTTGTCCCCCACAGGCGGAGATGGATCTACAGAGGCATAAGGATTGTTGTCGTCTATCTTTTGTCCACTTTGTAGCCAACGGACGCGGTCCAACGCAATACTGCATGTCTCAGCCACTTCAATAACCGGATCCTCCTTGTATGTCTCGAGTATGGGTAGTACATCTGGATGACCTATGGCGCCCAGCGCTTCGGCGGCTTCATGTCGCACCATTGGCTCTTGGCTGGTATCCTTCAGCACCTTGGTAAGCACATCAACTGCCTGGGGATCCTGCATTTGTCCAAGACAGTAGGCCAGCTCGTGCTTAAGCAAAGCGGAATCATCATCAAAGGCTTTGCTTATTGCTTCTATGGCTGTGTCGCCGCCAATGTTCTTTAGTGTAAACAGAGCACGGAAACGCTCTTTTAATGGACGATCCTTATTGTTTAGCACACCGCCAATAGCCTTTACTTGCTCCGCCGAAACCATGTTGACTTTGTCGATTAAAATAATAAAGTAAATAAAACGTGTTCTAGAGACTTATCGAGTTATCGATTGTGTTTGACTCAAACGTGTTTGAATAAAAAAGAAATGATGCGAAGAGAAGAAGAAAATATCGAAAGAAGAAGAAAACAAGTCGGTTGTTGAGTTACGTTGCGGAAAACGTCGAAAAAGTGTTAAATAAATTGTTTTAATTAACAAAATATATTGAAAACGTTAATTAAACATACACCGGTGCTAAAGCCGATAAGCTAAAAAGTTATTTTAATCCGAAACTGGGATTTAAGTGTATTTAAGATTTTTGCGCGTTCGTTCAGCGTGGCGTGTGTATGTACATGTGTGTGCGTAATATACCTGCTAGTTGATTGGAATTGTGTGCAAAGGGAGAGGAAGTGGACTCGCTATATTGAAGCGAAGCGTTGTAACATTAACTGAAAGCATTGCAGAATACACAATTGTATTTTGTAAATAATATTGAATATCAGAGCCAACTAAACGAATATGTCGGACGAAACAAGTTTGCAGAAGCCAGAAGCCGTGCCTGAGGTCAACAACGAGGAACCGGCAGTGGATGAGAAAAAGACACCCGTAAGTGTCCCACAAACACATATATTTAAGTATACATATGTATACGTATTTATTTGTGAAATAAATGGGCATAGTCATCGTTAACACCGGGGCTCGCGATAAGAGCACGCTTGCAAACCATACACTAACACACTCATGTAAATCTACAAACAGAATTATCTAGAAGAGCGAGCAGTGTACAGATTTTTCCAAATCGTTGAAACATGCAATCATACATATTTATTTTTGTGTTGCAGTTAATTCTGCACCTTCATATTTATCTCTATTTATGCTGTTTCGTGTTGATGTTAATTTTGTTTCCCTCGTGTGCGCGCGCTTTTCCTAACATCCCTTGTTAGTGTGTGTGTGTATGCATGTATATTTATATACACATACAAGTATACACACGCACACACACGTATACTTGGAGTAGTCGGCGTGTCTCTTTTGTTCGCGTTAAGCCGCGGCGCGCGCGTCTGTCTGTCTCGCTCTCGTTTGTTTTTATTTTTCTTGTTCTCTTTTCGACTTTTTGTTGTTTGCTGTACTTTGTCACACACATACACCGCACACAAACACAGACATGTGGGGGAAGTGTAGAAAATGCTGTTCAATATGCCGCATCAATGTGGCGGGCAATTGTGTTCCACTTGAATTCAGTCGTGTTTACAGCATATTCAGATTTTTAAACAATAACTGTTAAATATTCTAATGTATGATATTTGATATTAACAACTGTTGCAGAAACGCACGCCGAAACGCCTCTCATTCGTTGAACGAGCACAACGGGAGAGCGAAGAGCTTGTGAGGAATATGGGTGGCAGCTTGGATGTGGCTGGTGGCCGCCGTACGCGATCCAGTGCCCGTGGCACGCCCACGCGTGCAGCGGAGACCGTTACGCCGCCACCAAGTAAAAAGGCGCGCACATCGCCGGGCTCTGCCAAGAGCGGTGGACGCGGTCGTGGTGCACGTAAATTAGATGTTGGTGCCGATGATGAGGTCGAGCAAGAGCCTGTTAAGCCAAAATCTGCCGAGAAACAGGAGAAGGCAGCTACCACTCCCGCAAAGGCAGCAGTAAGTAATGAAAATATTTTGTTTGGCATATATTTAAAAATTAATTTGTTTTAGGCCGCATCAAAGAAGAAGGATAAAAAGGTGGAGAAGCCAGCAGAAGCTGAGAGTGAGAGCAAGGAAGCTGAAGAGACCACAGCAGCATCCACTAAATCAAAAGAAACAGTTGCCAAGCCCACAGAGAGTGGGGATCAGCCAGATGCAGCGGAAAAGTTGAATGCAGTGGAGGAAGAAGAAGAAAAGCATAACAATGTGGACCACGCTGAGACTAGCACAAATGACTCCGAAGAAAAGTCAGAAGTATCTGAAGAAACAGCTAAAGTTGAGGACCCACCCAAAAGTGAAGCCACCTCCCCCATGGATGTGGATGAAGAGGAAAAGAAAGAACCTGAGCCTGTTACCACAGCGAGCAGCACACCTACACCTGTTGCTGATGCGGCTCCTGCTCCAGAACCAGTTGAAGAAACGAAACCAGCACCACCAACACCAGAAAAAGAGCCAGCTGTCGAGGAGCCCAAATCAGTTGCTGAAGGAGTTAAGGAGCGTACACCCGAACCAATGGAAGTCGATGGTAGTGCCAAGAATAATGCCGAACCTGCGGTCACAGAGCCTGTTGCGGAGGCAGCACCAGCAGCCAAAGTGGAAGAGGTAGCAAGTGCAGTGCCGAGCACAGAATCCAACGATGTCTCCGTGAAGGAGGTGAAGGTAGATGCTCCCTCAGTGCCCGAGAAGGAGGCTACCGACAGTGAGGTCAAGAGCACGCCAGTAGTGAACAACACGGCTGCTGCTGATGAGACAATCAAAATCACCAACGATGTGAGCAAACCAGTAGCAGCTGATAAAGCTGAACCTGTTGCGGTAGAAGCGCCTGTAACGCCGGTCAAGGAGTCACAGGTGAACAGCGAAAACAAATCAGAGCCAAATGACAATGGTGAGTTAGTCTATAAAGCCATTTGAATATATATTTTTATAATGCAATGTTTGTCAACAGGTGAGCCAAAAATTGTCAGCCGTGCTGCAGAGGATGGCGAGAATCATGCAACGCCGCAAGCATGCAACTAAGCAGCAGCAATATTAATTAATACCGATGATGAAATCCAATAACTATAGTACGTGCCGTAAGTGTACAAAATGCAACGTCGAGTCAACCCGACAAGATGCCCCAGAACTTCGTGAAAAATATTTCAAAAATCCTTAACTGAGCAACCCAATCCAATGCAGTCTCAATTCTCAATGATAGCTTCGATGCACTTCGTCCAGCGTCATTTGGGGCTAACATCTGTCTGCGATGCAGGTTGTGTAAACTTTGTTAAGTGTGAGCAATAATGTAACGAAACACACACACACCACAAAGCTAATATCTAGTTCTAACCCGCCAATACACACACACACACACACACACACACAAACACACTCACATGCAACACAACACAATTACACTCACACACACACACACACATTGACAGAAACAGACCTTGTTACAAGCATCTTACTATAATAATATGTATGTGTACATTTAACTAAATTGGAAAAACAAAGAGAAAACTAAAACAAGTACATGATAAAGATATGTATGTAAAATAGATGTTTTTAAATTTTAAGACATAATCTTTAATACCAGTCTAATACATATTAAAAATTCAATGGACTACGCTAAAATCCAAGAAAAGATTTTTAACAAACAATTAAGTAAAACAAATAAAAATAAAACAAGAGCCTGGAATTTATCAATGCCATTCGTGTAACATGGCTACTTACAATATTACATATACATATATATATTTTATAACTATACATAATTTTCTTTTGAGTTGACATTCACTTTGTTTGTGTTTGCGAAAACTGCTCACCGGAAGCATTTAGTTTATAACAAAATTTACCATATATAAATTTGTAAACTGATTAACTGATATATCAAAGAAGGCGACATTTGTATAAGCGTAAAAATCTTTTCCACTTAACTAAATTACGAATAGTGCGAATAATAATCATTTTCAATGAATAATTTTTATTAAAATTTTATAGCGTAAAGTACTTGAAAACACTTTCATTTTTATTTGTTCTGTTTTTGGTTTCCATTAATCTTAACTGACATAATCAGTTGGAGCAGTTTTTATATGTAGCTGGATAGTTGTATAAGAACAATTTTCATTTAAATATTCTTTTGTAAATAAATCTTTTAAAAATACAAAAGAGATGGAAAGGAACGTGTATTAAATTAGTTATGCTGCTAGATTTTCCTTTTCTAGTTTTGTCAACGGCTCTTTCAAAGGCAAATCTTCCAGCTCCTGCTCTTGACTCGGAAGATTTAACATACCGCGCACAAAGGGAGAGTACAGTTTAGGATCTAATATCTTTTTCTTATCTGGACGCCAGACGTAACTCATTGGCACTGCCCAGACGAATATAAGTATAGCTCCCAACACTTTGTACCAGTAAAAAGAAATGTCAAAGATAGAGAACTCCCGATTGCTGTCAAAGGCTGTTGTTATATTGCTCGGCATAGGAGCTGTTGTTGTTGCTGGTGTCGTAGCCATTGTTGCATTGCTGTTTGATAAGAACATTAATAAGTGCTTATAAACAATAAGTAGCTATACTTACATGGCATTTGCAATCGTATGGAAGCCACGCGCCTCGCATTGATCCAAGGAATTGGGCAGCACATCATACCTAATCAGTCCCGATTTAAAGTTGAGCTGCGCATTTATTATAATCCACAGCATGACAAGCATGCTGAAGAACATGCTGGTTAGAGCCACCTTGCCATTAGCTCGTGGCACAAACATGCCCAAGAAGAAGACGCCGGTGACAGCGCCCGTATTAATGCCCGTAATTGTCCACACAGTCTGTAGAATTGACTTAAAGTTCTGCACAACGAAGCCGCCCAAGATACAGTAAGCTCCCATGGCAACGACAACCAATTTCATGCAGCCATTGGCACGCGCCTCCGTATGTCGAATATGTGGCTTGATGTAGTCGAAGTAGACAACGCCCGCCAAGGAGTTGAGATGTGCGGAAAGCGAGCTGAGTGAAGCACTAAAAACGCAGGAGATGAATAAGCCCGGCATGCCAGACAAATTGCCCATTATGTCTTGTATGAAAAAGGGCATCATTTTGTCCGGTTTGCTGACAAGCTGTAAGTAAATTGGATTAACTATAATACACAGTTTTGCAAGCATTGTAAACTTACGCCAGCTAGCATTGGATCACAGCCAAAATAACGCGCAAACATAATGATGCCAGCGAAGGCGTTAAAAAACATTATAACCAAGAAACCAATGCCCGCTATAATCAACGATCTATTGATTGCATTTTAGTTAGTAAAGCTAGCAGAGCAGCTGCTTTTTATCAGCAACTTACTTTTTAGCATGACTGTAAGAAGGCAAAGAGACAATGCGTTGCACACAGCTCTGATCGAGTCCAATTTTGCCAGTCCACAGCAGCATGCCACTACTAAATGTATTCCAGAAGGTGGTGCGTACACGTGGATCAAGTCTAAAACTACAAAAACAAGGATCATCTAGAATTGCCTGGGAATGGTAAACACTGAGCTTACTCAAAATTAAGGCGATCACCTTGCGTGGCATAATCAATGACAGTATCCAGACCACCAGTACGAATAGTACCCAGCACTCCAACCATTACGACGGATAATAACATAACGCCCGCCTGAACAACATCGGTCCAAACGACCGCTTTAATTCCACCCAGCATTGTATAGAAAACGCAGATCGATGAGACTATTGTGTTGATCAAATGAATGTTAACGCCAGTCACTGTAAAGCAGCAAATAATTTAATTGCAACTGATTGTGAGCTTAAACTTTAAGTTTATGCATTACCTTGGGAGAAAGCCAGCGATGGTATAAACATGTAGACTGGCAGCATTAAGAATTGACTTAGCACAAAGGATAATGTAACCAGTTGACGCGTGCGCTTATTAAAACGCATCTCCAGATACTTTTTGGAGTGCAAATAGTAATATTAATAAGTTAATTAAATGCTTTACACTTACTTCATAACAATTAACAACATTGTTTTCATAAAACACTGGCACAATGATATGGATTAGCACAGGTACGGTTGGTATCATGGCCAGCACAGCGAATATAAAATTAAAGCCATATGTGTAATTTTCGGCAGGAATTGACATAATGGCCACCCCCGATAATTGACTGTAAAATAAAGTAAAATATAATTATACAATGCAGTGTACAGGTTATTTGGTTCAAAATTTATTTTCTCTCATTTAACTAAACGATCCTATTGCGAGTGTGTAAAAAAGGGCTCGAGCTGCAGCATTAGTTGGCAACTTAAAGCATTACGTGTTGCGAAACGGAGATAAGTTTAGATAACACTATATTGATGCTGAGCGTCTGACGACATTGACACGCGATGATAAAGAAACTAATTAAGTATACGCACCTTGATACAAGCGATATGGCAATGGGAATTGCTTTCATCTTTTTGCTGCCACGCAGATATTCTTCTGTAGTGTTCTTACCCTTTGCAAAGAAGCCAAAGTATACACCAATGCTCATGGAAACGAGCAGCATGAGTATAAATACTGAATAATCTGTAATACCAAATTTTAAGTCCTCCACACTAGCCGCGGCTGCAGCTGCAGTGCTAGCCAAAATAGTTGTGCTCTCCATTGTCCTGCTTCAGTCCGGTGTTAATGCTAATCGTAGTACGTTAATGTCTGAATGCTGTTAACATACTTGGAGAAAATTTGCACAGCATCTTTGCTTAAATAGGACACTAACGTTTATCAAACGCGTTTCAGCTTATCATGCTTGACAACATTGTAAAAATTAAGCACAAGTCATAAAGCAGATTTAGTTTAAGAATTTTGCAATCCGACTCTGTTCACACCCTGTAGATGGATTCACATTAGAATTAGAATATATATATCAATTTCCTCATTTATAAAGCAACTTCCGTTTATAAAATAAAAAGTTTGTTAGGTTGCAATATGATTTTATTTATATATTTTCTAGGGTGTACAAAATAGTTAGCAAGTGGTATGAAGATCATTTCATTATATTGTTTTTTTATCTTATTTTATCTCACTGATATGTTGGACCCTTAAAATTATCATATAAAGCTATAAAGCCCTCAGCAAGTGGAAAGCTCCTACGCATCTTCATCATTTAGCATCTGTTTCGTCACCTTCGTCTCCAGCTGCAACTGTGCGCCTTTAAGTGGCATCTCTTCTAGCTCCTGGGTTAAAGGTTGTCTTAGGAACTTGCGCACAAATGGCGTAAACAGTTTTGGATCTATGATATCCTGCTTGTCTGGCTTGCAGATATAGCTCATGGGTATTGCCCAGACAAAAACTAACAAAATGCCCATTAGTTTATACCAAAAGAACGATACATCGTATATAGAAAACTCGCGATTGCTTTCAAAGGTGCCTGTGACATTGCCTGCTATTGACATTGGAGTTGCAACAGTTGTTAGATTGCTGCTGCTAAAAAAAGAAAAGTTTAATTATTAATTATACGTATTGTTAAAATTGCTTACACTGCATTCAATATCATTTGTAGATGCGGCGCATCGCATTTATCTAGCGTATTGGGCAATACTTCGTATTTGATGAGTCCTGATTTAAAATTCAACTGAGCATTAATAATAATCCAAATCATAACCGCTATGCTAAAGATGGTGCTGGATGCTGCCACCTTGCCATTTGCTCGTGGCCACAACATGCCCAGCAAGAAGACACCTACAACGGCGCCTACAGTGATGCCCGAAATAGTTATGACAGTTTGTATAATGGAGCCAAACTGTTCCACAACAAAGCCGCCCAAGATGCAGTAGCCGCCCATGAGAACGATAAACAACTTCATAATTGCATTGGCGCGAGCTTCAGTGTGTCTAATGAAAGGCTTAACGTAGTCAAAGTAAACGACGCCTCCTAGAGAATTAAGTGTAGCAGAGAGTGTGCTGAGAGCAGCGCTAAAGACGCAGGAGATGAACATGCCCGGCATGCCAGTCAAGTGTCCCATTATGTCCTGTATAAAGAACGGCATCATTTTGTCCGGCTTGCTGACCAGCTGCAATGCACAAATAAATATAGAAACAATTTGGAATTAAATGCAAAACTTACGCCAGCCAGCATGGGATCGCAGCCATAATAACGCGCAAACATAATAATGCCGGTAAATAGATTAATAGCCATTATAATAATAAAGCCAATGCCTGCTATAGTAAGCGATCTAGCAAATAAAGTAAAAGTTAGCAATAGTTGGCATTGATTGCATGAAGTTACCTTTTGGCATGCCCATAGGAGGGCAAGGAGACAATGCGCTGCACACAACTCTGATTAAGACCAATGTGTCCTGCCCACATGAAGAAGCCGCCAAGAAAAGAGCTCCATACTGTTAAGCGTATACGTGGATCCAATCTAAAGCTGCAGCGAAAAATACAAATTACATAGAAATCTTTTTAAATAACGGCTTAAACTTACTCCAAGTTGAGTCGCTGGCCTGCGTACGCATTTTGCAGCACAGCGCCCAAGCCACCTGTTTGAACGGTGCCCAGCACGCAAACCATGACCACTGAGCACAACATAATACCGCCTTGCACCACATCTGTCCAAACCACCGCCTTAATGCCTCCCAGCATTGTGTAAAAAACGCAAATCGATGAGACTAGCACATTAATCAAATGTATATTCATGCCTGTGACTGTAGTAAAAAGAAAGTTTAAGTTGATGAACTATACAGCACACAGGTCCAAGCTTACCCTGGGAAAAGGCTAGTGACGGCACAAACATAAAAACAGGCAGAAAGAGCAATGAATTTAATATAAATGTTGCAGTCACCAGTTGTCGTGTCCGTTTGCCAAAACGTATTTCCAGATACTATCAGAATACACAAAATGCAATTAAATAGAGTAGAGCATTATCAGCTTAGCTTACCTCATAGCAATTGGCTACATTATTCTCATAGAACACTGGTATTATAATATAGACCAGCGTGGGCACAACTGCAATCATCGACAGCACCACAAATATATAGTTGAAGCCATATGAGTAACTTTCCGCAGGCACAGACATGATTGCTATGGCAGATAGTTGACTGCAATAGTTTGATATATAAACATTTAGTTCTGCTTTTGTGCCATAAATTTTTTACCTAGCAACCAAGGATATGGCGATGGGCAATGTTTTCATCTTCTTGCTGCCTTGCAGATATTCCTCGGTGGTATTCTTGGCCTTGCTAAAGAAACCAAAGTAGACGCCAATAGCCGCCGAAGCGACTAACATTAACACAAACACTACATAGTCAGTTATGCTAAATTTTAGATCCTTTACTGCATCCAACGTTGTGCTTAATGTTGTGCTTGTCATCGTGGCGATTCACTAACTGCTTAACGGCTTGTCATCTTAAATATCAAGAAGCTTTATCTATTGACGTGTCTGGAAGCAGCTTTTAGATAGAGTTTATCTTGTCATAGTATATATATATATATATACATAGGTATTTTAATTTTAGCATGAAATTATAAGTACAGTGGCCACTGGCAGCTACACGATCTGACAACAATTAATTAAAGCATTATTCGCTTATTTGCAATTTCCTCTGCTTTTTGCTTTCAGCTGCTGCATTTGTTACAATATTTCATGAAATAAAAATTTGCCTGCTTTATTTAAGCAAATAAAATTGTCAAAAAAGTTGCGGATTAATTCTTAATCAAATAGTTACACATTTGTCCACTGTTGATAAAATGAAGCTTTTAATAAAGCTTTCTTTAATAAATATACTTTACTACTATATACTGACATAACTTTCATATTTGAAGTCTATACATAGCTCAAGATAATTTAGGACTGTTTCTAGTCCTCGTAATTTATAAGATATAATATCTAGTGCATTGTGCTTATATTACATTATCTGTGTTTATATATAACGCTGACTTGAACGTTTTTTGCAATCTGGCGACCTTTAAGATAAGCTAGTCCATAAATAAAAGACTGCAGCATATTGACATTGAAGACATCGCTTTAGATGTCAACTCAATCACTATCTTTATGGCCAATAAAATGTGATATAATTAGTTTATTAACATGTAAATGTTTTATTGTGTTATTTGTACTTTTTGTTTAATGAATTTAAGCTCGTCAAGTTCTCTGCTCGGCGCCAGCTCATAGTTCAAAAATGGTTTAATGATGGGCGACAACAGCTTGGCATCAAAGTTAGCATCTGGCGCAGGCTTCAAAAGATAACTCAGCGGCACACCCACAAGCCACATAAGAATAAAGCCCAAGACTGAATACCAATTGAATGATAAATCTAAGATGTTAAATGTTGTTTCGTCTAATGTTGTTGCTGCAGTTGTTGTTGTGTTAATCAAGCTTGCTAATGTGCTGGTGACATCCAGGCTGGCATTTAGACTTGGACAGTTGTCCACGCTGCTGGGCAGAAAGGGATACTGATTGCGTCCCCAACTGCAGATCAGTATAACAATCATGCAGCTCAGGCTAACAACAATGCCAATCAAAGCAGCCTGCAGATAAAGCTAAATTAGTAACAATTAACTCTTGGTATTTATGGCTTCAACTCACGCGACCATGTGCTCTTGGTATGAGCATGCCCAGCAGAAAGACGCCAGTCAAAGCGCCATAGCTAACGCCCACAATTGAGAAGACAATCTGCAGTATGGAACTTAATCTTTCCACAAAAAATCCAGCAAGCACGCAATAAACACCAGTGAGCAGCACAAACAGCTTCATTATAATATTCGCCTTGTGCTCCGTGTGCTCGATGCGCGGCTTGATATAATCGAAATAGACAATGCCACTCAGCGAATTAATGCTGGCGGAGAGTGTGCTGAGCGCAGCACTAAACACACAGGATATGAATACACCAGGCATGCCTGACAAATGACCCACAACATCCTGCACTAAATAGGGCACCATCTTGTCCAGTTTGCTGACCACACCTTGGATGAGCGGATCGCAGTCATGATAGCGTGCATACATAACAATGCCCGTAAAGCAATTGAACGAGATTATAAGAAAGAAGCCCAAGCCGAAAAACACAAGTGATCTGCAATAATAAAAGCTAAAGTAAGGCATTTGTTTAGTTGAGCTGCTCACCTGCGCGCATGTGCTAAAGAAGGTAGCGACACAATGCGTTGCACACAGCTCTGGTTAAGACCCACATAACCCGACCAGGCTATAAAAGCCGCTGTTAAGGTATTCCACATGGTAGCTCTTGTTTTTATATCTAAGGTATAGCTGTAAACAAAAATGTTGTTAATGCAGACTTGCTTTTAATTGTGCTGCTAACTAACTCAATATCCAGGCGTCCGCCCTCGTCAGCAATGCGCAGCACCTCAGACAGGCCCAAACGCTGAGCTCCTAGCACACCCACGAGCACTACAGAGACAACCATAACGGCTGCTTGTATGACATCTGTCCAGACAACAGCTTTAATGCCGCCCTAAACACAAAATGGTTTATATAAATTGTTAGATGAATTTGCTTAGAACTTACAATCATTGTATAGAAGATGCAAATGCCGCAGACAATTGCATTGATAGTGTGCACATTGAAGCCAGTGACTGTGAAAGGTTTAATTAATATTTAAATGTAAATACTAATTCGATTTTACCTTGTGCAAACGCCAACGAAGGCATAAATATCCAAATTGGCAGCATAAAAAATATGGTCAAGACAAAGATTATGGTTTGAATTTGGCGTGTAGCACGATTAAAACGCATTTCCAAATACTGTAGACCAATATAAAATTAGTTGCTATTTATATTTAAATGGCTATTGCCTTAAACTGCTACACACCTCATAACAATTTGTTATATTATTGTTATAGAAAACGGGCACTATAACATAATTCAGAACGGGTATAACAACCAGCATGGATACCACATTGAAGTACCAGTTGATGCCATAGGCATACATCTCCGCCGGAATGCTCATAATCGAAATGGCGGACAATTGACTCGCCACCAAGGATATAGCTATAGGCAGAGTCTTCATGCGCTTGCCACCCATAAGATATTCATCTGTAGTATCGGCACTCTTATCAAAGAAACCAAAGTAGACGCCAATGCCCGCGGATACGCAAAGTGTTAAAGCAAATACTATGTAGTCCACAGCTTGAAAAGTAAATTGCGTAGTGTTAACGGCCTGAACCGTAGAGTTTAGTATAGCCGACATGTTAACTATTACATTAGAGACGAATTTAAATGAGCACTAAACTTGTCAAGGCATCAGCAGACCCTTATATGCAAGAACTTTATCTCGATTTTGAAATCTTTACGATATATATGATTATACTGATAAGAATTGGCATTGACAGCCAAAGGGTTAAGACAATACAAAAACGTTTGTTTTACTTTTGTTGTAGACAGTTGTGAGCTATCTGCTTTTATCTACTTAATAATTAACTTATATTTGCCTGCGCTGCTATAAATCTCGCTTTTCATAGTTTTTTTTTTCATATCTAACAATATTAACTAGTGATAAAGATTTGCAAGTCATTAACTAAATGAAAAGTTTGTTCAACTTTTTAAAATTACGTACTATTTAAATTACACTTAGTTTTAGTTGCTTTATGGCCAGCAGCTAGACATATCTTTTAATTGCGCTTGCACAATTGACAAAAATGCTAAACTGCTTGCCACATGTGGCACTTACCAGTTGCCACTTAACTGATGATGACACACTTGGCCTGCAATGCGTGTAAACGGACAGCAATGTTAATGATGGCAAATGTTGGTTAAGTGGCCAAAGCACATAAACTAACGACCAAATGTTGCTGCCTCTTTGTGCTGCAGTGTTGACCCATTCCCAAGCTGCAGCTGCAACTGTCGAAATAGCAAGCGCACTTAATGAGCAAACGTCTTCAGCTCCAAGCTAGGCCATCTGGCTATATTCGGAGCTATTGATGAGCTAAGAGCCACTACAAGTCATGGCTGCTACATAAAAAAAAAGTGAAAGGATTGTTTATTGTAACTGCACATGAGTTTTTGAATTTGACGTAATCACTGTTGGTTGTGCCTAATGAAATCGAAAAACTCGAGCGACTATTACCTTGACTACTCGAGATGTTCTGCTTTGATTTGCTGCTGACATTTCAGTTCAAGCTCACCCAAAAGCATTTAAAATCAAAACACATTTGCTATTTAACGGTGACAAAATTTACTATTTTTTTTATTATTTTCATATTTTTTTTGTTGTTTCTTTGTTTGTTTCATAAAAATAAAAACACTTACAAGCTAGATAATGCGTTATAACACGGTTTTGGGGCCATCTTTTCTTTCTGCGTTTTTGCTGTTAGATACGCATCGAAATAAAAGAAAGATTGTGGAGAAAAACTATTTACAAAACACAAAACGGTATTTCAGCGCCAAGGGTTTTTTGGTTGAAACTACATTTTGAGTTTGAGTAGAAAAAAAAGAGTGTAGAGAAATTGCAGTCACTGAGTGTGTGTGGAATAGGAGGTGTGAATAGCACGAGCTAAGTCGAGTCGAACTCAGTTTAGAGGTTCGCTTTGCTGCTTTTTGTTACCAAATTTCCATAGAATGATGTTGATGTATTAGAATTTGTTGTGATTGTGGCTGTTGTTGTTGTTGTTGTTGCTGTTGTCGTTAGGTCTGGCTGTGTCGGTTAATGTCGTCCATTCTGTCGTTATTCATTTTTGGCAGCGAAAATTTGTGTGCAGAGTGTGGCTTAGAAGGGCGCACCATAGCTGCCGCTGGGCCTTGAGGGAGCACCATAAGAGCCCGATGGAGCACTTGGGTAGCCACCGCCGCCGCCAGCTTGCGAGCTTTGCTGAGCGAACTGGGCAACCTGAATGGCCTGGCGCACACCCTCCAAATCAATGCCAACAACACGGCCGCCGCCTCCAATGCCGGGTGCTCCGTAGCTTGTCGAGGGCGGGCCATAGCTGGAGGAAGGTCCGCTGGGATAGCCACCACCGCCGCCGCCGCCTCCGCCGCCACCGCCTTGTTTGCTTTCCTCATTCAGCAGAATCTGACGCACTTGCTCCAGCAGCTGAGGGTCCACATTCTGTCCCTCTGAGGTCTGGAAGCCACCGCTGACAGCTTGATAGCC
The DNA here is from genome assembly GCF_011750605.1 of Drosophila busckii. Lineage (NCBI taxonomy): Eukaryota > Metazoa > Arthropoda > Insecta > Diptera > Drosophilidae > Drosophila > Drosophila busckii. Next base: position 11,741,923 of record NC_046607.1, read on the forward strand.
GCCACCGCCGCCTCCGCCACCACCTCCGAACGAAGATCCGCCGCCAAAGCCGCCTCCGAAGCCACCGCCAAATCCACCGCCGCCGCCGCCACCACCGCCTCCACGTGGATAATTGTAGCCGGATGGAGGCTCAGCTGCAGCCAAAGCAGCCAGCGCAAACACTAAGAACTATATAAGGTAATCCGAAAAGTTGGTTATCCACTGGTTAATCCAAAATATCAGCTCCACAGCTCGACTACTTACCACTGAGAAGGAGTTCATAGCACTGAGTTTGTGTATGTGTGTGGGGGAGAGAAGTAAAATTAAATTATAAGGTAAATTTAGTTGCTTTCGAGTGGGGAGCCAGCGACTGAATGCATTCCAAATGCCACGCAGGCCCTCTTTATACTCAGCAACGTCCACATGTTGCTGCTGCTGTTGCTGCGGCGTCTTCATCTACACTTTCCCCCTGCTCTGCCTCTGCAAGTCTCGACTTCGTCGGACCAACGACAACATCATTATCGGCAACTTCGGTAACGATACGCAAGCCGTTGGACGCTAACGATCATCAGAGCAAACAGTTGTTGTTTTTATTGTTGTTGCTGTTGCTGTAGCTGTTTGTTTTACGGCAACTGCAACTTGTTCGGCGGCCAGCCGGCAGCTTCAACTCCAGTACCCTCCGCTTTCCCACACTAAAAGCAATAATAAAAAAAAAACTTAATAAACCAAAAACAAAAAAGATCTATAGAAAACAAAATAAATGTCCATAACAATTTTTACTTGTTTTGTGCCTTGTTCAAGTCTTTTGAAATTTCTTTGGCACTTTCCTTGAGCGCACGCTGGAGCCTCTGCTGACATTTTCGCTTTGACAGCGACAACGACATTTCGACTCTCGATTTGACCAGGAAGTTACTCTATCAAGTCATTGATTTGTTTCAAGCCAAATCAACTTTGACTTCAACCATTTACTGTTCATTATTTTGGCAAGTAAAACATAATCGTGCACTACATATATATGTATATATATATTTGTGGTTAAATAACAAATTAACATGTTTGGAGCTCAACTGACTTTGCAGCAAATTGGAAGCCACAACAAAAGTCAAATAAAAGTAAGTTCACTTCAACGCAATTTGCACGATTACGAGACTTTGGGTGCGTCTGGGAAATTAGCCATTATTTTCATGTGGATCAGTGGGCCACAAGTTCCCAAGCAACAAGTGGTTAACAATTGTGCAAGCTGAGCATCAAGATAAGCCCAGCTATGCTGCATTTAAATGCAGCTAACGAACTTGCGCACGCTGTACACATCCAGAAGTGATATAATTGTGCTGCAAGTCAATGACTTGCCATAGGTTGTCATTATTTTGCCAAGCTGTAAATTTCAAAGTCATCAAACAAACATAATATAGTACTTCATATAGCCCACTATGCGTATACGTAACATTTAAGCAAACATACAATTAACCCAGCCAGCAGAAAAATCCCACTGGAGCTGTGCTTATTATGTCAGCGGCAGCAACAAGAGAGTGCAACAGGCGTAGGCATAAAGACCTGGGAAACAATCGAAAATAAAAATCATAAAAGAGAGACCAACTGAAATTGAAATTGAAACCAAAACCACAACCGAATTAAAATGCCAAGTGCTCGTAAATGAACTACGTACAGCTCTTCTTACACACTTTCGCAATGTCTGTGTTAATGAGAGGAAGCGAAAGAGAGTGAGAGTGAGCAGCTGTTCAAGATGGCACTTTAAGGGCTTATAGGGTTACCTTCATGCTTCAAAGTGAAGGACTTTGGGCAGCGGCTACCACAGACAATGACAACTGCGGCACGACTCTGACTCTGAGTCCAGCACTTGTTTTTTTTTTTTTGCATTTTGGGGGCAACAAGATGAAAGTCAACACTTAACACTACACAAATCAATGGTCAGCAGGCAGCGACGTTGGCAGCGGTAGCCTTAGCGCAAGCTCAGCTGCCGCTCAGCTCACTCAACTGAAGCTTGACTTCAATGACAATGCGGTAAATCAGTTTTTTGTTTCTTTTTTAGGTGTTTTTGTTTTCGAGTTCGTGTCTTAAATTATTTTTATCAGCTTGGACCTGTTGTTACCGCCGTGCCGACTGTCACTTTGGCTTTTAATTTTGTTTATTATGAATTTGTCTTGAGATACTTTGCGAAGGTCTCTCTAGCCCCAAAACCTTTCGCAATTGCGGTGCAGTCCCAGCTTGAGCTGTAATTGGAGTAATGCGGGATATAGTGTGGTTCTAAATTGCGGGCCTTAGTTAAAGTTTTTAATCGAGCTGCCTCTGGCATTGGAGCTGCTGTTTTTACATTTGTTTTGCTCGTTCGTTTTGTTTACTATTCGACTCTTCTTTTTTGCAACTTTAATGATACGCTTTGCTACGCGCCATCATTTGTGTATTAATGTGTGTGTATCTGACCAAATCCATCATTAACACGTACAGTAGGTCAAAGCGCATCATGACTTACATTTGGCTTTGGACGTTTTTATTATTTTCTCAGCTTGATGGCGGCTTAACCAGCCATTCATTAACTACAAATGCATGGGTAGATGTATGCGTGAGTACGTTTGCAATTGTTATGACATACCAAATTAGGGCAGACAAATTGTCTGCAAACGCGCGTTAAATATTCAAATCATTACATACATACATACACATAAAAACTCCCAACAATTGATGCCAAACTCATTTGGCACTACTTAAAAGTAATTTTTTGGCGGCTACTATTTTTATACACATTTAATTTTGCAATTTTTATTATTTGTTGGCAATCTTATTTGAATTATCTTTAATCTGTGTGGTGTGTAATTTATTTAAAATAAAAATAATGTTGCTCAAATCTTATGCTATTGACGCAGCTGTATTAACAGCTTGAGTTATGCTAAGCTGTCTCTAAAAACTGATTATTCAAGCGTATAGATTGCAAGTGAGGGAAGAAAAAACCAGCGACAAATGACGAGAATATCGCAAGTTGTAATTGCTGCTGATGATGATGAATGCGCAGAAACAGGGCCTGCCTCAATGCAAGACACCCAGAGCGAGAGAGAGAGATATAGAGAGAGAGAGTGAAATATTCAGCTGCTGTTGGTTACATAAGGTGCCAACGCAGAAGAGCCCCTCGAGCAGCGTCAGTGGCCGCGCCAACACCAACCAAACAGCCAGCCAACCAACTTTGGCGTCTTCGTTGGCCCATGTGACGCTTCTGTCGTTTCCTCGTAAAAGACAAAACAAGTTTTGTTTGTCCGTGCTCCTCTAGCTTTTATGTAAGTCAAGCGTGGTGACTGCAACTTGCTGGCAGATGAGTTGTTCATATTGCAGCAGCAGCAGCAGCAGCAGCAGCAGCAGCAGCAGCAGCAGTAGCAGCCAGTGCAACCAGTAAGCTACGGCAGCAGCGGGGGTGAGGCTACGAGTCTAGCAAGTGAAATTGCATATGCGCAATACAAACCAAAACTAGGCAAAAATAATAAAACAGAAACCAAACAAACACAAACACAAAGATGCTGTGAAAAATCAAACGTGCATAGAAATGCTGAAATTGTTTGGGAAATTGCTGTGACACGTTTTGCCATGTCTGCGAGGCTGTCTGGACTGGTGCCGCTGTGGTATATCGTATATCTTCCGCCAATAGCGCGGACGAGTGGACACTCGCCGCTGCGTTCGATGCCGAATTCTGCGCACAAACTTTAGCCTTTGCTTTGGCTGCAAACAGCAGCTCAGCAGCTGGCCCCAAGTCGCCACTTTGTCTTGCGCAATGATCATGTCGTTTGCTGGCCAGTTTATCGCTGTGCCACATGGAGATTCTCAAGACGGTTTGCCGAAAAGTAAAAGCGCAACCAAGCTAATCATAAGGTATTAATCGAATGTTAATTTGGGGAGACTCCCAACTGGGCAGCAGCTCAATTGCTTACAAAAATTATTGACTGTTTTCACATTGCGTTAATTATGGCTTAATTTGGCAACGCCATTTAATAATCAGAGATTTGATTATTCATTTGCAGCCCGAGTCATGGACCATTAAACTTATGTAATGAAGATAAAAACATAATATTTATATTCATTTTGCATGCAAGGGTAATTGCTTAATAGATTTAAAAGTCTTACAAATTTTAATTGAGCGGGTCTTAACAGCGGCTATTTTAATCTAATATCTAAGTGGGTGCAAGTAACAATCTTTTGATTACATCAATATTTGGCTGTTAGTTAAACAACCCCTTAAATGTTATATTAAGCCTTTAGATCCTTCTTAAGGTCTAACTGATTTATCGTATCAAAACTTTGTTCAAGTAGCTGCAGTTCCCCCATGGAGCGGCGCTATTGGTTTGAGTACTTACTGGCTTTATAATTTCAATTATTTCCAAAGCATACTTATGGGACAAGCTTTCAAACAAAATAAATAGGTGTGACAGACAAATTTGGTATTTACATCAAAAAACAATTTCTGGTTTAGAACACTTTTTTCAGTTTATTATAAATTATTATTATAGTTAGTTTTGTATATCTATTTTGTAAAACTTTTGTAATCTTGAGTTTCCTTGGTTTTTTGAATAGGGCGCGATCTTAATCTATTGATACATGTTGCTATTATTGTATTATCTAAATATATCGAACGCTTTTTTCCCATACATCGATATTACAGCTAATTATATCGAATGTTTTACAGTGACTCAGTTTTCACGGCCGTAAAAATCAATTAAACATTCGGTGCTCTTGCACGCGCCAACTGAAAATAATTTTGTCCCACAGCTTACATAGATTCCAAAAAAGTATTTTTAAATTTGTGCAACCGGAAAGTCTATCTTAAATATCAAGTTCAATAAACGGACGGAGCAATTTCATTAATTTGCAAAGGCTATGCTTAAATTATTTTTAAATTTCAAATTCTATGATAGCTATCGATAGTGCATAATATTCTCAACCATCGATAAGTAACTAATGCAATAGTATTATTTGCTTTATCGAAACGTGTACATGAAAAAAAAACGAAAATATATATATATATACGAAGTCAAAATTACTTGTGTCAGTTTGGCTAGTGTGAAAATAGGGGAAAACTCGGATACATATTTAGCTGGCGTGCACGGAAAGATTACCTGAAAAGCAGTCAAAATAAACATATTTCTCGAGACAATCAGCCAATTGGCTGCACTTGTAATCAACACCGACAATATGCAGCTGCTAATTTCGAGTGTTTGCATGGCGTTGACCAGTGCCGTTATTGGCAACGCCTATTACCAGAAGCAGCAGTTCTACCCGGCAGTTGTATACATCACCAAATCCAATGCGTCCATGGCAGTAAGTAGAAATGGGTCTATGCACCCCCACACCAAGCAGTAAACACCAACTCAAATTTTTAACTTACTTTTTTTTATTTGCCTCCAGGTAATCTACATACAGTTCTTTGTGATAGTATTTATGTTTGGCAAACTGTTGCGCAAGGTGCGTTATATTCTCTCCGTGTGTGTGTGTGCGTAACTTAACTCCCACAGTTAATACTTATATTCATTACAGATATTCCTAGGCACACTACGTGCCGCCGAGTTCGAGCACCTGCTCGAACGCTTCTGGTATGCGTTGACGGAGACCTGTTTGGCCTTTACAGTCTTTCGAGACGATTTCAATCCGCGCTTTGTAGCACTTTTTACAGTGCTACTATTTCTTAAATCATTCCACTGGCTGGCCGAAGAGCGAGTTGATTTCGTAAGTACGCTGTGCGCTCAGCTGATTCAATTAAACTAATTTGTTACGACTTGCAGATGGAACGCTCTCCGGTGCTGGGCTGGCTGTTTCACATACGCGTGGGAAGCTTGTTAACCATGCTTGGCGTACTCGACTATGTGCTACTCATGCATGCCTACAACTCTACACTGGTGCGTGGACCCACTGTGCAGCTGGTCTTTGGCTTTGAATACGCCATTCTGCTGACGGTGATTGCTAGCACGGCAATTAAGTATGTGCTGCATGCAGCCGAGATGCGCACGGATACGCCGTGGGAAAACAAGGCAGTCTTTCTATTATATACCGAATTGGTTATTGGACTCATCAAGGTTGTGTTATATCTGCTCTTTGTCGTCATAATGGCCAAGATCTATGCTCTACCAATGTTCGTCTTCCGGCCCATGTTCTTCACCATACGTAACTTCCGCAAAGCATTCAATGATGTCATCATGTCAAGACGTGCTATACGCAATATGAACACGCTGTATCCAGATGCAACTCCTGAAGAGTTGCGCCAGTCGGACAACATATGCATCATTTGCCGCGAGGATATGGTTAATCATGCAAAGAAGCTGCCTTGCGGTCACATTTTCCACACAACCTGTTTGCGTTCCTGGTTCCAGCGTCAGCAGACATGTCCAACATGTCGTCTGAATATATTACGCGCACCTGCAGTCAATTCGGCAGCACTTCAGCGACCCGTCGACGAAGCAGCCAATCCAGCCGCCCCCGTAGTTGCCCAACCAGCAGCCGCTGCTGCTGGCGTTAACAACATCCCGGGTGCTACTGCAGCACCTCCAACTGCGGGAGCTGGAACTGATTTACCAATGTCAGTTCCTAATCCGATGGGTCAATTGCCACGTAATGGTGTAGCACCCACATTTGCAGATATATTCGGTGATGCAAGTAAGTTTCTGTTGCTTAATTCATTCAGCTTTGTTAGTTATTAATAAATTTGTGTTTTGTATTTCAGATGCGCTGCCAAATCTCGCCGGCATGCCACCGCCACCTATGCTATCACCGTTTATGATGCAGCCACCCTTTCCGTACTTCTCGCCACCAAGCGTGCCGCCGCCACCTATGCCGTTGGATATAGATAGGTTTAGCGACGAGGAGCTGCTTGCCATGGAGGGGACTCAACGCAAACACATCGAAGAACGTCTAAAGGTGAACAAAGCTCTTTACGAAAAACTTTATTTAACACATTCAATTCTTTAAAGATGCTGCGCAACATTATGCTAATGTTGGACTCGAGCACCATTCTAATGCAGCAATACCAAAGTATGATGGCGCGTCTTCCGCAGCCCACAGAAGCAAAACCAACGTCAAATGTAATTACAGCAGACGAAAAGGCAAGCGCGTTGCTAGCCGCGTCAGCCACAACAGCTAGCAGTTCAATACCAACGGCATATGATAAGCCAACAACGTCACGAGCAGCATCAGAGACGAGTCTGCAAGGGGCCCAGCAAGTCAAAAGGGCAACTGCAGAGAAAGTAATTATTGAGGATTTAGGAGCTGAGGAAGATGCAGATTTACCCATAACAGCAACGATTACAAAGACAGAACTAGAGGAAAAAATAGTAGCAGGAGCGGATGCTGATGATGTTGAGGAAAGTTCCGAGTTAAGTGAATTGCGCATGCGACGCTTGAAATATCTGCAAGAGCGTAATCATTCACCAACAGATCGGGATTAGATCTTGAGGAACTGAATTTAATAAGCAGCAGCTTTCAGGCCCATTTCGCCACACGCCGTCATCTGCGCACTCATTTTCGATATGTATTCTATGAATGGATATTGATTGTTTTAATTTTATGACATTTCTCACATTAAACAGAAATCTTTGTTAATTAGGCGATATTGTAACTGCAGTGATGTCCATTGGGTGTACGCTACTGCACTTAGTGCAACTGATATGAAGGATCTGATTTACTGCGTGGCGGGCTTATTTTTCAATATATCGCAAAATATATTGTGTAAAAAAACTAATTTAGAGATGGGGAAACTGATTATTTGTATTTAATATAATATATGTATATGATTAACGTGAAATATAATTAAAACGAAAAAAGACGACATGTAAACATATTTATAGACTAAATTCAAATAATTTAAATTCGTACACACTATACATAAATAACAATTGTTGTACGCCTAGTAGCGCCTCTCGCTTGAAAAATACGCATTCGTACATTGTTGCATCAAATGCGTGATGCTATATCTCGAAACTCGTTGGGATCTGTGAAGCGCACAGTCAAAATGTAGAATAAAGATGGAAACGGAACTAGACACAGCAACGAATAATGATAATTTAAAGAGCATATGCCAAACGCTAAAAGCAACCAGTGGACAGCTAAAATTAAATATCAACATTAGAATGAAGTCCGTTTAAAATCGAATATTGAGACTTACATATAATAACTACGTTTTTCACTTCCCAAACAGACGACAGCAAAAGTGACTTTTGTGTTTGGTCAAGCTTCAAAGAGTAGTGTATTGCATTGGCCACCATGGACATGGCAATGCTTAGGTATGGAAACGAGTAATCTGCAAAGATACACTTATTATTGCAGGCTTATATATGCAGTTTTCTGACTTACAGATCAAGCCACAACATGTGCCGTGTACTAAAGTTAGCAGGGGTAGAAAGTAGAGCGCCGAGTAAATTGGTGCCTTGCCGCGCACATCCAGCGCAGAGCATATCGCGGGACGTATAAGAAACATGTTGACCAAGCACAAAAAATAATACACGAGGACAATGGTTTGCCTGTAGTAAAGATTAAACACATTAAATAAGTTTACGAATCTATTAACATTTTACATACAGTGGATAGACGGCTTCCTGTGTGCAGTGATACGTGGACTCATAGTTGGGATTAGGATTGTAGAACAACGTGTACCAGTCAGTTAGTTTGCGTGCCTCACAGGCGTAGAGGCGCAGCTCCCACAAAGGCTCCATGAAAAAAACTGAAAGTATTGCAGCTAAAGCCACCTCAATGAAGGCGCTGGCTGTGAGTATTAGCTGCTTGCGGGAAAACTTTCGATCCTTCGCATCCATGTCAATGAAAAAACAGTGCATCATAAGCGGCAGCACTGTCATAAAAGCCAAATACAACCAGGAGTACGAGCTCAATTCATCCCTACATGGCGAGCAGGCAAAGCTAGCGTTCACCTGATAACAATAACAATTCAAGAATTGGTAATATCGGCATCTACTGTAAACAAACTTACCCGAGTCCCTCTCGCGCAAACGCCACAGCTGCTCCACGTACCATTCTCCAGCAATGTTCGTCCACAATATAACCCAGGGCACCGATCTAAGAAGTTATACATATTTGGGCTTCAGCAATAGAGTGCATTATCCATGTGTGTATATCATTAATGCGATGCACTTTGTTTTTGTTTCTGTTTGTAATACAATACATGCAAGTATCATCCAGTACAAATGTTGTGGAAACAGTACAACTAAAATTTGTTATCGTGAGTGCAAGCGGGATGTAAACATTTCTAAAATGTTCAAGAACATCAACATACTACTACATGCATCGGCCGTTGAATAGAAACAGCTTAAAATACGTTGTGCGCAACAAAATACTTTGAAATTTAAGTTCTTACGTATTTGAAAATGACTAATTTAATTTCGATGTATGAAAAATCAAATTAGTTGCATTTTGCTCTCAAGAATTTAAAATAATTGCAATATTACTTGGAGTAATAGAGTATATAACGTTCCCATTCAAGTGAAGAGAGGTGTACAGCAGCTATCGATAGCACGGCTAAATATCGAAAAAGTCAGACGCCATTTTGGCTATCGGCCGGCTGATTTGTAAAGCTTTGTAGCCAGCAAAAATTGCAAAAAAAAGATAGATTATACATAATTAGTTTTAAATAATTCGTGCTATAAATATGAAACTATAAGAGCCCAGTCTAAGCTAAAAGAAATTGTGGACTACTAGTGCAGCGGTGTAAATTATCGCGGATTTGAACAAAAACGCAGTTAGGGCGGATGCAAAATGGTGAGTTGTGCAAAAGCAAAACGATTTGGCGACTACATTGTGTGCGTGTATTTGCTAGTAGATTGTATGTGTGTGTTTGCGATGTGGAAAATTTCTAAAAAGCAACAAACATTGTTATCCTGTTGTAACAATTTTGAAAACGCACTGACAAAATAAATATTAGCTTCAAGTGAAATTAGAACAATCGTCCATTGTGGAAGACTTCGTCATTGTCCGTCGCTGCACTTCCGTGGATCTATGTATACCCGCCCCTGGGTATCGCCCTACGCCCCTACCTCTACAACTATGCGCTTTAAAGCTTACATACATACATATGCAAAGTACATTTGTATGCATCAGCGTTGACAGCGTAAAATTCCTTGCTCAAAATATAACTTTGCACGTCAGTTGTCAAATAATAAAAAAATATTTATACATTTGTAAGTTGCAAGATAAAATTAAAAGAAGAGCCGAGCAGCGAATTAGTAATGCACATATGTACATATGATATTTATACATATGTAAATTGATTTTGTCGCTGGCCTAATGCCGGTAGGTGTCGGTACCCGGACTATATAAATTTATCCGCACTAAAGAGCAAGTGATGTAATTTCAAAGAAAAAGCTAAATATCTTCTTTGTTTGCCCAAAAAATAACAAATAAATAAATATAAGCATGAAGAGATCTACATATATACGCAAAATCGCAATAATAACAACAATATGAAATTAGCACTGTTAGTTGTGTCGGTGTGCAAGAGAGTTTTCTCTAAATGTGTGTTGATGTATGTGAGTATAATACGTATGTAAATATATGTACATTTGTACATATGTGTGTATATATTTGGACACTGCTCCTCTGCCGCCGGCCCCAGCCTATTAAATAATATTGATTTTTCATATTCTAAATCCCACTCTCAACGTTCTCATGCCACAATTTGCTCGCTCTTTTCGTGCGTGCGTGCGCTCGCACTGTGTGTGTGTGTGTGTGAATGTTAGTGAGAGCATGTGTAATTGTGTGAGTGTGTTTTTCGGTCTCCTTTGTGGACTCACATTCATTTTTGCTCATTCTTTTATTTATTTTACTTCGTTGCAGTTTATAGATTTTTGCAATTGTGTCCGTTGAGGAGGAATATGTAAACTAAACGCGCCGCGAATAACAACAGCGACAAGAACAACAACAACAGCAGCAGCAGCAAATACAATTCATTCTTATTGGAACGACGTCAGTACCAAAAAGAGAAATTTAGGAGTCTAGAACGAGCAAATATCAAATTGAATTGATGTGTGGCAACGACACCGTAGAGTGCCTATGTTACATTGCTTTAACATCATCATTCGTTCGCATTAGATACTCAACACAAGAACAATAACAACAGCAACATCTGACGTTGGAAGCGAATGTGTTGCCTACCGAAAAACAAGGACTGCCATTACGTTAGTCAATAGTCAACAGCCTCAAGCCAAAGCCGCAAGCATAGACTTGTGTACTAGATTAACACTCGCAAATAAATACATCTCCTTCAGAGTCATCAAGGATATAACAAACGACAACGGCGTTAATTAACGTTACAGTTGCTGCAGCCACAAGGCGCCGTCATAACAATGACTTTCGATACGCGTCGGCAGGGCACAGGCACATCACCAGCCACAACCAACAATAGCAGTAGCTCTACCCAAGGCGCTGGCACTGGAGCAGGAGCAGGAGCAGGCACAGCAGCTGTCACCACAACACCAGCCGCAGCAGCAGCAACAACAACAACAACGTCAACAACATCAACAACAACAAATATGTCCAGTGGTGGCGACACGAGCAACAGCAACACGAACAGCATGGAGCAGCTTGCAGACGGTGGAGCTACTGGAGGAGGAATTGCTGCCAGCGCTCTAGATAACAACGTTACAGTAGTGTAAGTGTGTAGACGATATGATATGGGGGCACGAGTTTCTTGTTAACATTAATTGAAACTGTGCAATAAATTCATTAAAATTTTTACTTTATATCTATGCTTTAATTGCGCATGTATTTGTTAGGTCCGCAACTTGGCCAAATAACAAAACAAAGTTAAATTTTGCTAGCGCTTATCTTTATTTTAAAGTCAAATGACTAACACATACAAGACTAATTGTTTACATTTGCGCAGGTCGCCAGAGAAGCTAATATCGTCTTTTCCTACCGCAAAGCTGCGCTCCTTAACCCAAAAAATCTCCAATCCACGTTGGGTGGTACCTGTGCTGCCCGAACAGGAGCTGGAGACCTTGCTAAATGCCGCCATAGAACTGGCCAAAGCCGGTGAGTAATGCTAACTAAATTATCTCTAGCGTCGTATAATATTTCATATATGTGTCCAGGTGTTGATCATGACTGTGAGCCGTGCGTAGAGTTTTATCGCAATGGCCTAACCACATCCTTTGCTAAGATACTCACCGATGAGGCGGTCAACTCGTGGAAATTTAACATACATCACTGCATACTGGTCTCATGTGGCAAGCTGTTGCATTTAATTGCAATACACATGCAACGCGACAATCCCTATCTGCTAGATCTGCTTGCCATTGTATTCGATCCGGAGAATAAGTTTAACACATTTAATATTGCAAGGCAGCCGGAGTGCTTTGCTGCGCCCGACTTCATCTGGGGTGTGCTGGACAGCAATAAAATGTTTGCAAAGCCGCCGACAGAGCCAAAGAACGCACGTGGCTGGCTGGTGGATCTCATCAATCGCTTTGGCCAGCTGGGCGGCTTTGATAATTTGCTAGAACGTTTCAACTGCGGCTTGGAGTTGCTGAAGCGTCAACAGGCAAATAAGGCGGCTGGTTGTGCAGCACTGGTCAAAGAAGAACCTGCTCCAACGCAGGATAATCGACTCACTTTGGCGCTTATTTACAGTCTGTTGCGACCCTTTGGCCAATGCTATGAACTGCTGACGGTAGCCACCATTGCGAAATACTTTATGCCCATTTGGAATGTGGTGTTAGATCTCCTTGACAGCTTCAGTGATGAGGAACTTAAGCGTGAGGTAAAGCCAGAGGGACGTAATGACTACATTAATGGCATTGTGAAATCGGCGCGTTTCTTGGCCAGCCGCTTAACCGGCCAGGAGGAGATGATACGTGATCTGGAAATGTTTCGTCTTAAAATGATATTGCGTCTACTGCAAGTGTCTAGCTTTAATGGCAAAATGAATGCACTCAACGAGATCAACAAAGTGCTTTCCTCTGTCACTTACTATTCACATCGCTCCCAGCCCTTGACACACTGTCTGCCCGAAGACGACATGGATTGGCTAACAGCAGAGCGCATGGCGCAGTGGATAAAATCCTCGGATGTGCTGGGCATAGTGCTCAAGGACTCGCTGCATCAGCCGCAATATGTTGAAAAGCTAGAGAAGATTATACGCTTTTTAATTAAGGAACAGTCGCTTACTTTAGACGACTTGGATGCCGTTTGGCGTGCACAGGCGGGCAAGCATGAAGCTATTGTTAAAAATATGCACGATCTGTTGGCAAAACTCGCCTGGGACTTTACACCCGAGCAGCTGGACCATCTCTTTGAGGCTTTCCAGGTTAAATTTGGTTACAGTTCTTTTTTAGATATTTAGATTAATTTAATATTTTTATTGCAGGCTAGTATGACGACGGCTAACAAGCGGCAGCGTGAGCGTTTGCTAGAGCTCATTCGCCGCCTAGCTGAGGATGATAAGAACGGTGTGATGGCACAAAAGGTGTTAAAGCTGTTTTGGACACTGGCCCATAGCCAGGAGGTGCCGCCCGAGGTGCTCGATCAAGCGCTGGGTGCACATGTCAAGATACTCGATTACAGCTGCTCCCAAGAGCGTGATGCACAGAAGACCATTTGGTTGGACAAGTGTGTTGGTGAACTCAAAGCCGGTGACACGTGGGTGCTGCCGGCACTACGGCTCATACGTGATATTTGTTGTCTGTATGATACGACGCCCAATCATGCGCAACGAACGCAGACGGGCACAAATCGTCAGCAGGTGATAGAGCGCCTGCAGAACGACTATTCGCTGGTCATACTGGTGACCAATAGTCTAACTTCATATATGGAGAAGGTACGTGCCTTGGTAGTGGAAACGCCCAATGTGGAGGCGTCAAGCATTTTGATCGATGGACGATTTCCACATCAGGCGCAGATTGCTGAGCGTTTGGAGTTTCTTAAGTTTCTGCTTAAGGACGGGCAGCTGTGGCTTTGTGCGGATCAGGTGGGTAACATGCATATATATTAATTGCTTTAGCCTAACTGTATTCCTGCTGTCATCTTGTTTTCAGGCAAAGCAGATCTGGCATTGCCTGGCTGTGAATGCTGTGTTTGCGGCAGATCGAGAGGAATGTTTCCGCTGGTTCGGTAAACTAATGGGTGAGGAGCCTGATCTGGATCCGGGCATTAACAAGGACTTTTTTGAGAACAACATTTTGCAACTGGATCCACATTTGCTGACGGAGAGCGGCATCAAGTGCTTTGAACGCTTCTTTAAAGCGGTCAACTCAAAGGAGGAGAAGCTCAAGGCCATACACCGTGGCTACATTTTGGATAATGAAGATCTCATTGGCAAGGACTATCTGTGGCGTGTGATTACCACTGGCGGCGAAGAGATTGCCAACAAGGCTATCGATCTGCTTAAGGAGGTGTCCACGGCGTTGGGTCCACGGCTTCAGGAGAACATTACCGAGTTCCACGAGATGTTCATTGGCGAGTGCTGCTCACGTCTGCGCACACACTATAGCAACATTTTGGTGCTGGGCAAGACGATGCTAGAGGATGCCAGCAATCAGGACGCGAACAATGATAACTCCAAAGACATGAAAATGCGCTGCATTGAGGCTGAAAAAATGTGCCGTATTATCAAGGTGCTGCAGGAGTATATTAAGGAGTGTGATCGTAGCTTCAGTGGCGATCGCTCCCATCTGCCTCTCAGTCGCGTTACGCGCGGCAAGAATACTAGTCTGTATATACGTTTCCAAACACCCGGACGACCCATCGATGACATTGAGATTGTGACGCACAGCAATGAGACAATGGCAGCCTTTAAGCGTAATCTGCTCAAGCGCATTAAGGGCAACTCCACAACGAATACCAACATCAAGGTCGATCTCTTTTATACCAATGGTGATCTTATCGAGGTAAACGATGAGATCAATCCGCTGTATCACTACGCCATACGCGACAAAATGATATTGACCGCCAAGCTGACGCCTGTAGCTGTGGGCATTGGGCTGGCCAGCAGTCCCGACTCGTCCAGCGACTCCAGCACCGGCTCGCCGCCCAGACCCTGCCCCGATATGCAGCGTGTGGAGTCGGAGAGCACGCTGCCGGGTGTCATCATCTCACAGAACTATCAGTACACTGAATTCTTCTTAAAGCTTTATCAACTGGGCAGCGATCTGGAGCATGGTCGTCTACGCGACAGCGCCAAAGTGTTGCTACATTTGTTGCCCTGCGATCGTCATACCATGCGCATGTTGCAGCTCATGTGCCGCGTGCCCAAATCGACAGCTGGCGACGGGCCCAACGAGGAGGATGCACTAGACAGCAGTGGACAGAATGTAGCCGATGTGGTGAGTTATCATTACTGGACATTCAGTTGCGCAGCTTTAATGCATTTTCGTTGCTTACAGATAAATGCTGAGGACTGCACACCGGAGCAACTGTTTTTGCAGCCCGCACCAGCGCAGGTGCTCTACAATCTCTCAGTGCTGCATGGCCTGCTGATACCCGCGCTGGAGCCGCTTAGTGAGGCATCGCTGGCAGTGCAATCCGCCTGGATGCACTCGGGCTGCGCACACTTTGTGCTTGAGCTGCTCACCAAGAACAATTTTCTTCCCAGTGCGGACATGCACACCAAGCGTGCCTCCTTCCAGTGTGTGCTGCGCCTGGCCAAGCTCTTTCTCTATATTGTGGGCAGCGTGCTCTCCCGCGTGGGCGACGAGCCCATGATCTGTGACTTTGACAATGGCGCACGCTCTCAGGTGGACATACTTAAGCAGAACTTCTCGACAGGGCCGAACAGTGCGCAGGGCACACTGCGTGCCATTTCGGCCAAGCTCGCTGAGATACTGGCCACCGAGATGCTATCCGCTAGCCAGGAAGGTGAACGTTGTCGCGCTCTGTTCAGCTCGACGCTGCAATGGTCGTGCCCGGATATTAGCACAATTAAGGCGGTGGTGCAACTGGCCTGGGCTTCGTCCTGCGGCAACTTGCAGGTGCTTGGCAGCAGCACGGACTTTGAGGATGATGCCATTGTGCCCGATGGCCAGGACTTTAGCATGTGCAAGGAAGCGCTCGAGGTGCTAACAATCTCGTTTATACTCAATCCCAGCGCCAACGAGGCGCTCAGCAACGATGCTAATTGGCCCAAATTCATTACCTCTATAGTGCTAAAGAATCCACTGCGTCATGTGCGCCAGGTGGCCTCCGAGCAGCTATTCCTGGCATCCACCTACTGTGCCGGCGATCGTCGCCCATTCGTCTATATGGTAAATCTGCTGGTGAGTGCGCTTAAGACGCTTGTGCCACAGTATGAAGCCACCTGCGCCGAGTTCTTCTCGGTGCTATGCCGCACGCTCTCCTATGGCTGCATCTACAATTGGCCGCTGCAGATTAGCGATGGACTCCTGGGCGATGAGATCAAGTGGCTGCAAAAGATACGCGAAAATGTGAAGGCGACAGGCGATACCCAAGTGCATGAGGAGCTGCTCGAGGGCCATTTGTGTTTGGCCAAGGAACTAATGTTCTTTCTGCTCCCCGACTCAAAGGCTCAGCTCAATGACCTGATACATGAGCTCATCGATGACTTTCTGTTTACGGCCTCGCGCGAATATTTGCATTTACGCAAGCAAGGCAGCCTGCGGCAGGACACAGTGCCACCGCCAGTGTGTCGTAGCCCGCACACCATTGCCGCCGCCTGTGATCTACTCATTGCGCTCTGCCAGCTGTGTGTTCCTAATATGAAGCTGCTCACCAACACGCTCATCGATTTCGTGTGCACGGGTTAGTATGAACTATAAACTAACGAGTTATTAATTTATTTAAAATAAATTCTGTTTGTTTCGCAGATACCGATCCGCTGCGTGAATGGGATTATCTGCCGCCAGTGGGTGCCAGGCCTGGCAAGGGTTTCTGTGGACTGAAGAACGCTGGTGCCACCTGTTATATGAACTCGGTGCTGCAGCAACTGTATATGGTGCCAGCAGTGCGTGTGGGCATACTCAAGGCGCATGGAGCGGCCACCAATGACAACGAGGACTTTAGCGGCGACTCGGATCTAAGCGCTGGCTCCTTTGGCACCTCATTCTTTGCCAGCGCCTCCACTATGCCCACAATCTCGGCAACGTTCTCAACGGCAGCGAATAACACGGGCAGCAGTGATGATAGCGTCGATGTTCGCAAGAACTACCACGTAGTTATACTAAAGCATGTGCAGGCCATTTTTGCACATCTCGGCCACAGTGCGCTGCAGTTTTATGTGCCACGCGGTCTCTGGACGCACTTCAAGTAAGTGCTGATTACCAAGCTGTGTATATAAATTATTAAATAATTTCCATTTATTTAGATTACAAGGCGAGCCAGTGAATCTGCGCGAGCAACAGGATGCAGTTGAGTTTTTCATGTCGCTGTTTGAGAGCCTGGACGAAGGACTCAAGGCGCTGGGCTACACGCAGCTGATGAATGCGACTTTGGGTGGTTCGTTTAGCGATCAGAAGATTTGCCAAGAGTGCCCACATCGCTACTCCAAAGAGGAACCATTTAGCGTATTTAGTGTTGATATTAGGAATCATAGCTCATTAACTGAATCTCTGGAGCAGTATGTCAAGGGAGAACTGCTCGAGGGAGCCGATGCATACCATTGTGATAAATGTGATAAAAAAGTAAGCGCAACAGCTCAATACCATAGCTTTGGAACATATTGCTCAATTTTGTTTTGTTATTTGTCATTTCAGGTAGTTACCATTAAACGGCTTTGTGTGAAGAAGCTGCCGCCCGTGTTAGCCATACAATTGAAGCGTTTTGAATATGACTACGAGCGCGTGTGTGCGATTAAGTTTAATGATTATTTTGAATTTCCGCGCATACTGGATATGGAACCCTACACAGGTATGTCCCCCGCTCAATCATTTCTCGCGTTTACATTTAATACAATTGTTTGTTTTTGTTTGTTTGTGCGCAGTTTCTGGCCTAGCTAAGCTAGAGGGCGAGGTGGTTGAAGTGGGTGATAATTGTCAAACAAGCGTTGAAACAACAACCAAATACGAACTGACGGGCATTGTGGTGCACAGTGGCCAGGCCTCTGGTGGCCACTATTTTAGCTACATAGTCTCCAAGTAAGTTTAACTTATGTGCGCACAGTTTGTTTTGTATTCATAATGTATTTACTTACAGAAATGCAAATGGCAAGAGCCAGTGGTACAAGTTCGATGACGGCGAAGTGTCTGAATGCAAAATGCACGAGGATGAGGAAATGAAGGTACAATGCTTCGGTGGCGACTACATGGGCGAAATCTATGACAACAATTTGAAGCGCATGCAGTATCGTCGCCAAAAACGCTGGTGGAATGCCTACATGTTGTTCTATACGCGCTGCGATCAAAATCCCACACAATTCGAGACAAGCGTGGAGCAGCTGTCTCTCACTGAAAGTCGCAATGTTGTGCTGCCACTGCCCAAGCCAATTGAGCGTAGTGTTAGGTATGTTTGCCCAAATCCTTTGTCAATAACTCACATTTATATAACGTACACATTTCTTTGTTGCAGACATCAAAATATAAGGTTTCTGCATTCGCGTAGCATTTTCTCGGTCGAGTTTTTTAATTTTATTAAGAAACTGGTAAGCTGCAGTATTCCCTCGACACGCACCGATAAGATTGTGAGTATAATCAGCTATAATGTGTTCGTAATGTGTACAAGTTTATTATCCACGAATTTTTTATGATAGACACCCGCTGCTGAGGAGCTCTCATTGCTGGGCGTGCAATTGGCATCGCAATTTCTGTTTCATACTGGATTTCGCACAAAGAAATCACTGCGTGGACCCGTTATCGAATGGTCTGTAGCTAGCTGCCTAGTATTTTATTTAAATTATTATTTATATTTAATTCGATGCTTGCAGGTACGACACGCTCTCCCATCACATACGTTCCTCAACGCTGGTGCGCAAATGGTTCGCTAATCATGCGCTGCTGTCGCCGCCCTCGCGCCTGGGCGAGTATATATTAATGGCGCCGTCGCCAGAGGTGCGCACTGTGTTCGTCAAGCTGGTTGTGTTCTTCTGTCACTTTGCCATCAACGATGAGCCGCTGCCCGGCTACGAGGGCAACAATCTGTGCGAGCAAGTGCTCATAAGCGTGCTGCGTCTGCTTAAATCCGAGGCAGCCGACTATGGCAAGCATTTGCCACATTACTTCAGTCTCTTTAGCATGTATGTGGGCCTGGGCACGCGCGAGAAGCAACAGCTGCTCAAGGTGAGCATTTCATTTTATTTAATGATTGATTGTATTAACTAATTTCTTTGTTTATCTGCAGCTGAATGTGCCGTTGCAGTTTATGCAGGTGGCCATGGACGATGGCCCAGGGCCGTCGATTAAGTATCAGTATCCAGAGTTTAGTAAGCTGCATCAGGTGGTGTCGCATTTGGTGCGTTGCAGCGACATAAGCGACAAGAGTCAAAGCTCAGCACAAAGTGCACGACCGCTGCCTAATCCCTTCAAGGATCCCAGCATTAGTCAGGAGGATCTAATACCGCTATCTGGCGAGTGCATGGATATACTCTTCAATCGCACGAGGTAAGTAAAAACAAAGTTAAGAAGTATTTAAATTAATTTATTAAACATTATTGCCTTTTAACTTTAGCTACATTAAGAAAGTCATCGAGGACACAAACGTGGGCGATGAGGGTTTGAAACTGCTACAATACTGCAGTTGGGAGAATCCACATTTCTCGCGTGCGGTGCTCACCGAGCTGCTCTGGCAATGTGGTTTCGCCTATTGCCATGACATGCGTCACCACACAGATCTGTTGCTAAACATACTGCTGATCGAGGACTCCTGGCAGCATCATCGCATACACAATGCACTTAATGGCGTCGCTGAGGAGCGTGAGGGTTTGCTGGATACCATACAGCGGGCCAAGACTCATTATCAAAAGCGCGCCTATCAGATCATCAAATGCCTGACGCAGTTGTTCCACAAGTCACCCATAGCGCTGCAGATGCTAAACACCAATCCGACCATAAGTCGCCACTGGAGCATTGCGGTGGAATGGCTGCAGGATGAGCTGGAGCGTCAGCGCGGCATTGGCTGTCAGTATAACTCGTACTCCTGGTCACCGCCAGCGCAGAGCAACGACAATACCAATGGCTATATGCTGGAGCGCTCGCAGTCGGCGAAGAACACGTGGACCATGGCCTACGAACTGTGCGCGGAGGAGGTGAGCGAGAAGCCATCAACGGTGCCTATAAATCCCACAGATTTCAATTTATGCTATTTGCTAATGCTTTACTTCACTTTTCATGGCAGGATCAAGAGGAGAACAACGAGTCCGATCTGGAGTCCAATGATGACAACAAGCAGGAGCAACCGAAGCCGCAAGCTCAGCCAGCGGCGGCGGATGGCAGCACCAGCGAAGCACAGCAAACAGATAATAAGCTATCGGCCAACTATCCGCAGTTGAGCGCTATACCAACTATTGGCGGCTGGCCTGCACCTGCGCCCAGCACCGCCAGCACTAGTCCAGCACCGGCAACAGTTACGTTGTCCTTGGATGGCAATGGCATACCACGCGTGTCACGTCAGCTCTTCAATTCATACACCTCCACTGCCCCAACGAGCGGGAGTGTTGGCGGGGGTGGCGGTGGCAGCGGAGCCAACAGCGAAACGGAAAGCAGCGCACAGGAGTCTGGCACTGATTCAAACATAAACGGCATCACCAATAGCTTGGATCACATCAAAATCACAATGGAGAAGGTAACTATATTAGCTAATTTACACTCTTGTAGTGCTCCTGGTTCGATTAGTACTGCCATGCAAAGAGAAACAAACAGAAACACACAGTATACTATCCGCACCAAACATACTACATGGTAACATTGTTCTAATTCTTTTTCTATTTCAATTTCAACTATGCAATGAATTCTCTCTCCCTGCGTTAATGCGCTCTTTTGTTTTGTTGTGGTTTCTTTCTGTTTCGTTTGTTTGTTTGTTTGTTTTCCCCCTTTCTACCCTTGTGCCAACTAATTCAGTCGCGCAATCGCGTTAATCGAGGAGGCAAGTTGCCAACGGCAGCAGAGCTGCAGCAGCTAAAATCACAACAGAAACAGCAACAGTTGCAACAACATAAACATCAACTACAGCTACAACTACAACCCAAACAGCAACAACAACTACTGCTACAGCAACAGCAACAGCAGCAGCAGCAGCAGCAACAACAACAACAACAGTCACAGCAACAACAGGCACAACAACAACAGCAACAACAGTCCCAGCAACAACGTGGTGATATTAGCAACAGTTCCACCAGCCGCTTTATTTAATTTGCCGCCAAGTTAGTTAGCATTGTTAATTTCTTTGCTCTTCAACCAACAAAAAAAAAAAAAAAAAACGTAGCGACGCGCCCATTCATCTGTTTGGTTATTTTTTGAACTTGTGTTGCTGACTGTGACTGCTAATCGATAAGATTGTAATACACTGGCTATTGACCATTGACAATGCTATTATTTTAGCCACAGTTACAGTTATTGCTTTTTTCACTTCACCCAACACTCACATACAAATAAACACTCACACACCCACACTTGTACATACTAAGCACATATATATAGTAATTAGTAGCTTTAATGGCACGCTGACGCACAAAAGCACTTACCAAAGTGTTGAAGGCGTCTTAATTAGTTATTGTTTCCTCATCTCACCCTTTTGGCAACTAATGAACTATAATCTAATCAAGTAGTTGTGCTATTCCACAGCAGCCGTCGCACAGGAAAGAGCGAAAAATGTCAAGAGCAAAGAATGTGTTCGGAAGTGCAGCGGAAACGGTGGAAACAGCCATCACAGAGGCTCCAACTACAGCCGCAGCTCCCATTGCCGCACTGGCAACAACAACAGTGTCTAGTGTAACAGCAGCAACAGATGCTGCAACAGAAACAACAGAAACAACAACAACGACAACACCCACAATTGCAATTGCAATTGAATCAGCGCCTACTACAGGAACTGGAACAATAACAACAACAAAAACAACGGGAGCGGCTGCACTCGACTCGAGAATAGACAAAAGCTTGATATAAAATAGAAACAAACGAAAAGTTATTTGCAATAAATATATTAACAGCAACACCAACTGTAACACCAACAATAACCACAACTTGTAAGCCAGCAGGAGTGGGGTAAATGCGTTAATGAAAATATAAAGGATAAAAAAACGAGACTTAAATGTTAGTAACTACTATTAACGAGCAAAATAAACAACAAAGGCTTTGCTACAGATAAACGCTTCTTAGTAAAGGCTGAACAGTGAAAAGGAATAACTTAATGAAAGGAAAACAAAAAGAAAATTACGAAAAAATTATATTAATAATAAACAAGGTTATGTACCAACAACAGCAGGTCTTTAAATAGTTATTGTACTTTATATTTACCTAAACAAATTATACAGCATACACACAATAATACACACGCATACACATAAACATACACACACACACACAAGTTCATACTACACAACTACTATGATGGTTTAAGTTGCACGTTAATAGTACCATATTTGAAATTGTATTTATAAACAAATATATAAATAATGAATGTATTACGCATTGAGAGCGAGCAATCTAAAAAAAACAAAAATTACCAGCATCAGCATCAGATAAAATAAATGAAAACCAACTAAGAAAACACTTACATACTTAGGTAACGAAATGTATTCAGCTGATATGTTTAGCTTCAGCTGAAACACGATTTTCCTTCTGATTAAGTCAAAGCAAACCAAATTGCATCTTCAGTACTCATTAATACCACAAGTGTCGACCCTCAAAGCGTTAGCATATAAAACAGTAACTATCAACTGCAAAAATAGTGCAAGTGATGCATAAATTTTAAGTTTAAATGAATGCTAAATCAAAAACAAAACAACTATGAAACGATAAGAAAAATAATAAATTCAAACAGTATAAAACGCCAGAGATCATAGACAAATGTGTACTAAAAACAGCATAAAGTAATCATGATATACTAAGTATACATATATTTTTAATTATTTAGTGTGTTTTGTATTAAGTGACATTTGTTAAACATTTATTAAATTATTATGTTTTAAGTTGCAAAATAAACACGAAATGTAAGCAAACAAATGCATTCTTTTTTATAGTTTACAACAACTAAATTCAACAACATGGAATTTTAATAATTCACTAATAGTAACACTTGCTAACCATTCGAAAATATAAGAAAAATCATTTAATGAAAAAGACTAAAATAAAACATACATTTTTTTTAAACTGTGAAAATTTTGCATTTCTTGATTACATCAAATTGAAACAAACTATAATATTTACAAACATTTTTTAATGTGAGAGTACAAGACACCACATCGTCGTAGTACATTATATGGATACGCTTTCACTTAATTCTAATAAATGCACGTGGTAAACCCTATCACTGATCAAAAATATTGTAGAAAAATTGACAGAAATCTAATTGAAATCTGTACATAAATGCAACAAGTCCCTGAATTATTTTCAAGTGTTTTCTTAGTTGGTCATCTCCTCATCCACAAACGTAACCACTGCCGCACCCTTGGCCACATTGTCACCTTCGGCACCGCCAACGGATTTGATTGTAGCGTCCTTGGGTGCCTTCAAAATGTGCTCCATCTTCATAGCTGTAAATATATGTAACAAATATTATTTGTCTTCGTTTTTTTAATTAATACTAATTTACCAATAAGCACAGCCAGACTATCGCCCTTCTTGACCTTGTCGCCAGGCTTAACCAGCAGCTTCTCCAATACACCGGGCATGGGTGCCACAACTCTTGAGCCACCGCTGCCAAGCTGATCTGCTTGAGCGCTCAAGAACTTGGGTTGAACAAGCTCAAGATCCAATTTGCCATTCTAATCAAATAAAAAGCATTAGAGATATACATAAGCCTAATGTATATAGTACTTACCTGCAAGAACAGAGTAACATTGGAGCCATCAATATTGGCATTGTAGGTAGTAATGTTATTATTTATATTGGCGCGTATTTTCAAACGTTCGCCATCCTGCACTCGACTTGACTTCACGGTTTGCCAAGCGCCAGCATCTACGCGCATTTCCATATGTCCATTATCGTACTTCACATCCACTGCGTACACTAAAAAGTTAACAAGAAATATTATGACAGCTCGAATGCTTATTACAGTTAATTAACAAACCTTTGTCGTGCGCCTTCAAATTATAGCTACGAATGAGAGCGTAGTTAAGACGCGCGTTTGGTGTTGCGGCAAAAGGATCTTGGCTGCCCTGGGCATTGCTACTGGCAGCCTGCAGCTCATTCATGATGAGTACAAGAGCTGCTTGGCATAGCTGTTGCTGCTCCACGACAATTGGTGGGAAGAGTGTATCAAAGTGCTGATCAATAAAGCCAGTGTGCACATTGGCAAGCTGGAATTCTGGATGCGAGGCCAAGTCAATCAGAAAGTTAATGTTCGTCTCAAGACCAGAAATCTGCAAAAGAGCAAAAGTTATGTACTGTGGGGCTAGAGTAAAAGAAAAACTTACATGATACTCGCCCAAGCGTGCAATTAGCGAATTCAATGCCTGCGTGCGATTTTCTCCCCATACGACCAGCTTGGCAATCATGGGATCATAGTGCACGGAGACAGCGTCACCCTCGCGTACACCAGTCTCCACACGCACATCAGCGTTCGGCTGAGGTGTGCTTAAGTAGCGCAATGGACCGGCGCCGGGCAAGAAGCCACCACGTGGATTTTCCGCATAAATACGGGCTTCGAATGCATGACCACGTCGTGTTATTTGCGACTGTGTCAGTGGCAGTGGCTCGCCAGCTGCAATACGTATCTGCCACTCGACCAAATCGGTGCCTGTTATCATTTCAGATATGGGATGCTCGACCTGCAGACGTGTGTTCATCTCCATGAAGTGAAACGAGAGATCTTCCTTGTCCAGTATAAACTCAACAGTACCGGCGCCTACATAGCCCACAGCCTTGGCAGCGCGCACTGCAGCTTCGCCCAGCTCACGACGCAGTTCCTCGGACAGGCCAGGCTGGTAATAAATTGGTTAGATGCATTAACTTGGCAATGGAATTGCAGAACTTACCGCTGGAGCCTCTTCGATAATTTTCTGGTGTCGCCGTTGCACAGAGCAATCACGCTCCCATAGATAGACAGCATCGCCATACTGATCAGCAAACACTTGGACTTCCACATGACGTGGCGAGCGCACGTAGCGTTCCAACAGCACAGAGCTATCTCCGAAAGCCTTCAGCGATTCAGTACGTGCTGAGTTCAGAGCTGTGAGAAAATCTTCAGCTTTCTCGGCTATTCTCATGCCCTTGCCGCCACCACCTCGCACAGCTTTGATCATTAGAGGATAACCAATAATAGCTGCTTCTGCCACCAGGCGTTCATCTGACTGATCTTCTCCATGGTAGCCATTGATAATGGGCACACCAGCTGCAGCCATAATAGCCTTGCTCGTACTCTTAATGCCCATATCACGTATGGCAGAGCTGGGAGGACCCATGAACACAATATTCTCGCGTTGGCAGAGCTCGGCAAATTCCACAGACTCTGAGAGAAAACCATATCCAGGATGTATAGCCTGAGCACCAGACTTCTTGGCTATCTCCATAATCTGATCACCACGCAAGTATGAGGCAGCGTCTCCTACGCGATATGCCTCGTCGGCCATCTCAGTGTGAAGGGAGCCCTCATCAGGATCAGAATATACAGCCACCGTACGTACGCCAAGTTTGCGTGCAGTTTTAATGACACGACAAGCGATTTCGCCGCGATTGGAGATCAATATCTTGTTGATCGGTCGCAATTTAGGCGTTGCTTTTGTGGCCAAGCATCTGTGGAAACAAGAATGTTTATGTAACAGGTGGTTCCAGTTGCTGCGATCAGTAAATACATTTTTTTTATTATTATTATTTTTACAAACCTAGCGCCACTGTTGAAATTCTGCAATAGTGTTCTGTACATTTGGCGACTGTGTAAATGCAATAAATTGAAGTAAATATTCAACTTCCACCTGCGCTTATCACAAATTTTAATATTCTAATGATAATGAGGATGACACTGTGTTGGTTGCAATGTTGTGCACTTTCTGTAATCGACTAATCGATTGTTAATCGAACAGTGACCGGCATAAAGCTGTTTTGCTCGCAAATAAACAATATTGTTTATACATTTAGCTTAAATTTCAGCAAGCGGTGCGTATTTGGTCTTAGTTATATTTTTACTCTTGTACACATTTGCACACAGTAGGGCTTCATTAAACGCGCCACCCCCCACAAGTTTGAATCATGGAGAAGCGCGTCACTGTGTTGCTGCCCAACAATCGCCGCCACAATGTTACAGTCAAGCCAGACATGACCTTGCTTGAAATCCTCGAGATTGCCTGTGCGAAGCATGGCTTTGATAGTGAATTGCATTGCTTAAAGTTTCACAACAAGGAGGTCAGTCTGACTCAGCAGTTTCGCTTTAGTGGCTTGCCAAACAACTGTGTGCTGGAAATGGAGCCCACGGACAAGCGGCGGACTATGAGCAACGTTCTTGTATGCATTCAGTTGAGCGACGGCGCGCGTCAACAAGCAGAATTTGCGCCAAACACGACAGTGTGGCAAGTGGTGCAGCAGCTGTGGGGCATCCAATCTGAATCCTATCAGAGCCCGGTCATCGTCTACATGCGTAGTGAGGTAATTGGCAGGGAAAGTATGCAGAGCACCACGCTTAAGTCGCTAGGCATACTGGAAGGGCGAGCCATGATGCGCCTGCTCGATAAGAAACCTGAGGAGCTAAAAACCCAAGCCAACGTTTATAAGCCAGCTGAGGTGAAGCCCAAAGCAAAAGATGATGACGAACAGCCGAGCACATCTAGGTCTGCAATGGCTGCTGCTGGCGGTTCCGGCGGCTTTGCGCTGACCAGCAACATGTTAAAAACACTTAAACGTGCAGCTCCCGATGAGCAGCCTGGCCCGAATGAAGCGTCCACTAGCGAAGTGCAGAAGACACAGAATAACGATGAGCCAGAGCGGCCAAAATATGACTGGGGTAGTGGATCGGGCTATGCACTGCATCAGCCAAAGCCACAGGATAAATTCAGTGAAGAAGGCGATGACAGTCCGGAAAAGCAGGTACCGGTAGTCAATGTGATTGGCCCCAGACATGCCGTGCTATTCTCGCTAGATGCCAGCAATAAGAATAACGATGACTTGCCTGATTCATTTTTTGATTTCACCGTCAATGATCTGAAAATGGTTTTGAGAGATCTAAAGCGCACGGCTTCAGGCAATGAAGATGCGCCGCTGCTCACGGCAAATCTACGCGAGTTGGAACGTCAAAAGGCCATGCTAACCAAACTAAATCAATACAAAGACTGTGTGCTGCGCATACAGTTTCCCGATCGCTTTGTCCTACAGGGAATGTTCAAGCCACACGAACTACTTGGCAAGGTGGAGGAATTTGTGCGTGAGTTTCTTGCACAGCCCAGCGAGCAGTTTCATTTGTTTACCATACCACCAAAGAAGATACTACCGCCCAGCGAAACACTGCTTGAGCTCAACTGTGTACCCAACGCCGTGCTGCATTTTTCCTACGTTCAGGAGAGTCTGAATACAACAATCAAACGCTTTCTGCAGGAAAAATACACGGAGCAGCTGACCTCCGAAGAAGGTGCTCACTTTGCAGTGCAAAAGTATCGCATCACCAAGGCAAGTGTAAGTTCCAGTAGTTAATCGTCAACAACGTCAAATGTATGGCTTTAAGCAAACAGTTTTGGGTGATATTAAAGAACATTTGCTTTATTTCAAAATCGAAACTAAACATTTTCAATCCATTTACTTAGCACTGAAACAAAAGAGAAAGTAATCAAATGGCTGAGTTTGAGAAAAAGAGCAAATAGTCTTACCATACTTGGAGCCTACTATTACAGGACATGCAGCGTGTAGTGTATTCTCATGTATGTTGCCATCACTCTTGAGATTGTGCCAGAATAACGCACTGCCCTTTGTCGGCTTGATGGTTAGCTTGAGATTAGGGAAAATGGTAGCGCCGCCTGCTTCAACATTTCCCAACTAAAAGAGTAAATTAAGCATAAGCTACAAGCAAACTTGAAGAACTTACATAGAACAGTAAGGTAGCTATGCGATCTGGTTCTCCAACATGCTGCAAATATATGTTTTTTTATTTTAGCTTATATTTGTTATATTTGTGCACTTACGCTGCTGTTATAGGCATCCAAGTGCAAATCGTAATGTCCGCCTATGCCATAGTTGATTAAGGAAAGCAATTTGGTGCCTTTATCCTCAATGCCCGACATATCCTGCAGTCTTGCATAAATTGCCTGATTAACGGTTGCGTCAGAATAATCAATTACAACATCTTTGGCGCTGCGTTGATGACTTATGCGTTCATCCGATACTAAAGCGGGCTTAAACTGCAAATGTTTACTTAACAGCACTTCAATTTCTTTGTTGGAAATAGCGTCGTGGTAGATAACCATATAAGGATTCATGCTCAACTCCTCCATTTTAAGTGGCGCAATGCGCAGAAAGGGCGTGGTCGTCGTATTATAACGACAATGCAAATGAGTTGGACGTTGCAAGTTTGTATTACAGTTCTGCTTGAACTGCATTTTACTCTCATAGTGTTGAAGCACTTGATCAGTGGCGGATTTACCATAAGATGGGCTGTTCACATGCCGCAAGGCAGCATCATACTGTCTGCGCTTAATCAGCAGTATGGCCAGCCACTTATCCATGTTGCTCTGAGCCAGCCCGTAAAGCGCATTTAGGCCTATATCTTTCTTTTGGTATTTGGCCAGCGCTAGCCTGAGCCAAACTTCTGCGCGCAAGTATGCGTGCTCCCTTATATTATATCTGGCCATGGCATAGCAATCCAATGCTGAGAATGCAGCGCTAAAAATAAAGCTATGTTAATTAGATACTTGGCAGCTAATTGCAACACCTACTCTGGTTGTACATTTCCAAAGAGCTTACCAGCTGCCAGCTGATAGAGCTGCAGATTGTGTTCAGTGGCCAGAGTCTCAATGCTACGACTAGCTTCCTTAAGCTCAGCAGCAGTGGGCAACTGCAAGCTTAGACGCTGCGCAGTGTTTATATATTCTGCAGAATTAATTAAGTTTTAGCAAGGCTTACAACAAACCTTACGGATTCACCTTCTCCAACTGCTTTATCCATGTAGTCAGCTAATTTATGCCAATCTTCGTGCTGATGTCTTTTGAGCACAAAAGTTTTCAGTGGATTATACAAATATTGTTCCAAGTTATATTGTAGATCTAGTTGCAAGGACCTTAGCTTAGTTATTGCTCTATAATTAGTGATATTTATTTCAAAATTAGAAAGCAAAGACTGCGTATTGTAACACCTTTGTATGTCGTTTTGTTTAACTTGCAGCGCCTGTACATAGTTTTCCAAGTTATTAATTAGTGTGTCTTCCAGTTTCAAGAGGCTTAGCAATTTAGCTGTTGTTATTGCAGGCGTCTCTACATTAACCTGCTCTGCACTGCTGCAGCTAAGCCAAGTGATTAGCAAATATATAAAAATCATTTTTAAATGCATTTTGCATGCGCGTAGAGTAACGTTTTAAATGCAGTATACTTCTAAACTAAGCGCAGTGTGTTGAATAAACTCAATTTAGCTTAACTGTAACTAATTGAGACTTTATCAGATTTGTATGCTAACTTATCGTTATCAAAATTTGAATTGTCGCTCAGCGCGTTGTTCAGTGTTGCAAAGTGTCGCAGTAACTTCCACATATGAGTGCGGAGAGACTTAATAGGCACACATGCGCACAATCGCTTTCGAAACCGAGTCCAAAGAGGCCAGGCAGCCTCGGCTTGTGGTTGTCTTGTATGTTGGCCACAATTTCTGATTCATAATTCAGTTTTCAGTTGTTGGCCGTCTGTTGAACAATCAAGTTTATTTAAACGCGCATTCGCAGCACGTCAGCTAAGAGCGTCTCGAATTTGAATTGTAAGCGGGTAAAGGAGACTTGCTCTAGCAACAATTACAATTACAAACACCAATACAAATACCAGCTGGATATGTACATATATTTAATTTAAAACAGCAATAACAACAGCAACAACAACATAACAAGAATGCGTGCCAATATGAAAAAGTGAAAAAATAGCAACATTTTGTTTGAGCATTTAAAGCCGCTGGCGAGGCCAAATCAATCTCGTGAATTAATCAATACATTAAATAAATAAGCGAAATGTGTCAATTTGCTAATTGTTGTAAAGTGCCAAGCCTAATAGTGCTAATAATAAATGAAATCGACGAGTGTTTAACACATTAAACTAGACAATGCAACAAAAGCGTTACGAATTCAGCTTTTACCCATGATTTTTATCATTTTCTTTACGTAGAATTGTCGCGAACGCGCTTCTGATCATCTCTATACATATGTATATGTAGATATGACTTTTGTGGCACAAGTGGCCTGAACGCGAAACATTTTTGGGGGCGTGGCTTAGGCAGCGCACATTGGTAGTGACAATAGACACGAATATTATGGAGCGACGGCCAAGAAATCAACCAAGCAGCCCGATTGGAAAGTGCCGCGGCCCGTTACGCTTACAGACGCTCCTAATAAAACAAAAACAATATTTTGTATACAAAAGCAAAACGACAAACTGGCAGTTTAGTTAATAATCAGTTATAAATGTCTATGATAAAAATATCTTTTTTTTTCATTGTTGTTGTAAAATTGTTGAAAATGCCAAAAACGAAACAATAAAATAAAAAAATTTTCAGGCAGAGCCCACGCGTTGATTTTTATCGACAAACGTCGGCTGTTGCCGAGTCTACACTTTTACTTACTTTAACGTTTAAACAGAAAGAGAGAGTGTTTGTCCAGCTCATTTGCGTTTCTGTTTACCGGTTTTTATTTTTGTCTTATTTTTGATATTTTCAATTTACGCGCATTTCTTGCTATTGTTTGGTGTTTGTTTTGTTTTTGTGTTTGATTTGTTGCTCGGACTTTGCTTAGTGTTTTCCTTTTGCTGCCTAAGCCAAATGTAATAGCTTCATTAAATTTAATTAAAACAACTATGCACTTCCGAAACGCGACTCATCTTCGGCAGCAGCACGAGTCGCGCATTAAAACAACAATACAAAAATAATAAACGTTTATTTTTTAACTTCATAGCAGCGCAAAGAAACCAAGAAAAAAGCAAAAGCACAAAATATTGTTTATGCTTATGATTACAACGGTAGTTCACTGTGAGTGCGTGTGTGTGTTGTTGATTTAACAAGGAAATTGCCAGAAAAGTTTGTGCATTAAAAATAACAAAAATACTGCCAAGCACAAGAAAAGTGTGAAAATGAATTTTTTTGTTATAGGATTTTTGATTATGCAGGCGGCAAGTAAGTTAAACACTATATTTAAATATTTCTGTTGTCTACAAATTATGACTAACTAATTGTGCCACAGGTGTGGGTAGGGTTAAGGGTTATAATAAACATGCATATAAAATTATATTATGCATATAATTCATTCATTCGTTCGTTCATTCATTCGCTTTCTTTCGTTACATATTACTTGATTTAATTGCTATTATCAACAACAAGTTCGTGCCTTAAGTCTTTCGTTTTGCCTGCCCGGTTACGCATGAAAAAAGTTATTAAACAGCTTAACACAGACATAGACACAGCGCGTGGCCACACATTTGGGCAATCAACTTGAATATTCTTTGCATCACATTCATATTTGAAAGCAGACCACGATGTTGTAACAACAACAGGTTATGAGCCACGTTAATAGATTAAAGCTATGCAGATAAATACTTGCAGCTTACAAATTGAAGATCACATTGAAATAAATTTAATTGAATTGCCAACAGCTGCACTTGCAACAATACTTAAAGAATTGTTAACTAATGCAAAAGCTTTTATTGCAATATATTTTTTTGTTTTTGTAAAGTGTTTTTGTAATTATATGTTTTGGTTTGCTGCTTGCGCTTAAAACGTTTACCTGGCCAGCTTCTGTCTGTATTTTGTGGGTTTGGTTAAATTTCAAGCTTTTGTGCTTACCCAATGCAAACGAGCTTAGCCAAGAAACTTGATAGTTTCTAAAGTGCCATGACTTGCAAGCATTAAGAGCAAAGCGTTTTGTTCTTAAGCCCGATTTCTGAGGATTAGGCTGCAAGTGTTGTTGCTGCCCCGCTGGCAAGTAATCGTTTTCATTGTTTTCAAAACATGGCCCTCACGCAGGTGTTACAATAATAGCTCCATGTCGATCGGTTATAACAATGCTGAAAGCACTTAATTTGATTTGCATGCAAATTGAAAAACAAATTAATTTGGCCTGACCTTCGTCTATGCAATTTGGTCTAAACAGCTTTGTGGCTCAAGTGTAACAAATCAAATGGAAAGACAATTATCAACTTAGTCAAGTGCGTACAATTAATAAATGTTAAAAGATCTTAACTTATATGAGCGCTGCTGCCTTGACATTGAGAACCGAACATGCAAATTTGATATTGTGGACATTCACGCCCATAGTCAATGCTAAATCGGTCAAGTTCAGCTACAAGCTGGGCAAGTAGACCAAAATCTAATTTGGTGTGAAGAGCCACACACTGTAAGTATAGAAAAAAATCTACATAAGATTGTTGTCTCATTTGCATTTTGCTGACTGCAAACAAAACAATGTGGTCTAGGAACTAAACTCGAGCACAGATTGCACAATGTGTTTGTGTCTGAGCGTGAGAGTGTGTGTGGTCTAATGGTCAGCGCTGTCATATTGATGGCTTCATGATGCTCGCTCGCCAAGCCCAAGCCCAGCCATTGAGCTGACAGTGATTCATCAATATGATGCCAATCAGTTTATTGAGATGCGCGGCTTTGTCTTTATCTTTATCTTTGTTGCCCTCAACTTTTGCTTTTGGGCATTTTGCTTTGTGCTCGCTGTGACCGGCTTAGTGTGTCATGTTTTTGTGGTCAATGACGCAGCATTTTAGCATCGCATGCCAACGCTCCACTCTCTTTCTCTCGCTCGCTCCTTATATAACCCACATTAGGTCGCATTAGCGTTTATGCAACTTCTTAGTAAAGTCAACAAAAAATTAAATAGGCACAAGTCTTGACAGACTTTAGGGCTCTGCAGTTGTTTTTGCTATTGAACTAAAGTAGCACTTGAGCTGGCGACAAAAACACGCATACGCCACGTCTGACAAACAGTATTTGAAATAACTTAAAAGCCCGTTAAAACGCTAAACAGCAATTAGCAGCATTTGCATTTTGTACAACTTATGTGTAATTGCTAATTATATATAAACAGCGGCAATAAGAAATGCCAGCCTCTGACTACAGCAAATTGCATTGTCAGGCAACCGCAAGCAATTTAACAAAGAAGTGAAAGGCGAAGGTTATCGCCAGAGAATCGTCCTGCGCTTAAGCCGCTTACATGATTACGCATTTTGTCTGCAATTTGCTTTCATTTCTGTGCATGTAAGCAACGCATGTAATTTATACGCATTTTGCACACAATTAACAATAAATTAAATCATAATTATTGCAGCTTTACAGCCTCAGATGTAACTAGCATTGTTTGTAACTCCAACTCTAACTCTAACTCAAGCGGTGTGTGTGTGTGTTGGCTCACGCAACACGGCTGACTGCTGACTGCTGCTGGCTAACGTAAGACCTTCAAAGGTCACGCATGCTGACTTCAGCTTCAGGCCAAGCACAGCTTTTGATTACCTCAATTAGGGCGCCAGATGGCTTGAGGCTTGCCACAGGTAGCGAGGCAAGTAGCGTATTCTTGCGTCGACTTGTCAAATTGCAATTTAATTTAACATATTCGAAAAGATCTACGAGACAATCTTTTGACGTCTACTTTGGCTTTGTTGCGGCAGTTGTCTGCTATCGCTCACTGTCAAGAGCATCGTTCAATTAACATAATTAGCTGACAAAACGTATTAGCATGCAGCTTGGACAGCTGACACTTTAGACAGACTCTATACACTACACTTTATAGAAATGAGTGGCAACAATCACAACAGAAACAGTTTCATCATGCACTGCCCTATCGGCGGCCCAGAGTTGTGCCGGGTCAGGCAAGCAGCAAGGTCAGCATTAACAGCATTAGCTACGTCATATGCCCACATGCTTGAGATCCCACAGATATTGTTGTTAATGCCGCATGCCACCAAACATATTATGCGTTACATTTGATATCGTGTCTGGTGTGTTTAGTTTTCGTGGGAAATTGAAATCTTTTGACACGACAAGGTCAAGCATCATTGGCTCTAAGCAGATAAACATCTTTATAGCTGGCTAGGGAATTTTTCTAAGCGCTGCACTCAGCTTATGTAAATTCACTTCCTTTTACAATCAAACACTGCCATTTATAGGCGCATGCGACAAACAATAAACCATCAACAGCGACTTAACAATGCGAAACTTAAGGTAAATAATAAAAAGCTGCTTTGGAGGTGAAGGCTTCAACTCGCATTTACCATTTGATTGAATTCATTTGTATCCGATGATACAAGTAATTTGCATTTAACGTTAAGCATGAAATTCAATTAATGCCCAAGCAGCTGAAAAAAATAAATAAAAGTAAAAACAAACAGACACAGTTGGAGCCAAAGCGCAAAGTGTTGGTAATTAATATATAAAAAAAATTGCTTTTGCTGCTGACCCACTTTCGCGGCAAGGTGCTAACTGGATAGCGCCTGGGCAGGGGCTTTGCTATGCAGCATCGTTGAAACGGAAAGTAACCGGCCAGTGTCTGTGGCTGTGGCTGTGGCTAGTGCGTCGGTCAATGGCACGCTGCATATTTACGCCTCATTATTTGTTCAGTTTCAATTTCTATTTGCTTGCAACAACAACAACAACAATCACAACAAACACTACTGTAAAGCCAGACGCGCGCTTAAGATGATGACGGTGAAAGCGCCTGACTCTGACTAACTCATGTTAGTTGTAGCTTTAAGTTTTTAGTTTTTGCGGCTGCCGGTCTATTTGCCGGCTATTGCACTTGGCAATGTTTGCAATTTTCCTGAAAGTTTTTTCTTGTTTCTTTTAAGCATTAAATTGCATTACAAATATTGAATATATGCGCATGTCCATGCCAATCTATTTTAATGTCTTCATTTACAAATTTGTCAGAGCTATGTGCCATTAAAATAGCTACGCGCATTAAGTGCGGCCAACGCGGCGCATGCGTAGTGCCGCCAAATATTTTAGATTCTACGCGTGCTTATAATTAAAAAGCAAGTAAAAGTGCAATTAAGTACGCATTGGTGTGCTAAACAATCTTGAAAACTAAAGCGTACTGCAATTTATGCCAAGCTAAGCGAAAGTTTTGCTTAAACCAAAACTTTTAACTATTATTACTGCAGCTTCATTAAGCTCTTGAAGGTTGCTTCGCAGCATAGAATCTGACTTGCTGCTAATGAGAGAACGTTTGCTTTTAATAGACACTTTGGCTTTACCTTGCCACGCTGAACTGTTTATGTTAACGCGGGGCAAGTTTTTAACCCCGTTCGAGCGCAGCTAATGCCAAAGTCCGCGCATTGAGTTTGCAGCTTAAAACACGCTCCATTTTCCTTGAACCAATGCCAGCAGCTCTGCTTTGGTGCATTGGTGAGCCAAGTCCAACCGCCAATTAATTGGCCAGCCATTAAAGCGGATGTACGCTATAAATATGTATAAAATCCATGTCTCTGCCTATAAGCGATCTAAGACTTAATGACTGCAATCTGTTGTAAGAACTCGCATTAGAGCACGCATAACATATTTCATGTTCCACTTGACGCGCTAACAATTTAATTTGAACCCAAGCAACTCGTTGCCAATTTGCGGCACTTTGGGGTCGTAATACTTAAGCCTTAAGCCATTGTGTTGCATAACTAGCAAATAACTCGGCTGCTTATGCAGAGAGACACAAACAACATAAACAAAGATTTTTATGTACTCGCATTAGCAAGCTCTGATTTAT
This sequence comes from Drosophila busckii, assembly GCF_011750605.1. Classification (NCBI taxonomy): domain Eukaryota; kingdom Metazoa; phylum Arthropoda; class Insecta; order Diptera; family Drosophilidae; genus Drosophila; species Drosophila busckii. Next base: position 11,777,845 of record NC_046607.1, read on the forward strand.
TTTATAGCCTGCCCATAAGGAAGTTTCTGGCTTTCAGCCAAACCACAACTTAGCTAAGTTGTTGCTGTAATTAGCTTGGTCACGGCAACTTAAACTTAGCGGCCAGTCAAAGTTTAGCAAAAGTGTAATTGTTTAATTCACAGCAACGCTATTGATTATGCGCTAATATTTATAATTTTGTATATTTGTTTATAGTGTATTATGAAATCTGTGGGCTTCATTTATGGCTGGCAAACCATCATTAATCAATATTTCAACCAACGCATTTTTGAGCTTTGTGGCGGGCCATCATCATTCAACAATTTGATAGATTTCCATATTCCAAAGCTTGAGATTTGTATTTTATTGTTCGATTTATAAACGCGTGCGAAAACTGTGCCACAGTCACAGTCAGAGTCTCGGTTTAATTGGATTGGACACTCACGTATATTTGTTTGTTGTTGTTGGCTATAAACATTTTCCTTAAGCTCTTTGCTTTATTACTAACTTGAACTTATGCCTTGTATTATATTGAAATACTTACCCTTACTATGTATGCTATTTTGTTCTCTATTTATACTATTTATTTATAGGATTGGCTTGCGGGACGTGCGTTTTTATGTCCGATTTTGGTTTCACACTCGATTGTAACTTCAAAAAGTCTGGACTGTTTCGTGTACGAAATTTGGGTGGCGTCAAAGCGCATTTCGGTTTAGGTAAATCCACAGCAAATTCTACCTTAATCCCCATCCCACCATCTATCTATTTCTATATAGCAATTGTATATATTATATTGTTTGTATATATAGTTAAATTCCTAACTAATCGGTAGCAAGCCAAACCAAACCGCAGCAGCAATTAAGTTGTTGTTCAATTAATGCCAAAGCCAATGCCAACGTATAGCTAAAGATAGAGATATATAGAGAGAAGCTAACCTGATGTTGAATGTGGTTCAATATCCGTAGCATTGAACTGCAAACTCTGTTTTTTTTATTTAACACTGTATATACACAAAAGTTAAACTATAGCTCAGCGGTTATGTTTAAACAAAGGCGTTCTTATTGTTGTTCAACAAAAGCGTTTAATTAACCAGCAAATGACTGGCAGCTTTTGCCTTTTGATTGATGAACTATCTGCGTATTGCGGCAGACGCTCTAATAGGCTAATCATGCTTGCTTACAGGCCTCAGCGTGGGTGACGAGCTGGGCTTTGCACAATCTCTGAGCAATCTGGAAAGCGATCGCCGGCGTGCTATAAGCTACAGGAATGGACCGCCCGAGCTGGTGGGTGTGCTGCCCTCATCGCAGCAAGAGGAGGCAAGTTCATGTTGCTCAGCTAAGTGCACCGCTAATTATACTTTCTTACAGCCAAGTGCGCCAGTGCAGCCAGCGCAGCAGCAACAGCAGCAGGCGGTGCTCGACAAGCGCATTAGCTCACGCTCCACTGGACCTGTGCCCTATAATCTGCAGCTGCTGCAGCAGGCGACAGCAGTCAAACTGCAAGCTCAGCAGCAGGCGCAGATGATGACAGAGGCGCGACCGTTGCCCTTGGGCGTGCCAGCTTTCAGGCCCATACCACAAAGAGCAACAGCCGCTGTGCCCAGTGAGCAGATGGCGCAGCGTCGCATTGCTGTGGACAGCACACAGCCACGTGTGAGCATTAACAACAAGCTGGTAGATGGCCATGCCCAGCCGCACTCCAATCGCACTTTCCATGCGGATAATCCAATGGTAACGCAGCCAAAGTCGGCGGTTCCCGCTTTTCAGGCTATGCCAGACTCTATTGGGCGCATTGCTAATGTAGTCAAGACGCCAGTGTCTGTGCCGTCACGTGCGGAGCAGCGCACGCTGGCCAAGCATCCAAACTATTTGCAATTCGAGGAGCCCAAGTTTGACCTGAAAGATGTAACCATTGAGGAGCTGGCTGCGGCTGCTAATGTCAGCGTGCCGACCATTAAGCATGCCATCTATGTGCGTGAGCAGCAGCTCAAGGCAGAGCATCGTGCCATGTTGGCGTCCAAGCTGCGCGAGGAGTTTATGCGCACATCGACGGCAAAGACAACGACAACAACCAGCACGACAACAACAACAACAACCTCAACAGCAAGTCCGCTGACTGAGGCCAAGGTATCCAAGGTGAGAGCTACATAGTTTCAATAGTTTGCTTGCCTGACTAACTGACATTCATTTGCAGGTTATGAATGCGCCCAAGGAGTATTATCCCGTGGGCTATGACAAGGACTTTGATGACAACTTCAAGTCGAAGGTGGATCTGCCGCCTACAAGTTTCTCCTGCGCCAAGCAGAAACACTTTCCAGGTCTCTATGCGGACACCGATCTGGGCTGCATGGTAAGTATACAAATGTCTGCGCTCCCTCTCTGTCCCGCTCATTCTCTCGCACTCTCTGCTGCAGGTCTTCCATGTCTGCGCGCTGACGGATGACGGCATGGTGCGCAAATCTTTTCTCTGCCCGGAGAACACACTCTTTGATCAAACCATATTGAAGTGCAACTGGTGGTTCTATGTGGACTGCAGCACCAGCACCAGCGTCTACGACTCCAACATACCAATTTCGAAGAGCTATCAGCTTATGAAGTCGCTCACCTACTTCTCCAAGTACAACAACTCCAACAAGGAGCAGGCGGGCGATAAGGATGAGAACGCTGTGGATGTGGATTCGCTTCGCGAGTCCATGGAGGGTGTGGCGCGTCGCCTGGAGCAAGCTAAGAATGCCCAGACGCAGCTCGAGGATGTGCAGCTCTCCAATTAGTTCGTTAGTCTCCATATGCATGCTATCTGAGATTTAGTTTTAGTTAAGTTCAATGATCGAGCGTTTCTGGTCGATTTGCCAACGGTTGTCCTGTCCATAGTCTCTGGCCGATCAACAAACAATATACATATATATTTCCTACGAAATGGGCGCCTTGTCCATTGTTTATGCTATAGGCGTACGGCATAGCCCTTAGTTTCTACCTACACCTAGTTTTAAGTTGGTTAACGTACAAGCTAAGCGACTAAGCTATTACGGTTAGTGTTATTTCATATTAATATTTATTTATTGTATTTTCGCCACAAATAAAACATGTTATCACCAACGCTGATGCAGTGAGAACTCTAACTGATTGTTTTTGCTTGGGAGAAAGCTTGTAAAATGCTCAACAACTAGACTACAATTTGTTAGCGTACAGAATATTGTTTTAAATAAACACATACGAGCTTACAAGATGTTTATAAATGTCAATTGGAAAGTATTGCATTTGCAGTGCATGTTATTCTTCACCCACTGGCTCATTTGCCACTAAAGTTAATAGCGACGAAGAAATACCAGAGGATGATGACAGTGTTGATGAAACAATTTTGAACGAGAATTTAACTAATACAAGTGTAAGCAGCTCCACGAGACGCAGCAAATCGTCTTCACGCAGCAAATGCTTTTAGATGTTTATGTATACATATATTATTAATCATATTTACATTTATGCTAAAGCTATACAATAAAAATCAGTTATGTCAAAACTTAATAATGTTTTAATTAAAAAGAACTAAATTCATTTTGAATGTAAAAGTTCAATTTGAATTGGGTAAAAGTAAGTATGATGGATATACAAGGTAAGTAAGGTAAAAATTTTTTCATTTAATGACAGCAAAAAGTTAGTAAACAAACGAAAATTTTTCGTGAAATATCATACTTTGATAGGCCGAAATTCAGCGAAATGCCGTCCTATTTCAGAGTTTTATGACTTGTTAGACTCGTGAGTTGGATAAGAATAAAACTGCATTCAAACTTGGAAAGTCACGAATTTCGATATTTTGGCAAAAACTGAGTAAATTTTTTGACACAAAATGAGCCGTCTTCATTTCTTAAACACTTTCATCTAACTTTGAGAGTCTATATCCAGCCAAAAAAAACGCAACACAGAAGTGTTTTCAGGTAATTACTTATGAATACTAAAATAAACATATCTTTTGTGTTCGAATAAAATAAAAAATTGTTTTTGACAAAGTTGGGCATAAACCCATTGCTGAAAGAACTTTTTGTTAATTTCTTTGCAGAGCTATAATTCGGCTAAAAAAAATCCGAATCAAATGCTTTGTACGTCAATATGTTGGCGTGGAAAGCACAATTAAAATGTGCTGGAATTTGTGTAATACAAAAAATATTTGTCGAAGTTATGAACAAAACAGTAAGCAAACAAAAAAATTTTGTGAAATATCGCACTTTGATCAGCCGTAATTCATCGAAATTTGCATCCGATTGCGGAGTTCCGTGCCTTGTTAGACGACTCGTGAGATGCATAAGAATAAAACTGCGTTCAAACTTGGAAAGTCTACGATTTTTGATATTTTGGCAAAAAACGTGATGTAACCCCTGTACATTTTTGACAAAAATGATGCCGTCTTCATTTCTTATCACTTTCTAACTTTGAGAAGCTATATCTCAACCAAAAAAAATCGCACTGAAGTGAGTTTTGGCTTAATTTACTCATGAGATTGTAAATAAACATATGCTGTTCTGTTTAATCAATAAAAAATTGTTTTGACAAAGTTATGGCAATGAATCCAATGCTGAAGAGTTACTTTTTGTTTAATTTCAAATATTGCGAAGCTATAACTCAGCTAAAAAAAAATCCGATCCAAATGTTTTATACTTCCTTATGTTGGTGTGGAAAGCACAATTAAAATGAGCATAAGTATGTACGCTACAAAAATTATGTGGCGAAGCTATGAACAAAATAGTAAACAAACAAGACAAATTTCTGTAAAATATCAATCTTTGATTGAGATGTAATTCAGCGAAATGACAACAATTGTTGTTAACGTGCAACACAACTTTTGTTTGTTGATGAATAAAGCAACATTTGTTGTTAAGGTGCAACACAACCATCCGCTGTTGATGTACAAAGGATCAATTGTTGATGTTGTTATTTTATACATCAACAACCAAAGGTTGTGTTGTATGTTAACAACAATAGTTTTTGTTGTTATTTTGTTCATCAACAACTAAAGGTATTGATGTACATAAACATGAGCAAAGTGCTAATTGCGGTTAGTTACTATTAGCAAAAAGGAAATGAGTCAGGATCAAACTGATTTTTCTACAAAAAGTGTGTAATTAAATCGGCCATCGGGCATTCTCATAAGTAGGCCAATCTGATAATGATAATAATAACATTTATTGTGTAATCTACGAAAAGATGAAACAATTCAAAATAAATAGCCAAGTTGAACTTAAGGGGCTTCACTCTGTACAATCTTAATCTAAATGCTTGGAGCGTGACCAAGCCACCGTTAGTTGGCCTCTGCCTTGGGCCGTCGCTGCTGATGCACAGAGGCCGACTGTGGGGATGGTCGGTGCGCGGCGTCCACATTGCGGTCACTCTTGTCATGCAGATGAACCGCTTCACTGAGCTCCACATTGGCATGCAAGGCAGCATCGTTGGCATTAAGCTGCGCTTCCTGGGCGGAGAGTGTGGCCTTCTCTGCAGCATCGCGCGTCTCCTCATAGTCCAGACGCGCTGCATAGGCATGTGATTCAATTTGCTCCAACTTGCCCTTGGCCTGGGACACCATATCAATCTGGGAAGAGAGTTCAGCAGCGGCTTCAGCTGCAGCCTTCTGTGCCAGCTCCGAGGCGGACTGAGCATTGTTGAGTGCAGCGGTTAGCACGCTAACGTGGTTCACGGCCTGCTGGGCAGCATACTGAGCCGCCTTGGCTGATCGCTTGGCCTGTTGCAGTTGATTAAGCTCGCTGTCAACAGACTTGTGTGCCTCCACGCTCTGCTCCTCCAAGCGACGCAGCAGCACCTCCTTGCCCTTAAGCACAGCCACCGCTGTGCCGGCTGCTTGAGCAGCAGCCTGGGCCAACGTGCTCTTGGCCACATAGGAAGCCTGCTTGCCGGCTGCATTTTGACTGGCCACAGCTGAGATGGCCGTATCCGCTGAGCCCTTGGCTATGCTCCGCAATCCATTGTCCGACAAATAGCCACCACTACCACTGTATCCACTGTGGTGTAATATATAGTCGGAGCTTTCATAGTGCGGGCCAGCGGATTGCAGCGGAAACTCGTCATGATTAATACTTTCAAAGGAGTACGGCGGCACCTCGTGATCAATGACAACAGCCTGTGTGGCAGCAGCAGTCTTTTGTGGTTGCGGTGGCGGCGGAGGTGGTACATTCAAGTGGTAGTGTGCATCCTTGCGCTTCACCTTGCGTCCCAGTGCCGGTGTTGTAGCTACGAAAAAACCCAAGCTTCATCAAAATGCACAAACGGTTGCTTGTCTCACTAACTTACCCGACAGCAGCAGCAGCGACAACAACAGCTGCAACATGGGTGACATCTTGCCGGCTTTTGTGTTGGCTACAATGCAACGAAAGTTTTATATAATCCAGTGGCAGACAGGAAGCGGCAGCAGCTGTGGTGCGCAGGTGCAGTTTGTTCCTCTGGCAATGCAAATCGACAAAAAAATGTTAAAGCTTAACTGTTGTTGCCTTGGGTGAACTCAATTTGTTTGGCTTTTCTTCCTGTTGGTTGTTGATCCTATCACTGTCTAAGAAGATTTATTGGGAGAAAGTAAAAAGCAAAAGCAAACGATTAATTAAATAAAAATGTTAAGCGCATTTGTGCAGAACGCAATTGAGCAGATCATACAGATTACATTTGATACAAAAAAAAATTGCATATTGAATTTTAATTATAACGATTATAAACAGAATGTGCCAAATGCACTGAAGTGTAAACATGCAAAATATATACATATTATATTAATGTGTGATTAAAAGCGCATTAAAAGAATTTTAGCATCGTCGAAATCATATTAATCATCTAAGCTCTAAATAGTTACACTGTTTACGGCGTAGAGTAATGTTACGTAACATTAGTATTACTTTACTGAGCGTTTTGGCGCTTACTTCATGCGACGCGAATACGCGATTCACGAACCTTAAGTGTGAGGTTTTTAACAAGTCCTTGGGCGAAGTACCCGTTTGCAGGCTTAAAGTCTTGGGGCGCGGCAAGATCGGCGCTAATGTGATTGTGAATATATATAAACGGCCTATCACAAATGTAACAATGAATTTTAGCATTTTGCGCAAACTGAACGGCTATCATCCATTTTTATACAATCTAACCGTAGACTTTTGTCGCTACATGAAACATCCGAACCCCATGGTAGTGTTTTATTATTTTCAGCGCGCCTTTCAGCCATACTCCAATCTGAATCACACGTGTCCCTACAATGTGAGTCTGGCTTGAAGCGAGCAATATTTATTTCATTTAATTTTCTACCTTATTTATGCTTTAGCATGATGTTATAGTTAATGATTTTGTCTTGGATGATAAAATGTTTGATAAGCTGCCGTTGCCGAAAGGCAACTATTTGCTACTGCTGAAAATTGCAATTAATTCGATTTGGGCATTGCAGATATCTACCTATATGGATGTAGACGTGCGTCAAACCATTAGGAATGGCTAAAAAATACTTAATAACAATGAAGCGTATACCGTATCATTAATGTATCAATAAAATAATAAACGTTTGATTTTCAGTAGGCTTACGAATCGAACATTTATTGTAGAATGTTATATTTTGCAATTAAGTGTGTCACGACTGTTTTGGTTATGGTTGACAGCAGAACCAGTTAGTTAACTCTTAAGGCCGGGACCACATTGCCCCATTTGCAACTGGCAAACAAAAACAAAAAACTGGATGCAGTTGTAGTAGTTTCACAAGATTGTAATCAGTCACTTTGACAGCCATACACACTTGCCACTTGCCACTTGCCACACACGAGCACACGCCACTTACGAAACTGCTTGCGGTGTTTTGCGCGTTTCCGATGAGGACGTCCTAGCTGGTGGGCAGACAAAACGTTTCTAATGCAAGGCCAGCGAATGAGTGCCAAAACGTTAGTTCAAAGTCGAGCGACGGGTTCGCTGGAAAACGCTTTTACTTTCGCGCAGCAGCATCAACGGAAATCTTTCAAGGCAATTCCGCTCGGCAGCCAGTAAAGTGGTTGAGCGAGTTGTGCGAAAGGCGCATGAGGCGCGGCTACATCTTAGCCAAGTTGGCGACCTGGTCGAGTCATGTGCAATGGAAAGTGCAAAACCGTTGGACGTTTTCTTTATGAGTTTGCAATGCGGCGCAAATTGCCCCGTTTTGTTGTTAAATGCACGACAACAACAGCAGCAGCAGCAGCAACAACAGCAGCAACATAGTTGGGTCAATGCTTTCTTGTTACAACATTTGGTAATTTGAGCCTGCTTGCGTGATGTGGCAGGCGCATTTTTAATTGCCAAGAGACGAGAGGCAGCTGGAATGACGATTGAGTTATGGTTGCTGTTAAACAATTTAGCCAAACAATTAAACATTTGCATTCAATTCAATCTAAAGTCATGAGCCAGCTTCCTGGTCATATTGATAACATATGTTTATTCACAAACAAAATATAGTGCATTGATTAATTAAATATACGTATACGTGCCGCGCTTTGTTTAGAGCCGGTGCTTTTTCTTTAGCTTGTCATGAATTTCCGCTCTGCGACGCTCGCGTGTGGCACGTTGCTTAGCTTCTTGAGCGGGACAAGCGGCACGATCCGACGCCTGCTTGGTGTTCTCTAAGTTGCAACACATCCAGTTGGCGCAGCAGCATGTCCACGCATTTTTTTTGCCGCTTCAACTAGTTGCTGCTTCTCGTTAAACTCTTGCTGAGCACCAGGATTTTTGGATTGTGGCATTTACCTTGTCCAGCTTAAAGCCATTGCTAACGTTCAGCAGCACACAAATCAGAATTATAAATATCTTTAAATTCATTTTTAATTTGTTTAGTTTGCTTAGGCTCCAAATATAGCATATCAAGTTGCGACCTGTTTTATTATTTATTCGTAATGTATACTTTGAGATTTACGTAAGAGATTGTTTTATCAATGCGTTGCCAAAAGCTCCTGCTTATATTTATTGTATGCTTCATGCTGGTGGACTGCAGAAGGCCGGTGCGTCCGTACAAATCATTTCACCAGCAGAGGCCGCATTGTTCAAGTAATCAGAATAATAATAATAATCCGCCGGCTTCCTGTATAACGAACCAGAAATCAACATGTATAGCGTCCAGCGCTGCAGAAGCAGCGAAAGCTGCCAAGGACCAACAGATTTGTGCTGGTCATAGGGCAGGGCAACGTGTCAAGGTAGCTTTGGCCGACAAAGCGGAGCAGGCAGCTCGGGCCGCAGAGGCGGAGCTGAATGGCAAAAAAAAACTGCTTGATCAATTGATTTCTAGCTTAAAAGAGGCTCAAGCAGTGGAAGAAGAGGTCAAGAAGACAATTGCGCAAAGTGGTAATAACCTCAATGGGGTTAAAAACGTTTTCAACATGTATACAAAACTATTTGATCGTCTGCAATGTCTTCAAGCGAGCGCAAAGAAAAATCTACAAAAATTATCTGAAGTTGTGCAGAATTCTCAATCGGACATAGTTCAGAAGCAGCACCTACTGAGAGATACCAAAAGGCAATTGGAAACCCAACTCAAATGCCGTTGCAAGGCAAAGAAGGATTATGAGTTCACTGCGACTCTGGCCCAGAAAGCAGCGGTGGCTGCAGAAGAGGCCAAGCAACGCATTGAAAGCATACGTGGATCAATTGAAAAGATTAAGAAACTCAAAAAGAAGGATGTAAGCATCTTACGAAATATTATAGGGAAGATTACGCACAAATAATTTACTCTAATTATTTATATATTTTTTATATTTGGCAAGCGCCACTTTTGTTTAATATTTAAAATATACGTATGTAAATGCTGCCACACTTCATACATTTTTAATGCTGGCAATGCTATTAACATGTGGTGGTCGGCCAATACAACGGTGCGAGTGAGACAGCAGTATGTTTTTCGCATGCCACACTCTTTACTCGCAAATCGTGCATCCCCATGCCTGAAAGTTGAAGAAAAATAATAGAAATTGCTGTTGTAAAGCCGAAAATATAATATTTAATAAAATAAATAATCAAAATGGCGCGGAAAAACGCTCAGGCCGAGGATCTTTCGAACGTGGAGTTCGAAACAAGCGAAGATGTGGAAGTTATACCCACTTTCAATGCTATGAATCTTAAGGAGGAGCTGCTACGCGGCATTTACGCGTACGGTGAGTAGTTTGTCTATATGCAAATGTTCCGTGTGCCGCTTTCATAACTGACATCTTTATTTGCACATTTAGGTTTTGAAAAGCCTTCGGCTATACAGCAGCGCAGCATCAAGCCCATTGTAAAGGGACGCGATGTTATTGCTCAGGCACAGTCAGGTACAGGCAAAACGGCAACGTTCTCTATTTCCATACTGCAGAGTCTCGACACAACGCTGCGCGAGACGCAAGTGCTTTGCTTGTCACCAACACGCGAGTTGGCTGTGCAAATTCAAAAGGTTATTTTAGCGCTGGGCGACATGATGAATGTGCAGTGCCATGTTTGCATTGGCGGCACAAATCTGGGCGAGGACATACGTAAACTGGATTATGGTCAGCATATAGTCAGTGGCACACCGGGTCGTGTATTTGACATGATTAAACGTCGTGTACTGCGCACAAGGTAAGTAGCTGGATTGACCAACTGCGTTACTCTTATTCAACTTTTCACTTATAGAGCTATCAAAATGCTGGTGCTGGATGAAGCCGACGAGATGTTGAACAAAGGCTTTAAAGAACAAATTTATGACGTTTATCGTTATTTACCACCAGCAACGCAAGTAGTGCTTATTTCCGCTACCTTGCCACATGAAATTCTGGAAATGACATCCAAATTTATGACAGATCCCATTCGAATTTTGGTCAAACGGTATGTTAAGCCAACATAAAAGTGAGCCTCAATTATTAATCACCTTTTATTGCAGTGATGAGTTGACTCTGGAAGGAATCAAGCAATTCTTTGTCGCCGTGGAGCGCGAGGAGTGGAAGTTTGACACCTTATGTGATCTCTATGACACACTCACCATCACGCAGGCAGTCATCTTTTGCAACACCAAACGCAAGGTCGACTGGCTGACTGAAAAGATGCGTGAAGCAAACTTTACAGTTAGTTCCATGCACGGCGACATGCCACAAAAAGAGCGTGATGAGATTATGAAGGAGTTCCGCGCTGGCCAGTCCAGAGTGCTGATTACAACAGATGTGTGGGCGCGTGGTATTGATGTGCAGCAAGTATCGTTGGTCATTAACTATGATCTGCCAAACAATCGTGAGCTCTACATTCATCGCATTGGTCGTTCCGGCCGCTTTGGACGCAAGGGTGTGGCTATTAACTTTGTAAAATCGGATGATATTCGCATTCTGCGCGATATTGAGCAATACTACTCGACCCAAATCGACGAGATGCCCATGAACGTGGCTGATTTGATCTAAATTTCATTTATACTAAAGCCCCTTCTACGTACTTCGTAGTAGTATGTACAATTAACATTTTCATAGTAATAGTAGACAGCATATGAATTGAATACGTTTGAAGAGTATTTATCTTGCAAAATACAACCATAATTTGTATATGTAATAAAGAATAACAGTTAAGCACTTTATAAACGAATAACACTTGTTGTTTGTTAGCAGGTAACTTTTGTATTGTCAAACAATTCTCACTGAATACCATTGTAGAGAAAGCAAAATACCATTTATAATATTTAAACTATAACTAAAACTAACTACAGACTTTGGTGTAGCGCAAACTAAACCCGTATATGATGATCCCAATGACAATTAAATGAACCCCATTAGCTAATTACATCGGGTTTCGTTTGGGGCAACGGCACATAAGCAGCTGTGGATGCGGGTGTGCTTAAAGATTTACGCTGCTGCTTAGGATCGTCCGACTTGAGCAGTGTGCCCAGCACAATGCCTAAAAATAAAATGAGGCCAACTTGTTGGTTCGAAAAGAACTTTTTTGCGCAATCGCTAGGATTATCTATGTTCAGTGAGTAGATCTGTGGATGAGAGAGAATTTAGCAAAGTATAAAAATAAATGTATGTATAGCAGGACAATTACCTGCTGTGCCAGATGAGCACCAACTATGCTAACGGCTGCGTAGTATGGAAGTGTTTGATCGCAGGCATAACCAGCAGCCGAGAGACCCGTCAGCATCGCCGCAGTAAATCCTGATAGCCACATTTTAGTATTCTCGCCAAAACGCAGTGCCGTTGACTTGACGCCAATCTGCATATCGTCCAGTTTATCCTGGTGTGCATAGATGGTGTCATACACAATTGTCCAGCACACGCCTGACAAGTAAAGTGGTAAACAGGCATCTAGGTTTACGCTGCCCTGTGTAGCACACCAGCCCAAGAGCGCACCCCAGTTAAAGCACATGCCAAGCACTAGTTGTGGCCAGTATGTGACACGCTTCATTAGTGGATACGTGATCACTAGACCCAGCGAACTGGCACCCAGCAGTATAGATTGCCAGTTCAGCTGCACGAGCACAAGCAAGCCCAAACTGAGTTGCGCCGAGAGAAAAACTATAGCGTCAAATTGTGTAATCTTTCCAGCAGCTAGGGGGCGACTTCGCGTACGCTCAACTTTTGCATCTATGTCCTTGTCCCAGAGATCGTTAATGGTGCAACCGGCACCACGCATAATTAGCGCGCCCGTGGCAAACAATCCTAGCATGGCAAAATCTGGCCAACAGCCAGCGTTAGCGCTAAGAGCTATGCTCCAGCCGCATGGCCAGAACAGCAAGTACGTTCCAATTGGCCGATCAATACGCATTAGCTGTGCATATGGTCTTGCAGCAGCCACTAACTCTTGCAGCGGCGACTTTGTCGGCGGTTTCTTTTGTTCATTGGAATCTGTTGCAGAAAGCGTGGTCGTTGTTCTTTGGTTTAGCGTCCAGGTTGTCATTCGCTCTTGGAGCAATAGAGACTTATGTCTACCGTAGCAGCTCTTGGCATGTGTGTGCATCTCAACCAAAACACGCGCCGGCACAGCTGACATGTGTTTTGTTGTTGTAATTGTAGTTGCTGTCGCTGCTACTGCGGGTGGAAAATGCATTCTTAAGCGGCCCTGCAGACACAAATGTCGTAACGCAAACATATTGCTGCTGTATTAATAGCACGGCGGGTATTCTATTAAAATGTAATATACATTGAATTATATGATCTCACTATTAACTACACTAAATCTCGTAACGTCTTGTGTTTCTTAATGGCAAGAGTTCGGCTGTTTTCGGCGCGCTGTTTCTCCCTCATTCCACCCTCGCGTTTCGCATGAGTGGAAACGAGATAGAGATACATTCATTAATTCAGTAGAGGTGGGTGCACCACGGAGCTCAGTATTATTTAGTATTCGTTCGATACGCCCAGTGTTGGAAACACATGACAATACTTATCGATATATATTATCAGATAATTTAAATTCAAATTCGAACGGTCATTTGAATATTATCACAGAGATCTGAAATTATTTATTTTGTTAATTAGTAATTTGATATTCAATGAGATATTTTGGTTAAATTTATTGCAATAAATGAAAACACGATAATTTAATTGATAGCCAAAATTTTTGGGCAATTGCATGGATTGAATAAACAACAATTAAGTACTTTGCTTACAAAAGCTTTTTGGCTAACCATATCAAAGAACTCAACCATTTAGACCAACCAATATCGTTAACCATGGTTAATTGCACACTGCCCCAATTTTTCGAAGTCTGCGCACGGCCGTAACTTTTGCACACGTCCCATAGCTCATCAGTTATACGCCATTCTGGACTAGTTAGAAACAAAACTCAATGAAAGCCAACTGGGCCTAAGGTAGGCACATACCAAATGCACGGGTAGACGGTTGCTATCGCCCAAGCTAAAGGCTATTAAGTATATACAAATATACGCATATACTTATCCGTCACGTATAATAAAAAATAAAATGCAAAAAAAAAAAATATGTTAAATTACCAATAATCTCAATTGCTATAAATACATGTGTATGCATTGTAGGCTTGAAGTGAAATTGAACTTTGTTATAAATCATAAATTATAAATTTAGCAAAATATATATTTTTTATGATAAGTATGTATAATTTCCTGTTGTACTTCTTGAATGTTGATGTTATAGTTGCAGATCAAGATGCAGATCAATAATTGATAAGGGAAATCTTAAAGATTTATCTATTTTACAAGTTAATTTCTCACTTTTTCTTCTGTCTCACTCTCTGTCTGTCTGTCTCTGGGCCTCACCCTCTTTTTCTTACCTTGTGAACTTATGTTACCTCATGTTATCGTTGATATCGCCACCTTCACGCCGCACCGCACTGATAACAACACACATTTCTCAGAGATAAGCGAGTGGCCGCTCTATCACCTCACTGGGATTAGGGTCGACTTTTCTTTTAAAAACAATTCTCCACAGTTAGCCCATAGCAGTCGTTGCCTCGCGCTCAGCAGTTAAGCAAGTGTATTAAATATACTTAAGCCTCTCTGCATTAGCATTTTATATTTTCTCTCACTCTCTGTTGTTAATTGAAATTGCTTGAATTCCTTTGCAATGGATGCGATGACAATGCACGGAGAACATGGCACGGATACAGCAGCCGCTGTCAAGTCTTGTCCAATGATCATGGTGGTAAGTTTAATCCAAAGTTAATACCAACGTCAAGAGCAAAAATCAGATTTGAATTAAATTCAATCACGTACAAAACGTTTATTCACATGCATGCATCAAATGTGAGCATGTATTTGTGTGTATACATCTGCAGCTACACAATCAATTAGAGGTGATGCTCTCGTTCGCACTCTCTAGAGTCTAGGCTGAATTTTCGCTCTCACTTTACGCAGACACTTAGCGAGTGTTGATTTAGTTCAAGCAGATACAGGGTGATGCAGTAAAAACATTTTATTCCCTATCTTGCAGTTTCACGGCGGGCACTGCGAACGTATTTTATGGCGTGGCTGGGTGGCAGCAACAATTACGGAGTTTGTCTTCTCCTGCCTGGCGCTCTTCGTTTTGGCCTTTCTCTATGAGCTGCTTAAGTTTCTGCGCGAACAGCTGCTGCGTCGAGAGGCGCGCAAGGATGCTGAGCGCTTGGCGGAGGAAGTGCGTCGGAAGAACAGCGGCTCGGAGACGCCACTGGCCGAATTGCGGGAGCGTAGTTATTGGCAAAACATCTTTAATCTGCCACACATCATCCAAGCGCTGCTTAATCTGGTACAAATTGTTATCTCCTACTTGCTCATGTTGGTCTTCATGAATTTCAACTATTGGTTGTGCTTGGCTGTAGTCCTTGGCCTAGGCTTGGGCTACTTTTTCTTTGGCTGGGTCAAAAAGGATCCCAATGCCAGCGAGTGTTGTCCTTAGAGATGTATACATCTTTCTAAGAGTTATTAGAGCATGCTTCTTGTCAGCCCCTATTACCACATAGTTATTAACAAATTTGGCTTTAATCTGTTGCTAAATTACAAATTTTATTTAAAAGTTTATTATGGCATAAATTAGTCAACTAGTTATTACTTACAGAGCATAATGTACAAATAGTTATGAGAACAAGAACCTAATTATATTTAAGATTTTACTTTGCATAACACAACTCAATGACTTATAATTATAATTGTATCGGTTTTTTTTGTTCTTTGTTTATTAATTTACAATAAAAAGTATTCTAAACATAAACTTGTCTGACCAAAAAACACAAATGAAAATCTCCAAAATTACATCATAATATAAAAATTCGTTTAAACAATAGCCGCCGTATAAAGAGATCCCCTCTGACTTGGGGCCGCCGTACTTGATTCAACTGTGCCCGCTAAAATCGTTTCAGTGTTCGTTGCTTAAAGTATGTTAACTATGGTAGTTGGACCCTTCGCCACCAAACCCACTTACACCAATGACTAATCCGCTGCGGGCACTCATAATCCCGTGGCTCCGGCCGTCATCATGCCGCCATGATGATGATGATGATGCATTCCGCCATTCTGAAAGTACATGTAATAGTTATAGGGCGGTTGCTGTGCTGCTCCCCCCTCGCAGTCGAGCAGCGGCTGTCCGCCCGTAGCGGCAGCCACCGGAGACGGAGTCATAGGCAGCGGCGACACTGTGTTGCCTTGGCAGCTTGCACGTAGCGCCACTGCCTGATGATGTGCTAGGATATCCGTTACCGAATGTGATGAGGGCCAGTGGGCGGCGGCCACGCTGCGCAGCTGATGCGTCTGCGCCGACTGCGGGGGCGAGGGACTGCCGCAGGAGACAGCTTTCATGCTGTAGGCAGCGGCCGCACTGTACGGCTGGTAAATGGAATTGTAAAGATGCGCGTGGGCATGCGCATGATGAGCACTGGCGGCCACTGCAGCTGCCGTATGCTGATGATGATAGTGATGCTGGTGGGCGGAGTGGGAGTGTGTGTGTGGGTGCTGTACTGAGCTGCCAGCATTGGAGGCATTGTTGCCGGCGCTGGAGCCACTGCTGCCGCTGCTACTCATGCCTAGGGACGCGGCCGAAGCGCCAGCGGCTGCGCTGTGATGATGTCCAATGCTGCCCAGCTTGTTGCGCAGTATGCGGGAAATGGAGCTTACACTCGGCACATTCGTCTTGTCGCAGATGCCCTCGCTGAGCAGACGATCGCGTATCTCCCAGGCAAAGATGCCCGGATCCCGCTGCTTCAGCTCGCGTATGTAGTTGACCACCTTGGGCGTGGTCACGCGCGGCTTGGAGCCGCCTATGGCGCCCGGCAATATGGAGCCCGTCTCATGATAGCGCGCCAGTATCTTGGACACGCAGCCATGACTCACGCGCAACTGGCGTGAAATGTCGCAGGGTCTGATGCCCAGACGCGCCAGCTCCACAATGCGCATGCGCGTCGCATTCGGCAGCGGCCGGCCGTTCACAAAGACGCCGCCCAGCTGATTCACTTCGCCGTACTGCGGACACTGCGACTCTGCAAATAAAAAGGAGCAGCACATGAGTATGAGAAATAGGGAAATCAGTCATCAGCTACAACTACAAATCAGCGTAGGCGAGAAAAAGCACATTTGCCTCTAATTAGCTGCGCTTCGGAAGCTGCAGGCACAGCCGCGGGATTCAACCGAAACTCACAAGTGCTTTGCTTCCCAGAACTGCGGATGTGGGTGTGCGCATGTTGCCATAGATTGCGGCATAGAAGCAAACACAAATGAGTTGAGCGTACGGAAATGCATTAAGACTGTTCAAAGATGTTAAAGAGCTAAGCGTTAAGTATCTTAAAGATTGCTGCATCAGCGAATAACTATTTTATATCAAAGTTTGGTCTGCTGTTAGCGTTAGCATTCAACTGAACAATAAGACAGAGTCCGATTATTTTATATTTATAAAGATTGTCTAAAAATATTATTCACACCTTTTGATACGTCAGCAGCTTTCAGTTTTACAAATGATATATCTGAGCTATGAGAATCTATTGCGTATACTTGTTGCTACAACACCTGCTCTTCTGCTTGAGGGTGGCAGGGCAATGAGCGTCTATGGCCAGTCGCTCTGTGAATTTGCACATCTGCGCCTTTGGCAGTCGTCTAATTTAGAATCGTGTAGTTAGCATCATGTTTCTGAACAAAAACAACAGCAGCAGCAATAATAACAACAAAACCAATAACATAAACTTTAACTAAGAACACGTACAGAGTGCTGCGGACAGCGCCATAAAAATCACAATAGAGCTCCGTCTACAGGGAGACTGTGGGACAGACTGACTGCCACTGGACTTGTGGCTGCCGGGTTTACACGCGTCAAGTGCAAGTGCAAGTGCAAGAAAAAAAGCAGGAAGGAACCGAAACAAAGAACATACACATAAGTAATAAATATAGAGTTTGAGAAGCACACAAGAGAAGCAAGTGTATCGACCTCATTTGGCTTTAGTTTGCTATTGAGAGGCGCTCGCCTCGTCCATAGTCCATTAGGGCTCTAACAATAATAATGCAATTGCCTGGTTCTCATGTTACGATATTCAAATTGGCAGACACTTGTTGACCGACTGAGCATCGAATTGCGAATGCGCACTTGTCAATTGCAGTTCGATCAGCTCACTCTCTTTCTCTCGCTCTCTGTGGGATGCATTTGTGGGCCAAGTGAAACGTGCAGCTGCATAAATAAGCCTCAATACACACATCAATGCCTCTTGCTCAATTCCAATCGTCATGCAATTAGCTGAACAATGCGATATTTCAATAAGTGCGTTGACAATCTTAGATAATTGAAAAGTTAAGAACTTGAGAAAAATATGTTATACACCCTTTTAACTTTAGCTGTAAGCTAATTAGTTGAACTATGCTTGCAATTTTTTTAACTTTAGTGTAAGCTGCATATTTTTTTGCAGTGCAGCGTTTTTTGTTGTCACTTAAGCTAAATTTATTGCCTAGAGTCACATAAATGTGAGACACATAAACTACTTTGCAAATGTTTAGAGCATCATAAAGCTAACTACATATATTTCTCTATATTTTGGCGAGGGCGCTAAGTCAGAGAATTTGCCATATATAAGCAGCTGTAGCGTTAAACTCGTAAGTCAGTCAATATCATAATGTCTATTGGAAGTAGACTTGCTATTTTGCTCTGCTTTAGCCTCTTGCTGGCAAATCAGGCTAAATCTATACCCTTGGAGAAGCGTAGCTCGGATTGGGCGGATTGGCTGTCTGATCTTTTAGGCGACTACTCCGATTCAGAGTCTGAGGAATATTGTAAGCTATAAATGCAGCAAAATTATCCAACAGCTTCTATATATATTTATCTAAAAACAGTGCTTTGCCGCAACTGCACAGTGGTGGTAAATCAGAATACAAACGCTCCAACAGCAGCAACACTAACAACAGCAGCAGCAGCAGCAAGCACAGCAGCAGGAGCAAGCACAGCAGCAGCAGCAAGCACAGCAGCAGCAGCAAGCACAGCAGCAGGAGAAACCACAACTGCAATGCCCGTTACTGGTGCTGCTCCTGCGGCGGGATAAGCTTGACTTGCATGCAATTTGTTTATATTTTAAGCCATGATTTAAATGGGATTTGGTATACGAGTTGTTCATATTTTTTAAGTGTTTAATAAACTGTAAGTTGTTCATGTACCCAAGCGTATGTATTTCAACTGATTTCAGCAATTGTTGTGACACAAGTCACAACAAATCGGCTGGTGCTCTTAGCAGACCCACACGCAACGCTGGTGGCTTTGGGATCTTGGGGTCTTGCAGACAGAGAGCAACGTAGTGTGTGCTGGCTGCTTCATTCAAACTCTTGTATGGTGGTTTTATTTTTTTTCTTTCATTTTCAGTGCATATCAGGGAATTTGTCGTCTTTGAACATTTTACTTGGCCCAAATGACAGCCACGGGTTGACATTATGTTTGACATTTGTAATCTTGCGATCGTTAATTATTTTCGAATTGAGTTACACAAAGAGGGGCGCCCCAGTCGTAGCTCGAGCAGCCACACAGGAGCAGCAGCTCTCAAACTAAAGATCACACATTCGACAAATGCTCATTTGGCTGCGATTTTTTGTTGTAGTCTTTATTTATTTACATTTTTTTTCGTTCAGTTTTTGTCTGAGGCACGGGCACGTCTCAACGGCATCTGTGGCATGCCCAGTGATAGCTGCAATTTGTTGCTCTACTCAACAACATTATCTTCGAGTGCTTGACTTTTGTGCTAAACGTTCATAAATTTGTCTTCACAAATATTTCTAGTTGTCTGGCTTTTAATGAATGATCTTCTCCGATTTTTTATTCTTGCTTTAGATCAATGTTTACAGTGTCATTTTAATGGGTTTTCAAATACGCATGACAACAATTTTCGGCAATTATTGAAGATTAATGTGCAAGTGCAGCTTGTGTGTTTGTTTTAATTAGACTATTGAGTTATTTTGTTTGTCATTTGTCGATAAGCAAAGGCAGCTTACTAATGCCATAAATTATATGCTAGTTAGACGAAAGCAAGCAGTTCATTTCGAACTATATAGCACATCCGGTCGGCTCAAAGCTGTAGACTCAACCTCGCAGCATTCAAAATTAGTCACGTATTTTTGCAATAAGCGCAACAATTAAATTCCCCGTGGCTTGCATTGGCTCTATATGGTCTTAGATGAGTCAGTAAGCATATTTGCGACGTGCCAGTTGCCCAAAAAAATAAAATAAAGCAGTGGACGCTTGCAAATTTTAAGTGTCGACTGCTAAAGACAATCCTATCACAATTTACTAAAATAAATATGTTCAAGACATCAGAACAGATGAGCAGTCAAAACTTATTTGATTTTATATTCTGCATTCAACTTTAGCCGCATATTTGTTTTTATTTTATTTAATTCTTAAACGCGTTTGTTGTTCAATTCCAAAAGTCGAGCGCATGGAATAAGTTTACTTGGCTAAGGAGCGTTTAACATTGTTGCGTTAAATATATGATGAGCTTGTTAAGGACTAAGTAAAACATTAGAAGCCATGTTTAGAGAGTCGTTAGTGGAGTTGGGCGTGTGTTGGGTAAACACTGACGGATTTGACTTTGTCTACAAGATCTGGCTACCGTCGCGACGCGTCGCTAGAATCAAAGAGCTGCCCGGCTGACCCTTCGATCGTGCCACAATGACCCACAGACTACTTGTTGTTGTTCTTGGTCTTATTAAAGGTGCAAACATGCCACCGCCGTTGAGGATTCGCGTCGGTCACGATCAGAGAGAACACCAAAGTGGCAGAGCGAGAGACCAAGAGAAAGAGATGAAGAGAGAGAGAGAGAGAGAGAGAGAGAGAGAGAGAAGTTGAAGTGTTTGTGCACTGGGTTTATTTTGCGTGTTTGTTTGCATACGGAAACCTTCGAAACTACGGACGGCTGAGTGGCTGATTGTTGATTTAATTTTGAGTTACGCACAAAATGGGCTTGAATGCACTACAGACGGCTATAAGCATAGCGATTGTTGTTTGCATTGTTGTCTGGCCGGCCTGTGGTGCTACTTTGTATCTAATGAGCGAGTCCTGACATTGGCAGTAGTCATTGAACTAATCAATGCAAACAACCAATGCCCACCGCTCTTGCAGTCCCTTGAGCTAATCCAAGTAGCTTCATCTAGCAGCTTCCGTTAATGCAAGGCAAACAATCTACAAAATGTGAAGAGCGGCGAGCAAACAGCTTAAAAAATCATAAACAGCCCTTGCACTCGCCCCCGTCCCCGTTACCGTTTCCATTCACGTCTGCCACTGACTTTAACACTGCAAATATTTGCAGTTGGATTTACGTATTTTGAAATTGAATCGCAGACTGCGGGCTCTTGTCCTGCTGCGGGTTCTGGTCCTGCGCTGTTGTAACGCTGCCAGCGGATGTTAGCCGCGACATCATTAGCGCTGTTTGGGCTACAAATGGCTAACAAATGGCTCTGTTTGCAATGAAATTCAACACTTTTTGAGCTGAAGTTGGAGCGCTGTTAACCTCTGAGCGCAGACGGCCGGCGGTACTGGCAAAGCCCCATAAAAAGCTCAATTAAAATTGTCTATAAAGCGAAATTATAATTCATAAATTCTGGGAAATTGTCGAATACAATGGCGCGGCATTGTGCTGAAAGTTCAGCAGCTTGGAGATGCTGTACCGACGGCGAGATAAACAAATTACAAAATTCTCCAGTCGACGCGCAAATGGCTTTTCTGCTCTGCTCTGAGATTTCTCGGAAATTCTTTGACAAAACCGCACACTGATGGGCAATTAAATAAAGCTAAATGCTTTTGGCACATATACTTTAATAATTTAAATTAGTTAATGTTTAAAACTTAAACGAAACATTGCAGCGAAGCGCATAAATCCAATTACAGGAGCAATTAACAATTCTCAACTAACTAGAACTAATTAATAATAATATTTTGCTAAACAAAATGTACACGCTACAGTGCCTACATATTATATGCCTACATATTTAATTGATAGCGTTGATAATTCAGTTATGCTTCAAATAAATTTATATATATACATATTATTTTTTGTATGTTGCTACATATTTCAGTTCAAGTTGTCTGCTGATAAGCAGCCGCATAGCAAGTTAAACTTTTCAGCAAAATCGGTTTCTATTTTATTAGAATTTTCTCTTCTCAGACAAATTTGAAATGTCAAAAGGCAATAAACTAATTTCATGCTTAATTGAAAGTAACAAATTCATTTGGACAGCTGATAAGCTAATTTGTTTATTCTTACATATGCATGCTCATGTGAACTGTCATTAAAATACATTAAAATACATTGTAGTCACAATCTTGCAATTTAGCGTAGCCAAAAATACAATTGTTAATAAAAAAAAAAGTTTAGAATTTGATAAGTACAGTCGACAGCACAAGACTCTGTATATACACCATTGAATTTTTAAATCGTTCAAGCTTAAGCTTACGTATACTTAATTTGAATGCAAATCAAAAAAAATTCTAAAGCAAAACTGATCTGCATAAGAAGTTAAGAATATATCTCTTACAGACAGATTGTTAAATAAACAGAAATATTAACCGACTCAGCTGGGGAGTCTAAATAATAATATTCGTTTATATTATACTCAATATTTAGAATCAAAGCATCAGTAAACACGTTTCGAATTCAAACGAAGCGAACAAAATGTAGCGAATAAGCAAATAAATAAATTAAATTAAATATATTTTATATAAATAATTAAATGAACGCACATTGAGTGCACAAATTGAATACAAATTTGGCATGAAATGACATTTGTTTTATTTTTTTATTTTCGTTTGGTTTTGAGCACATTATTTATTTTATTATTTTATAGCAAGAGCTGCTGCATCAACAAATAAAGCAAAAGAAAAAACCGCCGCAAAGAAATCATGGCAAATTTAATTTCCCTTTTCACAACTGCAAGTTGCAAATATGGCTGTGTTGCAGCCATAAATCATGGGACTCTTGGCAAACGCAGTCGCAGTCCTCCCTGCTTCGGCAATGGCTGCAAGCATACCATACAATTTGATTGACAGTGCCCTGCTGCCTACAAAGGGTAAAGCAGAATACCCTTTGATACGAGCAGTAAAGGCTTGTGAACTTCAAAGCTAAGCCAGAGCAAACGAACGCATTCTGATATAAACTGCGAGCCCAAATATGTTAAATTGACTTATGCAAATGTTAGGGTATCGACTAGTCGTAGTGCAGTGTTTTGCAAACTTGATTTACATTTGCAATGCAGCAAAAATTAATTTAACAACTCAGTTGAGCTCTGTTGAGGCTCGGCGCATTTATTGCGTATACGCAATACTAGCCGCCATTTGTTTGTACGCAGCATAATCAGCTCGCCCCTTCGTACAGTATTTAAATTTAAACTTTTTACTTGTTATTATCATGTGTATAGGCTAAATGACATTGTATAATAATATGGCATGCGGAGCGGAGCGTTGCACAATTTGCCGCACAATCGCATTTATTTATCAGCTTTAACGTTTCAAGAACTAGGAAGCGACTGCCATGCAGACAGCCAGTCTGTCCGTCCGTCCGTCTGTCCGTCTGTATGCCTGTCGCATTGAACTGTAGCAATGTTATTCGCATTTAATCAGCAAGAGTTCAATTCAATTCAATGCGTTATCGTTATCCTTATCAGGCAAAAAGAGTGCAAATTGTCAACTGTTTACTGCACAACAAACGGCGCGATTCGATTTATTTCTTTTTGATTTTAAGAATACGCGTAAAGAAATTTCCCAAAGTAAGAGCCTAACAAGTGCCTTGGATTATAAATTAAGCTCATTACTTAGTATAAGCCGCCGCGCCCTATGACGCCAGAGGGAGGCGCCTCCGCGCTACATCAAAAGTACATAAAATTAAATAGATTCCTTCAGCGTCAACAACTTTGTCTGTCAACAGAAATGAATGGCTTCATAAATCACGGCCGTGGCAGCAGCAGCAGCAGCATTGTGGCTACTCCAACTTGCTGCTGCGCTACGAGTAGAAAATATGACAGCGTCTGCTCTGGCTGCTCTAGCTGCTGGCGCATGTAAAAAAGGGGGCGCGACCAAGACATGCTGCGGTAACTTCAATTACGCGTACCAAGAATGTGGACAATGCGGCCGAAATAGTAACAATCCGACCAATCATTGCCAATGTACTAGAACCGAATCCGAATCCGAATTCGAATCCCAATGCCGAGATTCCGCACTGCCCATGCCGGGCAGGCATTCGAGCTATGTGCAACGCCCGCTGCTGACAGACATAAATTCTCGTTTCGTTTGCGCTGTCGCATGTGTTGGCTCTGCACTTGGTGCACAGCATCAGTTCCGGTCGCGGGGTCGTAGTTCAGAGATCTTTGTACTGATCGTTAGTGCTATACCCAAGGGGGCAGCTAAGGGGTTAGAAGTTTAGGCATTTGCCCCACATGTTCGCTTGTCAACTCATATTGATGGCTACGCATTAATTACAGCCCAAGAGGCGCAAACACGTGCCCCCCACTCAGGCCAACCGCAGGCAGCTGCAGCGATTAGAAAATCATTAAATTTATGTTAATGAGCAGCACTGAGCTGAGCTGCGACTGGCTCATGTTGCACTTGCAACTGTCAAGTGTCCTTTGGGGCACTCGCCGCCGCTGTGCCGCTGCTGGCTCCAAGTGGGCGGCCAAATATAATGAAATTTACGCATCAGCTAAGCGGCAAGCCAACTGATTTAATTAAAGTCGTCTGTGCCCGATGCTCGCTACGGACTGCCGACTGGCGACGCCATATAATCAAGTCAGCCAAGCGTTGGCCGAAACTTGACTGCAATCAGCAAATATGAGACAAAAGTTTTTATAACACCAACAGCCACTACCTTGAAGCAGACTCTCTGCCTCTTTCCTCTCTTCTCCTCCTGCTTATGCATACATACTCTTCCATTAAGTCGTGTACACATTGACGCGACTTTTGTCGTCCGTCAAGTGTTTGCCTGCATTTCTGGCTGACTCTGGCCCTCTCCTCCTCCTGCTGCCCCCTTTAAGTTGCTGTTGGCTTTTGTTTTAGTGCCCATTTCAGTGATTTTAGCATCTTGGCAGCACCGTGTGGACTTTTACTCGTATGTTTAGCTACCGAAGTAGATGGCTACCGGTAGCCGTTAGTCACGCATTTCTGCATTCCCATAGCAGTCACTTGCCCAGCTCCAGCCACTAAGCAAACACTGCCGCATACAAACAACAACAACAACAACTTAAGGCATTGCAAGCAAGCGTCATTAATGGATCGAAGTGCTCCACGCAAGTGTCGCTTAGAGTGCAACAGATCAAAGACATTGATTATGCGATTAGGATAAAAATAGCTTATCTCGGTTTTAATTTAGTTGCAATTTGATTTGGGAAGTATAAAATGTATTTAAATCGTAATAATGTAGATTTTTTTTGGAACTTTTTTAAGGATGTTTACAGCTGCACTTTGAACTTAAGCCAACATTGATATGGCTCATTCGCTAGAAACTTAATATTGAAGACAACTTTCTATCGATGAGTATATAATTCATTACGTTGTTTAATTTTTAAGCTCTTTAAGCTTTGTTTGCGCACAAATTGCAGCACATGCCAAACTTGAAATTATGCAAATGTCATTCATGAGTACCCAAATAGACAAGTATGTGCGTAAGTTGGAAGATTGCGCAGATTCGTTAATTGTAGTTTGGCTGTGTCAACACGACGCTTTGGCCATATTTGGCCAATTGTTGTTGTCTGCGTTTTTATTTCATTTTTGGGCCAAAGCAAATGGACAAACAGAGACACGGACACTTGACGGCAACGAAGTGAAGAAGACCTAACGGCAAACAGTGGGCACAAACCACAAACATTACAACGATCATTAGTTAAATTAGAAGCAATAGCAATAGCGCAGCGTCGCCAGCTCCGTCGACGGGTAATGCAAACAAATGACATTGCTACCGGGAGGTTGTCGTTGAAGCGCGATGAAGGCGGCGGCGGTGTCACAGCTCATCTTTGAAACGAAAATCAAAAGCAAACAAGAGTGTTGCCCAAAAGAGTCTTGGACTTGGACTCCAGCTCCAACGGCAGCAGCAGCAGCACATTGTTTGCACTAAGCGTTGCGACAGCGACTGCCAGGCAGGTGTTCGACTGGGTTAACAGGATGTTGCAGCACTTTGCAGTGGGGCTTTCATTTCAGTTGTTGATTGAACACTTGAGTGCTCGAAGATCTAAAGATGCCTGCCCTGAGGCAGCAGCCGTCGGTTACGCAACCAGTGCAAGGTTCAACTCAATTAATAACAGCTTTGATTACATTTAGTTAATGATCATACCTGGGTCCATTTCCAGATTAAAGTACTCCACAATTGTAACGTTTTGCTGCTCTGTTGCAGAGTGCGCGCGTCTAGAAGATGAAGCTTAGATTGCAACTGCTGTAGTCGCTATAGTCCGCTGATTTAATTGGTATCGCACAGTTGTCGCGCTTGTAGCGTTTTTGGTTTTTGGTGCGCCGTTAAATTTTCGCACTTGGCCTTATTGTTGGTTTCAATTAAGGCATGAAATTTGTACAAATTGATGCCGTCGCGACGCCAGTTGGGTTGCCTGATTGAATTTCGTTTTGCCAGAGCCAGATTGGGGTTTAGCGTTTCGATTTGTAAACAGGTGAATTGCTGAACCACAACTGAGTTCTGATTAGCGTGTAGCGGCCAGTTGATCCGCACGCATTGTTCGAAAATTATCACGCACTTTTCACACCTTATTTTAGCTAATGTGTGGCTTCTTCAATAATAAATAGATTTCGCTTTAAGGAATCACACACAAAATAAACGGCACGAGTGAGAAGAGAAGAAAATAAACACTGAATGAACGCAGAAATGCGCGCAGAGCTTGTCACTTTTAGTTCCGCATTGAAATCCAATTAGCCGTTGGGTTTCATTAGCTACCGATCCGTGATGTGTTCCGTGATCCGTAATCCGTGGTCCGCTTGCCAGCAACGCGCTCCAACTTGTTGTTGTTCGTCACCCGTGTCTGCTGCGACTAACGGTCGTTCGCTTGCGTTCGCGTTCACGTTCATCAATCCCACAGAGCTACACGCGAAAAGAACCAACAAACAGCATCGCCGTCGTCGATCAGCAGCATTCCCAGATCTTGCTCTCGCTCTGCTCTGCTCTCAGCGGCTGCTATCACGCTCTCGCTCTCTCTCTCTCTCTCACTCACTCGCTCACTCGCTCATGCTATGTTTGTGTGTTTCCTCTTCACACTCGCCTACATACATACAAACATAAATACACACATGCACACTGAGGGCGGCGATCGCTTTGTATTTGTTGGTTTTAATGGCGCTGCTGCCTCTTGTGTATGTGTGAGTGTGTGTGTTTTAGTTGGCTGTGGCAAAATAACAAAAATGAAGAATGTCTTTCGGCAGAGCAGGAGCGGACTAGCCAGAGCGAGGCAGCGCTCTACAATGACGTCAGCCCGCAATGCGCTCCTGAGTTTCAGTAAACAACTTGTGTGCGCATATCTCACAGATACACATACACACTCACCTATGTTTGTATGTATCTCAGCTGCGCACGAGTAGTCTGAGCTTGCGACTCTGACTAACCATACGCAACCGGGCGGAGTTAATTTTTGAATGCTTGAATGGCCAATCTGAAGCAAGTAAGCGTATCCGTAGCGTTCCGCAGTGTTCGCGAGCGATGTCATGACTTTTTAGTATCACACACATATAGGATGGAGGGCGGGGCCGCGCTAGATCGCTAGAGATCGCCCAGATTGCTTTTAGTCTTTGCCGTTGCTGTTGCCTTTGCCATTGCCACTGCTTTCTAGCCGTTTGCTAATGAGCGTGTGCATCTATTTTTGCTTCATTAACAAAATCGTATCATTAGAGCGATCGTTGTTGCTAATAAAGCGGCGCACGTATAGACACATATCCCTTTCCCTTTTTATTTTCACGATCGCCTGTTGGACTCCACCTTGTCGCCGCCGAGGCTGCGCTGGCTGGGATGCCGCATTTGGATTCTCGGCGAGCCATTGCGTTACGCATGGTTAGGCTTAATTATAACAAAAATGTTGTTGTCTTCATGTGATTGTCACTAGTATTTAAATTCGTTGTTTAATGCCTGCTGCCAATAATTGTTGTCATTCACTCATTAGAATGCCATTCCTCTCTCAGCGCTCTATTACATTTACATTTACATTCGCATGTCCAATAGTCGCTTGTGTGTGTGTGTGTGAGTGTGAGAGCGAGCAAACTCACACACACACACACATACTCTCACTCTCAGTTTGGCAGTTGGACACACCTCCTTGCGTTTGCTTTTGGTCAAACTTTACCTGCGCATACCTTTTGTTGCGAATACGACTCGTGGCCCTCTCTCTCTCTCTTTTGCTCTCGCAAAATGTTGTGATGATCGCCATTGTGCATTTCGTTGAGCTTATAAGTCATGGTAGCTAAATATGTTGGATACAAAATTCAAAATAAATATTTTACGCATGTAATGCAAAAATATAAATTGAATTGTTTAATTAGGTACAATTAATAAAGCGAATTTTCTTTTAGGCAAATAAAATATTGGCTCATGGCCGTAGCCAGCTTATGAGCAGATGGTATACATTATAAAAGTTTAAGTAAGCATTTGCAAAATTATAATAAATACTTTTCAGATTGTAAAAGATACAAATTTGAATTACTAATTAATATATTAAGAACTAGTTACAAACTTTTAATTATTTATTTTTTGCTTGGATGAACTCCTTTATCAAATTAAAGTTTGACTTGTTTAAACTTACATTTTGATCATTATAAAACTCAGACCAAGTGTTAAGCAAGCAAACATCATAATGTAATATTACAAAAGAAATATGTTAATACTTAAGCAAATATTTATTAATGTATAAAATAATTAGCCACATGCGAAAGTTTAAAAGCCCCTTTGGCTTGGCGGCTGAGAGCAAATGAAATGATGGAAATGGAGACAAAATTAGTTGCGTTTAACAAATTGGGTGACAGGCTTTGAAGTTGCCGCCAGCGGCGACAAATGACAAGCATAACAAATGTATATTATGCGTTTTTGTCTCTGTCGTATGAGTATTTGTATTATACCCGCAACACTCAACAAAAATAACAACAGCAGCAGGAGCAGTCGCAGGAGCTGAGGATGAGGCTGAGGCTGTGAAAAAATATGCACGACACTTGAGAAAACAAAGCAGCATCCGTGACAGCGCCGAGCGGAGAGCACAGTGGCTTCAAATGTCATAAAGTGGGCAAAATGTGCTATAAAATTGACACATTTAGGGCAGAATCAGAGTTCTTATGCAACAATTGTACAAAAGGGTGTAAACGCTGGACGGAAGCGTCAAATTGTCTACGCCGACTTGTGAGGCACTTGAGGCCGGGAATCACGAGTGGTTGGCAGCTTGTTAGATGGACTCAAGCGGACTGTTTAACTGCGCTGATTATGTTGTGCAATAGGCACTTGAGTGTTGCGTCCTTTGACGCTGACATAAAACGGCTCGTCGCAATTGCAGTTGACGATGAATTATTGGAGTTAACCTGAAGCGGCTCACTTGAGAGGCAACGCACCGTAACGCGTCACCTGATCCTTGAGAGGTTCGCACCCGCGCATTGTTAACTACCCAAAATGAAGTTGTTTGTAATATTGCGCGCTAGATTCTTTGGCCAGCCAGCGGAGCTGTATTTAAAGATTTGGACACATGTTTTTACTTTTCGACGGTTTCAGTTTCACAGGCCGGCCCCGCCCCGGCCCCTTACTCACCCGCTATCCATATATGTACACATATAGTTAATAGAACGTCGGCAAATGGGAAGCGCATCGTTCACGCTGATTCGATTTTGTTGATGCCACCGCCATGGATGCTCATCCACTCCAATGCTCCCGTTCCCGTTCGCGTTTGCATTCCCATTCTCAGTTTTAGTGCTCGAGGGCAGGCCGTTATGGCTTATAAATTTCAAATATTCATTTTGATATTTTTAGGAGTTTACTTTTCCCGGCAACCATGCCGTCTGTTTTTGTTTGTTTATTAAAACACAATCCTCGAACTCAATCAACTGTGGATTCTATATTAAAATAATAGAAATATTTTGGTATGAGGAAGTGCTTGCTTATGGTGAACATATGACTATTAAATACAGTAAGCTTTCACAAATAAATGTTTAAAAATTATCTGATATTACCATTTCAGCTTATACTAATAAGCAAATTATTTTGATTGCAAAAATTCTATTCTTTAGATAAAGCCGAAGCCAAACAGTCTTGTGCATTCTAACTAAAAATGCATGATATCACTTACGTTTCCATTAATTATACCTATGTATATATTTTCGGATGCTTTTCGTAAATTATATTGCTGGTGTTAATTAAAAACCTTCTTGGATGGTTAACGTAGGCTCCGGCGGTAAGTCGCGGGGCTGGGGAGATGATGGGGAGATCACAAAGTAGCCGACATGACGCGCAACTGTGGCAATGGCAGTGTTAGTATTAGAGACGAATCGAAGATTGGAAGACCTGTGCCGGTGGCACGGCTTTGCGGTTTCAAACAATAATTAAAAGCAAACAGATGGACAGATTTGTTAAACGACTAATTGAAGCTCAAATAAATCAAAAGTTAACTAAAAGCGGCCCATTGCCGTGGGACCACCCAGAAATACACACAGACAGTATCCAAAACGGCGGCAAAAAGTTGAGCTGTAATCGAAGTGTTAATAGACCAAACTGGTTTCGCTTTGTATAGATGGGATACACCAAAATGGTTTGAAGGTTTATTGCCAGACTTGCCAGTGCAGACCACAGCGACAATCTGACAAAGGCAAATTGTGGACGTTGACGTTCTTCACTCAACGGCCGTTCATCTGAGAGTTGTCAAGATTTGCCGCAGCGCAGACCGGCAACAGAGACCGAGCCAGCATCAGCAGAAGCAGCAGCGACAGCAGCGAGTTCGCTTCACGCCCGTTGCACTTGAATGCTTCAACGACATTCTGATTTGTGGTTGCGGCTGCTGCGTCTGCAGTTACGGAGCATATACATAGCCAGCAGCAGCAGCGCCTGGGCCTGGCCCTAGACCTCGCAGTGAGCGCGCGCCGTTTGCCCGGTAATATTTCACGTGAAAAAAAAAATTAAATACGAATACACAGATTCATCCATGGCTGTGGTAAAAACAAAATAAACAAACAAATACTAAACGCCTCCAAAAAAGGTGAAAGTTGCCTGCCAAGCCTTGCGTTTACTATTCGAACTCTCCCTCTCGCACATGCACCCTTCCTGAAAGCGCGCAACAGTTAATTTCAATATGGCGTCGTTGTCGTTTCCGCATGGCAATGCTCAGTTGCTGTTGCTGATGCTGTTGATAGACGCGCTTTAAATGCATAAAATTGCTGACTATAAATAACATTTAATGAAACACATTTTTCGATTCTTGATTCTACACGCAGCAAACACATACACATACACACACACACACATAGATTACACGCCGCCTTTGTTGCCCCTCTTTTTATATTGTTTTTGGCAAAGGATTGCGCAGTCAAAACATTTAGTTTCGCATCTTCTATGCATTTTGAGTTATTATTGTAATTTGGCTGTGGGCAGTCGGGTGGAACGACTGCCAGGCCGCAGTTAGTTGGAGCTGTGTACTTGCCCATTCCCCGTTGTGGAGCATTTTTGTCATTTGAATTCATTTAAATTTTTCACAGTCTATGAAATATAATAAGTTTGCGACAAGTGCACATAATTTCTATCTTATGCCAAGCGCATTTAATTAATTTTAAGCAAAGCCAAAAACAAAAACAAATAAAGGGAAACGCATGAGCAAGCAATCATGCAATTCATAGAAATTGTATTCACAATGTTATTTGCAAGGGATCGTCATCAGTTGTTGTTATACTAAGTGCTAAACCTCCTACGTATATGTACATCCGTTTAAATATGTTAACGGTAAACTCGCATTGGTTTTTATGCGCTTCGCGTGCACATCTCAAAATTTAAATGGGCCGTAACGGCAAATGAAATAGCAAAATTGTTGTGCTTCCCTCACAAACACACACAAGTTCATATATTTACAGAAAAAAAAACTGAAACAAGTAGTAAGTGAAAATTGCAAGGAAAACTCTTCAAATGGCCATATTTTTGTTTTCTTTTCATGCTCCTCTTTTGTTTTAAATGCTTTAGTTTTATGTAAGTGTTTATGGAGAAATAACTAATGAAAACGCCTTAAATTGCACATTGCGTTCGCTCTCCTTTTTACAGTTATTAATAAACACAACAAACATACGTCTGTATGTATATCTTGCTGCTGTTTGTGTGTTAAAGCGAAGCATGATTCGCTCGATTTAATATACATTTCCATGCCAAAGGCAACGCGCCGAGTTGCCGCCCTTTGATTTATAAAATGCGCTGCTCCTCCTTATATCCAACATCCAACCGGACACGATGCCAACAACAGCGTGGCGTCAACTCTCGTTCCACTTCGCCGTTTGTTTATGTTTATGTCAGTGTTATTTCAATATACACATATACATATTCCGCAGATTTATAAAGAAAAATGACACAACATATGTTATAAGATCTGACATACTAACCAGTTGTATAGCCGAAACGGACTAAGGTTGAAAAAAAAAAAACAATAACTAAACAAATTGCGGCAATCTTTTAACTTTACAGCCAAGTGCTTATATTTCCACGCTTCAAATGCTTTTGCGAATGTTCAGTTACAGTTTAAACTTAAGTAGAACAAGCAGTAATCTAGGGCGTAACACACTAGGATTGAAGGAGCAACTCTGCAAGAAAAGAAAAAATATTTACATTTTATAAACAGATAAGAATGTTGGTTACTCACACTCTGAAAACACAGAAATATAAGGTAACTACAGGCTGGAGGCTTAGCTTAAGGGGTTGGACTACACTGCTTGCGCCTTATTCCTCCTTCTTGGGCACGCTCAGATCCCAGAACAGCTTGCCCATGCCACCAATACCAACTAGAGCTAGAGCCATGGTAATGCGATACAAGACATTGTCAACGGCAGAACCCTTCAGAAAAACGGGCTTGCCGTCTTTCTTCTGGAAGTGCTCCTGCACCTTTCTGACCTCAAAATATCCCTTCTCGATCTGATCCTTAGCGACAGTGGAGCGACGAGCGCTGCTGGTGGCAAAGCTGCGGACTACGGCCTGTGAAAACAGAAAATGTGCGGTTAGTTGGTGCTCCAGCAACCTTACGTAATTGTCGCCCAATATAGCACTTCCAGCATATTGGCATGGATAAATGCGTCTTAGCGCTGTGCATACAGCTTTCTTAACTTCAAATAAATACTTACTCTGGACAAGTTCATCATTTTGCTAGGTTTATTTTATTTATAGCAGCTAAAATGCAGGTTGTTCGAATCTTTATGCGAAAATTCACGGGCCCTGAATTATGACAGCTGTTTGACGTCTATTGAAAACGAGGCTGCCAGATCGCTTCCAAAAATGCAGCCCTGCAAATTTTGCCATTCACATTCATGTTGAACAACAAAAACAAACAATAATCAATACAATTGGTTTTTCACCTATTTCATAAATACAGCTGTTTGTATTTAACTTTTTTAATAGTATTTAAAACCTCAAACCGAAAGCAGACATCATGGGCTTTCTCACAGTATTAAAAAAGATGCGTCAAAAGGAGAAGGAAATGCGTATTTTGTTGCTGTAAGTCGTACTAAATATGCGAATGGGATTGTGACTAATAATTTTCAATCAACTAGTGGCTTGGACAATGCTGGAAAGACAACTATACTAAAGCGTTTCAACGGAGAGTCCATTGACACAATCTCGCCCACTTTGGGCTTTAATATAAAGACTTTGGAGCACAATGGTTACACACTCAACATGTGGGATGTGGGCGGCCAGAAATCATTGCGTTCGTACTGGCGCAATTATTTTGAATGCACAGATGGTTTAGTTTGGGTAGTGGACAGTGCAGATCGCATGCGTATGGAAATGTGCAAAGATGAATTACAAGTTCTGCTAAAAGAAGAACGCTTGGCAGGTGCCACATTAATTGTATTGTGTAACAAACAGGATTTGCCAGGCGCGCTGAGCTCAAATGAAATCAAAGAGGTTTGCTGTTGCTCTTTTATTTTTTATACACATTAACAAATATTATTCTTGTCAGATATTACGTTTAGATGATATCACCACCCATCACTGGCTAGTGGCAGGAGTGAGCGCAGTAACAGGCGAAAAGCTGCTGAGTTCCATGGATTGGCTTATAGATGATATAGCAAAACGAATATTTACACTAGATTAAACATATTCCATAAATATTAAAGTTACTTGGTTAAATTACTTCTCCAACAAATACATTTTGTATAGTTTTTCATCCTGTTCGTTGGCAAACTGTGGCTTGAAATTAACTTTATGTATTGAAGTGAAACCCTCCTGCAGCGTTGGTGCTTGGTACTTCTTTTTCATCATGTTAAATACCATGTCATTTATAGTGGAATGGGATGTGTCCAATAGCTCACGATAGGCAATGTTATGCTTGGCCTGGGTTGGAGTCACATTCATAACAAAGCAACGGCAAGTAATGTTAGATTCTTTGGCTAAGGCTATAAACTTTTTACGTGATGCTGTATCTACATTAGTGTTATCAACCACGCAGCTCTGACCGGCCTGAATCGAACGTTGGCAGGCACTTAGACACGCCTGCGTGCTACCCAAAGTGTCTGCGTTTGCGATCTTATAGCCTTTAGTACCCAGCACCTCAGCACAGAAGTGACTTTTTCCAGAGCCCGGCAAGCCGACAACTATAACCATTTCGCATTTATCGCCGCTGAACTGCACGTCATCCGGCTCGAACTGTGGCACTTGATTGTGCACGCTGCTGGGCTCAAAGTCAGGCTTATTCCACTGCTCCACACGTTTGCCCAGAAAATGTACCTCCGGTGTGTAGAATGAGATGCCAATGTTGCTGGCAAATAAACGATCTGCCAGTGAATGATCCTTGCGTTGCTTAGTAATGCCTTTGCCTGTCTCGGGTCTGCCAGCTGCATCGCCCACGAAGAAGCTACGCTCCACTCTAATTTCTACATTATCGTTCATTTCGTTCTTCAGATGCTCCCACATGCCCGTCAATGGCTTGCGGTAGATGCCATTACCCACAGCAATAAACACCTGCACTGGCACGGCTAGTTTCTTGACAATTGCTTTCACCTTTAGCTTGAAATCATCCAATTTAATTTTGCCGCGTGCAATTCCACCTTGATTTGTGAAGAAACATATTTTAAAGCCATCCTTATGCAAGCGCTGCAGCTTGTCGGGCACTTCGGGGAATATGATCTGCCAGTCGTCAGTGTTTTTTGGAAATACATTTCCGGATTTGGTCTTTATAATAGTACCATCCATGTCATATGAAGCTATTTTGCTAGAAGCTTTCACTCCGACACTTGTGTAGATTATCAATTTTCCATTGGCCACAGAGTTCCAGGTTTCCTGCTCATTAGAAACTATGGCAACCTCTATGTTCTCTTTATCCTGCTTCTCCTGTTCTTTAACTGGTGGCGGACTGAAAGTTACTTCATAGGGATGTCGCCCATACACGATTTCCAATATATCGCCATGCAGCAGCTGACACTCTGTATCATGCAATGCCATAATTCCGTTAATTCCGCAAGGATTTACTCCCAAAACCTTCAATTGGATGCATCCACGCGTGTTGTCCACACTGAGCTGTACCTGGTTCTTTGAACACTTCGCATCTCTTATGCCAGTCTCCTTGTTGCGACCAATCACATTGTCGCCTTCATTAAGACGTATAACACAGTGTTCGGCTTCCATTGGCTTAAGCAAACAGGTTCTAGAGAAAGCTTCACTGCCTGCTTTGGCTGCGCAACGATTGAAATATTTAGCCAAGGACATGGCAATTCAGTGAAATTAAATGTAAGACAACAAATTTAAGCTTCTTGGCAAAACTCTCAACTGTGCCTGAACAGCTGTGTGACTATCGATAACTGAAGTATCGCTTATCAACTAATAATCAACTGCTTACCTAGAAATTCAAAATTTAAATTTGGAAACAAGTAATCTACTGCTTTGCTTTCAAAACAAAACACAAATATGTGAATTATTACTGCTATAGTTTTCATTTAAAAATAATTTGTGCTGTGCTTAAGAACCAACAAAAAATTTTCTGTTCAGTTGACAAATGTCCTATTAAAATGCAGAGAAACATAATTTTTAAGTTCCTCGTAAATATAAATAAAGCAACAATTTTTAAAATATATTATTAGCATATATTTCAGCCTCTATTAAACCGCGCCATAGTGGTTGAAAAAGCGCCAATGATTATGAAATCTAAGCTATTTCATACATCTTCCATCGTTAGGATGTCTTGTGGATCTAGCCCTGGTAAGCTGACTCCCAAGATGGCTAAGCTGCAGAAGCTATTTCAAGAGGAAAACGATAAACCAGTGTTTCTCAAGGGCGGTACAATGGACAACATATTATACATAAGTACTCTTGTGCTGTGTTTACTTGGTCTTATTGGTGATGTTTTGCTGTTCGTAGGATATATAATAGCCTAAGGTTATTTATGATGAAGCCAGCGTTTTTAATACAGATTGCAATTTAATACAAGTTTTTGAAGCTCAACATGAAACAACGTTACTGAGTTATATAAGCACATAAATACACGCACATATACATCAGATACGTATCAGA
Organism: Drosophila busckii; assembly: GCF_011750605.1. NCBI lineage: Eukaryota > Metazoa > Arthropoda > Insecta > Diptera > Drosophilidae > Drosophila > Drosophila busckii. The sequence continues at coordinate 11,814,384 of NC_046607.1, forward strand.
TCCTCTGACGAACTCTCAGTTACAAATTGTGCAAGTAGCAGCAATTTGTTCAGACAACAATAAATGTATAAGCACGTTAGTATTATTAGATTACATTTTTATTTGGTTGTTTCGCTATCATCAATTTTGTCTATGACTAGCTTTAAGCAGTCCTTAGTCGTTGTCTTTTCCAAGTCGCAGATGCGTGACAAATCCATTGTGGCAATCTGCTCAATCATTTCCTTAATCTTCTCCTGCTTAATTATGGACTTGACGGATTGACGCATGCCTGGAGTGCGACCTTGTGCAGGCTTCGTCTGTTGCTCATGCGAATCGTTCTCAATGTGCTGTCCTTTAGATCTGTAGTGTTGCTCTATAATTTTACGTATTTTAAGTTTAGTTGCAGCCCGAGATTTACGATTAGTATGCTTTGTAGCCAGATTTCGCAGTTCTTGGAAATTTATTTCTTTGGCGGCTTCAACAGGGTCTGCATTCAGTTCCAATGAGGTTTCTTCCACTGTAGCTACTATGCCATCATCGTCATCAAACTCAAGAGAGGCTCTGTGTTCCAAATACGAAGTTTGCTCTGAAGCAACATCAAGTTCATCTTCACTGTCCAATTCAGGTTCTAAATAAGAAGTTTGCACTGTAGCAACATCGAGTTGCTGTTCACTGTCCAGTTCAGTTTCAAAAATGGGTTCAGCTTCTAATGACAGCTTCTCCATTGGCACTGCTGCTCTATCTGTACGAACTTTCTCCTTTTTTCGCTTGTTTTTCTTCGTAGCCTTTTCTTCAACACCTATAGGCTCGGGATCTATAGTTGCCTGCTTGCGTTTTTTTAGAATACCAATGCATGGTTTCGTCTTGATGCGTACCGGCAACAGAGAGTTGTACTGGATGCCAATGCTATTGAAGCAATCCACAAACTCCACAGTCTCAAAATCCTGCTGCATAATCAGCCACAACTCGGAGTTTTGTTTATTCTTTGTCTCTACCAGCAAATGACTATATCTGGCCATCTCAGCTTGCGTATAGTTCATAGTCTCATCCTTGCTGTATATCCAATTGTCATTCACTTCCATGAAACGTGAGACTCCACTTTGTGCCGCCAAATTAGCAATATGCACGGATACATTTGGGTTTCCTGATTCCAAGCGATGCAAACGGGAGAGCGCAGCTCCACCAGCATAATTTGTGCCGGAAATGACGAGTAGAAATATGGTGATGAGCACATTGAACAATAAGTGTGAGGCTGCAATGAGTGCCAGAAAACTATGCCAAGCCGATTTAGCACTATTAATCCACCTGAAAAAAAACGACAGCTAATTAATTTATAAATACTTTTAAACTCCACAGCTATTTACATGCGATGACAGGCGCAAGCGGCCACAATATTAAGCACTGGAAAAACGTAGATAATGAAACGTAACTCCTTATGTGGCAGGAGCGAGTACAATAATACAAATGCCAGTGCTGAAAGTCCTAGTGGTCGTATACGTGGCTCTAAATAAATGCCAATCGGTACAAATACCAAAGAGCCGCCCATGGCACGAGGGAGCGCCGAGTAGAAGTACCACAAAAATGGGGAGGTGCCCCAGTTGGCGCTCTTGTTGAGTATGGTATTGTACCACAACACCTCACCCTCTGGCCAAAGGAGGCGTCGCCAAAAGAAGGAGTCCACCAAGACAGTAGCTGCCAAAATGCACAGTCCGGCGGGCAAGGCAATTTTCAATAAGCTAAAAATGGAAATACAGCATGTGAATAAAAAAAAGATGCATTACATTAAAATTGGTATACCCATCAATGGACAACTTCTTTTGCAATAGGTCCAGTGCCAGAAGTATGCCCAAAAATAGCGCCAGCTCAGAGCGAAATACGATAATAGCTATACCCGAGCAAATGATGAATGGCTTGCTTTGGCCACGCAGCCAGTAGGCAATAGCAAGCAGCACTGCAACAAGAAATAAAGCATTTATTAAAAAAAATTAACAATCTTTGCCTTTTAATTACCAAGCGGTAGTGCAAAGATGTTCGGTAGCGGGCGGCTCATATAAAATATAAAGTGAAACTGCGTTATAGTTATGGCCGTAAACCACAGACGCACCTCCACGCCGTAAATCTTGGTAACCGCCTGTCGCAATTGCTGCCAAGCAACAGTAATCGCTCCCGCAAGCACAAGGCGTACTACAAGTAGAAAAGTTATGTGAGCGTTAAATTCAAATTATTGGATTAAATGTCTTTTACCTACATATTGCGCCCAAAACTTATTCATGCTCAGAGTTTCAAAGAGCAGCACGAATGGAGCCGACAACATCGAAATGATGAGCGGTCCAATAAAAGTGCGAGGCACGACGCCAGGATACTCATGATGATCGTATTGGGTGAAATTGTTACGCAAATACAGAATATCATGCATGGCTTGTAGATTAAAGCTCTCTTCTACTTTTGTAAACGGTGTGTAGAAAAGATGAGCTGCCGCAGTCAGGAATACAATGGCACCCATTTTTGTTTAGTCTCCCTATGAGTATAAAATTAATATGTTACATAATTTTCAATATTTTTGGCGACACTGCATAGAATGTATTTCGCTAAATGCACATATGTATATTTTACTTGTGTCGTAGAATTTATTTACCAACAGTCAACCGGTCAACCGGTGTAAAAATAATTATCTTCTTTCTCTACTAGCAGCGCTTTTGTCAAATGCACAGCATTTGACATGCGAGCGTGCGATATATATATATTTTTACGCTATTTTGGAACAGAATTTACATTTCCAAAATAAAATCGAATATTGTTTTATAAATAGAACAGTTCCACGTTAAACGCAATACAAACACGAACAAAAATACAAGAAAAACAACAGGTCTCCGTAAACAGCTGATCGGCAGCTTCGTGCTATCGTACTCAGTCACGATTTAATGCAATGGTAGTATGGCAACTCTAATGCAATAAGAAATGTTGAATGATCTATTAAAACAATTGTATTACAATTTTCAGTAAACTTTTTTCTGAAAGCTTTATTTTATATGATTAATTTCATATACATATTTAAAATTAAAACCATACAAACTTTGATTGCGATTACATGTGACTGTCACTCTGCTGTCAAATCAGCTGTTGCTTTCAATGTTGTTGCCGGTATTTAATTGGGAAGTTAAGCACTTAACTTGTTTGTTTATGGTTTTTGGAAACAATAACTTTTAGCAAAATGTCGTCACTAGAGACGTACGTGACGCGCATTAAGCCCGCTATAGATGAGTTTTTAAAGAGTCCGGGCAAAAGTACACTAAGCAAAGTGGAAAAGGAAGTAAAGTCTTTTGATTTTGGACAAATGCGCATATTTCAAGTGCAGATACTAGTGCCACTAGTCGTCAAGCTAGATCAACTAAAGGAGTATGTCTAAACTATAAAAACATTAACGCAATTATAGTAAGACTTTAAATGTCATTTTCAACAGGGAAAGTCAGGAGCTACGGACCAGTCTAATGTATTGCTTGCATCACATCATATCCAAGATCTACTTGACCGACGAAAAAGGACTGCGTTCAATACTGGTGGTGGTCTTGCAGCAAGTGCATGACTCCAAGCAATCTAAGCTGCGTGATGGTCTTTCGGAGGAAATTAAGTTGGCGGCAGTGCTTTGTTTAACGGAAGCACTGCAGCGTTCAACTAGCGATGTGCTGGAAGCTTTTTATACAAATGAAACTGTTATGGTTATTGGACAAATACTGCTTACAGTGCTGGATATTATAACGCATGAAAAGTACCGGAAACTTGTTATTGCCTCGTTGGAGTGCCTCCTTGTGCTATTTTATGTGCACGATGAGGCCGATGCAGCCGACGTGGTGCTGCGTAATCAGGTGGCTAATACTATATTCATATTTCTGCCCAAAGTGGTGACAGTGCTGTTTAAAACTGCTTTGGCGGATGACAAAGTAGGACAGACTATCAAATCGGTAATTAAGAGTAACTATTTCAATTCTTTATATTAAATTTAAATCTACTTGCTAGCTGGCCATTAAAGCGTTGGGTCGTATTAGCTGCATCATGTTTGAGGAAACAACAGATGAGTTCCTTAAAGCACGTTACGATGCTAATGCTTTCCAAGCGCTTATTTACACTTGCACTGAGGAGCAGCCAAATGACGCAAGCTTTTTCAGCAGTAAGCGTTTGAATCTCGAAGAAAACGAAGAACGTCTAAGGCAGCTCCAAACTAATCCACGCTCCACAGAGTGGATATCGGCTACTGCAAAACGAATGAGCACTATTTTCACAGAGACTTGCATTTTGCGTGCACATAGCGAAGTCGTAGTGCGTCAAGCTTACGCGGATATGTGTTGTCTGTTGCTGAGAAAATGCGCGAATAATCTTAAGCATAACTTTCTACACTTGTTAGAGAGCGTGTTGGCATTAACAGAGGACGAGGAGCCGTATATATCGCTGTTGTGTCAAACAACGCTTGCTGAATTGCAGACGCATTCCACTTGTGCTGGCATCTTTGATGACAATGCGGAGCAGCTGCTGGACACGCATCTCAACAAATGGACACATATCTTGCATCGCTGCGAGGATAGCGAACAATTTGCCGAGTTACTATTTTTTAAAGGATTCTTGCGTAATGTAAGCGCCAATAAGTTGCAACTACTGCTGCTGGTGCCCCGGAATCTGGATTTATTTGTTATGTGCCTGTTAACAACGCTGGATCAGCGTATAACACGTGAGTTGCTAAATGAAGAATATGCTTTGCGGCAGCTTCATCAAGGCAAGCCAAAGGACTTACTTGCACAATATAGAACGTTACCATGGCGCCAGTTTAAGTACTTAAGCTCAGAGCGGTGCGTGAGGACGTTGTACGATATTGGTGCACTATTGGGTGCTGAGCCGGCATACAATCGTATCATATTTGAGCATTGCCAGCAGTTGATAGAGCAGCGTAATGTGGCTATGAATGAGGCAATTATATTAATGACACTGCTGGTAACATCCGAGGTGAGGCAGGTGCGTGAGAGTAGACTGATCCTAGCGGAACTTTTGGTCCAACAGTTGCTTGCTGAGCAGCATTGGCATTTGGCACTTCAGCCGGATGCAGCTTGGCGTTTGAAGGCCAATAAGGTAAGAGTAAAGCTTTAAGGTTTTTATGCATTTTATAACTATTGCTTAACTTTGCAGCCCACCGCTTGGTTCGAGCAGCACACACCTGGCTTATACTCATCCGCCGTCGAGGTACGCATGCAGGATTGTGACTCAGATGACGATAGTGATCCCGTCAATAGTCGCATTACCGTTGCAGATGCTCAATACAATGTATTGCATACTTGTCTAGTTTTGGATGCACTTGGTCATTGTGCCAGGTTCATAGGCGACACTTTCGATCGTCATATATTTCACAGCCTGCATAAAGTTCTGCTGAAGTTGGGTAAGTGTTTGGGCTATTAATATTATTCAAAGTTTATAAATTTACTTGTAATTTCAGCTCACAGCAATACTTTGGTGCACCAAGCAGCGGAATTTGCCTTTTTGTCCATGCAATTGGCCCTGAAGTACGCAGAGCCTTCCCATTTCATAGAATGCTCCACAGACTACATAACATTCCATTTAAACTCGTTGCTAAAGCGTGCACCTGATAGTCCTGCTGCCGTGGATATTCTGACTGTGGTGCTGCAATATAGCACGCGTGGCAATGTGCCGCATCTGGAGAGCATATTTCAAACCATTTGCGAGGAGTGTGCCAAGTTGCATCAGACTGAGAATGTGCATTCCTATCTGCGAGTTTTTAATGCATTTTTAAGCCATGTCAGCAACTGGCAACAGGCTACTGCTGCTGAATTGGCAGACATCGAAATGCAATCGGCTGAAGCTTCAGACATTTTACAAACTTGGCTTAATGTGCTGAATTCACCGCTTGAAAAGCCTGTTGAGTTGGCTAGCGGTTCAACCACAGAACCCGATGTTCAAATGCACGCTGCAGATGAGGAAGAGGACGCACTGCCTGAGCCGGAACCAACGAAGCCCATTTTGCCGCGTCACATTGAGCTTACTAAAGAAATTTTAACTCAGGTGATAAAGTTTTTGCCCAACTCGGAGCAAACCCAACAGATTCTGGCATTGGAATGTCTGGCCACAGGCTTTCCACTGCTTGCCGACTATGAGAATGAGCTGCTGCCCTTGGTGCATCTGGTATGGCAGCCATTGGTTGAAAAGTTTCGCCAAAAGGATGCGCCCGTGCTGGGCCGCTGCTTCAGCTTGCTGCACATACTCGGAATACATGCCAAGGATTTTATTTTAAAGCGCAGTCTTAGCGATGTGGTGCCACAACTCAAGCAGTTCTTGCGAGCAGCCAGTGCTCATAGCTGCACTGAAAGTTCCTTAACACCAACGCAGGAACACAAACTGCAGTTAAAGCTGCTGCAGAGCTTGGCTCCATTTATACGTAGTCTGCAGATTGAGGGCAAACCTCTGCACGAGTTACTTAACGTTTTGGCGCTGTACTTATCCCAGGCTCAACCTAAGGAAATGCAGACATTAGCTGTCAAACTTTATCAAGACCTAGTTAGCTACAACGGTCCATTTGTATATGTAACGCTGCTGCAGCGTGCGCATCTTAATGATTATAAAACAAATATATCTGAGATTTTCACCAGCATGGGCTTCAGCAGCTCATAGTTTGTTGAACAATAAAAAGTCCGCTTAAATTATACAAACTAACAAATATTTGTCTCATTTTATAATTATAGTTCAATTCTACAGGATCGACGATAGTCATGGCTTGCAATCGTTATTTAAAAAATGTAAATTTATTGTTTCTAACTTGTGTGTTTTTATTAAAATGATTTTATAATTATAAATTTATATAAACAAGGGCAAGGCAAAACAAAAATTTAATTTATGCACAATTGAAGTTTAAAAAAAAATTAGAATTGAATGCGCCGTGGATACGCGTAAACTTTGGGTATGACACTTAATGTCAATGACTAAATTCTATGCATAAACATAATACATATGCTCTTTTAAGTTTTTTTTTGTTTTATGTTTTGTGTTACAATTATTATTATTTTTGAAATAGCACAAACACTGTACAGTGGAATCTGAGATGCTTAGCACCGATAAAACTTAGCATCCAATTTCTAAAGCCACTATATATTATAAATTTTTCGTATGCAATGTATCAAATATAGCTGAATTTGTTATTGTGTGATTGCTTATCTGCGGTTCGGAACCTCTCTTGATATCACAACTAAGCTGTTCGCATGTGAATTGAGGCTCATTAAAAACGGAATTTAAAGTATTTCTTGTTATTCTTTTTGTTCGCTGCTATATAAGGGCTGCGGTTTTGGATTCCGGTTCTCAAGCGTGTATTTGTGGTGTATTTAGTTATTTTATAGGAAGCGGTCTGGCACGACTACGCCAGCCAGTTCATAAGACTATTGGCATATGCCATTGGCTTCACATCAGGATGCGGCTGTAAAAAAATTGTATTCGAATTTAGCTTTTGCAGAAAACTTTTCAGCAAGTACAACTTACCACAGCCTCAAAGGATGTGTAATTTGGTTTCAGATTGTTACCCGTGATGGTTATAAATGCGCCCATGTTGCCCATAGTATCACTAGAAATTCAGATGCATTCTATAATGATTCTTAACAATTTATTACATGTTACTTACCAATAGTTTGGCGCCGAGAACACTGTTATGCACTGTCCATTGTGGGCCACTTCGTAGCCCATATCCTTTACCTCGTGACTTCTGATAATGTAATCCAAGTTATTTAATTTACAGAATGATTCAGTTATGTCTGGACCAAACTGAATGCCCACACCACGCTTAGATGGGCCACGTCCCATCCATTGCTGCGGATCTGACCAGAGCAACTCGCACATGAGTCCTTCCTCTGGGGGCTGGCAGTTGCGTTCAATGCGACGAATATTATCCAATGTCACATTGTCTGAAGAGAACAGACCACCGTGCATAACCAGAATCTTTTGATTGATACAATGGCATAGGGGTAGCCAGTTGAACACTTGCGTAAATATATCAGCCATGGTGCTAGTATATTTAGCGGTAACTTCCCCAGTAAAGCCATACATTTGATTCATGTTAATGCTTTCGTGGTTGCCTGTAAAAAATCCATTTAACATCAATTTAATTGAATTGTATTTCATACACTTACCGCGCGACAAGAAGAAATGATTAGGATAAAGAAGCTTAAAGCCAAATAGAGTAAATATGCATTCCACGGAGAATGAACCTCTGTCCACAAAATCACCATTGAACAGATATGGATTCTTCTCCGATGGCAGTCCGTTTATCTCAAAGATGTTCATTAAATCATAGAATTGACCATGTATGTCACCACAAATGGTAAACTTCTCCTCATCGGGTACCTTAATATCCACAAGAGACGGCTGTGCTCGCATATACACGTCTATGTCACAGAGTATCTATAAACAAAATACAAATCATTTATAACTCAGCTTGAAAATTACATAACGCTTTGTCTACCTTATAGGCGAATTTTCGATGCAGTCTCTTTTGCGCCTTATAATGTTCCACAAGGTCTTTCATAAACTGTAAGGTAACCTTGCCATCCTCCAGCTGCGGACCCTTATAGTCATCCTCAATAGCTAAAGAAAATACATGGTTAGGCGTTAAACAAAGCAATTGGTCGGATGCTGTACATACTGATGTTTTCCATATCCCTGTACATCTCAGAGAGCGTTTTCTCCGGTTTATCTACCGCAATGGCTCGCTCAAATGCACGCATTTTTACAATTTTATTACATTCGGTAAACTTCATTTTGGCATCCTTATCATTGGGACGGCACTTGGCTACCTGTAAATTAGGATAAATCGTATAAATAATGATACTGCATCAGTACAATAATTAACACTTACATATTCAAAATCGGATAGCGCCTGCTTGAACTTTCCGAGTGACATGTGAGCCGCTGCACGCCGGTAATAGCCCTTTAAGTAGCTGGGATCGGTTTTTACTGCAGACACACCATCCTGCAATGCAAGCCCAAAGTTCTCTTGGCGCAAATGCGCCAAAGCTCGGTTAGCATAGTAGATGGCACTGCTGGGATACAGTTCTATGGCTTTCGAATACATATCGATTGCTTTCGTAAACTCCTTGGCTGCAAAGTAATTTAAGAATTTAAGTTAAGCAATGAAACATGTTTGCAGTTTTAGTCAGAACTACCAATTACGCTCCAAGGCGCTAATATATACAATAATTATCATTATCTCACACAGAAGCAGTGCAAGTCCAACGACTTTTAAGGTTAGGTCGAATTGTATGTACTGGCAAGAAGGAACGCGCTAACACTTAATTAATTCTTTCAGTGCACTACGCCGTTTACAAGATAATTCGCCTAATCTTATTGCTTGTGTAAGTGATGAAATGCCAACTTACTTTTGAGCAAATCATTGCCTTTATTTTTGTACTGTTCCGCCGCGGCATAACTTTGCTCTCCCTCATTCTGTTCCGTTGCGGTAATCTCTACGTTGGCTCCTCCTGGCGCCCGACTATCCGTTGTTTTCTGTTTAATTTCCAGCTCAGCCGACGACATATTTTATTTTAATTAATGACTTTTATTATTATTTTCTGACTGTCTGCAAAAGTTCAAGAGTTGGTAAACGCCTAACGATGACTAGTGCTCAACAAGCTGCTTATCGATATGAAGTAAATTTCAAATTTTGATGACTGATAACCACAAGTGAGCTAAGCAGAGAGCTACAAAAAAATCTGTTCAGCTACTTTTTCATACTACTCAAATTGATCAAATAGTAAAAATAACAAAAAATATACATGCACTTAAATTGAAATTAAACAGGTGCTGCATAACGGTCGCTTATCGACTATCGATAGCTTCGTACTCCACCAACGCGCAACAGCTGATTTTTGAGCTGGGCTTAACCGTGAGAGCAGGTTGTGGAAAAGTTAGAAACGGGTTGTTGTTAGTATAGAAACTTAAAAGCGGAGAATAGCATTGGATACACGCACGTAGAGGCTGTAACCACAATTAGAATTTCAATTAGCATTCGCTGAGTGCACTCACTGTTTGCAAATTGTTGATTTTTGCAGTGCATGCGCGGGGGTGTGTCATTGTTGGCAACGAGAGAACGTGAGAAAAAGTATAAACAATAAAAGCAAACATGTCGATGAGTAATTTATCAGTGGACGGCGAGTTCCGTTATATTGTTCAATGGTTTAACGAATGGAGTGAGCTGCAACGCGACGATTTTGTGTATGTGTTTGTGGAGTATCTAACAAAAGACACGTCTGGGGGCGATGTCGATGCTGGAGCGGCAGGCGGCGTCTATATGAACGGCGTTGTAAATGCCCTGGCCACGTCCGGAGTGCAGGACAAGCCTATGAGTCTATTTCAATGCCGCGTAAGTAAGCATTAAAATTTTCTTTGTATCTATTTAAGTGTATGCCTTTCTTTTTCTTAAACCAGATTAAACTGTTTCGTCAATGGAGCCCCAAGTGGCCTATTGAGTTTAAAGCAAAACTGCAAGAGAAAATTAACGAACTCGACCCAAAAGTGGGAGAAAAGATCATCAATGAGCTGAAGGGGCCACACTCACTGCACAATGGCGATGTCTCTGTTCATTTAAATGTAAATGGAACTAGCGGCAACCGAGAAGACGAATTGGAACACTTGTCATCAGAAACAGAAAGATTGCCAAGCACAAGCGCGCCAGTTGCAGTCACAGTCGCAGTCGCAGCTAACGATGTTGTTGACCAGACATTGGGAGTGGACAGTGATGATAACCATTTGGCTGAGGTATTGCGTCAAGAAACGCCAGTTGATGACGACGATCAGCTACAGCTGCAGGTCGCTGCCAATGAACGCAATGTTGATACAAATAACATGCATGCATCGTCGTCAGCAGTGACAACGATTGCGGTGAATGCGACGCCGCCGCAGCCGCAGCCTAACGACGAACCTGTAGAACAGGTCGAGAATAACGTTTCAGCGAGTGTCATTGTCTCTGTTACTGCCGCTGCCGGCGCTGAAGTGGTCCCGGTGGCATAGATACACAGCTACTTATGGTCTAATCGGACAACGAGGCGAACTCAACACGGCATTATAATAAGCCATTCGAATTACTGCATTCCATATAAAATTACATACATACATTCACTAGGCAGTTAGTCTAAATGTTAAGCTAATGTGCGATATCTGTATCAATCAATTGAGACTTGCTAAATGCATTAATTTTAAGCACTACTTCAGATCAAAATATATGAGAGCAACATCAAAAGTTGTCAACTAATTTGCTCATCATTCACTCTCTGGCTATCTTTCAAAACATGTTTTTATTTTATTTAACATTTGCTTTAGTGTCTTACCGGCGCTTTAACTTACCCACGAGATGCTCTAGTCAGTCTTGTTCGGTTGTCGGAGCTGTAATAAGCGCTTGCTCTGCTGCAGCCGCCGTCGCTGTCGCTGTCGCAGCCTCTGTCTGACATTGCTTTGCATATGCTTGTGCGTGTGTGTGTGTGTGTGCCCTTTCCTAAACTCGGCTTCGAGCATTTAATTGTTTTTGTGTTTCCTTTTTCTTTTGATTCGCAGCTGATATAACGCAAGAACAACAGCAAAAGCTCCGCGCTGCTGTCGAAATGGAAATTGAAATAAGATATACTCACATATTGAACCAATTTATTTCAATTTTATTTCGCACCTCGACGGCAAAAGTTGTGAGCGCGTCTAACGTTCCATGATAGGCAACGTATTGTCAGTGTGTGCATGTTAAATAATTAAATCGAGAAAATTGAAAATGCATTTAAGTTTCCTGCGCATTATAATCTCCTTATCGCTGTGCCTGCAGTGTGAGTACAGTTACAAAACGAAAGACTTAAAGAACAAACTTGCTGTAGCAATTCTTGTGCAATCAATTGAAATTCAAGCACAAGCATTGACGTAACAGGCGCGTCGCTCAATGGGTCAAGGCCAATGGCTAGAGATTCCCAAAAGCAACACAAATTGTGCTAACATCATGCTCCACGCGAAGGCAAAACCGAAGCGAAGGGCAATAAACTACAACAACAATAAAAAGCGTTACGAATTCGACAGCAAACTAAAAAGTGACTCAGTAATTGCCAAGCCAGACTTTTGGCCACCACCATTTCTGGTTTGCGCAGACAACGGCCTTGGCTAATTTGTAGATTTTTTTTTGTTTGTTTTAATTTGCAGTTGCTTGCCTTGTCAGCTCTGGCGCTAGCTCCAGTCCCTGCCATTGCATACTCATCAAGGACTGCGCGCCCTTTGTACATTTGCTGCTGCATCATCAACCTGAAACACGTAATGCGGTCTTTTCCACTGTGCATGCTGCTGGCTGTGGCTTTCACGGACTTGAGCCGCTAGTCTGCTGTCCGCAGAATTTGGCGTTGTCATTGCACATGCCTCGAGCTGCGCCGCCCAAAGAGCGCTGGAGCTGGGGTAGCGCTCAGCCGAGGAGCGGTCAAGTCAAGCAGCGCTCGAGCCATAGCTTCAAAAGATTTGTTGCAAAAGAGATGGAAATGCATCTGCTCGACTACATTGACTTTAATGCGCAACGTAATTGTCCTCAGCCTCTAGTGGATGATGACGACGAGCATCATTTCGACGGTTATCACTATTCATTTGATATTGAGCATGCGCTAGCATCAGAAACGTCACGTCCAGAACCTGAGGATAAGCCCTTTGTATTTCCTGGTGACTTACGCTTTCAGTCCAACATTAGCACAAAAAGCGAAGGCGAGCTTATGGCTGCTGCCAGCCAAGAGCAAGCTACAACCAACGCATCCACAGCCAAGCCTACAGCAACACTAACAACACCAACGAATCCTCCAGATTGTGGCGTCAGTCTCAATACACGCATTACTGGCGGCGAGCCGGCACAGCCTGGGCAGTATCCATGGTTGGCAAGAATCGCGTATAGAAACCGCAGTAAGTAAACGCAATTTAAATTGCTACAATTTTTAATATCCGTGAAGGGTTAACAATTGCATGAGTTCCTTGCTTGCGTTCTAAACTAAAACTCAAAAGAAAATATATGAAGAGTTAGCCAATAACATTAGCAACTGCATTCATTTTCAAGGTAAGGTAACAGCCGAAGGCGAATAGTGCCACAGCCTTTGCCAAAGACAAGGTGTTGGCACTTATAAAAGGTCCCTTTCCTTTTCCATCTTTTCCATTTTTTCCATCGCCTAATTTGCTAGGATCTTTGCCAGCCCCATCTGGACCACCAGAACCTGGAGCGCAGCGACCTCCTTTGCCACCAGGTCCATCCCCAGCTCCGCCCTTAGTTCCACAAATTCGACATGCCTCGCTAGTTTGCTGTTTGCTTTTGCATGGACAGCCCGGCTTACTCATTTTAAATTGAAATTAAACCTGCAAGGAAGAGATAGATATAGATATAGACTAGGAATTTAATCATGAGCGTGTTAACAAACGAGTTTGTTTAGACTCGTGAGAACAAACTAAACGGATCTAATTTGCCCTTTACTATATAATTAAAATAAATCAATAAATCATTGTTTTCATGTTATTGCTACAGCAAATCGGCGCATTACTTATCGCTGCTCTGGCTCGCTGATATCTAACAACTATATTATAACAGCAGCGCATTGTGTTGTCAATCTGGTTAACGATCTGGAGCTGTAAGTCAAGACCAGTTAGCAAGCTTTAAAGCTGTTATGCTACTATTAACCAATAATCTCGAAGATTTCAGGTACGCATAGGAGATGATGCGCCCAGCAGTCGAGACTGTGTTGTAAGCGCTGCTAATTGCACAAACCCAAATTTATTTGATGTAGCTCGCGTGCTGGTGCATCCCAACTACGATCAGCCAAAATATGCCAATGATATAGCTTTGCTTAACTTTAAAAATAGCGGCAGTAAGTATTTAGCTTTACCAATACGTATTTAAATATTAATATGAAATTTTCTTTAGATACATTTACGCCAATTTGCTTACCCTTGAACACTACGGCAATGCTTGCGGTTAGATTGATTGGGCAAATTGGAATTGCGGCCGGTTGGAGCACAACCACTGCGGAAAGTGAGTTACAATATTGTTAAGATTCAGAATCAGCAACAAACGTACATGTTGTTTTTAAAATTTTATGAAAATATAGAGAATTTATATTCTATTACTAATGGCATCGCTGCCTACTTGATACTATTATAGATCAAACAACAAATGCCAGGGATATGAGCACGTCGGTGAGATTTCTCAGATTGCCCATAGTGAACACGACTACTTGTGCTATAAGCTATGCCAGCTTCAGTGAGAACTTCCAGCAGCCGATTGTCATAACGCCAAATCATCTGTGCGCTCAGGGCCAGCCCATGAACGATGTTTGTCGCGGCGACAGCGGTGGACCATTCATGGATGACGGCACTTCGGGACTGCTCAATGCTGATGGACGACACACGCTGCTGGGCATTGTGGCGTTTGGGCCTACGCTATGCGGCGTTACTACGATTCCAGGCGTCTACACTGCCGTTAGCTCTTATATTGATTGGATATTTGGTAGCATAGCATAAACAGCAGCTGCAGAAGAGGCACAAATGTTTCCAAAGCTTACAAAGACGCCAAAGGCTATACGTAATAAATTGATAAGTAACTTAGCGTTTGTTTGGCGTTTAATAAATAGTTTTTATATTTAATTTTTATTAAATAATTGAAAGTACTAGAAGGTAAAAGCGCTTTCGACTAACAATTTAAAATAACAAATTACATTTTATGATTAAAAAAGATCCTACATACAGAGTTATACATGTATGAAAAACTATGAAACAAATGTTTACTATTTACATGCTTAGAGTATAGTATCAGTTATTAAAGAGATTTCGTTCTGCCCTATCTTGCGTAATGTTTATCATATTATGCGTATTCATTGGTACAATTCACTCTTCGAAGCCATGCACGTTAAATATATAAATATTTATATAATGTATTGTATGTAGTTTATGTGTGGTTATGACTAGTTTATGCGATTCTCTAATACGGCCTAGCAACAAGTATAAAGGGATCGTTAGTTTATAGCATAGCATAGTCAGAATGAACGCATTCAGTAGCCAAATTGATTAATTTTGGACGGAACCTAAAGAAATACATACAATTAATTTGAAAGCAAAACTAAACGGCACAATGTGAAATTTTTACGTTTGTCCTTATTAAGAACATGGCATGTTGTTGTTGTTGTTTATACAAGTCTGACTAGAGCTCGCAGTGATATTTATATAAACACTGTATATAAAAGTGTCCCATAATATAGTTTAACTGCACTAGATAAAGTTATTATCGAGTTTCGGTTAGTCGCCTATGTTTGTTTACAATTTAGCAGTACGTTTTCTTTTTCATAATTTTATGGCTATAAGTTAAAAAGATGCTGTACTACAAACTATTAGATTAGGTTTAGAATTTAAACTAAGCCTCCTTATTTGGCTGCTGCTATGGTAAATTTTTGGTAATCTCTCTCTCTCTCTCTCTCTTTGAGTTTCTCTAGGCTTATCTGGTTGGCAGCGTCATATTGAGGCAAAGCTCATGATCACGCAGATCACCCCAGCCGCCGTTGCCCTTGCGCAGCTTTGATTTCTTCATCAAACTGGGCACGGCCATGACCAGCGAGCGTGGAAAGAGCTGATGAGATTTACGTGCAATGCGCAGCACATGCTGCACCTTTGAGATGACCTGATTAGATTCACAGTTTTTATTCTTATGATGCACACCGCTAAAAGCAAAAACAAATTAGTTAATACAAGTTTTAAGTATGTAAGCTGTTGGCACTTACCACTCCCCTATGTGGAAGACGCGCGGTCCTTTGACAATCATGGCATGCAACTTGCGCTGCAAGCACTGCTGAGACACATGCTGCAAGGACCAGTCCCAATTGTAGTCATCGTACGAGCAAAAGTGTCTGGCACAGCGTCGTATGCTCATCCACGTGGTACGATTGAAGGCGAAGCCCATATTGTGCTTGCTGCTTATCCAGGGCATGGCCTCCACCTGGCGAAGTAAGAGAGAACAAACATTTAGTTACCTGTTGTCAGTTAGCTCAAGTGGGGGGCAAACATAATGAACAATGGAGCAAAGGATGGGTTAAGTCATGCAAATTTTATAAATATATCGAAACGAGTCAAGTTTGGAGTATCGAAGCTGGCAGTCACGGCTTAATCATGTGACTGATACTTACATGTGTGCGTGGGTATGTGTGTGAGTGGATAGCGATGTCAAGTGCATCGTGTGAAATTTGCATTAGTTTCAGAGCAAGTTCTATGCATATACGTATACTTAATATGCATAGAACTTCAGGCTTAGGTAGACAAGAAATACCTTGCGAAAATCATAGCGGATGCTTTGTGTTTCGATCTTGGCGAAGCGAACGCGTACGCGCAACTGTGTGTATTATTGAAATATTATTAATATAGCATGCTCACACAAAGAACACATTGCATAAAGAACATTAATTAATTGAATTGAACTAACAAAAGGCTAAGCTAAGCTAAGCGAATTTGCCAAAGCAGCTGGAGTGGGTTATGATTAATGCTGAGCATGCGTTTAAAGTAATAAACAAATAAACATAATTAGTGCTACACTAGGACAATGATTGGTTGGTTGGTGCAGTAAAGTAAATTTTTGGTTTTTTTTTGCTGTTGCTTGGTTGACAGTGCTACCTTCTGATAGACGGAATATAATGACGGCAGGACATGATAGTTCCATGTTTGTGCACCATTTGTATTTTTATTATTATTGTTGCTGTTGTCGTTATTATAATTATTATTATTGTTAAAGTTGGATGTGGCGGCTGTAGCAGTGATTGTGTTTATATTATTTCTTTTATTCTTATTGTTGTTGTTGTTGTTGTTGTCATTATTGTTGCTGTTCTTGTGGCTGTCAGCTGCATATGCATCAGCGGTGTCGCCCACATAGACTTTAAGATTCTTTAATGAAGTGCTTGATGATTGCGCTGATGATGAGCTTAGACTATGCTGTCTACTCGTTCCTAATACGCTGTTTGACGAGATCAGCGAGGAAGCATACGATTTTTTGTTAGTCTGCGCGAAGTAGAGAAGAATGCAGAAAATATATATAATGTATACATGATAATTAAATACGTGTGAGTGTGTGGAGTGTTCGTGTTCGAATTCGAGAGTGTGAATGAGTGTGATAAACATAGATCTGTTAATTACAAATTGCCAGATGAGTTACATACACATACATACATTCATATGTTAAGTGATGTAAGCTAGGCTAGTAAAGTTATATGTAGTATACAGTTTACAGTTATTCCAATGTTTTTTTTGATGATATGTGGACAGTTGTTAGAGCTAAAACTGGCATAAGCGTTGACATTTATCAATTTGCTTATGCTAAAACAAAATTCTTAAGCATTTTTAGACAGTCAAAAAGCAGCTTGGGTCAGCCCACTCCTAGAAGCTCACCTTGCTGTGATAAGTGTAGTAGTTGAATGTCTTCAGATAGGTGCCCAACGATAAGATGTTGCACTGTGGGCACAAGTCTTGTGTGCGCTGCTGCATCATGGCCAGCAGATAAAGAAAGTCCTCGGCCACATAGTGATCCTCCTCCAGAAACAGCACTGGGCCTGTATGAAAGCGAGTAACTTCAAGCTCATTAAATACACGATTTGCCTTCCACCACCAATGATGCTTGGTTTGCGTAAACTTGGCCTCTCTATAGTGGCCATATAGATCCGGATATAGTGCATTATTACAGCTGCTTATAATAGCTCTGAAATGGACAACATATTAGCATTAGCTATGCTATTCAATGGGCATTGCTTACTGTTCTTTTTTAATGTTTCTAGGGCAGTCATTGGGATCCACGCCGGGATATTCATTTGGATGCGTTTGTATAGAATACGGATAAAATATCTGTAGCACCTTGCAGAAGTCGATCTGCTGCACCAGATCGTTGATGTCATCGTCGTAATAATCATGCGAGAATACCAACAACGATTTGGATATATCACGCGCCTGCGCCAGACTGACAATCAAGTGGCGTAGGTAACTAATACGCGTATGCACCTGCGAGTAAAAGATGATTCTAGCATTGATCTCACTCTAAGCTTGAAACACGCCTTCTACGCACCTGTATGACAATTATCACAGAATCGTTTTGCAGTGGACCGAAAGTGTCTTCGTTAAGCACCATCTGCATTTCGTTGTATTTAACAATCTGTCGCCGAATTTCCGTTATATTAGGCGGTCGATAGATGCCAAAACTAATGGTTGTGGCGCTATTCAGCCCAGCACCAGCCAACGCCGCCGCGCTAGCGTTCAAAAGCAGCGCTAAAACACACAGCAGTATATAAAAGTTAGTAAGCTATGTAGGTTAGCTATCGATTAAAAGTCAATTATCACCTGAGCCTGAGCTTTGGTTGCGTGAATGTGGCGTTAGATATTTGTGCAGCGTAGCCGGCACCATGGACAATATGGCATCCACTGAATCATTTGTCACCGCCTCACCCAGCATAGTATCGCGACTATCCACTGCAAGCATCAACTAATAAACTCATTGCTCAAAACTTTCCATTTGCATACTTACAATAATTGAAGCTGTGATACTGCAGCAGCCCAAAGAGGAGTAGCGCCAGTATGAATATGCTGCGCATATAAAAATTGTTGCGTTTGCGTCCCATAGCCCCCGTATTAGGCAGCGGGATCAATATGCGACCTGCAACAAGTTAACGTTGTTTGTAAATAAGTTTTGACACTTTATTCTCAGATAGCTTTATGTTTATTGAGCGTACCTCTCATCTTCGACATGTTGCCACCTATGCGTGTCTAGCAATTAATTATTTTGCTAACTGCGTAACTTTGACCACCTGAAATACAGATAAAGACAAAAGTCATCATTTATCGTTTTTTCTGCCACATAAGATAAAAATTCTATTTCAGATGACGCAGTGCGTATTTGGCACGTCTGGGTGATAAAATTTGTTCAAATGATTAGCATTGAGCCTTAAGTTATGCCATGCGAGCTCTGAATTTTCCGTGTCACGTATACGCGGGGTGGGCAGACTTGTAAATAAACGATCGTTGCATTGCCTTAATTGGCATAAGTACATATAGAATGCATTTTTCGATTTGCGTCGCAAGCTGCAGTATTCGCATTAATGTGAAGAAATCTTCAACTGTTTAAAATATAATTCGACTCACATTAAGCGGTAATTAAATGTAGCGTATTTAATAGGAATATCAATTCCGTGTGTGCTCTTGCCAAGCCCGCAGCTTATATAAAAGCCAAACTATTAATAAATAAAGTTTATTCTTGTGAACGCCGTTAATTTGGTTCCTTTTGACATTTAGTGTAGTAGCTACAACGTCATAAGTCACTTGCTTAATCAAATCAACAAATTTCCATAAATAATTCTGCTTTGTCGACCTACTCAAGTGGTAAATATAGTTGTGACTGTGTGAGTGCGTGTGTGTGTGTTTCCATACGCCCCCAAAATTAACCAAGCAACCAAATGGGGTACGGCAAATAAAAGTAGAAGTAAACAAGAGCTTTGCATGACTTTGAATTTGAACTTTTGACATTGATTGAGAATATTATTGATGTGTGCATGGGACACAATCGGAAGTGCAATGACTTCCATGCGAAATGTTAGTAGCTACTAGCAATGGGGAAGTAAAACAGGTAATCAGCTTAGCTAACTTGTTACGAAATACTCTGACACATGTAAGCGAATCGTATTCGTTCCGTAAGCAAAACAAAATTGAAAAAGAAAACCACTATACTTACAATATCAATTGCAAAATACTCTATAAAGCTTAAATTCGATTGAAAGCTTCTTCGCATAGTTGTGTCAAGTTACTTATTACATATAAATAAATTTGCAAATGCATAATATAACATAAACATAAATAGCTATTGTTAGATATATCATTGCCGTGCCAATCAATTTACATGTGTCACAAGCTTGTCGATCAAACTCAAATACCCTTCGTCAGTGTATGATAAACAAGAGCGTAACGTATATAAACACAAACATAAAAGCAGAGCTCTCACTTTACATTGATTGCGGCTGTTGTATAATTTCGATTTAAATAAGCTAAATAAGGCAAAAGTTGTGTGTTTAGACATTGGACTTACCTTTGGCTAAATTTGCAAGTGCACAATGTTCTCGTCTCGCCTGTCGGCATCGTTGACCAATCGATTTTTCACACAACATCCCAAATGCAGTTCAGGCTGCTGCAGTTCTGTTGCCATTGCCACAATTTGAAACATTTTGCAACAGCTTTGCCTTGTTTAAATAATTACCCCCTACGGCTGGCAAAGTGGCTGTGTACATGTATCTTATAGCAAATACCTCACAGTTAGTTAGCTATTCGCGCGTTGCGAGTTCAGATTCACGAAATTTCAATACACACACACACGCACATAATAGATACAAACGCACTGCTGCTGGGTCACACATACACGCACGAAATTATATGAGCGTTCATCTTAGAAGATTTCAAACATTCAATGCTACATTTTAATGGGCAATCTAATGTCTACTCAGTCGCATAATTGTGCACTAAATTTATATATTATGTTCCCGTTCTCTTTTATATACACAAAATATTTTCTCCGTCCGACCGTTGCTTACTTAGCGCCACTGACTTTTGAACAGCTGTTTTTTTAGTTGTAGCTGTTGTTGTATTTTGGGTGTTCGATACGTGTTTGATGCTCGTTTCAATGGTATGAGTTCGACTCAAATGAGTGAGCAATTGGAAACCTCGAGATACTATGTTCGACTCAAAGGTTCGCCTGCCGTTGCCGACCGTGCTGCAATGTTATCGATGAGAACTTAAAACAAGATGTAAACTGCTTACTAAAACGGCTATTCAGTGTGACCAAATTGTTAAGCAGTTCACTGTTCGATATGCTTCCCATCGCTATGAATGTCACACACTATCGATATGCCAGCAAAAAACGCCACATCTTTGTTGGGCAGTAAAAAAGTCAACAGCGAGCAATTTTGTATTCCAAAAATATACGGAGGCGCGTGAATCATACGCGACAAAATTCGAGTACATAATATATCAAGTATTCATATTGATATTCAATTTTATATTACACGTATACGCAATACGTTGTATTTGCCTTAACTTAGACCGTCACCGTACCGATCCGCCCCCCTTGTCAGTCGTGTGACTACGGGAGAGTGTTTTTAGTAAATTACTATATATTAATAGTTGTGTTCTGTGTGTGTGTGTTCAACATAAAAAAATAAATATGTTCAGTTTTCTAAAGCGCGAGACTCGCAATCAAGAGGTGGTCGAGAATGCCATTGGCGAGTTGAAAAAGATTTATCGCAGCAAATTGTTGCCCCTGGAGGAACACTATCAGTTCCATGACTTTCACTCGCCCAAACTTGAAGATCCTGATTTCGATGCGAAGCCCATGATATTGCTTGTGGGCCAGTACTCCACGGGCAAAACAACCTTCATACGTTATCTGCTGGAGCGTGACTTCCCGGGCATACGCATTGGTCCAGAGCCCACAACGGATCGTTTCATAGCTGTGATGTATGACGATAAGGAGGGCGTCATTCCCGGCAATGCGCTGGTGGTTGACCCAAAGAAACAGTTCCGCCCCCTGTCAAAGTACGGCAATGCGTTTCTAAATCGTTTCCAGTGCTCGTCCGTAGCGTCGCCCGTGCTGAATGCCATCTCCATTGTGGACACGCCCGGCATACTGTCAGGCGAGAAGCAGCGCATCGATCGTGGCTATGACTTTACTGGCGTCCTAGAGTGGTTCGCAGAGCGTGTGGATCGCATCATTTTGTTGTTCGATGCCCACAAGCTGGATATATCCGACGAGTTCAGACGCTCCATTGAGGCGCTGAAGGGGCACGATGACAAGATACGCATTATACTAAACAAGGCTGACATGATCGATCACCAGCAGCTGATGCGCGTTTACGGCGCGCTCATGTGGTCTCTGGGCAAAGTGCTGCAGACGCCGGAGGTGGCGCGCGTCTACATTGGCAGCTTCTGGGATCAGCCGCTGCGCTTCGATGCCAATCGCCGCCTGTTCGAGGATGAGGAGCAAGATCTGTTCCGTGATTTACAGTCACTGCCACGCAATGCGGCGCTGCGCAAGCTCAACGATCTGATCAAGCGTGCGCGTCTGGCCAAGGTGCATGCCTTTATTATTGCCGAGCTGCGCAAGGATATGCCCACGGTGTTTGGCAAGGACAGCAAGAAGAAGGACTTGATTAAGAACCTGGGACAGATCTACGATCGCATACAGCGCGAGCATTCGATCTCACCTGGAGATTTCCCCGACATTAAGAAAATGCAGGAAGTGCTGCACCATCAGGACTTTACCAAATTCCATTCACTCAAGCCACATCTGCTGGACATTGTGGATAATATGCTGGCCAAGGATATTGCGCGTCTGATGGAAATGATTCCACAAGAGGAGCTAACACTCACTACCGATCCTGTGGTTAAGGGTAAGTGTGTCAAAGCAAGCAGCTCACGTCACGCTGCACTACAGCACTTAAGCTTTAGAAGCCACTTGAACACTTGAAACGCTAAAGTCGCGATAAGTGCGTCGATTCATAGCCCCTATGCCTATGTGTAATTCACCGATATCACAACCAGAAGCTGTGAATAAGAGTGTGGGTGGGGGCGGGGTGGAATCTTGTGATGGAAAGTTCGTCCAACAAGTGTTTTCATCTTTGCTTTGCGATCTGCGCACGCGTAAGTGCAGCAATAGAGAGAAAAAAGCGCTTAAATGACCCAGTTAACAAATAGTCATGCCAAATTGTGCAAAACTAGTTTGTTCACTCACAGTCACCGCCAATAGTAGAGTCACAGTCGTGTATGTAGAACGGCGAATTTAATGTTTGGCACTTTATTGTTGTCGCCGCTATTTAATTAAGTTTTTAATTGCTCTCAGCAGTTTGCTACTTTTTTTCTTTTTTGCAATTATGTAATGTGCTGAGCGAAATACATATATGTATGCATGACTTATAAATAAATAAATAAAATGTATACTACTTGCTAGGTAAACATAGCGATAAGCTCTTGTGCACTGATAAGAAGGCATTAAAACAATTTTTTGTGCTATGCTAAAGCTTACGCACTTTTTGAAAAAAATTAAATAGAATATTTTGCTAGTTTCAAATAAAATTTGCAACAAATAGAACTGGCTCTAAGCGAGCTTTCATATATATATAAAAAACATATCTAACTTAAATGTGTCAAGCACTGATAAGCAACAAAGTCTAATGCACAAGAAACATACTTTGTCTAATATTGTTGCTAATATCAAACATTGTGCTTCGCTTTCGTCATGCACATGTTGATAAGAATGATTATTGTGGTTGAAAGAGAGAGAGACAGTCAAAGCCGGCATGATGTAATGCATTGGAAAAAGCGTCAATATGATTGTTTCGTTGGTTTAAACATGAGTCACATCAATGAGTGGCACTGTCTGGCCAAGTGGTACAGTTAGCCATGATGCACATATTTCACAGTCCAATGCACAGGCAGTTGGACCACTGTCCAAGAGACGCAGCCAAAAGCTCAGGCAACCATGACGATGAGCACACGCATGGAAACTAAACCAAGTCCCAAAGCGTTGCCAAGCGCGCACTCAAACAAAACAAAGTGAAAATCTGTTTGTCGATTAAAATTACACACTATTTATTTATGTACACTACTGCATACGCTGAAGTGTAACTAGCATTAATCATTAACCAGTTGTCAAAGTTAGTTACACTTGTGTCTTTAATTGTCGCCGAACTATGAACCTGTTACTAACGACTGTGGCCTTTATTTGGGTTCAAGGTCAATAGCACCCATTGCTCTAAATACACAGCCAATGCTTGCCTTAGCAGCTGCTTGTTTTCACCCACTGTATGTATATTTTAACACTCCACACAGCTGTTGTAGGCTCCAAGTAATTGTAGGCCAAGTCAACTTGTTTGTTATGGTTATGGCATATGCCTTATCTATTCTGTTGCCAGGCGTCCTTAATAGATAAAAACGCGTAAGCTCTGGGCGCGGTCTTAAGATCGAATTTGGGCAAGAGCTGTTAGCGCTGCTCTAATTTATAGCAACAAAGAGTTGGCGTTATCACAGCCACAGCCACAGCTGGGAGATGAGCAAACATTAAGTAATATTTAGAGCACATGACATGTGATTATTGTTATTATAGTCAGTAGCTATTTAATCGCAAAATGTTGTGTGGCCAGCAATGCGTTTGCTATTCGACAAGCGTGTTTGTAATTAAAACTGAATATAGACAACAATTGAAACAGACAAAGAGCAATGGCTCAATCAATAGATTTATACACAGCAAGAAATCCAATAATAATTTTAATATTTCTTTTGAAAATTTATACTCAAGACTTGCGCAATTGCTTGTCAATTCATTGCATTTATTTCTAATGCAGATAGATTGCTTACTCAAGAGTTATGCATAACTTTATTGATTTGTAACAGTTTTTTAAATAGTTGTAGCTTCAGCGTAAGCATAAGCAAACAAAAGCCTACTCAAGCAATTGGCTGCACCTCTCATAGTTCGCCTGAGGCCAGGTTCTAGATACATTTTTGATTGCTGCCTGAGGCAACCTGAGGCCGCGTATCAATTTATAGTTGCAAGTCGGCGCCGACTTGTCGCGTGTGCCGCCAACTAAGTGGCTCATCCTCATGCACTCACAAATTGTTTTTGTATTCGACTAAACGCAGGAAGAAAGAATTTATTTAATGATAGCAGAACACACACTAGACAAATGTGCATTAGTTTAGAGAAATTTGAAGATCTGTTTGCCATATTATAGTCGAAAGTGGCTGGGGGCCACTTGACTGGACTATTAGTACATTTCACACGACCTTGTATTAAGTATGCGTATATATTATATACAGATTTATTTTGGCTGCGATACCAAACCCATTAAATGCCTTAAAACTGATGTCATTGTCATTGGCGCGATCAATCGATGCGTCACTTGTTGAGATCTTGTGGTATGTTTAATTCGATATGGGCAAGTCCCTTAAATAAAACTCTGCAACGAGACAAGTGTGAATGAACTTGCCGTTTAAAATTACCCTAAAATGCAGCATGTAATGAACAGAGGGAGAGAGAGAGTGAAGAAGAATGCACTGATAAAACGCAAAGCGAACAGAACTACTCGAAATCAAAGTCAAGAACGCGACGCTAATTTTGTGTGTCGAATCCGCGTCAACTGAGTGACAAGCTCCAATTACTCTACACTAGCAAAGAGTATCAAATTTGCTTTGCTGTTCGTTTAAAGAGACTATAGAGTCTCAGCAGTGTATTTAAAAATTCGTTGTTTTCGTTTCGTTTTGTTTTCTGGCGTCTCTTTGTTTTGCTTGTAATCTCAGCATAGTTTGATTTTCAATTTAGCTTTTGTTTTATTGCTTTTCCGTTTTCGGTTGCGGGCAATTGACATTGGCATGTCAAACTTAGACACACTGTGCAGCTGAAATAAAGTGAGAGCGTTGAACAGTGATTCCAACTAAGTCATTGATTAGCTGGCGGAGCATAAGGCCATGTAATTGTCTGATAATCCACTCATAGGAAATAATGAAAGTTTCTGTGAAAGTAAGACCAGGACAAATGTTGCTACTTCAGTTTGTTTGCTATATGTATTTTTATATTTTTATTGTTCACCACAAAAGTTGTTATTTTTCTTTGAATATATTTGGGCTTATGTTTACTCTTTTTGCTTATCTTGGGCAAATATTATTTACCTACCCACCGTTAAAGTTATTTAGCCAAATGTACATATGTTTATATGGCTGTGTGTGTATATGTATGTGTGCATTATCAACACAATTGCAATCTTAAAATGTTTAGCAATATGTCGCTAAAAAGTTTCAACCCACTCATAACCCACTCTGGTGGGGTTCGTGCTCTGTTTCCGTTCTTTCACTATTTTTGCGAAACGTGGAGTGGAGTCTTTTTAATTTTTGACAATAGCACACTAATTTTCAGCTGATTTCCACGTGTGCGTCAAATAAACAAATTCAATGCTTTGTCACGCTCTTGCACCAAAACCTGCAGCTAGTGCAAACTCTTTGTGTGTCTCTTCTTCTTGACGCTGTGTGAACTTATATTTCTTCTATTGCATAGCAGCGGCGGCGCAGGAGACGGAACAGGAGCCACAAGCTCTGACCCCGACACGAGACAGCCTGGGCGCTCAGTTTGCGGAGCGCTTTGATCGCTGGCTGCAGAATCTGCGCCAGCAGCAGCTCAGCTTATTCAGCAGCTGCACCAGTAGAGTAGGCAATATCGATAATGATACTGAAACTGAAACAGAAACAGAAGCTGTCAGAGAGCCAGAGTCAATCACAGCGCCAGCAACAGCATCAGATAGCGGTATTGTTATCGCCGATGGCGCAGCGGTCGCTGATGTTGCCAACGATTTGCACTCAGAGTCAGAGTCAGAGCACGAGCCCGAGGCAGAGCTTGAGCCAGAGTCCGTAATTGATGTAAGCAAGCAAAACTATTTGTAATATCGTAGCAGACAATAAAGATCCGCAAAATCATAAGCAGCGATGTAATAGTCCACTCGTTGCTACTAGTACGTACTTAAGTCGGTCGCCTGGGGGCAGTCGCTGTCTCGAGTCTGGCCCTGGCGTCGCTCTCAATTGGAGTCTAAACGAACCGAAGGTTTTTAATTGCGCCAAATTGAATGTTTGTGCACGGCAAACGCAACGCACAATTTAGATTACATGTTTAATTAATAACTATATACACACATATGAATGTCTACGTGCTTTGCTTGATCAATAACTAATGCTTGTGCCTTTTATTTGTTTCTTATAGGAGGTGCCTTCGAGGGCGTCATCGACGACCATGTCTCACCGTTTGGTTACATGAAAGGCGAGGGCATCGACGCCGGATTCGGTGAGCACGAATGGATTTGCAACAAGGACAAGCCACGCACAGATACCATTTTCAACGAACTGGGTCCGGTCGATGGCAAAATCTCCGGCTCAAGTAAGTTTAACATATTAATTGCTAGAATTCATTTAATTAACTTTTATATTTTGCAATTTACAGCTGCCAAGCAGGAGCTTATAAAATCAAAACTGCCCAACTCTGTGCTTAGCAAAATCTGGAAATTATCGGACATTGATTGTGATGGCTTTCTGGATTCGGATGAATTTGCACTTGCGTTACACTTGATCAATGTGAAGCTGGAGGGCTGTGAGCTGCCCACTATGCTGCCGGAGCATTTAGTACCACCGTCGAAGCGTTTCGCTTAATGTTGCGTGCCCGCTTGGACATACGCCCACAACCACAATGACCTTGACCCAGCCAAACACACACACCTTCTGGACGGCAGTTAGCCGCCAAATCCTGCGCCTCAGCGCTGCACTCTGTTCGTTCTGTTTCCGGTTTTATGGCATGTACGGAAATTGTTTTTTTTTATATGTACTCTACTCGTTTACACAATTTGCTATACTGAGTATTGACTCACAAACGCACGCACTGTAATATACAATATCAGCAAAGTCTAAATTCAAAGAATTTACACAAGAAATATTTTTGGAACACTGACCTTATTTAAATTTATAATGTGAGAATATTAAAATGAGAAATTATAATGAAAATAGAAACTAGATAGAGGAATTGTACAATAAAGGCGCACTTTATTGTTGTTTTAAGTTTAAAGTACATACTGAACACTGTTCTCTGAACTACTACAAACTATGTATAATAAAATGGCAGAATGCGAGAAACGTATACAATATTTAGATTTAAATATGTTAATGCCTATTGAAGTTAGCCCATAACTGAGCCACTTTTGATATACGATTTATACATGTATATAAAATGCATACATATATACACATTTATACAATGCAATCAAGTTAATGTCGTTCGAAAAGTAACATTTATATTTATTTTGCAATCTTATATATTTAACAAAGTGCTTCACTAATGCAATGAAAATGAAAATTTGTGCAATTCGATGTTGATTTATTAGTGCTTCTTTATCATTTAAATTATTTAGAAAATTCTTGAATGTGAATAAAATGAAAAATAAACTTATTTTAAAACTGTAAGCTGTATGTTTGATATTTTGAAAGTAGGCGCCAAGGCTTGGAAAGCTTCTGCTCTGTTGTGCTGGCTGTGTTAAGCACACTGTCATCCACAAGAATATAAAAAAATTAATTCGACAAAATATAAACTGTAATTCATTTAAATGCATTCACTTATGGAAGAAAAACACTTTTGTTAACAAGATGGAATGAAGAAATATATACATTTGGAATAATCTTAATTAATATGCAAAAGGCTTTGACGCTAAGTCGTGAGTCACGCGCGCATCGCTAAGTATAAGTTTGCTTGCTGATAATTTAAAGCATAAAACATAACTTGCCAGTCACAATTAGTTGCTCATTTTAAATAAACATATTTGTTATATTATAAAACAATGGCTAGCTACGAAGAAGTTAAGGATATGCCCAACCAGCCCGACAAATATCTAGTCGATGTGCGCAACAAGTCGGAGCTGGAAGAGACTGGAGTACTGCCAGCCAGTATTAACATTCCTCGTGAGTGACTAAGGCACCCTGGATTAAGTAAGATTATTACTAAACATACGTGTTACCTACATTTTCTTTTGGCAGTGGCTGATTTGGAAGCAGCCTTCAATTTGCCAGATGCCGACTTTGCAAAGTCCTTTGGACGCGCTAAGCCCGCTACTGATGCAGTGGTGGTCTTCTCTTGCAAAGCTGGCGGACGTGCGGCGCGCGCAGCTAATCTCGCCAAGACGCTAGGCTTCGCCAAGTAAGTGCTGCATACTAGTACATAAAAATGTATATTTATTAAAATATTGCTAATTAACAGTGCCAAAGCTTATGCCGGCTCCTGGACTGAATGGGCACAAAAAGAGGGTTTATAAATTACTATATAGTGTATAAAAAATCTAAGAAAAACTTTGTGTACAATTTGAAACCTAATAAAAGAATGATGTAAAATTATAACTTATGTCTAAATTTCTTGCATTTCACCCCAGCTGCGTCCGATTTTCAGCTTCACTCTCAAAGGCACATTTAATTTGATGCAGTTCTCCATGGTAACACGCAGAACTTTTGCTATTTTCCTTGCCTTATCAGCGGGCACCTCAAAGATGAGCTCGTCGTGCAGATGCAACACCAGATTAACTGCCTGCTCCTCCAATCCAATTTTCTCTCTATAGCGCTTTATATTCTTCTCCATGCGTAGGATTGCGGTTTTGGCAATATCTGCGGCAGAGCCTTGAACTGTTGAGTTAATTGCTTGTCGCTCAGCTTGATCTGTAAAATGCTTGTGGTTAATGTGGTTCACTTAATAAAGCTTTAGGTTAAATATACTTTTTAGCTGCAGCTCGCCACTATTTATGTGATCCAGATAGCGTCGTCGACTAGTAATGGTCTCTACATAGCCATTGTTGCGTGCAAACTTCACCACCTTTTCAGCATAAGCTCTGCAATTAAAAAGCTATTAATTAGGGATAAAAATAAATTGGAATAGCATACCGAATGCCTGGATATGTTGCATGAAACTGCTCGGACAGCATCTTCGCTTCCTGTTCTGTGCATTTGAGCGCCTCGGCCAGACTGCGCATGCCCATGCCATAGACAATGCCATAGCAGATCTGTTTGGTGCCATTGCGCACAGGCTCTGTCACCTCGGACTCTTTAATCTTATGCCAATGCGCAGCAATGGCCGTAAACAAATCCTGTGAGGAGTTCATTACGGCCAACAGCGCTTTATCCATGGACAAATGCGCCAATATACGCATCTCCAGCTGACAAAAGTCCGCCGATAGAAGGCAGCGTTGCTCCTGCATGGGCGCAAATGAACTGCGACAAGATATGTTAATCTTTTCACTGCCCACTTGCACTTCAAAGTCTTTGGCTATATTCTGCAAGTTTGGCTCTGCCATGGAGATGCGACCTGTAGCTGTGTAACTAATGCTTTGGCCATGCACACGATTCGTCTGGCAGCACTTGAGCAGTGGCTGCACACACTTGGCAAGCAATGTGCTCAACTTGCGATGGTTGAGTATCAGTTGCGACATGGGCGAGTCCAGCTTCTCAAGTATTTGCCGCGAGGTGTTGACGCGACCACTTGGTTTACGATGTAGTCCAAGCACCTTGCCCACTGCTTGTGTGGAGCCTAAATTAAAGCGTGAGCCATGCAACTCATAGATCTTGGACTCAAGTTTCTTCGTCATGGCCAACATTTGCTGATACAAGCGCAACAAGCGATGTTCCTTGACTGGAAATCCAAGGCATTCCATATGGCACAGTGACAGATGTATGGGCATTTCCACTTCTGCAAAGGTTAAAGTTAGTAAGAGTAGACGACTGTATCTGTTAACTGGCTTACCTCGAAAGAACTTGAGCAACTCAGCGCTGCCAATGCGCTCCAGATTCTCCAGTTGCCCATGGAGTATATGCAGGCTCACGCAGGCTTCAATAGACGCCCGCACCTTGGGCAAGATGGCACTGCTAGCATCCATGCCATAGCTGCTATAGCCACGCCCACTACCGCATAACCCCAAGAGCGCCGTGCACTCCGGCGCAAACTGCTGACACTGTAAGTTAAAGAGAAGCTTAAGATTAAAGTTGGCTTGTAAGTTCGAATGCTTACCATGTTATGAAAACTGAGTGTCTTGTCTGGTTGGAGCAGCCAATTGGCTGCCTTGGGATCCTCCAATTTACAGTCTATGAAGCTGAGTTGCGGCAAAATGCGTCGCAACGTTTTAAGCTGCTCCTTGCCATCGTGCATGATCAGCGTCAGCTCGTTGCGACTTAGCAATTTGGCTATAAGTTCCAGCTTTTGCTTGCTGCTGAGCTGTGCATCATTGTCCTCCTGCTGCAAATTCAAATAGTAGACTACATTGTCGGCCAGGCAGAAGGATACGCCCGCCATAAAGCAGCTGTCGTCCAGCTGAAAGAGCGCGGGCTGCATATCCGCTGCTGCTTTGCGCTGCTCCTCAGCCGCCACTTGGTTAATAAGCAAATTGGCGCCAATGAGCGGCTTGCGTTTGCCTGCCTGAGCCTGCACTGCTATGCTTAAGCCACAGCGTGTGGACTTTTGGAGCTCCGCAGATGCCATTTGAAACAGCTGCTGATTACCACAAAGGTCAATGATATCAAGGCTGGCAAAACTGGAGGCCGGCTCATCCAACTTGGAGCAGCTAAGTATGTGCGAGGCATTCAGCAAATGTGGATGCTTGATTAACGAGTTTTCCAGCGACATATTTGAGAGTTCCATGGAGCTGCCAGCGGACGCGGAGTCGGATATTGGCTCAGTTTTAGGCGCAGGCGCTGGTTCTGTCTTGGGCTTTGTTTTGGGACTCTGCATGCGTTGTGAGCGCAGCAGCAGGCGAGAAGCGTGAGGCGTCTGGTGGGATTCCAGTGGCTGTGAACTGGGTATTTCATCGGGCTTAGTTTTGGGACTCTGCATGCGTTGAGAGCGCAGCAGCAAGCGTGAAGCATGCGGTGAATGGTGCGATTCCTGTGGCTGTGAGCTGGGAATTTCATCGGGAATGGAAGCTTGCTGCGCTTTGGCCTCAGCAGCGGTTAAGGCTGCAGTTAGTCCTGTGTTTAACATAAAGGACTCATCATTGTCAAACAAATCTTGCTCCTTTGCTGCAGCTATCTCTGCTAATGCTGGCGTGGAGCTTTTGTGATTGCGTGGACTACGTCGTGGCAGTGACTTTGTTGCAGCTGCAGTTGGCGTTTTACTTTTAGCCGTCGTAGGTGTCACAATGGGCGTTTTGTTTGGTGGCACGTTTTCTTTCGTATTCGTTTTTGGTGGCGGTGTCGAGCCAGGCAAACTCTGCGCAGGCGCCTCAGTCGGCAATCCTTGCCGTGCATTCTCCAATTTAGCACGTCTGCTGTTAATTTTCATGAGTGCAATGTGTCGACGCTCTGCAATTTGTTTGTCCAGCAGCTCCTTGCGGCTGCAGGCGCTAGTGCTGGGCTTCTCTTCCAGAGCAGCGATTGCGGGAGTGCTTATGATCTTAGCTGCTGTTGGCTCTAAAGTTTTACAAATTGTTTTGTCCTTAGCTTTGGCTACAATTTCTTTTAACGGAGCAGTTGCCATATTAGCTTTAGCTACGTTAGTCTGCTGTACCTCCAAGGGCTTCGTGCTGTCAGTTGTCTGAATTTCTTTTATGTGGCTGGCTACTGTATTAACATTAACCAGATTAGAGGGAAGCTCCTTTGGCTTCAATCCATTTCTTGGAGTCTGAATTTCTACATTTCGCTTTGCTTCTGTATTAACTTTAGCCAGAATATTCTGAAGTTCTTTTGGATTCGACTCAATCCTGCGCACTTTACTTGGCGTCTCCTCTGCGTCTTTAGAAATCTGGCGTTTCTTTACTGCCTGGGTTGGCGCCTGAGGCTGCTCCTCTTCAATGGACATGTGGAGCACCTTTACAGCCGTGTCTTCCACTTGCGTCCATTTGATGTTTTCCACACCAATCTCATGTTGCACAAATTGACGCGCTTCGGCAATGAGTAGCTTTGCCGCTTCAGCTGCTGTCATGCCCGCTTTGCCCGTGATAAAGAAATTCCTAGCCGAGTTGCGTTCGGCAGCCTCCAGTGCGTTCTCGTGCTCATGCTGCTTGGCTGAATCGAAGCTCAAGGAGTTGTGCAGCAACTGTTCAAGTGTCAGCGCATTGGTGCCTGCAAGCTCCACCAAGCTGGTAATGCCAGCATCATACAAGACACGCGCGCGTTTGTGGCTCAAGTCGGGCAGACGCATAAGATCGATGAGCTCGCGCTGTATGCCAAAGTAGAGGCGCTCCTTGAACTGCGAGACTATGAGAGCCAGCGTGGACCATTGCAGCGACTGGCAAAAGGCACTCACAATGCCAGCAAAAGTGGAGGCCATCTGCTGCAGACTCTGCAACATGCCGCGCGGGCACTTGAACTTGTGCGACACCACATTGATGGGCGTCTCGTTGACCAGCTCTTGCAGCGCCAGTGCCGTATAGAAGCTGTTGATTAAAAAAGTAGCAATAAAATGCATTCTTTACTCTGAGTTTACTTACCGCTTGTGAATCTGCATGAGCTTGTAGTCCAGTTTGGTTTGTCCGCGCATGGCGCGCACTAGAAACGCCTCTTTGACGCCCACCAGCTCTCCCACCTTTTTCATAGCAGGATTAAGTTTCTCCCACATGTCCAGATACAGAAGCCAGTCTAGCTGTTGCAGTTGATAGCACACGGAGTAAGGTGTAACCAGATAGACTGCATGCAGCTCCGACTCTAGCACAAAGCAGCGACGTGCTTTTTGCAGCTCGGCAAACAGGATTAAGCCATCGGTAGGCGGCATGGAGGAGGCCAAACAGGCAGTGCCCAAGCGAGTGGCTACATAATGCTCCCTAGCTGTTTCCTCATCCGTTTGCAGCCGCACGAATTCGTATTCCACCAAAAAATCCAAAGCATCGCTTAGATAGTGATCTTCCTGCTCCGCCTGTGTATCTGCCTGTGCCTGCCGAGACTTTTGTGCACTGAGCAAGGTGCAGTTGACAAAGTTGTCTATGTCCTGTCTACTGCTAACGACTCCAGAGGAAATAACCTCCAGCAGCGCGCGCTTAAGATGCATCTGCAAAATAACAAAAAACATATAACAGGCTTACAAATCTTAAAATTGCTGCTTACGCTGCCATCCTGCTCCAGGCAGGAGCTAATTGGCTGCAGCTGCGCCGTGATCAAGTCCTGACCTATGCGCGCATTGCTTTCCGTGCAAATGAGTATGGATTCACCAAGCGTATCTTTGCCAGTACGGCCAGCGCGTCCGATCATCTGTCGATAAGTCAGTGAATTCATTTGCTTGCCGCCAAATAGAGGCGAGCGTATGATGACACGCCGGGCGGGCAAATTAACGCCGGAGCTAAGCGTGCTGGTGGCTACGAGCAACTTCAGTGCGCCCGCCTTGAAGCTGGCTTCCACAATATCGCGCTCCTCGGTGGTGAGACCAGCATGATGAAAGGCGCAGCCATAAGTTATGGCCTTTCCCAGGACTGCTTCCAAACCTGTGTGAATACAGAATATAGTAGAGTAGAGTAATCAGCAAATGGAGCAACTTACCCGTGGGTATATCGCGTAGTTGTTGCTTTACATCCTCAATGGCTGTTGGATTAAGTTGAGTGCGCAGTCGCTTCGCTAGTGGATTATCCGATTTGAGGAGCACATGCAGCGCTGTGGCTAGCTGGACGGCTAGATTTTCGCACCAGTCCTTGGAGGGACAAAAGACCACAGCCGAACAGCCCTCCAGCAACGTTTCAATGCAAAGTTGCGCCACTTGGTCACCATCGTTGCTTAGCGTGGGCACTTCACAACTTTTGTTTAGATCGCGCAGTAAACTCAATTTATTATCAAAGATATTGCTGCCTAGCTTTATCATTTCCTGCAGCGCCACGGGGCGGTAGTTGGTTATGTATAGCTCTGCGTTGAGCCAATGCTGCAGCAGTTCCACGTTAGCCAGCGTGGCGGACATGGTAACAATCTGTATTTGCAGCGCCTGCTTGCGCGACATGTAGAGCAGCTTGGCCAGCAGCAACTCCAGTATATAGCCACGACCGGGATCCGAAATGAGATGCACCTCGTCCACAATTACAATACCCAGCTCATCTAGCTTGCCATGCTCCAGCAGCTTGTTCACTATTGAGTTGGCCTTCTCAATTGTGCAAATGGCCACATTGATGCTCTCAAAACCGCCAGGCGGTGTATAGCCACCAAAAAATCCCTCTACGCGATACCCAGCAGGCTGCAGCAGATCCTGCAGATAGAACATCTTCTCGCGCACCACCGAAATGAAGGGCAGTATGAGCAGCACTTTCTTGGAGCGCTCCAGCACAGTCTTAAGCAGCAGTATCTCACTAACAAGAGTTTTGCCAGCCGATGTGGGTGCGGAGTAGACTAGATTGCAGTGTTCAAAGAGCACCTTGGGCTTGCTGAGGCACTCCACCTGCCAGTCAAACATCTCTAGCACGCCTTTTTTCTTATACTCGTTGAGCACGCTGGGCGGTAAGCCCCAAGCTGCTATAGACTTGCGCTCTGCTGTAGGCACTGGCTCAGGATTAGGCGGCGGCGTGGCTTCATTTAGGCTACAACTATTGGGCGACAGTCGTAGCTGATTTGGTGACATGCTGCTCAGGTTTTGGGTCAATTTGGACATCTTTAGGCTCTCACTGTGATGCTGACTGTGCTTAGCTAGCTCACAGTGGCTGAACAGCAGATCCTTTTGTAGTTGCTGCGAGCCAACATTATCTCTGACTGGACATAGGAAGCTGCTTTCATCTAGATTGGCCAGCTCAACTGGAGATTCTCGCTTATCATCCATATCCTCTGTTTCTGTATTGAACACATCTTCCGTGCATATGTGTGCCTCGAATATGGACGTGGTATTAATATTCTCAGAGTTTTCCTCCAGCATATTCCTAGCCGCATCCAGTTCTGCCTGGATTTGGGACACACGCATTAGAGCTACATCCGCCTTGCCCGTGTCCGCAGCTGCTTGCTTACCCTCATAGGAAAAGTCGTCTTTGAAAAAGTCTGCATATTTTTCACAACTGGCATTAGTTGTACTTTGTCCCATTTTGGAGTCGGATTTCCATCTGCGAAATGACTGGCGGCGTGATACATTTGACCTACTGGCTGCTGCCTGTGTATGTGTCCTAAGTTTTTCACTTGGCGGTGATTCGTGTATGATATCCAAATCCTTTTCGTTTTTGTGCTTGTTCCCTAAATCGTTTTCCAACTTCATAAATGTACTGTCGCCAAACTCAAATGATTGCGAGAATGCCATTATTGGCAATAAATTAAAACATAAACTAATAAACAATTAAACACAAAAAATTCAAAACACAAAACAAAACAATAACTAAACAAACTGCAGCGCGCACTCACCGCGCTGCTAACTCTTTCAACTGTTCCAAAAGTTTTATACTAAAACGTGGCGGCCGGTTGATACAATAATTGCGAAAAGTCATCTAGTATTTTTTTCACCTAAACCAACACGGTGTCATCCTCGCGGTAAGGTAAAATCAGCTGTTGAAAATTTGCAATTGTTTACTAGCATATGAATTTTGTGAATAAAATTTAAATCATGGACGATTTTAAAGTCCCAGGGCTGCCTGTTAAACACCATCTACTACACCACCACCACATGGAAAAGCCTCCCGAGCCTAAGCCACAAGATGAGTCAACTCCGAAAAATACACAGCCGATCGCACCAAGCTGTCCTTACAAGATACCAAAGTGGTCTAGGCCGCCCATGCCAGACGATATTTACAAATTTGAAGTGCTCAAGTCAGGCATAATAATTGATGAGGTGAAGGAACTGCAGCAGCAAGCCACATGGAAGTTTGGCCGTTTACCCGACAACGATGTGGCCATGTCCCATCCAACAATATCCCGCTATCACGCAGTGCTGCAGTACAAGCCGAAAGCTGAAGACTCTAGCAGCGATGAAGAGGACGATGAAGGTGACCAAACAGAAGGCTGGTATGTTTATGATCTTGGCAGCACCCATGGCACATTCCTTAACAAACAACGCATACCGGAGCGTGTTTATATACGTATACGAGTTGGTCATATGCTAAAGCTTGGCAACAGCACACGTGTTTACATTTTGCAAGGGCCTGGCGATGATGAAGAGCCCGAGTCCGAACTAACAGTGACAGAGCTTCGTGAGCAAAAAGAACAAAAAGTAGCGGCTGCTGCTGCTGAAAAGGAGCGGAAAAAGAAGGAAGCAGAAGAACGTGAGCGAAATGAGGGTGCCAGTTGGGGTATGGGCGAAGATGCTGATGAAGAGACCGATCTCACACATAATCCGTATGCCAGCACTAATAACGAAGAGCTCTTCTTTGACGATCCCAAGCGCACCCTGCGTGGCTATTTCGAACGCGAGGGTCTCAATCTTGAATATAAATGTGACGAGCTCTCGCAAGGATCTTTTGTCTGCCGTGTCGAGCTGCCATTGGACGACTCAAATGGCAGACCAATTGTCGTGGAGGTGACACATAAGGGACGCAAGAAAGACTGCGTAGTGCAGTGTGCTCTGGAAGCCTGTCGCACGCTCGATCGTCATGGTGTGTTGCGTCAGGCGAATCAAGAGGCACAGAAACGCAAGATTGTCAAAAATACTGACTCAGATGATGAGGATGAATTCTGGGATCGCACAGGAGACGTGGCTCGCAAGAAGCAACGTAAAGCGTGCGCAAGCACAAATGTTACACTCACCTATGAGGATTTGGTAAGTGAAGAATGAAATTATTATACTGTGAGTTAACTAAATTAAGCTTTGCTCGAATTTTTCACAGCTGAAACAAGAAACCGAGCTTAATATAGAGATGGCCCAGGTGGAGCATCAAATTGGCGCCTATCACCAAAATGAGAAGCGTATGAGAGAGCAGGCAGAAAAGCAGAAAAGCGCCGACGATGATCTTGACAACTTTATGGACACTCTCAGTGACAATGTGACGTCAGTGGATAAGACTGAGATTAAAAAGCTACGGGTGAGTTAATTAAAATGCTTTTACCAACTACAGTGGCTGATAAAATGTTTTCCTCATAGCTGGAAGAGCAGCGCATTAAAGCCGAGCAGCTTAAACTGCAGCGGCTTATTAAAATAGCCAAACCGACAATGCTGCCCTTTACCCCGCAAGCTAGTTGCTCGACGGCCAGCATCAACACACAACAGAGAAGCGCAGATAAGAAGCAGTTGCCTATGATTGGCAAAAGAAATCAATTTAGCAAGTTTAAGGTGGTCAAAATGGTGCCGAGCACAACAACAAAAGCGCAAACGGCTGTATTCGCCTCCGAAGACGAAGAAGTTGAAGAGGAGGAGGAGGAGGGGGAAAAGCTTGCAGCGGAAACAGTTACAGAGCCTTCAACAAGTGAGCTTTCAAAGGAAACAACGGCCACAGACGTCGTGACGGAAGCAGATTCAAACATTTCATTGGCTACAGCGGATGTTATAAACACAGACAATGTGGTGTTGTCCGAGGCTGAGGTAGCGGAAATCCTCACACTAATAGAAGAAATTGATACCAGCGCTTCGACTAGCAGCATGGCGACCACAATAGTAGACTCTGCTACATCGACAGCTACAGCCACTGCTACATCCACAGCTACAACCACTGCTACATCTACAACTACAGCCACAACTACAGCTACAGCTGTAGCCGCTGACGATGACACGACTTTTAAGAAGCCTCGCGCACGCCCCAGACAACGCCAAAGGCAGCGCCAGGATGTAGATATGGATATCAACCAGTTGGCTGAGCATGAGGATAGCGAAAAATACGCTAAATGGGTTCCACCGACTAACCAAAGCGGCGATGGCATTACGCATCTCAATGAGAAATTCGGTTACTAAAAAAAAATAAATATAGTTTTTACGTTAGGTGTCTACAAATAAAATTGATGTCTATTAACTACAAATTTCCCCTGTTTGTTGAATTGATAAGCGCTCAGCGGCTTGCTACCACAGTCGTAAGTATTCCAGCATTCCAACCCCTGACGTCTAATGGGTGGGCGGGCTTCCACTGGATGTTGTAAGGGGAGCATTTTGAAATTCCTGCGCACGTTCAGAGAATGAACTCGTCGTCTGTTCGTATTGACGACGCTGACGCTGTTAAGGCTCCAGCTAGAACTTCCAATTCAGTTATAATTTTACCACTCTTAACGTCAGTACGGCGTGCGGTTTAACGTAGCACGATCCATTAGTCGCATCAGATTTATTTATTCGAAGGCGCCGTAGTTTGAAAATTTCGTTTAACTTTTAAATTGAGCTTTTTGTATTGGAAAGTTGAGTTCGCTTAACGCACTAATCAAGGACAACTGTGTACCTGTCTACAGCTGAGCGTTATATAAATTTAATAAATAGATTAATTCAATTGCCGAGCTTATTAAAGTTCTTTTAATGCGGCCGCCACGTGACTGCTTAATAGCCGGAGCACATGTCTGGGTTACACTTTAAAACGCGTAACAGTCCGTCTCAAAAGACGTCCCTGCGTTGGGGCGACTGCTGCAGTGTGTAAACTGAATCGCTTAGTTTTTTAAACTATAGTTCAATTTGTTATTACGGTTACGGTTACTTGGTGCTCTGTGATCCACACACACACACACAAAACACGCTCGCATATAAAATTGCTTAGAAAATGTTGCATAAGTTGAGGCGCATTTGATTGGCGCGCGCTTTGCTTGCTAAACCGACTTGGACATAATTTAACGCCTGCTTTGAACTTGGCTACGCGACATATAAACATACAAACATACAAGCATCTATATAGATTCGCACACACGCACACACTCACATATATACAAACAAATGAACGTAGCAGCATAGTTAAGGTGAGTTCGATTGCCCGTAAATGCATCGAGACATGCGCAAACACACACACTATTGCCTTCACACCCACTCTCTTTTGTCTGTCTCTCACTCTCTCACGTAAAGTGCGCTGCTTGACTTCCAACAGCTGTGCCCTTCACACTCGCACACCTGTTCTAATAGTTGTGTTTGCTTTAATTGCAATTTGTTTGTGAATGAAGCCAAGTGACGTATTTGACTCACACTCGAACTGCGAACAGTGTCTGCATTCAGTAATGGCACTGCTAGGCGATTTTAGCATTTATTTATTTATGAGTGCCGCTTATTGTGTTCGCTCGTCTAATTGACCTTGTCAATTTAGTCTGATTTAAAGCCCACAGCAGGCAGGTCTTCGCATTTGCCAGTGGGCGCTTAGTTAATGGCGCGCCATTAACTTTATCAGGGCCATTCCTAACAGCAAACGGAGGTCATTACAAAAAGTCACTGCTCGCGCTCCTTGCTGTTATCCTTGCTCAAAGGTCAGTTACAAGGATGCGTGTATAACATTACACGACTTTAATAGTTAATTATATTCACACTACTTGCACTTAATTGAAAAATGAGCGCGCCATTTAGCTGCGCTTAAAGCCAAATGTAAAATAAATTAAATTTTTTACTGCTTGCAGTCTCTGAACGCACGAAACTCTACATAAAAGTATTAAAACGCAGTAGCTGAGCATTAACTGACTGCAGCAGGATGATTAATGTGGCCGGTGTGGTGAGCATTGTGCTCTTCTATCTGCTCATCTTGGTGGTGGGCATCTGGGCTGGGCGCAAGAAGCAGGCGGGCAATGATTCCGAGGAGGAGGTGATGCTTGCCGGTCGCTCGATTGGTCTCTTCGTGGGCATATTTACAATGACGGCTACCTGGGTGGGTGGTGGCTATATTAATGGCACCGCAGAAGCTATTTACACCCAGGGTTTGGTCTGGTGTCAGGCGCCATTCGGCTACGCGCTCAGCTTGGTGTTTGGTAAGCTCCAACTGCTGCTTTGGCTTAAGCAAGTGTTTTATCATTTTGCATTGCTGTTTAGGTGGCATTTTCTTTGCGAATCCTATGCGCAAACAGGGCTATATAACCATGTTGGATCCGCTGCAGGATTCGTTTGGCGAGCGCATGGGCGGTCTGCTCTTTCTGCCGGCGCTTTGCGGCGAGGTCTTCTGGGCAGCGGGCATTCTAGCGGCGCTGGGCGCTACGCTGTCCGTCATTATTGACATGGATCATCGCACTTCGGTCATTCTCTCCTCCTGCATTGCCATATTCTATACGCTCTTTGGCGGTCTCTACTCTGTGGCGTATACCGACGTCATACAGCTGTTTTGCATTTTTATTGGACTCTGGATGTGCATACCCTTTGCCTGGAGCAACGAGCATGTGCGCAGCTTGAGCGACATGGATGTGGACTGGATTGGTCATGTGGAGCCGAAGCAACGCTGGTTCTACATAGACTACGGCCTGCTGCTTATCTTTGGCGGCATACCCTGGCAGGTTTACTTCCAGCGCGTGCTCTCCAGCAAAACCGCTGGGCGGGCACAGCTGTTGTCCTATGTGGCTGCCGCTGGCTGCATACTGATGGCTATACCGCCAGTTCTGATTGGCGCCATAGCCAAGGCAACGCGTAAGTAGACATAACGTCTCCATCACACTCTAACTAATTAAGTTACTCAACACAGCATGGAATGAAACCGACTACAAGGGTCCCTATCCGCTGACCATTGATGAGACCAGCATGATATTGCCCATGGTGCTGCAGTATTTGACGCCCGACTTTGTTTCGTTCTTTGGCTTGGGCGCTGTCTCGGCTGCTGTCATGTCCTCTGCTGATTCTTCGGTGCTGTCCGCCGCCTCCATGTTTGCACGCAATGTCTACAAATTGATTTTCCGTCAGAAGGCTTCCGAAATGGAAATCATTTGGGTGATGCGCGTGGCCATTATAGTCGTCGGCATACTGGCCACCATTATGGCCCTCACCATACCCTCGATCTACGGCTTGTGGTATGTCTTATGCATAAGCTGGCAAGCTAATTGACAGCTCATCTACATAAGTGTTTTTGCTTACGCAGGTCCATGTGCTCCGACCTGGTCTACGTCATACTCTTCCCGCAGCTGCTGATGGTGGTGCACTTCAAGAAGCACTGCAATACCTACGGCAGTCTGGCGGCCTACTTGGTGGCGTTGCTCATACGTCTCTCAGGTGGAGAAGCTATGCTAGGACTGCCTGCTTTGATAGAGTTTCCGGGCTATGATGAGGAGACCAAAACGCAGCTGTTTCCG
Source organism: Drosophila busckii (assembly GCF_011750605.1). Classification (NCBI taxonomy): domain Eukaryota; kingdom Metazoa; phylum Arthropoda; class Insecta; order Diptera; family Drosophilidae; genus Drosophila; species Drosophila busckii. The sequence continues at coordinate 11,856,018 of NC_046607.1, forward strand.
TTTCGCACAATGGCCATGTTGATGAGCCTTGTCACGCTGGTGTTTGTCTCCTGGTGGACCAAGTAAGCAACTGAACTCAATTGAAGCTGATAGACAACTTAATCCTTTCGCTTTTGCAGAATGATGTTCGAGTCCGGCAAACTGCCGCCGAGTTATGACTATTTCCGCTGTGTGGTCAACATACCAGAGGATGTGCAGCGTGTGGGCGATCCATCTGAGTCTGGGGAACAGCTCTCTGTTATGGCGGGTCCTTTAGCGCGTTGCTATGGCGCTGCAACTATGGCAGGCAAAGATGAAAGCAATGGACGCATTAATCCCGCACTGGAGCCCGACGATGATGAACCTGTAGCCGAAGCTCTACGCATCAATCAGCAGACAGCCCACGCACAGGTGCAGAAAATGCTGGAGAAGGCGGGCGCAGGTGGCGGTGGCGGCCAAAGTCAAGCCATGCCCACCATGCCCACTCCGGTGCAGGATAACACGGCCTTCTGAGCCAGAGTTTCAACGACAAAGTTTCAGGACTTTTAGAAATTGCGTATGCTAAAAAAGTTTTCAGCAGGGCTTATTAGAAGTTTCAAGGACCTCACACATACAAATAGACAAACAAATATTTTCAGCGTACGTTAAACACACAAGTGCTCAGGTATATAAAAAGTGCGAGTAAAGTTTATAATTAAGTTGCCAATAATCAGTTTTACTTTGTTATTCAGTTTGCTTAAGTACAACTAATATGAAATTATTTGTTTTGTTTGCATATTTATAGCAAGTCAAGTATATATAATGGAAAAATCGTTAAACATATCAATGTCAAAAACTGAACGTAAACGTAAACATATCAATTGCATTTTCGATCTTAAACCAGAATTTGCATATACTACGTGTTAATCTATAGATGTTAAAAAGTATTTTGTTAAAGTTGCACATGTAATTGGCAAAAGTTTAATCGACAGTCCTATTTATTTACATAGGTGCATATAATGTAAGTCATGTGTCCTTCCAAAAACCACAAAACCAACTAAAAGATAAGATACGAAAAGTAAAGAAGAATCAAAGCTGATCGAAACGTACGAAAAAATAACGAATACATATCATTTATGCAACTGAGAGATATTCTTCTATATACACACACACATACATACACGCATATATACTGGATTAGCCATACGACAAATATATATATATACATAGCTGTCTAAGTAAATAAAATATTATATATAGGCAATGAATTTTAGCTGGCTCTTAAAGAGCAAAAATAACCAAAATGAAAACTATAACTTAAAAACTAACAAAATATAAATGTTATGTACCTAATACATAAGCAGCATAGAGTGCTGCTTGCAAAATCTCGTTTAATGAATTATAGATTGTTTGCTTAACAATTAAATGAGATTTTAAAGCAGCACTGCTCTGATGCTGATATTTATATAAATATACATATATAGAGAGATACACTAAATTTTGAATGTTATATACCCAACTGAAGCCCCAATATGATTGATTGCGTGGGATCGATTGAGAAAAACACGCGTTGCCTAATTCTAAACCTTAACTAAACAGAAACCTGCCTAAAAACAAAATTCACTTTTGCATTGTCAAAGTTTAAATGTTTCAAATGTTTTTACATTAAAAGTTACTCGTTTATTGATTTTGTGTCAAGTTTGTTCCAATTTATAATTCAACATATAGTATATATATATAAATGTTTATTCAGTGAATGCAGCACTTGCTCGTTAAACTAATGCATTAACTAAATGCGAGTGGGTCAAACTACTTTAAACATAAATGTTGACTGCTTTTTGTTGTACTGGGCTGCAAAGTTTTTAAGGCGGAATACTCAAAGATCATTATCAAATATATATTTATATACATACACACACACACATATACATACATAAGTAAACTATTTAAGTTCTTGCTGTTGTTACTGTTGTTAACTGTTAATTATTTATTATTTTACAGCTCTATGTGTACGTACTTTTGCTAATTAATTAAGAATATTGAAATTTTCAACAATTGTTATTACAATTTAGCAACAGCAACACTCACACTAAACTCTGTACATAAGAGACTTAATTTAATTGTTACTAACTACAGTACCACCAACTATTTTATGTATTAAAAGCTGCGCTGAGCTCGCCTCAGCGACAGCGCATCAACTAACTACGAGTTAAAAATCATTATTCTGAAATTTATACATTTATGTCAAACTTGTTGCTTTACGGCATTTTACTTTCACCTATTGTTGTTGATTAAACGTAACATACTTATCAATTGACGTACATATATTAAAGTGGAAACTTTATAATTATGATAGCAGAGAAGAGCAAAGATTACGATATACAATATATGATTAAATTATACCAAAGCATACACATCAATGTTTAAAACATAGCGACAAAAAGATAGCAACAAAAAAAAAAAAAAAAAGAAAACGGAGTATTGAATAAATACGACATATATATATTAAAATGGTTTCTTTGTTGAACTGCAATTGCTGCTGTCTGCTTATTTTATTATAACAAATGGCCAAATGCGCCAACATTTCTAACAATCAAATTCAGTGTCAAACTGGAAAGCTACAGCATTGAGATAAAGACAATTTAAAATAATAAGTAAGTATTACAGGTAAGCGAATAATTATAACAGGTAAGTAGCGACTTAGCTGCTTGACTAAGAGCTACATCTCACATATATCCAAAGCGTTCAAATGCTGGCGGTAATTCTGTAATCAAATTGAATACATAACGCGCTTGCTTAAAATAGTAATTACACTATACAAATAAAAGATTTACAGTCTAAACATATGTTAAAGAGTTGTTCAAACTGGCTTCGAGGATGCTTGTAAGTAAATATATTGATATAATTTATTGTTATTACGCTAGCAGTTCGTTCACTGCTTGTTAAATCGCCAACAGTCCATACCCTACTGACCTGCAAGTGGCTTCGCTTGCCGCCTTACCTGCGGTTCTCACTCACATTGATCCCAGTGCGAGAGTAGAAGCTGAGAGCGCAATATCTTCAGAGATCGCGAGCGACAGCCAATGCCTATGCTAGGCCCAAGTGTTTGCTAGCGAGAGCGCTCGATGGCTCAGCGCTAAATGAGAAAGTTGGTGCTTTGGACGTACGACGGGTGTTGGATGGACAAGCAAAATGGAGGAGAGCTAATAAATATTGATTGAGGGCTTGCTTTAGCTTAAAATAGTAACTACGTTTTATTTATTTATGTTTAAAAAAAATTCTATTTTCTAAACTAATTAGATACAATTTTGTGCATCAATCTTAAGCACAGGCAGCTCAACTAGGTTCAGCTCAACTTGGCAAGTGGATGTGGCCTCTCCATGCGAGCAACGAATTTACATAAATTTAGCTGTAGCGCCGCATAAGCCACTACGGGTCAGCACAAAGTAGAAAGAGAAAACAACAACTCATAGCGGAGACATTGGGCTAAAGCCAGTGCCAAAAGCCTCAAGCACCATGAAGTGAAACTTTTCTTTTATGCGCACAATTGAATATAGTAAAGCGCCTCAGGCTCTGACTTTGCATATATACTTGATATATTGTTGGCAGCTAAAACAACAAGAACAGATGCTTATGACTTGGCAAAACTGTTGCTGTTGATGATGATGATGCTAGTGGCGCAGTTTGCTCATTTGGTTTCAGTTTGTCTTTGCCAAGTGACAGAAAATTTAATTTCAACAGCTGCTGCCAATTGCAATTTAAATGTATTGCTCAATGGATTGTTTTCACTCAACTAAATATGGCAAGTTCAGTGGCGATATCAATAAAACAGTACACAGTGCGTATACTTTATGCGCATGGCGTATACGCAAATTCATTAATACATTTGTTTGGGTGCAATTATCAGTTTGTTTATTGAGTTTTGAGCTTAAGCAAGTGTGGGTGGGTTCTCGAGCTTCTTCCAGACATAGCTAGCCCAGGGGATGCACTCCTTCAGAATATGCATGTAGGCCAGGCCAGTGGGGCAGTCGACTTCGGTGGCGGGCTTATTCAGCTCCTCGCACAGCCAGTACTTGGCAGGGTCGAAATGATGGGGATAGGTCTGTCCCACTTCGATCTCATCCTGGCAGGCCGAGCGACCCGCATCGGCGTTGACAGCCACAACGATAGCGGCCAAAATGGCGCAGAGAGCAAAGACTGCAATCAAATCAAAGAGGAATATAAATGCTTATGCTTCAAAGCTGTGTGTTAACCAATACCCACTGGCTTTCATTGTTAGCTGTGAAAGTTGTGTACGAAGTATGTTTTCTGTTGCGGCCACACGACACTTTTATAGTTCCAGCGATGGCAACAAGAAAAGCAAATCAAAGTTCGCACACGCATCCGTTGATTATTATCAGAGGGACATGACATACGATATGACATTTGATAAACAGTCAAAGGTGGCTGGCTGGGAGTGTTTTTACTCAAGTAATTACGGCTTGTACGAGAGTGCGATAAGATTGTTAAAAATAGAGAAAGTGCAGAGCAATCAACGCACAGCAGGCAAACAATTTGTTCATCAATCAAACATTTTAAATTATGCATAATTCAATGTTTGACCTTCAGCTACTCTGCGCATATAAGTCAAGTATTTGTTACAAAACATAATATTGTTGTGTAATTGACTTTAATAAATGAATTGCTGCACTTGATTTAGTTTATTTTGCAGCTCTTAAGCTGCCTCAATTACAAACATAAATAGTTAAGTATTATTGCAGTCAGCAATGAAATGAAAAACAATACTAAGAATCTATTATACTTTTTGTACGCTAAGCTTGCACAGCTTAGCATGGCTAATGATGCTGCTGCAAATTTTTGCTTAAGTCTGAGATAATAAACTGGCAAGGAAATGGTTTGGGTTGCGTTAAATGCTCGACTGATTTCATTCAAAGCATAAATAGAAAACAAACGGCTGAGCAGGACAACAGGCAAACCATAATAGCTTATTATAGATTAAGCTTAACGCTTTGAGCAAATCCAATTATGAAGCCAACTGTGTTGCTGGCAGGTGCTGTGGGCAAAAGTATCTCATCTTTCAATATCTATGTATCTACGCATATCTTGCCTGAGAGCACTAAATATAGCAACTGCTGGCAATTTGCACAAAGTGCTTTTGCTTGTGCAGCCTTCGATTTGGGCGAGAGACAAATATGTTATTGTTGCCACATCTGCTGATAAGAGTTCAGCTTCAAAACTATAAATATGCTGCAATGGCCAAACAACTGCAACATTTCCATTTGGTTACTTGACAAAATGCATCAAGGTGCGTTGAGTTAACTCAACTGATTCTTACCATTGATTTACAACTGAAATTCTTTTGCAGCTACGCTGTTCGTCTGCCTGCTCCTGGGTCTGTTTGTGACCTTTGCCAGCGCCTATAACGGTCAGGATATCTATGCGGAGCCCAACTGCGCCATTGTGGAGGATCATGCTCGCAAGTTCCGCGACATTTCCGATCCCACACACTACTGGGTGTGCCCCGAGGGTCAGGAGAAGGCCGACTACATTCAGTGCCCGGACAACTATGCCTTCATGGAGCCTCAGCAGGAGTGCGTCGTCTGGGAGGAGTGGAAGTGGCTGGAGCCTTACACTAAATAAACAGCATACGCTATAGCACTCTGACATTTGAGCACACAATATAATTTACCGTCTTATTATTTGCTTTTCTTAAATACTTGAGTCTGGGTGTGTGTGTGTGTGTGTGCTTGGCATGGCAACAAGATTTCCCAAGTTTTGATTGGATTTGTTGTGGTCGAGCTGGTGGCTTGTTGGTCAGCGTGTTAGTTAAATAAATTAATTAAGTATTTGCGCAGACCTTAGCTTGGCAAACTGACCAAAAGTTCGCTATTTAATTAAAACATATAGCCGAAGTTACCTTTGCTACTGACTCGCGCTCAAGTCAAAGTCATGGCAGTTATGTCAATGGCAATTGCGTTTTATATTATAGATACCAACATATGAATGAATCTGATATGCGATAATTAGGCAGTGAGTGTCTGTTGGGCTTGTAATGTTATCTAATCTCATTTGATAGGCAATCAAAGTGTATGCCGTCGTTGTTGTTGTTGCTTCTGTTGCTACTACAATCAATCAAGCAGCATGCCACACACACACACAAACACACACACACACATTGGTCTGGCATAAACCAGAGATGTGCTGCGATCATGATATTAAAGAAACATATTTTAAGCACACATATGTGCAATATATAAGTTTTTCTCTTGCAAATGAAAGATTCGACTTTTTCCTATACACCTTTCACTTTAATATAGCGAATTTTATATCATTTAATTTAGAGCAAACTTCATACACAAGGCTATAATAGTTTTTAACTTAATAAGCTTATATTAGTTTGCGGATTCAGAATTAATTGGAATAATTGATAACACGCTTTAGCTTACGGCACAAGCAGCGTTTGATTAAGAAAAAGCAGCGTTTGTATTTGCTTCTTATATTTGTTATACCTACTTGTTATTTAATAGAAACAGCACTTAAGTTTAATAAGCAATTTATTTAAACTTTATAGCTTTTACCTTCATTGAGTAGCTGCTTCAAATTACGGCCTAGCAATATATAAATGGTTATTAGATATTTTCTTTTCGCTTATGCTGTAACAAGAAGAAATCATAAATATCAAAGCAAATAGCCAATATTACACATTACGTATACGCATTGACATTAAATGTAAAAAGTACTTCAATACATATTTCGTCCGAAATAATTGCCATACTGAGGAGCAGCTGCACTTGCTTTTCTGTTCAAGTTGAAGTTCTTATCAATGGCAACAAAGCCACAGTAAGTTATTACTGCTGTGTGTTTGCTTAACTTGCAGGGTTTTGTGGCTGTGGTCCAATTATTCCAGAGTTAAGTTTTAAATTGCTGGCCGCCCTTGACAAGCTACAAATAGAAGTAGTAGCTATACGCTTGACTTTGAGCTATAGCAAGTACATTAACAATAGACTAAAATAATTAAATTCTATATATCTATGTATTCAATATATTTGCTATGCTTTGCTTTCGGTTTTACTTGCAGCTTAACCTTGCCTAAGATTCAGTTTGCTCTGCCAAGTTCTAATTATTTTAATCAATAAATCTTCATTAATACATTGGCAAGCTTACACGCCCCCGTATGCATTTTGATTGATAGCTTTATTGATGGCGCCTGATAAGGAAACACAGATGGCTATACAGGTAAATGACAAATCGACATGTCGCAAAAATAATAAATCTCTTGGCAGCTGACAGGCAAAACAGAAGCTAGCAAACATTCAAATGACCTTTCGTCAAACAACTGACAAACCCGTAAGCGATCTGCCGAAAAGCGTCAGAGATTGTTTCAGTCGCCATATTGACATTAGCATAGGTTAAAGTTCGCAGCATCAACAGCACAACTTTATAGCAGTTCAAGTCCGTTGCTGACGTCATCATTGAGCAGCAATCTACTTTATTCCCAAAAAAGAAATAAGCGCCTTTCAACCAGCGCAGCCGTGCGAACTGTGAGCTGTAAGTACAGCTTATAAAAAATTTACAAACGAATTTTTTCGCTAAGCCGCTGAAATTTGATTGCTCAATTCACAGTTGCTGAGCATTAGGCTATAAATTATTTCACTTAACTATGCAATGTATTTTTTTTTATTGCTAAGGTCGTTTGTGAAAAGAAAGTCCAATATATAATCAAATATGCAAATAAGACATGAGCTACTTGCTTAAAATGCAATTTGAAATTGCATTTGCTGTAACTTTCTATTTGACAAGTAAACTGAATAAATATTTGACTAAATACCTGCGCTTGTGGTTCGTTTCCCCTCAAATCCATTCTCACCACGAATTGCCCCTGCGAGAGAAACAGCTGACGCAGATGAATCACTGGAAAGCGCATATGACTTGGAAGCTATTGATGGCCATGTCCTACGACGGGAAGCCGATTCATGCTGACAGGCCAGCAATTAGTAATGCCAGCTCCGCCTACCAAGCAGCTCGCGTTTCATATGAGTCTGCGTGGGTGTCTGTGTGTGTGTGTGTGTGTGTGTGTAAGTGAGTCGAGGCGAGGCCACACCCACGCGGCCATGTTTGAATGAAAATGACAGCTGAAAATGAGAAAGTTACTCAATCTCGAGAGAAGCGCCAGGCAGGAACAGAATGGCAATGGGACATGCAATGCGTGCTGGGAGTAACAAAAAGCGCTACACACAGTAACGTGAGCATTGAAGCTCAATATTTTGTATTTAGGTTACACACATTTACCAAGGGGCACGCAATTTTGTCGCTGTTAGCTGTTAGTAAGGTCATCGAAATGTCAAAAGTTGCATTTGCAGCTATATCTATATATACATATGTAAATGCATGTAACCACTTAGAGTTGACGGTTGACACGCATTCTGCCTGCGACTGTTCACACGTTCCAAATGACAAACAGTTTATCTCGCTGCACACACATACACACACACATGTGTGTGGGTGTTCGCATTTAATTTGCAGGCTTTTGTCTGCGTCACTGTCTTCGCGTTTGGCACACACACAATACGAATTTGGTGTACGAATACTTATTGATCGCAGTGTCTTTTTTTAAGCGCCCGTTATTGTGGTTTCAGTTTTTGCCCTTTTTTTTCTTTTTTCTGCTTCAACACTTTCGACGGCCATTTTGATGGCATCAACTATGCAACGTTGTCGAAATTCCACCACTCAAAGCAGAAATACAATCACAGTTAAACACACACACACATGCATACTCAATTGTTAGCTCGTTGTTGTTGTTGTTTCATTTGCTGTCTGCCATTGCAATTCATTCTTTTATTTGCTTGCTTGCTCTCTCTTTCTTGCTTCACTTGTTATGCTGTGTGCTTGACGTCAAGCTCTTTTTAATTTCATTTAATGCATTATGAATGACTTTCATAAAATGTTTTTGTCGCTGCTTTAACCAATACAATTTGCTACTATAGCCGGAGAGCCTACGCAGTTGTAATTTTATCTCAGCACAAAGTGAAAGTTGATTGGCTGCTCAATTAACTTAAATCCCTAGCACACATTGCGTATGCGTAATCAGCATTGATTGTGCCACAAGCTTTAATTTTTTGTACAACATGAAACGCACTTAATAACAAAATTTAATATTTTATGCAAGCCTTTCTGCGTCAGTGACAGCGTCAGCTTCAGCGTCTGTTGCAGACTCCCTGCTCTGTTGCTGTCAAATGTTGCGCCTCAGGGGGTCGAGTCGAGCTAGACGTGAATCCCGTTTAACGACGTTGGAAACCTGCTGTCTATCTGCCTGTCAATATCAGCAGACAGCCACGGCCAAAGACTGCGCGACTGCAACAGGATCAACATAAAGCCTCACATTTGATGCCAAATATAATTTAAATCAACTCTACCGCACAGCATTCAAGCTTCAATTTTATGCTCGAGCTTCAACCCACAGCAATCCAATTAGAGCAGCAAGTGTGTGGCGTGTGTTTGAATTTTAGAGCTACACGTTTGGCTATTAGTTTGTATTTTAGAGCCCACGCATATGGCAGATAACAAGCTCTACCTGAATACACATATGTATATATATCAAGAGTATAAAAATCGATAGACGTGGGGGCGGCAGGCACAAGCCGCGCGCTTTACCTTGGCCACACAGTTTTCAAAACCGTAGGCAGTGTCAGCAGCGGACCCAGCATGATATTTAACAAGTGTAGCCGTTGCCGTTGCCTTTGTTGTTCTTGTGCTTGTCACTGCCGGCGCTGGCTCGGTTCGCTTGCTGGGTGGTGGTTATGGTTCCGGGGCTATAAAGGTAGTTTGAGCTCTTTTGGGGGGTGTTGCTGGTTTCTATTTTTTTTTTGTCGGTTCGTTTGCCATGCAGCAGATGCCCAGCACGACGTTAACTAATTACAAACAAACACACAGATACACACACACAAACAAGTGCTGTGACCCTTTTCAAAGGCTCAAAAAAAACTTTCAAGTGGCATTAAAGAGAGCATTAGAACTTCGCTCTGCTTTGTGCTTATGGCAGCCCAGGGCTAGGTATTAATTCATAATTGAAAGTAAATATTGTACCTTGTAAATGAGAACTTTTATAAAATTGACCTGAGAAGCGTTTGTGCTTTTGTTGTAGCTCAACTAGTCCATGGACTTAGCTTTCGTGCTTTGTCAGTTTTATGGCTTAGAGTTCTGTGGCAGTCCAGAACTTTGCCATTGCCAGCATTTCCATAATACGCTATGCCATTAAATATTTACTACGCGTACTTGCCCGCTCGCTGTTACATCTCAGTTGACAATTGATGTGGGATGCTAAGCATTAGCAGTTAATGAACATTAAAATTTCACTTAGCGTCAACAGCTCACTTGGCATTTGACTGATATAGAAATTCAACTCGACAATGGGTTAAATATTCTATTTTCAGTTGTATCAATTTCAATTTGTTTAAGTGGCAGCTCTTATTGCATTTTGAATTAAAGAAACTTCAACTCAGAGTAAAACGTTTGCAGAATTTAATGTGGTTCAGACTATAATTTGAAGCTATTGCTATTTATTACATATATTTGTCCACAGTGTGTGTGACGAATTTTTAGTTAGAACTTCTATTACATCTTACATAAGCCAGACTTACGACAAATGCATGCCAAATATTATAGTTCATTAAAAGTCTGAAGGCGCAGCTGAGTACGCCCATGATTGATGACCTTAGAGACTATCAACAATAGAATGTCGATAGAATATAAGCAACAAACAAAGTACAGAATCTAAATAAAAAGTTGCTTTGCGCTTAAACTACAATTATTGGATAATGCGAATAACGATAAATAAATCTCGTGTCTTTGCATACAAACAACTTTTGGATTACGAAATTTGCTGAGCTTAAGTTGATATAAATAATGAGACAACAATAACAACAACAACCCAATTAAAGACTATATTGAATAGCTACAAAACGAAAATTATTATACAACTGATCAAACCACTAGATCATTCATTAATTTAAGTATTTTCTTCGCTTGTCTTTCACTTAGTTTTTCTTTCTAAACAAAAAGAACAGCAACAAAAGCTTGCAATTAAAATTGCCTTGGGAATAAACTACTTTTAATTCTCAAGCGTCTATTCTGGTTCACATTTTTTTATTTATATACGTATACACTGAGGCTAAAAGCCTGAAATGTATGTGAGGAGGCTATGTTAAGTGTTAATGGTTTGGTCTATTGTGGACTTCTAACGAGCTACGCGCGCTCTATTTATATTTCTTTGCGTGTTGCGTGCAGCGCGCACATTTCTCTTAACCTAAGCTTTTGCCTTTGCTTTTGGCAAAGCGTCTTGGCCACGGCCAAATAACCTTGTTTTCAACCACTTTTTTCCAACTGGCAAAAGTACGTTAGCCCGTCGCACTATATAATGTGCTTTGTATAGGAATAAATGTATATACACACCCACCCAGGACACACCTTGATTTAGCCTGCGACTAAGGATAACATTATTGATCGCTGGCATTATTAAGCACCGCAAACTTTATGAAATGTTAAGCATACACTTGAAATTGCGCTGGCTTCAAGTCAAATTTTGTACACGTAATTGCAATTACGTGTGCAACATTTTAAGTTTGCATTTTGATTCAGTCACGAGCTAAAGCTATAACGTTAACTTATTTTTTTAAAGCCGAAAGACAACTGGCTGACTAGTGCTTAGCTTTAACCTTGGCATGACTTCTAACTAAATGCGCACTAAAATGTGCTTTGAAGTGATGCATGTTTAATTTTTCTTTGACAGTTGCGTAAGCTGATGCGAAAATTTCACTTAGGCCTAATTGCCTTGCTCGGCTCGACAGCTGAGATGAACTGAGCTGCTCTCTGGGTGCTAAATTAAAATATAAAAGGTGCCGCATTTAGAGCACAAGTTAAGTCTCTGATAAATTGCAAAAGCGGCCGAGCAAGTGACAAATGACTAAGAAATTGCCAAATTGTCTGACAGTTTGCTGGGCACTTGTAATTTTCTTGCCAAAAATATACAACAAAGGGCGGCGGCAGAGGTGTGAAGTGTGTGTATGAATTTCTCTCACAATGGCGATTGCTATCTGCGGCAGCTGCAGTGCGCCGGACAATTGTTGTTCTTGTTGTTCAGATAAGTTTTAGCTATGACGACAGTTGTGTGACGTTTTATTGTTGTGGGCCGTGTTTGCTTTTGGGCAACAACGACAAATGATCAAATCAATTAGGACGAAATTTGCACGCCATGCCTTACGTAAGCCCCAAAAAGTATGCTACATCAACATTAGCGTGGCAAATAAAAATAGCAACAAAAACAAAATCGCACACACACACACACACACATTCGTAGTCGCAGTCGTAGTGCCCAGACAGGTAGAAATTGATTTTCTTTTTCGGCTTGGGGCGACCAAAGGTAAAAAAGCACACAGCGCGAATAGAATTTTATTCAAATGTGCTCAACTAGGCGAGAGTAATGTGCATGGGAAATGCGTCGGCAGGCTGCGAACTGTGTGGGTGGGCGAAGTGGGTGGCACGCTGCTGTGTCTCCAGCCGTGGCAGCCAATTGGTCGGATGATTGTGGCAGGCGCATGCGTGAAATATCCTGCGCCGTGGAAAGCTCTACACGAGCATGTCTCTTGTCGGGTGGCGGATGTCGGCGGGGCATTGGAATTCCAGGCTGAATACTGAAAAATAACGGTATAGCCAGCTATGGCAGCAACGCGCTAGCAGCGCCAGACAGAAGTTACCTTTGCTCCTGCCCGGACGACACAACGCACGCTGCTCTTCGCTGTCGTTGTCGTTGTCTGGCCCTCGGCCTTCCACGCACACACTCATACACAAGTTGAATTGAAAATTTTTGCTAAAAGAAAAGAAAAGTAGAACTATTTTTTGTGCTATCGAAATTAAAAGATTTTCAACTTCAACTCGTCAACTTGTTCAGCGTTCAGCGGTTAGCAACGGGCGACGGTTGGTAGAGTGTCAGTGGATTCGGTGTGATAAGCGCTCGGTGCTCGGTAGTCGGTGTGAATTGGAATTATATAGCGTGTGCTTTGCTTGGCTCTCGGTTTTTACATAACGGTGTGAAAATTTTGTAAGCGAAAAGAAAAGTCTTTGCTGAAAAACCAAATACCAAAGCACGTAACGTAACGAACGAACGTGGCGTCCAACGAAGGCAATAGCAGCGCCGCGGGCAGTGGCGCGGAGTCAGCCGCACTGTTCTCCAAATTGCGTAGCTTCTCGATTGGCAGCGGACCCAACTCTCCTCAGCGAGTTGTCTCCAATTTACGCGGGTTTCTCACCCACCGCCTAAGCAACATCACACCGAGCGATACAGGTAAGCTGTCCTTAAAAAAAACACACATACACACACACGTGCAAAAGAATTATGACTTGAAGTCTCTATATGATGTATTCGAGTACTTACATAAGCTGACGGATTTGCATGCATATAATTAAAACTAAACAACTTTCGTGTGTGTATATGCGACACACGAGTCTAAAAACACAACAAACTTTGCAAGTGCTTCGTCCTCTCAGTGTCCTTCTACTTCAACAACGTTGTCCTTTGCCAAACACACACACATACATTCATAGGCTCACATGCTACTTGCGCCTGTCACTGTGTGTGTGGTGGGGCAAGTAAAAATAAACATTTCGGTTCACCTTTGAACGCAACAAAATGGAATGGAACAGTTTCGTTTTGTGCTTCAGCAGCGAACTTGCAACAATCGCACGAAACAATTTTCAGCTTATGCAATATACAGTTAATATATACATATAAGCATTGAATATTAAATAATTTAAAGTTGATTTCAGTTCACAATTTGTTGCTAGCTCTTATATAAGAAGATTTGAATGTTATTAATTCTATGAGCTTTATGGATTATTTTATTGTTTCTAAATATTAAATTAATTAAAGAACATTTTGCTGGAGTACAATAGCTACAACTGAATTGAATTTGCTATAATTGTTATTTTAATTGCATAATAAAAATTGCGAACTTTAATTAAACGCTTTTCAATTAAGCCTGAGTTGAGTATTATGAGAAAATCATTACTTGTACTTGTATAAAAGTTAATTAATCAATTTAGCTTACAAACTTTTCTACATTGACGTTTTCAATGAGTTTGGGAATAATTAATTAATTGTTTGGCATAATTTATAATTAGATTTTGACATTTCTGTGGCAATCCATTAATTTATTAAACTGCCCAAGTTGCAGACATGACAGTGGAATTTCTTAGCAATAGTTCAACTTCATTAGCAATAGAGTCACCTGAGGATGCTGCTGCTGGGACTGCTGCTGTATAATGAAGCCAATAAATATAAATTTCACACACACACACACATACAAAGACTTACACAAATGCAAACAAGACAACGACGACGGTTTGCCTCGTCATTAAATTGTTTGCCTTGTAGACGTGTTTGTAACGCTGATGTGTTCATAGCGGTTTCTTGTCAAAACAAAGGGAGGCACAGTTTCTTTTGAGGGGTGGCAAAAACAAAGGCACAGCAAGCAGGGCTGCCCAGCCTTGGCCGGGACGCAGGAAGGCAGTTGGTAATAAGCCAAACGAGAAACAAGTAACGCATTTGTCTTGATGCTGTCTGATAAAACACGCCAGACCCAGGCCCAGCCCCAGGCCCAGGCCCAAACCCAAACTTACCGCAGTACCAGCAAATATGAGGGTTGAACCAACGCATATATTGAGCCATCAGCAGCAGCTACAACGGGGGCAGCATCATGCGGCGTAGTCTGTGCAAGGGTAAATCGCTGTGTTTGGCAGCAACATCAAAAGTCGTAAACCCAAGCGCTGATGGTGTTGCTGATTGTCGAGCATTTGTAGCGCTACAAATGTTAACATTTTGGGCTTTGTCCAAGCATATGATAAGACACTGCAACGATTAATCAGCCGGGCAAACTGCCATACTGTAAATTAGTAGCAGTCCATGCACACAGGTAATTTATTAGTCTACGCTAAAAATGAAAGCAATGAACAGTCTTACTACAGCTCTAAGTAATTTATGAGCAAATCAATTGCTAACGCCTACGTACATATATATATATATATATATATATATGTATATATAGCACATAATGTGCGAAACTTTGGCTGCTGCGCCACGCCCAGTTAATGTTTTGATTTATAGGCTACGCATACGCCCCATAGTACGAAGCTGGCGCTAATGTAAGTTGTCAGATAATAGCATGCTCTTCTTTTCTTTTCGTTTTTATTTTTACGATTATGTATAGCTGAGAAAAAGATGCAGAGCGAGCACATGGCGTTCGACTAGGGTCGTCGTTCTTGGTTAAAGCCAGAGGGTTAGTTGGCTTTTTATCTTTGCCAGGCGGCTTAGAGCTAAGTGCCAGCGCGTCCACTGGGAATAGACATTGAAAGCCATTTCAAGTTAAATATAAACTGCATAAAAGCTGCAAATGTATGCCAACTCGACTTGCCTAGCGCCAAGTTTAAAGCTGCGCTGTTTCGCATTAAAATTGTGGCTAAGCAATTAAGCCGCAGGCCAAGTGTAATCGATAGGGCCAAAGCCAAAGTCGAGCAGTTTGAGCTGCTTGATGTACAAAAGAGGGTTAAGGCCATCGCAATCGATGAAGTAAAAGCAACAAAGAATAATTAGTCTAAGGTGCAAATAGTTTGCACCCAATGCTAAAATTATAAATAAATTGCAGCCAGCCTGGCTCATTAGCTGCTCACAGCTCATTACTTTAACAGTGTCTACCATAAATAATTGGTCGAACAAATTGCTGGCATGCCACACACATTTATCGATGAGTGCGCCCCAAATTAGGCCAGGCTTTTAGCTCAAAGGTTATAGCATAGTGGGTGCCATAAATATGCGCACGCCATAGATAATTTCCACATCGCTGCAAGCATAAGGAACTTGCAACCCTTCGCATGCCACTTGAGCAAAGCAGCTTACAACACTTGCGCGTCAGTTGAACAAATGTTTCCAAGGGGCTGGTGGGGGTGGCAAACATAACACTTGTAAGGACTTTGCACAAGTGTCCAAAGGCTTAGCGCAAATATTGTGATTTTTATTTTACTGCCACATCGTTATTGACAGCGAATTTGCATTGAATTTATAATTTATTAACGTTGCCGCAGCACTTAATTATTTACGTTTATTTAATATGCAAAAGTGCCACAAAAACTAGCGAAGCTTTCATTTCAGTTTTTTATTCACCGCACCCACACACACACAAACACATACACAGCTGTCTTATTAAAAATTCTAACAAAAAAATGCGCAACGCCCTTGATAATGTTGCAAATGTTTTTTGTGTTACTTGCCGCTGATTACATTCTTGCCACATCCGCGCACCCATTTTGGGCACCACAGGTAGCAAACAAAATAAATGTAATTTCATTCGCTGCTGTTGGGGGCGACTGCCAGCCAGAGTTGCCAGGCCAACATACAAAGGGGAGTCCAAAGTTGAGGCTGTGTTGTATTTCAAGGTGAAGTGTGGCGGGCACAAAGCAACTTAAAGCTGCTGCTGCTGCCGCTTGGATTACCTAAGAGCATCCTTTGATATACATATATATTGCTCTATGCTGTGTGTGTGCTCAGCTGGCAAAAGCAGCTCAAGTTGCTGTGCAAAAATAGATTCCATTCGGTAAAGTCTGCATTGCAGATTGAATTTCAACAGAGACTAAAACAAAGCTGAACCTTTTGAACTGCATGCCTGCCCCGCAAGCACTTTATTTGTATTTCATTATTTAATGGAGAGCACATTAAATATGAAACGCTCCACTTGCTAATTGCGCCAGTTGGGAGGCTTCGCTCCGCGCTCCAAGCTCCACTGTATTCAATGCCACGCCAAGCTTATGAAAGCAGCAAAAGCTGAGCAGTTGTAACAATATTTGGTGGTGCCTGTCAGGCATGGGAAGTTCATCAGCTGCGGAAAAATCAATAAAATTATAAAGGCGTAAATATAAATTGGCGGATGTGCCTGTGTAGCTAAATAATTGTATCCGACTGTCCCACCGTCTGTCTGTCTTTAATATTTTGCGCTCTGCTTTCAAATTCATTGGAACATGTTCATGTTCATGTTGGCGCACGTTTCTGCACTTGACTCGAGCAGCGGCAGTGCCAGGCAGCAACCCCGGGCCGGGCCGGGCCGGGCTTTGATGAAAAGCTTCGCAAGAAACCACCCCAGGGTCAAGTGCGAGCAATCCACCTGAGTCGGGGCGCGTTTGTTATTGTAGTTACAGGCCAGGAGCAGCAGCAGCAGAAACAACAACACAAAATACAAAATTAAAGTCGTCGGATGGAAAAATAACAGCGCAAGTTGCACACACACCACAGACTTATACTTCATACACATATGATAATTGACTCGAGGGCAGCTTGGCTTTGTATGTGTGTGTGTGTGTACAGCCCTTATTAAAGTAACATATAGTATACGATATATACATGAGCTTAGCAGACCCCAGGGCTGGCAGGCGCGGTCATGAAAATTTAATGATAAAACCAAACGTTTTTATAACGTCTCGCAGAACTCATATTTATACCCTGTACACGTAACATTTTATGTTTATCTATTGGGGGTGGCTGCCAGGTCGTTACAAGGTAGATAAATGTTGAAATTAGATCAGAATTGATAGCTAAGCATGGGAAAGCAGACACTTGTGCGGAAGCCTCTTAGATTTTAAAGTCAGGCAAGCGGACAACTGCAACTCAGAGTCAGAGTCTCTAAATAATAAATGAAGTAATCTTAGCCAAAAATGCAGACAGCATATAGCATATATGAATAGCACTTAGCCAATGTCCATTGTTTTATATTGCACAAAGGTTTAGATTTGAATAAGTTAGTAAGTCCAAGTTATGTTTTAGATTTTGAAGAAAAACAAATGCTTTATTTAAAGTGTATCTACTTTTGAGCTCTGTTGTGGTTGAGTAAACTTTTGTGGGTCTGCTTTTTGAACAAAAGCAAGAGCCCAATAATTATAATTACGACAAGAGCCACGCGACTTTGAGAGCACTCCACAGGCTTTGTGGGTCTTTGTGGTGCGTACATAAGTCTGGGTCTGGCTGGCTGCCTAAGTAGAGTATATGTCAGTCCATTGGGCGTGTGTGTGCTTTTAATGAACACTTATGGTGCAGACAATTAAAATAATTGCTTTTGTCCACGCACATCGATATGAATAATTCGTATTTTAATTATAGACTCTTATGCTTGTACGTAGAGTACTTAGTATATTTTTGGTATTTGTTTTATGATTGAAATGTGCAATGAGTAA
Source organism: Drosophila busckii (assembly GCF_011750605.1). Taxonomy (NCBI): domain Eukaryota; kingdom Metazoa; phylum Arthropoda; class Insecta; order Diptera; family Drosophilidae; genus Drosophila; species Drosophila busckii. Next base: position 11,874,240 of record NC_046607.1, read on the forward strand.
TGGAGTAATGCTCTCTTCTGATCGTATGTGTATAAGCTGAAAATGCAAAATCAAACACTGTGTCCAAATGCCAAAGAACTAATTATAACGTTACAATTTTTTGTTCACCAGCAGGCAGCCTTTTGCAACACAGAAACAACATTTCAATCATAAAATCAAATGAGAAACTGAAAATACGCTTAAAAGTGCATAAAAAAAAAAAAAAATGGTTTGCAAATATAAATGAAATAGTTTATAAATTAAACAGCAGCTAGAGCCTATAAAACAACTAACGAAATCTTGTTTCTGTGTCGTTAAAGGTTGTGCACTGGCATGTCAACAAAAGGCACACCAACAACAGCTACAACAACAACAACTACAACAAGAACAACAACAAGAACAACAACTACTAAGACTATTGCAACAACAGCAACTACACCAAAACATGTAAAACACAACAAGAGCAACAACACTTTACCAACTAACTGCAGCAACTGAAGTCGCGCTAGTCAAAGCGGAAACGCTTACAGCCATTTTGTGGCCACAGCAATTTCCGGCTACGGTCATGAGACACTAAGACGAAGTGATAAAAAGAGAGCGCGCGAGAGCGAGAGAGCGAAAGTGAGAAACGCAGCGTGCAACTTGAAAGTTAAGAATAAGCAAATACTCGAATAACCAAACATGGCCTCATTTCAAAAATACCCGTTATCAATCTGGAGCTGCGCGAGGTGAAGGACATAGTATGGGAGAAGATACAGGAGCCGGTGAACCAGCGCCGTCTAATTCTGGTTATAGTATCCATAGCACTGCTGCTGGACAACATGTTGTATATGGTCATTGTGCCCATTATACCGGATTATCTACGCGAGATTGGCAGCTTCGATGATGGGCCCACGCCGCCGCCGCTGCGCGACAATGTGACGGGCAGAATAATTCACGTGCCGCACGATCATCACGGCCAGGACTCGGCCACGGGCATACTCTTTGCCTCCAAGGCCATTGTGCAGCTGATGGTGAATCCGTTCTCGGGCGGATTGATTGACAAAATTGGCTACGACATACCCATGATGATTGGCCTCACCATTATGTTCTTCTCCACGGCCGTCTTCGCCTGCGGCAGCAGCTACAGCGTTTTGTTCTTTGCGCGTTCGCTGCAGGGCGCTGGCTCCGCCTTTGCGGACACCTCGGGCCTGGCCATGATAGCGGATCGCTTTACGGAGGAGAACGAACGTTCGCAGGCGCTGGGCATTGCCTTGGCGTTCATCAGCTTTGGCTGCCTGGTGGCGCCACCTTTTGGCGGCGCTCTGTATCAGTTTGCGGGCAAGGAGGTGCCGTTTCTCATACTGGCGCTGGTCTGCCTGATAGATGGCCTCATGCTGCTGCTGGTCATGAAGCCCGTCAAGGAGCAGCTGCGCCAGAGCAAGGAGGTGCAGCAAGAGACCATACCCATCTGGCGTCTGCTCATGGATCCCTACATAGCTGTCTGCGCCGGCGCGCTGACCATGTCCAATGTGGCGCTGGCCTTTCTGGAGCCCACCATTTCGCTGTGGATGGAGGATACCATGACCACGGACAACTGGAAGATTGGCATGGTCTGGCTGCCCGCCTTCTTCCCCCATGTACTGGGCGTTATAATTACAGTCAAAATGGCACGCAAATATCCGCAGCATCAGTGGCTCATGGCAGCGGGCGGACTGGCGCTCGAGGGCTTCTCCTGCTTCATCATACCCTTCTGCAGCGGCTACAAGATGCTCATGCTGCCCATCTGCGTCATCTGCTTTGGCATTGCGCTGATCGATACGGCGCTGCTGCCCACGCTGGGCTATCTGGTGGACGTGCGCTACGTTTCCGTCTACGGCAGCATCTACGCCATAGCCGACATCAGCTACTCCATTGCCTATGCCGTGGGCCCAATCATCGCGGGCGGCGTAGTCGAGGCCATTGGCTTTACGGCGCTCAACTTTCTGATTGCCTTCTCCAACCTGGCCTACGTGCCTGTGCTGCGCAAGCTGCGCAATATCTATGACTTTAAGCCGTTCGAGAATGAGGCCAATATACTGATGCAGGATCCGCCGAACAAGGAGTATCAGACGTATGTCATGCACGACCAGAAGCCCGTCGAGGGCGAGCTAAAGAATCATCTGGAGTATGGCCAGCAGTATCAGACACAGCAGCAGCAGCAGGAGACCAATCTGGATGAGCAACAGTACGAGTATCAGGCGCAGCAGGGATATCAACAGGCCGGCAGCAGTGGCTATCAACAGGATCAGGGCTATCAGCCAGGATATCAGGAGCAGGGCGGTCAGCCACAGCCACGCGCGGCTAATCCTTTCCAGCAGCAGCAGCAACAGCAAAGCAGAGGTCCTGCCGGACCAGCGAATCCATTCAGACAAGGATTTTAAAGTGTTGTCTTAACTCAAAACTAGCATTAATTTATATTTGTTTAAACTTATTAACTTGAGGCAATTGTTTGTACATTTCGTTAGAGTTTTTCGTATCGCGTCAGTCTGTTAAAGCGATATTTCGATACATATATATATATAACTATAGTAAGTGGTTACGTACACTATAAAATGGAGCTGCTACGTTAGTTAGAGCGCTTGCACTCGCCGTTTGTATTATACACGACTGCAGTTTGAGCTCACGTTCAAGTGCACGCTAAGTAAATAATTATGACAAAAGATACAGATACAAATACATATATATATATATATATATACATATAGACCGTTGCTGTTAACGGTCAAATGCAGCTAGATAAACCAAAGCTTATTATATAATTGTAAATGAAAGTTGACAGCGCTGTAATGTTAACGCTAACAGTGGCTTAACGCTGGCTTTGCAGCGCTGTAAACAACAGCATAAATATTTATACAAAATGTAGGCTTAAGCGGCGCCTTTGGCTCGGCACCACTGCCACCCACAGTGTACTACAATGACATCAATATCGCAGACATATCACAATTGTTGCACAAATCGAAGATGAAGCAGTAACCAACCCCGCCCACCACATTTACGTGTGTTGATCCTTTCGGGTGTCATTTGTAATGCGCATTTGTGGGTGTCCAGTATACAGTGTCTGTGGCCAACTGTTGCTATATGATTTAGATTCGTTTTCCGTTGAAATTTAACATAACATAAGACACAACCAAGGTAACGATACATATCAGAGTCTCGATGGCTCGCCCGTTAAAATTACCAAAGTGATATTACCTATTGCTAATAGTCTAGGCATGTGTACATGCACAACATATATATATATCGCATCATATCATTATATAGTTAATGTACGAACAAGAATTTGAAAATATTTGATGTTTCATATATTTACCTACCAATCAATTATTATTTGCTTATCTACGAGAGTCGCTATGCGCATATACAGCTGTAGTTCCTCCCATCCCCTTTTCAGGTGCTGGGTGGGATCACTGGCCATAGCAGCTCGACGATAGCATAGCATAAATGTGTGTACCTTGTGTATTCTCTATATAGCTAAGTGCATAAATTAAGTAACCACTAATATACATATTATACTTATAGCAGTCTAAAACGCATGCGTACAGTTTGGTTTACAGTTTCAAATTCATTTCGAGAGCACCAAAGTTTTGCAAGCAGTTTACTGCTTCAATGAATATATTATACACTACTGATATTTTTTCTACACGCCCTATAGCCTATGCATATATTTAGTTGTATATACCAAAGAAAATTATGTGAGTATAATTAGTCGAAAAACTTGAACATTCTATATCCGTAAACATATCAGTGACACGGCCATTTTATAAAAATATAACAATTCTTATCGCATCGTCTATCGATGCATATAGATAATACTATTTATCGATGAATTAGTTGCAAGATTTTCTTTATACATATATACAATTTACTGTACTTATTGATATATACATATACTATATAGTAAAATGCACTGATTTTCAAAGCAATTGATTTAGCAAAAGTTTTTAGAAACGTTTGATGCAGTACGGTGCACACTCATTGGAGTGAACACACGCTCGGTTAGATTCAAGATTGATCTCATTTTGCTGGCTTTGAATTATCATTTTCATATAGAGACATGCAATTAACATAAAATAGTTATAGTATAAAACAAAATTATTTAAATAAAAAACACTCATGAAAAAATCTCCCATCAATGGTATCAATTATAACAAAGTACGACAGTACGAACAATATACATATTTATATATAAATTTAGAGAAGCCTGTATAAACCAAAAATAAACATAATTATATAATTATGTACGTTGCATCATCACAGCTGGTAATATATAGATACATATACTACATATATGCATACATATATCTTTAAGATATTGCCGTCATATGTTTGAGCCAACACATAATATTCAAATGAAATATGCGTTTTAGAAATGTAATGAACTTTTTTAAAAGCAATATTTAAAATAGTTGAATATGCAAAGCTAATACACAAAAACAATTTTAATATGTATCTACATATCTGAAGAACATACAAATACAAGTATATATACATATGCAATATTATACCAATTGCTCTATTAATGGTGTCTTATCAGTTAATTAAAGAATATACATACATATATATTTTCATTCCCAAGTCAATTCAGAACTTTTGTGGAAACCATTAAATAAATGCAAACTTGCTATTGTTTGCAGAATCTTCCAACAAGCACTAGAATTATTTAATTCTAGCCAAAATTACGAGTATAAATTTTAAACTTACATCTTTTTTTTAACAATTGAAAACTGCGCCTTTCTATCGAATGCAAGCACCTACATATGCGAATAATAAATTGAATGAAAAAAGCTGAAAAGTTATCAACATAGGTCTAACAAAATACTGAATAGAGTAGAGCAGTTAAACTCTGAACTCTATAGTGCCGGTAATGTGTAATATCTAAAAAAAATAAAAAGCAAACATATAATTAACTAGTAATACATGTAATTTGTAATGTAAAGTTAAATGTGTTGATATATATAAATTTATATAAATATATACATATGTAATTTAAAAAGAAAACACATAACTACTGCAAATATAATGTATCATAACATTAATAAATTTAAATTGCATAACAAATGAAACAAAAAATATTACGACAATTTTTAAATTAAATTCTATACAACTATGAATTTAAAGTGTTAAATGTTCAATAGAATATTATAATTACAACTTAAATATAATGATAAACTAACAACAAATTATAACATTATAATGTGGGCAACTATTAATGGAAAACAAAAAAAAATAAGAAAACGGTTACAAATTTTGAAAATATTCGACAAATTTATTGACATTTGTAAGCTCTTTGACAATTATTGTTTAGTGCATATTGTTTATTTAGAAATTAAATAAATTTGAATGTCAAGCCCTAAAGAAATGCCGCCACAGTTTAGTTTTGTATATAACACTTAGTTTAAAATGTAAGTTTTCGAGCAAAGTGTTTCAAATTATATAAATCAATTACAAGCTATTCGTATATGTGTAGGTTATTTTTATTACAAATTCAACAATTTGTTTCATTGTTTGTGTTAAATTAATTGTAATAATCAATTATGTAGCATTATTATAAGTATGTCAATGCATTCAATTTGAACTTCAAAACAAAACTCAAAACCCAAAACCCAAAACTCAAAACTAAACGTATTCTATGTGAAAAACCCAGTTCTGTAACGTTGCTGTTCAATTTCAAAGTCTATCCAACTAAAAGCGTTCTCTTAAACAAAGCTAAGTTTATCTATCTACCGTTAAACTATCCCAATACCAAATCATTTCTAGTTAGTACATATAATACACATACCCAACTAAAACATAAATATTCGTTAAAACTAAAACCAAATTGACAACAATACAATACACAGACACAAAATGCTAGCTAAGGATTGCTTGGAGGTCCTCGGCTGGGTCGAGGCTTAGACAGAGAAAGAGAGAGAGAGCTTGAAATTACGAAAACCAAATAAGATAAGCACCCATAGAGTACATAACGTGCTACGAATTGAATGGAACAGCAATTACTAACCCACTCATGAATACGTACATAAGAATTCAATGGAATAATGATAATGCATATTACAGAGCGAAATACACATACAACAAATACTATTGAAAATATAATTGTTAACCATGAAAAAAAAACAAAAACCAAACAAATGTTGCTTTATTCAATGGGCCACAGGCAAATTACGTAATTACTTGAGCTAACTAAAATGATAACAGGCGCTAACAAAAGATCGATAGTCAAGAAACTTTGTTGCTGCTGCTTCTGGTGCTGGTGGTTGGTTTACTCTGGTGGTGGCTTTTGCTCATCAAAGTTATCATAACGCAGGTGGGGAGTTGGGTGGGGTGTGGCTGTGTTGAGTGCGTGCGTGCCCTAAGGCCAAAAATTTGGAAAGTTGTGTAGCAAATGATTTTATGTTTGCAATTTCCATTAGCAACTTTGCTCCAAAACTTTGTCACGAGCCCACGGCACGCATAAAGCTTAATACAGTCCACACACAAAGTTTGTCTGTATGCGTGTGTATCTATATGTTTGTAACCGCAGTCAGAACAAGTCAATAAGCGCACATAGGCAACTGCAATGCTGAACTCGCTTTGGCTCTGTTTTGCACAATACGCAAGCAATTTGCGCTTTCCGCTTGCTTCAATTCGAACAATTACAACCACAAAGCGAGCAGGAGATTGCTTCAGTGCACGGCGGTTAATTTAGGCCCTCTGGTTGTTATAGCGATGGACCTGGCTGCTGGCATTTCTATCATTTCAATTATTTCTGCTGGCTCTACCAGCGCCAAGAGCCCACACAAAAGCAAAAGCGCAGCCGTAAGCCTAAAAATATCTTATACATATATTGAATGCGGCATAAAACAGTAGCGCTAAGACCGTAAAGGATTTACGGCTCAATTGTTGCGTGCATGCAGCCTCTAAGCGGACCCGGACCAGCCACCAGTCACCACCCTTAAACATGAATCCCTTTACGAGCAGCAAAAGCGAACAAAAGGCAGCGTACAACAAATGAAAATAAAAAGGAACTCATTCATGCTGTCGACATTGCTGCTCCAGCCTCATGCCTGGATGGGGTCACAGCTTGTATTGCTGGTGTTTTATGTGCTCTCGGTACGTGTCACCTCCAACTGCGAAATGGTCACGGATTTGCTGCGCCCTTTTAAATTGTTCAGCTTCATTTGCTTTGGTTGCTGCCGCACAAGATTTCCAACATTTTTCTTATGCGCTGCACATGCAAATGGCTAGAACACATTTTTCTGTGGTTAACGCTTAATTTCTTTGTCACAACATTAGCTACGAGTCCTGCGAGCGAAACTGAAACTGAAATGAGCTGAAGTCTTGGGGTTGATTGGATTCATGGCAGCAGCAACATTATTTTTCATTGGGATTACATTTTTATCGCATTCTCTCTCTCTGACAGGCGGCAGCAGTTGCCTGTCGTCTGGGGTCTTCACGCCTTCAATTCATTGGGATTGGGCTGGCGGGGGGATAAATTGGGTGCTCTGCCTAGTCGAGCGTGATTTTTGCTGCTTAATAATGAGCCTGTTGGTTTATTGAAGCATTTTATCGCCAGCTCGTTAGACAGAGGGCGTGTGGCCAATAAACATATGAGCATAACGAGCTAATGCAGCAGTTTACTGTCAAAAATGCAAATGAAAACACGTTTGCTAGATGTGCAAAACTTTCTGCACAACTTTTGGATGACTAGACACAACAGTTGACAGCAAGTGGGCAAATGGAAGTTGACAGCTTCATCAATAAAAGCGCCAACGCGAACGTGCAGCCTCGAATCGAACTGAATATCTGATTAGGCAAACGTCCAACTAATCAGCAATGAGTATGTCAATCAATCAATTGGAAACGTAGCATAGCCAGCTGCGATTTAATAAGCCTTTAAAAAATTTAATACGTATACAAGTTGCTACGTCGTCTGGCCGCCTGCCACAGCATTAATTACTTAATTTGAATTCCCCCCTATTACCCGCCAGACGTAGCTCGTTTCCTAATGCAATTTATTATAATTTAGCGCAAAAAGGGGGCATGGCTGTTGGCTTAGAAACCGCAGGAGTGCACGGCGGGCTCTGCTTGCCGTGCGAACACTTACAGCTTGTGGTCTTAATATTGTTTCCAAGACAAGGACACTGTCACTGTCACTGTTAGAAACGCCAGGTCCGCAACGGACGTTCAAATTGCTGCCACGTGACTCTGATTCTATTGTTGGCGCCCACGACAACAACAACAACAACAACAAGTTGTAGCTGGGCTAGTTGTGTATTGTCATTGTTGGTTGTGTGGCACTCGTTAGGGGTAAGCGCCTCAGCTCTTAGCTCTTTTGTGTGTGCCATAGATAATGAAAAAAGCATAATAAATTGCATTAAATTTGGCATGATTTGAAAAGGGGGCGACGCGTGTGTGCTGCGGGGGCTAAGTGAGGGCAATTTGCGACGCGCTTCGCTTTCATCTAGATTGTCGTAAAACCATTCATATTAATAACATTATGATTGTCAGAGACCAAAATATAGCAATAATATTATTTATTTGCTGTAACGGAAGCACTTCAAACGCAATGCCTCATGCCAAACGGAAGCTCAACATACATAGACTTCAAACTGTAAACCTAATAACGGACATGGCCAACGTCCAAATGTCTCTGCAAAACGGAAGAGCTTACACACTCGAAGAGCAAAAGTTTTCTTAGCCAGCTGGGCGGACACTTGAGAGGAAATGTCTACAGGGCGCACTTACACTTGGCTTACACTTTGAGCTGAATGATGCTTTTAAATGTTTAACGCAAGTTCAATGCAAGAAATTCCAAGTCATGTTGCTTAATATAAACTGCAAGATAAGGCTATAATTGCCTACTAAAATAATTAATTATCATTTATTAAGTAAGCTTGCTGATAAACATAATCATAATTCTCTGAAACTTTTCATTCAAGGACTGTCAACAACCTTTAAAAATACACTTCACTGTTCTAGTTTTGATGTCTTACATTTTTAATTGATTAACTGACATTTGCACAACGACAATAAGATAACACACACATACATATGTGTGTGCGTGTGTGTGTTTAGGGAATCTACCAGCACTTGAGCTATAATTGCTCTTTGACAATGATCAACTACATAGCCATAGCTGCTAAACAAAGCGATTCGAGTGAAGCACGCATTAGTCAACATTTAATTTAATTGTTAGACAATAATTTCGTTTTGTGTACTACAACGCTGATTACGTGTATTGTAGATAATGAATGTTTACACTTTCTACTTTTCATTTGCAGGATGGAAAGATTCTATACTGTCCATACCCAAGAAGTGGCTGTCCACCGCCGAGTCTGTAGACGAATTTGGATTCCCTGACGTGAGTGAAATTGATTTAACAGTGTCTTCAAATATTTACGCAAGAGCTAGGCAAACTTTGCTACTGCACTAATTCAGCTACAAATATATATATAGTACATATATACACAGTTGCAGACAGGGATACAACCAGGGACAGCATTCAAAAGGCAGACTAATCCTGTTTGTTATAATTACAAATGCAAATAACAAGCGCCTTTTGTATGGCAACGGCCCAGCAGGCAAAGGGGCGGCAACTGGCACAGCAACACCCAAACCACGAGGCTTGTAAACAAACAACATTCCAACACCCACTACCAGCTTCTCTCTCGCTCACTCGCACTCGCACTCTCTCTCTTGCTCCACCTGTAGCAACTCAGCAGCAACCCCCAAAGAAGTTTTTATATTGAGAGTGATAGACATCCAAATTGCTTTAGCTCTGTGAGGGAATATAGAGCGTTATATATATAATGCTACGATCTGTCAGCGTTAATACAATTTCTGCATGAGATATTAAAGTTGATCATCAGACAACATTTCGAAATTTGCACTTCTACTTTAATCTAAAAAAAAAAAAAAAAGAACACAAAAAAATCGATTTCAACTGGAACTTTCGCTAAGGAAACTGACAGGGAATCTCAAGAGGCGAACTCTCAATTGAAGTTTGCTGCGTGACAAGCTGAAATAAATGTTAAAGAAATGCCAAAAGTGAGTTCGTGAGAGTGGGAGTGGGGTTGAGCGCCTCCCCCCAATGCCAGTTTGCCTTTCTATTTTCCTTTTTATTTATTTATTTTCTACATTTGCTTGTGATTTGAAATTTCTGTGTCCCTAGGGCAAAGCTCTTTGGCTGGTGGAGGTTTTGGCAATGGGTTTCTATTTTAACTGCCATAATGTCTTGCATACAAATGAGCAGAAAGTTGAATTTCTTAGGGCGCTGGTTGCGCAAGTTGGACAATCCTTTTATTCTGTTTCATTTTCAACTTGCATTGCATTGCAGACTCTGCCCAAGGTACCTGTCCCACCGCTTGAGCAGACGATGGAGGACTATGTGCGGGCATTGGAGCCCATTACGACGCCCGCACAGCTGGAGCGCACCAAGGGCATTATCAAGCAGTTTACGTCGCCGCAGGGGATGGGACCACAGCTGCATCAGTACCTATTGGACAAGCGCGAGGCCGAGGATAATTGGGTGAGTTTTGACTTTTGCAGTTGCATTTGCACTATGTGAGCTTTATTCAAAATACATATGTAGAACAGTCAAGCAATTAAAAATCAGCAGCAGTATGTGCTCTAAGTCTAACCGGTGGGAGGGCCGGTGGGGATGACTTGTGGTGTGGGAACTGGGTTAGGTGGTGTGGGCACATTGGGATCATTTGGTCCAGGTGGTGCAGGTACATAAATAGTAGATCCGGAGCTGGGGAACTCACCCTCCGTAGTTATTGTTGCCGGAGGCTTGGTTGTCTTAGTCGTTACTGTTTTTGTGGTGCCTGGAGCATCGGTGACTCCTCCGGGCGTTGTAGTAGGAGAAGGAGTAGTGGATCCAGGTGCACTAGTGACTTTAGGGGTAGTGGGGCTCGGCGTGCTACCAGTATTGATATCCTGGCACGCAAGTCCCAGCTTGTTGTTCGGGCAGCTAACCGGTGCCTCGTACTGACTGCAAGGCACACAATTCTGGCCAACATAGTTGAAGAATAAGGCGTTGCCGCAAGGTGTCAATACAGGTGTCCCTGTGAGGCAATCCCAGTATTGTGAGTTGTCAGCATAGCATGGCAACTTGACGTAAGGTTTGCCTTTCAAACAGACGGGTACAATGTCTTGGGTGTAGCTCGGCGAAGGACAAGTCGCCTGAGCTTGGGCGGCGGCGACAATGGCCACCAGACCGATGGCCACTAGCAGAGCTGCAAGTAGTTTTTAAATTTCAATTCACATCCTGATCATCCAGCAGATCGCCTGGTCGCCCACTTACCGCTTCTCATGTCACTGCTCATCTTCGGGATCGTGTGGTAACTGCTTGAGACAGTCAACGGCAAAGGCTTTTTATGGCTCACGCTGCACATTGTCAACGCTCGTAATCAGCGAGCTCGCTTGTCGTTAGATTAATACTTGTCTTGTCAAAAGTCGGCTGCGCCAAAATTAAAATCAATATCGGAAACCTTGATATGAATAATAGAAATCGAAATACGTGTTGAATTCTTTGGCTGCCGCTTGGGTAATCTTTTGCACAGTCAAGACAACACTCATCATAGTTTAGTAGTTAGCTTTGTTAACTATGTTAACTCATGTCGTTTTAGCAGACAACAGTGCGTATGGCTGGCTAATTACATTTCCTCTGAATTGAGTTGCTTATTTCTTTTATCTTACAACTAGCAGCCAGTCTGAGGGTTCAGTGAGTTTACTAGAGCGGAAATAAGCAAACGAAATTCTTTGCAAATAGATAAAGATTACACCTCGATATTGACAATGAATTGTCAAGTGTAAATTGTTTTCATTGTGTTTTAATGGAGTTGTAGATAAAATAAACAAACAAAAAATAATCATCATGTAGTAAAGTCAGTTAGTAAGAGTAGTAAAGCTTTTATTTCGCGATTCTGGCTTATATAAACTTCCCAGCAGGCTATTGATCTCCAAACAATTTAATTTAATGACTTTTAGCTTTGATGTTTAATATAAATATCTGAAAAATTAATATTCCAAATTATTTTATTTAAGTGCTGCGCTAGAAGTTTCTCAATTTCGAGAGTGTTCGGCCTTATGCATGAATTCGCATGAAGTCAAAGTTGACACAGATATGTAATCAATCAAACACTTTCAAAATAGAACAATTTACTAATTGATTCCATTCAATAGCAATAACAATGATAATGAATACTGTCAAAGAAAGTTGATACTACGAGTGGAAAACCAATGATGAATACGTTTGCAATAAGAAATTTATTTTGCTGTTGTTATTTAGAGTTCTGAATGAAATTCCGCTTGTTAAATATCATTTTGATAGACTGTAGTTGGGAATGCGCTGCTGAATGCTTAAGCTGAAGGCTTCTTGGCGGCTTTGCTGGGTGGTGCTGGCTTCTTGGCGCTCTTGCCCTTGCTGGGAGCGGGGGCACTCTGTTTGTTGGCGGCCGACTTGCCGGGTGTGGGCACGGGGCTCTTCTTGCCAGAAGCTGGCCTGGGTGGCATTGGCATGGATGGGGGTGCGGGCACAGCTGGTCGCTTGCCAGGTATGGGTGCCTCGACAGCAACAACTGGTGGTGTGGGCTGAGCAGCGGCTGGTGTTGGTGGTGTGGGATCGGCGGGCAGCGCAAGATCAACAAGTGGATCGACTAGCTCGTGGTTGGGGTGATGGGGCAAATGCTCGGAAATCATTGGAGGCACCTCCTCGACCAGATGTGTGGTAATGGAGCCACTGGTGGGCAGACGATCCATTACTGGGGGTGGCACATAAAGCGCTGGGACCGTGCACTGCTGCATGACGAAGGTGAAGACCTCGCCAGGTGGGCAATGCACCGTCAATTGGCCACCGTAGACATGCTGGCAGACATAGTACTCGGAGTTGCTGTGATAGCTGGGCCAGCGTATGCCCACCTCATCCTGCGTGCACTGAATCTTGTAGTCGATGCGTGCCTGGGCCAAAGCCACAAGGCCGAGCAGAGTAAGAGCGAACACTGTGTGGGCGGAAGAGTAAAGTAATTAGCCAAAAGGAATGCAGCTGTGCTTGCCGTAGCTTACCTTTCATCCTTGTTTGGTTTCACTTGACTCGGAGTATCCGTGGATGTTAGATGAAACTGTTGTACTGATGCTCTACAGATCAATTGAGCAGCATTTATAGTGCGCCCAAGATATCGCATCTTATCGCCGATCTTTTGCTGCCAGATGCCTTATCAGACAATTCAAGGAATATCAGATAAAAGCTCTAGGTACATTACATTTGCCACCACACCCAGCAACGCGCCCTTTTCTTGCTTAAATATTTACCAAGGCCAAAAGTTATGCTCAGCACTAATTGAATTTGTTTCGTTGGCATAAAGTGCAAAACGTTGCTCTGTATTAATTCTATATTTAATCAAAAATACAAAAGATTACGATTTGTACATTTATCGCTGCTCAAGGTTAGCCACAAAGCTCATGTGGTTAGTCAGGATTAACATGCAGCTTATAGCTAAACAAAAATCAGTCTGAAACTCAATCAAAATAATTATCATAACTGGTTCAAAAATTATCCGATTGTTCAATGGTTAACTATTGCAATATGCTCGTATTGATGATGAGCGCAAAGTTGCATCATTACATTTAAAAATATTAAAATCTTAAATTTTTTGGCATTTTTAAAATTTAAGCAAGGGCAAGGATCAGATTTTTGGCCATGAAATGGATTTCGTCATAAGCTACAGCTTATCAAAGTTTGATATTTTATAGAAACTTATATAGTTTGCTTACCATTTTGTTTATAAGTTAACTAAATAATGTTTCAAAGCATACATGTTTATACTTAGTGGAGTTATGTCTGCCACGCCCATATAAAAACAGCAAATTCAGATACTTTTATCTGAGCTATATGCTTAGAGCTTATAACTTAAAGCTTGTCAAAGTCAACAATCGTCCGATTTCTTGACTACTTACTGCTTTATGCTTATATTTAATTTATTTGAGATGTTGTTGCCTGCTTGTTGTTGTTGTTGTTGTTGGCTGCTGCTGCCCGCATAGAGTACCGAAGCTTGGCCTGCAATGGAGTAGCAGCGATATTTGGATCGGCCGTAGCCCCTAATAACATGATCACTATATCGCTGCTACTTCCCTGCGGCTACGCATATTCATCCTAGTAGTGGAAAATTCGTGTGGAACATTCATATTCCCTATATATAGCAAGCCGCCGTTGCTATCGATGACGTTTTACGCAGCTGAATCTGAGATTGCGACAACGTCATCGACGGCGTCGGAGACTGTGCGGTGGCTGCAGAGAAAAAAATGATGATTCAAGAATTTTAAGATTTCCACATTTGAATGCAGTTTAATTTAGATGCAGCCCTCAACTCCAAAATCGCTCTTTAAAGCTTGAATAGGCAGCATAAGTAATTTTGACATAACTTTGTTAAAACTAAAACAATACAGCAGATAAATAAATAATAAATAAAACGTATTTGAGCTACTGCTGCTTGCTAGCAAAATAACTAATATCATTATATTGAATGCATTGGAAGTCATAACTATAATGAATACTGCAATGCGTTATGCAATTTAATCGGCTATATATATGTGTATGGTATTATTTATTGGCTATTTAGGCGTACTACTACTGGTTGAACGACATGTACATGAACATTCGCATACCGCTGCCGATTAATTCGAATCCGGGCATGGTGTTGCCGCCGCAGCGCTTCAGGACTGTGCACGATGTGGCTCACTTTGCTGCGCGTCTGCTGGACGGAATTCTGGCGCATAAGGAGATGCTGGACAGCGGCGAGTTGCCGCTGGAGCGAGCCGCTTCGCGTGAGAAGCATCAGCCGCTCTGCATGGCGCAGTATTATCGCCTGTTGGGCTCCTGTCGTCGTCCGGGCATCGAGCGTGACTCGCAGTACTTGCCGCCACGCGAACTGGACCTCAATGAGGATCGCCATGTGGTGGTCATCTGTCGCAATCAGATGTACTGCGTGGTGCTGCAGGCCAACGATCGCGGCAAGCTAAGCGAGAGCGAGATTGCATCGCAGATACTTTATGTGCTGAGCGATGCGCCTTGTCTGCCCAAGAAGCCGCCGCCCATTGGGCTGCTGACTGCGGAGCCGCGTGCAGTGTGGGCGCAGGATCGTCTGAACTTGCAGCAGGATGCAAACAATCAGCGTAATCTGGAGCTGATTGAGACGGCGCTGGTGGTGCTCTGCCTGGACGAGCCGCTGGGCATGAACTTTAATGCGCGTGGCTTCAGCGGCATGACGCCCACGGTGCATAAGGCCGGCGATCGCGATGAGACGAATATGGCGCACGAGATGATTCATGGCGGCGGCAGCGAGTACAATTCGGCCAATCGCTGGTTCGACAAGACCATGCAGCTGATCATCTGCACCGACGGCACTTGGGGTCTCTGCTACGAGCACTCCACCTCGGAGGGCATTGCTGTGGTGCAGCTGCTGGAGAAGATCTACAAGCAGATAGTGGAGCATCCGCTGGATGACAATGGGCTGCCCCAGCATCATTTGCCGCCACCGGAGCGTCTCGAGTGGCATGTGGACGCGCGTGTGCAGCAGCGTTTCGGCCAAGCGGCCAAAACTGTGGACAGGGCCATCGATGATTTGGATTTCCATGTGTATCGCTACAACGGCTATGGCAAGAACTTTGTCAAGTCCTGCCAGGTCAGTCCCGATGTCTACATACAGCTGGCCTTGCAGTTGGCCTACTACAAGTGAGTGTTGCAAATAAACTGCAAATTGAGTATTAACTTAATTCTTTGACAGACTCTATGGCCAACTGGTGGCCACCTATGAGAGCGCTTCCACCAGACGCTTTTTGCATGTAAGCTTGCAAGTTCAAAAGTTGTTAAAACATTTAGTTATATTTATGTATTAAAGGGTCGCGTCGACTGCATACGCGCAGCTAGCGCTGAGGCTTTGGAGTGGGCCAAGGCCATGTGCCAAGGTGAGGGCGCCAATGTAGCGCTGGAGAGCGATCGCGAGGAGGATCTGCCGGATGCGCGCAAAGTCAAGTTTAGCATTTATAGCGTGCGTATATTCAAAATCAATTAAACGTTCAGTTATCGTATTTTATAGCTAAATAAATTCCAATTTAAAATACGATAGCTACGCAATACTCTTTAGTTTGTCTATATCTTAAGTTTTTGCTATTGCAGAAGGACCATCTACGTGAGCTCTTCCGTTGCGCTGTGGCACGCCAGACTGAGGTCATGGTGAAGAACATTCTGGGCAGCGGCATCGATATACCCTTGTTGGGCTTGCGTGAGGCCAGCGTGGAGGTGTCTGGGCAGATGCATGAGCTCTTCACCGATGAAGCCTACAAGATATCGCAGTGTTTTTTGCTCTCCACCAGTCAGGTAAACCACACATAACTTGCATTTCAATAAGCACTCAGCACTTAGCACCAAGCACCACGCACCTTAATCGAATTTACTATTTGCACCACCAGCAAGCGCACCAGCAGCACCACCATAACTTTGGCTAGTAAGGCTAAGCTTAGCTTGCCCCCCACCCCGCCAATTTGATTTAATGCCAATCGTTTGTTAGGTTGCCTGCACCACTGACAGCTTCATGGGCTATGGACCAGTCACGCCGCGTGGCTATGGCTGCTCCTATAATCCGCAGCCGGAGCAGATTGTGTTCTGCGTTAGCGCGTTCTTGGCCTGCGGCGATACAACTGCCTCGCGTTATGCCAAATCGTTGCATGAATCGCTGGACATAATGCACGATCTCTTGCAGGATTAAATGCGGCCGCAGGGCTGCAAACAAAAACGAAACATATCAATAAATGTACCTTAGCAACATCCTCAACACTATGTATGTAACTAGCAAAAAGCCAACTAGCGTCCACTATGATGACGTCATCAGTTCAACAGACAATTCATATCACAACTCAAACTGCTGATCAACGTCAAATTGCTTTATGCCAACAGTTCCAACTCTATATATAAATATATGTGTCTGTAGTTGTTTAGTAGCTAACTAGTCAATTAAATATTTGAAAGCAATTGTTAGTGCTGTTAAATTAAATGTGTTAATATTATAGTTGTGCTAGAGCTTAAATCGCAAACTCTATTGAAAGTTTTAAGTGCAAGCGCTACCTAATATATGGGACGCGACTGTAGCGCCGCCCAAAAGTATGCAATACTCTCTGTTAAACTCTTTGTTGTGTTGAATTATCTATTTATGCAAAAGAAAAAACTGTTAATCAATTTATGAATGTTATAGAAGCAAACAAATGAATTGCAAATTTATATGCTTTATGCTTATTGTTACTGTCATTTTGTTGCTGTTTTAAAAAAGTTATATACATATATATATACAAAGCATACGAAGCGCTTTTTGGATAAATATACTCTCATATATAAAAACTGTTGAAGTTGGTGTTGAAAAAAGAAAAAAAACATAATCATTATATCGTATATAGACTTGAAACGTAACAATACATATCAATAAATTTATATATATTACCAAATGAACGAACAAATGTTAAATATCTTTAAATAAAACTGTGCAACAAGAGTTAAGTGCAAGCTATGAAATTAAATTCGAAATTTCTTCATATTGAGAACTATTTTATGCCCTACAATCTGCTAACTATTTCCGTACCCCGCTCTTGTTGCATAGTGTGCATATTTTCTATGTTGAATTGTTAGTGCAAACTGTGTTTTGTAGAGAATCTAAACTATGTTATATACAACCAACTAAACTAAATATTATATGTACTTATACAAACAAGCTGTATACAATATTGAAATGACAGACAAACTCTATCTATGTAGTCTATATATACATATATATATATATATATTTGTGTTAAACTGTTAGAATCATATTCGATCAAAATATATAAACGTCTATTATCTGTTCGATTGATTTAAAATACAAAATAAATGCAAGCATGAATAATCGCTAAACAGCTAAAGCGGAAGTCGCACACGTTTACCTTGACCTATACAAATGTTTCAGGGTGAAGTCCAGTGGGGTGGGGTGGGATTGAGTAATAAACATTTCCAAGAATTTGCTATGCTATACGCATATCCATAAATAAACAAGCGCCTGTGATAAGCGGCGCGAAGATAAACGTCTTAATTAATATTTCAAATTAATTAAATCGAAAAAAAACCAAAGCGAGCCCAACTAACTCGAAGCCTATAAAAGCGACTGCTGCCTCGAACGACGCCAACAGTTATAGAAAGTCAATAAAAAATGAAACGTAAGTGCTGCCCCAAAGCAAACATCTAGACCACTAATCAACGTTTATATCCTTTAGTATTCCAGCTGCTGCTTAGCCTGTGCCTGGCGCTGCTTTTGGTCTGCGCTCCCTTCGCCAGATGTCAATCAGTGCCGCCTGTGCCGACCGATCCTCCAACTCCACCCAACGGAGCGCCCGGTCCAGCTACCGTTCCCGGCGGTCCCCCTGGCCCGCCACAAGCGCCAACTACAGTTGCTGCGCCAGAAGTGTCGACTGATGTACCAAACTATGCTTCTTAACTTTGAATTGTTAATAAATTAGCAACTTTGCTATTTAAATTTGCTGCACTTGCTTCGGTCGTTTGTTTGTCTGTTTATTGTCCAACATTAAGCTAAGCGCGAACTTCAACATCAAAGGACCTACGGCCCACTTATATACACACACAATAGATAAATGATTAATACGCATACACTTAGGATTAGGATTAGGCCCTAGCTCTTGGATACGTTGCGTCGAAAGGAGCCGCGCACCTGCGCCTGCAACTGCTCGCTGCTGCACTCCTCATCCCGTCCAGACTGCAATTGAGCAACAGCAAGTTAGCAAAACAACAAGTCAGACAACTCATGTGTGTGGCTTACCTTGCAAAAGTTCTGCTCGAGCAGCTCCATGGCCGAGAGACGCTTCTTGGGATCATGCTGCAGGCAATAGTCGATGAACTCGTGCCCCTCCTGCGACAGACTCTCCGGCGGCTGCGGCTTCTCGCCCATGCCCACCTTGAACATGATTTGAAAGTTCGAATCGAACTGTGCCCAAGGACGCTGCGAAACAAGTTTCAAAATTAGCTTAAAGTTTGCCAGGCTAATGCGATAATTACCTTGCCCGAGGCCATCTCGACGATGACGCAGCCCACGGACCAAATATCCGCCGCTCGTCCGTGTCCATCGCTGTTCGTTTTGGTAAACATTTCGGGCGCCATGTAGGCTTGGGTGCCCACATAGCCCTGCAGCTCGCCCGGCACAGTGGTGTGCGCCTGAATCTTCACCGCCGAGCCAAAGTCGCCCAGCTTGAGGCTGTTGCTGCCGTCCACCAAGAAAATGTTTGCAGTCTTGATGTCTCGATGCACAATCCCATGATTGTGCAGCTCACCCACGCCGGACAGCAACTGGGCGGTGAAGCGACGCACCAGCGCCTCCGGCAAGCCGCCAGAGAGCTCCACCAGCGACTCGAGCGTGCCCTCGGAGCAGAGCTCCATAAAGATGAGCAGCTCCTCGCGATGCACTTCGATGCCATAGTAGCGCACCAGATTCTTGTGCTTAATGCCCTCGAGAATCTTCAGCTCCTCGGCGACATTCTTCAGCGCACGCGTCTCGCCCGGCTGTATGGCAATCTCCTTCATGGCCATCAGCTCGCCCGTATTGTTGTTCACAGCCGTGTACACCTTGCCAAAGCGTCCCTGGCCAATCTTGATGCCACGATGCCAGCGAAAGTTGACGCTGCGCGCTCGAATCTGCACCTTGTCGCAGGAGTTCAGCGCCTTGACCTGGCCAATGAGCCGGCGATCGCGCAGACGCTCCTCCAAGTCGAGATCCAGTCGATTGACAGCATCACGCACGCGCTCCTGTCGCAGCGCCAGCGAGCACTCGCTGCCTTTGCTGCCAGCGGGCGTGGCATTTATGGGCGGCGTCTGTGGCACCAGCAGACGCAGCTCACCATTGGCGCTGGCCAGCGGCGCCTCCAGCACATAGTCAGTGCTGTCGACGCTCGAGTAAATGCTCGAGTTGGAGTGCTCCTCCTTCAGACTGAACTGCGGATGCAGCAGTTTGTTGTACTGCGGCGACTGCAGCAGCGGCGGTGTATTGGGATTCAGCACGACGCCGCCGCAGCGCTGCCCCGCCCGGACATGGGCGTGCGCGTGGGCGTGCGCGAGCGACTGGTGGCCGGCGAGGAGGTCTTGCGTGTGCGCGGCGAGGCCTTTTTGCGCGCCACCTTCTCCGGCTCCGAGGTAATGCCCACCACATGCGAAATGCAGCGATCCATTTGCTGCTTCAGCTGCTCAAACTGCTCGTCATCCAGATGCTGTGTGATCTGCAGATCACAGGCGAGCATCAGGAACTCCAAGCCCTGGCTGGCCCAGCGCGGGCGCATGCCACGCCCACGCTCGCAGCGCTCCATGACGAAGTGCATCCACATTTTGGCAAACGCAATGATGCCCAGCGCCAGATCCACCGTATGCGAGCTGTCCTTGTGATCCATAATGCGCTGCTCGAACAGCCGTATGACATCCTTGTGATACTCGAACCCAAACTTGTAGCCCTGATGCAGAATCTCACGCGTGCGCGAGAGCACCGCCAGGCGATCCTGCTCGTCCAGCTGCTGCATGTTGCTCTGGCAGCAGCGCTGCTGCACGCCCTTGATAATCTCGGTCAGCTTGTTGCGCACCTCGAGCACATCCTGCTGCAGCAGCTTGAACGACGCCTTGACGTGCGAGCATATGAAGTCATGCTGCTGATTGGCCACATCGTGCTCGTAGTGCTCGCGATGAAAGTCGGTGGTCTCCACATCGCGGCAGAAAGTCTTGGCAAAGAACAGAACCTTGATGGAGCGCTCGCGCTCCGAGGTGAGCAGCGCTTGCGTCTCACGGCAAATGGTCAGCAGCTGCCACTTGAGCTCCTCGTTGTCGTCGTTCTGCGCCGTGCCAGCGATTTGCTCGTCCAGCTCCTGCGAGCGCTGCACCAGGCGCGTCGAAATGCTGCGCAGCAGCTTGCTAATGATGCCGCAGAACTTCTTGGACGCCAGCGTATGCATGCCCTTGATCATGGGACTGATGAGCTTTGTGAACATCCACTCCTTCTCCAGCATGGACTTCTGATTCGTCTCGGGCACCGCCACCAGCACCAGCTGATCGATGTAGTCCAGGTACAGCTCAAACGTCTTGCGCACTGTCGCGTCGTACTGATTGAGTATGTGAATATAGCTGCCCAGCTCGGACTCGTTCTCGGCCAGCGCCGTCGTCACGTGCCGCTGATAGCGCTCGCGATGCGTCAGCGCCAGCGTCAGGCCCTCGCGCAGCTCCTTCATCAGCTGGCCCAGACTCAGCGGATTGGGACGCACCGGGCGCGTCTCCAGGCGCATGCGCAGAAACTCGTGCATAAACTGCAGTGGAATGCCGCTGAGAAAGACAAACGTGGGTATATACGAGGGCAGCGAGATCGACTGCGCCTCCTCGCTCCAGTAGCCATAGGTGCGCAGCTCAATGATTTGCTCGCGACTTATCTGCGGATCCATCGATCTGGGTGTGCCATCTTTATCCAGCGCCTCTGCATCCAGCTCAAAGTCCTCCAGCTCTTCAGCGCCCGCACGCTCCAGCGATATGTGCGCCTTGTACAGCGCCACATTGTGCAGCTGATGCAGAAACGCCAGCGACTTGGCCAGCCCACGACACTTGAGCACGTTCTCGATAAACTTGCGATACAGCCCGGAGGACTGTTCGCCATTGCAGTCGTTGCTGGAGCTGCCCAGCGGCTCCACGCTGAATATATTGATGTCATGCATGGAATTCTTGCGCACTTGTCCCTGGGATAACTCGCTCGAGAGCTGACTAATCTCCGTTGAGCTGGAGCTGCATTGAAATAAAAAAATAAGCGTCAGTCTTTAGTTACAACAACACTTTGATAGACACTATGATATACACTTTGATATACACTTTGATTATAGAGCTGCAGAAACACTAATGCCTTAGATTCTATTAAATGCTATTGATGTAATTTCTAAGATTTTAAAATAAGAGTTGCAGCCTATTTAATTATCTTTGAAAATAGATATAAATTTAAATTCTATCCAGTCATGTAACAACTAAAACTTTGATGGAACTGATATAAATAAAAGTGTTGAAGCAGCTTAAAAGTGCGCAAAATAATTTTAAAAAATTCTAATTTAAGAGACTTTCTAAATATAACAAAATTTTAAACTTATTGTGTTCAGCTCTTATTTATAAACAACAAACAATGAACTGAATTAAGACAGAATTTTGTTAGCATTTAAATTTTAACGATTTTCTGTTTTCTTTGATGTTGATATTTGATATTTCTGCAGCTCTCTTTGATTTTGATTTGATTATTTTGATTTTGATGCTCTCAAGCCTTCAACCTACTCATTGCTGCTGGAGGTTTCTCCTGGGACATGCGCCGAGTCGTTTAGCATGAACTGCACGCGAGCACAGGACATGGTGCGGCACTCCTGTTTGCCTGCTGCTGGTGTGGCGGCCACGCTGGGCGGCTTGCTGGAGTCCATTGAATTGACAGCGGAATCCAGTTCGGTTTCAACGCCTGAGGCAGTGGAGTGGCCGCTGTCCGAGCCCATATAGGATGTCTGCACGGGCCAGCTGAACTTTTCGTCCTGCAGACGCGCCAGAATCTTGCCCAATATGCTAAGCTTAAGCTTGTTCTGCTTCGTAATGTTGTACCACAGGCACATGGACTTGATGCGGCCGACAAAGCTCTGGGATTTGTAGATGGGATGCAGTGCACCCATGGCTTGGGAGGACGGATACAGCGCCTCGGCGGCCTCCAGACGCGTCAGCAGATCCTCCACCTCGCGCAGCGCCACCTCCTGCTGCTCCATGCAGTCCTTGCAGTACAGCGACATGCAGCCCTGGCACAATTTGTTGGGCAATGGAGCTGTAAGCAAGGTCAGAGCATAAGTAACATGGTCTGGAATAAATTCTGGCACTTACAGCTTGCATTGGAATTGGTGTCCGAGTGTATGCCGCTGTCCAGGCTGAGCAGACTGGGCTCGCGTTTGTAGCGCGGCTGGAACTTGTAGCTAATGATCTGGGTGAGCAGATCGGAGACGCCATGACGCGCCTCGAACAGATACTTGTCCTGCTGCTCGACTGTGCGATCTGCCTGCCAGGCCTGCAGCTCCAGCCAGATGAGATCCTTCAGCTCCGTTTGCCACGTATGCTCCTCCTGCGACAGCTTTGCATCCTGCCTATCCACGCTGCCCAGCTTGATGAGATTGGCAAACGTCTCGTGGAACTCCTTGCGCTTGTTCATGCCCGCCGCCGGCTTGCCCTCGGCAATGCGCAACGCGGGCAGCTGTGCGGCAAATGCCAGCGGCGGCGCCGAGGAGCGACAGCCAATGGGACGCGAGGAGACGCAACGATAGCGATTGCAGCTCTCCACCACCTTGGAGGCAATGCGCAGTGGCGCCACCACATCCGTATTCAGCGGCATAATCTTGTCCAGCGACTCCAGCGTGTGGGCGCTCTCATGGAAACTGTTGCCACGTGGCGGCACCAAAGCGCCACCTGACGTCGCCAGCGAGCTCTTCATCTCACGCTCCGAGTCACGCAGCAGCGACTGCAGTCGCTTATCCGTGCGCTTGCCCTCCTCATTCACAAACATCTCGTTCAGCAGCGCACAGTCCATTGTATTCCGGCGTAGCACACGTGACCGCGCCATCCGGGTCATGCCCTTCTTCGGAGTACCGCTGGCACTTGCGGGCGCATCTGTGGATCTGTCAAAAACAATTGAGTTCAATAAGTTGGGCAAACGTGCATTGATGCTTAAAATAGCAGAAAATCAAATCGAAGGAAAGAAATTTCTAGGCGTCTGTCTTTTGGGGTAGCAGCCAACCCCAAGCGCATTAGAACTTACTGTAAAATTAAATACAGTGAACAAAAAACTGCTTCAGTTGATCTAACTACATTAGTGTGCTATATAATTAATTCTAAGCTAGAATTATAAATTCAAATACAAATAACATAGAATAAATAATAGGTAACTGATATAAGTTTGCTATACAAGTTAAATAAAAAGCAGCTTTAATTTTAATGTGAATTATAAATTCAGATTACACGCTACTAAAATGTTAATTAAAGGCGTTTAGGTAAGCCTGAGATTATAAGAAAAATATAATATCGTTTGTTTCTTTATATTAACCCTGCTTAACTTTTTTTCCAAAATTGCAACAAACATTGAATCTGTTTAACATTCCCATTATCTTAATTTAATATCATTGTAACTAATTAGAGCTAATTATAAAAATAAAAATCCTTCAATTCTTTCTTCCTTTAAAGGCTACCCTAATTTTCTCTCAGTGTACTCACGCAACCACATTGCCCAGCTTTTGTTTGCGCTCCCAGTCGCGATTCTTGATCTTCAGTCGTGTGCGTGGTGGCGTTGTGCCGAATGCATCATAATGGGAGGCCAGCTCATCATCATGCAGATCCTCCTCCAACTTGCCGATGCGCGCATTGGACATTTGCACAGGACGCGATGGCGTCTGCTTAACGCGGAACTCCACTCTGCAAATAGAGAAGCGACGATTAGCAAATTGTTGGAGGCTTATGCATGCCCAATTAGTAAGCATCGATAAGTTTGGCAAATATAGACATAAGCACCATGGATAGGTGAACAGGTGGACAGGTGTGTGGGCGGCATTGACAGCGCTATCTTATCTATATAGTTGGCTGATATTATCGCACGATTTTGCCAGACAGAGCCGCTTGTCACGCCTTTAATTATGCTTTAATATTATTGTCCATTTGATTAATGTACTGATTGACAATCAAATCATAACACAATAATGTACTTTGATTTCATCAGGCATCCCACATATGAACTTTACTCACTTTTTACGCGGCATCGTAGCTGACAATGCCCACTGTACACAGCAGCTAAAGCGCGGTTCAAATGTTCACACAACAGAGAGAGAGAGAGAGAGAGATAAATTACACTGTGTACTTTTTGTTTTGTTTTACAATTTTGATTTTCTTTTAGCAGCTGCCACTAAACGGGGGAAGAAACAGCAGCAGCAACTAAGTTATGCACATGTTGTCAATACGAGGCACGGGTATAATAATCAGCGCACTGGAGCGGGGTGGCTGGCTTGGGTTGGGTGTGCAAGCGATGAGTGTGCCGTCGCACAGTGGGCGCAATTATTAAGTATCAATTATTGTTGTAACTGATGTGTCTGTTGGCATTTGGAAAAGCCACCGGAACGATTATTTTGGTGTCGCCGGAACAATTTGTTGAGCAAACAGAGCTGGGCGACCACTTAATGTGGCCATTGTCATGCGAATAGCGACAATTTATTAGCACTTTAACAAATTTTTACCCCTTGTAGTAGTCGCAGATACAATAACTGTGTATACCGATTATACTATAAAAGCCCAAAGCAAACAGTTGCACACCAATGTCGAAGCGCATACATGTATGCAAAATGCCTATAGATATATCAGCGTATGCGTGTGTGTGAGTGTGAGGTGAGCTACCCGACGCGAAGAGAGTCAGAGAGTCGTCACTGCGACGCGACTGCAGCGCACAGGCAAGCGCGACAAACTAATCGACAAGTGTGCTCCATACTATTCGCAAAGAGTCGCGGCGACCAATTTTAATTGTTAGCGCAGCTGAGCGTGACAGGCGAGAGCAGCAGCAGTGGGTGGCAGTGAGAGTGAGCGTCAGTCAGTGAGAGCGAGAGCGAGAGCGCGCGCAAGAGAGAATGTCAAAGAACCTGTGGAACGCAAGTGGCTGGGGGCAATGCTAACTGTTAACGGATCGTGCGCAGTTTGTTTGTTTGCGGCTGCTTGAAGAATTGATTTATGAAATTTTATTAGATCATTAGAATTTCTGTTTACTTAGGCAGCTTTTAAACAAAAGCCAAAAATTATGAAGTCTATGCATATAGCTCGTGCGTCTACTTAACATTAAACGTTTAACATATGGCGCATAGGCACAGTGGTTCACATGCTGCAAGCATTTAATCAATGGCACATTAATTGGCTATCATAGTAATATAGCACGATGACTAATGTTTGTCTGGGAATTGTTCAGGCTGACACAAGATAAAACGTGTTATGCGCATTTTAAATTAGAAACAAGAACCAATTGCAATCTATACAAAAAAAAAACCAATTTCACCCACTTATCAATCAAAATAAAGCAATTATTTTGCTATGTTATATACAAAACATAAAATAGTATATGTTATGACAGCATAAACAAAGCAAGTAAACATTTTAAAAGTAAGTACGTCTCTCTGTGCGTGTTTGTGTCTTGCGGAAATGTTTTATGTAATTATTGTGTATAATTATGGTTATCAAATGAAAATACATATGTATACAAATGTAGGTTGATTAGCTTGCATTAGTGTGTGTGCCAACATGTGCCGCTTTTTTAAGAGCGAATTAAGAGAACGCGAGCGCATTTCATTTTGAAGTTCAAGTGCAGAGTCCGTTCGCCAGCATCAATTTTACCAAACAAGAAATTATGTCAAATGCTACGTGAGTTGTTACGTGTGCGCTTGTCTGATCGCTATCGCATCTAGATGCCAAAGAGCCGTTAACTCGCATAGACAATATGACTGAGGAATTTCATTGAGCGCGCGCGCAGAGATAGAAACAGAAGACAGAAACTTGAGAAGAAAGCGAATTCGATTTCAAAACAGAATTGGCTGTCGTTTCGAACTTAACGCATAACGAAAGAGGTTAACAAAGCAAAATGTGCAAGCGCACGTACACACACACACACACACTTACACATGCCTATGTACATATGTACATGTGTAAGTAAGTATTAAACGCGTTTTAACTTTAACAATACCTCACTCCAAACTGGTATACGAGACGACGAAGAAGAACAAGTGAGATTGGAGACGAGGGCACACAAATTAATTTCACTAAATTTCAATAGGTGAAATACCGGGCACACAGACATACAAAATTTATGTTTGACATTTATTTCGTGCTAAAGGCGTAAAAGCCTTGCCAATTTTCATAGAAACATGTCTCACAGTCCGACGAACTACCACGCAACAGACGACGCTAAATTCAAAATCATTCCAAAATACATACAAACACTTTGTATATTGTTGATGAATAAGCGTAGCGGAAAAGGTACAAACATAGATACACACATACATACATACGCAAGCGTACGTTGTCTTATCAAACAAATGCTTTTCTTATCAGCCATATCTTGGAAGACCCGATTCTTTCAACCGGCTCCAAATATGTGCAAACACCCATACATACATACATATATACATATGTACCTATATGACTGATAAATGCCACATTTTTTTTCTTATTGCAAAGCCAAATTGTGTTGAATTTCGAGCCAAATTTACATATTTAATGCTAGCTTGCAATTTTCGCTGGCGCTCCAACAACAAATGTAAAAGAAAAATCGCAATAAAAACTCAGTTAAAAACACGTTGTTTACGTTTTAGCAATCAAAGCTGGCGAAATACATTCACACACACACGCACACACACAAATAATATGCGGGCGACATAGAGAGGGAGAAAGAGCGTTTACCCGTGCGTTTAACACGCACACATTCTCAGAAAAGCCCAAGTTACTACGTTTTGTTATTGCTGCAATATTTCTTTGGGTTTTCCGCAAACAACTATCTCTCTCACCTGGCAACATCCTCATCCACGTTTAGTTCGCGACGCAAACGAATTGGTGGCACTGGAGGCACACTTGCTGGTGCTGGAGTTGAAGTTGCCGACTCTGGAGTTAATGGTGCTGGTGATGGCGCTGCTGCTTCTTCTGACGCAGTTGGCGCTGCTTCTTGAGCTGGCGGCGACGTCTCTGTATCCGTTTCCCCTGCCATCATTGCTAGCTTTAAGCCCTGCAGGGCAACGTAATCAATAGTACGCACTCTTCGACGATGGTTTGACATTTCTTAAAATTCTTAAGTTGCGCACAAACACTAACACATGCATATAAACGACAAGTATTATTAGTTGCTTTATTATTATTGTTGCTGTTGTTGTTATTGTCGTGCGGTAATGATGCTAATCGAATTTTAAGATTTGTACTTTCACGTCACACAAACACACGCGGGCATTCATTCCGAATGCTTTGACTTTAGATTCAAATTTTTTCTTACGTCCCGAGCAATCAGGTGACAACGATAACGCGTCTCACCTGGCCAACATTGCGATACAAAATAAGTGTATCTTTAAGATACCGAAAATTAACCACTGTGCACTGATATTGTGCGAACGAAAGAAAAGATCCGATGTTTGATGCTCCAATCGATTGTTCGCGGTGCGATATCAACAGCTGATTGCCAGATGGCAGCGCTACCAGATCTTTAAATATTACTTATTGCGCGCTGCCAACCTGTTGCTAAGCAATGGCGCCAAATTTAAAATCCAATTTGAATAGATGCGCTCACAGGAAAGTTAAGTGTGAAGTATATTTGCGTTTATATGTCAACAGGTTTTTCAGAACTTAATCAAAACCATGTGTGTGAATATTCAATGAACTTTTAGTACTGGTTTTAATGATGTGACCTTACAACTTGACGTGCAGAAGATGCAAATAATAATTTATGATAACGAATTTGTTTTTGACGCTGTCACACATTTTACATTAGAGCCCAATCAGCGTATTTACATTACCGTTTGTGGGTTAAATAAGTATAATTAAGCCCAACACACCAAATGGCAACTACGATCATCACACTGTGCAACGTCAACTGGCTACAGTGTGTATTTTTTAAATTAGTTGCAATTTAATAATTGAGCCATAATGTGTCCACACACAAACGAGTTGTCAGTTGGGCATCGCAGAGTACATTGCCTTTACCCAAATGATTAACCAACGTCTAATATCCTCTACAAAAAATATATGAAAATTTGAAAATAATATGCCTTTGTATAAAATGTACAGAAGCTTTTGGCCACAAATTCGTACGTGTCATTCCAATTAACACAATTTTGATTCATAAGACAAACACACAAAGTTGGGTATTTAAGGGGAAAGGTGGAAGGAACTATTTATGACGTTTGCTGCGTTTCACTTTTATTCACAAGAAATTGAATCATTTTCTGTAAATTGCAAATTACAGCATTTCTGCAGGCTTAATACAAATTAGTTTGGATTTTCTGATAGTATCAGCCCACAGCAACAAATTCTACATTGTTTTCAATGTATAGCCGGTTTGCAGAAAATTTTGCGCTGACGCATTTTGCGTACAACTCTTACCGTTAGGTTAGTCAGATAACGCTTATCGATATTTTAACGTTTTTTCGTACCAACTAACGTACATCTAACATTGGATTGCCTTGTATGACAACAGTCAGGCCTTATCTGGGCAAAAACAAGCCATTAGATAGACACGATCGAAGTATATGGTAAACAAAACAATGGTGACTACTATTCCTGGTAAGAAAAAAACCCCTAACTATGCATAAACAACTTCATCACATTACTAAAAGATCAAGTTTTCATACAGTAAACAGCACTCAGTGTTTATGCTTTGATGTCTATAATATGAATTATTGGCAAATGCAATGAAGTTCTTGTCTGCATGCTAATTAGACTGAAGTTGCAGTTTATCGCATTATTAATGGCAGCTGTCAACTTAGTGCACGCTGACAAAAGCTGCGTAAGTCATTAGCAAAAGCTAAAAGGTGTACACAATGCCCACGTACGTATGCGTACTTTATTAAGTATATACTACTTCTATATTAAGTATACACACATGCATGTACTTGTTCTCAATTAAATTTTAACTCAAAGCGCTGACAAATGACTTTCTCTTTGTTATCAGGGCACAAATAAATGATTATCACACCCATGTAAGTTGAGCGTAATCTGAGCTAAATAAGCATGAGTGTGTGTGTGTGATTCAATAACAGGAGCGTGGGCGTTGAACAAACATTTGTCAAATGCATTCAACTGCACTAACTACGTTTCCCCACACTGATTAATCATTGTTACGTTAAACTTTCCCTGTTTACGAAATGCAATTGCACTCCCAACCGACATTAATAATTAATAAAATGCCCATTTACATGCATTAACAGCTTTGCAAAAATTTAAAATTAACGGCTTCAAGTTGATTACCCAACACCTGGCATCACTTTACCGTTCGGTACTTGAATTTGTGCTTTATCGCGCGCTCGCAGCAGCAGCAACAGCAGCAGCGCTGCCGACGTCTGCGCGATCGTGTCGTAGCAGCGAGAGTCGCGTCGCGTCGCGCATTCAGCTTTGGAGCGCGCTTAGTTAGTTCAGTTATTCAGTTGTTATCGAGCGTTACTTGGAGTTGGCTGTCTCTCCCGCTGCACGGCTGTGTTAGTGTGCGTTGTGTGTTGTTAGTGTTAGTTAGTTAGTATAAGTCGTGTGTGCGCGCTGCGAAAATCTGAGCAAGTCACTTACCCCCTTCCATCGTTCGTTGTCGTCGCCGCCAAAGTTTTTATTTGTGTGCGTGTGTGAGTGTTAGTGACTGTCAAAAATAAAAACGAAGAGAAATAAAAGAAAAAAGGAATAAAAAGGTTGGCATTAAACTAAAATAAAGTAAATAAATAATACAGAAGTGCTTGAAATTGAGCTACAGACAATTGTTGCCAAGCGTCTGCATCCGCTGCTAAACAATAATACACAATTATGTATTAATTATATTTCCATTTATTTTCATTTCGTCTGTGGCTGTGTCTGCGTGTGAGTGTGTGGGTGTGTGTATGCATTTACAAATATTTGTATACATTGCTGCAAAACAAAAGAAAAAGGCACAAAAATAACAAATACTTTTAGAAAAATGAAATAGCAAGAATAATAAATAAATTATTTTTTTGTAGATAAAAAACACACAACGTCAACTGCAAAAGATCACGAAACGCGGTACACGCGTTGTCGTTGTCGCTTGACGTTGTCGCAGACGGAAAACAAATTCACATAGTCACACACACAAACACACACCCACACACACATACACATACATAGAAACACATGCGGTACACTTGACATACTGGAGATTTGCACAAGTGCAAAGACAAATGATTTCTTTGGGTTTTTTTTTCATGCATAATAACTTTATACACATGTATAATTATAATTAGTTACAGTTAGATGTTGTAGGTATGCCAAAGCAAAAGCAAAAGACAGTGTGATAGAGAGAGAGGGAGAGAGCAAAAAGCAACTTTTGTGCGCTTGCAAAATAATGAACAAAAATGTAAAATCGTGCCCAATTCAAAAACAATAGCCTTTATATGTATTTGTGTGTGCATATGTACTATAATATATTAAAAGGCAGACACAGAACAGAATAAATCAGCAGCAACAACATTTTCATTGACGTATCTGATAAAAAAAAAAAAAGCAACACAGAGAGCGAACTGATAAGTGAGAGTGACATACATCAACATATAGTACATACATATTATTCAAATTCATGTTTTATGTATAAGTACTGTAATTAATTTACGTTCTTATACGCACAGCTCATCATACAACAAAAGATACGGAAATGGATTATATTGTCAAGGCTTACAAAGACTGGAAATTGCATTCGCAAGTAAGTAAATTTTACATTTGTTTTAAACAAAATAAATAGGTACTTAAACTTAAAGCTTAAGCTAGGCCGGCAGGTCGAGTGTTCAAGTTTAAAGCAGAGATCAAATGTACAATTAGCTCCAAGTATATAAACTCTAAAGTAAAGTATATAAAGCTATGAAGTCATGCCCAAGCTGCGGTCGTTAGCTCTCAGGCCAAAGACTCTTTTGTTTAAAGATCTAGCTGGGCTGCAGCGCTTAGCCGCATTTAAAAAAGAATAAACAAAATGTTATTCTCATGAAATACGATCATGTCGAAATGGCTTCGCATTACCTCAAGAAAAACCGCTTTGAATAAGGCTTATGTATATATTTGTTGCCACCAAATAGTGTGTGTGGCAGCATGGATGTTGTATATAGCCGATGAGTAAGGCCTCGCACATCTGGCCAAAAGCAGCAGCAGCAGCAGCAGCCAAAGCTAAAGCCAAGCCAAGCCAAGCAATGCGGCCAACTTGACTGCGACTCTGTCTGAATTGCAAATGAGCCACATGCGAGTGAATAAAGTAAATAACGCCAAATGCAATTTATGTGGCTGGCTGACTGTTTTGTTGTTGGCCAAGACTGCGACTGAGCGAGACTCGACTCGACTCGAGTTGTTGTTAATTAGGCCAATGCACAGCGCAGCGATTAAAGTTGAATACGCTAACAAATTAACTACAAAGTTGCTTAAGTAAAGTTGGCAAACAAACTGACTAACTTGGCCAAGCATGCTCTTAAAGCAGTAAGTGTATGAGTCTTTATTTAGCTGTTGCATGTAGCTGTAGCTGATCTAAAAATATCCTGAGTCTGAGTTGGGCTCTGGCGCTGGCGCTGGCTCTGAGCCTTGCCCAAGTGCAATGACCAAAGCGCAAGCCGTTGTCCGGTTTTTGTTTTGGCAGCCATTTTGCAACCTTTGTGCTTTTCGTAGTTAACGTGTTTATTAGAGAGACAGACATACATAAAAAGCATTTATGCATACACATGCAGACATTTTTGTATCTAATTGTGTTGGTCGCGTTGCCCTTCGGCAAACAGTCGCAATGAGGTTAACTGGAATGCCAAAGAGTCGAGTACCCTGCTTATCTCTTCAGCAACGAAATTAACAACAACAAAAAACCTGAAAATATCATTAAAAAGCGTAACGCTTGTGCGGGCGCGATTTGAGCTTCACACCCTCACAATTTGTATCTGTATCTCGCTCTAACTTGGCTGCGATAAAAATTTAATTTGCATTTGGAAGCGTCGTCTTCAAAGCCAAGGCGCGAATTGTTGTATTGATGGGTAAATTTACCTTTTGTTGCGTTATGGAAAAGCCGCAGCTTGACTCATTTTTCTTTATAACGGTGCTAATAATACGCCAACTTATTCATTTTGCTATTTCCTGTTGCAATATTGGTTCTTAACCGGTTTGATTGACATGGCGACATCCGCGCAGAACTTTGACGTTATTAGTTAACTATTAATTATGTGGGTAGGTAGGTAGGTATATATATATATATATAGATTTGATTCTTGTGCGCAAATGCCAAACCGGTTCAAATTGTGAACGCCTTTCATAATGAGTTTCTAGAGCTTACAATTCTGGAAATGAAAAAGAATTTCAAGTTAGCAGTTGTTGTCGCCAGTTTAATATTATCGTACGACTTATTAGCCTTGAGAAGTATCATAAATATGTTTTTCTTACAGCTCTTTGTTCGCTTTCTATCGATCATAAAATTGATCATATTATAAGCCTACAATAAATATTATATTATTGCTTATATATAATCAAGCATGGCATTGCACTTGTATCGCAAATAAACAATACTAATCTTATCTTTGAAGTCGGCTATCGACTATGTTTAGCTACAAGTCGTTAATTATATATAGAAAAAAACAAGCAAGCAAGCAATATGTATAAATTATTATAATATGACGAAATATGCAGCTAAATATAAAATTCTCAGCGCTATCAATCATTATTAAACAATATAACTTTGTTATGGCGACGCATATAAAGATGAATAACTGTCGAAATCGAACTGTAAATGCTTTGGCCACAGCTCAATTTACATATCTATATCTTTCTAGATATATATGTTTGGCTTGGCTAAAACCACAAAATGCAAACTAATAGCATTGCTTAGTTAGTGTATAATAAGCCTATACGCAAACTAGCCGTATATACTGTCTTTTTTCGCATTTTACGAGCTTTCAGTGTATATATACTATATAGAAAGTCACGTTGTTGCCTTAACTTACAAGTTTATATTTAGTCACATACGTGTAACTAGCTAAGTAAGTGCTTGCCCCCTCAAGAACCCATCCATTTAATTTATCGGAGAATATAAATAAAACTAATGCCCACTTAAGATCCGTGACACTTGACTTATGGTGTCTGGGGGCTTTGAAATTTCAAGTGCTTATTGCATTGATTCTCGTTGAGACTTGGCGACTTACAGCTTGTAATCCCACACATGTTGAATTGAGCTCGTTATCAGTTAATTAAGAGTGCACAAGTGTCGGCTACTGGTGCCTGGGATTGACTTGCCCCAAAAGAATATTAAATATGCACATATACATATCTGTTATTTGATTAGATGTAAAGCTTCTTATATTTGTGTCACGTACAGCGTTTTGTTTTGCTTTTTATCAATTTGCAATTTCCTTTTCGGTGACTTTTAATTAATACTAAAGATAGTGTGTGTACTTGCGGCTGTCATAGCGTAACTGCTGTTACTTAAATCTAACCTTCGCATTCAATTTTTCGTGCGCTTGCACAATCCATAAATTTTCGACACACTTACATAAATAACAACAACAACTAAAACAGCAGCAACAAATTGGAATAGATTGCAAACGATATCATTAAATTTATGAACAGCTCGCACTTTGCCATACGAATATTTATGATGCTGACTGTTTTGCTGCTGCTGCTGCTGCTGCTGTTGAAAGCTGTTCGATTAACGTGGCAGCTTTAATTTGGCCTTTTTTTATTGAAAGTTGCAATTAAGCACTTACCCTTGACTCTCGATGATCTCTTCAAACGCCAAACGCCAAGCGCTGATTTTGCCATCCAAACTCCAATCTACAGCTTTCAGCTGAATCACATGTCTAGTGTGTCGCTGAAATTTAATTTTAATGTAGCTCGAAATTCAGTAACATAGCGCTAAATATAAACAATTGATCTAATTACTGAAAAATTAGCATATCAAATGCAGACAGCTACAAAAACAGATTTTATACGCGTCTGTGCAAATAAACGCCCCAAAAAATATAAAAAATATTCTGTTCCCACTCACTATTGAAAGTAAGTCGGCGAAAGATCAGTAACTTAGTCACCATATTGTGCTGAGAATGGATAATTCCATTTAACTTTCACAGCAATATCAATATAAACAGACACACACAGATACATTTGTATCTATGCGTCTGAGGCGAACTTTATTAAGGGAAATCCGACGCGTGACCGGCTTGAGTGATGATTTGCGATTTGTGCATGTCAACGACCGTTATTTCTAATGCGAAATTTAGGTGAAAACTGTTGTGATAACTTGGCTGAGACATTAAGAGCTCATTATGTGCGCTTTATCAATTTATAAACATTTGCCAAGCAATTGTTGTGGCCAAAAACACTTTCGACAACAGTTGCCAACACTTGTTGCTGTTGCTGTTGTTGACCTTAGCAACGTTAAGATATATCTCTGCCTGCAATATATGTATGTATGCCGAGGAAATAATTGCTTACAAGCCACGCTAGTATTTGCTGTAATATAAATAAAGTCACATGTTAATTAAGAGAGCCATGCCGGCAATTCGTTCGCTAATTTCCATACATTTGCATACGTGTGTGTGTTTGTGAGTGCTTACGTGCGTTTGTGTGTGTGTGTGTGTGTGCTGCAGCAGCTGTTGATTGTTTTGTCTTTGTTGACTGGGGCGACTTGCTTTGTCCAAACAGGTTTAAGCTTTAACTAAATACAATACATTGAAAGGCCTTTACGTTGTTGGCTATCACGTGAAAATAAATTTATTCGCCCTCGTAAGCAGTAAAACACTTGTAATTAGCAATTTGTTCGAAACAAAAGACAAGCAAACACCTCAACCACACACGTACTACAATATGTGTATGTATTGATTATGTATGAGCATGCATGTACTTGTTTGCACTTTATAATTAACAATTAAACACTATTTTAAACAAATCCAAATTTTTACATCGTTAACAAATGTTTTGGCGCGTTCATTAGTGGTGGCAGACCATCGATAGTAGAGCACGAAATGCGAAAGCATTGCAGACGGCGATAGCGCAATCGATATTTTAACACCTGCTGGTTTGTTTACGTTTGCGTTTCTTACGTCTACCCATAGGTGGTGCTCTTAAATTCAGTGCAGAAAAAAGTACTTTCTTGTTTTTACATTCTTGGTCACACTTGCCGCATAACAACAATTGTAAATGTAATCGTAATTGTAAACACGTAGTAAACTGCAACTCACAGCGGACTCGTTAAATGCGAAATTAAAAATAATAAAAAATATTTCGCAATTAGGTTTTTTTCATTATTTTATGTACAATTATTACGACGCGCTAAATTCTCAAAGTGAGTAAATTAAAAGTTGTGTGTGCAAACAATTTCTGTTGATAGAAGCAATTGATTTGTGCATAAATAAATACGTTAAAATGACTGTGTGCGTGTGCGTGAGCGTGTGTGAGTTGAGGTATTTAGGTTTCATTGGTTGGCAGTTACGGCTCAATGGTTATTAACGTAGTGAAATTTACTTTGAGTGTAGCATATTTATTTATAGATTTGTAGATACACACATACGCATACGCATACACACGCATGCATATATGCACATGCGTATTTGTATTAGTGTGTTGCATGCTACGATGACATCACAGCTGTTAGTGTTGCCAAAAGAGATTGCACAAAATAATTAACTTTCACCTTGTTGCATTGTTTATGATTGCAGTTTCAGGAGATCGTGCCTGATATGGACGACAGCGAGTTCATGTTTAACGAGAAGCAATCAATACGCGATTCTTCACGTACTCTCAAAAAGTACGGCAGCACCACATGCAACAACATAAGGAATAGCGAATATCTGATTAGACACGAACTGCATGACACGGATACACTGCAAGGCATATCACTCAAATATGGAGCAACGGTAAGTTTATAATTTCAATTTCGTTATGGCTTGCAACAAATCACGTAAGTATTGAAATCGATTGCTGAGCTGCTTTACGACGGGAGTCACAACCCCCCACACTGCCCCACCGCCCGCCTTGGCGACAATGTGTCTGCTGCTGTGTTGGCGTGTTGCCTTTGTATTTGTATTTGTATTTGTGTATGGCTATGTGTTTATTACAACTTTAAATGGCTTCTCATGCTCGAGACTTGAAATTTGTATTTTATTGATTTAATAATCAAAAACATGGTTTGTAGATATGAAAGCGAAAGCTCACATCGGTGTGACGTGCATAGCCTACTCGCATTTGCCAATAGGGAATGCAAAGCAATTAAATTTCACGCTAGAGAATGTACAAACCGCGAATTTAACGTAAGCGCTAATTACGTGAGTTCCAATGCAGCGAACAGCGCAGTAATCCGGACAGTAACCTTTCACATTTAATTTTCAAAATTGTACGTAAATAATTAAATTTTAAATGCTCTAGCTATAAATTGCTTAGAATTCATAAATATTTATTTTGAAAATTCTATTTTCAAATAAATTAGCATTAATTAAATTTCGTCGAGTGCTAAAATATTCCTAGACGCGTCTGTTACTAGTTTACTCTTGTTTATGGAAAGTTGGTTAGGCAAATAAGATAACACGATAGTGACGAAGTTTACATAGTGTCGTGATAATAACTAAAGAGGCAACGCTGCAGCCAAAAGAACACGTCTTATCAGTTGGACGGGCATCTTATCGCCGTAACCTGTGGACAAAATGCTGCATGCAAGTGCTGAGATACATATTTTAACTTGACAGATTACTGCATATGATTTATACTAAATGCAAATACAAACACAAACACAGACGCAGGCACACGAGTGCAGCTTAAACAGGGCGTTAGTAAGAGCCACTTAATTAGCTAATTGATAGCCAACCAAGCATGAAGTGAATCAATTACTTATGCGCCGTATATTTATTTACAGACGGAACAGATACGTCGCGTCAATCGCCTGTTCGCCTCTGACAGCTTGTTCTTGCGCAAATTCCTGCTTGTGCCCGTGGAGAAGACATCCCCCTACTACTTGCAGGCGAACGGTGGCAACGATTTGCTAGTCGATGCCCTGGCCGCCACTCCGCCCACGACACCCGATGCCAACGCGCATCGAGACACGCTCAATAATGCAAACAGCTTGTCGCAGACAAATTGCTACAACAGCGGCGGCAGCAGCAACAGTTGCAACACCAACATCTCCAGCAGTTCAGCGAGCAGCACACGCTCTGGTCAACAGCAGAGTGTACGGCCGTATTCGATTGCAGGCGAACTGTTGGTGCAGGGCGACGATGAGGATCCGGCCATGATGAACAATCAAAACGGTTGCAGCAATAAGCAAAGCAAATCGCTGGACTCTGTGGCAGCCATGACGCCCGAGGAGGAGAATCGCAAGTGCTTGACTGACTTTCTAAGTAAAATCGATAATACCATATCGGAGTCGCGCAAATATGTAGAGCGTTCCAAGGAGTAAGTGTACATATCAATTTTATGTTAGCCATAACTAATTGTGTTTTACTTTGCTAGTCTGGTCAGCAGTCAGAGTGATGCGGATATTTGTATTAGCGCCAGCACGGATGTATTTCCACAGCGTCGCAATCAGCTGAACAACTCCTACAAGAACAACAACAACAGTCGTCCACCGCATCAGCGGCACAGCTCCACGGGCAGCGGCAATTCGGACACAGCGCAATTGTTAAACACAACACAAACGCGTCGGGTGCAGAACTCCTTGAAGCGTCTGGAGAAGCAGCAGGATGACTTCTTTGAGTTGTAGCGGCTTCTCGCGCGCTACGCTACATTAGCTCTAGTTTAATTAATCGTATGAGAGAATATATATATATATATATATGTACATGTGTATGTGTGAGCAGAATAATTTTATAAATGTTTTAAAATCACAATACAGCGCATATAGAGACAGACAAAATGATGCACTTAATGTTAATTATATATACACAGAGAGTTACTGTTACATCACATATACATACATACAAACAACATCATATACGTACATACTGTCTACCTATATGCTAAGCGCTGCGCTATTTAAACCTGTACTATATACAAGCTATGTTGACGACACAGTTGTTAATGAGATCTTATTACCTATATTTTATTGTTAGTTCCAACTGCTGGACCCTGATAATTGCCGCCAATTTGCTTGCAAAGTCTGTGCCCTGGCCATGGCCCTACTTCCCTTTAATACTATGTTTATCTTTTGTATGTATTAGCTTTAGTTTATTATTATATATCTACATATATTTAATTTAGTTATGAGAATTATTAATCTTAATACCCATACCATAGTCGTTAGCACTAAAAACTGACTGCTCGGCAATATATATGTTTGTTAAATTGATTGAATTGATACATTGATGCCCCCCATATACTTTTTGTTATCTGTGTGCGCATACAACTAAAAATAAATGCAGTTTTCAATGTGAGCAATTGTAAGCAGTACCGTCTATATATTGTTTGAGAAGATTTTATAAACAAATTAAACTAAGTGAAACCCAAATGTGTTTTATTTGATTTAAATCGCGCATGCGTCGCGTTGCCAGGACAACGAGCTGAGCCAAACAAACTGCACAGCAACTGTCAAAGTGCTATTGCTTTAAATTAAAAGCAAATATTTAACTAAAGCTTGAACATGTCTGACGAAGTGGATGCGGCGATTATAAAGGCCACTCAAGATAGTTTGGGTAAATTTATAAAGAAGCCACCACTGACGGAAAAGCTGCTAAAGAAGCCGCCGTTTCGCTTTTTGCTGGACATATTCAATGAGGTAAGCAGTGCGCTACTTTAAATGTATAAAGTTGCTTAGTTTTCAGCGTTTCATTTAGTTTATTAAGCAAACGGGCTGCTTTGAGGGTCTTTATGCGCCGGAGGAGCAGTTGTTTGAAAACATAGCCGACAGGTAAGTAGTTTGGCTATATGCTGAGCAATTTCTTATGCCCTTCGCATTCTCACAGACATGACAAGACGCAGTTTCTGCAAAAGATGATAGACGTAACAAGTAAGTATAAGCTTTTTGTACCTAACAACAGCTAAAGTTGCCTCTTACTAGAATTGACCACCAAGCGAGAGCTCAAGGTGCGCACCTCCAAGATTGTCGCTGGCCACGAGCCACAGCTAACCAATGAGTTGCTGCAGGCTATGGCCAGCGTTGCCGAGCAGGGTTTGGACTGGCGCAGCGTTGTGGATAGCTATGAGAACAAAGCCAAGCCTAAGGCAAAGGAAGCCAAGCCCAAGGAGAACAAAAGCTCACCCAATAGTCAAGTGACAGCAGCTGCTTCACGCAAGGACAAGCGCGTATCGCCGCAGGAGCAAAAACTGCGTAAGGCTACGGAGCAAGCAGCGCGCTCGCCGCCCGTGCCTGGCAAGGAGAAGACACAACGAAGACAGAAAACTTCAACGGAGGCAGAGGCAAAGCCCAAGCTTAGCAAGCAAGGTTCCAAGCACAAGACGCCGTCGCCAACAAAACCAGCAGGCAAACCAAAGCCGCAAACATCCACAGAAAGCGAGGCCATGTCGCCGGCGCCCGTCAAGCAGGTTACACCCGAAGCGCCAGCTAAGCATAGCGCTGAGGCTAGAAGATCGCCGAAGGCCAACACTGAGCACAGCTTGGAGACAACTGCAGCGTCAAGTGTTGTTGCTGCTCCCAACTTAAATGTTGAGCCAGAAAGCCGCAAATCGTCGAGTAAGAGTCGCCGCTCAAGCGCTAAGCGTGAGGCAGCGCCAGAGCCGCAGTCCATTGAAACACCCTCACCAGCTAGCGAAGCCAACAACAATCCGCCAGTGCAGCCACAACCAGACAGCAACAACAACAGCAACAATAGCAACATGGAAATCAAACGACAGCGTGAGAACACATTTACGCGTGAAAGCTCTCGAGATTCAAATAATTCAGTTACACGTCCACGTACCTCATTGCGTCCACCCAGTGCACGGCCAGCTTCAGCGCGTCCCGGTGCGCCACGTCGTCGCAATGTAGAAATTGTGTTGCAGCCCAATGATCAGTTGAAGATGTCCGGCATTAATGTTAAGCTGGAAACCTTTGGTGACTTTGATGACGATGGCGAGAACTTGGTTATCATTGAGGATGCCAATGCACATGACATTGAGTCGGGTGGCGGTGCGGAGACGCAACTGGATGCAGATCAGCCCAATCAGGGCCGCTTGGTGCAGCAAATACTCGAAACACAAAAGGAACTTGTGCAGCCAAGCAGCGAGCCCAGCAAGGAGGAGCAGCAGCCGCAGCTGCGTCAAAGCTCTGCGCGCCAAATGAACGATCTGCGGGATGTTATACAGTCGCTGACCAAGAGTGTGAATCCATTGGGCAAGCTTATGGATTTCATACCCGAGGATATTGATGCCATGCAGCTGGAGCTAACCATGTGGCGCGACACCTATACTCAGGCCTATGCGGAGCTGAAGCGTGAGCAGAGTCTTACCGCAAGTGCCACGGAGCCGATGAAGCAGCAGCTGCTGGCAATTGAGGCAAGCATTGAGGAGTACAAGGAATTGATTGACGAGAGCCGGCACAAAATTTTACAGAACAATGAGCGCATACTTAAAATGTTAATGGAACAATAGAGGCAATAAAATATTTAATTGAAAAACTTCAAAAATGTATTTGTTTCAAAAAGTGTATATATATAAGAACATTAGTATCTTTTATCAAAAATATGTTTTGGCTTTGCAACAATTAAACTTTAAATTGTTTCAA
The DNA here is from genome assembly GCF_011750605.1 of Drosophila busckii. Taxonomy (NCBI): domain Eukaryota; kingdom Metazoa; phylum Arthropoda; class Insecta; order Diptera; family Drosophilidae; genus Drosophila; species Drosophila busckii. The sequence goes on from NC_046607.1 coordinate 11,915,699, forward strand.
ATGCATATTTAATTAAAATTTATTACGTTAACAATTCAATGGGTGGTATATAATAGAGTTGAAAGGTCACTTAGTGTTCGATCCGAAACCAAAATGCATATAAAACTAAGCTTTAGGTATTCACGTTGATCTACCGTACAAATAATGTAAAAAACGCAAAAGATTTAAAGTTCATATAGGTATAAAGTTTGTCTGAATCATAGTGAATACCCTTCACATATGTACAAAATGTATAAAGTTCAAAAAAGGTTTCGATTTAAGCTTCAACGGCCTCTGCTTCTTCATTTGCATCCGCTGAAATATCGTTGTCTGACAGGTTTTTCTCATTGGCCTCCTCGCCATCGGCGTCCTCGTCGCCCAGCACGTACTCAATAACATCGTCAATGGGGAAATTGTTGAGCAGCGACTTGATTGAATCGTTGTGTATGACCACGGTGAAGAGCAGTTTGCAATATTCACGCATGCGGCTGCCGTAGCCCAGTTCAGCGTAGTTTTCGGCTCCCTTGGCCAGATCGTGGCCACAGTTTTCAATAACCTTGCAGAGCACCGTCTCCTCGGAGCTGTTTGGCCAGTTGTATTTCTTCAGTGTTTGCGGATCGACCAGCATGTCAATAAGCTTGGCCACATTCTCCTTCAGCTTGATGTCCTCTTCGGTAAGCACCTCGCCGCTAAACTCATCATCGCTCGATGGCTCCTCCAGATTGTCTGCAATGGCAGCTGCCAAGCTGGCAGCTAAAGATTTGCGCTGCTCTTTCTTAACCACTGGCGACGTCACTTGTTCCTGCTTCTCCTTGGACTCTGGCTTCACTGGTTTGCTCTTTGTAGCTGTTGCCGCAGCAGGTGCTTCGCTATTACTTTCACCCTCCAAGGGCAAAATTGTATACACTTCGTTCTCCAGCAAGATGGTTTGGGCACTGCCATCGCCCTCATCCACCAAGAACTCACGCACTACAACGCCATTATTGTCTGTCTTACTAGAAATCAGCGAGCCCGCTGATGTATTGGCGGTATCCTCCGGTTCGAGCTCCTCTTCAACATCCTTTGCTTTCTTGGCCTTGCGCTTGCTTGCCGGCTCAGTGCCGAATATATCATCCGGATCGCATTCATGCACATTGCGTATGTGTTTACGCAATGTTTCGCTGCTGTCAAAGTTCTTGTCGCAAATGGCGCAATCTGTGCGCTCGATAACCTTGGCAGGACGCTTAGTGCGTGTTGGTTTTACAGCTGTAGAAACAAGAGTTTAAAGCATAAATGGAGACTGAGTATAGGCGCAACACTTACGCGAATGATCGCCAGCATCCACATGCTCCTTAAGTAGCGCAGCTGTGCGGAAACTGCGTGTGCAATCGGTGCAGCCAAATGAGGGACGCTTAAGGCGAGAGTGCTCCTTGGTATGGCGCTCCAGTCTGTGAACAAAACAAAGCAGTTTAGTTAAAGCTTGTTGGATATCTGATTAAACTTACTGTTTCTCAGTTTTGAACTTTTGCGTGCATTGATCGCAGGCATGAGGGCGCAGATGTGTCTTGGAATGCGTGCGCAGCTGTGTGGCCTGTATAAAGCTCTTGCCGCATTCGTTGCACTTGTGTGGACGCTCGCCTGTATGACGTTTCATGTGGCGATTCAGCACCTCCTTAACGGCAAAGGATTGACTGCACTGCAAAACGCATTGAGCAACGTTAAACAATAGTAAAAGCATTGCTATAGTATATAATACTTACAACTGTGCAGGTGTAGGGCTTTTCACCCGTATGATAGCGTCGATGCTTCTTGAGAGCCACCAAGGCAGAAAACTTTTTCTCACACAAATCACAATCGAAAGGCTTCTCGCCAGTGTGTGTGCGTATATGAATGCTTTAGGTATAAATTAAAGTTAGCAGCTGTTTAAATTAAACCCAGAGCTCTACTTACTTGAGCGTGGATAAACTGTAAAAACAGTTCTTGCAAACATGGCACATGTACTCAGGCTTCTTTACCACCTGCGTGCCCAGATGCTGCTTTAGATGAGCGCGTAGATTGTCCAGGCGATAAAAGACGCGATCGCACACCTTGCAGCTCATGGTGTCATTCTCATTGGCCGAGCACGAGGAGTACTTCTGATGGCGCTTCAAGTGATAGGAGCGCGTAAAGTCCTTGCCACAGATCTTGCAGGCAAATGGTTTGCCACGTGACTGATGCTGCTCCTCATGTAGTTTCAGTAGCGCTCCACTGCGCAGCTTTGCATTGCATATGGAGCAAGGATAGTCATTGAACTCGGAGTGAGTTATAAATATATGACGTTCATAGCTTGTTTGTGTCTTGAACGACTTGGGACAATCCGGGCAATTGATGTGACCCAACTGTAAGTAACAAAATTAAATTAAATTTGCTTAAACATATATCACTAAATATAGTTACATGAAAAGTGTCGTAACTTTCGCTGCAGCAAAAGCAAATGTCTTTTTTCTCCATTACAACTGCATCTTTTTCGATCTTCTCCAGGTTTTTTAACATATCCGCCTTGCGTAGATGATAGCCACTGTCGTAGCGACAGAACTCCAAATGCTTTTTTAGACTCTTGACACGTCGGAATGTCTTGTAACACTTGCCACATACGTGCTCCACAATCTCCTTAATATCATTGGTGAGCCCACCAGCAGTTTTGTTTGCCTTCACTTTATCCAAGGTCACACTGTTGTCATCATCTTCCTCCTCATCACTTTCCTCATCTACGCCGGAGACCACAAACTCATCATCTGTAGCTTTCTCTGGTACAATTTCAATTTCATCATTCTCAGTTATAATAAAATCAATGGTATCATCGTCATCCACAGTCACAGTGGTTGTGTTGCTGTCTGCCTTGCTGCCCTCGCTTTTTATTGCCTGCAGCACATAGTGATCCATTTTCTTCTTCTTATTGGGTGACGGCTTGAGCTTGGTTGTCGACACTTTTGCGGTGGTGGACACTGTACGCTTATCATTTAATATCTTAACAGCACTGCCTGCTGGACTAATTGTTTTCGTGGCAGTGCGCTTGGGGCTCTTTGTAGATTCAGTGTTGTTGAGTATTTTCACGCGCTTCTCCGACTTTGGCGAGGCTTTCCCTTTCGGCGTCGCACACATCTCGTTCAGAAGCTTGACGCGCACACCTGTACGTTTCTCTTTGGCTGGCGTGACATCAACAATTCTTATAATGGCTTCGCCATTTTCACTAGGCCCAGAACCTGCCTCGGCGGCGTCTGTTTTTTTGGCCTCCTTAGTGGCGCTCATTGTTGCTTGATTGTGTTGCGGCCAGGCAGCAGGACTCTGTTGATATAATAAATGGGACAAGGATCAGAGGCGTTGGTTAAATTGTCTACTTTTAGGCTTGTGATTTATTTAAATTGATCACTTTGCCAGCGTCAGCAACGCCTAGAAGAAGCATCAAAATGGCGGCGATCGACAAAGAAAGAGCGAGACGCATATACATATGCTCAACAAGTGACCGTAGCAGCGAGAAAAAAAATATTTAGGGTTGAAAATCTGTATTTCTAATATAATTTTAAAATTGTTGCATACTTTTCAATAATCAATATATCTGTTGCCGGCTTGTTGGTATTCAAAACAACAGTTTGCAGCTTTTCAAAACTGTTTTCCACATTTCCTACAACAATTTCAATACTAGTATCTCCACTTAACTGTGAAACTTTCGTCAAAGAAAGTAAGTCGTCGACGGCAACAAAGAAGCGAGAGAGATAGTAATTCGACGACGACTTTGGAGTTTGATCACTGCAGCCAAATAAAATGTTACACGCTCTTTCCTGCTATTTTCTCACACTTAAATATAACTCACTTTGATTTCTTTTATAAATATTACTTACAAATTCCAATACACTCGCTTGCTTCGCACACAAGAATTGAGCGTCACAAACCAATCAGCTGTTTTGAAAAATGTGACCAGCCAATTGATATTTAAGGTAGCATTGAGCTCATGATCGTCAAAACCTATCGAAAAGCAACTCCTCATGACAAACACACTGTCATCCAACATAAAACAGCTTGTGTTTTGCTGCGAATATTTACATTTGTGTTTTGTGAATTTTATTTATAAAAGAGGTAAAAGGAATATTGAAAATTGCTATATTTTGTTAAATACATTTTATATGCAGTTGCTATGGCTGGATTGTTTGATACTACGCACACGGAAGGACCCGGCTTTGTTGGTATTCGTTTCTGCCAAGAGTGCAACAACATGCTGTACCCCAAGGAGGACAAGGACAATAAAATACTAATGTATGCATGCCGGAATTGTGATTACAAGCAGGAGGCTGACTCCAACTGCATTTATGTAAACAAAATTATGCACGAGATTGACGAACTTACGCATATAGTGCCGGATGTAATATCCGATCCCACGCTGCCTCGCACCGAGGACCATGCATGTCCAAAGTGTTCCCATCGCGAGGCTGTGTTCTTCCAGGCGCAGACAAGACGTGCCGAAGAGGAAATGCGACTTTATTATGTGTGCACGAATCAAAACTGCACTCACAGATGGACGGAGTAAAAGTCGAAATATTTCCCACAATTGTGTAAACAAATTAGTTATAAATATATATAATTATAAATGAACACATTAGTAAATTGTAATTGCAAAGTATGTGTGATAGATTAGCACCGATTTATCCATGTCACGTTAAATTAATTGCTTAATTTGCAAGTAGCCGGTGTTAAAGCCAAATTGGGCAACGCCTGTGATTTTTGATAAGAAATTGAAAGCTTAATTGTATCCATTTGTCTCAGATACACAATCTCCTTTATTTATCACACGTGCTTTTTATAAACATGGAATTTAATTTAGTTATTACAATTGAAAGCTGGCACTAAGATTACTAGTCCTTGATGTTATTACACCGCTAACTAGAATGTTTACATACAGAACTGAACGTAGCGAGACGAAGAGCGTAACAACAAAAATTCTTTTATCATTGGCCACGGTCTCACCATTTCACAATATTGTGTGAATCAATTAGTCAGAGAAATAAAATAAGTATACGTTGTAAGTTTGATGTTTGATAGATTAGCACTGATTAACCTATGCCACTATATTGCTATTGACTTAGCCACACGATGTTCCCAATGACCACATATAATATACACTTAATTTGTATGATCGATGCTCTTTCCACATGACTGAATAGGGAGCGTACGTGTTGAGCATACATATGTGTGTATGCAAATTTCTCCGATGGGCGCAGAGACAAAATTCAGCAGCTGTCAAACCAAACAAACAACAAATAAAAAAATATATGGCAATTAATAAACAAGTTTGTTGTGCGTATCGAGCTGATGCTGATGCTCGGTCTAGGCTGCTCAGTTTATTGTTAGAGCTTAACTTGGCGCGTTGTGTCGACTACGATGTAGAATAACTGCTTAGAACACAATATAAAAAAAATAAATAACATTCCTAAAAATGGCAAAGGCAAACAGAGCTGAGGCTGCTGCGGCGCCTGCAGAGGAGCCCCAATTGAATTATTTTCAAAAGATAATAGCCTATCGCAAATATCTGGTGATAGAACCTTTCTTCTTTTTCTACTTTATGGCCTCGGTGTTCAACCAAGTGGCCATGGCTAATTTTCCGTTAGAAAAGGCGTGTCGTGTTAATCTTGGTTACAATAAAGAAGTTTGCATGACAATGTTGGATAAATCGGAGCTGGGCATCGAATGCGACGACTTCTCGTTTGAGAATACAACGCAGGGTGCGACAGCGGATCAGTTCGGCTTGGGCATCTCATCTCCTGGATTTAATTACACGGTGTGCAAAGCGGAAGTGGAGGCGCAAATTCTTAGCGCAGATGTTTCAGGCAAACGTGCACCCATCGGTAAATAATTTTTATAACTTTGGAATTCTTAACCTTTATGAATTTAATTATTCAAATGCAAAGTCTCATGCTTCAAGTGCAACCAGTTCTAACACCTGAGCTTCAGGTTTTCATACGTAGATTTGGGAGTCCCAACATGATTTATAATTAGTCGAATTTATTGCCAGTTTTTTCTTTTTTTTGTTGGCGGTTAGAACATTTAATTGAATACTTTTGTGTCTTAAATTAGCTTTGTCTTTGCTCGTGTCTTTCTCATTCCCAACATTCTTGGCTATAATGTGTGTTTGACTGCCGATTAAGTTAATGCTAACTTTAGTATTAGTAGCTTGCAAACCGGTTCGGTTACATAGTTGATTATTTTTATTTTGGTTATTAATCGACCTTTAAGTTCGCATTGCCATAACAATTCGTATATTATGATTAGACAATGACAATGGTATTTGTAGATGTCAATAAAATATCAATTGAGACTCGCCGCGCTGCATCTACCCAGAGTTCAATTCAAGTCAACCATAACTATTTTTATTACAGCTTAATGCATGTGCCATGTGCAATGCTTTCTTTATTATTTAATGGTGGAATAAATTTAGCTAATATTTAATGCTCAGAGTGCTAAAATAAAATTGCTGACATGCAAATGTGTCAAGTGCTGAATTTAAATTCTTTGTGTAATTGCCATCATTTTGATTGATGATGTACATAAGTAATTTACATATCATTCTCTTTAGCTGCCATTTTCCCATTGATTGTGCTGCTCTTCGCCGGAGGCTGGTCGGACAGATACAACAAGCGTAAGCCATGTATGATACTCCCAATTGTGGGTGAGGGGCTATCTTTTACCTGTAAGTAGCAAGTCAAAGTCAAAGACGCATTATTAGCATTAACTTTATATTTTGCAGGCTTGTTCATTTCTGCAATATTTTTTGAACAATTACCCATGGAGTTTGGCATGTATCTGGAGGTCATAGTGCCTTCGCTTTGTGGTGGTCTGACCTTCTGCTTAATGGCCATTTACAGCTATATGACAATATCTACACCTGAAAAGGATCGTGTATTTCGTTTTGGCATCTTTGCTATGTTTGTAACTGGCGCTCCCTTTCTAGGAGCTGTAAGTGGTGTGCTCTTCAAAACTCTGGGCTATACATGTAAGTTCAAAATCAGTTCAGCTTAAACAACGCTTATTGACAATCTCTATCACTTGCAGTATCTTTTGCTATGGCTATTGCTTTTCAAATAATCGCCGTGCTGTACATTATTTTCTTCATAAAAGAAATCAAACCAGAGTCTACGACTAGCAGCACAGAAGCCAATGGAAATAATACTCAGTTAGCTAGTCATGCAGCTGATAATATGGCCTATGAAACTACAACTTTGGATGAGCTGCCTGTAAACAAGAATGTTAATTTCCAATTAACGCCACAGCTGGAGCCACCAAAATTCGAGCCACCGCCTGTGCCCAAAAAGCGTTCGCTGCTCAAGGAGCTATTTGATCCCACGCTAGTGCTGGACTGCATTAGATTCCCGTTAGTTAAGCGCGAGAATAACGGACGCATGTTGTTGATTCTGCTGCTGTTGGCTTACTTTTTGACTTTGGGCCCAGCGTCGGGTGAAAACGACTATTGGTATCGCTTTACATTGAAGAAACTCAACTGGAATGGCAACGACTATAGCATATTTTCAACTATATCGGGTGGTGCAGCACTTGTGGGCACCTTCATAGGCACCGCTATACTAAGTAAAATGTTCAATTGTCCCGACTCTATAATTGGCGTGCTCTCTGCTCTGTGTATTGTCTGCTCTCGTGTTTTATATGTAAGTTTATAAGCTTATTTAGAGTCTTTAGTCAATGGCTTAATTTATTTTTTAATTTACAGTCACTAGCTAATACCACTACATCCTTTTATCTTGCCAGTGTAGTTGATATGTTTGTCAGCTTGCGTGTCATAGCCATTAAAACAATTGGCTCCAGCATTGTAGCTGGCGACGAGCTAAGTATGTAACAGATTCATTAATTTAATATGTTGCTAATTTATTCTCTGCACTTGCAGGCAAAATGTATTCCATATTCGGCATAAGCGAACCTATTGGCCAGTTTATATTTCCGCCAATTTATAGTGAAATTTATAAGAGCACTGTTGACAATTTTCCGGGTGCTTTCTTTTTGTTTGGCGAAATCTTTTATGTGCCTAATGTGCTAGTTTTTATGTAAGTTGCACAATTTTAACAGCTAAGCCAAATTAACTTGTTGTTTATTTTTAGTTTATGCTTTTTCTTGATGCGTCGTCGTTTGAATAAACAAAATGCTGTGGAGCTGGCACAAAAGAACGAAACGAATGGACAAACAAATCTTGGCACCGAGATTACTAGTCTTTAATTTAATTAATATTATATATACATTTATCTACTCTGTGCATACTTAACCTGTGTACCTGATGCATTAGGGAAAGGTCAAGCTTTAATTTGTTGCTAAATATAAAACATACTCTAATCCGTAGGCAGCACATTGATTTGATTATTTCAATAGATAGTGTAACCCTTTCAGCAAAACTTCGTAAAGTCCACCCACTCCTTAGCTCCGGGTCTGGTCTGGCAAGTGGCAATTTTCCAATCAACAAATGCTTTCTATTTGATCAGCCAGGCTGTGTGGTGGGCGTGGCGTGTGGCTGTTAAATGCTACCCTTGGCAAGGCAGCAAAACAATTGGCAACTAATAATCTCAGTTAATCTGCATGTGTGTCTGCAGCACTTGTTGACTCGCCTCGCTTCACTGCGTCTTTTATGGCTGGGGTTTTAGTGAAATTGGTCGTTGCTCCTTGTGGTATAAAAGCTGCTGCTGGCAGCAGCAAAGGCTCAGATGTTGCTACGGCCAGGTTGTGTGTAGTTGGCCAAAAGTTTGTGCAGTCCTGCAACTCTGAAGTTTATAAAACATTTTAAACAAAATGTTCCGTCTACTGTTGCTGCCACTTTTCTTCTTCACCTTGTCGATGGTCTGCATGGGACAGACGTTTCAATACTCCAGAGGCTGGACTAATGGCAAGCGTGCTTCATCTCTAACGGCAACGCCTTTGAATAATGGTCATAATGTAGGACTGGCGGATCTCTATGACTTTCAGGATAGCCCCATTGATCGTAGAATGGAACGGTAAATATTTGAGACAACAATTCATTGTAAAAATCTACAACTATTATTTTATTTAGCTGCTTGATGCAGCTGCAGCACTTTTTACATCACGCTCCTGGCAATGGATTTTCCAGACCGGAGCCGGAGCGTGACTCAGAGCTACGGGATATGAAAATACGCAGTAGAATTGTTGCCAACAGCAATCACAATGATAATAACTTATTCACCAGCCCAAATCGTCAATCAAATGAAATCTTTGAGGCGCTTAATACCTCTGGAAGTGATGCTATTGATCCTAATGATTATAACAAGCATTAAATTCACATGAACACAACACACAGCGTTAATACATTAAATACATACATACATATATTGTTATTAGCAAAAATTGCTACAAAAATTTAAAAAAAATATTTAATAAATATTGAGTGCATTTTCGATTAAAGTATTTATGTTTATTTTTATTTTATTTTAAGGCAAGCATTTAGCTGTTACGAATGATTTGCATGAAAAGATTAATAAAATAATAAATAATAACCATGAACAACTCTTAGTCTTGTACATTACTTTTTATAAGTTAACTATACTTTCAACTTTAAGCATTCCAGTAAACGTAACGGCTCAATTGCATGTTGTGAATTCAGCAATGTTTATATCTCTTAGCGCTGTTAATGTTAAAAGTTAGCCAAGACAGAAAACGTTAAAAGGCTTTAGCCAATTCAGCAACCATTGTGTGTTGTTTTCAGCACGACTTGTGTGCCTTTGCTCGATTACGATAGCAAAATCGATTATTGGCGCAAAACAGTCCTCAAATTTAAATGTAAATATTTCATGGCGAAGTTTTATTTTTGCAAACGCAAGGCGCTTATTGTACTGTCTATTCATTTGAATAATGTATATATGTAAGAATACATACTTCTTTTTATATTTATGCATTTATAGCAGCTACTTTAATAAATCATTTTTGCTATGCAGCTTCTAGTCAGTTTTCTTTTAAATGATAATAAATTATTAGTTGGCATGTACTAACAATCAATCAAAAAACAGGGCAAGGCAAGCACTGAGCTCTATTATGTGAATATAAAAGTTGACGATTATGCGAAGCATCAAATCAAAACGGGTTGAAAATCAATAAGATACTATTATTACAATAAATTCGAAACGTCTAGTTACTTAAGGGGGCAATAAGTAGATGAATGTGCGTATATTTTATGCCAAGAGTTCATTCAATATTCATAAAACAAGACCCGTAATCAAATTAGACTACGATTGGCTGAAATCATTGCGCATTTATGACAAACGTTGTGCGTTTTGATGCGAAAACGTTGTAGGCACGTTTCCATGCCGGCTGATGAAACACAGCAACCGTTTAATATGCTACTACTGGGAGGAAATACAGGACACAAGGGCGAGGTTGATGAGCGTCTCGCAGCATCTTGCAGTTAATTACTTTGAGTGGTTGCAGCAATAGTTGACTGACTGCACCTGTTAGATCGTAAATGTTTAGTCGAGACGACGAGCGTTGGCCTGCTATCAAATCAAACGTGCTGCCAGAACATAACGCCAGCTCATCATTCAAGCAATTCATCCCTTCATAAAAAAGATATATGACAAAGTCACGGGAAAATGCAAAAACGAAAAAAAGCGCTGCGTTTTCGAATTGAATTCCTAACAAGCTAATCGATCCTCGGGGAGGGTGAGCAGAAGGATAGACACACAGTCGCAGTCACGGGACTACGCACACGCATAGGCATACGGTCCGGGTGCTTGGGGAATATGAATTTATATCTTTTAATCTGCTATAGCAGGCGCAAGCACTGGGAGTGAGAGTGGGTGTGCTGCTGGCACTGACTGTTGCTGGCAAATATACAAGTGATTTTAAGGACGCAGGACATATTTCAACAGTGCAGCAGCATGCACAGCAGCAGCAAGTCCTGCTGTTTATTGTCAGTGTCAAGTGGGCCTTCGGGGGTGTCAAATGGGCAAATGTAGTGGTTGCTCTACCGTAACCCCGCCGTTTGCCAATGTAATTGCATTAAAATGCAATTCGAATTGCCCCGACGACTGCTCGCTTCACAGTTTTTTTCCCAGGCTACGCTTGGTTATCCTGCCAGCGCCAGCGCCATCGCCATTGGTATCGGCAGTGTCATCAGCATCGACATTGTCATCTCCGTTGAGTGCCACTTGAGTGGTGTAGCCATTACGCTCCTCGTCTATATAGGTGCCGTGTGAGCTGCGTAAACTGTATTGAAAGCAGCTTTTAACACCAGTTGGGATCCAAGGATGAGCAGAGTTGACCAGCGCTGAAGTTGCTACTGACAACTATACAAAACTGTAGACAGCACTTGAAGCAATAATTAACTTTAGATACATTTAATATACTTTTTATACTTAATTGTAATTCAAAATCGCATTTATTGTATCTTGATTGGTATTAATATTGCCATTTCGGATGAGTTCAGCTCTAAATTAAAAGCACTTGATACGCAACAAAATGCTTACTAATTACAAAATAAAATATTATTTCGCATTGAATTTATTTATAATATTTTATTAAGAATATAGAATAGAACCATTTATTTGCACGCCGCAAATTTTGTTAATAAACCAAGTAGTCTGTAGGCCATACTCTCCATGCTCGATGGGAAAACGTGATATGAGATTATTTTCATCTGTATATGCATCCCGTAGATAGATATTTGTATTAGCCTAAAGCAAACTTACAATTAAATTGAGTTAACTGGTGTGTTTCAATTAAGTTTCTTACCAGATATGGACACTTGTGGTCAACGTTGGTGAACTGCTTTACATAGTGTGTAAACATGAGATTGGCTATGATATACTTCTTAGGATTTTTGAAATATTGGCATACGTCAATTGTTATGTCATAAAGAAATGGATGCCAGCCGCCACGTTCGCGTTTTACAAACTGCAGTCTTATCTGCATCTAAAGTATAGATGCAACATTCTAAACATATTAACTATAAACAGCTACCTACATTGTTTATCTGCCTATATAATTTGACTTCCACATAGGCCAGATTTCGGGTTCGATTGAGCGCCTTAATACGGCACTCAGTGAATTCGCCTATGCTAGACACGATCATTTCACACTTTAGCGACTTATGCTTGATCAAGCTTTTAGTCTATAAAAAAAAGAAATTTAAGCTGATACAATACGTTTAACATAGGCACATACTGGTATACATAACTGACAAATCAAACACAATATTAAAAGCAGCACTATGCACCTCATAGCTGTAACTTGTACTAAGCGACATTGGCTACTTTTATATTTAAAACATGCGACATTAATAAGTAGACTAATTATCAAAATTTAAACGCAGTGACGCTGCATTTGGCATATGATATTACAAAATATTCAGGTAGCTTTATATTTTTATCATGAATATACAATAGAACCGTTTATATAAAATCCACAAATTCTGTTGGTACACCAGGTGGTCTGTAGGCCATACTCTCCACGCTCTATGGGAAAGCGTGATATGAGATTGTGCTCATCCGTATATCCATTCCTTAGATATACAGTTGTATTAGCCTAAAGAAAACTTACAATTTAATCGAGTTAACTTGACATATTTGCTTACCAAATATGGATATTTGTGATCGACATTAGTAAACTGCTTTACATAGTGTGTATATATGAGATTAGCCAAGTAATACTTTCTAGGATTTTTGAAAAATTCGCAGCCGTCATAAGTCAATTCATAAAGAAATGGATGCCAGCCGCCACGTTCACGTTTTACAAACTGCAGTCGCAGCTTCAACTGAGGAACAAAATTCTATATATATTAAATATATTACACTTTAGTAGCTTACACTATTTTTCTGCTTAAGTAATTTGAATTCCAAAAACAACAAGTTGCGTGTACGATTGAGCGCTTGAATGCGACAATCTTTGAATTCACCAATGCCTGAGACGAGCATTTGACAGCTTAAGGACTTATGCTTGATCATGCTGTTGGTCTATAAAAAGAAATTAATTATAATGCCAATTTGAATTTAAGAACATACTGCGATCCATGACTGACAAATTAAGCCGAAAATAAAAAGCAGCTCTATGCGCCTCATTCCTAAATATTGTACTAAGGCATGTTGACTATTTTTATTTTTTAAATACGCGACATTAATTATTAGAGTAATTACCAATGTTAAATCGCTGTTACGCTAAAGTGAGTATATTACATTTCCTATATTAAAGAGAGCTTTAAAGTTTAGTTTTCGTTAGTTGTAAGGTAATTATAATTTTAATCCTTAACAAATACAGAGTTTTACCAAGTGGGGTAAGCTTAACTTTGGAAGTTTTGATTTGGTTTGTTTAATGATTGCGCAATAATTAATTTATTTTGCTCTGGAGTCCTTAAATTTTCTTTATTATCTTAGCTTTTATTTGTATATCAAGAAAACATCATAGAATGATTTATTTGCAATGATTCAGCATTGTTGGGGTACCAGGTTGTCTGTAATCCATACTCTCCATGATCGACGGGAAAGCGTGATAAGAGACTATTTTCACTCATATAAAATCCACGTAGATATAAATGTGAATTGGCCTAAAAGAAACTTACAATTCAAATATATTTTAGTTGATTCATTCGATCAAATTATATACCAGATATGGACATTTGTGGTTCAAGTTTGTAAAATCTTTCAGGTAGAACTTATACATGGCATTGGGCAAGGGATACTTTTTAGGATTCATAAAAAATTTACACATATCAACAGTTATGTCGTATAGAAATGGATGCCAGCCACCACGTTCGCGTCTTACGAATTGAAGTCTTATCTGTAACTAATACGCAAGAGTGTAAATAGAACATTAGACGCAAATCGGTAAGCTGCCTACTTTAGTAACCTGCTTATGTAATTTGAAATCGATATGGACCAGATTGCGGGATCGATTGATCGCTTGAATACGGCACTCTGTGAATTCGCCTACGCTTGGCTCCAATAATGTGCACTTAATGGATTTATTCTTGAGTAAACCGTTGGTCTAAAGTACAAAATATTAAGTGTAATACTAAATTTAAACTGAGCACGTACTTGAATCCATGAGCGACACATGAAGCACAAAATTAAAAGCAGCTCCTGACTTCTCATAGCTTGAGTGTCTACTAAGCCAAATTACTGCATTTAAATATTATTAATATGCAATAAAAATATTGCAATAATTACAAAAATTAAAATTGCTTTAAATGCAAAAAGTTGGCATAATGGGTCTTAAATTTAGTTGACTGATGCCACAGTGTATATAAAAATAGATTATTGGTTGGCAAAACATATGAAACGCAATCTATAGAGTCTAGGACAGTCGCTTGAGCTTGACTTTGCACGTTTTAATTTTTAAATATGTGTGGAATTATTTTTTGCCACACTTAAGTTGCAGTTAAAATAAAAATGTTTTGATTTTATTTTGCACTATTATCTGGAATATATAACAGAGCCGTTTATTTTTAATGCCGGAATTTTGTTAACGTAAAACGTTGTCTGTAGGCCATACTCTCCATGCTCGATGGGAAAACGTGATATGAGATTGTTTTCATCCATATAAGCATCCCTTAGATATAAATTTGTATTGGCCTAAAAGAAATTCACAATCAGCAAGTGTTTAAGTCTACAACTTAACTAAAGCTACCAGATATGGACATTTGTGATTCACATTGGTGAACTGTTGTACGTAGTATAAAAACATGACGTTGGGCAAAACATATTTTCTAGGATTTAGAAAATAGCTACATATATTAAAGGTCATGTCATAGAGCAATGGATGCCAGCCGCCACGTTCGCGTTTTACAAACTGAAATTTAAGCTGCAACTGCAACAAAGAATTATTAGATCATTAAAAAAGTGACTTAGCTGCCTACATTATTGACCTGTTTAACAATTTTATATTAATATGGAGCATATTGCGTGTACGATTAAAAGCTTTGATGCGGCACTCGATGATTTCACCCATGTCTGGCATAATATTTGCACACTTTAGTGATTGCAACTTGATTAGCGCGTTGATCTAAAAGAAATGTAAAGTAATTAATTAAATATGTTAACAAATTGAAAGCAGGCACTTACTAGAATGCATGACTGGCAAAACAAAGCCAAAATTAAAAACAGTTCTATGCCTTTCATGGCTTAAACATGTACTGAGCGAAATAATTTTAATATAAATAAATACTAAACAATATTAAAACACTATTAAGCGCTGTTTGTGTATATAGAAAGTCTATTAGTTTAGTTGAGCTTAGGCATAAACTATTTAACTGAAAGTTCTAAAAATGAATTTTTGCTTTAATTTATAAACAACTTAATTATATTATAATTATATTTATTTAATAAAAGCAGCAGTCATGCACTTATTAATTACAGCGTCTGCTGCTGTCGTTTGTGCTTGTTTTTTAGCTGCTAATGCTTAATAAATTAGTTGATCTAATGCAGATAGCGACATTTAAATATATGTAGCTATTATTTTAAAAGCTTATGCTGGTTAACTATTTCCACTTGCTGCTGCTGATTATCAATAAACAGCCAAACAAATAAACAACTTCAACTCAACCCTCTTGAGTTTGTTGGCAAAGCGGATAACAATTATATTAAACAGCAAGCAAAACAACATTGTCACAGGATTTGTAACAGGATACGCGTGTAACCACGAAGTGCCGAGTCACTCTCTCTCTCTTTCGCTCTCTCTCTCTGCATGTGTAAATGGCAACTACAAAGCATGCTTTCAATTAAATATTTGAAAACAACATTCGGCAATTACACAATTGACACCAAGCTAAGGGGTGGCTGGCACGCCCAACACCACCCCACCCCACCCGCTGCCCGCTTTGCAACTTCCATCAATTTGAAGGTCTGACTTGTAGGCACGCGCTTCAATTTTCGCTTCGCGCTTCGAGTCTGAGGCCGCTGGGATTTGAATAGAGAGAGCGAAAAAGGGATCGCAGGTTCATAAACAACATCAACAAGGACAAGTTGCGCTCGTTTAACATTAGTCAACATGAACATGACATGTCTGTGTTCCAGCCCCAACCCCACACAATCTTTGCTGCTGCTGCTGCTTTGCTTTGGTGTATTAAGGCCGTTTTCACGTTCGCTTCGCAAATGTCGTAAGTTGTGGAGTTGGCTGCTTGCTTTTTTTTTTTTTTTTATTGTCCTGCCATTCGTTAGTCGTTTATTTTTACAGCCTGCCATTTATTTGGCCAGCAAACGGTGCACAGAAATCTGCGGGTTGTGCGTATTTTAATATGCATTTGGGAAAAATGCTTGGGAAGCACAGGATATATCCAAATGAGTTTCTTTTTATTTCAATTTGCCTTGTTGGCTGGAAATGCGTTTAGCTGCGTCGATGTGATTGAGGTTGAGGCTAAAGCAATTGCCGAGTATGCTCTGCATTATTTATTGCTGAGCTACGAATTTTGACTGGGCGAGAAGCAAAGAAAAATTACGCAAAAATCAAAATTTGCCCCGAAGGCCACTTACAGGCCAAAATGGAAAAAAAGGTCAAGTTCTTGCTCTGTTATTGTTGTAGCAAATAAAAAATGCAAATGCTGCGTGCCATGAAATGGACAATGGGGAAAATGAAAGCAATCAAGCTGTAGCTAAAGAAGAAGCAGAAGAAAGCAGCAAGAACAAATGAAATGAAAGTCTCGCTTTGTAAGTGGAAATCTTGTACAATTTGCCAGCTTTATTTTAATATTTCAACAGCACAACAGCTTAAATAGACATTTGAGATTTCCGGCAAACTGAGCTTGATTAGCTGGCCATGCGCTCTCCACTAACTGCAGCTCCAATTGGTTTTGATTTTGTTTTGAAACAATTTGAAAGTGCTTAAGCAATTTTCACGCCATAACTCTAATGGAATTCAACATAAATTTTCCAGCGTTTTCAATAATTTATGAAGCGCTCTTAGTTCGAAATTGAAATGTTATACGTCCGGCTCTCGTCAAAGTCTGTCTTCAACGACGTTTTATTGGCTGGTTGTAAATTTCTGTGAGTGTTTGGCCATAAATACCAAAATAACGATACGTAGCTCTCAATATATATATATAGGAGGGGGCAGTAAGCTGCTGCCTGTTGACATTTGTGGCTGGGCAAGGTAGTTGGGAACGTTAAAAACGCTGGAAAACCAACCCTCATATATGCTCGGCCATTGACCAGGGCTGTTCAAATTGAGTTATAGCTACGGTAACGGAGACGGGGCACTTTACACTTTTTATGCTGCTGATGTGATTTTGCACTCAATTGAAAACAACTTGATTAATTTTTCATGTCGCATTCGCATTCACTGTGTGAAATTTCTGTACGTATTAAAACGTTTTCTATTTGTTGCTTGCAAACTTAGCTATAATTGAAATTTCACAATTTATTCATAGCTCAAGTCAGTTTATAATGAGAACTGTAAATAGTCTAAAATCCAGATAAAGCTATCGCTTTAATCGTGGTTGTATTTGACCGCTAGCTCATAAAAGTTTATAAACAAAAAGCAAGTACAGTAGACTTACGTCAATTAAGATTGTGCGCTAGCAGTTAAATTTATTTATACAATATTTAGTAGCCAATTGACAGCATAAGTTCTTGAATTGTTTTACGATTATTGAATTATAAAATGACAAATGTAATATTTTCAGTTACAATTTGTTGTATATGTGTTAGTTTGCTCATTGAATTACACATTTTTAAATTATTTTTATTATAATTCTAATTTGCGTGCATTGACTGTAGCTTTAGCTTTTTGTTTATTTAACGCTTTTGCATTTTTTACGCCTTTCCCTAAATCATTTATTGTCAACGACCAAAGCACATGTCATCATGAATAATTAACATTTGCTTCTCACAAAAAAATAAATATATATATAGTATGTATGTATAGTAAGCACCTGAAGCTAATGACAAGTCTAGTGATTAATTTGCAGCACTAATGGTGGTGTGTGTGGTCATTAGAAGTGCTGTTAGCAACGGATATCAAACTGTGTTTAGAAAACCCCTAAACCAACAGCAGATATAGTAGTATAATGGCCGACTTTTTTGTTGTGAGTGTAAAAAGGCATGTGTTGTTTATTTTCATCATATTTGAGCTCATTTAGTGGGGCAAGTTTGTTTAATGTTCAAATACCCTAGATCTGAGTTATAGCTGGGATAATATACTAGTCAGCACTCAATAGTTTCTATATTGAAATCTATATCTATATGAAATCTATATATTTTCTTTAATAGTATTAATTGTATTAAAGTTTTTGTCATCATTAGTCTCACATTTCTCTACTATTTAGCTAAAGGAACAGCATATCCTTTATTCGAGCACAATGTGCACTTTGCTCAACTGTTTTTACATACGCTCTTAAAAATGGTTGCCTTTATGACATTTTTTTATGACTGACATGTGCAGAGGCTTGCGCCATAATTAGAGACTCAACCTGTCCATTGGCTGGCTGAACAGTTTTAACTGCCACAAAAGAAAATATAAAGCGAGCCCGACTCATATTTAATTCAAATGTCTGCTTGATGGCCGCTAATTATTTGCTGTCACTGTTGTGTGCCGTCTGCTGTTGATTCTCGACTCTTGTCAATGTTGAGAGAATATACAAAAAGTAGTTTTGAACACAAAAGATTTGTTGACATGACAATTGCCGTGTGTCTGGCTTTTGGTTAAAAGCTGAAAAAACTAATTTGAAAATTGCTCTGCTTTGCAATTGCAATGGGAGTGTGGGGGCGGCTTGCTCGTTGAGGCTTAAATCCCTTTCAATCTTGGCATAATCCAAATTGACATGGCAGCAGCTTCAGCCGCCTTCACTCAACTGCTCAATGTGGCCCGTTGTTTGAGCCTTGTACTGGCTGTCTTGTTGACCAACCGCATAGCTGTTCATTTGTATTTTTCATACTCGCATACTCTTTGACGGATGGACGGACACACGAGCCCAGCCACCCTCTTGGTCAGTTTCAATTTGAGTTTTCTTTTTGCTGATTTTTCGGCAAACAAACTTTTGTACTACATCCTGTGTGTGCCACAGCCTGATGTACGCCATTGTCCAACGTACGTACGGACTGGCCTGCCTGTCATTCTACTAAGTGGACACAAATAGATTGTTACTGCGGCTTTGGCTCAAGCCCAAGTCTCAAAGCCAAGCGCCTGTCCGCAGCTTTGCTCTATAATCAATCAAACCTCAAAGCGTATTTCCAATTGAAACTAAGTTGAGAGCCAATTAGAGAGAACATCCTTACATGCAATGTGTGTAGCCTATACGCAGGTATAAGCTCATTACACAACAAAATAACAAAATATGATGCCATATGATGCAGCCGATGCCGCTGGCGTCAGCACAATGAATGAAATGAAAGAAACCCTAAAAATTGATCCAATTAAACGCAATTTATGCGAATTTCCAGGTAGCGCCCATTCCATAAAAGCAACAACAACATTAACGGCAACTGCCAAATTAAAAAGGTGTCTTTGTTGAAGTTTCAATAAAGAGCATTTGATCGCCGACAGCACAGGCTACAGTGGTTATGAAAAGGAAGTTGCCAAAAGTTTAAAAAGCGCAGCTTGCAGCTTACAAAAAAGTTTCAGAGCTGCTGCGACTTTTGTTAGTTTAACTGCTTTAAATAAAACATTTTAGCATTAGCGTTATATGTAAATTATTAAACTGTCTTTTAACTCAGTAACTCTCAAAGATATCAAGTTATATTTGCAACAGTTAAGTTGGCTATCGACTCCACTGTGCGTGTCTACAACATTGTGGGCGCCGAAAATCGTTTACTTCCGCACTAACGACCACCAAAGCGTTGTTGGCCACTTGTAGGAGTAAGAAATTCAGGGAACGCTAATGTGACAGCGGGCAACACTTTAGAGAAATTTGTTGAATTGGCGGCCTGCCGCTAAGTATAGGGCTACCTGTACAGGCGGCGTCTGTTTGTTTTTGCTTTCAACAACAAACGCAACGTTAGAGCCATAAAAAACACGTAATACATTTATAATGGCCAAAAGCAGCGCCAGGATAATTGCTGGCCATATGGCTATGTAACTCATTAGCTCTGGAATAGAATAAAATATTAAGGCAACTTAAGTTTTGTTTTTTGATTTGTTATGCGTTTATTTTCATTGCGTACTAAACGCGCAAATAGCTTTTTATAATACTAAGTAATGCCATTGTGGACTTAGAACTAGACAGACAGCGTTATTATTACAGTTACAATACAAGCCATATATGTTTTTGTTATATATAAATTTAATGCCTTAGTTATATGTGTGTGTGTGACAATTTGAGATGCTGATTTGGATTTGGATTTGGATTTGGATTGGGCGGGGGTCTTAGCACTAAGAAGACTACAAACATGAACTTAAGTACAAGAGACAAATACTTGTGTGTTAACATAAATCGGAGCTACTATAAAGTAAAGCTAACTATTTACAATACGAAGCGACACAGTTGCTCAACTTCAACTATTTACAAAGCGAAACTTTATCACAAATAAATCTTAAGTACGCGCATTGGGCGTTGGATTAGCAGCCCGCAGCATGTGGTGCCTCCGCCCAGGGCTGCAGACCATGCAGAGCGGCCAGTGGTGCGCCATTGACATTCATGCCGCCCTGCGAGCTCAGCGGCGCTGCTGGCGGCGCGAATCCTTTGCTTATGGCCTCCGCCTGCAGTGAGAGCATCAGTCGATTGGCCGCTTGGCGCTCAGCCTCGCGTTCCTCTGCGGTTTGCCGTCTGCAACAAGAAAAAGAAGAAGAGAGTTCTAGGATTAGTCATTATGCTTATAGTTGGCGCTATCTGCGCGCTGGCATCGTCTAATGAGCATATTCATTATTGAAAAGCAATTAGCTGCAATCGCTAAGCGCTGGGCGCTCATCAAGTCTCATTATGTGGGCGGCCTATTAAGACCATTTAAAACTAATCAAATCAAATATGCTGATTGGCCAAAATTATTGGAAAATTAATTTCCAGTTCACTGGCGTAAAATTACATTTTAAATGTTTGTGCTACACAGCGGCGCGCTTAAGCGGGATTTGCAATGTTGCATGCCCCCAAAACCGCTGCTGGCAATTTGTGTGTGTGCCTCAATTGCTGCTAAATTATGCAGTAGCTGTGCAACGTGTGTGTGTTGCAACTGCAGCCAGCCAGCAAGCACTCAACCCCCCACTTATTGTGAGTTTGCGCAGCATTTGCTCTCTGCTCTAATTGTGGTGCCACCCCCAAGACTAAATACGCGCAACTCCCTCAAAAACGACACAAGCAAAGGGCGCGAGGGTGGATTTAACGCCATATTGAATATTTCATGAGCTAATGAAGTTCTTATGGCTAAAGTTTTGGCTTGTAATTATTCACACACACACACACACACAGCCATTATAGTTAGAGACTTACAGCAGCTTAGTTAAATATGCTATCATTATGGCTTTCATCAGCAATGTCATCGTTCAAACTACAATATCATAGCTTGTCTAGTCGCTTATTAAAAATGCATTAGCTAAAAACACACACATACAATACATGTGTGTGTGTAATTATGTTAGCAATAACTTGGCATAAATGCAAAGCCAACTTGTTGTTGTTGTTGTTGTTGTTATAACTGCTACAGCTCAATTCAATTCAAATGAATTATTATTATGTGCAGGCGTTAAATTAACTTTTACTTTTTCTCTTGCTGTTTTTCACTCACTGCCGTTTACAGCTACCGCATAAAAAATTCAACGAAAATTGATTAAAAACTCCAAAAACAAGCTAACAAATGTGCATGCGTGTGTGTGTCTGTCTGTGAGTTTAATTTGGGTTGCTCTTTGGCGACTGTGACAAGAGGCACGACTGTAATTTATCTTGCGTCACGAGGCGGCAAACGGTTTACAAAATGTTAACAAATGTTTGTCTGACGCTGAAAGGCTTTATCTAACTCTAAATAATGGCCCAAGCATTAGGCTAAAATGTTTATTAAAGCGGGGCTAAAATTTAATGGCCAAGTCAATTGTCGCACTGCCGGCAGCTGCTCGCACTTTTGCTGCTCAGGTAATTAAAATCATTTCACACACAGCCCGCAAACGATGTCAACAAATTTACGACAAAAGTGCCCCCAAAAAAAAAAAGCAACAGCCCCCGCCACTTACAACTTGAGCTTAATGTAAAAAGGACCTCTGGTAATTATCTTTCAAGACATAACAATTTAGCTAGGCCATTAATTGCGCTGGACTGTAGCCTGGGCACAAGACTGAGACGCAGACTGAGTGTGAGCGACTCCTTGGGGAGTAGCTAAAGATTTCGGGCACAGGACACGTGCCACACAACAGCTTCAAAGTTAATTTACAAATGGCTCAAGCAGCTGTAATTAATTTCATTTGATTTTTGCTCAGCAAACTTTGCTCTCAGGCAAATTGATTTCCAGACTTTTGTGGCTAAAGTTTTGTATACCCACAAACTTTTACACACACTTTCATTTGTCACTTGTGCTTTGTTTGCGAGTGTGTGTGTAAATTTTTAATTAGCTGCTTTCAGCGGCAGCAAAACTTTTGCATATGCCAAGCAATTAATTTCGTTGGCTAGTTTAAGAATTTTGCTAGCACGCAAAATTTGATGCACGGCTGCTGTGTAATTAAAAAGGGTTTAATGGCAAGTTGATTTATGCGCTGGCTGCTAATTAAATTATGCATATGCCAACAGTCAGTTATGCGCCCCCAAGCAAACAAACAAACCAACAACAAAGAACAGACAAAAGTTAGACGTGGCCATTTGTTTGCTGTGAGTTTGCGCAGGCAGCAGCAATTTGTCTTTTTGTTTGTTTGCTTTGCAATTCAATTGTTGCAAGCGCATTTAAAGCGTATTGCTCATACGCCATGTTGTGCCGTCTTCGACAAAAGCCAATTATTCAAATTATATAGCGCGCTGTTGTGCAGCTTGCATTAAGGCAATTACACACACACACACACATAGAGTTGTAATCAAGGCGCTTGTATAATGCCGTTGCCATTTCACTTAGCCACAAACGAGCCGTGGCCATTGCCGTTAACAAAATTGCGTTTTACATCATTAATTTTTACGAGCTAAATATAAGCGGACCCCAAAATGGCTGATAAGCGAAACTACGCGCTCTCACTCTCTTTGTGAGAGAGCCGCTCTTTGTAAGCCTGCTTAGCGGCAATTAGTAGTGTGCCTGTGTATAAAAAGTTGGCGCGGCTTACCCTCGAGTTAGTTATATGCATCATAATTGCATCTGTTTATTCATATGCTGGAAACTAATGTTTATAATAAATATGAAAACAATTAGAAACACGCAGTGTAAACGCATCAATGCCTCAATAAATTAGACACACATGCGACATAATTGTTTATTGGGCTTGGGGCTCTCTGAAAAATAAATAAATTGCCATTTGCATGTCAACTGCGCGTTGAGTTTAACTACCAAAGGCAATATAAATCAATTTGATAACCAGCCATATGGCAATTAACTGAGCTCTGCGCGCTAAGTGAAAGCTCAGCTTAGAAAAACAAAATATAATAAATATAAATATACATGTGTAACTAGGCACTTGTTTATTTATTTATTTAGTAGCGACTATAGACAGCTGATTTGAAATTGTTACATAGTTAAGCAGTTCAGTTGACTAAGTTGAATTCTAAGCGTGACTGCAAGTTCTAATAAACCAATAGCAAAAACTTTTATATAATCAAAATTTAAATACTTATTCTTTTATGTTTTATATGAAGCTAATTAATAGCAGAATTCACTTTTTCCTCGCTTCAGTATGAACTACTTATAAATTTATGTTCGTTCATTTAAGTAAAAGCTAAATCAATAATTTTATGCTAAAACTATTTCCATTTAAAATCAAATATAGTTTTGTTATGCATAGATTAAGACACTTTGAAAGCTGCCACAGAATTCAAAATTAAGCAAATCAACTTCAAGTTCTAGTTCTAGTTGCTTGAGTTCGATTTTAATACCTCTTTGTTACAGCTAAATTTGCTTGCTAATTTAATTTATTGCTATGCTTAGAGCTTGCTGTAAAATTTGCTATGTATTCTATAAATATAAAGCGCTTATTGTTTTCTATTATGAGCACAAAATTTGAAGCAGTCTAGTTAAGTTCGTTTTGTTTTGCTCTGCGCCGCCATTTTGTGCTCTATAATTAGCTAGCTACAGCTAAACTGCTTTGGCTCATTATTAATACCCCACTTTGATGGGAGTGTGGGCTGGAGCAGCTATTTACTTTGGACACATAATCTAACTACCACCTCATAGAGCCAGCAACCCCAAACTGTTTGCGCTGCTAACAGCAACCCCCAGCCCAAGCAACTGAGACGCTTTTTCATTTAATGTGCTTTTGCATAATGCATAAACCTTTTACCCCCACAGTTTATATTGCGCGTTCTTATGTATTTATTTTAGACAAAAGGATTTTTTTTCTAGTTTAAACTTTGGGCAGAGCTGGGTTGGGCTGTCAACAAGAGCGTGCCTGACATGCGAACCAGCTGGGCGGGCTATTGATTTTTTTTTATTTTAGTTATAGCCAAGAACTTACCGCCATTTGGTGCGACGATTTTGAAACCAAGTCTTCACCTGCGCATCTGTCATTTTGAGGCCGCGTGCAAGTGCCGCACGCTCCGCCGAGGCGAGATACTTTTGTTTGTGAAAGCGCTTCTCCAGCTCGGCCACCTGGATGCGTGTGAAGGATGTGCGCGGCTTTTTCCGTTTGGGCGGCGTGCGATTCTGATACGGATGCCCAATGCGCCGTGCAATGGGAAACGCAGCTGAAAGCAAAAAAAAACATACAAAGTTAGTTGAGTCCTGGGCAAGCAATTAGCAAACAATAAATTTTGTGTAGATAACAAGCAATTTCCGATATTTGCTTCCGGTGCAGGTTCATGCAACTACTTAGAGCATGCACTTGCGGCTACCTGTGCGCTCGCCCGCCCGCTGTGAAATCAATTGAAGTGCCTGGTCTCGAGCCCTTAGGCGAGTCACTGACTCGCACAGCGCCTAATTGCTCGACAGCACCTTAACCTTTATCATAGTGCCTAGACTCAGCAGCGTCTTTAGCATAGACAAAAAACACACGCGACATCAATTTCATTTAAAGCCGACGACGACGACGACTACGCTTGAGTCATAAAGTCGCGCGCGCTCTTGCTCAACTCAACTCAACTCAAGTCCCTCTATGTGACCCAGTGGACTGCGGACTAATGGCTGGAATCTGACTTGGAACGGTGGCTCAACTGGCGCTGAACCTTTTAAAATTCCTGGCCGACAGCCTTTAGCTGCGGCCTCTGCCATGCGTGTTGTTGTTTATTATGTGCGATAAGCCTCTAGGCCTGGCGCACTGGTCAGCAACAAAATAAATATTAAAACGATGTCGTTGTTGAAATTCTCGTTGCCAAACCGGCTTAGGTCACGAGGCAATAAGTTGCTGAATTTTTGCTGTGACAAAAAGCTAACACAGTTGGCATCAATTGGTGAACATTAAAAACGTTGGTGACCAGTTAGTGCCCAAACAAAACATTGGTGAAATGAAAATGGGCAAATCACAGGCTGTAAATATTCACTAGTGAGTTTATCTGCATTGTAAACTATTCCAAAACAATAACAATAGCATTACTTAAGCTATTTTATTGCAATATTCGATTGGTGAAATTATTGAACGCTACTAATTGGTGAAATCATTAACAAAATCATCAATGTCAACCAGCGGTACTGAAGAGAAACATTTCCTCATTTCCTGTTAAGCTTAATGCAAAAATACATTGCGTTGGTGAATTTCATTGTTGAAATTACCAACAATATCAACAATTGCCTTACTGTAGCAGTTAAAATGAATTTGAAATGTATTAACAAAATTGCTTTCAGGCTTTTATTCTATTTTAGTTATTTACCTAATGTTGGTGAATTCAATGCTGCTCATTGGTAAACTGCAGGGTGGAATACTCAAGTTTAAAGTCGTTTGTAATTCTATTGACAGCTCGCTCCACTCCCCCTAAAGCATTGCTAATCCATTGGCAGAGCTGTCAAAATCGGTAGGTAAGGTATGGCGGGTGTTAAACTGACAAATCATGTTGTTTATTGCAACTTTTGGCAGTAACCCTTTTTTGTCCGTAAGCTTACTTGCGTATTTGAATATTTCAGGCAATATCAATTTCAATAAAAAGCCATTTATCGCACCACATAAGCAGGCGAGCGATTTGGCTTATATCCTTCAAGGATGCTAGCACACTCAGCCCGCATAAGCATAATTTTATGGCTTGCCAGGCGCCAGAGTCAGAGGCAAGAGGCAAGAGACGCCAGGCGTTTTATTTATGATGTTTGCGCCTCAATCCTTGGCGTATCTTAAAGATACTTACAAGCTGTCTGTGGGTTGCGGCGGCGTCGGCTGTGCGCCCGAAAAATACGTAAAATAATGCTAAAAGCTTTTAGCATGCATTATTGATGGCGGTCTGCGTAGCGCCACAAGCTGTAGCTGTAGCCTGAAGCGAGTGCGTTGCACGTAGCGTATGCGCAATATGTTGCCCTTTGCCCAACACAAATAGTTATTAGGCAATTGCATAAAAGCAAACTAAACGTAATTGGCATCCACTGCGCCAGCTGTCAGCAGAGCATACCAATTAACATGCAATGGGTTATTAATCATATGGAGACTCGATCGAAGGGTCGTCGCACCGTTGCCCGTTGCCCGTTGCCCGCTTGTTTGTCTTGTTAATGAAAAAAGCCAAGGCGCCAGCTTATCAGCGAGCCAAGCGACACAATAAACACAACAAGACACTGACGACGACGACGACGACGGCGACGAAGATGTTGACAAAACGAAACCTGAACAGGCGCTTGAGCGGCTTAAGTGTGGCCTGACCAGGCGACTGGGTTTGACTGCTGCTGCTACTAGGCTAATTAAAAGCTGACCATGTCAGTTGGCTCTCTCTCACATTGAAGTGTGGTATGCATTGCTGTTGATAAATAAATAAATGTGCGAGTGAGTCCGGCGACCGCCCAATGTGTAATTAATTCCTTTTCGGTGCTGCCAAAAGCCAGCAAAGCTCTCTGGAGAGCACAGCGCGAAATTAAAAAGTCATGTAAAACCAGCTCATTAAAATAACTAAAGCAGCGACTGATGAGCGACGACGGCGGCAGCGGATGTTGGCCATAAAAGCAAAGCTTTAGTATCAGTTGGACCGGTATCAAGATTGGGCCAAAGCCATAGCCTAAGCTGCTTTTCTGCATGGCCAAAACTGCTGCCAAACACAAATATGAAGAATTATATGCAGCGGAGCAGCCGCCCTGCCGTGCCGCCAGTCGATAAAATAAAAAAAAAAAAACTAAAATAACGTAAGCGCTTGAACGTAATAAAATCAACGCGGTCTCATTATTTAAGCGAGTCGCGCTTCCAGCGCTTGTAGCTACAACTGAAGCTCATAATGTAAACAAATTAACAAAACTCAGGCCAGGCCAGCAAGGATGCAAGCACACACACACACACATGCACTTACGTATGTATATGTGACGTATGCAAATGCGCGTAGTAGAGTGAGCTTTACTTCTGGGCGGTGGCTCAGCGTTAAGTTTTTAACTTAAGCTGCGATTGCGCATTTGAAGGCAAACATGTTTTTATACTTTAGGGTTCAAGCTGATGCCAGCAGCAAGTTGCAAGTGTATGCGTGTGTGTACGTGTACGTGTACGTGTGTGTGTGTGTGTGTGTACGAATGACATGCCGACAGGCATGTTGGCTTAAAAGACTTCTCTGATCGCGCTTATTAGCGCGCTGCCCCCCCAAAATGCAGATGCGGCTGCTGCTGCTGCTGCTACTGGTGCTACATGTGGCATGCCACAGCGTGTGTACAGTAGCTTGTTGGCTACTGTGCTTGTTGTGCTTGGCACTCACCTGCTAACCGATCCTTGACCGCCTGATGCGCCAACGCTGCATGATGCAGCGGAGGCAGCGCCCAAGTGAGCGGAGTGCGCTGGGGCGGCACACGCAGCACATGCCCCGCGGCGGCGACTGCTGCTGATGGATACAGATGCGGATATGAGTAGAGCGCTGCTGCGCTGCCATATGTGGAGTTGGCAATACTGGTGGCCAGCTTATAGGCAGCCAAATCCTGATCCTCAACTGTAAGCTGATCCTTGTCGTTGCCGCTGCCGCTGGCATTATTAATCTGACTGCTGTTGTTGTTGTTATTTGCCTCAAACGGCTTGGACAGCAGTCTGGATATGCTAAAGGGCAGATTCTCACTGGACGAGGAGCGTGTCTGTTCCGACTGCAGCGATTCGCTGCAAACAAAAATAAGCAAAAGTTAACAAATGTTGCAAGCTGTTGCTGTTGCCTCATTAAGGCTAAAAATGTTGCCTGATAAAATTATGAATGCATGTGGACTGCCCACGCGCCTGCAGATAAAAGCGTCAACAAGTACGCGTCAGACATACGCGGCGTATGCGTAATGCTTGGACTTGAACTGTGGCAAATTGAGTAATTATGCAAATGGCAACAAAGTTGCGACTTTAAATCAGCACAAGTCACGCATGTGGGGCTACAAAAGTATTTACGCAGATTTGTTTAAATAAAATAGCTAAATGCAAATGATTTACTATTTGCATGTTTACTTATTTTCTCTTTCACTTGGCAACTTGTTTGGGACGCTTGGCGCCCAACTAATGCGTCGCTTGATAAGCGTGTGGCTCCAAATCTCAGTTCTCAGTTCCCAGACTTTATGTAAATGCAGGAAGTTTGGCTTAGCTCATTCATTAGCGTTTAAGAGCTTTGTTCACGCCAAGGCAAATTGCTTGGCAACGGAAACAAGACGCACCTTTTTGAGATATTCAAATGCAATATAAAAAGCAATATAAACGCCTAATCCAATTTGTTGTAAGGCCTAAATCTCACCTCAATGGCGTTTCGGACTCATCGTAGCAGCTGCCGCCATCCATATCCACATCGCTGCCGCTGCCGCAGCTCATGCGTGAATCCGAGTCGACATCCACATGTATCTCTGGCTCCTCAGCATCATGCTCATGCTCATGTTCATCCTCCTCGTGGCTGGACATGCTGTTGCTGGCTATAAGTGGCGCCAATTTAAATACCAAATACCAAAACTCAATGCACTTGCACTTTCACTTGTTCTAGCGTGTTGCGATATATATTATATTTGTTATTAATTAATTACACACACACGCTTTGCACACACACACACACACACTGTTAATGCTTTTGTTGCTGCGCGACTCGACGGCGATTTGTCTGTCTGTTCCGGAGCTCTGAGGCGGCACGTGCTGGCGAACGCAAACGCTTTTCATAAATGCAGGCCCAAAATATTGCCGTCGGACGCTGAGGCTGCTGCTGCTGCTGCTGCTGCTGCTGGCGTTGCTAACTGCTGCTGCGGCGGCAGAGCTTGTTAGCGTGAGCAAGAGAGCGAGCGCGAGCGCGCGAGAGAGAGAGTGAGCTGCACACCCCCCGCTGAAACAAGTCAGACCTGTTTAACGACGCCGGCAGCGCTGCTTCCTTCCTATTTGGTTAATGCTAACGAGCCAGTTTGCCACCTTGTTTGAACCTAACCTACCATAATATAAACACTGAGACTGAGTGTGTGGCCCACCCCCACCCCCACGCTCTTGCTAACGCTCACGCTGGTTGGCCCGCCCCATTGGCGTAGCCATCTCGCATTCGCTCTCACTCGCGCGCTCTGTCTCGCTCGCACAAAGCTGGGCTTGGCACATGCGCTGCTCAGTGCAGAAACTGGTTTCGAGCTGTGGGCGTAACGCTGCCGACTTGCCATTGGCTGCTGCCAGCAGCGCTAGCTTGTCGAGCTGAGAGCGACGAGGTGGGGGGAGTGCTGCATTGAGTTTTTGCATTTGCGACGACATTTTAAATGGAAAACGCTTTGCTTTTGGGGTTTTCACATTACGTAGCTTGAAGCGAATGTATTTTCATTTTGATTGTTGCTATTTTCGGCTTAGCCAAGCGTTACTTCTCTCTCTCTCTTTCGTTCTCTCAGTCTCTCGCTCTTTGTGGCAGATTAATAGCACAATTGGAAATAGCAGCGTTTTGTCAGTTTTTGCGTCGGCTAGTGGGGGGGTCAGCGTCTATTTGCCCTGTGGTCCACTTTCCATTGCCATTTCCTAATGCCAACCAACGCCTGTCTATGCTCGCAGCTCCATTGACAGCTCCTCTGAGATCTCTATTAGCGCTTATCCGCGTATCTTGGCTGGCATTCTAACTTGTCACAGATAAGACGACTCTCGTTCTCGGTCTATGCAAATGCAAAATTATTTTGTTCGGCATCTTGACTTGGCGGGCTGGCTGGCTGGCATCTTCTTAGGTTCACTTAAAGGTTAATTGACAGTTTTATTGGCGAGCCTAGCGGCCTTGGCTATGTATCTATCCATGTATCTAGTGTTGGCATGTGCCGCACAGATTTGGCTTTTCCTGTTACTCTGGACCCGCTGCTGCTGCTGCTGCTCCAGGCCAAAAAATTAATCACAAAAATTCAATTTTGCACTTAAGCGCAATGCTATTTGTACCAAGTCATGGCAAATCATGGCCAAAACAATGAAACAACGAGCAATTACTGCATATTTCAATGCGACGCGTGACCAACACACAAATGCACTGAGCGAAAAAGTGTAGCTAAAAAAAGGAATCGAAAATATGCGGCAATGAATTGTTTGCTGTTTCAGAATTTATTTATATTATTTTAATCGCTCATTTAATAATGCAGAAATATTTGTTAATCTACGTTGTGTATTTTTAAATTTCAATATACTTTTTTTAATATACAGAGCATGAGAAGCATTTAGTTTTGCTTTGCCAATTTTTTTTTCAATATTTTTTAAGATATGTCGCTTTATATATGTTACTAGACCTTTTCTCTGCGTGTATTTGCCATATGTGAGCACACAGGACTCTATGCTGAGCCAGAGAACAAAGTCACGACGCATCGTCGGCGTTCGTCGATGTTGTTGGTAGGCCTTGTAGCCAGCTAATTGGATTTCATTTGTGTGGCAACAACAACAACAACATGCAGCAACAGTTGCCTTAATAAAACAGCAACAGCAACAATATTGGTCTCGACTTGGGCAATTGCAATGCAATTTTAATGCAAAGCGAGCAACGGCAGGCAACATTTTTATTGCATTTTTACTTTTATTTCAGTTAATAGCAGGCGGCAGCAACAATAACTGCAGCAACAACAACAACAGCAGCAACAATGAGAGCAACACAACAAAATTGGTGCTTGGTATGAATACAAAATGATGGCAAGATGCCCACCACAATGCACAACTGTCTTGGCGTCTTCGGTAGAGAGTGGAGCGGCGCACAGTGGCAGGAGACTAAATTAGTATGCAACAACAGCGCTGCAACAACAACAACAAGCTTAGCTTTCTTTAGCCATTTCCGTTTTCAGGACTTGCCACTTGACTTTATTGGCAACTTCATGGAATATTCAGCAGCAGCAACAAACTTTTTGCGCAAGTGCCTTACCCCACTCCACTTCGCTTCGCTACCACTTCCACTACGATGCTCTTCAGTGGCAGCTTCATTGGATATGCATTTTTATTTGTCTCATATACAAATGGTGGCCTGGACCAGAGTTGGTCCATGTGGTGGCTGCTGGGTAGCGGAATGTCACTTCAATTGCCAATACTGATTATTGGCAGTCTCGCTGTATATGTCGTTGCGCGATTTTTATGTGCGGTCCGGGCAACGCTATTATTGGTGACAGTTTTACCTTTATGTGAATGCCCTGCCCGCAAATCGACAGAGACACAGCCCACAGCCGCCACACAGCGCCTCAGGCCAGCGACTTGGGGTTGGCACTCCACACTCCACTCCACTCCACTCCACTCTACTCCACGTGTGTGTTGGAAATCATTTAAGTGATTTCCCTCAACACACGCCCAGCTAAGCTAAGCTCGCTCGCTTTGGATTTGGCTTTGGCCATCGTGATTGGTTTTCGATATGCCTTGCGCCTGTTCACACTTGCCCAAGTTGCTTCCAGTTGCTTCTGCTACTTTCTGTCTTCGGGCTATGCGTGGCAGTTCTTTGTGAATTTACCACACAATTTACTAAGCGATAAATTAATGCATTAATTATTTAATCGACATTGCTTTGTGTGTGTCTGTCTGTGCGCTCAGCACAGCTCAACAAGTGAGCTTTAAGGTCAAAGCAAATGCCAAGCTATGTGCACTGATTTAGCCAAATGGCTAAGAGAATAATCAAAAGCTAAAATTATTTTATATAAATTTTGTTAAAAATAATAAAGTCTATAAAAAGTATATGCCAACATAGATTAAAAGTTAACTAAAGTTAGTTAAGCATATCAACATAGATTAAAAGTTATATGGAGTTAGTTAAGCATTTAATGCAGAATGGTTTCCAATATATTAACAACTTAAACAAATTTTTGAGTTTCTATAGTTTTCAAAATTAAATTAAATTTATCATACACTTTGTTAAAACTTATTCTATATGGGAATCAACATATAATTTAGGATAGAGATATTTTTTAAAAACTTTTTTTTTTTTAATATTAATCTATTAGTCTGTTTTCTTTATTATAACAAACTTATTCTATAAAAATATCAACAGAGTAGCCAGTATATAATTTAGGAAGAGGTAGCATTAAATTAAGGATAGCGCTTCATGATTATTTGCTATTAAATTCTTTAAACTAATATTAACCTTAAAATATTAATGCAAAATGCCTGAAGGCCTCAGTTGCTCTTGCTACACAATTGTAAAGAATTAATTCTAAGTTAATTAAAATAAATACAAAATAAAAAAAATTACCTAAAATAATATTAGTCTTAAAAAATCTATATCTATAACAAATGTCTTGGATTTTTCGCATACACAATTTAATTATTTACACTTCAGCGTTTAAGCCCTTCAAGTTAATCCAATTGAAATATATATGTAAGTTATCAGGAAACATATCTTTGTATGGCATTATCTGCGGCTTTACCTTAGTCTCATGCTAAACCCAATACCTTGGCATATTTCTTAATTAATTTCGCACCCACTCTACTTTACTTACACTTTGCTCAGGAATCACTGATTTTTATGCAGCCACACTTAGGAACATATACGCACATTTCTCCGCCTATAAACATGCATATTGCATGCTATATGGGCATTTTTAATAAGTAACTGATTTTGTTGTTGTTATATACATATATATATTTTCTTTTGGCTTTGCCACGCATTTGCTCCCTTCATTGTCTCTGCTGGAGCCAAAAACTAAACGCGCCATTTTGGTTCGTTTGATAAATTAAATATACCTGCGCGCAATATCAGACTGTTATTGTTATAATACCCTCGGCAGAGCATATACAAAAGAGTATATAAGTAGCTAAACGTAACTAAAAGCTATTGGATATATGATGAAAATATTATAAGTAAGTCAAAAGTTAGCCAAGTCGTAAGATCAAATCATAATTTAATGAAATTTGCAAGAACTGCTTACTATACACTTATACTATTAAATAAACTATTTAAATTTAAAATTATTACAGAGTATTTCATTGTCAGCACTCTCTACTTGTCTTTGCTGCTGTTTTTGCTTGGCCACAAACGCAAATTTGGGCGCAGCGTTTGAGTCGAGTTAAGTGGATCACATTGGGGTTGCTGTTCGGAATGAGGTCTTTGTTTTGGCTTTTTCGCAGGGGTTTGGGGGTTACAAATGGGCGTCACACCGTTAAGCAGTTCATTTGTAGGCAATTTTCGTCTGATTACAAGCAATTTTCGTTGCTTGGCACACTGTGCACGCGTGCGATTAGCTGAAGAATTTATGTTTAATACTTAAAGTGTGGGGGGGACTTTTATTGTCTTGAGCGTATTAGCGTTATTTTGATTTCTTTTTTGGCATTATTATTGTTGGTTCAATTATTTGCTTAAACAGCTTCATTTTCAAATGTTAACGGCCTTTTGGCCACATAAAAATAATTAAATCAGCTACGCTCGTAAAAATTCAGATCTCAAAGCTCGCGCGCCAGTTTAAGCCTTTTAGGCAAAGTAAAGCAGTAAAGTATCTAAACAAAAGCTTAAATATTTTGAAAGTAAATTATAACATTAAATGCTCATAAAAAAATCGTAAAAAGTTTCGTTTCCAAATAAACGTGTTTCCAACAAATTGAAACAAATTAACATTCAAAATGCTCGGTTCGAAATTCATATTAAAACGGACACCTCTGTGGCAAATACTTGGTTGGGCACGTGTTTAGTTTAATCTCAAAGTGCCTTAATTACTCAATTTCCGACTCAACTCTTGCCCACTCAACAACACTTGGCTTAGACGCGCTGCACATCCGTTTTGGGTTCACGAGTTCACTGTGCTGCTTACCTACAATGTTATATGGATATATGGATTGCTGGCTAGGTAGGTCGTCGTCTGAGTCCATGACTCATGCCTCGAGCGTCTTTTGGGCGCATTTTAGAGAGCGCAATTTGCTTATCGGGAGTCGAGAAATGCGTGTCTCCTGGTGGCGGTGGCTTCAATAATTTTATAGCTCACGTTGTCGTCTCTCTTGACGCTGCAATCAATTAGCATTGTGACCTGTTTGTTGTCTGTCTGTCTGTCCCCGCCTGCCCGCCATGCCCACAACGCTTTGAGCCCAACACTTATCAGTTTGACGCGCTTGTTAATGAACGAGGCTTTCCAAGTGGACTTGGCTTATATGATGACTTGTTATATGCACAAAATACTCTGACTAAAGGTATGTCAGCAAAATTTGTAATTAATTTATTGCTTACTTTTGTTCAAGCGCCATGATTCATATAACACTACATTTTTGTAAGCTAACAATTTGCAGCTTCTAATCAATTTATTATTTATTTAGCTTAGCCAGTTAGAGTATTATATATTCGATATGCTTGTAATATATTTTTGCATTTTATTATTATTGTTGTTGTTGCTGTAGCTGTCAACTTTGTTATTATTGTTATGTTGTGGCCGCTTAAAAGCTTTTTGCTTAATACGCATTTTAAATGTTAATTAAAATGTGTTTATTATTCTTATTTGTATTTGTTAATGCGTCTCATTAAATGACCTGCTGATCAAATTCTTGTAAATTAATGCATTCCATTTGCAACACTTAAAATTCCAATAACACAAAATAATCATTAATTCATTTTTTTTCGCCTTGCAACTTAATCATTTTTCAAACACAACACAAACATTTGCATATGTACGTACATGAATTTAAAAAATGACTTTTTGTTTGCTTTTTGGTTGGCTCTGTCCCAAAACAATTAAAAATGGCAACGTTGACTGCCTAGCCTGGCCTAGAAGAGAGAGAGAGAGCACATCTCTGCATTCGTGGCTCGTTCATCATTCTGAATTGCATTTTAGTTGAAATTAAAAAATATGCTCTGGCACTGGCACTGGCAGCAGCAGCAGCAGCTTCGGCTACAGCAGTGGCGGGCACTGTGAATCACAGTTCATTAATTTCAAATGGGCTCAGGCAGCCGGTCCAGGCGGCTCTGCTTTGTTGCAAAATTCAGTAGCAACAAAAGCCAAGAGAGCTTAAGAGTATGAGAGTGCAAGGGGCTGGGGCTGGGGGCTGGGGCTGAGACTCAGACTCAGGCTGACTGACAGTTGAAATTTTGTTTTCTGACTTCACGGCCATGTTGACGATGCAGCAAAGCCGTCCCCGAGGGCTGGCACAAAGTGCAAGTAAATAAATAAATTTAATAGCAGAGAGTGAGAGCTTAGCTTTATTAGTTTTTACGTTCAGCAAATTCAAGCCAAATGCCGCCATCTAGTTTGGTAACTACGCCAGCAGGATCATACAAATTGTCCTTACGTGTTTTGGCATTAACGCTGATATCAAAGTTGCTAACAATTTCAACAAGTGCAGCTTTAATTTGTATTAAAGCAAAGCGCATGCCTGTAACAAAATCAATTGATCAAAATGAGAAGCTATATGCTTGAATCAAATTCAATTTACCAATGCAAATGCGTGGTCCATCGCCAAAGCCCATGAAGACGCCACGCTCGCGATATTTCTTGGCTGCATCCGGTTCCATAAAGCGTTCGGGCTGATACAGATGCGGATTGGCAAAGTTGTCCTCGTCCTTCATATAGCAATCGTGTGGCACAACAACAATGGTGCCCTTTTCTATAGTAATGTTGCCACCCTGCCTGTTGGGCAGCTCAATGGTCTGTGTGCAAATCTTGTTGGAGAACGCCAAAGGTGTAATTAAGCGCATGGATTCTGCAATCAAAACTATTAGCTAAGGCCCATGGCATGCTGCGTGCTTGTAGCTCACCTTGCACACAGGCATCCAAGTAGGGCAGCTCGGCTAGCTTGTCAAAGTCTATGCATCCTTGAGCATTCAGTTGAGCCTGCAGCTCTTGGCGCAGCTTCTGCTGTATCTCTGGATGGCGACCCAGCAGCAGCAGCGTACTCGACAGCACCGTGGCTGTCGTCTCGAAGCCATCCAGCAGAAAGGTCATGCTATATGCTGTCAGCTGGCGCGTGTTTAGCTGCTTCTTGTTGGCCAGCTGCAGTATATAGTCAAGAAAGTCGACGCGCTGCACCTGCTGCGACTGCTCAGACTTGCGTGCATCAATGGCGCTTTGCATTAGATTCACAAAGAACTGCTCCACATGCTGTGGTATGAAGCGAACTTTTTTGTAACGTTTCAGCGATGGAAAGATGGAGAGCAGGCCAAAGTTAATGACAAAGGCCCAGGACTGATCGAAGATATTCTTTGCCTGCTCCATAATCGGCGTAGGATGATCCGTCAAGCTCTGAGCACTCAAGCCCAGCGCGCAGTCAGTTACTGTCTCCGTAGTAAAAGCAAGACTCAGCTATGAATGATACTAAATTAGTAATTAAAGTAATTTGCTTAAGCACTACTTACATCTTTGGCATTTAGACCCTGCGCTGAGCCCATGCGCATTTGCTTGCGTATATATTCGCTCAGCTGTTTACACACCTGATTGGTTACCGGATAGACTGTCTTGATCTAAAGTTTACAGAATATTTGCTTAAATTTTCGTAGCTGCTAAAGTTGCAAGCTTACGCGACTCGATGTTAGACCAGGTGTTATATCCGTGCGGCGTTGCTTCCACTTGTCGCCCGCCATGGCAAATATATTGTTGGCGAATATAAAGTCCGACTTTTCATCTACCATGGTGGCTATCTCATTGTCATGGAAATACTTGAAATCTGTTACAAAAACGCGATGCGCCAGCTCCGGACTCAGCACCAGCAGCTGTGGAGTTCTGCCCATGTAAATGCCCACTGCATCGTAGCGCTGCTTGTACTTGCTGCAATGTAATTAACTTAATTTAGTTAGCTGCAACAACTAAAAGTGTCAAGTGCTGCATTTACTTATAGATGTCATTCAAATCGTATATGGAATGTTTTTTTAGCGTATATATGTTCGGATAGTTGCCGGTAAACAGACTAGGCGCTGGTCCTGGCACCCGGCGCTTGCGCCAATAATCATAGTTCCAGCTAAGGAACACATAGAAGAGCGCCAACAATAGGCACAGCAGCGTTATTGTAACTAAAACCATTTTCTGTCATTTAATTGAAACGACTAATTGCTTAGCTCATATGACTGGCGTTTTTATACCTACAGCAGCAATACGCTTTGTTTAGGTCAGTTCTCTGATAAGATTGTTCAGAGAGCTTATCAGTGTTGCAATACAAAACGTGGCTGCTGAAATTAAACGCATGCTGTTCCATACACTTCCCAAAATATTTGGAAAACTCTTAACAGTCGTGTAGTTAGTATCGATTGTAAAGAACTTGGCTCATGCAGCAAATTTTCAAATTAGCCACTGCGCATTCTCTGTGTAGTTCTTATCACTATCTCTAAAGTTTAGTTATATATTGCTATTAGCTCAGCATATATTTAATTGGTATTTGCTGTTTATTTTGTAGCGAACTAAAAATCGGAAAGTCATTCTGTGTAGACACTTTAATAAACTGCTTCATGCTGATAATCAAAAATGTTACAGCAATTTGATTGCGATTAAATTAGCGTCTACTATTATCTTTTTATATTTTTTCCAATACGAAATGTTTGCATACAATAAAAGCCGAATGTATGACGACGCAATCCAATGCATTTATTAACTATTAATTATATTAATACTTGCAATATTTATTTAAATACTTACACTTTGCAGTTTGCAAATAAAATTACACAAAACGTAAACAATAGGAGCACAGCTTAAAGGATTAACGATAACGATATTGATATCAATTAGCTACAATTTGATGGATAATCAGCTGCGTCTTTATGATTTCGATAGTTGCGCTTATAATTGTCATCGCAAATTTTGTCCCGCGTTGAAGCTTTCGGCTGTCATTGCAATTTATTTAATTTTTTGTTTTTTTTTTTGTGCACATTGTAATGTGTGATTATTAAAAAGGATCTGCAAATTTGTTTTAATATAAATTATGCATAAATATAATGTAAACGTGCGTCGGCGCGATTTAAATTGATTTTGAGCCCTAACTCATGTGTGTGTGTGCGTGTAAATGGCGGCAAATTTTTTCGCAAGTCTCTGTTCAGAATTTGTTTTATTTCGCACACATTGTAATCTGCGAGTGAAAGTTAAGTTATTAAATAAATAAATGTAATGTTAATGTGCGTGCGCGCAGTCTAAATCAATGTGACCCACGGAGCCCTAAGGTCATATGCGCGTGTGTGTGTCAGTGCAGTTGCCGCTAAACTGCATTTGTGTGTGTGCAGATCTTGTCATGTGCCAATTGCTTTCCTTTTTTTTTTTCTTGTGTGTGCTTTGTGCTTATTATTTGCCTATTCCTTTCGTTTTTTTTATTGTGTGTGTGTGTGTGATTTGTGCTGATTATTGGCAAGTCTCGCTCTTTCTCTTTCGGTAAGTCGCTGTTATTTTCCTTATACACTTTTTATTCCTTGGGCACTTGTTGCTGGCCATGGGGCTATGCTAGCATTTAGCTTTTGTCAAGCGTGGGTGCAGTATATGCTTCAGCTTTTGTCTGTCAAATGTGAAGAATGCTTCTCACACTGTTTAATATTTATTGGAGCTATTTATAAAAAAGTTGGCTTGTTATATATACAAGAAATTTAAAAAGCATAATAATTGCAAAAAATAAAATTAATTACTTAGCATTTTCAATAATTTCAGACTATAATTGCAGTGGCTTGTTGTTTAGTTGCCAACAGCTCACGCAAGACTGAACAGCCAGTGGTCTCGCTTGCTGCTTTGGCTGCCCAGCCTCTCACATATTTGTCAAAGTGCAATAATTAGGCGCGAGCTTCTCAGAAAGTGTGAGCGAAAGTCAATGCTTGTTATCAGTTCATCTGCTTTGCAGGTGAGAGCAGTCCATTTGCTTGCTGGTGAGAGCAGCGCTGCTTTCATCTTTCGTTCGTTATGCGCGATCGTTCGATGCTTAGCCGAGAGCGTCGCTGCTTTGAGTATGGCTCAATGGGTGGTGGGTGGGTTTTGTTTCGACTGCAGTAAGCGACATACACAGGTAAAAACATGTGATTTAAATCACAATTGTGTTCACAGCATTAAAGCCACGTGCTATGTGCTTGACTACTTAAATAAAATATTCTTATTTGTAGCATAGCTGAGATGTAGATTTTTACAATAAATATTTGTTAACTGTAATTAAGTTTTAATTGCATATAAACTAATTATAATAATTGTTTTTGAACTGAAACTGCGCATGCTTTAAGACGCAGACAGACAAACATTAAGCGCTCAGCTAAGTTGACATGCTGTGGACTCATAATCAGTTGGCCAAGTGACAAAGTCTGATGCATGTGCAGGCGTCAACGTCTCTCCGCCTCTGTGTGTGTGTTGGGATTTGGCGAGTTGCAGTTCCATTACACCTACGCTTTGGCTTAATGGATTGCAAGCGCAGCTAATAACTTAGCAAAGAAAAGTGTGCCAAGCGAAGCTTGCAGGCGCAATTAAACACACAGAGCGAGTGAGTTCTAAATGACAAAGAGGATGCGGTGGCGACAGGCGCGCGCCAAACTGACCTCAGCATGTGTGACAAATTGACGCTTTTTAATTTCGCCCGCAGCCCCGCAAGCAGCTTAAATGTAAAGCGCCACACGTAAGCAGCGTATCACGCATACGCAGCGTTGCACACACACCCACACACACATACACGAGTTGTTGCTCCCGATGCTGTGGCTGCTGCTGCTGCTGCTAAAAAGGTGTTTTCATTTTGAATGCGAATGCGAAATAAAAAAAACGTGGCTCATTGATTAATTGCCACGCGCAATCGACGTCCCAATGCTGTGGACTCTACTTTATTTAACAAATGATGTGCATGTCTTGTGCGACGATAATAGCCCCAGCAACGAGCTGGCCACACCGCAGTCCGCGCCACGCCCCCGCGCCCCATTCGTCCTGTTCTCGCTGCACTCATAAGAGACGCGAGCAACTGCGTCTGCAAACCAATCAAAATGTTAATGACACTCTCAATACAGTTATCACACACGGCAGTGTCAGTGTCGTCGAGCATGAGCGGAGCGGAGGAGTGGGCTAGGGGCTAGGGGAGCACCACTTGACCGAGCCTTTTAACATTTCTGCCATGCTTGCCTGCTTGCTTGGCTGTTGTTGTTGTTGTTGGAGTCGCCGCTGTTAAGTTGTCATTTCCATTATGACCATGTCGCTTTAGCATTTAACAAATAGTTGAGACATTTACAAGCGACGATAAGCGCGCCACGGGCGCCAAATCAATGACCACAGCACTCGGCGGCTACAAAATAACAAAAACAACAAAAATGCACAAACGGGCAACACAAGATTTGTGTTAATGTATTTATATTTGGGGCTTAGACGACAACTAATTTATGTTGCTTTTAAATGGGCGCACAAACTTTAATATTCATATGACTGTCAGACATTAATCAAACACATAAAACTCATAAATAGTTGAAGTCCAGACCCCCACACAGACAAAAGCGTCGCCCGTTGATGCCTTTGACATGCTAACATGATAATATGACAGCCCAAACTTTTATCAAAGCTACAACAAAGAAACACATTGAGGCGACACACCGGATGCGTTGCGGTTGCGCTTCGCTGGCGCTTAG
The DNA here is from genome assembly GCF_011750605.1 of Drosophila busckii. Classification (NCBI taxonomy): domain Eukaryota; kingdom Metazoa; phylum Arthropoda; class Insecta; order Diptera; family Drosophilidae; genus Drosophila; species Drosophila busckii. Next base: position 11,956,692 of record NC_046607.1, read on the forward strand.
CCTTAGCCGTCGGCCATTAGCCGCAAGAGTTGTATGAATGAAGAGCGCTAACACTAAAAAAAAAAAACTATAAATAAGCATATTCAATATGTTGTATAATTTATCATCCAATCGAGTGTTGGCAAGGTGGGCGTTATTGTTTTTACTGCTAATTGCTGAGCAATTTCAAATCGATTTGTCACTCAAACATATGTCCCATATACTAGTTGAGTGAATGAGAGAGCTGAACCATCTGGCCACACATTAGCGCACGAGCATAAATCATTTTCTCAAAATGATCGTGAGCTAGACCTTTAACCAAACTGATCCAAGAGAGAGATCCATCAGCAAAAACACTTCCGATCACATCGCCATTTTTGCTTTGCTCTTTTTCAAATGATATTTATATTTATTGTTGGCCAACACGTACCAGAGCCAAGACCTTTGCGTAATTTCCACAAAACGTTTTCTTTTTAAATTGAAATTGGTTTTCGTTTTGCAAGACAGTTTAACCGCAAATCGAGGCAAAACGTTAGGCCCAGCCCCCCCTAAAAAGCAAAAAGAAATAACTAAACCTTAACTGAGCTGAGAACTGAGAACACGCAAAAAGTTTAATTCCAGCCTGCGAATTGGACAATGCTAAATGCTTGCCGTACATACCCTACAATAAGTGAACTACTAAATTGGCTACGGCACATCCACATCGAGATCTCCAACAGCCACAGCGGAGCAGTCAGTCATCCATCCAGCCATCCATCCAGACGCAGGCACGTTTCGTATTAACAAAATTGTCGGATCGTATAGCCTGAGCGAGCGGGAGAGCGAGTGAGCGCGGTCAAAAGCATACAATTGGCATTAAAAATATGGCCAAGAGTCTAAGCCGTATAGAATTGTATTTTAATTCGCATTTGTATTCGCATTCACCGCGAATCAATTTCAAATGAAAACGATTTCAAATTATTTTATTTCAATTGCAAAATTGTGCTGCCCCACCCCTCGCCCCACTCGACTCGCTTGGCTCAACATTGTTGTTGTTTTGGTTGTTGCTTGGTCTTTTGCATTGCCAGCCTCATGGCTCAATTTGTGCGCTTTTTTCTGTTTTATTGCTACTCCATTAAAATTGAATTGACTTTTTGTTGTAGCTTATGCTATTGTTGTTGTTGTTGTTGTTATTATTGCTGCTATATTGCCAGTTAATGTTGAAAATGTATAATGGTCATTACGCAGCAGCAGAAACGATTGTGCGATTGATGTTAAATTAAAAATTATTGATTATGCTGCATACAACAGCAGCTGACAAAATGTTGCTAAAGTAGCTTAATTATTTATACTACTAAAAGTAACTATTTTTGCAAGCCGGTTTAAGACCGCGACGAAATTAAGTAGCTACAGCTAAATAGCATGAGACTTTACAATTATATATAATAAGTCTTTTGTAAATTTAAAATAATTAATTTACAATTTATTTTTATTGTCATCTGCTTGTTTTTGTATGTCTTTTTCTTTTTTTACTATGTAATTGATTTATTTATTAAATATTAATTCACTATCAACACTAACATATAATGCTGCAATTTAAATTTACCGCCAAATGTTAGTGTTGGCAAGCAAAAAATTACTATCGATTAAACTTAGCTGTTAGTCGAGCTTCAAACCGATGTTGCTTAGCTATAGCTGAGGTTGGCAGCCATGCTTAAGTTGTTGGTTGTTGTCGTGGCTAACAGATTTGTTTAACAGTGCTGTGACTTTAACATTAACAGCGCTCTTAACATTGCTGAATTCGCCGTATTGGAGACGTTGCAGGCTTAGAACTCGCCACGACAACAACAACAAACAACGATGCTTAACAATTATTATTAATTCAAGTGAAATACTGCACTAACTGAACTTTACTCTTTTGCTACGCTCTTAATATTTATAACTAACTTCACTTAGGCAAATAACCGAATTTCAGTTCGCTTGCCGCTCATTCAACTGACAATGCTTGACAAATCTAAAGATCTTGCTCATATGCATAGTTTGTCATATTTGTGTGCTGTCTTTTATATATATTTATGCCATAGCTCGGAGCCGTCAAGGCTCATTAATGCTCGCCAGCTACGCAGCGACCGCCCAGCTGCCACTCCTCAGTTGCTATCTCTGTACGAACTTTGCAATGTTGTTTTACTTGAGCAATGTGATCGTTGTAAATTAGCCGATGCCAAAGAAGGCTTCGGCGCATTCGTGTGCGTTTAATTAAAGTGGAACGGCCATAACGTACACACGTATGTAAGGCGCACAACACTCATACGCACCGTTGCTGCTGATGAAGGGAAATGATAATTACACACACACGCACACACGCGCTGACTGAATTTTTGTGGAAAAACGTACATAAATAGTAACAATCTCATTAAAAATCTTCAGCCAAGGGCCGCTGCTCAGAGCGAATTACAGTAAAATGTAATTATATCGCATTATTTGTCATTTCGAGCAAATGAATTGAAACAAATTTAGTGTGACAAATGAATTGTTTATACGATTACGAACATGCGTAAATGTAACTATATATAATTGTATGTCTGTCTGTCTGTCTGTCTGTTTGTGTGTGTGTTACACTCAATTTGTCTGGTTTCTAGCCAATTTCATTTCATTTGCATGCGTGCAACAGACTGATATCTGCTTGTGGCATCAACTGCGTGGCCATTTACCTGATTCAGCTTTATGAGCCATGTCTAATTACCAAATGAATTGTGCCATTATTTATTTTGGTTTATTAATTGGCTGCTCACTGCTAATGAGTCTCTATATATACTATATATAGATTGTAGAGTCTGGCAATCGGTTTGGCAACTGACATCACATGACACACATAAATGTCATGAGTTATGTTTGCTGATCTTGGCGGCCATAAACCCATATTGGCCTCGAAGACAGCCAAATCAGTCAATGCGTGTTATTTGCGGTTTAGGCCATAACGAGCGCTTTCAATACAAAGTTGCCGAGGAAGCCACAAAGCCCATAGAGGAAGCCCCAGAGCAGTCAAAGTTGTTGCTGCTGCTGTTGCTGCTGCTGCTGCTGCTGCTTGTGGTTGCAGTTGTTGTGCTTATTGTGCAACTCATTAGCACTTATTAAAATTAAGTGCAGACTGCAAGGGCTGCCAAAGGGCGGAAATGGGTTTAGATTTGCGGGCTTGCGGGTTATACATCAGCGACTTCACTGCGACTGACAGCTGCATCAATTGTAATGAATATTTTCTCAAAGTTGTTGCCTGTGCACTGGCGCGTGTCGCCGCCGCCAACAGAGTCGGAGAAACAGAAACAGAAACAGAAACAGCTCAAAATGGTTGCCAATTATCATTGTCAGCCATATTTGTTTGCTGCGCTTGTTGTTGTTGCTTTCGTTGCTCTGGGCAATAAAATACATTTCATTCAACATTTCATTTTTGTATTTCAGCCACCAGTGTGGCGCGCCCCACAGACTAAGGCGTGTCCCACGAGTCAGACTAAACTAATTTCCAATGATTAGCCCCCAAAAAACTGAAACTGAAAGTTTGCTGCGGATCGTGTCAGCAGGCAGTTTGGGCTGCGCAGCTGGGCGCAGCGGCACGCCCTGACAGACGCCATTAGCCAGTTCACACGTTCAGGCCAAGGATGCGATCTCAAATGGGCTCGAAACAAATTCGTTACAAATTGGTGCTGAATTTCATTATAAAAGCAATAGCCCATCAACATCATCATCACATTAAGATTAGGGTCAACGGGTTATGTGCAGCTGCGGGCTCAAATCGATTATCCTTTTTGGCCAATCCTTTTGCATATGCAGACGTGCCGCACCTGTTGTCATGCATAATCGAGAGGCGCATGCAACGAGCGAGAGATGATATCACTCTAATGGCCATCAAGCTCTTGAGGCGTTTGCATTGGACACGGACGAGAGCAGCAGCAGGCACAGGATGTGTGAGCCTGAGCCTGACCAGCGGCTAAAAAGCAGCACAGTAGGTGTGAATTTTGTACACAACACAAATTTTAGTTGCCGCATTGCATAATTACATGCAATTTATATAGCAGCTCGAGCTGCAGTGCGTCCTTCTAGGAATGCCTTTGACGGCTACCCGTGTTACCTGCTGTGAGTTGCCTCGGCCCGCCTGCCCGCCTGCCTCGCCTCTAATGCCTTTGTGCCTAAAGTGGGCGTCAACAAGGAGCAAGCGAACTCTAAACTGTGAGCAGCTGAGCTGAGCGCGCTGCATGTTGCATGTTTGAACGGGCGCCACTAACTTGGCCATAAGCTGCTTAATTAGCAGTCAATAGCACGCACTTCATATTGTCGAATTAATTTAGCATATTACTACGGCTCGTGTGTTGTTGCCTCCAACTCTGCGTTGTGCAACATGCAAAAGCCAAATCAGCATATTGCATGTTGTCATAGCTATAGCCTAGCTATATAGCCAGCCGACACTCCCTAGTTGCTGCTGCTGCTGCTGATCAAGCGAGTGACGAGGCGAGAAGCTGGTTGGGGGGGCGGCCTAATGATAGAGCCTGTCAGGTGGCGTTGCAAACGTCAAAACGTCAAGCATCTATTAGCCTGATTTTTGCATGCGTCGTCGACTGCATGCCCCCAACCCGCCCGTACACTGCCGCAGTCTCGCACAGTGGTGCAGCAGTTGATTAAAATGTAAATGAAATTGCAAATTTAGGCTTGGGCTGCATTTTATTGTATTACAGCTTTAAATTTATAAAAAAAAATCAATATGCTAAGTAGCTTAAGAGCATAACTATTTAAATTATTTGTAATTTTAATCAATTCACTTTCTCTGCTATTTATTTTGGTCATAACTATAGCAGCCAACTAGTCTGCATTTAATTTAATAGCACAATACAAATTATTTAAATATTATTTTCATCTATTTGCAATTATTTTGATCTCTTTCAAGCTGATCTTTTAGTTTGTTTGTCCAATTTTAACTAATTACTAAATTTAAATATTCATTTATTCTCACTTGAACATTTTTCTTTCACTTTCTCTCCTATTGCTTTTATATGTTTTATAATTTTATATTGCAATAAGATAGAACAATGCACATTATTTAATTATTCTTTGCAGCTATTTGCAATTATTTTGATTAGTCTCAATTACTAAATTTTAAATATTCATATATTCTCACTTGGACATTTTTCTTTCACTTTCTCTGCAATTGCTTTTGGCCATAACTATAGCAGCCAACTAGTCTGCATTTAATTTAATGTACAATCAGCTTGGAGCAAAACAAATTGTTTAAATATAATAAGCGCTTATTTTGATTAGTCTCAAGATGATCTTTTAGTTTGTTTGTCCAAACTTAACTAATTACTAATTTTTAAATATTTATGTATTCTCACTTGGATATTTTTCACTTTTATTTTCTCTCCTATTGCTTTTATATTTTTAATAATTTTATATTGCATTGAGATAGAGCAATACAAATTATTTTATAACTTTTTGCAGCTATTTGCGCCTATTTTGATTAGTCTCATATCAATATTTTGAATTGTTTGTGCAATCTTTACCAATTACTATTTTTTAAATATTAAATAAAATATATGCTCACTTGTTTAGTAACAAAATTGCGCATATTTGTTATAAATAATTTAATTAATTAGTAAGCGCTTAAAATTTTAGACATTAGCTAAGCTTTAATAAACTTTATTGCTAGCACTTGACCCACTGTGCTTGGGTAAGCAGCGCTTTGCGTTTTTTACACCCGCTGGCAATGCATTATTATATCTGACTAAATACATGCATGTAACCATAGACACACACACACGAACACACTCACATACATAGTTTGCATGCCCTGCGCCATTTGAAATCAGCTAACGAAGTCTGAACTGCAGTCAGGCCTCGACTTTGTGTGTTCGTTAACATTTTGCTGTGTGTTGTAAATGGCATTAGTTGAGTGTTGCATGCAACCAATTTTCTTGCTGCTGCAACATTTTGTGTATTTAATTCTTATTTTTATAGTATATAAATTTTCGTGTCATGCGCCTGAGTAATTTAAGTCTTTAAAGTGCCAGGGCGTATACTAAGCGCACATACTGTAATTAGTGGCAACTAACTTGTTCAGCTTAATTATAGTTCTGTTGATTTGGCATTAACATTAAATGTGCATTTGCAATTTGATTATTGCAAATGAATTAAATTTATTTAATTATACGCGATGTTCGCTTTGACAATTTCCCAAATTACAGTGCAATTAATTTTGTGGCAATTTGTTAGCTCATATGTGGGAATTGCAATTAATACACAAATGCAAAAAGATAAATGTAATAACAATGTTGCCGCCATATTTGAAATGATGCCAGCAATTGTTGCTGTTGCTACAGCTGTTGTATTAATTATAATTATAGCACGCGCAAGTTGCAAAAGTATCTCATTTTCGAAATTACATTGCGGCAAATGCAGCGCCAACCAAATTGCAATTGCAACTCCACAACTTGCAGCTCCAATTGCATTTCGTATGCGAACTGCCATTTAACTCGGAATATTTTTGTTTGCTGCATTTAAATTGGCGCATTAGTTGGCTAAATGTATTTTTGTTTGTAACGTGACGAATTGCCATTGTCCCTATGAGTTATGATATATATATATATATAGCTGTCTATATAGTTTATGCAGATGGCAGTGCCACGCCCAGACTTTTGCTCATTTGTAATTCATAAGCTTGACGGCGGCCTTTTGATGTTTTTAGCGCATGCATTTGTCATTTGTTGTCGGCACAGGCTTTGCCTCCAATTACACGTTGCAACAATATAATGACATAATGTGGCAGGCAGGCAGGCAGGCAGGCAGGTAAGTCGGGCTGACTTGGCCTTTATGCAAATCGCAAAAATACTGCGGCTAGTAATTGGCAGCGCAATAATCCTTTGCAAACTGGTAACTGGCCAACTATGATTGGTGCGCAGCTTAAGCTTCGCTTTGATTGGAAATTTGGCCGCCATTAAGACTTGGCCGCAATGCAGTCTTGGCCAGCACAAAGTGTTAATTTTGCCAGCATAATTATCGCGTGAGCTCATGTGACTGGCTCAAAAATAAATCAATTAGTTTGGCTACAACTTCAAGTTAGTTAAAACTGGCGTTAACTTAATGGCCAACTGCGACTACGACGTTAATTAATTCGTTTAAAGTTTCACCAATTAACACGTTCTGTTTATGCTCATTCACAATATATACGCACAGATATATACGTTAATTTTATTAGTGAGTTTGATTAGCACGACGAGTGCTGCTAATTGAAATTAGTTAAAACCCACTTGAACCCATTTGAGTTATTGCGCAAATCAATTCAGAAACAAATCTGCTTTGGAACGGGGCCTGAACAGCAGTTAGCTTATATAGTATATACTATATATGTCTATAACTGAACAACGCTGTTTAATTAGCTGGCCGCGCCCCATTCTTGTCTCATTGTTTAGCATGTGGCAGCTAAACAAACGAAATGCTCATAATTTAGCCATGGCAACTAACAAAATACACAAAAATATATTTTTGAAGCTAACTAGCGTTTAAACTTTGTCGGCAACTGTACCACAAATAATTGTTGACTGCTTAATAAAACTCAATGTTTCATATCAAATTCCAAGAACTTCGCACTCATGCATGCCAAATATTAAATGCGACTCCTCCACAGGCTTTCTGCTTGGCTGGGGGCCTGGGAATTGCTTTGAGCTTTGCGTTGGCGGCCACTTAAAATTCACATATTAAGTCTCGATTTTTTTTTGGACTACATCCGGCATACAGTTGTATGCATATATTATATTGTATTTAATGCTGCTAATTGGACTGTCAGCTTTTTGCCGTGTGGAGTGGCGTTGTCTTTGTTTGTCGTTCATAAATTTCACTTTAGTTTGAATACGCCCACTTTTCATTTTTGTTAATCAGACGCTATAGTAAATTTATGTAAATTTTTGTCTGCCAGTTAATAAACAGTTTTGTTGATGTTGAATAATATGCACTATATAGAGCTTTATTCGATTTGTAATTGCGCATTAAAATATTTTATATTTTTGAATTTATTTCCTGTTTATTTTTACTTATTGCATCGCACTTTTATTTATGTAATTAATATTTGGTTGGGTATAAAAATATGAAAATTTAATATTTGCTAATTTGCAAAACATTTTTTTGCTCAATTCGTTTTAAAAATTTTACTTATATGCCAATAATTAATTCAAACGAATTTAATAACTAAGATGTTGTTGCTCACAATACAAAATTTAATAAAATTTCAGCCATAACTTTTGTTATAAAACTTTTAATGCTGCAGCTCTAACCGATTTGCCAGCTCTTTAATCCAAATATAATTATAAAGTCAGTACAAACTGCTTTAGCTATTTGCATTTTCAATAAACTTAATCCACACTTTTTGCCATAAATCAACAGATCAAATTGTATATAGCTGCAAGTGCTATAAATTTGCATTTACTTTAGCTTTCAGTTTTTGGTTTAGATATCCGAAAAAAAGAAGGAAAAGCAAATTGCGACTCAATGGCTGCGACACAGTTGTTAATTAAGTGCCATTAACTGAAGGATATAAACGCAATTAGCGCCAAGAAGATCTCAAGCAAATCGTTTGCTAGTCACTCGTCCCTGCGTCCCCCTCTAACCCGCCACCCAACAGACAAAAACGCCCGGGGCGCTGTTGTTGATGTTGCGTGGCCGCGAACTGACTGCAGTCTGCTTAATTAGTCTGTGTACACACACACAGACACACACCCATGTGTGTGTTTCAGTCATTTAAGTCGCATTTAATAAAATCAAAATCCATTACGCGTAATTTTGATTAAGAAATTGCCAGCAGCGCGGCCTAGTACAGGGCGCTGCTCATTAAATTGTCACGCATGTTATGCGCCCCAACCCCCCCCCCCCCCCCCCACTCAGATTCTTTGGTGAGCAGACACGTTTGCACTTTGAAGTCATTTGCTGCCACTTGCTTGACATGCACTCCACACAGCTCCCAGCTCTCCATACAGTCAGCCATCAGCTCATCCTGCGCCCTGACAGCTTCCATGGCGGCATGACACTCTGCCTCACACATTTGCTGATTTTTCATAATATTAGTTCACACTCCGCTCCCCGCTCTCTGCTTAGTTTGGCTGAGCGATTTTCGGGCTGCCACCTCGGGCATCTATTTGGGCAGCCAGCGCATCTGTCGTCGGGGTGGGGTGTGTAGCGGGTAAAGCCGCTTCGGCGACATTCTTAAAAACGATTTAATTTAATTTTTATTGTTGACATAAACGTAATTGTCAGACCATTTATCCGCATTAAGTGTTGTGATGCGTAAGGATAACAACAATGACACAAAAACAACAACAACAACAGCCACAAACAAATATGGCGACAAATACAGTGAATACAATGGGCACAGTTAAGGCAAAAAGCATAAAAAAGTTTATATTAAGTGCAGTTTATGGGCAACTTTATAAAGAGAGTAAATATTAAAAATACAGTGAGCACTCACATATGTGAAAATTTCAATAAATGCATACGAATAATAATACATTTCTGTAATATATTTTAAATTTGTTTAAGATTTTTAAGTGCAAAGTAGCGTCGAATTAAAGACGCTTCTGTTAATTTTCTTTAGTCTATGAATCTTTATGATAATAACATTAAAATTTAAATTAACAATGGCTTAGAAAATTGTTTAAAAATTTAAAATAATAAAATTGAAAATAAAGAGACTTCAATTTGTTTTGACTGTTGATAATTAAGTATATGGATTTTTACATTAAATATTTAACTTAACAATGGCTCAGAAAATTGTTTAAAAATTTAAAATGCTTATTTTTCAAAAGTCTAAAAGTACTAACAGCTTAGTAGCTGTAACTAGCTCTTAGTTTTTAACTTTTATATTCAAAGTTTTTTTTATTATTTAATAACTAGACATTACTTTTGAGATTCTTGCGCGGCTTAGTTATCAAAAATATGCTGTGTATAAATTTAAAAGTGCAGCTTGAAATTAAATTCTTAAATTATTAATTTTATCGTCGACTGTTTATACTTTAAATAAATAAAAATATAAATATATAATTTATTTTGTATATTATAAATTTGCTTTAGCTTGCGTTTACTGTACTTGCCAACCACTGTGCGCATCAGCAACTTATTCACAATTTTACACGCCGTAAAATAAGTGTAACTTTGTAGTTGTTGTTGTTGCTGTTGCTGTTGCTGTTGTTGTGTCGCTCGCTTTGTGGTTGTTTAGCAGATTGCAGGGCTTATGGCTGTTATCCTGTATCCTGCATAGGGATGCTTTAGTCGTTTATATGCTTGATTATTTATATGCAAGTCAGGTACTGTCAACGTCCAACGCCATAACACATATAATGGCGGCCAGCAGAGAGGAGGAGGAGCTGGGCTTTAACGACTTCACGCGCCTCACTGGACACTAATAGAAAAACTCGACGCGACTCGAGCAGCAGCCCCTGGCATCGATCGATGGTGGTTGTTGCCACTTTCACGCCCAATAGTCAACGTTGGCTTACATATTGTATACGCTGAATTGGCTCAATTTATGGCTTTGGCTTTTGTTATACGAAAATAAAGCAAACAATTTGTTTTTTTTCAATACACTTTGATATTACAAAGGGCATGCAGAAGTTGTAGCTAAAGCGAGTCAGAATTCAGTGACTAACAAAGTTCAATGCAATTGGTTAAACAATTCGCTTTAAGCGATTTAAAGAAAATTGCAAAAATCTGAATTAATTATACAAGTGTATATAAAAGCTGCTTGCAGCCAATTTGAATGCATACACTTGTTTTTTTATGTATTTTATTTGCAATTAAAGCCGTAATTCGTTTGTTCAACCACATGCTGAGTTTTGAATTTCCATTTCCGCTTAGCGGGGGCGCGGCACGTGTTTGGAGTGGGGCAAACACAACTTGAGCTCAACTTTTACATATAAATAAACTAATTGTGCTGCGGCACATGTGTGTGTGTGTGTGCGGTCTAATGATGATGTAATGTATAGGCCACAACTGCTTAGAGCCACAAAAAATATAATTTAGCCAAAGCTGCCTACATTAGGATCAAATTAAGTAAACGGCAGCAAGCCTTGGCAATTAGCATAAACATAAAACAAAATGGCCGTCGGGCCACACACACACACACACACAACGTTAAGTTAAGCTTTTGGGCGTTGGCACAACATGGCGTATAATTAATAAATTGTACACGCGCAGCCAGAATGCCCATTATTTAAGTTAAGTTCTCGCCCCACCCCGCAGCCGCTCGCTCGTGTTAATTGCACAAAATTCGTTTTTGAGCAGCTCCCAACTCCAACTCCAACTCCAAGACGCAGCGCGCGCGTCAAAAGCGGAAATTTATTTATAATCGTTGCTGCTGGCGTGCGTAGGCCTCAGCAGCTATAACTAAAGCTATGGCTATATCAATGCTGTAAATGATTTCTAAGCGCACTAAATTGATACATTAGCCAGCAGCCTAGACGATATATCAATTTGTCGGTGGGTTGCTGCAGCTCTAGGCTCTCGCTTCTGGGTGTTCTGGGCCATATGACACGCCACTTTCTTCTAGCGTTCGCTATTGTCTGTCGTTTCTAATTTGTGCGTTGTCTGCGTTTTCTTTAATAAATTTTTTATTGTTCCAGAGTCGAAATATTTGATGGTCTCGGCGCACGCGGCACATTGTAAAATGTTTCTATTAGGCATTTGTTGTATCTATTAGGGTTGTGGCCCTTTTATTTACCCTTTGTCTGTAGCTGCTTTGATAAAGGATTTTAGGGTCTTCTAATTGCCGCTGTAGCATGTTGGCTTCTAATTTGCCGCCTCAAAACCGCAACGAAGAAAATCCAGCAACATATGAGCGTCATTAGAAAATTGTTTTGCCAAATGGTTTTTAAATTGTTTATTGTTTACAATCGTCCATAGCCACTTCTCGCTTTCTATGCGCGCCCCGCCAGCAAACAGCCAAACAGTTGTTTGTTAACCGCCGCAAATGAGTTAATCTCCCCACAGTCTCAACTCGCTTCCATCTCTTTTTTCTTTTTCTGTGGTTCGCAGCGTTTAGCGATTTCAAGCCGAGAGCTCCAGCAACTGTTGTAAAAAATAAATATTTGATGGCATCAACAACGTGCTGCCATTGATTGGCATTAATTAGTGAATTCCCAATTATATCAACTGGTACCAGTTGAAGATTGTGCTAAATTTCTGCGAATTTCTATTTTTATATGCGCCAACTTAACAATCAAATGCAAATTATTTAAATGTGACTTTCAAGTGCAAACAGACAACTTTTAGTACACTTTAGCATTAAAACTTGAATTGCAATAAATAAAAGCAAAAATTAATAAGCAGCTTTAACTAGTTTAGCAATTTATGAGACATGTTTACTAATTCAAACAGTCAAACTGCCTGCTAAACAATAATTTATGTATATTTTATAGGGTCAAAGATATGGCCATAAAAATTTTAACAAAAATTCAAACTCATATTTAAATAAGTTAAAATCATGGACCGTAAATAATGATTATTGTATTTTTTTTAAGTAAAAAATCACACACTTATATTAAACCTAGAAAAAAAAGTGGGTTACACCAAATATTTTATTTTTGAACAATCTGCATTTCCGTCTTAATTTTTTTATTTCCAATTTTTAAAATATTCTTTAAATATTAATTTCATAAAACTTAGACCATAATCATTATTTTTGATCAAAACAAATAAAACTCAAGTATAATGATCATTAATGATTTTTATATTTTTCGTTTAAAATAAAACTCAACAGTAATTTATAGTTTCTGTGGTAATTATTTTCCCGATATCCATATTACATATCCTTATTAAGTTTATTTTATAACTTTCCATGCCACCGCAATTTGAACATATTTTGATTGAAGATTTTGGTGTTAAGTTCTTAATTGGTATTAATTTTAAAATATTAATATAGTGCATTTATTTCGCTGTCTATCTAGGAATTTAACTGAATAATAAGTTAAAAGACGAATAAGCAGCTCAAATAATTTTAGATTTCGCTAAATTTTGTTTAGAATTTATTTGAACATTACGCTATTTATTTATTTATTTATGTGACGAGAATAGTCGACAATAAAAGAAAAAAATTACAAAAAATATAAAAGTATTTTAAAATTATGTTTTTGTTTTTAAATTCGATAAGCTATGTTATTAATAAGCCAATTCTAATTACTAAACAAAACGTAAGCGCGACTTAAATTAAAACCAATGGATATCAATTATGTCAAACTTGACTCCATCGACTCTTACTCATCGCTGTGTCATAAAAAATGAAGTATTTTAAGACATATACACGCATACATATACATAATTCAATTAACTGTAAAAGCCGTCATTAAGATCTTATAAAAGTTATGCGAGTTGGGTGGGGGGGGGGCCCATTCGGTATCGGTAACATAAAATTCGAACAACAAAGTCACACCTCAAAAGCAAAGCGGTGCGATAAATCAGCTAAGAGATCTGGCCAAGAAGATCTTCTGTTCGCTTAACGCTTGCGGGCGGCCAATTTTAATTACCAAAATTATGACAAAGTTGTTTATGACACTTCTGCTCGGTTCTGACTGAAAAAATTTGACTGAATATTTATTGATTTTTAAGAGTCTCAGTCGCTCTCAGTTGCTGTCGCGGCAGCTCAAAGCGATTTATGCATTTTAAGATCCGCTTAGTCGTTGTGCCCATCAATAAACAACATTTCGGTAGCCATAAAGCAGCCCAGCAAAAAGCGTTAAACTGCGGTGGTCCTTGGCCAAGAGGAGGGGGGGAGCGGTAGGGATCGCTACCGTTTCATTTCATTTTCGAAGATGACACCCTCAGGGCTTTGTAATTTTCTTAAGATAAAGACTTGGCTGGGGTTTTTCCTGCCCAGCGCGTTAGCACATTAAAAACTACAAAAAAGTTAAGACAGCGTTCTCTAATTTGTAGCTAAAAAAAGAGAGACAATAAAGCATAAAAGTTAAGCGCAAACAAGATTTTGATACACTTGGAACATGAAACGAACATGTGGATTTAATTTGATTTTGAAATTTGTAAGTGATTGGCAAGCAAATTAAACAATATATTATAAAATTATGCTGCTCCATGCTTACGAGCAGCTATATACCAAATTTAGTTGCTCTAGCTTTTATAGTTGCTGAGTTTTTGGCGCTCATACATACGAACTTGGCTATATTGATACAGTTTGACTCAGTTAAACAAGCAAATATATAATTTATGCGTTGCTTTTGCTTGTAACATACGTTTGCAGCACTTGCGCATACCCTTCTTCATTTTTCTGCTGTCAAAGTGTATGAAAAACATAAACTGAAGCAGCAGCTATACAGAATCGATTTAATCCTGGGCAGCATTGTTGGCCGCCGCCGCCGCACGCTTGCGCTCAGATTAATTGAGCAGAGGCTGTGCCCAGAGACCGGGACTGAAGCTGCTGGGGCGACCTACAGCAGCGAGGCGAAAGAATTGATGTGCGTATGTGTTGCACGAAATGTGAAAGAATGCGAGGCTAAAGCCAAAAAATTATCAATTTATTTCACGCCTACAAATCACAGCAGCTAAAAGAGAGAGAGAGAGAGAAAGAGAGCGCGAGTGTGTGAGCGAGTTGAAGACAGCCAACGGCTTAATTATGTGCGTGTTGCTTGGCGGCATATTTAGCCAAGTTGATTAAATTTTGTATTGCTAATAACAAAAAAAAAAAAACAAGAAAATTTGTGCAGTTTGCTTTGCTTTTGGGGCGTTAAGAAGGTGTTATCCTTTAGCGCCTTTTGCTTTTGGTCCTTGCGCGCTTCAATGTAATTGCAGCATTTACAAAAGGTTGTTGCAATGTTGCATGCAGCGGCGGCGGCAAGTTCGGTTCATTGTTTGTATTTTTGCCGAGCCGTGCGAGCTGCGCCTTTTATTTTTTTTTGCTTGCCTGGCTTTGTGGTCAGCGCGCTGTTTGTTCCTCATAATGAATGAATTCCATTAAAGATTTATGCCAGTTTGATGATGCCGCAAACGGCAACGCTGTGTGGCTTGATTGAAGGTTGATTTGTGTAGTTTAGGGACGCCTTTTGTTTGATGAGCTTAGCACACGTGTTGAACACGCCACAACGAACTAGTGCAAAGGTATGCAGCAGGTACTGGGACCTCAGCCTAGTGTCGGCAGCTTGAAAGGCCATTAAATTTATTTTGACAAATGACATTTCAATTGCAATTGCCAGCACAGCATGTGTCCCACTCCCTATCTCGCTCTCTTTCGCTCTCTCTTTAGGCATAATTCAAATTGAAACTGCTGCGCAATTCATTTGGCCAGATCAAACAAATCGTAAAAGGCAAGCAGCTTGCGAAAAAACGTGATTGGAGCCACCTCAAGCTAACGCCAGCCCACAGTTTGTGCAGCAAGTTGTGTGTGGTGGGCTAAGGGGGGCTGCCCCAACTGGTATCGCTGGCTCTACCTACAGCGTCGTCGTCGTCGTCCACAGTGCAGCCAAAGTGATTTGATCTTTGCACCAAACGTGGTAATCCGCATCTAATAATGTGAAGCGCAGCATTCGGCGCACGATCTCAAGCTCAAGCCCAAACCAAAGCCACAGGCTGCAGCCAGACAGACAGACAGCAAGACAGACTGGGACTGAGACTGAAACTGAGCTGCAGTTGAAGATGTAGACCTCCCAGCTGGAGCCAGCGACTGCAAGTTGATTGGAGTCAACGATGGAGTTATTTGTATATTTGTGGAATACGCTTGGACCGACACTTGGAAATCTGGAGCAGCTGCTGCTGCTGCTGATCGCTACAAATTATATGCGTCTCGCGTAATTGAGAAATATTGAGACATTATAAGCGATATTCCCGTTTCGTGCCAGACTAAGCGTTTGAGCGAGAGCGAGAGCGAGCGAGCGTTTCAAGGTGTGGCGGCTGTTTGGATAATTACAAAACGTCTTCAATGCAGACTTGGCGCGTCTGGCATTATTTCTAATTACAAGTAGATCAAACTGAGAGAGAGAGGCGTGTGGTCTGCCTAAAGATGAGAACGTGACACGGGCGCACTCCTTTAGTTGCTTAGTTATAACTTGAAGCTGCCATCGCTAGTTTATTGTTGCTGCTGCTGCTGCGTCATGCCCATTCCCCAATTTCAATTCCCATGGACATAGCGGGCGCCGTCGCAACCAAAGAAAACGAACGGTGATTTTATTTCATAGATAATTCGCTTAAATTATGGCGCAGCGGCGTCGACTTAATGCCCCAAAGCGACCTACAGCAGCGTCTGATTGGATCGCCGTTCAAATCGATCGATATCGTTGATATCGATCAATGCATCAAAGCAGCAGCAGCAACAAAATGGCGACTGCAAATAACAATTAAGCTAAAGTATGTGGCACACTAATAAAAAAAAGAAAAAAAAAAAAAAGGTGTACACAACTTAATGCTACAAAGATTATTTTTAAACATTTATATAATCTCAGCTAATTTTTGCGACTATGCGTAAACGTAAATATTAAAATATTTTTAATCAAGAAATTAAATAATATTATTGCGTTTCCTTATTGTCTACGATAGACAGATTGTAAATAAAATCGTTTCAAAAACCAAAAAAAAAAAAAAAAAATTAATATTAAAATGAAAAGCAAATTTAAATGAACAAATTTGATTGTAAATATTTTCAATATTTTTATATAAATTTATATAAACCCAAATAATTTTAAAAATTAGAAATTAAATATATTAAATATATATATATTTTTTTTTAAATTATTAGTAAACATTTAAAATATTTTCAATCAACAAATTTAACTTAGCAGTACTTCCAAGATTATTTACAATCATTTAGATAAACTCAAATAATTTTTTCGTTTGCCTATAACTTTACAAATTAGAAATTAAATAATTTATATAGATATTATATTTTTTTGCTTTCGCTTTTTGAATAAATCAATTATTAAATTTAATTATTTATATAATTTTCAATAATATTTTCGATTGTGTAAACATAATTTCAATTAGAAATTATATATATTTAATTTTTTTTAAATTATTAGAAAACATATTTAAAATTATTTCAATCAAAAAATTAAATAAAAGATTACTTTCAATTATTTATAACTCAAATAATTTTTCCGTTTGCTTTACAAATTAGAAATTAAATATATTAAATATTATATATATTTTTTTTAAATTATTCGAAAACTTATTTAAAATATTTTGAATCAAATTCGACAATATACTGCTAAGCTATTAAATTTTGTTTTGGCATCGCTGCAGTTGCTGAACAATAAAAACTGAAATGCGTGTGCGTTTGCGTTTGAGTGTTGAAGCATTAAAAACACGCCCAGCGGCAAACAAACAGGTACAAGGGGCAGGGGCAGGCGAAGGGGGCCAGCAGGTACAGTCATGTGTAAGCGAGAGATTGACAAATTGAAACGAATGTGGTCAGTCACTCGGAAAACTTCATTAAACCTGCCACACTCACATGAGTGGATCATGAGCAAGGACATGCCCATTATGACAACAACAACAACAACAGGCAAACAAACTAAACGGGCAAGTCGTAAGCTCATGAAAATTGATAGTCATGCCAGCCAGCCAGCCAGCCAGCCAGCCAGCCAACCCACCCCACAGGCTCGCAGGACACTTGTAGCAAGAGCGTGACGTATTTGCCATTTGCACCTGCAACATTACGGGCCGTATTCGCTCTCGCTCTCTTATGCGTAACTAAGTTTTAGCTGTCAGCTTTTATGTTGCTTGCCACATAATGTTGAATGCTTGTGCTTGAGCTGGGGGTAGCGCTTGGAGGGTTGCAAGTGCGCGTGGCCAATGCGATTTAATGCCAAGTCAAGTGACTTTATTTTTATTAGCAGAGCCAACTTAATGAACTTGAAACTTGAAACACACCAAATTTTCGAAATTAGAAAGTCAAGTGATTTATTGTACATGTTTGCAATATAAATAGGAGTTGCAGCAAATTGTTGCAAGTGTGCAATTATGCGCTAAGGGCTTAGCAGTTAAAATAGCGCGTAAGTTTAGTTGCATGCAACAAAGTGGCATGACGCATGCGCTTAATTGTTAATTGAAACGCACATGAAATGCAACTAGGACCCAGTTAGCAATGCAGGCCTATTTAAATGGCCAGCACTGTATGCGCAGCTTAGGCTTAAACGCATGCTCATTACATCAGACGAGTTGGGTGGGGGTGGGGGGGGACTTTGTACATCATTAAAGTCAGACTCGCGTTAAAAATCGATAGATTCTTAAGTCGTCGTCGCCAGTTGGTCGCCAACGAAGTTAGACTCAGTTCTCTTGTGCTTTGGCGGCGGCGGCGGCTAAGATCAAAGCGCTCGCGAAAAACCACCATCATCTTCTTAAAGGTGGTAATTATGCCGCCTTGACTGCGTCGCCGCTGCTTTGGCTGCGTCGCTCTCTGGGGCTGGGGCTGGGGCTTGGTCGCTTAGCCAGGTTCTTGTTGATAACGAATTGGCTGCTTCAGTGAAAGCCTCGGCGCAAAAAAAAAATAAGAATATGGCCGCTGGCTATATTTATATTGGGTCGCATAACCCCATATTTTCATTTAAGTAGCCTTGTGCCTTGGCCTGGCCTGGCCTGGCCTGGCCCTTTGATTATAGCTCAGCTGTCAGCCGCATGTCACTTCTGTGGCTACCGATCGATCCATCGATCGCTCGCTCGCATATTGTAAAAGACAATTAAGCTTCAAATATTATTATCGACACGTACTCTTTACAGTTTTTGACCGCAGCGGCGGCAACGAAATTAGCCTCAATTGTGAAAATACATTCGTGTTATAAACTCTTTGACCGCATCTCGCACTCACTTGCTGCCGAGCTGATTTCACCTGATCAGCTTCTTTTCTTTTTTCTTTTTTTGGTGTAAGACAATTGACGCACGTAGCGCTGTTACAATTGTGCACTGACAGAAAAATAGTACATTATTTATTTTTACATTTTATTAATATATTTTTTTTTGCTCTTTGCTTGCAGGCAATGCAATTGGTAAGTGCATATTAATTTATTTACAATTATATTTATTAAAAGCACAAAATTTTATGATAGCAAACAGGCAAAAATATATAAACAACAATTTTCTTGTCTATCAAAATTTTTGAGAAACATTTTTCAACTCATACAATTTTAATAGAATAGATAAAACGCTCTAATATAACTTTTCTGGTTCTACAAACTGTAGCGACGTCTTTAAAAATATTTATTAAAAGAAGTGTATATTATATTTACAAAAATATTTATATTATATTTAGTATTTAACTACAATTTTGATGTCTATAAAAAGTACCGAGAAACATTTTTCAACTCGTAGAATTAAAGATAAAACGCTGTGCTATAACTTTTGTGGTTCTACAATTTATAGCAACATTTATTCTTATATTAGAAATATTTATTAAAAGAAGTATATATGAAGCTTGTATGTATATGGTAAACAAAGAAAAATGTATATAATATATTTATTGTTTAACAACAATTTTGATGTCTATAGAAAGTATCGAGAAACATTTTTCAACTCATAATAGAATTAAAGATAACTGGTATAATTTTTCTGATTCTTCAAACTGTAGCAACGTCTTTGCTTATATTAAAAATAACTGCAAAAAAATTTAAGTACAAAAATAAAATTAGTTTTACATGTTGAGCAAACAATATAAGTAATATAATAATGAGCGACATATTTCTTAATAATCTAATAAAGTTAAGATTATAAATATTTATATATTATATATTATTTCAAAAATGAAACTTTTAAACTTTTATAAACAATATAAGTAATATGGTAATAAGCTGAATATTTCTTATTTAAACAAGCAGCGAACGCGTTGCTTGAAAACAAATAATAAAGTTTGGATTTTAGATATCTATATGCATATATATATATCTATAGATATATCTATAATCTTACCTTTATTATTTGTATTCAATAGATATATCTATAATTTTTATCTTTATTATTTGGTATTAATTTTTAATATGTATAGCCCAACAAAGTTGCATTTATTTTCTAACTATTTTTAACAGTGTATCAGCCTTATATGTACATCTGTATAAATATGTTCTCTTACACGTTTGTATGGAAAGTAATTGTGGTCGATCGTGTGCTTCAATTGAAAAGCTGCTGACAAAAGTTGTCATTGATGATACCCGAACGTGCCCCCAGGCCACGGCGAGTTTGAAAATCAAATTGCGTCATTAAGTGGCAGCAATTAGTGCTGCGGCTTCGACTGCGGCTGCGGCTGGGGCTGCCTGCCAAACGGTAGTAATGAAGTACATTTTTTCAATTATGAATAGAGAATGATTGTTAGCTGCTAGACAATGCCGCAGTCTAATACAAAAGCTAAGCAGTCATAAAGGCAAAGCTGCCGCTAATTAATTTGTGACAGTCAGAGAAAGAGCGAGATAGAGACAATTACATTGACTGTGGCTTATTAATTATACAAATGTTGAAAGCTCTTGTGGCAAACAAATGGCGTCTGCCAAATACTGCCAAAGCTAAAAGCGCAATTAACAATAATAATATAGCATTATAATTTAAGTAAATGTATGAATTGCACTCAAGCCACAAATGTCTGTGTGTCTGTCTGTGTGTGTGTGTTAATTGATATTGAAATGCATGCAACTAAATTGTTGCTTGACATTTGTTGTTGTTATTCATACTGTTAATTTATTTATGAGTTACGAGCGTAGAGCGAAAATAATACTTATGGCAAAAAAGACAGAAACGTAAACAGCGCTACAGCAAATTACACTGAAATTATAGCAACAATTATTTTCAAATTGAATTACATCCAATTACAAATAAAATGAAATGCAGATGGTATGAAGATAGCGTTGCCATTCCGCATGGCGGCCCAAGGTTGCTTCGCTGCTGCTGCTCCTCCTACTCCCAATTTTCTTTAAGCGATTGTGGGTGTGCAGCTTGGCGTCGCCTCCAGAGCGAGAGCGAGAGCGAGCGCACAAAAAAAAACCAATTAGAGTGTTGGCCTGTGCTGCCTGCAGCTGTCACAGAAACGGGCGAACACGGGCGGGCGGTGTCAGGCTCATAAGTTATTATCCTGCAATTAATTTGGCTAAATGTTGGCTCTGGTTGCTGCCGCGCTCTGCGCTTGTGGCACGAACTGCGCCGACGCGCAGCGCAAGCGCCGCAGTGCAGCGCGCTCATTGGCTGCAGCACATTGATGACGTCATCAATGCAAGCGGCAACAAAGACACGCCTGCAAGCAAACACACACAAGAGAGCGAAGTGATAGTGCGAAAGAGAGCGAGACAACAAGCGAAAACGAGATGCTTGCATGTTGCGTTCACTTGCGCTCCCAACATGTTCGAAGCAAGCTGCATACAAGTTCGATACATTTCTTTGCAATGAATGTTACAAGTGTTGTATAAATTGTAACTTCTTAATTCAAAATGTAATGTAAAACATAAATTACTGTATAAATAATTTAATATATGCAAATAATTTAATAAATTATTTCATAATGAATTTAAAAGCTGTAAATTAAATTTAAAATTAATTTAACCAATAACTTAAATTTTTAATACAATAATTTATGTTTTACATTACATTTTTTTTACATAAATAATTTTATATAATTTAATTTACATTTATTAAATTATTTATCCAAATATACATGTTTTAAAAAATTGTACGCAGTTTTACAGCAATTACGAAATTTTGAAGCTAAGTTATTTTAAAATAATTTTTTTGTTTTATTAATTTTTGTTTTATTATAATTTTTCTCAGCTCTTTTGCATTTACAAAATTAGTAAAATTATTTAAATGCGTTAAAATAGATTTCAACATATAAAAAAATCAATATCAACATATGTACATAAATTTTTAGAGCATAATCTTAGTTAAATAGAGCAGCTTAAATAATAGTAATCTACTAATTACTTGAGTGTTAGCTAAGTCCAACATAAGATTTATATTTTAAATAATTTTTCCCAGTTATACACAGCAATTAAAAATTTTTATAAAATAAGTTATTCTCTCTAAATTGAATTAATTTTTCTCAGCTCTTTGGCATTTACATAATTAGTAAAATTAGTTAAATGCAATAAAATAGATTTTATAGCAAAACTAATAATAAATGTAGTTCAACAAATAAAAAATTCAATTTATAGAGCATAATCTTAGTTAAATAGAGCAGACTGAATAATAGAAATCTACTAAGTTGAGCCTAACATAAGTTTCCTAATGAATATTTGTTAAACAATATATATAGGTTTGATAAAGCATTTTAAATATTTACAAATATTTTTACATTTCATATAAATATATTATCTCTCATTTTATTTGTTTTTGAACTGTGTTTGAAAGTTGCGTTTAAATGTTATGTCCAGCAGCTGCTTATTCTAAACACTTTGATTAGCTCAAATCACGAAAACGTTTAAATGTTGCATTAAGCAAACATTTTGTTTATAGCGTTTATAACAAATTTTTGGAAAACTCAACGATGTCAGGCAGCTACTTAGTCCCACACATTAACTAATCGAATGGTAGCTAGCGCCCACTTGAGAGAGCGCAGACCTAATTTTCAAAATTTGTTACTTCGCGCTTATCAGCGACAGAGGCAGAGAATGTTGAAAACCTTTTAGGCATAACGATTGATAGTTAAGCACTGTGTGTGTAGCAACTTGTGTGGCAAATTAAAATTCAATTTTTCAAAAAACACAACCCAATCAAAGCGAACAAAAGCACAGAAACAATTATGAGGCTTGGAAACCGAAAATGTTGCATACAAATTGAAAAATTGAATGTGTGGCTGCTTAATTCGATTTAGCTTAAGAATAAACTATTGTTGCTGAGCCTGTTGCTCAAGGATGCGTAGCGAATGTGGCAAATGGAATTGGCACAGGTTTGCCAGCAGCTCTGAAAAGGAAAAGAAAAACTCATTATAGTGCGTGTGATAATCCACACTAGGCAACAAAAGGACACCATTCGCTACACATTGTTAGCGCTCGTTGCTGATCCTGCGTTGGTGGCTAATGGACTTTGCTGCTAGGCACTTTAGTTTTGGTCAATGCCTTTCACACCCAACGAAGCCAGAGCGTGTTAAATCGCATCCTTTTGTTTGCCTAGTTGTTTGATCGCTGCCGCTGCCGACGCTCGCACAGGTGCCGCTGCCGCTGCCGCAATTAGCCATTAATATGAATAGCGACCAGATTTATAATTGTGTTAAAAACTTACGCGTTTCATGAGAAAATGCGTTGTGTTCTGAATACGAGGGCGTCGCAGTATTTGCTGTTGAAATTTTAAGCTAATTTACACATTTTAGAGCGTTAATTGCTGCGCAGTCATTGCAGCCAGCTTAGCTCTCCGCAGCTAATCTCGAGCATCTTCTACAGCTGCATCAATTTTTATACACGCCCCATATTAATCTCCATTATTTGAACACTCTCTCTCTCTCTCGTATGTAAATGTTGCACGGCCGCTCGTTGCTTTCAACGCGGAAGCAATAAAAACACAAAATTACTTTTCGTTTACATCCTGAGCTGAGAGCGAGAGACGCCGCAGCCACACACACTCCTAATACGCTTGTTAATGACAGCAATTAATTTTACTTCTCGCTCGCCCCCACATAGCGACTGCTCAAACAAATCGTGCAACATATTTTTATTGTCGCAAATACCGCTGGGAGCAATTAATTACTCAAAATGCAGCCACCCACCTCCACAAAATAAAATAAAGCAGCAGACAACGCCAAGTTCTTATCCCTTTTCAATTTCAACGCAAACTTTCGTCTGACTCGACGCTGTCGTCCGAGCTGATTTATTGCCTGTCCCATAATAAATTTCAGCACTCCAGGTGATAAAGCATAAATCAATCCATTAGTTTTTCGCACTTGTTTGTTGACTGTCCAACTGAACTGACTGTGATTGTTTGTTCTAGGGGTTGAACTTGCGACTGTGCAATTCGTTGCACAGATTTGGCTTTGGGCTTTGAGTGACAATAAATTATGGCAATGATTAGTCTAAATTAAGCGCAAACGTTACACAATTGCGGAAGCTGTAACTGTAGCTTAGCGTCTCGGTTTGTTTGCAATTCCCACAGCTTAGAGCAAAAGAAAAACAAACTTTTCCCAACTAAACATTTCTCACGGCACAAAAGATTGCGAAAAATTGAAAAGCCAGCACAAACTGAAAGCATCAATAGTTAAAATTTGCAAATGCAACAGCGAAAATGACAAGCGGAAGTGCACGCCGCAATGTATGCAACAGTTTTGTGAGCAGTGGCTGCTGCGTGTTGCAACAACACAGGTGGCAATGTGGCCATTATGGCTAATGGGAAAACGCACAGCACAGTGCCTGCCTGCCTGCCTGGCGGCCAAATGAGTTAAGCCAACAAGCCAAGAACAACAGCAACAACAACAACAACAACAAGAGCTTAAGCGTTAAAGTAAGCCATAAAAAAGACAAAGCCGTCATTTTTCTAATGAACCAGCAGTTCACTCGTAGTAGCAGCAGCAGCTCCAAGTAGAAGCCAGTTAAAGACTTTAGTTGCGCCTTGCACTGGAGTTTGGCCAATCAGGCAGCTGCGCTAAACTTCAAAGTCACAGCTAAGCAACAACAACAAATAAAAAAGCCAAATCAGGCAGCAGCAGCAGCAAGAGCGCGTTGTTATGAGCCGCTTAACGCAGAGAGACGCACACACACACACACATAAATACACAGAGAGCGAAAGATATGCGTGCCAGCTTTGATAAATGAGCAGACAGGCGTACAAAGTGGAGAATAACGAGCGAAAACAGGCTGTCGGCAAGGCTTGTGGATAAATGCGCAGAGCAGTGGGAACAAGCGCAGCAGTGCTGCCCAGCTTTAGCTTATTTCAAGCTAGAATCTAGCATAGACAATTAAATTGAAATCAAAGCTGCAAATAGCTTAGAGGCAATAATAAATATGACATTATTTTTATTGAAATAGCATATAGCAGTTTATATTTTTCGATTTTTAGCTAAACTCTCTGCACATAAACATAAATTTATATGCTAACTGTAATCAAGTAAAAGTTTAACTTGCAAAATATTAATATATATTAATATTATTATTCCAAATTGAAATCAAAAAGCAAAGAGCTTAGATCCAATAATAAATGTGGCGTTACTTTTTTTGAAATAGTATAAAGCAGCTTTTATTTTACGATTTTTAGCTAAGCTTTCTGCACTTGAACGTAAATTTATTTGCTAACTGAAATCAAATAAAAGTTAAGCTTGCATATATTAAAAATTATGTACACACTAAAATTAGTACATATGCTTAGCTGGCAAGCTGCGAGCTTAAAGTAGTAGCTAGTTTATTCTTAAGCAGAATTTAGCGCATTTGGGCGCTCAGCACTGCTGGGGACAACGCTCAATAATGAGAGGAAGCTGCTGCTGCTCTCTCTCTCTCTCTCTCTCTCTTTGCGTCGCTTTATCTGTGTGTGTGTTTGCTTGTAAGCAGGCTTAATCACATTGCTTGGCCATTGGCCAGGCGGTGGAAGATCAAAGCGCGCTTTAGCTGTTAGATGTGGCTAGCCTGGTGGTCGTGGTCCAGCGTCTCAGCGTTGCAGTCTCAGGCCTAGAATGATGGCTAGCTAATTGGCAGGTAGTAGCTGACGCGGCAACCGAAATGACATGCCAATGCCAATGCCAATGTGTGGCTCTCGTAAATGAATAAAACAAAAAAAGCTCTTCCTTTGTATGCGAAATGGGCCCAGCCAAATGTGATCTCGAGGCGTTGCCACATTCCCATGACAACTTTGACTGCCAAACCGAACGAACCGATCATCAACGGAAGTGGCAAACTGAGTGGCGTTTAAAGACGCCGCCGCACCGCGCACTTTCGAGTGAATTTTGTGACAAAGTGACATGCAAAATATTCCGTCAAATTAAAGTCTGTCATATTTCTCCCTCTGTTTAAGAGCCCATATGATATCATTAGCATAACTGTCAATGCACAGGCCTGGGGGCAGCCAACAGAGGCGTCTCCGTGGCGTCAGCGTAGCGCTTACCGAAAAAACTGCCAGTCCGCCCGCCAGTCCACAAAACTGACACGCATCACTGCCAAGCAGACAAACTTCAGCTTGAATAATGGCAAATGGATATAAACTTAGGAGAGGGTTAAGTAGGGGAAGCTTTATGTGTAGCTCATAAATGAAATTCAATCTGAGCAATGTTACACTGGCAGAAAGTAAGATAAGTCTAAGGAAAAATCCATTATAAAATACAAACAGATCTATCTGTTATTCTAGGCTGAATTTCAATTTGTATGCACTTTAGGCCATGACCTACTATAAATTGTAAGCCTCCCATCCGCTAGACAAACTAAGTAAATTGAGCTCTGTCTGTCTGTATGAGCAGCAATAACTCAGAGACTATTAGAGCTAGTGACATATATTAAAATTTATTCTATAAGTTACTCTTATTCCCAAAGTATTGCGCAATTAGTTTCGAACTCCTCTCCTCTTTCATCATATATCGAAAGAAAAACCCAATTTACATTCACAATTATGTTTCATTTTCGCAACCTTCCGCATATTTATTTTTTCAAATGCAATAAATTTTTGTAAATTGTAAATATCTCAGCAGCAAGACAAACTAAATCGATTAAGCTGTATCCATCTGTATGAGCAGCAATAACTCAGAGACTATTAGAGCTAGTGGACACTTAAATTGTTATATATATAGTTATTCTTATTCCCAAAGTATTACTCAATTATTTTTGTACTCCATTATATTCCAATCCATTATATATCAAAAAACAAAATTTACATTCAAATTTATGTTTCATTTATTGGCATTTATTATTTCAAATACAATAAATAGTTTCCACTTATAAATAAATTCCAAATGTCAAGCAAGGCTACTCAGCGTATTTTTCCCACAGTGTAGCCGCAGCTGGCGTTGTTCAGTTATTAGCTAAAGTCATTTAGTAACATCCTAAAGGAAATGCTGCTCAACAGTAACGAACTACAGGACATGCCTTTCACCTTTTGCCACCAAAGACGCGCGGAAAATTTGAAACTAATTGCTGCAGTAACAATCAAAACACACTTGCCACGCCCACACGCAACACACACACACACACACACACACACTTAGTCGAGTGCCAGTGTCAGCCTAAAACAACAAATAAAGCAATCAAACTAAAGTTGAAGCAACGACTGCAGCACAAAGCGTAAAGAGCGAGCGAGAGAGAGAGAGAGAGAGAGAGAGAGACAGCGCTAGCGGAACACATGTTCTCACCAGCGGCACCTTTGTCCATCAGCATTACGTCAGTGGCAGAGAGGCAGCAACAAAAACAAAAACAAATTGTGGCATATTTATAAACGTCAAAATAGGCAAAAGGATCCAAAAGATATTTTATGAGGCCGGCAAATCACTGGACGCTGCACTTCCACTTGGAGTTTGAGTCATAAAAAATAAAAGAAACAAAAGGAAAAGAGCGCTGGGAACGGGATGGAATTGACATTGGCAAGAGCGAGCAGCAGCAGCAGCTGTGTGAATAGAAACATCAAATAGATAGTTCGGAGGTGGGTTTTGCCATCAAAGGGGCATGCCACACACTCGTAAAAGCACCGCCGACTTCACACTCAACTGGACTCAACTCCGACTTGTTGTTGTTGTTGTTCTTTTGGGCGTAATAAAAATTAAACGGTAGCTAGTTAGGCGTCGCATTCTTGGAGCTCGAAATTGTTTGCATTGATTCCGTGGAGGCGGCGGTTTTAATCTCTCGCTCTCTACCTTGGCTATTTTCATTAACAAAACGAAATTTTCGTGGAAATATTGATGAGTGTGCGGGCGGAACGGCACTTTTGAAGATCTTCCCAGAAGAGCTCAAATAAATCTATAAGCCAAAAAAAAAAGAGAAAAGCAAATTAAGTTTGTTAATTTCTTATAGCCAAACTATTACATTTGCTAATCAAATAAATTAAGCACTAATCATCAGAAATTAATCACAGACACAACAATTTGACTGTTAATTAAAATGTTTACGCAAATGAATTATTAGATTGACAGTCGCGATGGCAATGAATATGCATGAAAATTTAATTTACATTTATATAAATACCAAACCAAAAATGCCCCACAAAACAAAATTAATTCATTGTGTGTGGGGGCTACAAAGAAGCCGCTGCCAACGGTAGCCAAACACACACACGAAAAGTTGGCCATAATAAATTCCATATAACGATCAAAAATTAGTGACAACAACAAAAAAGCGTTAAGCCAATGGCAAGCCAGCCACATGCAACTAATCATAGTTTATTAACATTGTTGCTATTTTTTTTCTTTTCAGCCATCAGCCTGGCACAGCATCAAATCAAGCTGTCAAGTGTGACAAAAAAATATTTATGCAGCCATAGATATAACTATAATTATTATTAAAAATCATAAATAAGTCATCAACTGCAAAACAAAATATAAAAATAAATTCAAATACAAGTGAGCAGCTAAAATTGGGCACAGACGACAGTAAAAGACTCACATGAAGAGGCGTTTGCTATATTAGTTTATTTAATTTTAATAGCGCAAAATTCAGCAGCAAATTTGTAGAATCTACTGATTGATACTTTATAAGAAAGTTTTATTGAGAGGAATGGAAAAGAGCTCCCTCCATAATAAACGTTTTATTATTAAGTGGAAAAGGAAAGGAGGAAATAGAAAGCAGGCAGCGAAAAAGGGAGAAAGTAATACTTACAAATTTAGTTGATAAGATAATAATATATAAAAAAAAATTGCATATAAAAATAGAATAGAATTAAAAAAATATATAATATGCTTTATAAACTTATTTTTTTTTGTATTGCTTAAGATAGGAATCTATCGTCAAGAACTATGAATGTATATATTCTTTATAGATTTATTTTATTTTGCATTTGTTAAATTGTTTTTCATTATTTTTTATTGAGTGGAAAAGGAAAAGAGCAAGAGGAAAGGTATAGCCAAATTAATTAGTGAAGAGGTAAATAGAAATATATTAAGAATTAGCTATATATAAATTTTAATAGCTCAAAATTCAGCATTAAATTTGTAGAATCTACTGATTGATCCTCTATAATTAAGTTTTTATTATTGAGTGGAAAAGGAAAAGAGGAAGCGGAAAGGGAGGGTATAGTAATATTTACAAATTGAATATAGAATAGGCAAATAGGAATATATGTATGTAATATAAATTTATTTTATTTTGTATTACTTAAATTTCTTTGTTTCATTTTTGCCTATTAAATTTTAGTGTAATAATTAAATAAATTGCATTACTAAACTAAAAGACCATTATACATATTTTGATACAGAGTCTGCAGCTCACAAATCCCCCAATGCTTAAATGATTTTTTTTTACAGTGAACACTCATACAGCTGACTCAGCAGCTCACTTTTGGCAATGCTTGCTGTAGCGCATATTTCAAAAAGTGTTTTGTATATATTCGTGGATGAACATTTAATTTCGTACAGATTTAATTGCCCGAACTGAACGCTGTGTATAGCGATGAGATTTATGCTGCAATTTGCGCAAAATTATGTTAATTGCAGCAGGGGGGAGGAGGAGGGAGGAGGGTTGCACTTGAGCGCGAAAAAACTATCATTGATTTAAATTAATGAACATGTCAGGCAATTAATAAATGCAAATAGCATAGAGAGTGATGCTGGGGCACGCTAATGAATTTGTGTGTGGGCATATCTCAGATGCTTATGGAAATCAGCGTTGAATTTATTTAAAGGACACACACATTACGAATGTTTGGCCATTGGTTGCGCTGTCAATCAACGAATTGGACACAGCTACGCACCCCTGAAACGACTCTTGACTTTAATAGACTCATAAATGCAGTTCAGCTGGCCAAAAATGTTGCCAATCAGTTGTGTCTATTGTCAAACGCGCGCCTCTTCTAATGAGTTTTCAATTATGTGTGACATGCCAGTTGGCCAGGGCTCTAAACGCTGCACATATTGTTTGGCCCAAAGTGACTGATGTTGCTTATCGATTGTGCTATCGATTTAAAACACAGACAGACCAGACAAGCAAATTTGTCACGCGCACTTGTTTGGCTTTCGCTCACCCGTTTTTCCACTTGAGTGCCAGGATTTAATTTGTTTACATTAAAATGCCATAAATTCAAGTACAGTTGAGTGCGTTTTAACGCTGCCAGTGCCGAAGGATTAACTTTTGGGCATATACACTGCAATTTGTTTAGTCATGTCGCATGCGCCGAAAACTGGGCAAAGAGTTGGCTGTGGATTTCCGGTTAGTTCGCTGTCTGGTCTGGCAACGCGCCATTTTCACACTCATGCAGCTAATGAGCAACTAAAGCTAAATGAAAATGCCACAAAAGAAAATGCTAGCAACTGAAGAACAACAGCGAAGAAGAAGAAGCTGTAGCTGCTTTAGCTTTAGACGTAAAAAGCGCAGCCAACAAATCGATTTACTCAATTTGTTATTGTTGCAGTTGCAAGCGCTGCTTTTGCCCCTTTCAACTTGCTGACCACTGTGCTTCTTCTTCACTTTTTGCACACGGCGTGCAAAACTGAAGTCTACTTGGTGTTGGAGCCGGCAAAGTTGAAACGTGTCGGCATCCTTTGATCAGTTCATATTATAAAATACTATGGTCACGCCTTAAAGGCATTAAACGAGATGGCGCTCAGCTTTACACACACACACACATGCACAAAGAGCAGAACATAAGAAGACAGAGTGTAGCAATAGATTCCAAGCTTGCAAGTTCTTGCGCCTGCTGCAGCTTCCTCAGTCGCAGTCGCCGTCGCAGTCGCATCATCAACTTGGTCCAAGCAACTTTTGTGGCACAACAGGAATTGTTATTTCCACATATGGATGCGCGAAAAAAACCGCGCAAAGCAACAAGAACAACAACAACAACAAAAGCAATAACAACGTTTCTTTTGCTGCAGCGTCATTCCGAGCGGCGGCGCGCGGCATTGGCAATCAAGTAATGTGGCTTGGGCTTGGGCGCTTGGGTCCGCGTCTGGGGCAGCGCTTAATGCTTACTCGGGGCGTTCTGGACCACCAAACAAGCCGACTGCAAGACTTTCGAGCTGTTTGAAATGCGCTTTTTTAACTGCATTGTAGTTGATTCCGTGTCTGTATATGTGTGTGTGTATCTGTGTGTAGACCATGCTTATAATTTATGCGCTTAGTTTGTAATTAGGCAGTTAGTACTAGTACTAGTATTGGCTTTTGCGCTCTAATTTGTTGTATTTAATAACTTTATTGCTTCCAGCTATTTGTTAAACATTAATGCAGACTACGCTATATAAATATCAAGTAGAGCTTTCCAATCAAGCTAAAAGCAAATACAAAATCAGCTTCGATTCCTTTTTGAATGGATGGCAAACACTTTTTCATTTGTTGTTTAGCATACGCTAATTGCTTCAAATTAACTTTAGAACTTACAGAAATCAATAGTGAAATTCAATTCCGTTGAAAACTTTTCCGCGCTGAATTCCGAGCGATTTATTATTCCGCTAAAAGGTTTGTGGAATAAAATTGAAGTTTGAAATTCTAACGGAAGAGAAAAAATTGCAGTTAACGTTTCAAAAAAGACTTTCCATTGTCGTTTATGACGTCGCATTAGTGAAAATATAATGTTCCAAACAATAAATGCTCTCCAATTCAATCAATCTACTATAAGATTTCAGAGATTTTCATATTAAAATCTCTAGATTTAATATTCCGCTGAATGGTTTGTGAAATGAAATTGAAGTTTGAAATTGCAGCGGAAGAGACAAAAATTGCAGTTAACGTTTCAAAAAAGACTTTCCATTGACTTTATGACGTCTATCTAGTGAAAATATAATCTACCAAACAATAAATGCTCTCCAAGCTTTTCAGCTACAATTAGATTTAAGAGATTTTCATACTAAAATCTCTGTCTAATTTTATCGCTAGCTTTATCAAGAATTTCAATTGGTTATGCTTAAGCAATTCACATGGCACTCGACATGTTTGCTGTTAACCTTTTGTTCGCTTAGCATAGCTACTGTAATTTTCACTAGCACAAGTCCAAATATTTGAGGTTCAAATGCCACTGAACCATTTGTTTGCGCACGGTCAACTCCAAAGTCAAAGCAAAATACCGACAAAGTCTCAGACTGAATCTCAGTTGACGCGTAAGTTTCATTTCTCAGCCTCATCAAAGCAGCCGCAGCTGTAATTATCACACATCGGTCAAAATCAACGTTGGCCACGCGCATTGGACAACTCTACTAACTCCAATTAAGTCTTAGCCCGAACAACAAATATTTGTAAGCAGCAGTCAGTCGAAAAATAATGTAAACAACTCCAGAAATGTGCCTCAGGATTCTCAAGGGCTTCGGGGCGCTGAGTCGCGTGTGTTTTTCAAACAAATAAAGTAACTAAAATATTCTACATTTAGTGCTTATTTATTGCTTAAGCGTTGCAACTAACTTAGACTTAGACACTCGGGCTTAACATTTCAATTTGAGTGCCAGCGCTTTAATTAACATGCGCTTGTTCATTCATTGTTTTTCTTTTGTTTCCCAGTTTTTCCGCTTTCCCATTTGTGCAGCAAGCATTTGATTTGTTTGTTTGCCGCGCTTTTGGCTTTTTAGCTGTGTGTAGCGTTTGATTAGCGTGGCCATTGAATGTTTTTAGTGCTGCTGCCAAGTTTGGAGCTGTAAGCGCATTTTCCATGCCTACTGCTCTTTGACTGTGTGACTTGCTACTCTTTGTGGGTGGCCCGTAAACGGCTTAGTTCGATTTGCTACTTTTTTTTGTTTTGGTTTTCAAACATTTCGCCAGTCTTTTGTTTGAGTGTGGGGCTGATTACTGTGAAATTGGCAAGCTTTAATGCCAGGGCTGCCCCTTTGTGTCGCTTTGAGCTTAGCTCTAACTACTTTTCTTTTGCTTTTTAATGAGTTTTCTACACTGTTTTCAATGTGCGGCGCACGCGCAGCATTTAAGACGCCGCACAGACTTTCGCCAGCAAATTGGCCAAGATGTCATTGCTGTCTTGACTTGGCTAGTAGCGCAAGTATGTGTGCCATGGGCCAAGGGGGCAGCCACTGCTACTAAGTTATTTTTAAATGCCGCCACGTTCAAGTGAAAATATGCAACTGCAACTTTAATTGTTATGCCCACAAATAAACTAAAAAAAAGAAGCTAAAATTATTTTTGAGACTCTTAAGCTTAAGCAATGATTTAAGTTTTAATTAATATAGCAAATGCATTTATTAATTTTAATTATAATGGAATAATGATATTACATTTATATAAATGCAGCTAATTCTATAAATCTTTTATTATCAATAATTATAATTTGAAACTCTTATGCTTAAGCAATTTCAGCAAATGCATTTATTAATTTTAATTAAATTTAATGAAATGATCATATTACATTTTATAGAAATATGCAGATAATTCTATTACATTTTCAAAAGCTTTAAAATAATTTTAAAAAAAATTCTTAAGCAATGATTTAAGTTTAAATTAATTCATACAATGCATTTATTAATTTTAATTAAATAATTGATATTACATTTATATAAATGATTTAAGTTTCAATTAATTCTAAAATAATTTTATTAAATTGAATGAAATTATTATATTACATTTATATATATGCAGCTAATTATATAATTCTTTTATTATCTCAAAATATAATTTGAAATTCCTATGCTTAAGCAATGATTTAAATTTAAATTAATACAGCAAATTCATTTATTAATTTAAATTAAATTGATGTTATTACATTTATATAAATGAGATATATTTGGAGATCATTATAATTCTATAATTCTATTACATTTTCATAAGCTATAATATAATTAAAATATTGCTATTAGCTCAATGCCAACTGGACTGAGTTAATATCTAGCCCTGAAGCGAGTTCATCTGCTAAAAAGCACAAACTTATATTTCATCAAATTAATCGTAATGAATTAAAATGATTTAATACCAACTGTATTAATGGCAATTTTATCTAACGTATATTAGCGTAAAAATAAACGACAAGCGTATATAAAGCCATAATTATAATATAAATTCATAATAATTATAATATGCCTCGTCATGTAATTTTCGTTATGCTACCAAGCAGCAGCTAAAAGCGTTTGCTGCTATTTTTTCAGCTTTATCTAGCACAAAATCACTGCGCGCCACATCCAGTGGCAGTGACAGGCATGTGTCAATTCAATGCTGCCGCCGTCGACGTCGCCGCCGCCTGCGTGGGTAACGGAGCCAACTCCATGGGCCATGGGCCATGGCATATGCAAATGGGCAAGCTGCTGCTCCCACAACTGAAAATGATGTGGGGCTGCTGCTGCTGCTGTTGAAAGCTTGCTAATTGACAATTACGAGTACAGTCGAGTTTGGTGGCCATGGCAAAGTGGCCTAAAGCTATAAAACAAATTTTAGAAGTGGGCGGCTGGCTGACTTTTCGATAAATTAAAGTGGAAACAGTTGTGCGCGATTATTAAGCCGATAAACTTGACTAAAATTATAGTTGAAAATTTGTAGAAACAGGCGCATTTCCGCCAGCTGCTTACCCCATTGACTGCTCAGCTGCTGCTTGGGCAATAAATCAATGAGATGCTCAATGCATTTGCATATTTATTATACCCTTTGCTTTCACCACACAAATTATCAGCGTGTGAATGAAGCCACACACACACACACATAACGCTTATGCAGGTGTTATTACTTTCTTTACAAGGATTGCAGCGCCAAGGACTTTGCAGCAGCATAATTAACACCGCAGGTTTTCCCACGCAGCAGCAGCAGCTTGTGTATCTCAAAGATACACTAATAGCCAAGCCAAGCAGCAGCAGCAAGAAATAAGAAATTAGAATTATAAAAAAACGAATACAGAAGCGCTAAAGTCGGAAATCAAACGCGCCGCTTTGGCTTAATAGCCGCGGCAATTCTCAATCACAAGCTGGCTCAAATATTTGTATGATTAGTCCTTATCAACAACAGCTAGCCCAGCTAGCTAGCCATGGCTTAGCCGCAGGTAGCACCTTCCATGTGGCAGCTACATGCTGCTAAAGTCGATCGCAACCCAAACCCATCGATTCCTTTTTCATTTAGCATCCTGCAGCGCTGGCAATTGGTTTTGATTTTGTTTTGTAGTTTTTCTATTTTCCCTTTTCTTTTTTTCTTTTGAGCATTTAGCTAATAGACACTTGGTCTTTTGTCTTCAGACGCCTTGACGCCCTTTGTGCCGCTCCTGACCGCTCAGCTGGGGCTTGCGCCCTTTGTTCGCTTTGGGCTACAAAGCGTTTCAGGTTTCAATTAAAAGGATTACTACAAAGAACTTTGTGCGGCCTCAAAAGTGTCGACAATGGCACAAAAACATGCCAATTGTTAAAATGTGTTAGCCATGTCAACAAATAGTCTTAAAAACAAGCAAACTGATTTTAAAATTGCATTAAAAATTATTTGAAAATTAAATACAACAGCAGTGTGTTAGAATGATTAGTAAAATGTAAAATATTCTTCAAAAGTGTTGATGTTGTTAATAAAAATAAATAAACTTATGTAAATAAGTAAACTTTTTATTAAAAATTCTATTCATATGCATAACATTAATTAAAGGCTTGCTAATCTTTTACATTTTGAGAGTGCTAAGCAATATTGTAAATAAATACTTCATGTACTAGACTAGGCCTAGAACTTTAATAAGTAACAGCCCAAATGCTTGTTTAAGTTATTGAAAAACATTAAAATGAATTAATTTATACTTATAATGAAAAGTTTCAAATTCCAAATTAACCGTCGCTCAAT
The DNA here is from genome assembly GCF_011750605.1 of Drosophila busckii. Lineage (NCBI taxonomy): Eukaryota > Metazoa > Arthropoda > Insecta > Diptera > Drosophilidae > Drosophila > Drosophila busckii. The sequence continues at coordinate 11,992,403 of NC_046607.1, forward strand.
TTTTTGGTATAAAAATACAACTCAAACCTTTTCTTTATTTAAGTATTTAAAATAAAGCAATTTTCTATACATTTATGTTTGCCGACGGCAAATAATAATATATTCTTTTATAATTTTAGTTGCCATATATATAATCTTATTGGTTTTATATACCAAAATAATTTTAAGCTTATTGCTAGTAGTTCAAATGGTAACGCTTATTATTTAAATGAAAAGCACTTGAGGAAGCAACTTGATGTGTCTGAAAATAATTTTGCCGTTTTACGAAATCATTTGACGCTTTACAGGATGGGGTCGCAAATTAATTAAACGTTTTTCTCTGGCAACAAATTAAATGCAAACGTTCGACAATTAAACAGCGACTAGTGCGGAGCTGGAGGCTCGTCTTAACAATCGTACGGGGTCTGAAAGCGTCATTAGCGCGCATGAGAGATGTGAGCAAGAGCAAGAGAGAGAGAGAGCGCAAATGGGCGAGGGTGAGAGGTGGGGCGCAGTCGCGTCGCTGCCGAAGTTTGTGAAAAGTTTAGCTGAGACTGAAATACTAAATACAGTCTCGTTACAAACTGAGAAGCGTTTTTCTTATTTTAACGCTAACGCGCTCGCTCGCTCACACACACTCTCGCGCTCTCTCGCTTGCGCAGCAGGCGCGTGATGAACGCCATAATTACCGTTACGTATACGCCACCATTGCTATTTTTTGTAGCCACTGCTTTCCGGCCCGCCGATTGGTTGGCGTACAAGCGAGCGCAACAGCTGTCGCCAGTTCGCTCTAGCGCAAGCAACAGAAACCGGTTTGGCTCTCAGTGCTGAGCAGAGAGCGCGTCAGCGTTGTTGTTGTTATGATTTGATTGCCGAGTTGAACCACCGACAAACGAGACACGACGCTACGCGATGCGATGCGACGCGACGAGAGAGCGCGCAAATGAGAGAGAGCAAGCGAGAGCGCTTGAGTGTGTGTGTGTGAGTGTGAGCGACGACGCGGCGCGGGCAGCAAAAGAACTGAAGAAATATCGACGTGTCTAGTTAGCAAACCAATCTTCAATCTAGTTTGAACAGTTGACTGTGAAACGTCGAGTTGAGAGGTCCACCTATTGGATCAGCGTCGTTGTTAGCAAACACACATACACACACACACACACTGACACACGTATATATAACTGTTTGAACGCAACATATGTTTAATTATTAACAAGAGACGAGGAGCCGAGACTCTTGACATTGAATTTGAAGTATCAAAGTGAAGTGTTTAGTTCCATTTAGTTAAACGCGTGTGCTGCTCTAAAAATAAATCAAAGCGTCTATAGTGCATAAATGCTCTGTCCGCCCACAATGCGTCCGGCCAGTCCTGCCGAATCCGAAATCTCCGTCGGCGGTGCGCCCAGCCCGCTGCCGGCTCAACATCAACATCAACTTCAACAACATCACCAGCTGCATGCCTCGCGTGGATCGAGCATGGAGCTGCTGCAGCAGCAGCAGCAACTGCTGATGCAACAACATGCGGCAGCTGCTGCTGCAGCCGCAGCCGCTCATTTGACACGCAGCGCCGTCGGCTCGCTGCCGGAGGATTACTTTCAGCCGCTGAAGCGTCTGCGCATGTCCAGCTCCTCATCGGAGCCCAGGGAACAAACGCCCAGTCCACCACCAGCACCAGCACCACCCGCGCCGCAAACCAACACCAAGAGCGCCATTGAAGGCGTCAAAAGCTTTTCCATTGCCGACATTTTGGGACACTCGGAGAAGCAGCGCGCTGCCTCCAGCTCGCCACCAGCAGCGGGCACCACACTGCTGGCGCCACCTGCTGCGCCACGTCCCAGCGTCCAACGCAGTGAGCCACTGCCGCTGGAAGTGCATCCCGCTGCAGCGGCCATGCTGCTGCCTGGCGCACAAATTGTGCGTCCCTGGGATCATTTGCTGGGCCCCATGCCCGTGCGTCCGTTTATACCCTCGGCGCTGCTGCACTACGAGCAGCGCTTGGCGCTCGACTATCATCGCCAGCTGCAGGAGCATTTCAATGCGCAGGCTCAGCTGCTGCGCCACATGGGCATGGACATTATACCCTCGGAGAGCGGCTCGGATCGTTCCAGCTCCGCTGCGAGCGACTGTTGCTCACCGGAAATTGCGCGTGATTCAGCTGCAGCTGCTGCCGCCGCCGCTGCTGCTGCTGCAGTGCGTCATAGCCACAGTCCACAGCATGAGCGCGAGCGTGAGCGTCGCAGCTCTGCAGGCTCCGCCAATGCTGCAAGTCCTGCCTCGGGCGCTGCTGCTGCTGCTGCTGCGGCTGAGGCCAAGGCCAAGGCAAATGGCACGCCACTGGATGCGCTTTTCCAAATGACCACCAAGGACTTTGACGAGTCGCAAGGTAAGCAATAAATTTAGCTAAATTACGATCATGTCTTATCAATAATTAGCATATGCATAAGAATTGACAAATGTCTCAATTCCAAATGCGCACTTAAAATTCAGTTCAGTGGTGTGGGGGGTTATACTAATTAATATAATAAAGAATGCATTAATATTGTAGCAATTTAGTATATTCGATTGAAATGTATATTTTATACATTTAATTGCAATCCGCAGTCCCCGCCGCCCGCCGCTTTGTTTGGCTGCTATGCAAATTTTCAAATGCCTCAATGTCAATTTTCAGTTTTGTTTTTAATTTCAATTAATTGGCAGCCAAAGCAAAAAAGCAGCAACAATGAATAATAAAATAAATGCTGAGCGCTATAAATAAAGCAAAGCGAAGCAGCAGCACCAGCAGCTTCAGTTAAGTCTAAACGCCACAGCAGCAGCCAGCCAAACTGTCAATGTAATTAACGTTAAAAGTTTTTGTTGTTGTTGCCAATTCGTGTCGATTCTGCAGCGATTAGCAACAATTAGACAAGCGCACATACAACTTGTGGACTTATGTGCATTAACTAATTGAGTTGAGCTACCAAATGCGAAGCTTAATAGCTGACAAATGTGACAAATGTCAAACTGCAGTCGTCAGTCAGTTTAAAGATACATTTGGTCATTAGACGCGACGCAACTCGAGTATGTGTTAACTCAAATGCATATTTATGAAATAATCAACAAAAATATTGTATAACGAAATATTTACGACTGGCTGCACACATTTGTTTGTCATCGTTGAAAATGCATAATGATAAAAATAAAAACATTAAACTGACTGAGAGTAGCAACAAGATAACTTAAGCGACAAACTGCATTTTAAAAAATTGAATTTGCCAGACAGTCTGACGTCCTTTTTATAGCAATTCCTGGAATTAGGAATTAAAACATTAGTGCAACTAACTGTGGCTGCTTTCACTAGAATTGCTCGAATTACAGTCAAAACATATTTTCACATATTGCTGGGAGTTGTTTCCAAGTACAACAAGCAACACCCATACAAACAAAAGAGAGAGTGTAGAAATTTATGCTGTAAGTGGACACCTGACAACGAAACATCCCAAAAGGATGCAAGTGGCTCGAGATAACTCAAGGGAAATTACTTAATGAGTGCGCTGCTGATAAGTTGCTATGCATGTGTGTGTGTGTGTGTGTGCACACTACTTCAAGTGGCTAATGGGTTTTGGGTTACGTAGATCGCGCGCGTAGATAACAACAAATGAGCAAATTAATGCAGTTTGCATTTAAAATATACAAATTTTTAACTAAAAGTCGTCGCAGCGTTTAATTAGTTTTTAATGTTGAGCTAGTTTGTTTGACAAGCAATAGAAATGGGGAACTGGCTATGGGGAATGGGCATTGGGAATGGGGCGTGAAGCAATCAACAAACGCCAACCGGTTCACTTACATATAAATAGCATATTTATATATATTTGCATATATGAATAATATATATATAGTTCGTAGAGAGCGTAGCTTTTTTAGAAATGTTGCAATTGTCTCACTGTCAATAATTATTATAAATCAATCAGCAAACTAGACGCATAGGCGGCGCCCACTGTAGCTGACGCAATCAATCAAGTGTAGCAATTGTTCAACTCGTTTGTTAACTAAGCATAACGTTTTAATTAACACTTATGGTTTTAATTGCAATTAACTAAGCAACCGGTTTACACTTTTAACTTTGCAGATAAATCGCATTTGGATATATTTTCGAATCGCCCGCAGCCCAAGAAGAAGCGCAAATCTCGCACCGCATTCACCAATCATCAGATCTTTGAGCTGGAGAAACGTTTTCTATACCAAAAGTATTTGTCGCCCGCCGATCGCGATGAAATTGCCGCCTCGCTGGGTTTGTCCAATGCGCAGGTCATCACCTGGTTCCAGAATCGTCGCGCCAAGCAGAAACGCGACATTGAGGAGTTGAAGAAGGACTTTGATAGCGTCAAGGTGTTCTCCGCGCACAAATCCTTTCTGGAGAACGTCAATGATTTGAGCATACTGAAGAAGAAGCCCATGCATGAGGCGGATATGGTTGGACTCGCTGCTGCTGCCGCCGCTGCCGGCATGGTGGGCGTGCCTGTGCCAGTTTCCGCTGCTCAGGCGCAGGCGCAGGCTCAGGCGGCGGCACAGGCGCTGGGCACGCCACCCAAATGAGTTTAGAGTCCAGCGCATGTGTCGCATATGCAAAACTGTTGATGATCGGTACAGAAAGCGAGCAAAGTATTGTGGACGACATTGATGATCAAAGCGACTTGCCCAACGAAGCTGCAAGTTGTGTATTTTGTTTAATTTTGACGCCAACTGCAGCAGCGCAGCGCGCGCTCTCTCTCTCTCTCTTTCTCAGTCGAGAGAATTGAGAGATTTGGCATTTAATTTCCAAGACAGAACCCAAGCGAATAGAAAAAAATGGACCAAGGCCAGCGTGAGGCCAAGTTAACGCCGTCTAAGCGGCCCAGTTTGGCCAGCAGCCGTAACTACGAAACGATAATTCGATATCGAATTCGAACTACAAACAACACGAAGAAGAAGAAGAAGAAGAAGCAGAGGCAGAACGGCTCTTTTCAGAGCCAACAAATGCGGCAGCCCAAAGAGCATTGAAAGTTAATCAGAATAAAGTTAAATATGAAAACAAAACACAAACCACTCCAATTAATAAAAGAATAAAATCAACAAATTTAAAACTGTTCGCCAATAAATTTGAGCATATTTAAGCAAACAACAAGCAGCAGTCGTGGTCAGTTGGAAGAACGAGTTGATGTTGCAACTAGCATTTACATGCTTTCTCCCCTCCTCCCCCCCCCCCCCCCTACACACTTTTGAATTTGAATATGAATTTGAAATTCTGCGCAGCGTCGATTTAAATATCGCTGGCTGCTGAAAAGAAATCGTTTTTAATTTTTATTAATGATTATTTACAACCGTTATTCAAAATTTTAAACTAATTAATTATTAATTTAATCACTTGGGCAAAAAAACAAACGAGTTGTTTGGCTACGCTAAATAGCAAAAAAATAAATAAAATGCTGCAAGTGCTTAAAGCTATAAATCGGTGATATAAAACGCTATATGCGCTACAGTAAGTTGGAGCGTTAACTAGTGTAGGGTATCTGCGCTTCGTGTTTGCTTATTAACTTACCAAGTGGAACTGGCTACCGTTTGCGGTAAAGTTCAAAGGCAACAAACGCCGCCGTCGGCGCACACATTTTTCACTGCTCTCTCGCTCTTTCTCTTTCCTGCTCTTAACCTCTGCACCTGAGATCAGCGGCGCTCTGACCTGCGTACTATTCATGCCAAGCCGCCAATAGTTTGTTAATAATTTGAATAATCAAGCTATCAATTCCGCTGCTAATGATGCCCATCGATACTGTAGCTCCAGATTGGAAGTCCAGCGCTACGGCTTTTAATTTGGCGCTTATCACGCCGATGCCGCCGACTCTCTCACAGTTCGTAAACTAGCCGGAAAACCCTTAGGAAAATTATTAATGCATATGCATGAGATCGGCTTTTAGTTAAAGGCAATTTATTTTCATTTTCAAATGTGTGACAATACGACGCATGGACCAAGATAAAATTCGACTGCGACTGGGCGTGATTAATGCGTTTTGAAAGTGATGGGCGAAAGTTGAACTGGAAAACACTTAATTGAAACGAAGCCATTGGCTCGCTTGTGTAAGAGACAAACTTAGAGCGTAAGAGAGTGAGAGAGAGAGGCAAATTACTGGCCATTACCGGTGGCATTTAGTTTTAGTAGCTGAGAAATTTTGCTGCGCAAATTGAGGCAACAAACTGTAACTCTAATTATGGGAAAAATCAACTTCCGTACCGCAGAGTGGCAAACGCCATTTAAACATGGCTATTATACTCGTTGGTTGTTGCCACATGGAAATGCGTAAATGTCCAAACTCATTAATCGAATCAACTTCAAAATGACTAATGAGCAGTACCTCAGCCAATAAAGCACTCGACAGAGCCTAATGAGTGAAACTAAAAACAAACTAACAGTTAATTAACTACGATATCAATATTTTTGTTATATATTGCATACAAGTATTATAGCCAAGCTAATTGTTTTTTTTTATATTACTAAAAATATGTTTTAATTAATGCACAAAATTTCTAAATAGCTTTATTAAAATAAAAGCAACTGCTCTGGCTTTAAAAAATTAAAAATGTTGTCAAACAAATTGGTTTTGATTATGATTATGTTAATGAAGAATTTTGTATCAATAAGCAAATCACGCTTAAGCCCAATCAAAAATGCAAACAAAAGGCCAAGTTTTGAAGGTGGCATAGCTTATAAAATTATTTATGAGATTGCTCTACATTTTATAGGGTTAGAAGCGCCTAAAACCAGACTAAGTTGAATATTATTAAAAAAATATTTAAAAATGGTAACAGATGAAACAAAACTATGCGAGCTATAATATAACTACTACATATTTTTTCAATAACTTTATATAATAACATTCGATAGAAAAGAATACTGAAATTTTGGTTATTATTAAAATAATATTCAAAAAATACTAACAGAAGCTAAAAAACTATATGAGCTATAATAATATACCTCTATATATAATTCGATAATTTAATATAATAATTTTTGATAGAAAAGAACACTGAAATTCTGGTTATTATTGAAAAAAATATTTAAAAAAAATGGTAATAGAAGTTAAAAAACTATACGCGTCTTAATGTTATAACAACTATATCTATTTTCAATAATTTAATATAATAATATTCGATATTTATTGTTGCTACTATTCAAAAATATTTATAAAAACTAAGACAGTACATAAAAAGGGAAAACAGAAATTTTAAAGCTATAAGAGCATTGAATTGTGCTATTTACTATATATATTCGCCAAAAAAGTATTTGCAATTAAATATATTTTTATTATTTAATAATTAAGCTTATAAATCAAGCTGCATGCTTCAATTTTCGTTTCAAATGCTATTTTTATACCAATTTATTTCTATTAAATCAAATTTGTATATAGCAACTGCTTGTAGTTGCTAATGGGCGCCCTTAGTCTCGACCTAAATCAAGTGCCAATGCCCATTTGCTTATGGCAAATTCCAGTTTCCAGTTTTCGACCAAGTGGCGCCGCGTCGCCAAAAAGAAAAAGGGCCCGCGGCGCTTGCCAACTGCCTTTTTGGCCATTTGCTGATTATGATAAATGTAAACAATTCAGCTTGGCATACAAATGCAAACGCAGGACCTACAATTACAAGCGTAGAGTGCAGCAGCGAGAGAGCCAAAACCAGTTAAGAGCGCCAAGCAGCTTCACACACACACACACACACACACACACACACACACACAGATTGAGTGTAAGTATGCGATAGAGATATAAAAACTAAATTGGTAACTCATACTTAATTTGGTGGCGGCAGCTTTGAAGTTGCTTCCCAATTAGCTTACAGCCGACACCTCGAGCGCTTTAATACCGAAAAGGCCGCTGCGGGGCCTGAGACTGTGTGCGGCCCAAAAGGATATGAAAATGGAAATGTGGGGGGGAAATGATGCAGCAGAAAATGGCCAAGCCAAGCGCATTGAAAGCAATTTGTTTCATTCATTCAAGCAGTCAATGATGCGGCGCAATTTGTACATAAATTTTGTGTTTCATGAATGAAAACATATAATAAGTTTGCTAAACAATTGTAAGCAGCAGCAGCAGCAGCGCAGCTAAAACTTAAACTTAACTGTAAATGTAATTTGTATAAAATGCTCATTTAATTTGCTATGCTATGAAAGTATCTGCAAGATACGTACATAACCATTACAGATAAGCGAACCAGTTCGTTGGATCACACAGCAAGCCGCGTGACTTATCAATAAGCATAACCCATAGCCGCTACTATATCTGCAGCAATCTTGAAGCGCCAATTAGTCGAGAACCCACACGTTGTGACCATTTGAGTGGCTTCCAAGCCTGCAGCCCTTTCGCCCGTTTTAATCATATGCGCATATGTTTTATTGTAAATTTGGAATTTGCTTTAATTTGCCCGCAAGCTGCAGGCGGCTCATTCCAATAGACGTTATGGGCAGTTAATTCATTTGATTGCCACAAAATTGTGAAAATCAAAAGTTTCACAGCTACAACTACAAAAGTGTTAATGTCTGTCACTTTAGTCGTTGAACCCGCTGCCCCGCTCATAATCCACACACGCCGCCGCCGCCGCCGCCGCTGCCGCCGCTGCTGCTGACATTAAGCCACATCAGACATTCAACTTCAAACTTCAATTTGCATACAAATTATACACAAAGCACTCAGCAAGACACACACACGCACACACACACACACACACACACATATATATTGAAATATATATCTATAGCTTGACCACAACAAGAAGCCGACACACAATTTTGCCTCAAACGCTACCAAGTGGCAAACGGCTACCGATTTTATTATTGATAATGTTTTGATTTATCACAATGATATACAAATTGCTGCCGATCTCTGTTTGCTGCTGCTGCTGCCGCAGGCAAAGTTCCAGTTTGATTAGCTCCCAACGCTTGCAACACGCAGTGTCATTTCAGTTTCTGTGGCTTGTAATAATTTTGGTTTTGTGGCCAAGTTAATAACATGAAAACATTTTCAACTGCAAGGACTTTATATCAAATTTCGTTGCAGTTTTTGCTGCCTTTGGTTGCAACTGCGGGTCGCAGTCATTTAATTGGCAACGTTTCGGTTTGATTGTTGACAACAACTTCATCAACAGTTGCAGCTGAGCCCTGAGCAACAAAAGGCGACATTAATGCATTGCCAGGCAGCAGCCGCGCCAAGGGGCGTAACAAATTTGTCTACACAATGCCAGAGATGACTTTATTACCAAGTTGACAACACTACTGCTGCCCCTGTTACTGCTCATAACCTCATGCCTCATGCCTCATGCCTCTGCCTATTGTTTACCAATATGAGTGTGAAGAGGCTCTCTGGGATTTGAGTCCTACCAGCTGCGGTGCGCTGTGGTGACAATAAACTCTTCAGCTATTTATGAGTTTTTAATGAACAGCGCCCGAGTCGTGTTGTGCCGCCATTTTGTGCTGACTAATGAAAAGGATATGGATATATGCTTGCCGTTAGTTTTGGCTTATGAATTTGCAGTATTAGAGGCGTGTCGAATCTATGAATGAATTCGTTGTATCTGCTGCATCGAGTGCTTGTCGTTCCTGTTTCTGTGTCGAGCGAGGGGCGCACGCTAATTATGATTGACAGGGCGTGTCGCGTCTGGCTGAGGCGCCCAATTAAGTGCCACTTTGTAATTGATTTCGAATTTAGTTAAATTTGTATGTGTGCAGCTGTGTGTGTGTGTGTTGCGCGTTGCTATGCGCCAACTAAATTGAAACCCACTAAGCAAACAGGAACAACAACACGTTTAAGTCAGTCAAGTGCAGAGGCATTAATCAAGCCACACGGCCATCTTGCCAAACGAAAGGAAACAACAAACACACAACATGAAACTAAACCGAACTAGAAACCAAAACCCAAATGCCAGGCAACGGCATTGAACAGGGCAGAGCAAACAAGCAAAGAATTTGCATATACCCTACCCTTAAAATAAATAAAATAATTATATATCTCCTGACAATCCAGCAGAAAAATGTGGAAAAAAGAAATGTCATATTGATTGTCTTTATATTCTAGCTACTTACTATTTTCAAAATCAATCCAAAGCCCCCTCTCAACTACGCCCCTGTTGTATAAATATGCGCAGATGCTCACAGCTCTGAAATATAATTTTTTAGTATTTTATTTTGTACTTTTATAATAATTTACAATACAATATTTACTAACAAAAAATTGCGGTGGTATAATTTTTTCTATATTTTTAAATATATAAATAAAAACAATAAGAATTATATGGGTTATAGTAAAAAGGATGCGTGGATTAATTCTTCTAGAGATCCTAACTTTCCAAAAGAAATTAAATTTAAAATTATGTTTTTGTTTTTAGATTTGATAAACTTATAGATTGGAAGTGTTAAACAGACCCAACATTCGTTGCAAATAATGAGAAAAAAAATCTAAATCAACTAGTCTACGTATCTAGAGATCCTAACTTGCCAAGTAAAGTATTAATGAGAAAAAATATATATTGAAATCAGTTATTACATTTTTAAAGTGCTCAGCTCTAAAAAAAAATATCTATTGATATTTCAATTCAAGCAACAAATGTTGGTTTCCATTATTTGAATCCCTAATTTAGTATATTCCAACATTTAAAACTATTTTATTTTATTTAAAGAATTTAAAAAATATATAATATATCTAATATTTAGCTTAATGAATTGTAAGTACTTTTTACTAACTATCTTTCTTTTTTTTTCAGCTATTCAACAACTGAGTGATTGTGGATGGACCCGCAGCAAGAAATAAAATGTTGAGACTATCGATTGGCTGGGGCTCAACAGTTGCATCATTTCACTTAACTGAACTTCACGAAGGCGCAATGCAGTTAAATAGACAATTGCATGCAAAGCTAAAATCAAAGAAAAAAAGTGATGTCGACAAAACGAAAAAAGCAGAACAAACAACGCGAACGCTAAAATTGAATAATGTTCAGAAACGCAAAAAGAAAACAAATGGAAATAGAAAACACAACAAATACTTTGGCAGGCCAAATGTGATTTACTGCAATCAATTTAAATGCAATGCAGACAAGATACAAATACACACGAACATGCATATGTGTGCCAATGTGCATGTGCATGTGTGTGTGCGTGTGCGTGTGAGGAATGAGAACGAGCAAGAGAACTGAGAGACTGAGACTGGGGCAATGGACACGGCGACGACACCTTTTGCCAAAGTCGATTTTAAAGACTTTTTGTGCAATTTGACGCAGTGAGCAGTGAAAATAGAGACGATCACAGTAAAAATAAGAACAACAACGGCACAGTCCGAGCCAGAAAACTAGACATCATTATTGATGACAATTGAGTGCGCCAAGCGAGCAGCTGTGCCAAAAAAAAAACAAAAGAAAAAAATTAAAGGAGCGAGTCAGAGCGAGAGCGATGGAGCGAGTGAGCGCAATAGCAATTACGATAATTAACACAGCCAGCGGTGTGGAAAGCACAGCCACAAAAGCCAAAAGAGAGCAAGAGAGTGAGAGCGAGAGAGAGCGCGCGAGAGTGAGAGCTGTCAAATTGCTTAAATTGATGACGTTTTGTACGTTGACAGCGCGCGTTGTCATTTGAGAAGTGAAGAGAGCGGGTGGTTCGGAACTTGGGGTAAGTTGCGCTCATGCTGCACGCTGATTGGTCAGCGAGCGAGAGAGCAGAGCACGCCTCTGTTAGCGCAGCTGAGTGCTGCTGAGGCGGCGTTTCCAATTAGACTGCGCAGCTGCCAGTTGATGACGTCAGCGAACAAAACCAAACCGGTTGGAGCCTAAGCCAGAGCGCGCAAGCGAGAGCGTCAGTTTGAGAGCGAGAGAGCGCAACAGACTTGCATGTGTTTCGTTTCGTTGTTTGCTGCTCGCATTTTGTTGATGTTGAATGTTGAACGTTGCACACTGGACTCGCTCTGCCTGTCGTTGCCACAGCGCCGCGTATTTGCCGACGCGTTTTCACAAAAAGCCCAAAAAGTTAGTAACTGCCAAGTTTGTGTGTTAACCCATGGCCATGTGCTAGTTTGAACTTTAGTAAAAGTGTTTAAAATGCCGCAACGCAGCACGCTGAGTCCCGTTGGAGCTTCACGCAGCTGCAGCAGTCCGGCCGTATCCGAAATTTCAGTGGGCTCACCCAGTCCGCCGCCGCCCAGAGCTAATCTGAAGCGTTTGCGTTTGCTGCGCAGTCCCACAAATGCTGCGCCCGCGGAACGCATCAAGAGCTTCTCGATTGATGACATCTTGGGTCGCAATGATAAGCGCAAGACGGCCACGCCCGCGCCGCCAAGTTTGCTGTTGCATGAGCGGCTACAAGCGGCGCCCCCTGCCGCTGTCTTGCCACAAGCCACAGCACCTGCTATGCCACAAGCCACAGCACCTGCTATGCCGCTGCTGCATGCTGGACTGCATCCATTTCTGCCGCCTGCTCTGCTGCACAGCTATGAGCAGCGCCTGGCCTGGGACTATCAGCGGCAGCTGCAGGAACATTTCCAAGCGCAGCTGCTGCGGCAAATGAACATGGATCCTGCCATTATACCCATTGCCTCCGAGGATGGCAGCTCCGAGCTTTCAAGCAGCAGCAACTGCAGCACGCCCAAGCGTGAGCCAGAGGACAAAGCCGCTGCCCAAGCGTGCACAAAACCAGCAGCGGGCGCTGCGCCAGATACGCCGCTTGATGCGCTTTTCCAGCTATCCACCAAAAACTTTGATGAGGAGCAAGGTGAGTGGCAACCGCAACTAAATTACATTTTAATATAAACGCAGCCACACAAGCATCACTTGGATGATTGTGCGGCCGAGATTGATCAATTGTTGTCATTACGTCTTGATGAGATTCTGCTTAAAGCGTAAAAACAGTAGTAAGGTCAGCTGCCTGAGGTGGCTAAATCAATTTCCAGCCATTACCAGACGTGCTCGCTGACTGATTGCCTCATACTCCAGTCGCAGACCCAAACTCATCTCGCTTCGATCCGAGGCTGAGCCTCTGAGTCTCTGATGCGCATGCGTATCGTTCGCCATAATTTGCTTAGCGGCGTTGATTTTTCTCGTTAAGACTTGAGCTCAGTCTTGAGTTTGAGCTACTGAAATTGAATTTACGCGCAGCACGTAGCGGCCGCTGCTGCGACTCTCCCCGTGCTCTTTTGCTTTGGCATGACCATCTAATCAGTTTAGTAGTTGCCACACCAGCTACTGTCTGCTCTGGAGTGGCATTGAGTGCTGCGCGCTCGCAATCTGATTACGCAAATGATTATTACTTGCGCTTTGACTGCCGCTCGAGAGCTTTCCATAGTCTTTTAGCTTAGCGCCATACCAACTTCATTTTTTCCCAAGCCACCCTGGGGCATCCGGTTGGCAATTTATGCCCATTGCACTTCTTTTTCTCTCTCTCTCGCGCCAATTAGAAGCTGATCAAAAGCGCAGGCCGCCGCCATTGCAGCTCAGCTGGGAAAAGAATCGTATCCTATATGCTCACGTACTTGCATTACTTCCGGCTCAAGCGCTGAGTAATTAAAAGCTCAAGTTGTTAACTCAGTTGAGTGCACAACTAGTAAATACGCTTTGTCAACAGCAAGAAATTAGATTTAGTTTAAATTTTATGTTGCCAACTGCAGCAAATGCATAAGCAGTGAACTGCAACTAGCATAAATGGCAATGCACGACTACTAAATACACTTAGTTGCTGGTTTGGGTTGGGCAATATATTAATTACAGTTTATGTTTGTAAATTAAATAGCGCAATCGTCTTAGCACGCTCAAAAACATAAATAAATTATTTGTGCCGCAAAGCAAATAGCTCAACTATTTAATACGCTTTGCTAAACATAAATTAAATGTAGTAAACTGCAAAATATACTTTTAAAGTCTGCAATAAAGTCATAAGCATTGAACTATATAAATGCAAGCAAGCTAAATGTTAAAGCTCAACTACTAAATACACTTGGCTGTAATAAAACGATTAATTTTTACTCTAAGCATATTTCTATACAAAGTAACTACTTTATGCTGGCAATGCAATTAGCATAACTGACAGTGCACAACTATTAAATACACTTCAATGCAATAAATTCGATTGGGCAAGCCATTAATTATTAATCTAAGCATATTTCTATATAAAGGATATACTCTATTGCAATTAAAGTGCATAACTTACAAATGCTGCTAATGCAATTAGCATAACTGACATTGAACGACTATTAAATACACTTCAATGCAATAATTTGGGGTTGGAGCCAAGCTATTAATTATTACTTTGTGTGATGGAAACAAACATTATCTCTTACAAATGCCCTTAATAAGCACACGCATATTATTATACAAAGGGGCCACACTCTTAATAGCCCCTATGGCTGGCATAAAAACATAAACAAATGCAAATGCTTGAAAAGTTGTAACGATTTGTAGCACAACCGAAGCTGTCGTTAGGGCTTGTCAATTATGAGAGCTGCGCAACTTTATAAAAATAATAATGGTAATTTAAGCAGAGTGATAGCAAAGAGAGAGGCAGAGGCTTGGGGTGTTGCTGGCACGGGCTGTTGACGCTGCTTTTACTGTGACTGGCTGACTGGCTGACTGACTGAGCTGGTGGCTGGTGGTTGATAAAACGGCAAGACAATTGGCGCAGACAGTCGCATTATTGAACGAAGAACAAACAAAGCGGCAACGGATGCAGCCCTAATTACAATTTAATTACTAAAACTTTTCCCACTTGACAATGGCAATGGCAGCCGAAAGCGAAGAGCCAACCAGTCAGCCAGCCAGCCAAGTCTTTGGCCCCAGCCAAGCATGAACCACAACAACAACAACAAGAAGCAGCAGAAGAATCGTTGATGGCACTTTGAGTTGACAGTTGATTTGACAGATAGCAGTGTAAACATTTTACAACATGCGGGCTGCCGCTCTCTCTTTCGCTCTCTAACGGCTTAGTGGGAAGCGCAGTCAAAACTAATTAGTTCAACTAGACGTATACTTAATGTTGCGCACATTTTCTTGAACTGTAAAAGTCAAGAGGGTGCCAAAATGCAATAAGCACTCACTTTGCATACATGTCTGTATATTTAGCATAAATTATTATAATTACAAATGCAAATGCTTATAGTTTATAGCCCCGTCGACCGACCGACTGCAAATTGTGTCGAGCTGCATTGCTAACAACCATGTAAACTTGCTTTTAACCAACATCGTTAGAATGCAATTTTCAGTCACGTCAACTCAACAACAGTCTATCTAACTATCTATATACATATATTCTATCTATAATAAATCGACAATTGGCTGACGAGAAAATTGCTTTTCCGCTTTGATGTTCGTAACATATTTTGAATGTTTGCTTGTTATTTTGGAATCGACAAACTACATGCGACATACAAAATGGCGTGCAGCCACGCCTACAAAAAGCAACATGCGCCTATTTTTAGATACATATCTAGGCGCAACATGTTTGCGCTTTATGCATTTTCGTTGTTAGTTAGTTATAAGTTAATAATTTATTTGGCTTAATGATTGCAACACTTTAGAAATTGTTTGCAATTTCATGCAATTTAAATACCCAAACAACACTCAAGTGCGTCAATAGCTACAAAATTCATTTCGAATGATTAATCGCTGGCGTGCAAAGTTTTCAACGAAATCTGTTAATGACATTAAAACGGCAAAAAGCGTTAAACAGCAAAAATCAACAGCAACAACAAATAAATAATACTAAATAAACGAGTATAAAACGCGTTTCGCGTTTGCCTCAATATAAATTAAGCAAATGACTGCAGGCGCATAGCAAAGAAAACAGAATTCTAATAAAAACTCACAGTATGTGAGTATGAGCATGAAGAATTGCTAGAAGTGGGCAGTCAGCATACACACGACTACAGCATACACTTTGCATAAGCAAACAGAAATAAATGATAAGTAAATTATTTAAACTTAAAATGGCTTATGAGCAAAATTATTAAATCGATTGCAGACTAAGAGATGAACATTCAAACTTAAAATAGCTTATAAAGCAAATTTATTAAATTTAAGCTCGACTGCAGCATACACTTTTTATAAGAGCTGCACAAAATAATAAACTGAGCAATAGTTTGAGTATTTTTGCTTATTGCTGTTATACCAAAATTACTTAAAAAGCTAAATTTATAAATATGCATAGCTAAACTCAACTACAATATACACTTTTTAAGCTGCTGCAAACGAAATGTTAAGAAAACCCAACAGCTTAGCTCAATTTTATTAATTGTGTTGTAGCAAAATGTAGCAATAAGCTAAATTTATAAAAATAAATACATAAGCTTGACTACAATATACACTTTATATGGAATACAAACAAAATTATTAATAAATATAAAATTTAATGCATTAATATTATTTGTTTCGTATGAATATTGCTTTTAGCGATAAATTTGTAAATAAATAATACATGCGCTCAACTATAATATACACTTTTTATAGTCAGCAAAGTATAGTGTAAAAACTAACTAAGTTTTATTATTTGTTTGCACTCGTATATAAAATAATTTTATTTTGTACTCAACTTGCGCATACCCTACAGCACTTTAAATAGCTTTGGCGCATGTTGGGCAAACAAGTTGACAAGCTGTGGCGCTCGCATAAATTCAATAATTAACGGTTGCGCCTTCAAATATTTTATTAAAAATTATTATAAAATAGCAACAGAAATATGAGTTTGCGTGTTAGTCAGTCATAAAGCAAATCGCCATTATGGTCTAGGCATTAAATATTCGCCAAAATATTCAAAACGATTTGCCTTTCAAACAAGTAGAAAAACTTTTGAACGCGAACGACACCAACAGCCCTAAGGACACACATACACACAGTGACACACACACATGCAGACAAAGCAAGCAACATATATACGGGTGGTCTGGGGCAAGTTGCTTTGAGCAAATTGCATGCCACAGGGCGCGAGGCAGCACCAAACAATGAGCGGAAGGCAAATACTTGTGCGTGTGTGTGTGTTGCCAAGAACGCACTGAAGGTGTTACCTGCACGCTTTTGATGAGCACTAATTGAGCTCAAGTTGCATTTTTCTGCGCTGGCCATTATAGCGACGCAGCGACGGCGGCAGCGACTGCGCGTCGAGATCAAAGCGAGCCAAGCCGGCTACGCTATAAAGACAAGACAAGCGAAAATCAAGCATCGACAGTTAGCAGCGAGTCAGAGCGGGAGAGAGAGAGAGAGAGAGAGAGTGCGAAAGCTAACAGCGTATTTTGGTAATAACTTTATCATGGCCATATGGGAGGCCAACTGTTGCCAGAAAACTGCACAAATGAGTTGGCCAAGCAACACAGAAACAGACACAGACACATGGGCGGCCGCCTCTGTGCCAAGTCAGGACCTTGTCAAAGTTCTTAAAAACGCATTCACATTCGCAAACGGATTCGCATTCGCAGTTTGCGTTTATGCTCAACATTAATCACGCAGTCGTAGTCGCCCAGAGCTTCGCTGCTGCCTGCTTGACCCCAGCTGGGGCTGGGGCTGGGGCTGGAGCTGTGAATTTTTGGGCATGTGCTTGGGTGTCGAACATCAAAAAGCGCGCGCAACGCATAAAATGCCATTTAAAAACGCATTTTGCCCCAACCCGCTGCTGTGGCAAGTGTGGCCCGTAGGCCATTTTAGCTGCAGTCGAGATTGATGCGACCAACAGACAGCGCAAGTAGTTCGCAGTCCAATGGGCCAAGCCAAAAGGCGCAGCTAACTAAAGTTGCTGCAACGTTAACGATGCAACACACACACACACATACACAAGTATGTGGGTCACTTGGCGCTTTGGTGTAACCTGTTTGTGTTGCTGGGTCTGGGGCGTGTGCTGCAGCTACTGCAAATAGTTGCAATTGCAACAAATCATTTGATGCGACCCTCGTTCGCTCGCTGCTGCGCTCAAGTCTTTTGATGATTAATGCTAAAAAGCCAGCATAAATTAAAGCATTCAAATCATTAGCAGCAGAGGACAAAGCTGAGCGGATGGCCAAATTATTCACAGCTACGCCAGCAACGACATTAAAAAACAAACTGCGGGCCGCTGCTGCTGCTGCTCCAAATTCTGTTGCATTCGCTGCGCTGACAGGTGCAGCGTCCAGCCAATGCACCTGATGATGAGCCGCTGCTGATGTCTGATCTGCTGCACTTTTGATGCCTATTTGATGCCAAGATGAATGCCGCATTGTAATGCGAAATTTAACGTTAAGCAGGCGGCGATTAGTTCAGCTCAACTATATTCGAAGCTATTCTAAGAACGCGCCAGACAGACAAAGCGCAACTAATTGCACATTTTCGTAGTCGATAAAGTGTCTGATATAATATTTAATTTACGTTTATTTCAACATAAATATGAGTCGACATTTTAGGTAATGCAGCTTGAAGAAAATAAAATTGGGAAACGCATATTCTATGCAATTAATATTAGAGTAAAACTCACTGCATAACGTAAGCGATTATTGTTGATCTTAGGATTGTATAGAATAGAGTATGATAGGCTTAATATTTAACTAATATTAAGGGATCTATCCATTTAATATATTTGTTTTCAACTAAAACTAATGAAAGCAAATCGTAGCCCGATGCAGGCTTCTACCTTTTTCTTAAATTCCAAATGTTCTGTTGATCGTAACATTACAATTGGCATTAATTCGATAACCTTATAAAGAATGAAAAAATTTAATGAAGTCAGCCACGCCTACTTGTGCCAAAAATGCAAAATTTTGCATTTATTTATTTCTTGTCAACTATGAATTGTCGACGATAAAAGAAAATATTTAAAAGTATTTAAAATTATGCTTTCGTTTTTAAATTTGATAAGCTTAACTATGCACACTAAAAAGGCATTGAACAATAATAATTGTAAAGCTTAATATTATTTATTTACAAGATTAATTATTATACAAACTTAATTATTATAAACTAACTGAAAATGGTAAGTGCTGGCCGCTTCAATAAGCTTAATAAAATGCTTTGAGCTTTAGGTAATATGCAATTTATAGTATAGCTTAATCAAAATTTAATAGTATTACTATTGAAGCTTCCAACTATGATACAATTAGCTGTTGGGCTTTGAAGTATATAAGGGCTAAGAATATTTCTTGGGTTGCATAGAGTTCGTATAGTCGCAGAATTATTTTTCTTTTCATATAAAAAAGACAACAAGAGTCATCATACAATTTTTTATTAAGTAAAAGTAAAATTGTTTTAATTTAAATTTAATTAAATTTATTAGGTGAAATATTAAATTTAAATTTTTTATTAATTAAATAATTGAAGCTTGAAAACTTTATTTTAAAACTAGGATTAGATTAGATACAAAATTGTTAATAACTGCAACAACTCTGAAGCAAAATAGTAATTTAAATAGACATGTAGCTACGCAACATACAAAAATCACTTCAAAACAGTTTCTAAAACAACACATAAAATTCTCAACAATGCGCAGCAATAAAAGCTGAGAAATATCAAAAGAACTAAAACTGTTTACATTAGAACAAGAGCGACAAGCAACCAAAACAACCCCAAACGACAAACTTCGAGCTAAAAATCTGTGTTTGGAAGCTGTGAACAAAATGTTTGCTTAACACGAAACGTGAGCAGCAGCAGCAGCAGCAGCAACAAAAGGAAGGAAGGAAGACTGCACTGGGCAATGTCAACAAAACATTTAACACCTACAAAGGCGAAGGGCACTGACTGCCAGCAGTACGCGCACACCAGCGAGCAGTTTATTAAAGTGTGAAGAAAATTAATTTGACTATTTGATGCTGCTGCTGCTGTGGCAAATGACTTGCAGTCGCTGACAAGATTAATTAATCCCCAAGCAGTTTGCTAGTGGGTGTGAAGTGAAGTCAGCAATGTTTGCAATAATTGATTTCTGTTGCTTTTGTGTTGCGCTGTGTAAAACGTTTGTGTTTTTTTATTTGGCAAGCTGAGCTGAGTTCATGCGCAAAGTGTTGTGACAAGTCTTGTTATGCCAACGAAAAGCTGGCAACACACACACACACATACAACTAAGCATATGCAAGTCAAGTTGTCGGTTTGTTTCATGTTCACAATGCGACGCCTTCTGCAAGCCAAAAAAAAGCAAAAAAAACAGGTACTAGCCTGGCCAGTTCATTTAAGCCAACTCCAGACAGCACGACTCGCGTGCGTACTATATACTATATACATGTGTGTGTATGTGTGTGTGTGTGTACTTTTGACAAGTAATTTAATAAAGCCAGCGACATGCAGCGTTGCTGCTGCTTAAACATGCATAAAGCCCAAGCCAAAGCCCAAAAGCCGCGGGCTCAAGTGCCAGTTAGTGAGCCAGACGACTCCACAGCCCTCTTTTAATTTTGTATACACTTACTGCAGTTGCTTTGGCTTTATAACGCTTTATAACTGCTAACAATTTGTATAAATCTTAAGCGTATGCAAAGTTTAGTGCATTTTATTGCTTTTGCGCTTTGGTTTGTAATTACAATTAAAGTGACTTTGACTCTTGTTAAATGAAGTTTCACTTTGATTTTAGTTTTAACTGTCTGCAAAGTTGACATGACAACAACGACTGAACAATCAGCATAGGTTTATATATTGTCTATACAACTAAATCACGCTAAGCGGCGCCTCATTAGCCTATGAAACTGCTGCGTCTGTTTTTTATCTCATCTGCAGTTCAACTTAATTGATTTTAATGTGCCAATAATCCAACAGTCAGACATATGTTTGTATTTTGCGATATGCATCGGCACTTTTCACTAATCGGTTTGGTGTTAATTTATGGCCTATCTTAATGCTCGCTGGCAGCTTCCGCCTTGCTCGACGCCATGTTTTGGAGCCAGACTGCACTTGAATGTCTTTAGCTCTTGCTGCTCGCTAATTACGGCAATTAAAAGGCACTAAAAAACAAAAAAAGAGACTCAAAATTTTCTATGACAGACGCCGTCAAGTGGCTGCCAGTTGAGTTCAAGTGGCTACCAGGGCTGCAGTTTATTAATAAAGTATATAATTAATGTGGCCAACTAATTAGTGCACTTCAGGATCGCTTAGCTTCCTTTTATGCAGGATCTGTGCGCACACTCAGATGTCGCCGCTGATTAGCCCAGCTATATAGCCCCTAAGCCGTTAATGCATTAGCGTTGCTCTTACAATTGCAGCTCACATTGTTGTTAGCTGCCTGGCAAAGTCATAAACAATTTCAATTGCCGTTGCACATTCGCAACACTCAATTAACGCTTTTCAACAAAGAGTTAACAAACTATGCCCAACAACAACAACAATAACAATAATAATAATGCATTCATCAACTTCATGACAGCCGCGCGCGCATACAAACTTGGCCTAGACAACAAACACAATACTGTCAACCCATAAAGCGAGACTTGGCAAAAACTTGGCCGCGTATCTATTAAATTATGCTTAACTATGCGCCTTTGTTAAACCGCCCATTACAATGGCTAACACACACACACATGCACATACACATGTGTGCTGAGTGTGTGTGTGTGTGTGCTAACAATGGCCAAGCTACTTATGGCAGCAATAAGCAGGCAGCTGCGCCAAGTGAACTAAGCAGACTTCAGCTTGTAATATTTTTTTAATTTTTTTAAAATATTTTAAGCAATTACATTTATATATGTAAACTTGCATTTGTAACTGGCTTGTAGTTTAGCTTATTTTTATAGTTAACTAAAATATGCAGACAGCTTGCTTAAGCGAACTTTGCAGCTATGCAAGCTTTTTATATTTTTAGCAATTATTATATTTATAAATTTCTGATTTAGTTAACTTTTCTGCAATGATAATTAATGCATTTTAATTACCAAGCGAACAAGCTTTGCAATCTTTTTATATTTATTATATTTTTAGCAATTAATATATAGTAATGATTATGTTCTGATTTCTTTGGGTTTATTTAATGAAAATTAATGCATTTTGATTCTTTTTATAAAGCTAAGCACTTGATTTATAATTGTAAGCAATAAAAAATATATTTCATTATATTAAAAATATTATATATTTTTTTAGCATTTAATTAAACTTGCATATAGCAGTTCAGTTTATTTGTTATGCCTGATGTGAATTCTAAAACTTAATAGCTTGCTATATATTTTAAAAATTTATAACAATATTTTTACGTAATCTATAATAATCTAAAAAAAAAATCAAAAATAATCAAAAAAAAAATCTAAAACATTCTTACTGCTAAAAAAAATATTTTTGATTATTTCTGATTATTTTTACAATTTGTGGTCGTTTTAGGTTTTTTCTGATTTTTAGTAATCGTAAATAATCACACATTTTTCTCAAGCGAACTATAGTGACTACGATTACTTTCCAAAAATAATTTAATTGATTTGTAAATCTAATCGCAATTTAGCAACTATGTTTTAAGCAAAGAATATGGTTAGCATTTGCATTAAAACTTGCATATAGTTTACTATTTTCTTTTTAATTTTATTTATTTTTTATTTTGTTAATATTATATATTTATTTAACATTTAATTTGTGCAGTTAAGCTTATTTGTTATAACTGAAATGAATTCTAAAACAAGAATATATTTAAAACAATGAATATATTTATCAGTTGCCATACGCTATGCAATTTTATTTTTAAACCTAATTGCGTTGCATTCTTATGCTAAATTTTTGCTTTTGCAAGTGGCAACTTGCAAACTTGCCACAAGGCATGCGCAGCACATTTATAAACGCCAACGAAATTGTCATAAGACATCATTTGTTGGCCAGTTGACACACACACACACACAGACACACACATATGCAGACAGCTGCATGCTATAAGCTTAAGCGTTATATGCGGCGTATGCGTAATGGCCTGAGCGCCTGTGGCATGGGGCGATGGCCAAAATGCATAAACTACGCAATTTATGCGTATTTGGCAGTTTCAGAGCCAGAGCAGCCAACGGGGCGTAGATTTAATTAAATAAATTCCAAGAGCAATGCCAGCAACAAAAAAATAGCAGCAACAAAAACTTGTCGTCGCTTACACACAAACGCACATAAATTTGTGCGTCTGTGTGTGTGTGTGTATCAATTAAATAAATATGCGCGTTGTTTGCGCTGGCGCAGCAGCCAACAAAAAAAAAAAATAGTTGACAAGCATAAAACTGTGGCAAGTTTTATTTGTTGCAATTAACGCAACGTGCAACACGCCCACTGTTGCTGCAACGTATATATATCAACGGCTTAACAATTGGCTGGTGACACGTCGTCAGGTGGCAGTTGCAAGTTCGCTTGATACTTTAATTTATGGCGAGCTCATTTATTTGTCATGCCAAGCGTCCATAACTGTAACTAGTTCGCTTGTTGCCACATGCAACATGCAAATTTTGTATTCAAATTGATTTTTTCTCTTGCGCTTGGCAACTCTATTCGCAAAAATTTCTGGTTTTCTGTCATTTTATGGCGCCCACTAAAAAGCAAACCTACGAGCGCACAGTTGGCCAGGCCAACAGCAGCAGAGCAGCAGCTTTAAGCCTGCTTATCTGCTTGGCCATATCGATAAACATAAATAAAATAATATTGTCGTTGGCAGCGAGTTGCTTTAGCCCAAGTGGCAAGTCAACATGCAGGCGCACATAAAAATGCGCCATAATGATAACGATAACAATAACGATAACGATGCGCAGCGGTTGTTTTACAAGCAAAATTATGTGTTATTAGCACACGCACACTAATACACACACACACACATACAGTTAGTCATGCATGTGGTGCATTCGCACTTGTTTTATAGCCCAGACATTTGGTCGTCCTGCTGCGTTTTGCCTGCGTTATAAACTTGGCTGCTTTATCACTCAGCAAGCCGCACCCCTCACACTCCAGCCCTGGCGAAAATTAACTTGTTTTTGAATTGTGAGTTCTGCTCTCGTGCCGCAGTCCACGAAACTCACATAGTTAGTGCCGCTGCCGCATTAACGGAAATTTATCATAAATTCCAATTCGTATAACTCGCATCGCTTTGCCTACTAATGGGCGTTGATTAGCTAATTTGCTGCGCTCGTTTCATTTTCCACTCTCTCATGCCACATTGAAGCCGGAAAGTCATTTCAAATACTTTATGCTGCTGCTGCTGCTTCTGCTGCTGCCGTCGTTCGATCAAAATCGTCTACATATTTGCCACGTTTGATTGCCTTTGCAGCTTCCCCCCTGCCCCTGCCCCGCTTGTCTACCTGCGCTGCTGGACTAGCTCAGCTCATCAGCTTGGCCAGCGGCATGTTTACTTTGATCTTAAAAATAAATTCATGTTATGCTTACATATGGACGAGCTGCCAATACTCTCTAGCCCTATTATTATAAATATTTCTTATACAATAACAATCAATAAACGAAACTTATCAATTTGCTGTTGACTTTTGAGCATTAAATACAAAATTTGAAATCAATACAGACTAAACAATTTTGTAGTCAAAATAAAACATCAAAAATTCACATTAAAAAATTTAAAATGAGGTGCTATAACTTTTTTTTAAATTTATAAAAATGTAGTCAAATGTTTTATTAAAAGCTAAACTACAATTAATAAAAATATATTTAAATAATGAATTCAATCTGTAGTTGAATTTCTAAGTAACAGATAATTTAGACTAAAGTCGGGATATGCATTATGAACTACATATATATATAAAATAAATAAATTTATAAATTTCATATAAAGTCTAGTATAAGCTACAAATAATTGAATCTTGAGTCTGTATTAAATATTTTAATTATTCCCCTTTTCAAAAATATACTATAAGCTACAAATAATCGAGACTTGAGTCTGGATGTCTGAATTAAATATTTTAATTATTCCCCTATTCAAAAATATATTATAAGCTACAAATAATCGAGACTAAAGTCTGGATGTCTGAATTAAATATTTTAATTATTCCCCTATTCAAAAATATATAAGCTACAAATAATCGAGACTTGGGTCTGTATGTCTGGATGATATATTTTAATTATTGCCCTATTCAAAAATATATAAGCTACAAATAATTGAAACTTGAGTCTGGATAAATGGATTGGATTCAAATATTTAAATTATTCAACTATTCAAAAATCTTTATCGAACCATTTGACAGCTGAACTTCAATATTTAACTAAAGCCCCGCTTCACAACTTAACTTCTATTGTCAATTAGTTAACCAAGCTAAACCCACCAACAAAAGCTAACTACTCTGGCAGTTAGAGAGTGTAACTAAAACAGCTTTGGCAAGCGATTTGTTTTGCCCGACGGCCACAATGAGCAGCTTAGCCTGCTATCTCTATTACTCCCGCACTAGCTAACTCACTCGCACTCGTGGCTGCTAAAAATAATGAATGAATGGAAATCAAATCAAATCAAATTCAAATTAAATGCCGTTTTAGTTGCTGCACTGCGTTAACTGGATGGTGCTTAGTGTGAAGTTGAGGGGGAGAGCGGAGCTCGAGGGGATTAGCATAGCTTGTGGAGTTAGCGTTAGCGTGTTGTTGTGTAATTTTCATTTTTTGGCACGCATGCAAGTCACTCTTAGAGTAGTGCTATCTCGCTTGCACAGTCGTGCGCTCTTGCTTACGTTGCGTAAAACGTAAGCGTAGCTCGTTGGCTCGTTGGCTCGGCTCGCTTAACAATGAGAAGATTAATTTATGTTATTAAGTCGGCAGTGCGCTCTTTGATCTCTCGCCTCGGCTCTGGCTACTCGAGGTGTAAGGTAGGCATGGCCAGGCCGCCACCTGAATCAGCCGAAAAGCAGAGCAAAGAGCAGAGCAGCGAGAACAAATGCAGATCGATGAAGTTTCTCAAGATCGGAGATCTAAATCGCGCTACCTGAGAACGTAACTTCCCGTGTTGCTTGTTGGGGTAGTCATTTCTTTTAGGTAGTGTATTTGGCTAGTCGCCTGTGCTTCATTAATTTGTAATTTATGACAGCTTGTCATAATATCAACGCTTTTTTGTTGTTGTTGTTGTTGTTGTTGCTATTGTAATATAAATTCAGCTAATGCTCATTAAGCAGCCACGCTCCGTTTTCTTATTTTCCAACGTAGATTGTTGAACCAATGTCTTTGGGCCATGTTAGCGGTTTGTTCAGCAACATCATCGTCTTGGCTGTCTGTCCATCCATCCATCCATCTAGCTAGCTAGCTAGCTAGCTATCTATCTAACTATTTATTTGTACGTCGCTTCGCCTAGGGCTTCATTGTTGGCTTTATGCTGTTGTCAACGCTTTTTGTTGTGCCACCAATAAAACGGCGGCACTCTTTGATCTGTCGGTCGCTTCAAAGTCGCAGCCAGCTTCTAACTCAATTAGTGTGTAGTTTTTTAAACGGTTTTGATTACAAGCACATTTCTTAGCTCTATCCCCACTAACCACACTAACCAATGTGTGCACATGCTACTTATAAAGACATTAAGCCAACTAACGTTTTGGCCTACATTGCGGCCCTGGGAAGGTCACTCAATCAGCCGAGCCGAGCGCCCAGGATACATTGGCTGCTGCTGCTGCTGCTCCTCCATACTGAGGCGCAACCACAGCTTTGATCGCATTTTAATGATGATGACCATTGTTAGCTGATGTTAGCGATTGCACTCGCAGATTTTCACTTAACAACGCCGCCAATTCCCGCCCTACAGTGGCCCAAAGCCAACAGACTACAGACAGACAGCGCAGACTGCTTCGTTTTAAGAGGCATGCAAACATTTAACTCGCAGACAGAGCGGGGTTGTCCCTAGCCAAACTTAAGCCCAGTGCCCAAGTCGGAGGCTGCGCCTGCGTTGCTTTCAAATTGCAGTGCAACATAATTTTTAGTATTTTATGCTGAGCAGGGCAGTCCGCCGAGTAGCACTGTGGAGCAAAAGCTGCATCAATTGAATTAACAACTTTACTTCAGTGCAGCTGATAGCAAAATTGTTGATTTTGTTGTTGATTTTATCAATGAAAACTATTCTGTGAATTCAACAACGCTTAATATTGTAGAATTATAGTTCAAGTATTCTAGTTCCAGAGAATCAGAATTCACCAACGCTATATATTGTAAAATTGTATTATAAACTTTGAGTTTCAGGTTATTATATTAGAATATGAATACACCAACGCTCAATATTGTAGAATTATAGATCAAGTTTGAGTTCCAGGCATTAGACATTAGAATCAGAATACACCAACGCTAAAAATTGTCCAATTGAGTTCCATATTAGAATCAGAATTCACCAACGCTAAATATTGTAGAATTGTATTCAAAACTTTGAGCTCTAAGTTTTTATATTAAAATCTGAAGACACCAACGTTCAATATTGTAGAATTAGATTCAAATATTCGGAGTTCAGTTTATTGTATTAGAATAAGAAACAAAACAGATGCATGTCAGTGAATTTATTGGTGAATGGTGTGAATTACACCAATGCTTTGCATGGAAGTTGCGCATGTTGGTGAATTTGTTGGTGATTGTTGTGAATTACACCAATGCTTTGTATGAAAGTTCACTACTAATCCCTAATAGACTCTTCAATTTATACTTTAATTATTTTGATTTTTGAGAAGCTTTTCCCCAACTCTTTTGGCTATGCATTCTGCACATTTTGCTCCACTGTGGGCAATCGTGCAACTGGTGCCAAGTGCGCCTCGGGTGTAAGTTGTAGTTGCAGCCAAGTCCAGTGCGCATGTCCACAATTGAAGTGAAGCTCATCGTCGTCTACCGTCTGAGTGACTTCATTGCTCTTTACGTTACGTTAGCTTAAGTATACGTTGGCCTGAGCGCCATCTCGTTTAATCTACCTTTTAAGGGGCGTGGCCATAGTATTTTATACGTGCTGATCAAAGAGCGCCGCCGACGCTTTTGTGCCAGCCTCGGTCCGACAGTCGGAACTTCAACTCGCAGTTGTTTTTTTCTCTGTTTTTGCTTTTGTTTTCCAGTGCGAAGCTTTACGCAATGCAAGAGATGGGGGGGAGGGGATAGGAAAGGAGCCGCGTGTGGGGCCTGCTGCATGTAGCTGGAACCTAAGCATAGCTTTACGTATTCATTATTGAATTAAGGATGACCACGTTTTCGGCGCTTCGTTTGACTTCATTGGAGCTGCAATTGATTTGCCAGCTATTAAAATCAATCAAAAACTGCGCATGTATTGCTGATGTAATTACATACATGTACCATATGTATGTCTGTCTGTCTGATGAATTGCTGGTGATGAACATGCTGCCCGCTAACGGTTTGTTGATATTTCCCAGGCGCAGCAGTTTACTCCTTTTGCTCTGCCGAACTCCAACTCCAGGGGCTATATAAAAGAAAGCTGTCGATAATATAAAGAAATTAAAACGCCTCTGATGAGCCTAAAGAGTGCGACAACAACACAACTTGATTGCTCTTGCTTTGGCTGCCTCGAGGCCGTTGACATGTTCTCTGCGCCACCGAAAATTGCAGGCACTTCAAAATTATTACCCATGTTAATGTTTACAACATGTAACACAGCAATCAAAATAGCTGCGGGCACACAGAAAAAAACATGTCACAAATATATGTGCACTGAAAGAAAGGGGTGAGAGTCAGCAAGAAATGCATAAAGCTGCAGTAAAGTAATTAAAGCAAATAACGTTGGCAGTAACGCTTCGTTTAAATAGTTAGTACAAAGAATTTGCATAGACTGCAGCTGAAATTAAAAGTAATTCATATGCTACATACTATAAACTTTTGCTAATGGTTAGATAAAGTGAAAGTTAGTGTTGAATAAATTCTTTAAACGAAGGAAATGTTATCATTAATTTAATTAACAAAAATGTACACATTTTTAGCTGATAATACAATAATTTATTTAATTTCGTAGACAAAATCATTAAATAGAACTTAAATAAATGTTTTGCTAGCAAAGTTATAAATTGAGAGGAAATTTTAAATGAACTCGGTCAATCCGCGCATATTATAAATTGCTAATATTTTGTTTTTACAACTCAATGAACATAAACTTCTTTATATAAACCACGAAATGAAGCTTGTGTGGAGTTACTTTTATAATCAACACAGAATAAATACAAAGAGCAATAGTAGCACTCCAGTTCTCTGAGCTACATGCGCTCCCGACTAAGTTCAGCAACTACTCATTAGTGAAATTAATTTCCATGCATTGGCTTTCAGGATCTTTTGCTCTATTATATGATAAAATAGCTGCAGCTGCAGTTGCTTAAGTCTTGCATATAAAATACCATTCATACTTACTAAGTATTATTTTTTAATACCTTAGCAATTAGAGTAAAATCAATTGAACGACTTAATGCTTAATGTTCATATTTAAGTAGCTACACTCACGCTGGCTTAAAGACTTTCCATGGTAAGCTCTGCGCATTGACCTCTTAAACAGAAGTGGGGCTGAGCCACAATAAGTTAAGCTCTGGAGAGTTGGGAGCGGAGCTAGTTAAGAGCAGCGCAGCTACACAAAGTATTCGAAATTATTGCGCGTATTACGAGCGTGTAAACAAGCAGCCAACGATGACAGTTGCAGACCCCACAAAAAGATCAACAAAAGCAACAACATTAACATTAACAAATACCAAAATTTATAACTTTCTCGTTATGGAGCGTTGCGTTCGTTTGTTCGTTCGTTGGTTCGAGACTCGCTTTTGTCGGCGATTTTGAATTTGTCTCATCTTCTTATATTAATTTGTGTTATTGTTATTGTATTTCGGCTTTTTGGTAGCAACAAATAACAACAACAACAACATGCAGAGCATTAAAAGCACAAAGGTAGCCAAAAGGTATCGAGTTTTATAACCTGCTCGAACTCATCAATTTCGTTGCTAACAACACGCAGACACGCCAAAGTGAGAGAAATATGTAAAAAGAGCCCGAAAATCGCTTCAGCTCTCGAGCTCGAGCTACGTGAATCATCATGACTGAGCAGCGCTCTCGTGAGTGGGACGGGGGGCGGGGGGGAACCTTTGTGATGCTGCATGTCATAAGTAAATTTTCTCGTGTTGTGTTTTCGGAGATTTCAAAAAGCCATTTAGAATAAATTAACCCGGACCTACCGCTAAAAAATCTGAGTCGGTCTTTGGGTTTGGGTGCAGTGAGTGCGTCGCATTAATCTGATCCCTCATCAGCCGTGGCCCCAAACAGGATTAAAATTAGTTTTTGATTACGCTTTCGAGCTTCTGGACAACGCAATTTGTGCTGTCCCGAGTTCCTTCGTTGCCAGTTCTTTATTATTTGGCGGCATGGCGGGCATGTAATTAACGCTTTTAGCAAAACTCTTTGTCGCTGCTCAGGCTCAGGCTCAGTCTCAGCTGCGGCGGCAGCGGCAGCGGCGGCGGCAAGTCTTTTGCATTCGAAGGTCGTCGCACGGTTTGTCATAATTTTGCTTTATGCATGCGGCAAACTTATAAAGCCATTGGCAGCTATTTAGCCAGGCCAGCCGAAAGGCCACAACACCGACAAATGTGAAATTCCTTGTGCTCATAAATCCGCACAATCGGCTTCTAATTGAGTCTTCCGTGCTGCTCCGACACCAGCAACACACACACACACACATTCCACATGTCATGGAGGCAGCAGCTTGCACTGTTAGGTAGAGATCAGATCATCTTACAAAACGTTGACGAGCGTGTGAACAGCAGCAGCATCGATATGCATCTTATTCTTTCACTTAAGATTTATATTGTAAGTAGAATGCACTTTATTGCCTTTGGCTTTAATTGAATTGCATCAATGTGGCCTAAGCGGCTCAATGGCTAATGCAGTTTGTTAAATAAAGTAGCCGCCCTGTAGTCTGCTTAATTTGCTTAATTACAGCAACACCATTAGGCCAGTCGCTTGATCTAGTTTGTAGATAAGGACTTGAGGGCTGCGGGCTTGGCAGGACAATGCGTCATTTTGTTTGCGTCTCAATTAGCAACGCTACTCCAACTAACATAACTTATGCTTATTTTGGCCAAGCAGCAGCAGCTCCTCGACTTCCATTGTGTCCAGGTGGTGTCACCAGCGCTTGCCTGTCACTTTGATTAGTTATGCTCTTGCTCTTGCTCTTTTGTTATTGCTGCTTTGTTTGTGGGTGCAGGCCATAAGTCTTTGTGTAAATTTGAGTGAAACTTGTTAGTGTGTCTGACTCTGAGTGTGTGGCAAGCTTGCTTACATAATTAATAAAGCGCAACAAATGGCCAAGCAGCACACCCACTTGCCCACATGCAATAGTGAGGGGCGTGGTCACGGCTTACACAGCTGCCAACTACGTAGCCTGATTGGCAACTTTTTGCAGCTAAAGCAAACCGGATTAATATTGCAGGTTGCACTTGCAACAAAAACAAACATGGCAATACACAAAAAAAAAAATCAAGACAAGCAATTTAATTAAAAGTTCAGGCATAGCGACATATAAAACTAAATATTAGTAACACTGCATTGTTCAAATAAAAAATTAATGGCAAAAAATCAATTGGAGCTTAAAATTTATTTGCAACTTATGTACAGCTGTTGAAAATTATTTGAAAAGATAAAAATATATAGTTTGAGCAATTAAAGAAATTTAAATATCATTTTTTTTAAATTTTTTGAATTAGTTGTTACAGCTTTTTATTTAAAAAGCTTATGGCTGATTGTTCAAAGGTTAAAGCTGTAACATATAAATATATAAATTTATTTTACGCTTCGACTGAGAGTTTCACTTATTTTTTAGAAGCAAAAGCAAACGCAATATTTGAATTTGAAGCAAAGTTATAAAAGTGAAAATCATACAAATTTTGCTACTCAAACTGAAGCAATTTAAACACTTTAAGCAAAACTAAAGAATTTTTAATAGCTACGAACTATTTGGAACCTTTAACTTCGATCAAATTTAAATTTTATGCTTAAAAATAATTGAAATTAAACCCTTCATATCAAACTTATGCTGAAAATGCTTAAACCCAATATTACTGAAACAATAATTTTGAATTTGTAATTTAAGAAACAAGTACAGTAAGCAAATTGATGACCACGTGCCGCTGCCTATAAAAAAACATAAGATCGCTTATAAGCACGCAGCCTTGAGTGCCTGCCTGCCCCTTAGGTAAAGGGCGACTAGAAAGGGGCGTGTTTTTTGTCAGTGTAGATAAATGAGTTTTACAATAAACACATCAGCATTGTGTCAAAAATGGCTGTGGGTAAACATTAAGGAAACCAACCCCGCTAATAAAAGGACACAAGCGCGTCCTTGTGGCTGCATCTTAATTGTTAATTGTCGGACATGTTAACAAAACTTGATATTATTGTCTTGAGGGGCTGTGCAGCAAAAGTTCAGCTGCCATTTCCGCAGTCGAGATGTTGAAATGCAGCAGCAGATATATGTATATAGTATATATGATAAATAAACATTTTAAATGCGATTTCCGCTGCGTCCAACGAAAAGAAACATCAATTAGCTTTAAACATGCTAACAAAACAAATAGCTGGGCAATCAAATCCCAATCGAAAGCGCTTAAGCAAACAACAATAGCAATTCTATATCCATAAAGGAAATCATTCAGCTGGGCGCTGAGTCTGCCAATAAAAAATCAAAACTAGGCAAACGGCGTGAACGCCCATAAAACTTGATGATCGGTAAGCCAAGCAAAGCATCTCCACTCAATAAAAACAAAGCGGCTTCAATCTCTTTTTATACTTTTTTTTACCTATGCGTGGTATTTATGGGCCACGTTTTGTTTGTCCATTATGTCCATCGATGAACTAGTGCGCGGCTGCTGATGCTGATGCTGATTGAATTGAAAGTGGAAAAGCGTTTGGAGTTTTTAAACTTTTATGTTAAAAATATTTATGGCTGCTCACACATTTTACAACTTTGTCACACATTTAAGATGCCGCCGCCTTGAACATCTTTGCCACGCGTTCGAATCCAAAGAAGAAGCGAAAATCACGCACTGCATTTACCAATCAACAGATCTTTGAGCTGGAAAAGCGTTTTCTCTATCAGAAGTATCTATCGCCAGCGGATCGCGATGAAATTGCTGCCGGACTAGGACTGTCAAATGCACAGGTGAGTATCTCATCCTTTTATCTCTGAAGTTTACATCATTTTAATTGTGCAACTATTTCTTAGGTCATTACCTGGTTTCAAAATAGACGCGCGAAGCTGAAGCGCGACATGGAGGAGCTGAAAAAAGATGTGCAAAGCGTGAAACAATTGTCAGCGAACAAAAGCTTTTTAGAGAATGTTAATGACTTGAGTATTTTAAAGACCCGACCAGTCAGCAGCACCCACACGATGCCGGCAATTGCAAGCTCAGAGTAGCAATCACCATCATCATCCGCATCACCAACATCAGATGCATGGCAACCAGCAGCAGCAGTCGAGCAGCTCACGTGACAAGGATAAACAGGAGCTGCGCATGCTGAAGATGATGACTCTGATGCGCTACTCGGACGGCAAGTTGCTCTACCCGCCGCCACCCCAAGCAGCGCACGCTTCGCTGGAGCTAGGCAATGTTAATGGCAACTAACTTAGCTTCGTCGTCGTCGTCGTCGTCGTCGTCATCGTAATTAGTCCAATTTGTAAATTGCAAATACGTTTGTAAGCACTTCTAATTTGCCAAAAGGAGAAACAAGCAATTTTCCTCGACATAATTCTCCTAATTGTAGTATTAAATTTCATATAAATTACATGTGATTTCGTCTAAATATCACGCATACGACTACTATTACACCTATGTGTGTGTATGTAAATCTCTGCATGCAGCAATAATTAAATTGTTTGTAATACAAGTATGTAAGTAGAGTAAGGTTGATGCAATCTAAAATAAATTTTAATTGTCGTATTTAAACAAGCAAAAGAAACACAAATGTGCGTTTATATAATATCTGCAATTAGTGCAGGATTTTTAATGGATTAATTATGCTGACGCTTGCGTATTTTTCAAATTAACAAGCCACTGGTATCCAATTAGATTCTACATTGTTTTAAAGCTTATTGAATAATTATAAATATCGTATTGTGTCTGAATTTGTATAAAATTATTCATTATACGTAAACAATTGCTTCTGATCTATCTATATATATACATATATTCTGTTCTGCATTATAGTATTTTATTATGCAAATCGTATAATGCATTAGCTTGATGAATTATAATGCTGTTAATCAGTCGTCAATTGGAACAAGCAGAGAAGTCTGATTAGTCACTATATTTCCACTGTTCCAATTCGAATTAGCAAATGCACAAACCATTTTAGCAAAGGCACAAGTTAGTTTTTCTTAGCACCAATGAGCGTCCAAGTGTTTAAATCTCAAAAAATGAGTTATTCAACACACAAACCATTTGTTTGCATCCCTGATGAACAAGTACACTTAAAGAAATAATTTGGAATTATCTGCTTGAGCATTGTATAATCATTACGTTTATATTCCAAAAATAATTTAATTGATAAGCAATAGTAATTGAAATTTAGGGGATATGGTTTGCTTGTTAGATTTTTTGTTGCTAATTAACATGCAAATTCTATGCAGCCTAATCACAACTTTTATACAACTTTATTAAATATACAAATTAAAAGAAAATACAAATGTATATTTATTATTAACTTATATTTAATATCCATTCTTAATTTTCTTCATTTGTATGTTTTTATTGTTTACTTATCTTGTGTTTTTTGCAGATAATAGAATTGGTAAGTCTATAGAACTATATTTATTAAAAGAATTAAATAAATAATTGCAAAATGTTAATTGAGTTAAAAAATATATATAGTTAAATACTTATTGCTTAATTGAAGAAAAAAGAGGCAGACAGCAAATATTTTTAATTGAGGCAGTTGGTCTAGCTCAAAATGTAAATATACAACAAAATATAAATGGCACTGAAAACGTTGAAAGGACAAATAGCAAGCAGTGTCTTAAACAATGAAAAATTAAATTCTTGCTGAAATATGTATGTAAACTATGTAAAATTGATGTAAGCAAACATGTGCTCCCTTTAGATATTTACAAGCTCTGCTAGCAACCACTGATGATGATGAGAACTCGGGACCCAGCTGGGAATTAAAAATAGATAGATGTGCAAATTATGAAGACGTAAATATGAAATTGGCAAATTTGCGAAATGATTTGTGAGCGATTTGTTTTGATAGCATGCAAATGATGTCGATTTTATTGACAAGTGAAAATAAATAGCTGCCGGCTTGCAATAACAGGGCCAAGAATGTGATTTATGCGCATCATCATCATAGATCGGCATTTAAGGCATTTAAATCTAAAGCTCAAGCGAAAGGTCAACAAACTGTACGGCAAGCTGCATATGGAGCTGGAGCTCCACTTGATCCACTTGAGTGGTTGCACTCTTTCCCAGGGTTAAGGCAGCAGATAATAATGCTGCCACATAATGACACAATTAAGTTACAATTATGTGGCTGCCACTCCAGATACTGATGCCCCCGCACCCGTTCGCGTCCGACACTTACAAGTGGCTGCTTTCACCAGAAATCAATTCTAACAAACGAACGACTCTCACAGGGATTAGCACTCGCATCCTGTTGCACAAACACAATTGCTTTTATTAGTGCCACACGAGTGAATTAAAAGAGTGCGCGCTGATTAGCAGCAGCGCCACCCCAACGCCGGCGATCGCAGCATAAAGCATAAAGCATACGGCGTAGAGAGACCACCCACATGGGCATCCAGCAGGCCTCTGCGCCTTTTATTGCTCACAAAGTAGCGTAAACAAATTGCGCTTCTAACGCGCAGGCGGCGACCCACAAAGTCAACGCCACACCACACACCTGATGGGGCCAGCAGCAGCAGCAAACTGGAGCTGACATGGCACTGGGACTGTCACTAAAGCTGAGCCGCGAGTGCATTAAATGCTCAGCTCCCACCCTGTGGTTGCCTCTAAATGTTTGTTGTTGTTGCTGTTGCTGCTCTGCTGCATTTGCTTATTTGAAGTATGGTTTTGGACTATTTGCGTCGTCTCTGTTGTGTGGTCGCGTGTCTGCAGCTCTAGAGTTCTGGGCTGGCTGCCGTTTCCACTCAGACGCGACGCATTATCTAATTTGTTGCCAAACATTGTCATTGCAATTGTCCTGCCGTGTCCTGTGGTGCAAATCAAAATAAACAACTTGGCGCTGGACCACCATTACACCACAGCAATCAGTCTAGACAAACTCCAATTAGACTGCAAAGCCACTTGAAACGCTGAGCTAAACGTTCACACATATTTCATGCGTAGCAGAATGTCCTGCGGACACACTCAAGTGCGTCGACTGGTGACTGCTGTCGTCTGGGCGACAAGTAGCCGACGCTGGGCGTGATCTGTAAACAAAAGCCACGACACCACACGCAACTGATTACATGATCAGCAAT
This sequence comes from Drosophila busckii, assembly GCF_011750605.1. NCBI lineage: Eukaryota > Metazoa > Arthropoda > Insecta > Diptera > Drosophilidae > Drosophila > Drosophila busckii. The sequence continues at coordinate 12,028,668 of NC_046607.1, forward strand.
TGACACCACTGTCTGTTGTGTTCCCACAACACAGTATCAAATTCATAGTCACAACAATATTAGGCTCAATCTAGACAAGGATTGCAAACTGCATAATATTGCTCATAAAATTATATATTTATGCAAAATAAAAAAAACTTTTATTGACAACGACTTTTTTATTTGAATTTATATTATATCAGCAGCCTTTATTACCAAAGCTATCGATATCAAGTAACTACGTTGCATTGAGCGTCATCCAGCATAATAATCAGGTGTGCATTGATCATGCAACTGTCATCACGCTTATCGTTAAATTTGTCGCGCGTTTAAGTTTTTGGCTGCAATTTATTTATTTTTTTTTTAAGTTTTGCGCATTCTATTATTACTATACATAAATATAATGTTAATATAAGTGAAATGCAGTCTGAATCACTTTGAGCTGTTGCCGTAGCTCAAGCGCGTGTGTATAAGTGCAATAGCCGTTAAATTGTTTGCCTGCATTGTAATTTTTTTATTTTTCTTAAGTTGTTACACATTTTAATGTGTGCATGCAAGTGTTTATTAAAAAATAGCCACACAAGTGTTTTAATATAAATAAATATAAATTATGCATTTAAATTTAATGTAAATGTGCGTCGGCGCAGTCTAAATTGACTTGGAGCGCCAATCTCATGTACGCGTGCGTGTATGTGTGCAAGTGCAAATGCCGGTAAATTGCATTTGTGTGTAAGTGCTAATCCTTTCATATGCTTATGCCTTATTCGTTTTTTTTTATTGTGTGTGCCTTGTGCTAATTCTTTGGCGACTGTGCCAACTACGCCACGCTCGCTCCCTCTCTTACTCTCGCGGTAAGTCACAGTTACTTTTCACACACATACATACATGTATTTCACTCCTTGCTCACTTGTTGCTGGCGTACAGCTTTTCTCTTATCTTTGTTTTCTCTTCTCTTCTCCTAATGGTTCACTGAGCTGTTGTTTGGCTTTGTAGTTCACTTTTTTCTCATACAGTTGCTCACTATTGCTTTAGGTCGTTTTAGTATTTTTGAGTATTTAAATTAATTATAGAGACGAACTAAGGGATGTACACAGTTCATTCATTTTAGAGATTATGAGATTAATATGACATATGAGAGCAATTGAACTAGAACTCTCTGCTCTCTAAGTCGCATTAAAAACATTACAAGTTTTTCGAAGCAAATTTTCTTTAATCAATGCATATTCCATTAACAACCTAAGCAATAGCTAAATGCCTGAAGGTCAATCCCAACAAGTTCTTTGGTATGCTAGGTATATAACTCTTGTGCTCTTTGTTGTGCTACTATTAAGCTCTTAAGTGGCGATTCACTTTGCCCAATGTGCGCTTTTCATAATTCAATTTCAATTTGAATTTGAATTCTAATTTCTTTGCAGCGCTGATTTCCATTTACCATTTACCAAATGCTGAAAATAGCATTTTGTGTGTGTATATTTTTCAATTTTCAATTATTATTGCCATTGTGGTAGCCAAGTACGCGTATTATTAATGTAATAGCAGAAATTGTGGCCTGTGGCCTGCCCCAATGCAAATTAGAGCGCAAGTACTTCAGTCAAGCGACTTAAAAGCCTCAAATTGATGGAACACTTGGCAAGAGTCGAGTCGAGCGCACAATTTATAGCATTTTGCAGCCTTTGAGATTTGTAGATCATTGCAATGAGATTGTGATTGGTGTTGCGGCAAAGTGCAGGCGACTTGCAAGCTCAGTCTTGATTTATTGTGAGCGCAGCTAAGCCACATGTAATGCCACTTGAGTTGGCCCAGTCAGTCAGCCCGCCACAGAGCAAGTGCTGGCAAAATGTTCAAGGTTTTTCTTTTTGCCAAAACACAAATTCTAATGATTTACCGCACAAATCTATTGCATTTATTTGGCCAGCGTGGGCCAATAAACAAAGTATCATTTGCCAGGCATGCAACAACAAATAAAGTCAGCCAGCCATACATATAAACAGTGGCAGCAAATTGGCTATGAAAATATGGCAAATTGGCGGCCCGTACAAGAACAATAAAAACACACACACACACACGCGCACGCACACACACAGACAGACATTGGCTAAATATGACAATGTAAACAACAATAAGCCCAATGGCAACCAATGATCGAATGGCACTAGCTGCCAAATTGAATGATCCGGAGCCAGTAGCGCAGTTAAATAGCTCAAGGCGCACAGTGGGCTAAGCTAAAGAAAATATATAATAAATTTAGGCATGCTTAACAATCATTATTAAGCAATTTCAGTAATGATTATCATCATCAGCATTCTTTTATATTTTATATAGTTTTATTTTTGGTTATCAGCAACAATTGCTCAACATACAGTCATGTTTTATATTCATATGCATTTTTTTTATATTCAATTTCTTACCACTGTGCGCAGTCCGGACGTCATATCAAAATTCCTAAACGCGCATTAAATTTAATTGCCTACAAATTGGCGCGTTGAGTTTTATTGCATTTAAACGACGCCCCACAGTTTTGCATAAGGGCAACTATTTTTTTGTGGACATGTGTGGGTGGGTGGGCGTGCTCAATGTTTGTCTTTATTTTACAGCAAACGGCAAACAAATATTTAACTTGAACAATGATTAATTTATGACTTCCTATTTTGCTTTTAAATCTTTAGGCCGCTTGCTCAACTCATGAGTTTTTTTTTTTTTTTTTGCAACACTTAAGCTTTGGCACTTGAGCCATCTACATAAGTATTTAATGAAACAGCAGCTCTATATTATTGTATATAAAAAAAAAGCTACTTAAGGCGCCAGAGTGCCAGCCAAAGTGTGCTTAAGGCATTGAGCAAAAAACAAAGCACTTTGAATAACAAAAAATTATAAAAAATAGCACTTAGCTGAAATTCCTATTCATCATAAACTTAAATGGATTTCAACATCAAATTTGATTGCACAAACGTAACGCAAATTGTTATATATGCTGCACTTGGGGCGACATGTTTGTGCCTGATTATGCATGCACGAACTGACATTGAGAAGTGGCTGTGCCACATGTGGACAAAGTTCAAGCGCGAAGGGTTAGGCCTTTTATTATTGGTAGTATTAGTAACACATGATTACGCTTTATTGTAAACAAAAGCGGCGCAGATAAACAGACAAACAGACAGACAGACAGACAGAGGCAGGCGCAGCAGGCTAATGATATGTTAATGCAGTTGGCGGCGGGCGCACAGTGCGTATGAGTGCTGGAGGCGGCAACTGTTTGTCTGTCAACGGGCTCAGCAAATAAACTTTGTCGCTGTAAACACACACACACGCACACACACATAGACACACGTTAAATGGCTTTTCAAGTGAAATTGTTAATTGAGCGTCAGACAATTGGGCGTTTAGTATGTGAATGCAATCCAATCAAAGTCATGCTGACCCCCAACACGCCGCAACGTTTAAGTGTAATTTTCTTCTTATTCCTATTGAAGCATGTGCTTTGGTCCTTTTCGCCAAGGATAACTCAGTGCGCGGCACTACTGCTCGTTAAAAATTCACTTCAGCCGCTGCTTTCACTTCAGATACACATAATGGACGCTCATTTGCGCTGCCGCTGCCGCTGCTGCTGCTGCTGCTCCTGCGGTAAAATTGCAAGAAAAGCGTCTTCGCTACAATTGCGTACGTGAGCAGCAGAAATCGCTTCAATGTGTGTGTATGTGTCTTGGTCTTGGTTGGAGCGCCATGTAATTTGGTCTCTCTCTATCTCTTGGCATGTGCTTCATCAGAAAGGAAATTGAAAATTGCTGCTAATGGCTGTCAGTCAGTCAGGCAGCTGGGCGTGTCCTTTGAACAGGCTTCAAAAAAAAATGTACGAAATTGTTAAAGAAATACTCACACATTTGCCATTTAATGATTATGACAACAAAAAATGAAAGAAGTTAGCACTAAGAAATTTGTGGGCGGCATTCATTTGAATCGTAAATTCCTTAGCCCCAAAACGAAGCCCTAACGAAGCAAAAATTGAAGTCATTGTAATTTTGCTGCTGAGCTAAGTTGCCAATTATCTTCATATATATGCATATAGACTGTATATAAATATTTTAATTGAATGCATTGACATGTAAATTGTATGCCTAACTCTAAATTTTAGCCTTTGCGCATTACTTAGGCTTCACTGTAGCACACATGCCTGCAAAATTTGTTTATTTTCAGCAATGAACACTTAAACAGACTTTAAGCGCTTTGCTTTTTATGATTTTCCAAATAAATACGCGACTATATAAAAAACACAACAGACATCGCTGTTAGTTGTTTAAGCAGCCAGCCAAGTGCGTCGAAAGGTGTTTTCGTTATATTTTAGAGCCAAAGAGCTTCAATAACAAACTGCTGCCATTTGGCTAAACGAAAATGTTAAAGGGTGTCTTCAAGTTGTGCTAAATGTTTGCAGCAGTGAGAAGAAATTAACTTGGAACAGACTAAATATTTAAACTTCTAAGCAATACGTATTAATCAGTTGAGTAGCTAAAGAAAAGATTTAATACTTCTAGTTAAATATAGAGAAAAGCAAAAGCAAGTAAATTTATTATTAATATGTTCGAATACTTTATATTAAATGCATTTTATTCTTATACTTATATAAAGTGAATTAGACACTCTTCATGGTATTCAAATCTACAGCGCAAAGCAGTCGCTATATATATAAATCGATTTCATCTACATACATCTTCGACTTACATTTACTAATATAAAAAATTACGAGAGAATTTATATATAAGTGTCTTCATCTATATATATATATATATATATTTATACATATATTCTAAAGGGCTTCTCTTTATTTAATTTATTATGACTGCTTCTGTTTGATTTTATTCATCTTGAGGCTCGACTGTCCTACTTCAGCTTTAGCTTCGTCTATATCTATATTTTACATATTTATATTTCTAAAAGGACTTTTCTTTTATTTGTATCTCTTTAATTTCTTTATATTTAATTTAAATATAAAAATAATAATATTCTAATCTTCCGTTAGAATTTCTAAAATGTGCTCATGTTACCCACTTTAGAAATATTTGCTGCTGCTGCTGCTGAGCATGGCAAACGCGTTAAACAATATCGCAAAGTGATTCACAGCGTAGTGTTTACACACGTTAAATGCTTTTCTATTTATTTATGAAACTATTCTATGCTATCTATAAGAAAACACTTGGCATTACCAAATGGCGTCAATGCAACAAGTTTGTATACGAGAAACGAATACGAAGATCTATATATTTGATAAGCGTTTTTCAAGTGTTATGCGCTGCTTTTCTCGGGTTTTTTTTTGGGGGGGTTATTAGTAGCGCTCTGGCAGCTGATAAGCGAATTCATTGAGCAACTGGCGAACTCACGCGCTCACTTTCGGTCGAAAAGATTTTTTGGGCTCAAAGCCAAGCCATATAGAGGCCTTGTCTTTGCAACGTCGTTTAATTGTCGAGGCATTACGAGTCGGCAGCTCCATTAAAAACGCTAATTAAGTTGCCTCAGTGGCACATGTGTGTGCCGGCCGCTTGGCCAACTACACCACAAATTTTTATCTAAACAGCGCGAGAAACAACAGCAACTCAACATTTGCGCCGATTTGAATGGTTCGCCTATAAAAAATGCGGTAAAATTTCGAACATTTTTTTTAGGCGAAATTTGAACAATAAACAAAATCACAAAACCAAAACATTTATCATTCAATCTGTGTTGCTGCTGCTGCTGCTGTTGATGCTGCTGCTGCTGCTTCTGCTTAATTTACTTTTTTTTTATTTCTAACCAAATAAGCAGAGGAGTGTCCATCTAGTGGAGAACGCGCATTGCGCAAAGATTTCAACAGCCGACGGCAGCGATTGAGGTGGGTGGCCATTTTGTTGGGCGAGGGCGGCGCATTATACCTTACAAATGTGCATGTGTGCGTCTGTGTGTGTGAGGGGGCATTAACAACTTGCGCAAATAGCATCATCATCAGCAAAACAATTGCGCTGGCTTCCCATGAAATGGGAAATTATATATAAATCCTATATGTACTATAGTCTTTATTTTTTTTTTCGGGACCGCACACAGTCAGCAGCGTTTTCGGTTTTCGGTTGGTTAATGAAATGCTGAAAAACAATTAACTATAAATTAAACGCACAATTTTCAAAACAAAATAAACATAAATAGCATACAGCGCATCATTGTTGATCCTACTTTGGCCGTTTGTTTTGTTTATTCCAGCGCGGGGGCGGCAGCATTACATTTTCAGTTTAAAAACCTGCCCCTTACCAAAGCGCAGCAATTAGGCAAAGTCGTTGTTGTTGTTGTTGTTGTTGCTGCCGAGCTTCAAAATTTAACTCTCAACTCTCTCAGTTCACGTGTCTATAAAACAAAGAGCACCAACTTTAAAAACAAAACAAAAAGAAGTTGCCCCAGTTGATATATGGACAAAGGAAATACACTAACTTGAAATAATTTATTATTTCTATATAATAATAATATATAAAGTAAGAGCTCATCGAATTTATATTTCACTTACGCTTACTTATCAATTAAATTGCAGCTGGGAAATAAGCGTAACTATTTTTATTTTAAATTTATTTATTTACAAGTTTAATTTTTATAGAAATTTTGTAGTAAGTGCTAGCTAATTTTTAATTAATAATTGTTTACAAATAGTCGAAGCATGAGATTTATTTAAAATAATTACAAATAATTTTTAATGTAGCGTTATGCCCAATTTGTTTAAATTACTTCTATTATTTTTGTTAATTTATTGTAGTATAAAAATAGTAAGAATTATAACGCAGCACTACCGAAAAAAAAATTACTTAAGTAAATATTTTTGTTGAAAGCAATTTAAATTTAAAAAAAAAAACTGTAATTTAATAAAATAATTTAAGAAACATACTAACTAAATGACTAATTATTTTAAAATTATACTTGAAACAAGCCACAGACTTTAATAGCTCATCAAAGTTACATATATATCAATTATGATTACTAATCATAATAATTACATATAATTTTTAAAGTGGTTCATTTCCCATTTGTTTAAATTACTTCTATTATATTTTTAATACAATTTAATACAGTTATAAATTATTATGATACGTAAATTTAAATCAGAATTTATTAATTGATTGCTGTCAGTTCAATCAGCCGACTAAATTCCAAGTTAGAGCATTCGCAGTTTGCTTTAAAATATTTGATACCCTAACAATTGATGAATTTGTCGTGAAGTAATATCTACCAAGAAGCAAAGGCTGTTGTATAAACAAGTTCTGGCCTACGAGCGAGCAACACGTGCAACAACAACAACAACAATAACATTGAGAGAGCCCAAAGCGTTGGCTGCTGCAAATCGAAGTGTCAGTCGGGGCGGCATCAGTCGCCTCCACATCCTTTTATGGCTGGCGCACATGTGTGCAACAGACGCCGTTGCCGAATAAGCTGATGCTGCTGCTGCTGCTGCTGCTGCTGCTGATCTGCGGCTGTGTGTGGGATGCGGCATGCGAGGGGCAAGTGCATTGAGTAAACGACGAGACAACCAAGCTAAAGCAAAGTGCATACAAATGGGCCAACAAACAAGAACGAAATGCACATTTTACAATAAGTGAATATATTTTCAGCTACGGCGCAAGTGCATTTTGTTTATACTTTAAGCTGTCCGGATCAACAGGCAACGGCAACGGCTACGGGCTATGGCTACAGTATATGCCTTTTAGATATTTTGCCAAACGACAGCGTGAACTGAACTGCAATTTCCCATTAAAATGCACTCTCAATGGCCGCTTAAGAATGCAACACACCGCAACCCCCCACAAGGCAAAAATGTTTAAGCAAATACCAAAAAAAATTTGTTTATAACATTTGCCAGGCACGCCACAGTGGCGGCGGCGGCAGCGTCCGTTGACAGCCAGCAGCGGCTAATTGCACTACATAAATATTACGCATACGCCACTTGCAACCGTGAGCAGTTTGCATAACGTTAGGCGGCTTCCTTTTGAAAGCAGAGTCCTGCATCATAAAACAAAACAAATGTGCCAGGCGCATCACTAAAAACATAAACAAATTAGTAGCCTTGCCGCCAGCGCAGCCCAAAATTGAGTGTGAGGCTGCCACATGCGGCGTAACCCTTCATAAAAAATCAATGCGGGTATAGATTTCACTTGAAGGGTTTCAAAAGTGATTGACAAACAGTAGAACATTTAAAAAAGATATATGTAGACAGCATTTATTTATTTAAAATACGCAGCTAAGTTTTAGGCACAAAAACAAAACTAAAAGCTAATGCGCTATATTTAACACAACTTGATTTGAGTTACAAGTGCACAAAAGAAATTACAAGTACTTTCTAAAAACTTTCATATACTATTTAATAAATAATTAAAGCTAACTCATCATTTTATTTAAAAGGTTAACTGCACAAATTACAAATTTATGCAAAGCAATTTACAGCTTTAGCTTTAATTTATTTATTTAGTGGTTCGAATTGCTCATAAGCTAAATTAATTTGACTTTTAGTTTATATTAAAAATATATATTTAATACATTTAACAGCTTTACCTTTTAATACTTTATTTAGTGGAACGTTTGCTCTTCGGTTAAATTAACTATTCGAGTATTTTGACCTTTAGCTTATATATAAAATATTTACTTAAAGCAATTTACAGTTTATGTGTGTTTTATATTTATTTAAGAATTTTATGGCTCACATCCTGCTGGCGCGAAAATTTTAAACGCCAATGAGTGCTCGTGTCTCTTTAAAAATTTTAGCTGGCGCTTGTTGACTTAAATAATTACAACTGTCAATCGATTTTAGTGTCCCAAATTTGTCAAAAACTCTTTGCTTTTAGCTATGAAAATGCGCATAGCGACAGTGGCTTGTTTTAAATCAATAATATTAACTATAGATGTCCCGCATAGTTGAGCGCATAGATCAGCGAACTTGTTTTTACAGTTGCCACAAGCAGCGGCGTCTAGCTGTAGCCACTGTATCAATTGGTAATACGAGCAGCTAGCGCCAGCCAGTGGTCCAGGGCTACCGTCTGTAGTGCTAACTGTGGCTGATCGCGCAATTGTCGCTCGTCCTTTTCAACAGCGAGTCTGTTGTCTATTTGTTGTGTTTGTTTGTTGATAAACAACGAACTATGAAATTGTCGCCGTCGGCCACTTGAGCTGAGCTCAAGTCCTTGTTGTCGTCAGCCACCAGCTGTGAGGCTAAGGACGCTCGTGTGCGCCTGAACTGCGCCCATTTGCTTCGCTCGATCATGTGCAAAAGCAGCGCTTGCCAAACTGTCGAGACTTTTGTGGGTCAGCAGTCGGTATGTCTGTGTGTCTGGATTTGACATATTGAAGCACTTCTTTGCCGACATTGAGTGCCCAAGTCTCATCATCATCAACAGCATTATATAAAATGCACTTTGTAACGTTCTTTTCAATTTTGCAAGAGGCCACACGCATGGCCACTTCACTGTGAGGATCGTTGCCAAGTTGGGATTCAAAACGTCAAGTGCGAATTGAGGTCAGACTTGAGCAACAAATGCGTTTAATTCATAATTTAAAAGCTAATTTGACCTAAAAAGAAAACTTGGCAGTTCAAGGTTATTTCAATAAACAATAAACTAGCTACCAACTAGTGCCAAATGCTACAGTCTGTGCTACCAATTTAATTCGCAGTGTTGTACTTTGTTAAATTGCTTGTATTTATTAAAATTGTTTAATTTTATACATATTTAGTATATTTAACTTAAGTTAAGGTATTTAACTAAAACTTATAGTTACTAAAGCAACAGCTACGCACTAAAATTCTCTATCACATGGCCTGGCAGCTTCTTGGGCAGCAGCCTCTAATCGATTTCCACATTCTCTTCGGCATCCTCTGCCAGCGAGTGATTGCTCTCCGCTCCGCTCTCCACCAGCATTTGACTGGGACTGGCAGCGCGTGCGGGCGAGGAAGAAGCCGAGGAGCCGGTGACATAGTTGGCTGCGGCGCTGGCTTGACTTGGCGGCGGTATGGGCTGCGGCACTTTGGCGTGCGGATAGAAATAGGGAAAGTGCATTTGGGGCAGCGGCAAGCCGCCGTAGGCCAACTGCAGCTGATGACGATAAATGTTGAGCAGCGCTGGATCCAAACCATGCGCATATCCAGCAGCGGCGGCGGCTGCAGCGCTTGGCGTCATATGAGCGTAGGCAGTGCTGCCATCTTCTCTGACCAGCACCTGAACGGGCACGCGCTTGGTGGCGCTCAGCAGCGCGGCCTCATGCTGTTGAATCTGCTTGCGTTTGGTTTTGTAGCGACGATTCTGGAACCAAATCTTCACCTGCGTTTCGGTTAGACGCAATGTTTTGGCCATTTCGCTGCGCTCCGGACCGGATAGATAACGCTGCTGGGCAAAGCGACGCTCCAGCTCAAAGACCTGAGCATGACTGAAGGCGGCACGCGAGCGCTTCTTGCGATTCAAGGCGCCAGCACTCAAACTATCGTCGTGGGAGAGCGGGCTGGAGTAGCCAGCGGCGGTGCAGGAGGCGGGCGAGCTGCTCAGCGGCGGCGGCGAGTCGCAGTCTGCAAAAAGCAAAATAAATTGTTGGCAAATTAGTTCCGAATCCATTAGCTGAACAATGAAGTTTTGCAAGACTTACCGGAGTCGTTGTTGGTGCAACGTCGCATGTCAAGCGGCGCCAGAGCGGCGCCAGCAGCATTAAAGTAGCTCAGTTTGGTGGAGCTATTGGAGCTGCTGCTGTTGGCCTGATTATTGTTATCCAGAGCAGCGGCGGCGGCATAATATTGCAAATAACTGCTGTGTGCATTTCCATGTGGCAAACTGTCGCTCAACTTGTAGATGCTCAAATCGCGACAACAAAGCGGCGCAGCGGACGCAGCAGGCGGTGATTTGGAGCAGGAACGACGCTGCTGCGACTCCAGCTCCAAGCTGGACACACGTCGCGGCTTGCTGCGCGTCAATATGTCGTTGATCGAGAATGGAGTCGAGAGCGATTTACTCAGGCCCGCCGCGGCACTAGCACTTTCCATATTTAACATATTTTTAACAATTAATATTCAATATTCGATTTTGAATGTGCTCACGCTTTGGCTGCTGCGTTACGAATGAGTTGAGGCGCAGCATTGAGGCTGCTATTTAAATAAGTGCACGAGCGTTTGCCTCCGGGCCGTAGTCACTCGCACGGGCACTCAAGTGGCCCGTTGGTGGTGGTGGATTCTGTGCTGCGCTCGGCGTGGGCAGCTCTCGTTGCCTATTGGTGCGCCGCTCTGTGTCCAAAGAGCGTTTGAGTTGCTCTCAAGTGTAAACAATTCGCTGTTGCTCTCGCATTTGTTTAAAGGCGCACTGCTGGTTTAGTAGTGTGCGTTATTTTTGGAAGTGCACGCATCCTGTTTATTGTTTATGCCAGCGAGCGAGCTGCAGTTGAGCTGGGCTTACCCCCAAAGTACAGTCGCTGTATTGTTTATAATCATTTAGTTTGCTGCTGAGCAGTAAACACACTTTTTTACTTTAAATATGTCAAGCTAAACATTTGAAATGCAAGCAATAAATGTTTAAATATAATTTTGATGCAACTAATTTGTTGCTGTTAATTGTTTAATATAAAATACGCTTGCACTTACTTTTGAATATTAACTTTTGACATTAACTGCTGTTTATACAAATTTCTTAACCTATTTACATTTATTTTCTTGTATAACTAACTAAATTATATACTATATATTATAATATTCAACTGCCTTAATTTTCAATTGCATTTTGAGTGCATTTGCCATTTCCCAATCTCATTGGCTGCGCTCGCAGCGGCTCCAATTGGCTGCCCGCTGTCTGAGCAGCAAAATGGCTGCGCCACTCAAGCGTTGCCAGCTTGAGTGAGATGCTGAGTGAAATAAAAAAAACACATGGCAATCTTTTGTAGACCATTCTCTGCTACACTTCACACCTTCGGGCTATAATCTTTTTATTGCCAACTCAATGACTCTTAATGCGCCCGAGGGCAGCAAAAGTCAAGCCGCCCGCTCGGCATATGCAACAAAGAGCCGGGGCGGGTGGCTAATTTGCTGCTTTTTTCTCTGCGGTCAGTTCTATATAACTAAGTAACCAATATATTCAAGTGCGCACAAAGTGAACGGGAATTGCGCTCGTTATACGTTTTCAATTGAATGAGTTTTAATAATACTCGAGTAATTAGTTTTATGCTGCCGCTTGCCACGCGCCTTTGCTAATTCCATTTGGATTCCATAACTCTGGCTGATGCGATTATCCGCAAATAGATTATTCAGCCACACTAAACAGGTATTCGATTACACGCTGCTCAGCCAAATGATAAATAGACATTTTCAATTAACTGTGACTCGACAATGTTGTTCTTGTCGTATTGAGTTCGCTTTAATGGTTTATCAAAATCCACTTCAATTGTTTACTTAGCTTTCTCTTACATTATCATTCATTGCTTGGCTCTCTCCACTCGTCGGGGGTTGTGTGCGACTTTAGAACAATATTTTGAAACTGGATCCTTGCTTGGCTCTCCTCCTACACTGATTGATTTTTGGCAAGTGTAGCTCCTTGGCCTTATTTGTGTTTATACTGCCAACCCACATTGATTTTCCATCATTGAACAGCCAAACTGAAAGTCTTTCAAACTTTTACAAATAAATAAATTACTATAATATTTGTAGCACAAACTTAAAGCAAAAACGGCTTAATTATTAAGAAACTACTCTTGAAGTAAATTCAAGTTGTTACTCTTCAAATAAAAATATTTTATTTAATGATTTAAGTACAATAATTAATACTTTAATTTTTTAAACACAATTATTCTTAAGTCAGATGATTGATTTGTTAGGGGTGAAGGCAGTTTTAGCTAAGTCACCCTCCCACCCAATCATCGAACCTAGCACAAAGCATCGACACTCTCGTTCACTGCAGATCGATCGTGCGCATATGAGTGAAAGACGCGAGCAGCGCTGCTCTCGCGAGCAAATAAATGGGCTGACTGCAAACTTATAAGCAACTGCTGTCGCTTACGCTCTCACCTTTTATTGTTGCACTGAGATCAATGAGCGTGAGGCTGGCAGGCACTTGCAGGTCAGTTGTGTAAGGACTGTTGGCGATTAAACAAGCATTGAACGAGCTGTCACTTTGACTAGCTGATCGCTAATAATAATAAAACATTCCTAATAAAAATAAACCCGTCTGCAACTGATCGCCTTCGAGTAAATAATTAATAACAAAAAATCATAGTACACTTTCAGGGTGATGAATTACTGAGGTTGTTGTCTTCACAATTCGGAGCTAGTCAAGACACAATCCGAATTGCCGAATTCCCTTGGGCATTCTGAAATGTCAGCCAAGACACAAGCCAAATTGACGAATTCCCTTCGTATTCTGAAATGTAAGCCAAGACACAACCCTGCATGCCTAGGCGCAGCAAATTTTAATTTTCAAGAACAAAAAAAACTTTCTTTATTCTTGGCAATCGTGTAATTTTTTTTTAAATCTGATGAACATCTACACTATTCATTTGGACTTGCTGGATTTTTCTATTCTATTTCTGATTGTTTTATTTTCCATTAACTGCACTGTTTGGACTTGCAAAGACTGCTAATTAAGTTAGTCTGTGTTTAATAACAATAACTTTAAAAATTGCTAATATAAACAGGCACAATTTAATATAAATGGTTAGAAATGTGTGAAGACTAGTGTTAAAATATATTTAATATATTTGCTTTGGCTTTAAACTGGCAAACCAATTAATTTAATTTTGGGCAGCTCATGGTGAAAATTAGTTAATCTGTGCTATATTTTGACATAAAAAAAAATTAGTTGATTTGTTTATTTGAACCAAAAATAGGCCTAAATCAAATCATAAACTAGATGCAATTAAATTTCATTTACAATCGCTTCAAGTGCATTAGGATATTGTATTCCTTGGCTGAGGAAATAACTTGAGCTCAACTTCAACTCAACGCTCAGCACTTGAAGTCAGTTTTCCGCCATAAGCCATAAATCAAACGCTTTAAAGCGACACATTTTCAATTTCCAATGCAATTACTCAATTAATTTGAATATAATTGTCACAATTGTCCACTTGAGAAGCCACACAAAGTCAGAAAGTCAGAGAGCTGATGGACATAAAACAGCAAAAGCAACATTTATAGAGAAGAAAAGCGGGGAAATGTGAGCTCGCCATTTTGATGATGATGCCACTAAAACAACAAACAACAGAATGAAAACTCAATGGATTTTCTTATTTTTCTTTGATAAAATGTCAAAGGCTTTAATGCGAAGAGTTGGAGGAGGGGGAGCAGCCACTTGACTGGGATTTAGACAAAGATGCGCAATGACAGCAAAATTGAAATTGAGGGCGGAAAGTGAATTTTACGCGGAAAGAAGAAAGTGAAAGCGAATTGTTTGTTGTGGTTGCATTTCATATTGTTTATTTATTGTTGTTAATAAATCTTAATTTGCTTACCTCGCTCTGACTTTGGCGGCTTCTCACGTCGCCCCAATTAAATTGAGGAAACGCCAATGCCGCTTGCCAGGCGGTGAAAGCGGCACAGCAGAGCGAAAGAGAAAGCAGCGCGCGCGCACAGCTGTGGCCGCGGTTAGGGGCGCCTTTGATCCTTTGACAACATGCATATATATTAAACGGCGCTACAATGTTGCATCACTTGCTTATCTTAGTACGCCTTCGATACATTGGTGATATATGGGAAAACGACAAATTTTCCACTTGAGTTAAGGTCGCGCTCGCAGATCCTGAGCCAGAGGCTGCGGTCTAGACGCAGCGCACGACGCCGCCGATCTGTGGTGTAAGTTGAAACCTTATGCATTAAGCAATATATCGAGCATATATAACATTCTATAGGCATTTTGCTGGTCAGTGTGGTCCATTAGGCGGCGTTTAGAGCCACTTGACATGCATTTATTGCGAGGCAGCAGGATGCTGCCCACCAAATCCTTTGGGGGCGTGTTTGTTTGCCACTGTGCGGCAGACGCCTCAAAGAGTTCCAAAAGTGCGTTTAAAAGTAAAAGCTAAAGCATATATAAGAAATAGCGGATCAAATAATAAATAACTAATTTAATGCCTCAAAGTATTTTTTAGAATAGAAATATTATTGCTGCACCTAATTCCTTCAAAGGAGTAGTCAAAAATATTGCAAATAAACTAACTAATGAATTATTTAATGTTGAGTTTTATATTGAGCGCAAATAATAGCAATAAAAAATAATTCTTGAGTTTTTTTTAACTGCTTACAAATAAAAGATTAATACAAAATTAAGTCTAAAGTGCATTTTAATAAATAAATAATTTTATTTAACAAAGTGCTTTTTAGAAAATATATAAATATTTATTTTATCATTTATTTATTTAGAAATAATATAGAAATAAATAAATGATTAAAAATATATATATATTATATATATTTTTTTATTATATCTTTCAATCTCTTCAAGGAATTAGTCAATAATATTGTTGAATTTTATATGGATCGAAAAAAATCTTTGACTCGCATTATTTTTAAATTTTATTGTTTTCTGCTTACAAATAATGTTTAATATTTATATTAACTCTACTCTATATCCTTAAATATAGAAAAAAAGGTCGGCTTATATACTTTATTCAACTTATAATTCCATAACAAATATGTGAACTATTGTTTTATGTTTCTATCACAAAAGGAAAAGAAAGGGTAATGAAAATTGTTTTTGTTTTTGTTTTGTTTTTGGTATCTTTGAGCTAAAGAATATTTGTATATCGATTAATTAAATGCATTTACCCGGTCGGGCGCACAACACTTGCTCAACCACCCACTCCCCCAGTCAGTGGCTGCCGCCCCTCTTCAAAAGTTCGGGCTGTCAAGAATGCCCTGAAACTCAAACTAACTTATCCCCTCATCCCAATGAGCAACTGGAAATAAAAAGTGTGATCAGCTGCACTTGCCGAGCGACCCGAACGGCGGGGCAACCTCTGGCTGTGGCTGTGGCTGTGGCATGTGTTTATGCAGTAATTGATATGCCACGCCATCCCCCACCAGCCGCACCACCACCCCCACAACTCGAATGTCTGAAATATTAGCCCAGTGGCTGCTTGGCCTGTCATAAATGTCGAGTTGTGTGTGTCTGCTGCTCTCTCTGCGCATTTGTATCTGTATCTTTAGCTAGAGCAAAAGTATTTTACAGTTGCATTGGCTGCCACTTAAGCGTTTCATAAAAGCAACCTTTGTAATTGTTGTGACGCCGCCAGCTCCCCCCGCCAGCTAACCCCTTGCCCAGCTCCTCCGTTTGCAGAAAAGGAAAGAAAACATTTCAAGCGGAAATTGTTGTGTTTTCATTTTTCATAAAACTGATCGTTTCGTTTTGATAAAATTGATTTATGCGCCGATCGACAACAATTATACGCAGATGCGGTGCCTAATGGATCGGTGGCAGCTACTATATAGAGCAGTCATATATATATATAGACAGATAAGTCAGCAGACACTGTAAATTCAATTGAGTAGCGAAATATAAAAATTTGTGCGCTTTTGATCCTTAAACTTTATTTATTGTCCAACTATATATACATTTGTATTATAAGCTACTAGTAGTTAGTATGAGGTATTAGACTAAGTGAGCTATTGCAGTTGTTGCTGCTGCGTGGGCCACATGAGATGCTGCGGCAGCGGCGGCGGCGGCGGCTGCAAGGCTGCATTGGGCGATTGCAGCGGCTCTGGCTTGAGCTTCAGCTGCTTGCCCATGACGCTGTCGCCATCGATGTCGCCGCGCTTGGACTTGTAGCGTCGATTCTGGAACCAAATCTTTACCTGCGTTGCCGACAGATTTAACTTTTGTGCTATAATTTCACGCTCTGCACCTGTTAGATACTTTTTGAGGCGAAAGCGACACTCCAGCTCTAGCACTTGGGCTTGCGAGAAGAGCACGCGTGGCTTACGCTTCATGCGCGTCTTGCCTGTGGCTGCCACATTGTTATTGTTGTTGCTGCTCTTGCGCAGCTCTGCGCGGCTGGAGGTTACTTGACTTTCCTCTGCAAAGTAACAAAAAGTTAGTAAGAGTTGCGGCTAACACAAGTGCAGGTCAACTTACTGCGTTTGGCGCAGTCGCTTGGGCGCATGTTGCTCTGGCTGGGATTGAGCTTACGCGCTGGCGTCTGCAATTCCACCTCCGTTGAGCTGTTCAGGTCCAGTGTGGGCGAGGGCGTTACATAGGGCGTGGGTATGTATTCACTTTTAACAGGCGCTGCAATGGGCGCTGTTGCTGTGGGCGTGGCATACACATCGCCAGCATAGTTGTAATTGTAGGCAGCGGGACTTTGATAACTGTTGCCGGCATAGAACTGATTGTAAGGCGTTTGATAGCTCTGGTGAGGATGCATGGACATGCCGTAGTCCTGCGCTGCATAGCCGTATAGCTGATGATGATGACCATGATGTGGCGGCGGCGGTGGCAGCAGCGGCGATAGCGAGCTGGTCTCCTCTTGCTCCAGCAGCTGCTGCTGCTGCAATTGTTGCTGCTGTTGCATTTGTTGCTGCTGCTGCTGCTGCTGCATTTGTTGCTGCTGCTGTAGCATTGGCTGCTGTTGATACTCAGCGGCGCCATAGAGCGCCGACGCAGCAGCGCTGTAAGTAAAATGCCAAAGTTAAAATTTAGTTGTGTTGCCTTTTTTTGAGCCTGGTCAGCACATGTTGCATCAGTTGCTGAGGCATGCGCAGCTTGAGCTTAGCAAAATGGCCAGTGCTAGGCTTACTTCCTGCTGTCGCGACCCTTGGTGACATCATTTCATGCCTCATCACAATTAACGACGCCCCAGCGCTGCTGCACACACATGCGAATCACATGTGTTGTCCAGCCCAGAGCAGCTCGGGTGAGGTCCGGCGCCGTTTAGCGTACACTGCCTGCCTACCTAGTTATCATATGTGTGTGTGTTCGTGTGTGTGTGTGTGTTTGACTCTGACATTGTTGTTCTTATTGTTAACACTTTGTGTTCTCTTGTCTGCATCTTTGTCTTTTCTCTTTGCCTCTTGTACAAATAACGATGATTTGTCTAGTCCTATTTGCAATTCATGCTGCTAGATGTTTTCATAGGATTTCTTCTTAGCTTATGTTATGATAATATTATTTTTTTATGGAAAATTGCTAGAAATTAATTTCCTATGCAGCCTTATTAAAAATAAATATAAGCACAGGTAGCGTACCCCTAAAACAGCTGCGCATTCAGTTATATTTAAAATCTAGCTTACCTATCTAGATGTCCATAGCCTTCGTATGCTTCCGTTTGATTAACCATATTTAGTATATCCTTTACAGAAAATGGCGTTGTATTCATTGCATCCGCATTGGTCATGCTGCCCGGACTTGGACTTTGATTGTAGTCATAGTAGCCCGTTGATTGCGCTTGATGCTGATGATGTTGCAACATTTTTTTTGATTTTGTGTTTTGTACTTTTGTTTGGCTTTTGCCACAATTCAAATCACTTGAGCACTTGAGCAAGGCACTTTAAATTTAAATAAATACAACAATTTGCCAAAATGCACTTGAAGCTAAACCGACTGCCAGAGTGGACACTTGAGTGGTGGGGTGGGTGGGGGGGGCACACGCGCAACCCTTGCAACCGTTTTTTCAATTCTCAAACCTTTCACTTTCACGGTTGCGCCTTTTCGCTGCGCACTCGAGCGTGTCCTCAATTTGTCAGCGCGTTTTTCGTACTGAATAGCAACAGCATCTTTTTCAACCAAAGCAGCAGCAGCACCCACACACACACACGCTCTTGCTATTCGTTCAACAAAATGGCCGCCAGCTAGCCAATCACAGCAGCGCTCGTCTATTGCGTGTGCGAGCGAGAGCGCTGCTGCTGCTCTCTAAAGTTCTTGTCACTGTTATTGTTGTTGTTATTATTAGTTGCTTGTTCGCAGCCACTTTATGCAGATTTTTCTGTCTCGCTACTTGAGCTTAAGTATTGCTTTGTGTTTATAAGCGGTATTTATTACTTTATTACAAAGTCCTTAGGATTTTCTGCACCCTTAGTTTGAGCGAATTTCAAGTGGCCATCAAGTGCAGATTTATGCACAGTAATCAAGAGGCTAATAAAAAGGCAAAGTGTTTACAAACTCAAGCAAATATGCATTGAATGCTAAATGGACATTTATTTAAAATAATAGCACATTTGCAGTTAAGACAGCAAAGCGTTAACGACATAATATCTAAAAATAACAATTGTGAGTAAAGTTGGTATTAATTGCTAAAAAAGATTGTTTTTTCTTTTAAATTTTCTGTTTGTTTGAAATGTGCGCCAATTGACAACGGGCATATGTGCGAGGGAGTCGTCCGCTTTTCGTCAGAGCAGAGCAGCAACAAAATGTACCAGCTGGCGCGAGCGAGAGGTTCGATTGCATAAAATACTTTTAGTGTAACCACATAATTTAATTTGGGAAATACATATGGCTTTGAAGTCGTTGCCAGATTCAGTAAAAAGTAACGCATGCGTTGCCACTCCCAACATATTAAAGCGCCACATTTAAAATATATAAAACACAAACTGCAGTGTTGATCATCATTTAAAAGGAAAAAAAGAGTGGAATAGGAAGAATACAAATATATTTTAGGTAAAACAAAATTCGCAAGATGAAATTATATAAATCTTGAAAAGTAATATAATTTACTCGCAATAGTTATGTTTTAATGTATTTAGCTTATTAATTATTCACAATATTATCAAAATAGTTATGCTTAAATGTAATTTGCTTTTTAATTACACTGCTTTATGTAAAAAGGACTGATTTGTATACAATTTCTAGAATTAAGTTGTCTTGACGCCCATTTTTGATGAGATTTGTGTTTTATCGATAGTTAGCGGGCTACAGTTTTGAAAGCATCGCTGTTTAGCGTTTAACAGCATGTCGAACTGTGTTTGACGAACTCGAGCACGGATCTTTCGCTCTAACAGTGCTGCTGCAAGCTTCGGATCTCTCACTTGCACAATTAGTCAGGCGCTTGTGTCGAGCCTTTGAGTCGAACTCATACAACAAATGGGGCGCGCTCGAACATGGTACTCTCGCTTCAACAGTGTTTGAGCATCGGATCTCTCGCTTGCACGAACATAATCGAACTTAGCGCTTGTGCTTGACGCTGCAAGTTTGTTTACATTTTACATTTACATCGTCGAGCGTGCGGGTGCGTCGCGGATGAAAATTCGAGCAAAAATTGTGGTCGCGGAGTGTTTTTGTTTAAACATTAAGAGGTGAATGAGAGTGTGTTGAAAAATTGAAAGCAAACTGTTGCTGTTTGTTATAAGAAATGCTGGCAATACAATTTAATGTTTCTCTATTGTGTGGCAAACTAAATTAAAATTGTTTTCAGTGCGTCTGCGTGTCTGCATGTTAAATATTAAATTCAAAATTGTGCACAAAAGTGTTTTTGAGTGGGAATTGTATAGGAGGAAATCAACAATTTTTGATTTTTAAGTGATTACGTCCTTAGCACAAACAGCAAGCAGACAGCAAATACCAGTTTAGAAAATAACAAGAACACAGCAGCAACAACAGTTAAGGCAACAAAAACTGTTCTAATCGTACATATACACACACACACGCACGCATACACACTGTAGCACACCTATACTAGTGCATTTAAAACGTGTTTGTTTGTGTGCCACCGTCTGTTTGTTTGCATGTGTGTGTGTACGTGAGTTTAGCTGTTGCTGTTGAATTTTCTAAACCAACTTATTTTCTACATAAATACTTACTAGAGCGCCAACTTTATAATACAAGTGTAGACAAAAAAAAGCAAAAAAAAAAAATAAAAACAGACCACAATTAAAGCAACAAATCAAAATTGAATCAGCAGCAAAAATTGCTTGTGTCTGTGCATCAAAGTAACAATTGGTAAGTGGAAAATTTAGACATATGTATATATTTATAGCTAGTATGAGTTATTTATTAAGGCAGACATAACAGCAGCAAAGCACAAAACACATTACACACATTGATAACAGCCCCACTAACAGTGTTGGCTCCTCTAGCGCTTCCTCTTGCTCTCCTGTGCTGTTGTTGTTTTTATTGCTGTCCAAAGCCGAATTCAGGTACATCTCCCCCTCTCGCTCTCGCTCACGCTCTTGCTTGCTCAGTAACTTGTTGAATTTTCAAATAGTTTTACACATTTGTTTATGTACGTTTTCTATTTGACAAGTGTCAACGGCTGTCTAGTTATTTACAATTTTTACATTATTATTTCTATTGCAAATCAATTTTCACTTTGCATGCGGCCGTCGCCTTGGTTAACATTTCGAACAGTTTAGTAACAGGTTTACACTAATAAGGTAACAACAACAACAAGCTGCAAGTGAAGAAAAAAAAAATTGCAAAATTATTATCGAGAGATGAAGCAAACATCCATCATTGGAAAGTTGATTTGATTGCGTTTGTGGAATGCAGCTAAAGGGGGAGGCAGGGGCAGCGCCTAGTTGTGCGCCAGGGCGACGCATTTTTTGATATTTTTTTTCTATTTGTCTAATATTACAATATGGCTATGCTTCATTTGCTGGCGCTGGCTACAGTTAGGGCCTGGCACTAATATGGGAGAAAGGCTTATACAGTGTTGACGGTTTACAATTACAGCAGCGAGAAATTGCTTTGGCATTTGAAGTATTTTAAACAAGCTGCGAAATTCTATATAGCAACAACAACAATGTTTAAATATAGTAGCCAGCATTCTTTTGTTGCTATTTCAATTGCACAATTACTAAAAACAATTTCCACAAGTTTGCTTGGAAATCAATTCAATTTTTCCTTTAGCTTTTCGCCTTTGCTTTTAACTTTTGCTCTCTGTCTGTGTTTTATTATATCTTTTGTTTTTCTTGAAGCATTTTCCCATCTTTATATTGTTGTTTTTTTTTTCTTTTCTTGTGCCGCGCGTGTTAGTTTATGCAAAGGCGGAAGTCGCTGCCTTAGTATAATAAAAAGGCAAATAACAAAAAATTATTATAGTACTATATACAATTCGCTCTTATGTAGTGCAGTGTAGTTGGCAAAGGTTCACTCCAAAGTTATGCAGCGTGTTGCAATTGTAATGCAAAATATTTGGCGCCGCCTCGTACCCCCCCTTGGCCCCTCTCTTTTGATTAAGCAGCTGTTGCAGCAGCAAAACTCGTTTGCCGCATAATTTCCAAACTTGCAATTTTCCATTATATGTTTTTTTTTACTTTTTACTTTTTTTTATGGCCAGTTTGCCGTTTGGGGCACATTAAACTAGCGCCAGGTTTACGTCAACTGAAGAAAACAAAGCTCTGAGCTAATAGAAATTAAATATTATATTTATTGCTCGCTTAGATAAGCATTTTGTTCAATAATTAGCATAAAAGTGACAGTTGCAATTTGTTTTTGCTGAATATTAAAGTAGATAAGCTAGCGAGATAATGGAGTCTTAGATATTGATAATATGCAAAATAATAATATTAAAGTTGCAAAATGTGTAGTAAATATAAAATAAAATATAAAGCTAGCTACGAAAGTTGTTTATTATTAACAATTGCTCAAATATTAAAAGAAATGCTGTTTGGCTTTGAAGTTTCATATATAAAATATATAAAAATCTATAGATCTGATTGGCTTTGAAGTTTCAAATATAAAATAATACAAAAATCTATAGAGCTAAAGGGAAAAGCATTGAAATTTAATGTATATAAACAATTGTGTTTAATTAAATCTGTTATAAATTCTAAAATTGTATGCATAAGAATTTTTGTATAAACAGCTGCTACTTATTTTAACTGTAGATTTGTTAACAAAGAGTTCTTTGCTTAGGTTTCTTTTTTGCCAAGTCATAATTCCCCACCCATGTTGCAACACTTGAGGCAAAGTCGTAACAAATTTACCACCCATAGTTATATATAATAATGGCTGAAACACAGAAGTTTATGCTGTGGCCAAGTGACACTTGTGCAATTATATAGCACAAAATGTTCATTGTCAGTTGGGAAGTTAAGGGAACCAGCTGGCTAGGGTAACGAATTGCTGCTGCTTCTTCTTCTTCTTTGTTGTTACCTTGTATAAGTTATTTTAACTGCTGGCCATGCGAACAGGTAACAACAACAGACAATGCTCGTATTTAGTGAAATGCTTTTGTCTGCAGCCCGAAAAAAAAAAATACAACAAATTGTTGAGCCTAGTCTCGCCGGCTTGGTGTTGTCGCTTATTAACTTGGCTCGCATAAGTGGCATTTTCATTTTCACACGCACACTCACTCGCTCTGTCTCGCTCTTACACTTACCTTTGTGAATGAAACATAAACGGAAATGCCACAGGGGGTGAGATCTTACTTTTTCTTATATATAGCTATAGCTATATAGCTAGCCAACTGTTTGTTCATTAGGATTTGTGTTGTTTGATTTAGAGACGCGCGCTCGAGCTCAATAAATTTTCTTTTCGGGGGGCGCTACCGGCATTGTTAATCTATTATTTTGTATTTCCTATGCGCATATAATTAAAAATGCAGACTAATTTCGAGTCGAGGTTAGAGCTAATCTAAAGCATTAAAACGTGATTAGCTGTAGCAAGCTTGCATCACATACATACATATGTGTGCCCCCAAGCAGTTGCCAAAACTCGAAACTATTTGTGAGCTACCCTAGGGTGAGCGTTAATTAATTACAAATCACTCGAGAGATACATGCAAAACAATTAGAGCGCCGCTGCGCTGTATAACAAAAATTATATATAACAGAAGTTGCAAACGAGTTTCAACTAACAGCGACGCTGTTAGCGCTAACAGCGCGCTGTTAAATGGCAACAGCTGCTGAAACTTCGGCTCCTGTAGGATGCGGCTATGTATACTAAAGGAAACGAGTGCGCTGCACTCAACTTTTGACCTATATAACACTTATATAATGCGCGCACACACACACACATACATATAAATGCACATATGTGCATTTTAAATATATAGAACAGTTCTTATGAAATGGCAAATGGCAAAAGCCTTTGCTGCCAAACCATAAAGCTTATCAGTCACTACTGTGGTCTTAGTGCGTCAAGTTGCTGCCGCCTGCAAAAATATAAATTATAGTAGGTACTAGGGCTTAGTAATGTGCTAAAGTATACATACTAAGGTAAGCTGTGCTATAAATTGCAGAAAAATGCAAATTTGAGTTCTGATTGCAACAACTGATATTTGATTAAAGTCAACAATGACTGTCTGACTGTTAACTAACTGCATATGTGTATGTGTGTGTGTGTGTTTACCGTTACAGCGCCAATATTTATCAGCAATTAACTGTATTATTTGTTTAGCGGGGCACAACGCCCTAGCTTGCAACGTTGGCTCTGTTTACTTTGCTGTAGCAATTAAGTGTCCATGTTTGCTTAACTTTTGCACAAAGTGTTTGTTTGCTCAGCATCAACAAATTCTGCATTTTTTAATACAGTTTGACATGCTCGAGGCTTTCAATTGCATTCAGTTCACTTTGCTTGGCTGTGATTGATCTATTTGTTTGTTTGTTTGTGACTTGACTGTAGCCAAGGTCAGCCAACTCTCTTGGCTCTTGGATCTTGGCTCTGGGGTCATATGTCAGCGTCTCAAAACCTGCTTTACAACCTTCGCTTTGCCCATAATTAACGCATAATTTTCAAGCCTGTCCAACAGACTTAAGCTTTTGTTATTGTTTCGTTTTTTTGTTGATGATAAATGGGCGCGTGTTTTGACCAACAAAAATCTGTTAATAGCCGCATAGCCTTTGCTCTCCAATTACATTGCGTAAAGCTACACGCGTTTGTCATTGTTTTTTGTAACTCTGTTACTAATTTTCAATTTCAATTTCAAGCCAACAAAACAATGCATGCAACGCCGCGCTGCATGCCACACAGCCAGCAGCCAGCCAGCATATTGCAACATTTTCTCCTGCTGTTGCTGCTGCTGCTGCTGCGGCGGCTGTGTGAAAATTTCACTTTTTATTGCAATAGAGCCAGTTTAAAGTAAAAAGCAAAATAAATAAAAAATATACACACACACGAAAGTAATAAATAAATATCAAAATGGCAGTTGCATTGTGGATGCGCCAGCAACTTGCAACTTGCAACAAGTCAAATGCCAAGAGCTAAAGATAAGTCTATAATATGCGAACTTGAAGTTCAACAATGTTTGAAAATAAATTTTTGAGCAATTACAGCAGTTGAATTTTTAATAATTTTATAACAAATTTAATTGCTTGGCAAACTCAAATGTAATTAAATTAATGATATAATTATGCTGTTAATATACAATTATTTATTCTTTTATATATATTATTATATATTTATTTATATGTTTTATATTTTAATTTCATATATCAACATTTAAATTAAAAAATGCTTTAAAATTACTTATAGCCAAAAATAAATGTTAATAATGATGTAATTTCATATAGAAACATTTGAATTAAAAATTCTTTAAAATAATGAAAAAAATAAATGTTAATTAAAATGTAATATGTGGCAAAATTTGAACTTTATCGCTCTCTTCCTAAATTCCTAAATTAATCAAAACTAACTCACTCAGTTAT
The DNA here is from genome assembly GCF_011750605.1 of Drosophila busckii. Classification (NCBI taxonomy): domain Eukaryota; kingdom Metazoa; phylum Arthropoda; class Insecta; order Diptera; family Drosophilidae; genus Drosophila; species Drosophila busckii. The sequence goes on from NC_046607.1 coordinate 12,054,163, forward strand.
ATATACATTTAAGCTTTAAATACATAATATTCATTTTTAAATTGCTTATTACATTTTTAATATTATTTTTAAATTAATCAAAAACATTAAATACACAATATTAATTTATAAATTGATTATTACTACATTTTTATTATTATTTTTTCAAAAATCAAATCTAAGTCAATCAGTTGTATATACATTTAAGCTTTAAATACATAATATTAATTTTTAAATTGTTTATTGCTAACTTTTATTATTAACTACAGCTTACTAGCACTTATATATAAATCTCACACAATTTGCTTAATTAGACAGCACAAATTTGCACTTAAAGCTGCTCATAAATATTTGTTTAGAGTTTTGAATTTGCAAAATAAGTTCAGTAAATACAAATGTCAATTCTGCTGAGTGCAAAGTCAGCACTAATGTGTCCACTGTACTTCCCGCTCCATAGTGCATTAAGCTATATTAAATTATGCAGCAGATTTCTGCACTTGCAACTGCCATGCCATAAATGCTTTGTGGCAAGCAAAAAGCGCATTGAAAAAAGCTAATGCCAGCCAACATATCTTTCACATGTCGCATAGATTTCCTTCCTGGAATACACAAACACACGAGCACACGAAGCTGGAGATGGAGATGGAGATGGAGCTGGAGACAGCGCTAAACCAAAGGGCAACGCTTTGGAAAATTTAAATGAAAATCGTGTTGAAGCGGAAAATGCACTCAGAGTGAGAGCAGAGAGTCAGTCTCTAATAAAATGCGCATTATTGTGAATTCGTTTTGCCACCACCAAGAGCCAGAGAGTGTAGCCAAGGCTTGCACTTGGAGTTGCTGCAATTAATGTGCCCACAATATGCAGCAGCGCCTTCACCTCAGCGTTGATCAGCGCGGTCCGAGGGGGGGAGGGGGGGGAGCCACAGCTGCCAACAGTGTTGAGGCAAAGAGTTAGTTGAGGGTTGAGATGTGATGCCAACGTGACGACAGATGGCAACACTGTCTGTGTGTGTGTGTGCGTGTGTATTAGTGTGTGGAATTTGCGCAATTTGTGTAGTGACTTATGCGCATGCCCCGCGTGCAACATGGGGCAACAAGTTTTTGTGGCAAGGCGCAGAAAATTGTTGTTGTTGTTGCGATCTCAGCGCTTACAAAGTAAATAAAAATTGCCACACCCCCACACACGCTGCATGCGCCCCTCTCTTTGTTGCCACAAAGTAAAAGCCGGTTGTTTGTTATTAGTTGGCAACACACCGCCCGCTCCAGCCCCCCCTCCAGTACCAACACACAATGGTTGACCATATGCGTGTCTTTGCTCTTTCACTCTCTCTCTCTCTTGCGCTCTCGCTCGCTTTGTCTGCTGCACACCTTTGTTGCGTTTGTTGGCCTCAAAGTTCAGTGCACCACAGCTTGCCACACAGCCCGCGCTGCCCTCTCCACGCTCACAACGCTGTTAGTTTGTTGATCACAATCAGTTTACGCTTTGCACACTAAATTGAATGAACACAGCCATTGATCAGCGTCCTCCCCAACAGCAGCAGCAGCAACAACAACTGCAACTCGTCTGTCATTTAATATTTTGTGCGTTGTCCAACACTTGCGCACCAAGCCGGCTCTAGAGCTAGCCCTAGCCTCTAGTAATAGCCAACTTCCGCTTTGGGCCAGCTTTAAACTACAATCTATTTATAAATACACAAACTTTGCTTGCTGTTTTCTGTTTTATGTGTCTTTGTTCATTATCAGCTGTGGGGCTGATAATAATTTTGCGGAACTTGACATTGACAACGTTTAGTGCGATAAGCTGCAGCTGATTATGTAAAAAAGTCTAAAGCGAATGTCATACAAAATGAAATGAATTAATCAATTGCATTGTCTGGATGAAGCTGCAAAAATTAATTTATAAACAAATTGAAAAAAGCTATAACCATTAGAAATAGTTATAGTTACAATCAGTGCTGCTGCTTTAGCTTAATAGAGTAAGGATAGCAGTTAATCTTGCTCTACGACTTGTGTCAAAATTATGAATTTCAGCGAATAGTTGTTGCTTTTTTATATTAATAAAATCATTTTAAAATCTATGCAGCTTATTTGTAGTTAGCTATATAATCATTCAGTGCTTTAATATATTTTTTATATATTTTATGGCAACACTGATCGTTCTCTATCCCCTTTTGACAACAAATAGTGTTTGATTTTAATTAATTAAAATATTATTTTAATATACAACTGTAAGAAAAGTTAACAGCATCAGTTAAGATCGTATAAAACACACTTAAGATATTGTAACTAAATAAATATAAGAAAGTTGACGCATTAAAGTTGGGCGCGACCAACTTTTATATACACTTTGACTAGAATATCGACTCAGTTTGTGTTGCTGATCAAGAATACATACTTTGTGGGGTCTGCCACGCCTTCTTCTGTTACATACATTTTTTCCATTTTTTACAAAAATGTCAAGGTGTATAAAAATTTCAACTGTAAAAGCGCAGCAGAAATTGATTTTAGAACTTGGTAAAAATTTCTTGGAATTGATTTTTTTTTTGCTATAACTATTACTATATCCTATACTAATAACGTTATCTTATCGGCCTGTCAGCTTGCAACTGTTTTATTAAATTTACAAGCTACACTTGACTTTTAATAAAGAACTGCGCATTGTTGTTGTTGCGTCTGGCTACTTGTTTATATTATACTTAATTAGTAATACTGTCACGCAATGAATTTCCAATGTTTATGTCTCTCTCTCTTTGTTATTGCTTAAGCATTTTGTGTGCCAGCTTTTCATTTTAAAGCAAGAGACACGCGCTCAACTGTAGACTGAACACTGCAGAGAGAGAGAGAGAGAGAGAGAGAGAGTTTAAGCCAAGAATCAAATTCTAAAGCGTATTCTTTTTTGGCTAGAGCTGCATACAAACAAATATTTGTGGTGAAATGCTTTTGGCTTTATGTATTTTTGATGAATGAAGAAAGTGGCGGCCAATTGCCATGGCAGAGTTTGAAGGTCTGTAGGCCTGGCCACACTTTGGTTTGTCAGTTGTTCAGCTTTTGTTGCTTTTGCTGCGCGTGTCATTGAGCAATTTAACTGGGTTAGTAGTAGAAAGTTGTCTCTCTTGCATTTCCCATTGTGTGCGTCTGAGCGTGTGTGTGTGGCAATTACTTTGTCAAAAGTTCTTTTGGGTGGCACTTTGTATGGCTCGTTGATATTTTATATGCCATTTAATAAATGATGCAAAGCGACTGAAGCTGAAGCTGCCGTCTTTGAGTTTCGTTTGTTGTTTTTGATGTCTACAGTTGAAATAGATTTAATCACTTTGTGTGTGTGTGTTGTCAATTTCGTTGGCTTAATTACAAATTTATTAGCATTTATAACTTGCGCACTAATTGAAATAAATTGCAACACACTCTTTGGTCCACTCGTGTGGCCAAAGTGTTTCGGATGCGAATCTCGAATCTCTCGCGCACTGGCGCCATGCGTGCAATAAAATGTTTATTTTTGCACCAAAATTCGCTTTAATTGAAACAGCAAGACACACACACACACACACATGCATACAAATTAAACAAGAATGTTTGCGGCTCATGAGTTTTGTTGGCACAGGCCTTTGAATATTTTTGACGCGCTGCACAACAATTAAAAATAAAGTTTTCAATCAATTTGTTTATAACAATTAATGCATAAATATTATACACACTGCTTGCTTAATTTTTTTTTTTTGTAAGTTTGTCAATTTTCAGTAAAATTTTGTGACTATTTTTATGCTACTTGCTCTGCCGCGTGGCTGAAGCTGCGGAATTTCATTTGGCTGACTCAAGCAGATTAGAGCAACGCCAAGCAATTTATGCGCGTCCTACACACACATAGTGATGGCCCACAGGGGGCTGGGGGAGTCAGTCTCTAATGGCATTATTTTTCTGGGCCATTTTGGCTGTCACTTTGGCAAAAACATTTAGTCGAAATGAATTTACAGCCGTCAAAAAAAAAAGCAAGCGGCAAAAATTTACAAAAAACTAAAATATATTTTGCTTAAAATCAATTTCAATTGTGTAAAAGCTCTAAAGAGTCAGCACTATAATTAAGTTCTTAGTTGCAATTGCAGAACGCTGTAGAAAAATATTTAATTTAATATTTAGTTAGTCTAACAATTAAACTTATATAAATCTTTAATATGTACTATATTTCTCTTTTTTTTAACAGAGCGCAGCACACGAAATTTTTATAAACGCCTTTCCATGGTAAGTTGTCAATTGAATATAAATCAAACAATATCATCAATATGCATATTTTGTATTTATAAAAAGGTTTTTATTTATTTGTTTGACATGCATAACAACTAAGTTTTTAAAAGAAAGTTGCTCAAATTCATGCAAAAAAGCGCGTAAAAGTGTTTTGAAACTTAATGATATTAATTAAATAAAAATGCGCATTTTTTTAAACAAAATTCACAAAAATATTACTCTCAATTACAGCTACAATATTTTTATATTTTGTAAGTCATTTTTTAATTAAACAGGCTGATATTAATATTATTTTAAATACACTTTCAAGCTATAAATTAACAAATCAACTTGTTGACTTTTTAATGCACATTCAGTGGCTGCATCAATTTCTATTTACACATTATAGAGCGCAACTTTATTGTCTAGCGCCAGTTCAAAGTTCACTTAACGTACATAAAATTTATAACTTTTTCATCGTTTTTCTCAAATTTATGGCAAGTCAAATTCAAACTAGAGCATATAATTTAAATTAGTCAAACAACAAAATCCAAAACGCAGACAATAGTTTACTCGGAATGCTTTTGAATATATAAAAAAAGGCGACACCATCAAATCAAATCCCCTAGTTAACGTTGCTCAAATTGGAGCAACAAAAGCTCGAAATAAAAGAGCAATAAATTTTTCTATTTTAACTCAAAGTATAAAAATATTCGGCAACAATGAAGGAATTTGAAATAAAAGACATAACGCCTTGCGGTCCAAATTGCAATTGAGTTATATACATATATATATAAAAAATAGATATATATAGCAAGAAGAAAAAATGCGCAACAGAAATAGAGCAAAGAAGTAAAAGAAAATTAGATGAAAATAGGCGCACATATATAGACTGGCAGACACATACATAAAATATTTGTGCTAAATATGTGTGTAGTGTAGAAATAGATATGTGTGTGTGTGTGTGTGTGTGTGTGTTGAGGGCTCCATTTTATAGTATGTCTTGCCTTGGCAGACAGGAATTCCCAATGCTTTTGGCTAAAAGTGTGAAAAAAAGCAACAAAAGTAAATACTTAGGCTACATATTTACATGCAACATTTTGTGGCAGCTAGCGCCTGAACTGGAAGCTAATACAATTGTTAAGTTTTCTTTTTGTTATGTGTCTATGACTTTCTTTGGACTTACAAGCAACGCATTCAAATGGTTTAGAAATTATGCATAATGTTAAGATTATGATTGCGCCAGCAACAAATTATGATATGCATATTAAATTGTGTACAACACGTGCCCTGAAAGCCAAAAGCCCAAAAGCAACAAGTCTGTGGCCAAATCAGATATTTTTAATGCTCGCGCCGCTGCTCACTTGATGGACAGTTTAGAGTGGCGTTGCCCCAACTCCCAGAGCATACAAAGATATTAAAATAATTTGTTTAGAAAAAAAAACAGCATATTTTAATATATACATAGAAGTTGAATAGACGACACAACAATTTGTAGGCATATTGTCGTCATTTGTTTTTTAAAGAACAGCCTAAGGCATTAATTAATTAAAGCTTTGCCAAAAAAGTTGCTTTATAAGCAAAAGCTACGTTTTTTCCTAGAATTTAGTCTGTTAACCCTTTTGCTTGTACAACATGCAACGGAAGTTAACAGACTTAGCACTAATTGGTAGCCAAGTTTATAAGAATTCTCATAAACAAAGCGCACTCATTTATAAATTTACATCTATATGCGCTGTTTGTTGTTAGAATTTCTGTGTAGGCGACATGACGTTGAAGGATTTGATGATGACAAACCACGAAGCTTCGAGCATGACTCGACTCTCGATCAATATCGGGCACAGCTCAGACCACAAAACAGTAGCAAAGTAAAAATTGTTCAACATCATTTGCTGCCACATTTTTTTTTTACCTGTTTACTATTTTTGTTATAACAATTTTTTTTATTTACTTAGCTGCTTTTTCCCACGCATATTGCTGCCCATGTTTATAATAAAAATAATAATAACTTTTTGTTCGCCTGTGGTTTTTTTCTTCTGTGGTTGGCCCTTTGAGCCAGCAGCGCTACATCAAGTGCTTTTAATGATGCAGACCTAGACCTAACCCCTGCTTGAGTTCACATCAGCTAAATAGAATTATATAATAGAGTGTGGAGTGGAGTGTTGATGCAAGTGATAAGATTGAAGTAAATTCTACCTGCCATATGCAGTGCCTGACATTATCTCTGCCCAAAATTCAGGTCATACTTAAATCCGTTGGCTGCTGCAGCTTATAGCACATTTTGTGGCTTTGGTTTATTTTATTTTCGTTTTATTTGCTTAAATTAAAATTTATGTACGAGTTGACAACACAAGGTTTTAGTTTCTGGTTTTGTTTTCTCACTCTGACTCTGGTCTGTGGTTTTTTTTTTAGGCAAGCGCATTTATCTCGTCACCTTTGCTTAAATTGCGTAAATTTAAATATGTGGCAACAATTTTAATGTTACTGCTTCTGAGTGGCTGTAACCACCAAATTCAATTCAACTAACATTTGGCAACACTTACACACACACACACACACACACACACACACAAGCGAGCGTATGAATGATTCGTTTGAATGAATGAACTGAATAATTCGCATGATTGCGCAGCCAGCGCAAACTCGAGAGTACCCCCAAAATTCTGTCTCGCCCAGGGCCCCAGCTGTGAGACGTGCCCAAAATCAAATATATATATATCTGCTATATATACAACTTATAACCGAGCATAATGTAAAAGGTTTCTGCGCGCTGCTCATTGCAAGATTATCAAGTTAATTTGTATTTTATTCTCTTTTTCTTTTACTTTTGACTGCCTCGCTCTGTTCGTCTTGTTGGCTTTTTGGCATTTCAATTAAAACAGCAAAATTTTAAAAATAACAATTTGCTAATTTTTATATCTGCAAACGAGATGTGCTGCTAATGACGTTGTTCTTTTTTTGTTGTTGTTGTTGTTGCTGATTAATCTCAGTGCGAATCAGCGAGTGACATTAACCGTGGGCGTACTTAGTGCTATACTTAGTGCCATGAGTTTGTGTCTTTTGCTTATGATATCATTGTTATGACCACATTTATATAGTTTGCGGATATTCATCAAAGTGCAATTTAAAATCATAAGCTTGTATTTACATATAAAGCAATGGTACTTGTAGCTATAGTCGCTGAAATTTTCAACAAGTTTCTTTATTGCCACTCAAATATTAAAAATTGTTGAAACAAATAATTAAGAACACAAGATATGCTTATGTATTGTACATATTACACAGTAAAGTGTATTTTATTTGTATTTACATTAATAAACAAATAGCTTAAACATTAAAAGCACAGTAAGTGCATTTTATAGTCGATTAATTTGCTAAATTATTGGATTTACATTAATAATCAAAAGCTGCATACATTAATTGCATAGTAAAGTGTATTACATAGTCGCGTAATATTACAAATAAGAATCTCAAACGTTAAGTGCATAGTAAAGTGTATTTTATAGTCGAATAGTATGCTAAATTTATGTATATGCTATATTTTTTATACATTAATTACATAGTAAAGTGTATATAATAGTTGAGTAAGTTGAGTAAGCAAATACCTTTTACATTAAAGTGTATTGCATAGTCGAGTAAGCTGTCAAATTAGTGTAAATACATTAATACTCAATAGCTTTATACATTAATTACATAGTAAAGTGTATTAAATAGTTGAGTAATAAAACTCTCAAACGTTAAGTGTATTTTATAGTCGAATAGTAAGCTAAATTTATGTATATGCATGCATAGTACGAAGTTACACACATTAATTCATAATAAAGTGTATATCATAGTCGAGTAGGCTTTAAACAAATATCTTGACGTTAAAGTGTATTGCATAGTCGACTAAGCTGTGCAATTAATGCAAATAATTTAATGCTCAATAGCTTTAAACATTAATTTCATACTAAAGTGTATTTAATAGTCGTGTTAGCTTTGCCTTGCGCTCTTAATTAGCAGCTTGTGTTAGCTTGAAATGCTTTACAATAGTTTGTGACTCCAGCGCCGTCGCAGCTGTCATCCTACGACCCAAATCTGTCCATCAGAACAGCAGCACGTCAGAACTCTCTCAGCCTCAGAATCTCAGACGCAGACGCAGACACATGCCCATGCCCTTTGGCTACTGTTATAAGTACTTAACTGTTACTTATACTTGTGGCATGTAACTGGCTCTGGCTCTGGCTCTGGCTCTGACACATGCAACTACTTAATGCGACTATAGTTGTCCATAATTTGCCTGTCAAGTTGCCAACTTTGCTGCTGCTTTTTTTTTGGTTTTGGCATGAGTCACAAAGGCTTAAATCGTAGAGCAGCAGGCTCAACTTTTATATTTATTTATTTAGTTTGTAAGGAAGCGCTGATTAAAATTTACGCACAAGGTCATTCGACGAGCTGTGATCGCCGCCTTTGGGCTGTGCGCTAAAAATTAATGCAGAGCATAAATATTGTGCGCAACAAAACTGCTGCAATTCCAGTTCCAGTTCCAGTTCAGGCTTAATCAGCGTCAAGCGATCGTGAAGTTCGAAATGCGTCTCCATGAACTTGGATGCTGAGGTTCATGGCAAAAAGCGTTGCAGCTGCTGCTCAGCGCTTAGACGCATGCAACGAAGCGACAAACAACTAACGACAAAGCGTCACATAGATACACACACACACCCATAGAGTTGTATACACGGCACATTTCTGTCATCATCAATAATGCCGCCGCCGCCAGTTGGAGTTTGTCGTGGTTTGTCTGCCTGCCTTTTTACCTTTTGGCTTGGAGGTAATGCTGCCTGCCTGCAAGCAAATTGGCACAATTTCACTACGCATACGTTGCATGCAACAAGCGCTGGCCATATGGCCATCTCTCTGCTTGCAACACACACAGCTGACACTTTTGCGGCTGCCTGCAACATTTAAAATGTGCAACTCTCTTTTGCAGATTTTTCCTTATAATATTTAACATAAATTTTTACAATCGCCACAGCCGCCACAGCTGCTGCTGCTGCAACAAAATGGGGCAAGCCACAGTCGCAGTTGCAGTCGCAGTTGCAGGCGATCGATCGAGCGAATGAAATATTAGCCAGATTGATAGAAAGAAATTGACAGTGCATAAAGTAACGATCGGCATCAAGTTTATAGCGTTAGGGTATACACTAATTCGCATTGAGAAAGTGTCGCTGCCGCTGCCTCTGCCAGCTGCGTTGCATGATCTTTAATCAAACAGTTAGCAACGCTAGCCGCCAACGCCAACGCAGACGCAGATTGGCCGCAAATGCTTGCCACACAACCTTGATAGGCGTCAACCGTTCTCATGTCCTCTCGCCTCTGCTTCTCTCCCTCTCTCTCCCTCTCTCTCTCTCTTGCTCACTCTCTGCACAGCTAAGCTTGGAAATTGGAGCGTATTGCGCTGCGTTTCTAATGCAGCAGCTGCTAACAAATTTATGAAGTCTTCTCTTGTATCTGTGTGTGTGTGTGTGTTGCCACTGTCTTGCGGCTTTAATTAACGGTCAATGGAAACTTATGCGCTTTTGTATTTGCTGCTGCTGCTGCTTCTTTCACTTATGTTGGCTGCTGCTTCCTCTGCTGCTGCTGCTGCTGCGGCGGCTGCGCTCGTGTGGCCCCAACGGTTTTTAATGTTGTCTTAGGTTACCAAAAGCGTCCGTTCCGCTTTCGCATATTGCGCTTCTTGCAGCATTCAACAATATTAACTGCCATACTCTGCAAAAAAAAAAAAAAGAGTTGGGCCAGCTGAGAGTCCATGCAAATTTAATTGCAAAGCGTATTTGGCAATTGAGTGCAGCTCAGTTGACTACGAAGCGTATCTACCAGTTGAGCTTAGCTTCGGCTCTTTATTAACGCAAATTTGACTACAAAGCGTAGCTGCTAGTTGAGTTAAGCTCAGTTTAGCGCATTTTCATCGCTAACAATGCAAATTTGACTACAAAGCGTATCTGCTAGTTGAGTTTATATTAGTTTATCGCATTTTCAGCTCTAACAATACAAATTTCCATACAAAGCGTATGTTCTAGTTGAACTTAGCACAGCTTAGTGCTATTTCAGCTCTTTGTGCACCCAAATTTGACTGCAAAGCATATTTGTTAGTTGAGTTAAATAAAGTTTATCGCAAATTTGCTGCCTAAACGTATCTGCTAGTTGAGCTTAGCTTAGTTTAGCACTCAGTTGACTACAAAGCGTATCTGCTAGTTGAGTGAGGCTAAGCTTAGCGTAAATTTGACTGCTAAGCGTATCTGCTATTTAAGCTAAGCTTAGTTTAACTTTGTTTCAGCTCTTTATGAACGCAAATTTGACTACAAAGCGTATCTTTTAGTTGAGTTATACTCAGTTTATCGCTTACTTGATTACAAAGCGTAGCTATTAGTAACGCTAAGCTCAGTTTATCGCATTTTCAGCTTTTTATGAACGCAAATTAACTGAAAAGCGTATCTACTAATTGAGTTAAACTCAGTTAAGCTCAAATTTGACTGCTATGCGTATCTGCTTCTTAAGTTAAACTCATTTTAACTTTGTTTCAGCTCTATGAACTCAAATTTAACTACAAAGCGTATCTGCTAGTTGAGCTGAGCTCTGTTTAGCTTTGCTGCTGTTGCAGTTAGGGCAAGCGGCGCTTTTAATTTGTGGCTAGGCATATCAATACCACACGCTCTGACTCTGCCTCGCTCCCTCTCTCTATCTGAGCAACTCTCTGGCAAGCGGGAATCTGGCTGGCATATGTCAATGTGCTTAATGCTCGGCTGACTGACTGACGACGACGCTTGTTTGTACCATAAAACACAGCTAACGTGCATAGAACAGCAACAACAACAACAACCGAACGTTGTTGACTTTTGTTAACTTCCGGTTTGAACTGCTCACACACACACATACACACACACTCAAGTGTATTTGCCCATTGCCCCAAAATATAAAAAGCAGCGCAGTCCAGACTGGCAAAAAGGTTTCAAATGACGCAGCTTTTGTTTTTGGGGTCGATTTATTATACCTACGCGCGTTTGTATGTATGCATGTGTGTGTGTGTGTGTGTGTGTGTGTGTGTGTGCGTAGTTCTAGGAATTTCATCTTTTGTGTACAAACTTTAAAAGCCCGTTGGCTCTTTTGTTGATACAAAGCCTTCATGCTGACGCTGGCTTACAATTAATCAAAAAAAAAAAAAGCACAAAAACTGTTGGTCGTTGACAGTTTTGTGTTGTAGCTTTGCATATCGATAAACGATAGACGATAGGCGTCACGATTCGTGTGCGGCTGTCAATTAAATTTGACAATTTGTGTGTTTTGTTGTTTATCATTTAATACAAATCATTGTCACATGCAAATTGAAAATGTTGAAGAGAAAAGCAACAGTGGAGCAAAAGTGTTAAATTTGTGCAAAAATGTAAAAGAATTAACATAAATAATGTTAACAAATGTAAAGAGAAAAAAAATGAGTCAAGTTCCCATTGTAGCTTAGCCAACTTAGCTTAGCTTTTTGGCCAGCATAAGCAACAGTCTTAGGTTCAATGTACTCACACTTGGACGCTCTCGCTGCTGGTAACATCTTGTCGCTTGATAATGATGATGTGTGTGTGTTGTTTATGTTATGGAATTGGCCGCCAGGCAGAGCCGAAACTCTCTTGATGAGCCAGCAGACATAACAAACTATAAACTAAACGATATACAAAACAACAACAAGACATTACACAACCAAACAATGTTGTGTTGTTGCTAAAAAACAAGCAAAAACAATGTAAATTATTTGACGCATATGTATGTTTATGCTCGAAATCGAAAATTCACTTTAATCGTTGAAAGTTTGTACAGGCATTAGGCATTATTATAGTCGTTGGAAGTTGTGCGTGCATTTTAATTAAAATTGGAGGCAACAATTAATCAAATTGTAATGCAGGAAATTAACAGAAAGTGCGCGCGTAAATGCAATTAAATAAAAATTAACAACTATAGCCAAAAATAAAACAACAACAAAAAGGAAATCCATGCGTGTGTGTGCACAGTCTGTTGCAATTGTTAGTGCACATGTATATTGTTTGCAATTTTTCGCTGCTGCTTGCAAATATAATTATCAGCAGTTGTTGTTGTTGTTCATTGTTTTGCATTTTGCAATCTAATGCAAAAATACAACAATAATATTACAGCGTATATTCTTTTATTAGTGCCAGGGACATGAAACAACACGAAAGCGCAAAGAATTGAGCGTTAGCAAATTGTATTGAATTCTATTGTTAATGACGATTGCTATAAAATCACAGTTTAAATAGTGTGCTTATGTCATCAGCGAATTGTTTTTATGAATAATAGTCGCATTCAATTCTATTATAGCAGCTTGACATTTAGCCCTGGCAATGAATTTCGTGGCCAATTGTAAATTTGCCAAAATGCTGCTGCTGCTGCTGCTGCATATCAGTTAATTAAAATACTTTTATAATTTATTTTGCAAACTTTTATTATGCAATCTTAATACAGGCAGAACCTGTTTAAACTTGATATGCTAATCATTTGATTTTCGACTAGTTCATGGGACAGTAATTGGCTTCGAGTTGAGAGCCATTGTGGGCAACTTTTTTCTTTTATTTGGCATTAGGCATGCGCATAAATTTTTGGCCAACAACTGTAAATTATTGCTCATATTAGCTGGAATAACAAGTGGCTAACTTGGCCGTCATGTTTGACTTAAGCTTGTCAACAAATTTTAATTTAATGTAACAAATTTTTTGGAAATTTCTTCTCAAGGCTACTGCTTTTCGACTTTTAACGACAGACTTAACATTTTATTTGCCATTCGCATTTAAAAAAGTTCATATTTGTTCGAAACTTAAAAGCGCCGTGTAATCTAAAATTTTTGTATAAATATCTTACTTGCGGCATTGTTTGAAATTTCTTACTGGAAGCTGCTGCCACTTCGACACAAATTTATTCTGAAACGATTCAATTTTGTTCACTTTATAGGCTTATCGAACTGAAAATTAATTCTTTTGTTAATTGATTATTTTTTATTAGTTTAAAGCTTTAATAAATTACATAATAAACAGCGCTGATGAATATTCAGCTGATTTATAGAAAGCTGCCTATAAAAAAGTTATTAAATTGTTAAACTTGGAGTTGGAGGCTACAAACTTTGATTTAGAATTCATAAATTTGGCGGCCCAAAAAAATGCTTGTATTTAATAATTAACAAGTCTAAAGCTCATTGCGCACAATAAAGACGTCCGATGTGTATTATATATATGTTTGGAAAGTCTAGAGAAAGAAACTTTTGCCGTTAGCCTTTCACATTTTCGAAAAGCTTCTATTCCACGCCCCATCGCCTGGCTAAAGACTCAAAGTGTACATTGTCTGTCTGTCTGACTGTCTGTCAGTTGTTTATAGTTTTTAGTTGTTTATTATTATGACGAACGGTATTCATGTAGGCATGCTCCAAATTTTATTAATTAAACTTAACAAAAAGGCAGCAGCAGCAGCAGCAATAACAATTGCTGTTTACAAAGCGCCAAATGAGCTGTGGCCAGCTGGAAAAATAACAAACGCATATAAATACACAGCAATGAATGTGTATGGGTGTATACATATTTATTTTGTGCGAACGAAAATACGAAATTGCGTATTTTAAATTAATGAAAACGAAATTGCCAAGCTGTTCAATTTCAAGGTCGTGGGGGCGTATGTGTAATATATACGACACAAATATGTCAAATGCGCTGCTAATCCAGCCATATAAACATATATATGCATGCAGATTGATCTTATGTTGTTGTTTTTTAATGACAGCCATAGAATTGAATATAAAACAAGCGACAACTTTCTTAACTCAGGGTCGACGTCGTCACTGTCTGCGTCATAGCATGAAAATACAATAAACAATAAATTGCATTTAAATTTTCAACTAAAATATTTAATGCACAGTCTAGTAAAAAAACTGACATTGAAAATTGCAGCGCCATAAAAATTAGCGCAGACTGTTTAAATTTACTGAAGACAGCATTTTAAAAATTGATTGATTGCTGCGCTTAATTATAATATTTCAAATAAATTGCTGCCATATTTCAAAACAAAAACAAAATTTCGGCCATAAATGTTGAATTGGCTGTGTGCGCTTGCGGTACTTTTTATGATATAAGCCAAAACCATAATTAAAGTTATAAAACTTTCAACAATGATTTGTGTATTCGTAACTAAGCATAGATTAGGCATAAATCAAAGCAAGCTGAGTGCGAATTTCAAATAATTTTGATAGCTTTGCATTTAAGAAATGAAAGGCAGTAACCAAAACTGTGTCGACTTAAGCCAACTGTCTAATTTCCACGATAAGGTGTCAAGCTTTTCCTCAAAATGTGTTTGCTCATGAAAAATGGAAAACCTCTTTAGCGTTAGAGTGATAAATTCTCAAGATAAGTCAGTCCCAAGTACTTTTTGCCATTGTTGTCATGGAATTAGACACAGAATTCTAACTGGACGCTTGAGAATGTCTCTCTCTGTCATTTACAAACATAAACAATTAAACACATAGCTACGTTTTTTTTTTGGGTTGGTCAGTTAACAAACATTAGAGTTGCCGCTTGTGCATTTAACGTTCTCACCTTGGGGTAATTAAAGTTAATATTATGCTATTATTAACTGCTTTGCTGTTTAATGATGATCGCATATAGAGAGAGAGAAGTGCTGCGCTCTTGGCTTAGTTTTATTATATAGCAAATGATTATTGAATATCGTTAGCGGTAAATGTTTTATAGGTCAGTAGGAGTTACCCAGCCCTAAGGGTTTTAGCTACTAAAATTACAGACTGCATTTATTAATTACTAACATTTTGTTTAATTCCTTTGCAGATCCCAACGACTATATCCACATTGTTTTATGCACACTAAACGACTTCTAGAGGTAAGTGTTTTATCTCTTAGCAGCTCTCTCTCTCTCTCGGTTGAAAATTAATAAATAAAACGCACAGTTAGCTATTAAGTATACAGACACTAGACGATGGCGCATTGCATCATTAACGCTAAGGTGGGGAGGTGGGGATGTGTCTATACCTGCCACATGCAGCAGGCAGCAGGCAGAGATACTTACCATGCTGCATGCATCTTTAGAGTGCAACGCAACGAGTGAAACGGCGTCAAATTGCATTTAAATTGAATGAAATTAATTTGACATGCAAGTTGTGTTGAGTCAAAAGCGACTCGACTGAACTGAACTGATCCTCAACTCGACACCTCTCTATCTCTCTCACTCTCTTTGTGGCATAGCTTTCAACAAAGTGTTATAGTTACACGTGTACACAGCTAGAGATACAGATACACAAACCTGCATCTGTAAGATGCGAACACAACGCATGAAAGCGCAGCGGCGTCTTCTGCTGCTGCTTCTTCTTCTTCTTCTTCATCTCATGCACATGTCGAGCAAAAATCAAAATGACAGACGCAGTTGCAGTTGCTTTGCTTTGAAACAGACCCAGGACCGAGACCCAGACGCAGCCACTAGATACAATAGCTAACACACACACACACACACACACGCACAGCTACATGCATATGCGTGTTTGAGTGTGGGGGGTTCGCTCTTATAAATAGCCACAGAAATGATCTATGCTTATAGCTGCCGGGCTGTTGTTCCTGCCCCCCTTCCCTGCTCTTCGTCTGCCTAACGATCTATCTATAAAATATATTTTTCATCAAAGTTTCAAACGGAAACATTTCCCGTTGCAATGCGTAGGTGTTTGTGCTTTTTATACACTCTCAAAAAAAGAGTCATGTGTGTTAGTTGATGAAACCAATTTATTAATTATTGCTGCTAATTTAAAAGCATATTGCTTAAGCAATTAATTTACATTTTACATTATTTTTATCAACTCTGCAGTGCTATAGAATTTCAGAGTAATTCAAAATTAGTTATACAGATACAGCAGATACAGACTTTTGTATTATAGATTATAAATAATTCTTCTTCTTGGTAACTTTATATTCCGCACTAAAAGTTCCGCTGCAGCTTGAGCATGCTGAATTGAAAACCTCTAGAGATTTCTGTGTGAATTTCTTTGCAGTGTATATAAAATGCAGTGAGCGCTTTTTTTTCAATTGCTTGTTTAAGCTATTTTCGCATTCGATTTACTTCATTTATAACACTTTGCTGGCAGCTTTTTCTTTTCGTTGTTTCGCCTGTTCTGTTGATTTTCCGTTAGTGCCATAATTTCTTAATAAATAAAACGAAGGCGTTTGTTGGCGCCTCAAGACTTTTCGGCTGCGTTAGCTTTATCACAGATATGTATCTATCTATCTATCTTGCTCTAGAGCAATGTCTAGGCAATGACTTTGGGGCCATGCAAAATGAATGATTGCTTTGTATTTCAGTTGAGTCTGTTGTTTATTGTAGTTGGCTTTGATCTGCAGTCTGCTGGGGACTGTTTATAAACGAATTAAGCTAATGCATTATTGATGCCAATCGCGTTGGCATTTTCGGGCGTTTAATCGTATGATTTATTTGAAAATGTTTATAGAGTCGCTTGGCCGCAGTTAATTGAAAGCAAACTACAAACTGCAGAGTGCAAACGAAAGGTCAGTTGAAGTCGCGCTCTCCCATTCTCTCTCTCTCTCTCTCTCTCTGTCTCTATGCAAATGCCAGAGTAAAGCAGAATTTAAAGAAATCAGCGAAGCATGCAATGCTGCAGCTCCTCGTCTGCTTCTTCTTCATGTCTTATTCACACGCACAACGCCCAAAATGGCAGCAAAATTGCAACATTCGCATGACAGCGCCACCTATCGTGGCACAACCATTGTATTGCTCAAGTTTTATCTAAAGTGCCACTTCATATAAGTATACATTATTGTTAGTTTGTTGTTGCTTTTCATCTTGACTCGGTTGTTGTTGTTGTTGCTGCTGTATTCGCGTAATCAGGGTGTAACAATTATGCGTTTTGAATTGCAAGCTGTCAGTTACGAATTACAATACATATAGTAGATGCTAAAAGAGAGATACAAGCGCGAGAGCGCGAGCGCAGTTAGCTTAGCTCTCGCGCTCTCGTCACGTCTTGCATATTAACTGTACTCATTTGACTGTAGTCAAGCTAAGCTTGCGCATGTGTGTGTGTGTGTAATTTTGATATTATACGATTAGCTCAACTCGCTCTCGCTCTATGTTTTTCGCTCTCTCTCTCTCTCTCTAACCCTCTAACCTCTGCCTTGTTTTCGTTTGTTATTCAATTTCATTTGCTGTGGTTTTTAGCTATGCACTCGCAATTTGCAATTTATTCATGCCTAATTAAACGCCATAAACTTGGGCTCAGCCATAAACCGAAAATATTCAATTTTTAGAATGTTCATTGGTTAAATAATGTGCGCACTCTATATGGGTGTAACCCATGCCGCCGCCGATACAAAAACTACACAGTTCGTTGCTCTAACAAATAGCAAATTAATAAAAATAATATAAAAGAATTTTTATTGTATGCTTTTAAAGATAAATGAGGCAGACCAACTGGCATTTGTTGTCTATTAAACAAATAGCTACCAAATGAGCAATTTATCTTGAACATATGCGCAAAATAAAATTAAAACGAACAATCTCTGGCTTGTCTTTTACAAAATATTGCCCCACAGATTGATATTCTTGCCAAGCAGTTGCTGCAACTGCAAAAGGCAAATTGCATTAAAGAAGAAGAAGCAGCATGAACAAAGCAATATAAACAACAAAATGAGTTCACGAAGTAGCCAATCATATCATCATAGTGACGACGTAAGTCAGTCGTGTCTTGTTAAGAAGTGGGAATAGACAGAAATTTGCCCGATGTCTTATTTGCGCTTCTCTGAAACTAATGAGTATGTGTTCTGATTTAGTTCTGGATGAGTGTAGCTCTAGATACGATGAGTGTGTCGTGATGTTGTAGCGTGGTGTAACAAGTTGCAAGAGTGTGTGTTGTGTGTGTGTGTTTCTGGATTTCTCTGTGTTGTCGTATTCAAAGTTGGCTGCAGTAAGTGAAAGAAATCTATATATATATATATATATTTTAGCATTGTTGGCTCGTTTTTATGACTAAGGCTCTTGTTGTGTGTATCTTATATGTTAAATTTTTTGATAGTTCTGTGTGTGGGTTGAATCGTGTTACTAGATTTTATTACTGTACTTAATTGTTTAGTAATTTTAGAAGCGAGAGCTTGGGAAATTGCATGTAATGTTGTGCCCAGATTAACGTGAGATCAGCAGTGCTGGCCAGTTAAGGATTAGTGTATGAGAGATGTAGTAGGAACGAGACTAGGTGTTGAGCTGTTCAGAGGACGTTATTCGTTTTCGGCTTGCAATTCGTCGTGATGCTTTTGATATTTCGTATGCTATAAGATATTGGTTTGTGCTTGTGACTTTGGCTTCTGTGACTTTATGTTGTGGTTTTGTTAGGCATGTCCTGAGGCTGCTTTTTATGTTTATAAATCAATACCTATATGATTATTGTATACTAGAGTGGCACATGATGTGTTTGCATGATGTCGGGTGATGGAGGGTGTATGTTGGGTTGTCAACATTGAATCCTTGTGTGTTTCTGATATGTCGCTTTTGGTTGTTCTGGGTTGTGGGACCTCTCGTAAATGTGTGTTGTCACTGGGTTTTTGTGTCTTGGATATAGGTTATAGTTTTCGTCAAAGCTAAATCACATTCTGCGTGCAATTAGGTTTAGGTGTGTGCATGTATATGATTGTAGCCGAGGACTTGTTGCTATAATGTGATGTTATCAGTGTAGACCACCAGTAGTTATTTCATACCATGCACAATATTTATGGAGATCTGATGCTTTGTAATGGAGTGTCAATTTGGGTGGTGTTGTGTGTTGTGGGGTATTATAATTACATATCCTTCTTGATGCTTTTGTTCATCTATTGTAAATCTTATTGCCTGATCCTGGCTGTGTGCCAGCTTTGGCGATTGAGCAGGCCAGTTCATCCAGCTTAAGCTCAGAGAGAGAGAGAGAGAGAGAGGGCGAGAGCGTAGAACCAGAAACCAACTGCTTAGTCATCGAACTTGGCCTAATGCAAAACCAAGCGCTGGCACTGGCACTGGCACTGGCTACTGGATGACTCAGCCTTGGAAAAATTTTGCTACCAGTTTACCAGCAACATCTTTGATCAGTTTGCCTTTGCCGCGTCCGTTGCATCTGCCTGTCCTACTCCATTTACTTTATGTACTGAGATTTTGTACGCTTTATGCTCAGTCATGGCTTTGGGGAAGATGCTGAGACGCTGACTCTGACTTTTGCTTTGGCGCAACGCCCTCAACTGCCAGTGCCCTCAAGATAGACATGTGTATCTTATGGATGCAGTACCTACACACATTCCTTTGCCCGCATATATGCACAACGTATGTGTGTGTTCGCTCTCAATTAGTTATTCATAAAACGTGCTAAAAAAAAAGGCGGCATTAAAAACAAATAAGCAGCAAATGTTATACTCTTTAAAAATTCTAAGTAGCAGACAAACTGACAGTTTATCCTTTTGGAATAAAATTGGAATAAAATTATCCTTTTGGAATAAAATTGGAATACACAGAGCATTAAGGCTTGTTGCAAAATTATGAATTTCAGCAAATAGATATTTCTGTTTTAATAATAAATGTAGAAGACAAACCTCCAGTTTGGAATAATTTTAGTCATGTTTTAAGACTTTTCACAATCTCAGCAAATAGCTTTTGCTTTTTCATTGAATTAAGCTCTCTGTTATATCTCTCTATATAAATTCAATCTGTTCTGCTACTGATACACATACTTTATAAGAAAGAGCAACAAATCTGCCCTCAAGTCTGCACCGTCTGCTGTTGATTAAAGCCCGCATTGGCATTGGCTACTTATACCAGCTGTCTGTCTGTCTGTCTAGCTGTCTGGCAGTCATCCTTTGGTATATTGTGTCTGCTGCTTTGACGAAAATTTTGCATGTCATGTTGTCATTATGTGTTACCCCTTGCGAACCTTTGCTACACTCGACACCACCAACCACATTGTAGTGTGGAGAGGAGCTTCTCGCATATCGCTAAAGCTTAAGCACTCTGTCCTGACAATGTTTGTCTACTGCTTTTGCTGCTACGCCGTATGTACACTCATATACTCT
Source organism: Drosophila busckii (assembly GCF_011750605.1). NCBI lineage: Eukaryota > Metazoa > Arthropoda > Insecta > Diptera > Drosophilidae > Drosophila > Drosophila busckii. The sequence continues at coordinate 12,074,469 of NC_046607.1, forward strand.
CATATAGGTAAGCACTTATCATTGGGCTTAGCTTCACGCCTTTTGTCTCTCAACTGGCTTAACGCGGCGCTTTGTTTGCTTTAGCTTCATTCAGCCGTCAGCTATACATATGGCCCGCTCTTTTGTCTTACCAATAAGCTTTTAAATGCTTGTTCAACTCTCGCCATATACAATTGCATTAGAATAACGTATCTAATGCTTAACATTTTGATATAAATGCCAACAAATCTAAACGCTATGCTAATGAAAGTTGAGTTCTCTCTCAACAGGCCATAGCCATAGGTACATCTATCTTTCTAGTTCTGTATACAACGCATGAGCATGCCTTTATACAAACATGGCTTTATACCAAGCTATGTGTAGCTTATTGAGTCAAGTTACCATGTTTAGGCATAAATTGACGTTCTCTAAGCCAAACACGTAAACTGGTTGCAAGCCATGGGGCGCGCCACACAAAGGGGGTGTGAAGTCCAAACAGTGGGTTGCGCTGTTCTATGACTGATTTCTTTAAGTTTGAAGTTAGACAGAGAAGAGAATTCTCGAGGTCAGCCACTTTTGTTACAAGCACACACACACACGAACACACACATAGACATTATTGTTGTTGATGTTGCTATTCTCAGGCACTCACTTGACCAACATAAACTCGCATCATTATACACACATTTATAATTACGTTCAAATTAGTTGGGGCATTAGACTTTTGTCTAATCGTTCGCAACGTTCTAAGTCAGGCTTTCTACTTTTTAATAAACATATCGATAGTATCGATAAGAACTTTAATCAAGTCAAGGCGCATTCATTCACTTGTTTAAAGTATCTAAAGTTACTTTCAAATTAGTGGGTGCATTAGTCTTTTGTCTAATCGTTGGTAGCGTTTTAAGTCAGGCTTTCTATTCTTGTATCTATCGATAGTATCGATAGTAACTTTAATTGAAATGTTTTGAAGTCCAAAGTCAACACGAATTGATTCACTTGTAGCTCTATGTAACAAAGTTACTTTCAAATTAGTCGAAACTTGCTTTCTATCGATATATATATCGTTAAAGCATTAATTGAAATGTTTTTAAGTACAAACTTTGACACATGCAACTGAAACTTACAAGCAGCTTACATTTGTCTCTCTATTGCCACAAGAGTATCTAAAGTTTTGCCTCTTTGCCTTGGTTTTTTTTCTTTTGCCATTTGCTAGTTCTGAGCTTGGCGCGCTGTCCGGTTTCGCAAACGTTGCATTTGTTGCTGCTGGTTGCTGTTGTTGTCGTGTGTGGTTTTTACTTAATTTACTTTACTGTTATGTTTTGGCTTTCCGCTTGTTAGGCAAGCGGCAACAGCAGCAACAGCAACAGCAATTGATGTATGTATCTGTTAGATACTTTTGCTGATTCTGTGTGCAATTTTTAGCGTCACTCGCCTCTTGTCTGCTGCACTTGACATTTTCTGGGTGTGTGTGTGTGCACAGGCGTGGGCCAAACAATTTCATAACCGATCCGTCATGCCAACTTATAAAAACAAGTAAATCCTCAATCAAAATGCCAAAGGTTAATGCCAAACAAATTTATAAAATTTATGTTATGTTTTGTTTTGAAACTTATGCAATGCAGCGCGTTAATTGTTGCTGCAACAATTATGAACGTCATAAAAATTATAACTTGCCAGCTTAAATCAATAACGATTTTGGTCTTTTATTGTTTTACAGCTTTGATTTTTATTGCAGCAACTTTCAACAAAGAGTTTGCTTTATTAGAAGCTTGACATAGATTGCAATTTATCAAAGTTTTTTTTATGCGCATTCCGTATACTTAAGCTCTTGACCCAAATCAACAAATTATAAACCAAACGATATATATCAATATTAATTAAATTTTTTTAAATTTACAGAATTTTCCTATTGACAATAAACAACATTAGCGCATTTTGGTAAGTTACTTTTTAAATTTGAAAATTCAATTTGCATAGCTGCTATCAAATAACTCAATTATATGCAACACTCAAAGTTGCAGCAGCAGCAACAAATTATTATTGCATAATGTTAAGCAGCAACAACATTAACATATTTGCATATTGTTGTTGTTATTGCTTTGCTGTCATTTTGTGTAGCTAAATGTAAAAAGTAGTCAACAACTTCCGTTTTCAAAGTGCAAGCAACAAAATTCGTGGCGCAAGTTGTCTCAAGAGTGTTGCAAGAGACTCTACTTGGGTGTTTTTTATGATTATTTTGTTGGGTATCTGTTATAAAAAGCGAAACGATTTCCGTTTGATAAAAAGCATAGCCAACTTTTTTAATTGCAACGCGTTGCGGTGACAACAGCAAGTGGCAAGTAATAAAATATGAGAAAAAAATGAGCTACAGCAACTGAGCGCGAAGTTTGTACAAAACTAGCAAATTGAATAAATATAAAATAAATTTAAAAATATCTGTTAGTTGCATAGCGAAAACTTTGAAAGTTGCTTTGTTGGCTTAATCAAAGCTTATAGTTATGCTATCAATAGATTTAATTGCTAACTTTTTTATGTACGTTGAGCCCATGCACATAATCATTTTTAATAGAGAGTAGTGGAAATGAAATGAAAGGCAGAATATGTTGGTGCATTTAATGCTATTAAAATATTATGCACAAACAATTGCCCAAAGGCAAATGGCCGAATGCCCACATGGCTCAGTTCTTGGGCTAATTGGAATTAGAATTGACGATCGAGTCGAATGGACGGCCGTCAGCAATTAGCGTAACGCTGGACGCACCGCACCCATAGAACATGCCCCACGCCACTTGCTGCCAACATAAAATCATAGCCCCAAACAATGAAAATTTTATGCGCTCTTGCTCTCGATTGTTGCTGTTGTTGTTGTTGTTGTTGTTGTTGTTGTTGTGCTTTGGCCAGCGAAGCGCATTAAAAACTAAACTTTTTAGTTAGCGCATCTGTTGCACATATGTGGGGGCATGAATGAGCCAAATATGTAGCAGCTGGGGCGTGGCAACGGCTAAAAAGGGGCAGCCTAACGATTCCATGCTGCTGCTCACTTTAATGGGTTTTTTCCTCTTTTTTTTCGAGTAAACTATTTGTTAGCCCAGAGGCAAACATATTTATTTTTGCTCACACACACATGGAAAGAGACGCCGCACATACAAACGGCGACATTAACCTCAAAACCTTAACATATAAGCAGCAGCAACAATAATAAAAACACAGCCTACGCATGCGCCAATTTGTTATGCCTGAATCTTGTTGCAAGACAAAAGACACAGCAACAACAACAACGAAGCTTAAACACTCTTTGTTAACAACAATAGCAACAACATTTATTTGTTACATATGGCAACGCAAATTGAATTCCAACACACACACACACACGGCAATGTTCTTAATAAATAAAATGGGCATAAGGGGCGCACTTGGGGCCTTGGGGCGTGGCACTTGGGGTGTGTACGAATTTAAATTTTTAACATGTAACTCATTTTTAATGCAAATAATATAATATTTTCGTTGGCGGCACAGCCAGGCACGCGAAATGGGTCAGAGCAGGCAGACCAGGCCCAGAGGCTCGAGTTTTGGCTTTGGAGTTGTGGCAAAAAGTGAGCGTGGCTGGATTGATTAAATAACCAAGAACATGTTTTGGTTGCTGGTTGTTGTTGCTGCTGTTATTGTTATTAATGAAGAAATTTGACAGACTGACATTGCTTGGGGGGCGTTGCTGATGGATCTTGTGGTATAGAGCGTGGCTAATGAAGCAAGTACGAGTTGCTTTAGTTTGTGTTGCAATTGCCAATTGCAAACAATTTGTAGAATGCATTGTCAGCAAGTAAAGATACAGATACAGCTACAGTTTGTGCAGTTGCTGCTGCTGAATTGGCAAATTTGCAATGCCAAGTGTGCAATTTTCTATCACTAGAGCTGGCAAAACAGTTACAAATTGAAGCATTCTTCAGCGTTTGATAAGTCTATTGACTATGATTGAACAAGATACAAGCTACAGCAACCAATTCGTCGATTCGTATCTTTAGATCGGCAACAGTTAGCGAAAGTAGACAAAAGCGCACCGAAATTGAAATTGAAAATGTTAATGAACACACACAACACGAATATTCGAACGCATAGATACAGATACACGCCATGTTAGTTATAAAATTATTAACAATTGTGTTTGTATTGCTTTCATTTATATTCTGCCGCAAGTGCATTGCCAATTCGTTGTATTTAATTAATTTTATGCTTTACAATAAAACTTTATTTTTTCGTGAATTATTTTATCACGAAACTGCGCAGCGCTAAAAATAAATTTCACAGCTAATGCAGCAGCAGCAGCAATTGTTTATTATCTTTAACTGAGTCTTGGCAATACCAAAAATAGTTTTCATGACTAGCTGATTTCGTTGCAATTTGCACGTTTCGTTGTACACTGCACTTGAAATATTATTTATTTATTTATTTATGGCTTTGCTTTCCTTAAATTATGCACCACATGTGTGTGTGTGTGTGTGGGTTGCATAGAAACTTTGCCACTTTTATGGCAGCTAAGCGTGTTAGACGTGATTTGGGTTTGATTTATAATAGTCTTAAATTTAGTGTTCAATTCTGTACTGTCAAAAGATGACTTGGCCAACAGCTCTTGGCTAACAAACATAAATCGAAACATATGTGCATAAATTTGATTGTTGCCCCCACCCCTTGCCCGCCACTTGATTATGACACAATATTTGACAACTGACGGCGCTTCGAATGTAATGCAAACAAGTGAAATCATGTGGCTGCATCTATGTGTATGAATGTATCCGCCAGATACATTTCGTGCTACCAAATTACCGAAAATGCATTCAAGCGCAGTTACATCACCGACGCCGCCGCGTCAATTTATGAGCTGCTGGCTGGGCAACCCACAAATGTAAGTGGCGACTCGTCGTGGTTACGCTTAACGTATCTGACGGATCGCTTGCAGCTCAGTGAGTGCGCAACGGGCGACACTTTCAATTGCACGCCGTCGGCAATCCTACTTTCTCATTAAAGCAGCTGCAGGGGGTGCGGGGTGGGGTGGGGTGCGCTGGCTTTTCTTTAGTCACAAGCTATGCTTTGATTTTTTCTCTTTTTTTGTTTTATGGCTTCTTTGGGGCGCTACAATTTGAATGTCATTAGTGTCAACGGCAAAGCGGCTGGGGCTAACTAACTAACGGTGCTTTGAGGGGCAGCAACCCAAGACAGCGCCCCACCCCCCACCCATGTCAAATAATTGTTGCTATGCACAAAAGTTCAACAATTGAGCATATATAAGAAAAGAAAACTTAAATTTTCATTTCATAGCTAAACAATTTACCATATAAAGTAAATAAAAGCCAAATTCTTAAAAGTTGCAGCTCAAAGCGTATTCAAAGTTGGGCACATTCAACTTTTGTTACTTGTACTGCTTGCTTATTCAATAATAAAAATATTTGCTAAACAAAAAGTTTTATTTTAAATTTATAAAAAGTGTATTGAAACTTTAGCATGCTCAACTTTTTTCACTTTTAGTTGTAAAGTTTTGTTGCTATGTAAAAAGCTAAAAAATGTAGCAATTAAAATAAATAAAAGCCAAATTCTTAAAATGCGTATTTAAAGTTGGGCACATTCAACTTTTTGTTGCTCAGTCAATCGCTTGTATTTAAAAAAATTTCATTTTAAAATTACAAACTTCGGCATGTGTAACTCTTTTCACTTGTGTTTGTAAATTATTAACATGTTTGCATTTAAACTAAATAAATCTCAAATTTTTTAAAGCTCAAAGCGTATTTAAACTACCGCACGTTCAACTTTTTTACTTGTACTGCTTGCTACTTTTTATTTACATAGTTAATCGCTTACATAGCTTGCATTTAAATTAATTGTTGTCAAACATAAAGTTTCATTTTAAAGTAACAAAAAGCGTATTGAAACTTCGGCATGTGCAACTTTTTTCAGTTGCAACTTTTAATTTACGTGGTCAATCGGTCACATCGCTTACAGTTTTTTTCTTTCTTGAATTTAAATACAATTTTAATTTGAAGTCACGTTAAACATTTATTACAATGTCATTTTCACTTGGTCTTCATGCTTTTGTTTTTATATGTCACGAAAAACAATCACTTTTCTCTTTCTTTCGTCGCTTTTTTGCACTCATTATTTTATTTTATTTTATGCTTTTTTTTTCTGCTGTTACCGAATCTCGGAAAGTGTCGTCAGTGTCATGTTAATTTACACGACCATTAACACCGCTGCGCTGCTTATCTAACTGAGCTGCCAACTACAGTTATTACTCATAAGCATTGTGGACTGGGCTTTGTACTATTTAGAGCTAAACAAACCCAAGCCATTGTTCTCTGTTCGCAGTCGCAGCTGGCGCCAGTTAAACTAAAATAGTCATAATCTGAGAGTAGCTAAGTTGATTTCACTTGACTGATATCGTTGCGGCCTGTAGCTGCTTAGATTCAAATCGGCTGATAAATATTTAATTAGGCATTTTTGCCATAAACAGACAATCGGCGCCGCTGGCCCTGCTGGCTCCATTAGAAGAGAGTTGCGTGTGAAAAGTAGTTCAAAGGCTTTGGCTTGGCTCTCTGCTAATTAAATATTAATCCAAGCTGCAGCGTCAATGCAACTTCATTGTAATGCAGTTGCAGTCGGTTAGTTGCTTTGATTACGCGCCAGCGCCAGCGCCAGCTGCTAATGCTGTTAATTAGCTAAAGATAAGTAGCAAGACAATTGTTGGGCATTTACAGCGCCTGGACAGGCCTGGACTGTCGCCATTTCTCAAACATCTTGATACAATTTATAGCTAAATCGTCGGCATCATGCCGCGCCAACTAGTTCTAGAGAGTTGCCGCTTAGACTTGAATGTTAAGCTGGTAAGCCAACTGGCTTGTTAGCTAATTATCCATGTGCAGCGTAGTTCATAATTATATATCTGAAAGTCCAGCGCATTTTATATAAAATGCAAAAAGATCAAACAAACTTGCAGTCAATTCAAATAATAGCAATTTGCCAACTACAGTTGGTTAGTTGGTCATTTGGCCTGCAGTTAATTATAACAATTCGAAAGTTGTGTAGTTTAATTGTTGTTATATGCAAATGAATGTCTGCAGTCCACTTTAAGTGCCAAGTGTTGAAAATCTTTGGCTCATAGGATGGCACATTGGCTTACAGTAAAGCTGGCGGACATTATAATTAGCTGCGAAACTTGTTTACAGCTATTGACAGCTACTTGCAACATTTGCAATTATGCAACTCACTGATGTTCTAGTCAAACTATTTCAATGATTTGCTTATCGCGCAGACTTGAATGTTAATAAACCCACATAAGCTGCCCGCTGTCGCTTTTAGTGTCTTAATTGTGATAGATCTGAGCTCGTTCCTTTCTCCCAGCTGCGACCTTTCGAACTCTCGAGCTCAATGACAGCGCCGCATGCAACTTTCTAAAGGCAGCAGCGCGTTGCCTGCTCAAGCGGGCGGGGCAGCCATGGCTAAGCTCGATTTCAACATAAAGAACTGAGAAAATAATACTTGATAATTATTAATTAGTAGGAGGGCATAAAAAGCGTAGCAAAACGATCAACAAATACCGGGTCACATGCGAAGCGTAGAAAGACAAAAGACGCGACAAACTACAAACAAAAGCAACGTAGGCCGACACTTAAGTGTGTGCAAAGGAATGACTGAGTGTGGCTGATGATGACTCCAGCAGAAATTTATATGATTGACCCGCATAGCAGCAAGAGGCAACTAACTTACCCTACCCTATAAAGTGTAGCAAAGTGTAGCAGTAAACTAAAAGATACTTTTGGCTCGAAGTGAAGCTGCTTTTCAATTAAAGAGCTTAAGATTTTAAATAGTTCTGCTTCTCATTGTGCCACACAAAGCGTATTTAGTAGTCGTTCATGCCCACTTTTGCACTTTGTCTGTTGCGCACAATTAGATGGAAGCATCTGCTGACTGCCACTGCCACTGTGATGAATGTTAATTGAACCACAATCATTATAGTGAGTGGTAAGTACTTCAAAGTGTAGACTGTGACAAAAATTGTTGCTCGAGCTGCTGCAGCATCCTTGACGGATGTTGCATGCCACAGCGCTTCGGCTGCAGTGTGGGCAGCAGCAGGTGTTGACTGCTCACAGTCGATTATGCATGGCAAGATTTGATATGAAATTAATACGTGTATGAGTAAAAATGTATCTTGTATCTGTTTGTTGTATGTTGCAGCTAATGAAACTGGACACCCCCTCAATAAACAACAACAAATGCTTGTGTGATGCGTAGGTGGGCAATAAATTAGAGAGCTAAATTGACAATGATGATGATGTTGATGACGACGTCGCCAAAGCTCATGAAGATGCTGATGATGTTCTTAATGACCGATTGACCCATACGGAGGCGGCCATGTGAAATGCATTACAAATAAATATATAAAACTATATAGAGACAACACAGCAAACGCAACTGAGCAAAACAAACAAAAAAGTGAAAGAGAGCGCAAGCGCTAAAACTTCAATTGAGAGCGAGTGAGTGAGTGAGAGAAGCCGTCGCCATGGAATTCGAGTCCACGGAGCAGGATGTCATGCTGGATGGCAGCGATGATCTGATGTCTACATCAAACACATCCACAAATGGCGCTGGTAGCGACACAAATGGCAGCGCCAAGAAATCGGTAAGTAACCAAACCATAAACCCAAAGATTCAAGGATAGAGCAGCTGAAGTTCCAACAGACATTTATGGCGTTTATTAATGCGAATTGCTAGTCAGTCAGTCAGTCAGTCAGTTAGTCAGTCAGTCAATGCTGCAGCTTTTGCTTTCAGCCCAAGTCAACTGTCGACAAGACACCTAAGAGGTTTCAACGATCTGCTTCAAGTGCTTTGACCCAACCTCCCACTTAAGCACTTGTGGCTACATGTTCTGCTCACTTCCGCTAACAAAAGCGTAGCAATAACTATGAGCAGACGTTGGGCCACACTTGACTGCCACGTAAGCCAAATGGGAAGAGAGAGAGAGACACACAGTTCTGTGAAAAAACAGTAAAGCCTCAGCTGAGATTTTCTAGCTAATTTCATAAACTGAAACATAAACTGAGCACATAAAAATATATTCTGAGCCCAACAAGTTGAAAGTTATAAAAGGCTTAGGCACTCAAATTCGATTGAGCTCAGCAGTCTAAACGGACTTTGACTTGAAGGTCGTTGCCAAATCTTTTGAAGGCCCACATTTTTGCCATATGTAAATGCAATGAAAGGCAGTTCCAAGGCCTGTCGCAACTGTCAGCTTAAGCTCTCCGACCCAGACGCGCATTTACTTAATAAGCTTTAAATAAAAAAGTCTCTGACTGGAGCTGCCCACTCAGCCACTAACTTGAACTCACAGCTGGAGTGCGGCTGCAATTGAAAACAATTTATGCTAATTACAGCGCCAGTTATTGCTAATTTGATTGCTAATTTGTTATTGTTAATTTGAATTAATTGCAGTCCATAATATCGCCCGATCCGACATCGTATGTGACAAAGGCGCGCGTAACGCGACCGACACCACCGCCACCCTCCAAGAATCCAATGCAATTCGTACAGATCAAGCCGTGCAATTTATATCAGTCGGCGCAGCAGCAGCTCAAGAAGGCCGAGGAGGTTAAAAAGCTTAAGGAGGTGAAGAAGGAAGAGCCCGAGGATTGGCAATGTGTAAGTAACTTTATATGCTTTGAACTAAACTCGGCGCGCGAATCGTGACAAATTTCCAAATCGCTATTTTAACTACGAATCGCGCGCGCTCAAGATAAATGACGCACAGACGCGACAGTTGGGCAGGGCAGGGCACACACACCCAGCATAGCAAAGCATTAGCTGTTTATGGCCATATCTCTTGGTTACATATATATATACATTGTAAGTCTGGCTGCTCCAGTTTGAAGCTTGAACGTAACGTGGCGGGGCACGTCGCTGAATTTGGACAAATGATATTGCATAATCAGCTGTTACTTGTTTGTCATTTGCCGTTTGCTTTCCATTTATTTCATACGCTATATGCAAATGCAGTTCAGCACCCCCTTACAAAGGTACTTACCATAGCATACGCAGTTACCTAATACAACGTTGCTGCACTTACTTTTGTTTGCTTATCGATTTGGCAGTTCCCAGACATAAATTTTATGCGATAGCGATGTAGCAAAAAAATTTATTAAAATGCGAATGGCATACGCTTGAACTGGGCCGACGAGGCGCCCCCTTTTAATGATGGGAAAGGAAGTTAGCCAAATGCCGTTTTAATGGCCAAATGAGTTTGTCAATTTTGTCTGTGTGTGGAAAGTTTGCCAACTAATTATAGAACCAATGAGTAAACAACTTAGCGGAAGAGTCATAAATACTTTTGCATAGCTGATTAAATGCCAACGCTACAATATAGATAATATGCATATATATCTTTTTTTTGTTTAGCTGCTACAGTTATTAAATAAACTGGAATGCTGCTTTTACCTTTGCCTTAATACAATAATAATAAAAGCTATTTCACCTTTGTCACGTTTGCCGCCACTGAACCGAGCCAAGCAAAACTTTTTAATTGCTTGGGCTTACTATAAAAAAAAGAGAGAAGTTTCGGAGCACAATGAGCAGCCCGACTTATTGCCTTAGAGTACAATTGTTGTATGCTAACTTTCGCTTACTTTATTTACGTTTCTTTTGCTCTTTGGCTGTTTTTGTTTACGCCACAAAAAGAACCTTGACAATTGGAAATCATCGCGGCGAAAACGTGTCGAGCACATCATCGATCGCGTTGTGGAAACGAAGAAACTTGAACTGGAGGAGCACGATCGCATGCGTCGAAAATCGAAAACATTTACCGAAATGATGGAGGAGAGGCAAGTTGTCTAACACAGTCTAACATAGCAAAAATATATTAATTGTAAATTATTCCTGCGCAGGGCCGAGCGTGGACCTCAACGCGGACGCGCCAAGTTGGCAAATCTTGCCGTATACAACGAAGATGAGGCCAACGACTTTAGTGACTTGGGCATTGGCACCAGCAGCGCCAGTGGCAAGAGCAGTCTATCCGAGGATTACGACAACAACAGCGTTATGGTAAGTCAAGAAACCTTCAGTTAAGCAGCGAAGAACCCTCCACTCCTTCGCTTCAATTCAGGAATTGACGTCCAAAAGGACTTTAGCTATTTTTTTCAAAAAGTTTGCACTGCTAAGCTTCAACGGTTATACATTTTTTATATCTTGACAAACAAGATAAGTTTAATTAATGACAAATGTCGCGCTGTTCGCCTCAACTTGGCAAATTGACATAAATTTATTGGTTAAGTTTCTCAGTTTAGTGTTATTTTGTTTTGTTTTGTTTTGCTTTGTCGGCTTTGTTTCATATTTATTTGTTCACTCTCTTTTGCTAATACTTTGTTTATTTATTTATTGTGTGAGTTGTCAAAACGTTTACAAACAATTACAACAAATTAGCAATTAAATTGAATTAATAAACAGTTGCCGACTTTCAATCGAAGCCTAACTCAACTCGCTCGATAGCTCGCCCATTTCGCTTGGAAAGTGTTGCTAGCGACGCGGGCTAATAAACACAAATTGTTTATTAATCAAATGTGTTTGCAAGCGCACAATAAACATAAAAAGCTAAAAATCCACACACACACACATGCAGTAAATATAAAAAGAAATAATAAACACAAAAGCCATTTCACATTCCCCAAGCAGATTGATCAATTAGACGCGCTTGTCGCCTGCAATCATAAAAAAATATATGAATATATGTTGGATTTTTTATATGCGCTTAGATTTATGTAGGTTCATATAAACTGGGCTGATGCCCAGATAAAGGTTAAATGGGTAAAGTCAAATCAAGAGCGATGCAGAGAGAGAGGGGAAAAGGCAAATGCATTTCACTTTAGTTGACCCTAATTTAAAAGTGAACTCATATTTATTATTATTGTAGTTCAGTTAAAATTTAAAATTGTGCTCAAACTATTTTGAAAAATCGCAAAAGGTTAAGCTAAGTTTAATTTGAATAAGATCCAAAACTATTTATATTATTATAATTTAAAGGTTTAGGTTTAGCACTAACTATTTCAACTATAACTCTAGATATTTTATAATTGTTTGCTATACTTTCGCTGCTTGCTCAAGTTGCAGCTTGAAAGTTATAAATTTTAATAAGAAACTTGTGGGAAAAACAAACTTTAATATATTGAACTACTTTTTAATTGATTGATTGATTGTTACTCATACTCACTTTCCCTTCTTGCTCCACAGAGCGAAAATGCCGCCGAGTTGACTAAACCCATTGGAGCTGTAGCTGCTGCTGCTGCTGCTGGCAGCATTGAGGAGCAACAGAATCACATCAACAGCAACAGAAACAACGGCCATGCCAATGGCTTGAACAAGAGCAGCAGCAACCAGGCGAGCACCTCCAGGCAGGCGTTGTCCAATGGCGCAGGCGGAGGCGCAGCTGCCATACGTGAGAGCATCCCCTCGCCTGGCTACGAGACCTGCTCGAGCACAGCGCCTGCCAGCTCGCCAGATCCTTGCGAGTACACCTACGAGGGCGCCATACAGGATTACAAGCAGCGCAGCAGCAAATTGCTGAACAACAATGCCAACCAACGGGATAAGCAGAGCAATGGCGGCGGCGGCGGCGAGTCCTCCATAGCGTATCCGATGCGACGTGGCAGCAAGATTGAGGATCGGCTGAGCGGCTTCGAGGTGAGCTCGCCGAGTGGCGAGCAGGCGCAAGAGGGCGCCGAGAAGCAAAAGGTGGATGTGCCCAAGGTGGACATATCCAAGCGCAAGGAGATCTTTGAGCAGCAGCAGCGCAATGGCAATGCGAACGCCGCTGCTGCGCCCGCGCAGGAGGTGAAGCGTCTGTCCAGCGAACTGGGCAGCATACGTGAGCGCATGCAGAGTCTGGAGCAGCCGCGTCCGGCGTTCAACAGCAGCAAGAGCGTCGATGTGCCAGTGCCGCCTCTGAAGCAGCGCCTCAACAGTCTGCAGCAGCATGTCGTAACCAAAGAGGAGGAGCAGCAGCGCAAGCCGCCGCTAGTGGCGCTCATCGATGCGCGTCAGCTGGAAATAATGCGCGGCGAGGAGCAGCGCATGCGTCAGCAGCAGCAGCAACAGAAGGAGCAACAGACAAAACAGACGGCACCACCACCACCAGCATTGATAGTGGAACAGGTGGAGCATGATGACAGCGGCATACAGGCGGACAACCAGGAGGAGCAGCTGAAGGAGCAACAGCAGCAGCAGCAACTAAACGAAGCAATTGCAGCGCTAGCGCTGGAGGAGCTGCAACTGGAGCAGGCAGCTCAAGCGGTTAATCAAATCGAAGCGGAGTTTGATGAGCTAACCGATTGTCAGCCAGCAGCGCTGCCAGCAACAGCAGCAGCGCCAGCAGCAACTGTTGCCGCCGCAGCAGCAGCAGCGACTCAGCAAGCAGCAGCTGCACCCGCTCGGGACATGGAATTTAGTGTAAGTTCTACTAACAATTTTAATGCAAATGTTAGCCTAAGTCCACGTAGTCTGAGCGAACAAGATCAGAAAGTTGTAGTAGTAGCTTCTTCTTCTGCTTACAATCCCACAACTCCCAACACTTCGGTGACGGTGCCCAATCCCCATCCCAATCCCAACCTTTGTAACTTGCGTAGAAAGCCCTCCAATGAAATGATTCATCATCGCAATCTGTTGAAAATGTTCAAGGACACGTTCCAAAGCGATCAGACGCTGCATGAGTCCGCCGACGAACCCTTGTCCCCACCCGGGCAGTTTAGCCAAGTTTTTGACTTTACCAAGACACCAGCACCAACTTCACCAACACCACCACCAATTGTCAAGTCCCCTCCAGCAAGTGTCGCTGCAGCAACAGTTAAGCCCACAGTTAGTTCACCACCCACCACACACATACCACGCCCACTTGGCAAGCCACCCATGTCACCCAAGGCGCTGCGTTGTGCCGCCAAACCAGTGCCCGCTCCCGCAGCCAGCGCTGGGGCTGCCCAGCAATTTAGCATCAATGGTCGCGTTGAAATCTTTAACTCGCGTCAGTTGGACAAGCCGCCAACACCGCCGCCCAGACGCGCCTTTAGGCCAGAGCCACAGGCCACGCAGCCACCAAACAGCGAGGTGGTCATCTGTGCACCACCCATGACTGTGGTGCTGCCCGAGGAGCTGCCCAAGCCCAACACCGTCAAGGCGCTGTCCAGCTGCTTTGCTCAGTCGCCACCAGTTTCACCCAAAGCTTTGCCGCGCAGTCGCATACCACAAATTACGCCACCGGCTTCGCCCAAGCCGCTGCGACGTGCCACGCCCACTTTGGATGAAGTGGATCGCAGCTCCGGCGACTATGCGCCCGTGCATGGGCAGACGCGCGCTGTGGTGCATACACCACCAACACCAGCGGCCAAACCGTTGCCTGTGGCCAAGCCCAACAGCGATCCGCTGGCGCCCAACGATTCTCTAGCTGTGCATTTGAGCGCGCCCGCTGCAATGCCCGCGCTACGCATCTGCACGCCCAACGAGTCCAGTCTGTTCAAGCTGGCCAGCTCCACGCCCACGTCGCCCACCTCGCCACGCTCACCCGTGCCCGAGTACAAGCTCTGTCAGCAGTTTCTGGAGCAGGAGTCAGCCAAGCAGCAATTTACGCTGGCAGCTGAGGATTTGCAGCGTCTGGAGCAACTGGCGGTGCAGGAGCTGCCTTGTGATAGAGTCGATGCCAGTCAGCTGCCCAAGCTGCCCAGCACTGGTTGCCAGTTGGTGAGCGAGGAGCAAATACGCGCCGTTGATGGCATCAAGCAGCAAATGGCGCCGGCGGCGGCACCAGCAACACCCAAGGCAGAGGATGTGGCGCTTTGCATTGGTCTTCTGGATTGCCTGGCTCCAGCGCAGGAGCCAGAGTGCTCACGCATCGATGTGCAGGAGCAGCCTGTGCCCGCCACTGGTTACCAGGATGTTAGCGAAGCGGAGCTGCTGCGCTGCGATGGTATGCAGGCGGCCAAGCCATCCAGGGAGTCCATTGACGAAGCGCGTGCCGCACACTCCAAAGCGCTGATGGACACTTGTGAGCAGATCATAGCCGAGGAGCGCTTGGCCAGCAGCCAAATGATGAATTGCTCGCTGCCCAGCGAACAGCGCACGCCCAGCAGCTCCACGCCCGGCACACCGCTGCTGGGACGCCGCTCCAAGATACCCATACCCAAGCCCTGTTGCATATCCGCCTCCAATACGGACTCGATAACACGCACGGGTTACATGCCCGCTGGAGCAGCAGTGGAGCAGCCGCTGATAGCGCGCACCAAGCTGGTGGAAACGGAGATCAATGTGAAGCAGCTAACGCCGCCAAGCTCACCCAAGGCAAAGGAGAAAGAGAAGAGCAAAGATAAGAAAACTAAAAACATATTCGATTTTCTGCGTCGCAACTTTGGACACAACGAGGAAGCGTCGAAGGTGCAGCCAGCACATCCCACGCTCAATGAAACGCTCGAGCCCAAGGTGGTGCTCACCAGCACGCGCAGTGGCGTCGATGTGGTCAATGCCGATGGAGAGTTTGTGCGCGTGGATAACTCGCGTTTCTATTTACCTGGTGGGGGGGAGGAGGCGACGCCGCCACCGCCGCTGCCCAAGACACCAGCGCCTGTTAATATCGAAATACGCAAAACGATTACAACAGATGAGATTCTGGAGGAGAACACAACGGAGCAGGCATTATCCCAAGAGATAAGCGATCTGCTGGATGATGAGCTCAACAAGCTCGAAGCGAATGCCGAGGGGCAACTCAAGGTGGTGATTGGTGCAGGACACTAGAGCTAAGGAATACTCAAAAGCAAATTACGCGATTCCAACAATTTTTCGAATTCGAATTCATTTTCGAAACTGCAACGCGTACTCGAATTTATTTATGCAGCTTACTGATTTACTTATGTATATCTTTTATATATTCAAGTTATAATCTTGATTTTATTTTATTTGTTTTTATTACATTTCTATTGTGGGGGCTCAAGCTACGTAAGCTACAAGTTGCTTATTATTTCGTTTACTGTTTCTGTTCTATTATTATCTGCTACTAAAACCAACAACAATTTTTATGTAAAAAAATCGAAATTTTTTTATTTATGTAAAATGCAAAATGTGAACCTATGTTTTATGGTTATATATAATATACGATATGCTTAGCGTGCTGAAAAAGAAAAAGAAAACTTAATACACAAATATAAAAAAAACCTCGAAATACCAAATAATAAAGGAAATCTAATACATAATAACAAGAAGAAATTGTTGTGCTATTTTATGGATAAAACAAGCGACAAAAATATAAATAAATGAAGGAACGTGCCCAAAACGCGTAGCAAGTTTCAAATGTGAACACCCCTACCCCACACACCCCGCCCCAATCACGCCGCACACACAAACAAAATTTTTAAAATTCTCATGCAGTTAGGAAATATTTTTATGGCAAGGCGCGTACTATTTTTATTAGAAAACAGATGAACAATATTTTTATATATATTCTAAAATTTTATTCATTTATATTTTCAATTCATAAGTTTTTAATTTGTGTAATTTTTAGAGTTCATTTAAAAAGAATTGCAATCGAACTGCAACATGTTGCTGCAACAGGGCTGCAACAACATGGTTTGTGTCTAGCATAAAATTGGTTTGTGCATAAGCATTTGCATTTATAAAATGCACATTTTCAAAAATATAATACACTACTGAAAATTGTATGAAAAAAATGTTTATAATTTTAAATACTGCAAAATTTATTTTAAAATGTAATATTGAAACACAATTTTATGAATTTTATTAGCTTAGTGAGTTCATTGATGCTCTTAGTGTAAGTTATGGAAATTTAGCATATTGAAGAACGTTGTTGTGTGTGTGTGTGTGTGCGCGTGCTGTCTCTTTCTATTGTGTCTGTCTATTGCGTATACGCTCTTGTTGTTTGTAACCATTTGTCTTTTATTATTGTTCTTTCCTATCCTATACAGATGCTTTAGCGTAAGTAAGCGGGTGCGCTGGTTATGGTTCTCAATTTAGTTTAAGTCTATGTCTTGTATATCTATATCTATATAATTGTATTTATCGTATTATGCTCATTACTCTCTTACATGCCTTGCGCTCGCTATTGTTGGCTAAATTGTATAAATTATAAAATGCTATTGCATTAAAATTAATGCAGTTAACTAGTTTACATGCTTACTGCCAGCAAAAGTTGTTGCAAGTATACAATTTTCGAGGTAAGCGGTTGTATAACTATCTAAAAAATTTCTACTTCTCCCACCCAACCCGAAAACAGTTTTGGTTTATTTCTTACTTTTTTTTATGTGCTATATTCTATGTTTGCTACGCTTTTGTTTTGTTCGTATTGCATGTTATTTTATTTATATATATACCTCTATTTGTAAACCGCATTTAAAGTGTCAAAAGTTACAACCTAAGCAACTCATTAGCGCTTACAGCGTCGCGTGAGGTTTCAGTTCAGCGTTGCACACTTCGGGGCGCTCGAGCTGCTACCCCCGCTCGCTCTCTCTCACACTCATACATATCATTCCATGCGAGCTGCGCGCTCTCTTTATCTGATTTCTGTTCTTTTTTTCGCATTTGCTTTATCTACTGATGAGTGGGGGCGCAACAGCAGTTGCGTTTCAGTTGCCTTTGGTCTTTCAACTGTTTTGGTTCGCTTTGCGCCTATCTGGCTAGCTCATTATCTTTATAGCACTCGTCGTATAACTAGCACTAATCAGAGTAACCAATGCCCCAATGGGCATCTAAATACTCCAGCTATATAATAAAAAGTGCTCGCCAATTTAGCAAATAGCATTCTGATCGATAACGAAATGGTAAGCAGCGAAATTCGAATTCCGGTCAGTAAATTCCTAGAAATTCTAGTTAAATACATTAGCACTTGAGCCAAGTGGCTACGCTGCTTATCAGCACTGTCATCTTCATAAACTTGATTGGCATAAAATGTAATTGTTGTTATAAATTTAACTAAACTATATACACTTATATATTTGCTTATCTATTGCAAAGCTAAGTGCAACCATCGAATTGATTGTTAGCGCCCTAAAGCTTTCCAGTCTTCCAGCAATTGGAATCATTTATTTGTCTTGTGTTTTGTTTGCGTTTTGTTTTTTATAATTTAACAATTTTATTTGTTTGCTCGCTGATCACTTTTGCACTTTTGTTTTGTAAGCTAACTTAATTAAAATCTGTGCAATATTTTCTCTTCTATGCCGCTTTGCTCGCTTCTACGCTCTACAGATCAACGAAGCTCTTGATTTGGCGCTGGATGCCATAGACAAGGAGGTCAGCAGCCAACAAGAACAGCAGCAGAAGGAGGAGCAGGAGGTGGAACAGGCGCAAAGCATTAAAAAGACGAATGTGGAGGAGCAGGTGGAGATGATGCCAAATAAAACCGATGAGCAGAAGAAGAAGGAGGAGCAGCAGCAGCAGCTGGAGGAAGTCAAACCGGAGCAACAGAGGGAGCCCATTTATGAAAACATCAGCTCGAGCATATCTATGCAACAAGTAGATACTGAACAGACAGCGATAACGATGATAACGAGAAGAAGCCACAGACGAAGCATTCCAAGCAAAAGCAACAATAACAATAACGAGCATAATCAAACACACAGCAACAACAACAACAACACTAACGACAACAACAGCGACAATCAAAACGACAACACAACAACAGCTGCAACACCAACAGCAGCAGCAGCAGCAACAGCAGCCGAACCCGAGCCCTATTACCAAGTGCCCAAGGCCAGCGAGCCTTACTACGATGCACCCAAGCATCTGCGTCCCATACCCGTGTATGAGAACATCGATGTCTTCTATACGGGTACGTCCAGTGGCGCGCCGCCTGCCATGGAGCCGCCCAAGGAGAAGCCACCACCGCCGCCTGTGGAGCAGCCACCAGCTTTAGATGAGCTCGACACCGGCACCTGGTCGTCGGACAATACCTATGAGACCATCTCGAGCAGCACGCGGCGTCAGCTGCAGGTGCAGGCCAATCAGTCGCTTGCCACGCCCATGTCGCAGCCATCGCCGCCCATCAAGCGCATGAACTCCACCAAGCGCATCAAGAAGGAGCTGCGCAACAAGCGCTCCAGCTTTCTGGGCATCGAAACGGACGCAGAGCTCGACGATATGGAAAGCTATCTGGAGCTGACAGTAGCGCCGCCGCCAGACATGGCCAAGCTGCTGCAGGAGGAGCGCAGACTCGAGAAGCAGCTCTACATTAAGGCGGGGCTATGCGACAGCTCGGACACAGGTGAGTGCCAAACCCCCATTTTGGGGGGTGCAGGGTGGGGTAAACGGCCACAAGAGCAAATGAGCAAAGCACTTGCAATGAGCGTGGGGAGCGGGCAGCAGAGCGCGACAGCGAGGTTAAGTATAAATAATCCGTTTAGTGCGTGCCCAGAAAACGGAAGAGGCAACAAATGTTGCTCAACTTAGAGATTGCCTGTAAATTGGAATAGCGCTGCCGACTCAGAAGATGCAATATATTATTGAGCACAGATCGATGTGCATTTGTGCTTTTCATTTTATATTAATTCAACTGATTTGTTTTCTCAGGTGAAAGTCGCGACTCTGGCGTCTCGGAGAATCATTCGCGGCAGAGCAGCGAGCACTATACGAACTCCTCAGAGGAGAACGACACACAATCGGAGGCAACACCGCCGCCGCCACAGCAGCCTGCACCACAGCATGGCGAGCTGATCTATCAGAACGAGACGCTGCTGGAAGCCACAGCCACCGCCAAGATGCTGTCCATTGAGGAGAAGATACGCGAACAAGGCGAAGTGCTGCGCGTAGAGCGCGAGTTGTTGCACTTTTCGGTATGTTGATCAATGAAATTAACTTTTTATTTATTTGCTTAACTTTTTTTTTGTTGCTGCAGCAGGAGGAGCTGAAGCGACAGCGCGAGAATCTGCTGCTGCGCGAGAATCTGGCGCGGCGCGAACTGCAGCAGGGCGCCAAGATGATGATGCTGTCGAACAATCGACGCTCGCTGCAGGATTTGCATCATGGCCTGGGCATTGGCAATGGCATGTTGTCCGCCTTTCAGCCGCCGCAGCCGCAGCAAGCGCAACAGATTTATGCCAATGTGCCACAGCAGCAGCAGCAACAGTTGCCGCCACGCCCAGCGCTGCCACAGCAGCAGTACCAACAAATGGATGCAGATTATCGCAAGTCCATGTCGGATTTGAACGAGTTCAGCAAACGCCACATGCTGCCGCCACCTACGCCGCCCACCAAACCGCTGCGCGCAATGCATTTGAATAGCAATGGCCATGGCCTGGAGCCGGACTATGCAGTGAGCACACGCCAGCGTGCGAGCAGCAACATTTACGGCGGCTCCTTGGTTAAAATTGCAGGCGCACCGCTAGCGCCACTGGCCAGTGTGCCAGCCTATCATCATCAATCGGCGCAGAATCTGAGCAACATGTCGCGCAATACGCTGCTGGCGTTAAGCGCTACACCCAAGCCCAAGTATACAGATGGTTGGGTGCAAGTGCAGCAGCAACAACAACAACAACAGCAGCAGCAACAACGGCAGCTGCTTAACGATGCTGCTTGGCTGTCCAAGCGCAAATCCATGCCTGACTACAATGGCCAGACGTTATACAACAATGGACAGCCCAATCATTGGCTGCTGCAGGAGGCAGAGCATCGCCGCCTGCTCGAGCAGCAACAGTTGCAGCTAAACAGACGCTCCATGCCTGCATCCAATGGCAAGCCACTGCCTGATTCCATTATACAAACGCTTACGGAGCGTGTGCAGAGCAAGGGCATAGGCGAGCGCAAGCGGTAAGTGCAGCCAATCCACGAATTGATTAATTAATTAAACAAACATTTGCTTGCAGCTTTGATGGCAACGGCAACTACAGTCAGTTAAATGGCAACGGTATGGGCTTAAAGCCAGCACTCAGCAACAGCAACAACAACAATAGCAACAGCAACGGCAACATTATAAGCAGCAGCAACAATAATCTTGCCGGCATTGGCAATCAGGATAAAGTGCTTAGCGTTAGTGGCAAGAAGAAATGCTCCCATTGTGGCGACGAATTAGGTAAACTTTGCTACTACGTTGGTTGTGAGTGTGCTTCTTTTCTTCTTCTTCTATCAACTCTTCTCACTATATATGCATATATATACTATATAGCGCTTAGGTCTTGTTTTCATGCATAATTATTTGTTTGCAAGCATCAAACTCAACTTCAGTCTCTAGCTTAGCACATTCATTACCAATCGTAACCTGCTCATACTCTAAACTATCTTATACTCTCTTTATCTTTGCTTTAACATGTCTGTCACAGATTTGGGCTGCACCCACGATAATTGTCGACAAGTGCACAAGGCGCTCAAATATATTGTCTGGGTGTAATTTAAAAGACTTGATTAAAGACTTAACTGTGTTTTTTTTTTTATTACAAGCTACATTTAATGACTGCCTAGCAGGTACTTAGCTGTTAGCTAGTGCAGCTTTTTGTTTTAAATTGCATTTATTTATTACTTTTATTTACTTTATTCGCAGGTCGCGGTGCCGCAATGATTATTGAGTCGTTGCTGCTGTTTTATCACATCAACTGCTTCAAGTGCTGCGTCTGCCACGTGCAACTGGGCGATGGCTTAAACGGCACCGATGTTCGCGTCAGGAATCATAAGCTGCATTGCCAGAACTGTTATTCCAGCGACGATGGCATCAAGTTCAGCTGCGTTTAACCAGCGATTCAGTTTCAATTGTTGTTGTATTTTAAATTTGATTGTTGTTGTTATAAACATACACATAAGTACACGTACATAGATTTTACATACATCTACATTTACATATACAATACATACATATGTTAAATGTTAAGCATAAAGTCAATATCGATATGCAGAGAGAGAGAGTTCCGCCTAAATGTTAATTGCCGACGTTCAATTTTTTGCAAATTGCATTGAAAATTTTACATAGCTATATATAGTACGATATGTAACCATGTTTTTGATTCAGATTTTAAATTTTTTATATATATTATATATGTATACAATACCTATATACACATATTCTATATACAAGCAACGTAAATTTTGCATAAACTTAGCTCTCTAATGTCAAAAGTCAGATTTGAACAAAAGAACTTTTAGAACTTGATTGAACATAATTCTTTGAGTGTTGTTAAACATTTTGAAATTGTATATTATTATCTAGATTTAAATTCATTTACCGATGTTAATGCTGCTTGAAGTAAGCGCCAACAAAAAAAAAAAAAAACAAAAAACAACGCAAGCTTCATTCGTTATACAATAATTGTAAAATATTACTAATCCACGCTGAATTGTCTATTAGCAGAAAAATTAACACACACACATACACAGACACATGTTTAAAGTTTTTGTTTACCTAAAGTGGAAAATTGTTTATGTTTTGATACGTAAAACCCAGCTATTAACCATATGAAACCTTTACGACGTACCCAATGTACCTAAAATTATATACACACAATACATAGATATACATATACATACAAGAGAATACAATACAAACATATGTGCATACATATCTGCATATATAAAGAAAGCGATTTAAATTCTAATTGTCGTTATTATTTGTATAACATATATTTATTAAATATCATATTTTCTTATTCTTATTTATTATAACTAAGCATTATTATCATATGTATGTTGAACACTTTTGCTGGATATTGTCAACATATTTAGTGCTTATTATGCGCATTAATTTTAGATAACAATTTAACATACATATATCCTCGATATGTTAATGATTTTATTTCTGTAAAAAGGCAAATTGAATTTTCGTTTAGTTCATAAATAAAATACATATTTCAACTAAATAGTTGTGAGTAATCAAAGGCGCGTCCATGGCCTTCCCAAAGGACAGTCATTTTCATACTCCTGGGCATCAAATCTATCGAATTGCATTTTAGGATATCCAGGATTGCACAATAATGATTACTAACCAGTTCGTTGCCTAAGTCTTTTTTTGTTTACTTTTACAATGGCAAATTTCCAAGCGAAACTGGCGTCATTTAGCTACTGCTCCTTCGTTATCCTTCCAATTCCAAAAGGTCATGCATTTTCGTAATCCTGGACATTATATCTATCGAATTGCATACCAAGATATCCGGGATTGCACAAAAAAATTTCTTGAAAAAATTTCAAGGGGGTTAGTCGCAAAAATTGGCCAAAAAACACAAATTGTCCTTTTTCTCTGAAACTGCAAGGACTACAAGGATGCTTACTGAGAGCTTTCAGAATATACAACTCAAAGGACGAAAGTCCTTTCAGGAGCTGAGTAAAACAGCTTTTTTCGAATACAGAAAAACGGCTATAACTCCCAAATTCTTGACAGGATCAGGACGAAATTAGTGGAAAACGACTCCTATTAAAAAGTACTATCTACTGGGTGAAGGACATCCAGATCGTCCTTGTAGTTTCGGAGATAATGAGCATTTTGTGATTTTGACCACTTTTCTCGCGGGCTGATGCTGAAAAATTCAAAGTTAATGGAAATTTAGATGACCCCATATTTTTTTGATGCCAATCGATAGAGTCTCGTCCTGTGAGTGCCGGAATCCAAAAAATTTGGAATCCCGACTTGATCTTGTTGAGCTATGGCCAATCTTCTCGAGAGGACCGCCCGTGCTTTGCAGCACCTAATGGTATGCAATAGTTTATTCTATCCAAATAGAAACGATGTACACTGTTGATCTGAGCACTTTATTAACAAACGCATCAGCGGATAGCAAAATACACATATGAAAGTAAAATCAACTTCTGCTCTTAAATCTGACTTAAAACCCAAATTGCTGCACATCTTTAAGCCGTTGGCAGGAATGTCAGTTTCTCGTTGAGCTGCAGTTGCGTTTTGATAAGTTGGGAGAGTGTGACAACCATTAGAAGATCGCGCACATTGGCGTTGAACATCTGGGTGAACTGCTCGTGGGACATGTGCGGCACCGAGTGAATCAGGTCAAGCAGCTGACGACCCACAGCATTGTCGGGCGTCACTTTGTGTGCGATGACATCATCCACGTACTTGATTATAAGGTCCAGCAGCGATTGCAGTTTTGTTGATGCTTCCGAAATTTGCGACAGATCAAGCATGGGCGCCACTGTCTTGGGGCGGTGAGCTGGGGACACGCCCACTGTCTTCTGCAACAGCTTCAGACCGAAGGTTTCGGGCTCATAGCTGGTCAGCTCCACGGGTATGGGCGTGAACATGCAGCCGGTCTTGCCGCCAGGCACACCCAGCTGGATGCACACATAGGCGCGCAGGCCCATGCGACCGCCTTGCAGCGAAGTGTCCACCGTCAAATGCACTGGGTTGTTGCACTCGCGTGCATAGTACTCGTGTATGACGGAGCTGTGGTTAGTCACATCATTGCCCGTTGCCCACCAGCCAACTACGCTCTCATTAGCGTTGACTTTGCGGTTCAGGTCGTACATGTCCAGCGCGTAGCTCAGCTCAGCCTCCACCTGGTCGTCGTGCTCCTTGTGAGGCACACAGAAGCAGTTGGTAACCTCCACAACACCTTTGTCCACAGAGCCCAACAGTGTGCCGATGACTCGGTGAGAATCCGCGTTGCGTCGCTCAAATGCGTCCACAACTTGGAACAGCACCACGGGGTGCACGCGCACGGTCAGATTAAGTGCCGACATTGTTGATATAATTATTGTAAATGCAGCAAATTAATAATAATTGCAAAATTTCGGCACTTTATTATCGCCACGCTGCGCGAAAAGACTTTCTTCAGTGTGGCCGTACTATAAAAATAAATACCAGATGCTCAGGGCTGCGTAACTTATTAGCTTGTGAACTGAGCTAGTTCACTCAACAGCAAAAGTGAGTAACGTACATTGCATATTACCATTTATTTAAATTAAATTATTGAAATTGATAATACGGGGCATTGATTGATTTAGTTTAATACATATATAAAAACAAGAAAGTTCTTAAATGTTTTAAAAATAACTGAGACAGCGATCTCGACATATGCTCACAGTGTTCGTTGCTTAAGTCTTTTTATGTTTACATTTCTCATGCCCGAATAAATAAAAACACACAAAACGCGTACATAAAAACAAATTTTATTAAATAATTTCCTTAGATTATGCACTGTTCGCATAAATACACTAGGAATAGTACATAATATGGTATTTCTACGTGAGAGAATCGCCATGTGTAATACAGGCCTACTTGTTTTTTACTGTTTTCTAAAAACACTCAAATATTTTATACGGAAATACTACTATAAGCGATTTCCACTAATAAACAACTCTACCAGACTTCACACTTTTGCACAGGATTCATGAACGAGCCCTCTGGGCACTGGAAGTCCTTTGCAAAGTCCTTGACATTGCTGAATGGGCCCAGCACACGGAACTCCGATGGTGAGTGCACGCCAGTGGTAATTCTCATCTTCAGAGATTCTAAAAGTAACAAATGTTGAGTTGAGTCCAGTTTATCTGATATTAATAATGTGGCATGCTAACCTTTGCGATATTTGGCGCACCAGGTTTGGCCAGCCGATATCCAGAACATCTGCTGAGGTGTGTAGTCCAGACCAGGCAGCTTGGGCTCTGCACCGTGCTTCTCAATCCAGCGTTGATAGGCGATATAGGCCTCCTTGACACCGCCATTATCGGCAATATTCTCACCTTGAGTATTGATGCCGTTCAGCTGAAGATAAGGCAACAAATTAAATTACGAATGCAAACAGTTGCTATCTTGAATTTACATTAAGACCCGTAGTGCGCTCCGTGTAGTTGCCATATTGATCAATAATGCATTGGGCCTTGGCCAGATAGGCCTTTTGGGTGTCCGGTGCCCACCAATCACGCAGATTGCCCTTCACATCAAACTGACGACCCTGATCATCAAAGCCATGCGTAATCTCGTGACCAATGACGTAACCAATAGCGCCATAATTCATATACTTTGGTCGTTGGGCATTGAAGAAGTGACCTTGCAATATGCCAGCGGGGAATTCTGCAAAACAAAGGATTATAGATTAATGCGCTGGGTTTAAGCTTGACGGGCTTTAAGCTCACGTATGCTGTTCTCCAGCGAGGAGTAGAAGGCGTTCACTATAGCTGGACGTGCATGACGAATCCAGTCTGTTTTGTTGACGGGCAGACGCAGTTTGTTGAACGAATAGTCAGTGCCAAAGATGTTCATGCCCAAGAAGGACTCAAAGTATTTGTCGGGATTAATATTGAGTTTTTCGTAGTATTTGGCTAGCTTCTCATTGTCCAGCATCTCATCGGGGTAGCCAATGTGCGTGGCCATCTTGTGCAGCTTCTCCTTGGCCTCCTTCTTGGTCTTATCATCCATCCAGTTGACCTCATTGAGTATATCGTTGAACACACCGCGTATATCCGAAACCATATCCAAGGCTTGCGACTTTGACTCCTGGTTAAAGTGCTTGCGCACATAGAGCGATCCCACGGATATGCCAAGGCTGATAGTTCAACAATTATTTGATTTGGGTGTAAAGTCATTTAACAATTAATGTGCATGTCGATGTGGTTGGCGCATATTTGAGAGATTTCACATGCAAATGAAAACATGAAATGAAAATTCAAATGGTTAATCAAGCTCGCAATTGTTTTCCCTAACAAGTAATATAAATAATAAAATAAAATAATAAACAATGCAACTAGTCTGCAAGTATGTTCTCCGCACAGTCTAAACTATTCTTAGCTGGAGAAAAGCTACAATAACTAAATTTGATGAGACAAAAATATGAATATGAGCGCCCTCAGCATGGGCGAGCGATATTCGATATTCGTGCATAATTCTCATGTGGTTATGGGTGCTTGCTATGACCAAAAAGCTAAAATCATGAACTTTGCCTTTTCATCCAACACCAATACCTAGAAGAACCATCCTCGATAGCATCATAGTCACTGCAAGGTTTAAAAGAAGAAAGAAACGAAACAAAAGGAAAGGAAAACAAAAACATGCTGATCAAGTTGCCATATTCGAGAACAACGAAAGGAAAGAAAAAACAACTAAAAGCAGCTAAACCAATAGACCTAAGAGGACAACAGCAGAGTCTTAAGCACTGACCTGCCGGCGGCGATATCGACGCACTCCTTCCAGCGCGCCTCCTGCTCCTGACGGCCAGACAAGGCGGTGGCATATTGCAGCTGCCGCTTGCGGAACTCCTCGCTGAGGAAGCCAATGGAGAAGGCATGGATGCGCCACATCATATAGTTGGCAATCACGCGATTGGGTGTTTTGGCCAGCAGCTTGCCCAGCTCCTCGAAGAACGACGGCACTGTTAGATTGATGACCTCATCATCCTTCATGTTCAGCCCCTCGGGCAACAGCGCATTCATATAGTCCACCCACTGCACATAAGGATACGCCGCTTGCAGCTGCTGTGGCGTGCGCAGATGGAACAACTCCGAGGAGTTGCGACGCTTCTCATTGGGCCAAGAGATCTAGCAAAGCATGCATGAGTCTAAGATTCAAAGTCAATTTATTTACGCGCTTACATTGGCCAGCGCCATTTCAAACTCGAGCGAGGCGAGCAGCTGCTCCTTGGCCTGCTGCTTCTCGGCACCAAACAGCACCGCTATGTCCACCATATAGTCGTAGTAAGCACTGACCAACGTCTCATTGAAGCCTTTGACCAGATACTCGCGACTCAGTGCCAAAGAGGATTGATCCAGCTGCAAGGCAAGCAAATGAAATATAATTCTTTGATTATATATTATATAGCTTACGTCTATGATGCGCTTGGTGCTGTTCTGCAGATCGACGCCAATGGAGAAATCAATGATGTAGTCCATGCTGAAGCCAGCGCCACGGAACTTCTTGACCTGCTCCTGCCAGCTCCAAGTATTGTCTGCGTTCCAGCTGTCGCCCACCAGCAACGGCCAGCCGCCCAAGCTTTTGGCTATCTTGGTAATCGGCTCCGGGCCCAAGGTCTCAATGAGCGCTAAGCAAGGGCAACGATAGTTAGTTTGAATGCGCAGTGTGGCCTGCGTCGAGCTACTTACTCTTGTTCATGCAGGCTCTGTAGAGCAAGTTGGGCAGCTGGAAGTGCTTGGGCTCTGTGTCTGGTCGGTCGGCGGTGATGATGTCCTTCAACTGCTCCTGCAGCTTGTCAGAGATGACAGAGAACGTGCTAATGGACACCTTGTCGTCGGGTATGTTCTCCTGCTCCACGTAGCTGCCGCAGGCGAATTCGTAAAAGTTGTCGCAGGGCTCCACCTCGGAGTTAATCTTGCTGAGCACAGTGGAGGCGGTGTGTATGCACTCCTTGGTCAGGCACACGCTCTCCGCACTGGGTTTGCTGGCGCTGGGCACCTTGTTCATCGTGGTGCTGTCGCCATGCAAGGCCGTAGCCTCTGGCGCCGCTGGCGGCATGTCCATGCTGCCATGGCTGCTGGCCTTCACTGCATCGTAGGCGTAGAGACCAAAGCCAGCGGCGGCAACAAGGAACAGTATGCTGCTCAGTATGAGCAGGCTGCGCTCCAGCTTGGTGCGTCTACGCCACCAGTTGGGGTTCCTATTATAAACAGACGCAATGAGCAACAAATTAAATCCAAGCCAAGACATTCATAAATCTTAATTTACCCAAGCGGCGCCCCCGCCGCGACGTGCGTAGTAAAAGTGCTTTTCACTATTCCCCCACTCCCTCCCTCCCCACATGACTCTTTGCATAGCTTTGCTCATGCCATTGACATCGATGCGAACGCATTTGTCGCCATTTATAATCAATTCACTTTTTCTTTTTTTTTTTTCTTTTGACATCGGCGAGCTCTAACTTCAGCGCCCGTTGCTCATCTCGTTTGTCTTCTGTCTTGGTTTAGCTTTAAACTTGTTTATCAACAATCCCTCTCTGCTGCCCACTGATAGCCACACTAGCCAACCAGACGTAGCTACTGTGAGAATTTCACTTTTGCAAATTTCCCAACTATGGTTCAAATTTACGGCCATCAAATAGAATATTCATAACGGCTTCAATGATAGAGAAAGTAGCGCTGTGTTAGGCTTAGCATATTCGGAATTTTAAAATACTAAACTTTGCTGCATAGTGTACCTAATTAGCAACTTCCTACCAAATTGGCCAATAGCTGCATGCATGTTGGACAAATTAAAAAAAAATGCTGTTTGAATAAAAATAGGTACGACTGGTTTTCAGTTTACAAAGTAATTGAGTAAAGTTTCGTCTGTGTGTTTTTTATTTACACAAAACAATTTACCCACACAAAAAGTTCATATACAAATTAATGATAGACCATATTTTAGTTGGCAACCATTTCCGTACAGTTTGCACGCTTCAATTACGATCCAAATAATAAAAATCATAATGCGCGCTGAAGTTAGTAAAAAATATTTGCGTTGCAGGAGCCCAAGAGATGATTTTAATGAGCGATTAAGTCACGCTCTATAAATAGACACATATATACATATGTATAAGTATCTGTTGATTACATGCAAAAAAAAATAATAAAAAACAGCCTATGAGGCCGAAAGTCACAAACCTCACTTGACACGTGTAGGGGAATTGTTTAAATATAGCAACTGCTTAATATCTATATGCATATAGTCGATGCGACTTTTACAGCAGATGATAGAGTAAAAGCGGCGTTGGCTTAGCGTTGGCCAAAACTAATTTATCAGCTGCCAAGGCCAGCACAAATTATTTTGGGCAAGCACACATTAAACAAGAATTTTTATGGCTTAAGCTATATTTCAATATTCTTTAAGTTTATGTTTGTTTTTATGCGCTGCCTTGCAAAATGAGTTGCAAACAATTCGTTTTTTTAGTTATTGAGGTTTGGCATCGCCAAATTTAATCTAACAGCCCAAACAATGGCTAAACAATTTAACAACAATAAATGCAATTTGCATGACAATAATTAATTTGTTTAATGTGGCAAAACCTGTGGGTGATGTTGACGTACGATTATAGCAAATAGAACACGCTAGCTATATATTGAGGCTCAGCGTCATTAGGCCAAATGACAATGGGCACATGCTGAGAAAAGTTAAGGCACATTAAACAGTTGCAGGTGCTTTCCCTTTTAAAACAGGATATATATTAATATTTATCAGTCATTAGCAATATTATTTTTTAAAAAATACACAACTAGTGCCAAGTGCAGTTGAGTGCAACGGACTTGGTTAAGACGAGTTCATTAACTACTGCTGCACGTTCTGCATTTCGTCTGGCAAACTTAACCTTGATGACCGAATTATGATTAATAATAAGTTACACAGCCATAAATTTAATATACAGGTTAAAGCAGCAGCAGCAACAGGTTTAAATTACTAATGACATATAAATACATTTTTTGTTGCTTTTTTGATTTGGTTTAAACACACGCAGCAAAAAGTTAAACAATGCTAAGTTATGCATGTGATTAAAAGTAAACAATGCGCTTAAGCTGTACATTTTTATTAATATATGTAGCTAGTACCTATTAAAGGTTGAACGACATTTAAAAAAGACGTCAGTAAGTAATACTAGTAACAATAATCGGAAATGCGCAAGCAAACTTGAAATTGTTTGAACTTGTAAATGAAATTATGAAATCTTTAATTTTTTTTATTAAATGCTATTATTAGTCAAGCTGTTTGAGCTTTAGTCAGGCATTAGCTAACGATGTTGTAGGTCGTGTAGTTATTCTTTTACCTACATCTCCGGATGCTGCATGCAATGCACGAACCACGAAGCTCTTACCTCATTCATAGTTAGGATTTGATACAATTGTGTTATTAAATTTTCTCATGTGTCAGGGTTATGCAATCGACTTCACCACAAACAGCAGCAGCAGCAGCCTCGCGGATGCTTCTTATCAGCAGCGATATCAGCAGACGACATGCTTAGCATCATAACCAAGCATCTCAAACTGTAGCCCTAAGCCTAAGCTTACTTTTAGGGGTGTGTGCACTGCCACTAACGCGTATGTGTATTATTTATTGAATTTATACAAATGTGTCTGTGTGCGTGGGGGGTGCAAAGGGTAAGGCGGAGGGCACAGCTTGTCAATGGGCGCCAGTTTCAAGTCGTGCTTTTGTCTCCGTGTTGCCCAATAAATGTGTCAAGTGCAGGCGGCGTTTTTGCCATTGACGTGACACTTTTGCCGTCACACTCAGGTGTGTGCTGCATGTGTGTGTCTCTGTGTGTGTGTGTGTGTATGACGTTTGGCAACATTGCTTACTTTTAGGGTCTTTGTTTGTATTTTTATATATATATTTTTTAATATGTTTTTGATCTTCTTTGGCATCAGCTTTATTAGCATGCATAGCTTTGATTGACTCCAAGCATTGGCTTTGGCTATAATATTTATAGTTTATCATACATTTGTGTGACAACAACAATTGTTTTGAAATAATGAGCTGTATGCGTATGGCATTTGTGCTTCCGTTATTCCAAGCTGTTGGCCTGGCTAAAGCATTTAAAAGCTTTGAAGTTACACGACTACGTTATACACTTACTCCACTATTAATTGCCCATTGTGTTTAACTTACTCACTTAATTGATGTGCCTAACTCTAAAAATAAACAACTATTGTTGTTGCAAAATAAGAAATATCTGTCGGCCAACTGACTCATTTTAAGTAATAATAAATTTTAGTGGTTTGTCAGCAACTGACAGATCCATTAGCTTACAAAATCGCATTGGGGCTTGTTGTAAAAAGTTGTAAAAACGGTAATAACAAACACTTGGGATGGTCCGTCAATTCGGCTGGCCTTTGTTAGCTACGGCCCTATGGGGGCTCTCACTTTCTGAATAGGTTTGCTCATGCTGCTGCTGCTGCTGCTGCTCTGATATATACATGTGCACGTTTATACATATATACTACGTATAGTAAAGCTCCAAACAACGACAAATTGCCTTCCAAGTGTTAATTTGTGCCACAGACGCAATTACCTAATACATTTTAATTTCGCTTCACTTGCGCTTGAGATATAAGATGGAACTTAGCTGCTTCAGCTATTTGTTGCTGCTCGTGTCGACTTTTGTTGCTGTAGTCGCTGTTTTAATTGCTCGAAATATTAGAGCTGTCATATCATTTAAGCAACTGCGTGTGCGCGCTCATTAAGACTGTCGGGAATGCAGCCGCCGCAACGCATATGAGCCATAAACTTAATTCACTGATAACATAAGAGCCAAGCCACAGTTCAGATTGAGCGAGCGAGATAAAGGCAAAGTGCATCGATTGTAGTTAGTTATAAAATTGCAACAAAAATGAACTTAAGTGCTCGAAATAAAAATAGCATAAAGTGTATATTAAGCTTGACCAGCCAATAATACAAAGTGAGCGACAGTTTGTCTAGCTCGACAAACTGCAACAATTAAATTTCTAATTGCCCAAATACACTAATAAAGTGTATATTATAGTCTAGTTAATTTAAATGTTTGCACAAAGTAACTTTTAATTGTTGCTGCCATTAAGTGCATTTAGGATTAATGCAGCTTTAACTTGACCTCTACTTGTGCAAAGCATATTTTGTTTATTGAAAAATAAAAATCTGCTTAACTCAAAGTGGGAAACGCGCAATTTGCAAACAGGAAGCCCTTCCCAAGTGCGCAATAGATGCAAAGAGCAGCAAGCTGCAAAAGCGAAAGTGGGCGTGGCAGCAGTTGCAGTTGCTCCAATTGCTGTACAACCTTTAATAGGCTACCAGGTGGGCAGGAAAAAGCCTAACGGAAACGGAAACCAAATGCCAAAGTGCGGCGGCGACAATTGCAATTGCCTTTGCCCCGCTTCAGGGGTAGCCACATAAATAACGGTAATATGGCAGGGTTGCCAAATGAAAAAAAAATAGTTATGCATGTGCATATACATACATATATAAAAATCGGACGCCAAGGTAGGCCGTCTGTCAAAATGTCTCACTCTGATTTTTTCATTGAGCATTACGAGTTGCGAGTTGCGTTTTGCATGCTAACGAAATATGTTTCTTGGATGAGTGCCCAACAGCAATATTAGCAATATTATTCAGCCATGACAAGGCAAATTCATTACATATGCATTCAGCATTTGTGTGTGACAAAAAGGCCAACAGAATTTCTCTTTAACACTGACCTTATGGCTCTTTGAAGTAAGGCCTAAAGTGAATGCAAACTAAACAGATCACTGAGCCCTAATGGGGCAGTAGCCGTTAACTTAAACGCTTCTTGGTTAGGATCGCGCGTGCCTGAATTAATCGCCACGTACGAATTTGCCGCCAACAAACAAATCATCGCAATTATAAGCAAACGACACTCACGTAATTCTTTTATTCCAGTAAAAGTTACGAGAGTGGGCCTCACATAATTCTGTGTAGCCTCATCAATCACTGACTCGACAAATGCCCCGCATTACGCTCAACTTGTTGTTTATTATGTGACGATGTGAGTAATAAAGCCGTTTACAACAAGAAGTCAAAGACCGGGCCTATTACGTGCGCTACACGCTCTAAAATCTTGTACAGATCCTCATTAAGCGAGTCACCATCGCATCGGATCGGCTTGGGGCACAGCATTTACTTTTGGCCTGGATTTCAATGATTTATGATAAACAAGTGTTGGCCATAAGGAAGCAATGCACTTGAATGCAATACACTTAAGAATTTCAAACCAAACAAAGGCAAGAGTAACACTTGACTTCTTAAACATTAAAAAATTGCAATGCATGAGTTTGTTTACCTGTAAAATATGTAAAAAAAAAAGCTGTAGCCTTTTGTAAGTTCAGCAATCAGCTAAAGTTATAGTTTAACAATTTGTTTGTTTACATTTTATTTTCGGTTTATTGCCCCCACAATTAGTGCGAGTGTGTGAAAGTGAGAGAGGCAGCTAATTAATTTGCCACATGGCTCCATAAAAAGCTAAAACCTACAACTAAAACTAAAACCACAAGGCACAACAGGCTGCATATGTTCATAGTTTAGGCATATTTGCTTGAGCTATGGGTGAGGGCTAAGTTGCAAGCTAGTGCGCCTTTGGGGGCGTGGCAGTGTGCCATAGTTAAACCGCAAAAGCTTCACCTTCGAGGCAGCAAAAAAGAAACGCAAAGAAAACGCAATCGCATGGCCAAGCGGTTGACCATAATTGGAGTTAGCAGTGGCTGTTGACCACGTTAAGGTCTGCGTGCATTTAATTATGCAATTTGAGCAAATAAGCAACTACGCAACAGTAACAGCAACAATAGCAGTAACAATAACAACTACAGTTGCAACAAAAAACAACAATGCAACAAAATATGAAAACTCGGCCCAAAGCGTTGAACAGTTTGGTTCTTGGCTGATTTCTCGTTGATTTTGGTTGACCTAAATACCGCAAAAAAATAAACAAACAAATGCCAAAAATCGACTCAGAATTAGTCAAACTTGTATAACCGGTAAGACTAAGTTTCATCGTTTATGGCCCGATGCATGATAGGTGTGATATTTATTTGGGAAATAGCCCACAAAGCCTTTTCATTGTGCGTTGCCTATTTGCCTTTTAAATAAACATCAATCATGCAGAGATTCTACTTACTAAACAAAAAGAACTCATTGCCAGACGAACTCGAAAAAAAAAACGTTCAATGAAAACAGCAAAAAGTTTCAATGCGGCTTTATCTTTTGCTGTCTTGGCTAAATTACAGCTTAAAGACTAACCTAGGAAAACTGAAAACAAATTGTTAAGTACCTTTACTTCACCTCAAGATTATAAGAATTGAGCAATTGTGCATGTGAAATCGAAACGCAACTGGTTAATTAGAGAGCGCCTAATATTAAACGTGAGAATAAACTCATATGTTTATAACAAATACGAGGAAACAATTGCAATGCTTACGTTTTTAATAATTGCACAAGTTGTAAAAACAAATACCAGTCATTAGAGCTTAAACAAACATTGAATCTTGTAATTATAACTATTAAAATATAGACAATTACCAAAAACATGCGCGTGCGTTAAAAGATACAGAACAACTGTGTTTTGGCTTTGAAACAAAAAGTAATTATTTTAAAGCTGCCAAATCTCTTGGTTTGCGTATTAAACAAGTAACTAATAATTTAAAAATAGCATCTTAAAGAAGTCAGCTAGCTGAAAGCCAGTTTTTGTTTTTGAACTCATATCTTGATCTGGCTGGAACGTGTTTTTAATAAATATGCGCAACTTTCTTTTCTTTTTATGTGTTTTGTTTGTTATAAAATTGAATGGCTATGGGCAGGGTAGGGCAAGTGAAATTGACTCGGCTAAAATTTAAATAAAATACAATACTCGCACTTTTTGTAAATATTTACAGTTATATATTGGGTGTACTATTGAATGCACAAGTGCATTTATGAATGCATATGTGTATTCAAAGTATAGGGAATGTCACAGAAGACGAACAACTTACTTAATGACTGTTTGCATGTTAATGTTAACCGTTTTAACAATATTGACTCTTTTGGACGCGTCAAGTACTTTTATCTTTTCTTTTTAGTTAACGTTAACGAGACGCTGCTTAGCTGTTAAAGAGACATAAATGAATTGCATTTAGTTAGCATGTGTGCTTAAGTTGCATAAATGCAAAAACATTCAATAGTCTCCAAACAATTCAAAGAAACCACTAGTTTATATTTACATAGCGCTCACGCAGCTATTCGGATTTAACTGCCACTAAAACTAGTATCTTATCACTTGTCCAGCGTTAGTATGAACTCAAGCACGAACGAAAACCAACTGTTAAAAATTACACTGCGCCAGCTGTATTTAAAAGTTGGTCGCCTCAAGCCCGGGTTAGCGACTATCGATATCCAACAGATGCTTAATTCAAACACTACTATCGCAAACACTTTAACGCAGGCAGATAGTGAGTCTCTAAATTACACAACCAATCAATCTCAAGTTTATTTACCTTTTTATAAAACAGAAACTGCAAGGCCCCGCGTAATTACGTTATAAACTTTGAGATATCTTTACAGTAATTTCTAAAAATATAGAAAAGTATGCTGCAGTCTAAAAAATAGGGGTTCAAGAGAAGGAAAGTACATAAGCATAAGCTTGTCATTCAGAAATAAATAGTTCTTGTAAATAATTAGTGCAATTTCAATCTAAGCATGACCTCATACTCATACTTTATTTAATTATTATTTAAAACTCGCGTTTAGAATATGAGCTTTTAAAAACAACCGCATTATACAAAAATAGTTCTATGCACTTACACAACACTTATATATTTATGGGCAATAGGAAAACTATCGCTCACTAAGTTCGTTCGTTCATTTTACGAGTATCTTAATCGAACTTGTTCTCTACTGCTGCCGCTCTAAATATAAATCGGCTGTACAATCGATAACCTTGCAAAAGTCTAACGCGAAAATCCACGCTACATTGTTTTGCTAAAAATAATAGTGTATTTATAATAAAATAATAATTGTAAATATGCATACAAGTTGTTAAATAAGATGGTTTAGTATTAGACATCAAGGAAAGTATACACATTCAATATATACACACCATAATACAGCTTATCAACTTTTATAAGACCGTGTCGGTGCATGTTCTAATGAACTGCTTTCATGCTATGGAAATTAGGCTATGGAACAAGTGACTAGTTCGTTAAATTTAATAAAAACATTTTATTCTAATACAGAGGCGAGATTGGAAATAAAAAAGCCAGCAAAGGTAACTAAAGCTACGTTCAAGCAACATAAATCAGGGCAATGGACTTGTCGCAGCCACCGCCACAGTTGCTGACGGCGCCGTCAGCGCTAGCGACAAACTTCACATCGATGCCTCCACCCAATATGGGCGGCCAACACTACAGGCACTACTCGCATCATGGAGCAAACAAGCAGGGGTACAACCACTTCAAACCCTTTATGCCCGGTGGTTTTCAACGACCATTTGGAATGTCCCAGGATGACTTTGATGGTAAACGTCTGCGCAAGAGTGTTATGCGAAAGACTGTGGACTATAATGCGTCCATTATAAAGGCATTGGAGGTAAGCGCACACACTTTCTTTTATATAGTGTGCAGTGGCTAATGCTACTTATTGTTTTCAGACACGCCTCTGGCAGCGCGATCACCGAGACCGTTTGGCTCTGCAACCGGATAGCATATATGTGCCACAAATGCTGCCGCCTTCGAGTTACCTTGATAATCCAGCAAATGCTATAACAACGCGTTTTGTCAAAACAGCCACAAATAAAATGCGCTGTCCAATCTTTACGCTCGCCTGGACGCCCGAAGGCAGACGATTGGTTACCGGTGCCAGTTCCGGCGAATTTACACTCTGGAATGGACTGACGTTTAACTTCGAAACCATTCTACAGGTGAGCTTGACCCACGAGTAAACAATAAATGT
The DNA here is from genome assembly GCF_011750605.1 of Drosophila busckii. Classification (NCBI taxonomy): domain Eukaryota; kingdom Metazoa; phylum Arthropoda; class Insecta; order Diptera; family Drosophilidae; genus Drosophila; species Drosophila busckii. The sequence goes on from NC_046607.1 coordinate 12,111,760, forward strand.
TGAACTGTTATAAGTAATGTGCATTTATTTTTGAATTCGTCTTTAAAGGCACACGATATATCAGTACGGACGATGGTGTGGTCACATAACGACAGCTGGATGGTGACTGGTGACCATGGCGGATATGTTAAGTACTGGCAATCGAACATGAACAACGTGAAGATGTATCAGGCGCACAAGGAGGCGATTAGGGGAATAAGGTATTGCCTAATGATTGTAATTGTCAGATTGTATTTACCATTTAGCAGCTGCCGGTGCCGCAAGCAAGAGTCCAACACCACCGAACCACCCAAGTTTAGATCGTTTACAGTTACGTTTTTGCAGTTTAGCATGCAATTCTTTTAACGCTCTTCTCCTTATCATTTTCGCAAATTTACAAGTTTACCAAGCCATTTCCTTTCATTCTCTCGTTTTCTTTATCTGTTTGTCCTCGGGGGCTGTTGCAATTTAATAAAAATAAAGCCGTCTATTAAGCAACATGCCAGGTCTCCCAAACTCATGTTAGACAGTTAGACAAGAATTCATTTCGCGCGCGTTCAATTCTTAAAAAGATTGCACATATTTTCTAGTCAAAAACATTAAGTTTAACAACAAATAAATACTGTGATATGCCTAACACTGAAGACTGTGAAAGAAACAAAACTTGTGCATTAATATGCACTCAATTGATTTAAACAATTTGAATTTGTGTCACTTAAAGAAAACAATAAACGAAAACTGACAAGAATTACGAAAAATAAAAACCAAATCGTTGCACAATTTTATTTGCGCGTTCCAAGGCTACACCAAAAATAATAAAATGCTTTTAGCGAAATTGTTTTCTATCAAATTCGGGGGTTCGAGTGTTTTTCTTTATTCAAAAAACAACGCCTGCCGACCAAGTGGGAGCGGGAGAGGGTAGATCAAGAGCATTCCGCCTGGCAACTTGTCGAGAACCTCTTGCTTACCACATCTTTGAGCCCCCACCACACCTGAACACAATACACAACAACACTCACCACACTTACACAAGCACACACGCACGCATACTGTATTTGTATTTCGTTTCCATATGCTAAACTCGCTGTCTGTCTCTTGAACTCGAAAACCCATTCTGAATCCAAAAATTCCAACTGAGCGCAGTTTCAGTCCGACGGACAGCAAATTTGTCAGCGGCAGTGATGACGGCACGTTACGCATTTGGGACTTTATGCGCTGTCAGGAGGAACGAGTGCTACGTGGTAAGTAAATGCCCAATCTCATCTAAATTCAACATTTTATTGAGCCCATGCTCTGCCCCTACTACTAGGACACGGCGCGGACGTTAAATGCGTGCACTGGCATCCACAGAAAGCCATGATCGTGAGTGGCAGCAAGGATAATCAGCAACCCATTAAAATTTGGGATCCAAAGAGTGGCATTGCGTTAGCCACACTGTAAGTAACTTAAACTAGCAATCTAAAGCACGTAACTAACTAAAACTAAAACAACTGGTTTTCTTTTTCAGTCATGCTCACAAGTCCACTGTAATGGATCTCAAGTGGAACGACAATGGCAATTGGCTAGTAACGGCTTCACGTGATCATTTACTCAAGCTCTTTGACATACGTAATCTGCGCGAGGAGGTGCAAGTGTTCCGTGGTCACAAAAAAGAAGCCAGCTCCGTATCGTGGCATCCCATACACGAGGGTCTATTCTGCTCTGGTGGCTCCGATGGTTCAATTCTTTTCTGGAACGTAGGGTGCGTTAAATCGGCTTCAAATATATCCAACAAAATTTTAATTATCGTTAATTTTTAGTACGGATAAGGAAATTGGCTGCGTGGAGACGGCACATGATAGCATAGTATGGACACTTGCCTGGCATCCACTGGGCCATATTTTGTGCTCTGGATCCAACGATCACACTATCAAGTTCTGGACGCGTAACCGACCAGGAGATCTTATGCGAGACAAATACAATCTTAATACACTTCCTGCTAGTTTGGCCGCCTTAGATGAGTGTGAATACGGTTCGTGTCTCAAATCTCAAAATTGTATTGAAAACATTCTAAAATATAAATTTATTTGCAGATGACGCCATCATACCTGGCATGGGTCCGGAAGACAAAGTTGAGTTCACGGAGAGTCTTACGGCCGACAAGGGCTTTATTCCGGGCTTGGATTTGGATGCGGGCAGCAAAGCAGCGCTCGACCGAGACCGCGAGAAGAAGGTGCCTTATAGCAAACCTATACCTCGAAACTTTCAAGTACAATGGGCGGGACCACGTCGCGCCGATGATCCCAGCGTGCTTAGCATACACGATGAGCTTGCAGCGCGTGAGTCTAAGGATTCCAGCAATGGACTTTCGCATCAGCAGATCAGCGAAAACACACTTGAAGGCATATTGGCTAGCGGCATGCTGAACGGCCTTGATCCACAGACTATAGTCGGCATCTTTGTCTACGGCCGTTTTATTCGCGTGCATCCAGACTCGCGTCTAATGGCCGCCTTACGCCAGGGTGCTGAGTATCTGAACAAGTACATTGATGCGGGCAAGTTGGAGGAGCTGCGCGACGTGGTGCCGCTAAGCGAACGTGAGCGTTCCCGGTCTGTTTCGCCAACGCTGGATCCACAAGTGACGCAAGGTCGAGGCGAGGTGTCACCGCCACCCAAAAAATCTCGCTTTGAGCCGCGCCAGCACAACGCACAGCTGGTGTGTGTGCGTGAGCTGCTACTGCTAAAGAAACCTTTCCTCCCGTCCCTGCTAACAGTTAAGAGCCAGCAGCCCAAAACAGAATTCATTGATGAACCGTCGAACTATGGCAGCGGCTCGCCCATGGACCAATCGCAACGCGAGGACATGAATAGGCCCAACCCATGGGCAAATAATGGGCCGTGGACAAACTATGGCAATGGAAACGGCAATAATTCTGGCGGCTCCAACATGCAAAATGGCTATGGCAACAATAGTGGCGACAATTTCAATGACCGTGATCGTGATCAGTTTCAAAAAGGCGGCAACAACAATCACAGTGGGCAGCAGCGTCGGAGGCGCGGCAATAATAACGGCGGTGGTGGAGGAGGAGGCGGTGGTGGTGGCCGCAATCGTGGCCGCTCTAATAATAATAGACGCTTCTAGTGGTACCCACCACCACCACCAACAACAACAACAACAACAGAAGAAACAGAAACACATTCTCAAAGTTCGTTTTGTAAACACACATGCATACATACAACAACAAAGAAGAGACAAATATCTGCTAGGCAAAGCAATGTGAACTTTATTTTATGCTTAAGAACGATTTATATTATTACATGCACGTACATATTTTCCATATGTTGTAATATCCATAGACAACTTCTAACGGCCTTTTTGAATTTATTCTATCCGATCCGTTTGGCTGTTAGATCTGGCATAGGCAATGATCGTCCGACCACCACAGCTCATCGAGCGTAAATGAAAGTCAATATTGAATTTAGTTAACTTAACGATTTATTCTCAATTGCGTCTTTTTGTTATAATTTACTAAAACTATGTTATGCTGCAATGGAGTTGCGTCGACTGCCGCTTCGCCTTTGATCATTGTCCACCCCATCACCTGTCCTTAAATCCTCCCGCGATGAATGCTTGTCCTTCATTCTAACATCCGACTCCAAACGGTTGTCTTGCAGAACATGTGAGTCTTTGCGTTGATGACGAAAATTCTGCTTTATTTCTCGCACTTCATCGCGCAGTTGATCCTTAGCATGTTGCTCAATGGTACGTTGGATCTGCTCAGCGGAGGCTACCAACTTGTCCGCTTCGAGTACAACGCGCTTAGCTGATCGGCTGCGACTGCGACGTTCCCGTCGAGAGCTGGAATGCTTCGAGCGTGACCGCGAACGTGAACGCGAGCTGTAGCTGCTGGAGCGTGAACGGCGCGTGGAAGCCAGTTTACGATTCTTACGCTGGGAAGGATTCTTACTCCGGCTGCGACTGCGGGAGCGACTGTGACTGCGTCTAATTAAACATTTATATGAGTTTAGAGCTTTACTGCATAATATTCTTGTCGAGTGCTTACCTAGAGCGTGATGAATAGGAAGATCTGCGATTGTGAGAACGGCTACGACTGCGACTGCGCGAGTGGGAACGCCTGGAGCGACATATTAGCCTAAAATTGAAAATAAATTATTGTATTGATGTACATACATGCTCGAGCCAGAGTCTACTACTTACCGCCGGCCACGTGAACGACTGCGACTCCGTGAGTACGAGTTGGAGCGTGATCGTGATCGATTTCTGCCACGCGAGGATTTGTGATAATAGCCATCATCTGCTTCATCACCGTAACGGTCTCCTTCATAGTGCTTGGGATTGTAGTAGGAAGACGAGTAGCCATCGTAGCCTGAGCGACTTCCACGCCCGCCACGTCCTCGACCTCTACCACGCGGACGTGGTGCAAAGCCGCGATAATTGCTAGATACGGCAAACGGCGGCGGCGCTGCCGCACGGTAAAGAGCGGCGCCCGGAAATACTGGTGGCATGCCGTATCCGAACATGGACAGCGATTGCATCCACTCATTGGCAGCAGCCGCAGTTGCCGGCACAGCACCGGCAGCCAAAGCAGCTGTAACAGCCTTGAAAGGATTCATCGCAGCATTGGGTGCACCAGCTGCTACTGAAGCTGCCGGCAAAGGTACATTATCAGAATGCGCACCATTGGGCCGCTGCCTTCCGGCGAGCTCGTCGTCACTGCTGGGACCGGCAGCCGTGCCTTTTTTCATATTGCCTTTGAGCAGACCCATTAGCGGTGTATTGCTCTTGATCTCTTGCACAATCTTGCGCTGGTCACAGACCAGCTTCTCAGTGGCAGTTTTGTATTTCTCTACCAGACGACCACGCTGCAGATCCTTGACATCATCTTGGCGTGCGCGATGTGACTTTTGCTTTTGTTTTAGCTGCAAATAGAAGCAAATATGCATAAGAACTTCGAAGTTGAGGAGAGGACATGGCTTACTCACCTGTATGCGTTCGAAGACTTGCTCCAGTATGCGTATGCTCTCCAGCTTGCGTTGCGCTATCATTAATTTGCGCTCCTCGATGCGTATCTTTTGCGAGATCTCAACTTGGCCTCGCTCTTGGATCTTTTTCAGATGCTTTTCTTTGCGCTTCTCTTCGCGTTCGCGCTGCTTCTCCAGCTCAGATAATTTCAATTGCTCTTGCTTTTGCCTGTAATTTGTTTGCAATTTCGTGCATGTTGTTTTTTTGCATGTTTTTGTTTGCTTTTTGTACATATTTTGCTAAAGACTTGTTAACTATGCTTCGGCTAGAAGATGCTGAAAACTGTATAACTTGCCAACAACAATTAAATATGTGATGAAGCAACCAGATGAGCCATAAATGAAACCAAATGAGTGTAAACGCAATTGGGTTCACTTAAGGCTCTGTATATAAGATATGCTAAAAATGCTTTTAGTGTTCAATTCAAACCTTTCACGCTCCGCCTGCTCGACCAGCTGCTTCTTCTCGCGTTCACGCTCCTCATCCTCTGCCTGTGCCTTGGCTATGCAGCGTTTCCTCATGCGATCACGTCGCTGCAGTTGTGCGTCGCTTAAGTGCTTCAACTTATCGAAGTTTACATTGATGATGATGGCCTGCGTTTTGTCCACATACTTCCGGACCAGCTTGGTGGAGCGAAACTCATCCATGGCACGCACAAAGCTTGCATACTCTTCAAACTGCACGTAGCTGTGGGACAAGCGTAGGCCGTTAGTATTTGCTTTTGGCAGGAAAAAAAACTGCTACTCACGCCTCGAAGAGCACGTCCTGCTCGAAACTAAATGTGCGCATGCCACTGATGTCCGTCGCCATACTCTTTCTATACGGATCACAAATGGGTATATCAACAGCGCGCACCCGACCAAACTTCTCAAAGATGCGTTTGAATATGCTCTCGCTGGGCTTGACTTGGTCCTCCTGCTCAGAGTGGCGAGGACAGAACCAGCGTACAGGCAAATGTGTCAAGTGTATCGTGTCGGGTCGTTCGCCCGCCTTCATTTCATCCATGTTGCGTGCATCGCGAAAGTATGAGTCCCAGTCATGGCGTGTGGGAAACTCATCTTTTGCTTCAGTGCAGCGCACCCGAAATGCTTCACTAAAGCCGTTGATACGCAGCGAGACTCCATCAAGTCGTTCAACGGCCAAACGCAAGCGTTTACGATCATCCAACTCTGCCTCGAAGCGTATGTAGTTAACGGTGCTCTTGGAGACCTGCGAACCATTAAACATTCATTATATTAATCAACAATAAATTTAAAATATTAAACGTATTATTTACTTTAAGCACTAGAAACTTATCCGGCTTGAGCTCAGTGCTCAGTTTATCCATTATTTCCAGGTTTGAAACAGATTTGCCAGTTTTAATTTTTTCAGGCAATGCTACCGATATTTGCATTTTCGCCAACGGCTTGAGATACAAGCTGTGTGGCAAGTAGAGTGGCGAGCAATCTGACACATTTTCTATAGTCTGAATGTTAATCATTTTATTTGTGGCAGTTTTTATTTATATTTAATCAAGTTGTTGGTTCGTGATTTGTAATTGTTGTTGTTGTTGTTGTAATGAAATACAATGCATTTAAGGTAAAGTTAAGCAATGAAATGTAGTATATAATTAAACAATTTATATCTAAGATAGTCTCCTAAAGTGTACCAAAGTATGTATGTATGCATATGTTATGTGTGTAAAGAGCTGTGAGTGTGTATGTGTACGTATGTATACATGAAATATATGAGAGCTGCTGCTGTTCTCGTTCTTTCTGCAATCAAATTGTTGGCTATTATGAAATTATTACACCCACTAAACGGCTACTTAAACTTAATATGGATCTGACTTTATTGTTAACTAAATTTCCTATAAGAAAGACACGAAAACTTTTCACTTTGCTAGTTTTTCACATGTAATGTAAAAAATTGCTCGCCGTTGACTATTTTTTGTATCTATCGAAACAAGTTCTTTAGTTCGCTCAGAAATAACTAGCTCAATTTATGAACTTGCTTACTCCGCTTTGCTCAATTTGATTATTTTCAAAAAATGTGTTAATAGCAGCTTATACTATTTATGCATGCAATTATTTATCCAAGCTACTTGTGTTTATGCTAATAACACTCAAATTGCTCAGCCTTTCGACTTCGCAGATCGTCTATCGAATACAAGTAAATCGACTGTAACATCGTCATCGATTTTATTTACACACATTCACAAAGCGAGTGACTACGAAGTGCGTTATTTAATTTTTATACTGTTTAATTTAATTAGAAGTTTAAGTAATGCAACAATATGAGTGCGTGAAATTAATGTAATTGCAAATAATAAAACGAGGTCGTTGGCGCAGCGCGTAAATGGCAACAAATTTACAAGAAACATAACTGCCAACAACAACCAAAGTAGCAGCGACCACCACACCAACAACAAAAACTACAGCAGCTAAGGCAGCAGCAACAACAACGCAATTGTGATAGACAAAGAAATAGATTAAGAAGGGGGAGAACTAAAACAGCAGAAGGCCCATAAGCAAAAACAGAAAAATTCAAGAAGAACGCAAAACAAAAACAAACGCAACATTGATATGTATATATATATTTTTAAATATTTAAAGCATATCGTGGAATAGTTGAAACACAACATTTTGTACCATAACTGATTTGAGTACGCAACGAAAAGAGAACTAAAAGCAGAGCATGCTAACGAACGATGTGCAAAAGCAATGCCATAAAAAATAAATAAGAATATACATAATTGAAAGAAAAAGGAAAACGCTGGCACCACACAGGCACTGGATGTATTTGTGGTAGCAAGAGACAAGAAAGGAGCACAAAGAGAGCAAAAAAAACCTGGAGAGCAAAAGTTTTTGTTTTGGATTGCTGCTGCTGCTAGCGCTGCTCACACACACACAGCCACACATAAACATACACCCACACACATTGGCACAGCTGATGTGAAATCATTTGCAGCGTTCGTGTTGTGTTGTTCTCTGTGCGCGTTTACAATTGATTAAAACCAAAACACAAACACACGAAGACACTTCATAAACAAACACACGCACACAAGCGCTTTTATTGTAAAGATTGATTCAAGATTACACGGTAAGTGCGCTCTGTAGCCCTATTGCGTTAATTAACAGTTAGTTATAGTTGTATGCATAAAGCAGTATTCAAACATGAATGCGCACACATATGTACATATGTATGTGTGTATGTGTGAATATGCATGTAAATAGGTTTTACCAACACAACAAAGGATTTAGACCGTCCCTCTCTTTGTGCTTATTTTCAACGGCCGCCTACAATGCGCTCGCTTTACCCCACTGTCACTCGTTCCCTTTGCCTGGGCTGGGTTAGCCCAATGCAGGTCTGCACCTGCAGCCATTTTCTTTTCGAGTGACAGGCAACCCTTGCTTGCGGTCGCCCTTTTTGCATTGTTGTTGTAGTTGTTGCTGCTGCTGCTGATGTTGTATGCGTCAGTTGGCTCAAGCAAAATTACAATTAATTGCAACAATTTACATATTTTAAGCGCATATGCAACTGCATTCATTTCAACTGAAATTATAACGTTGGCAAGTGCAGCTAGTAGAAATTGCTCATACTGTCTCTGACTCTGCGTATTTTTCGTTGTTTATTCATATTTCCCATTCATTTTACGTTTTGTTGTCGCTATATTGCCAAGCCAAAGCCAAAGCATTATACAAAATGCAACGTAATGGAAAATAACAAAGTGCAGGCCAAAACAATACAGAAAAAAATAAAACACGCACGCACACACAAACTCACACACACAGATACAATTACGCGTGGTGTTGGTGGCAAACTGGGCGACAAAAAATATAATATGCATGCTGCTGTTGTTGTTTTTGCTGCAGCAGCTGACGCCTGTGAGTTGTTCGCATGATATGATCAAGCATCAGCTGTTCGCAAAGAAAATATAATTTTGGGCTACAATATGTGAAATTTAAGTTGCTTGTTTATACTGCGTTACCTTGGAGGCCAGCTTAAGTAGGCTGAGCTTATTTATCTTACATGCGCGTTGTTTATATAAATATGTCCCCGTATGTGTATTAACACTTGTACTCAATAACCTACTTAAAGCCACAGCAGGACCAACCATAAACAACGCAGAAACAAGCTTATATACTATATACATATATTGTATGTGTTTATATAAACAAAATGTGACATTCCTAATTAATGACTGCTTTTGTTTTTATTGTCGCCACTTTTGCTCTCCTACTGCGCGTCAGAGCGACAACAGTGCAGAGAGCCAAAATCAACGCTAGCCAATGTAATCTGAATGAACTGTCCAAGAAAGTTCATGGCAGCTTCTCTCATGGCTCTCGCTCTCTTACTCTTTTGAACTGCGCTGTTATCTACAGATGCATGTTGTCACTTTTGCTGTAAGCTTGATTTATTTTATTTAATTATAGTGCACTGTGCACTCGCAGGTTGTACAAACATATTTAGTTCTTTCATGGTTGATTGCCATGATAAGCGGTTATCAGTGGAGGACAACGTGCGAATAACTTTTGTACCTGCATGCACACAATATTGATGAGTAATCGTTGTTAATTTCATTTGAAAATGAAAAACATATGCAAGTGATCTATGTGTCGATTTCGGGTTTTCCTAGAATAATTAGTAAAGAAAACATGATGTTTTTTCTTGAAAAGTTATGATATTAGTTTTAAGCAGAAACGCGCAGGCAAAAGAATGTTATATATGAAGGTAACTTAGGATGCCAGCGAGCAGGTAAATCCACATATACATAGCCATAGCCATAGCCATAGAGAGCGATCGAACGTTACACGTGTAGCGTGTAGCCTCTTGATGACGCCAGCGTCGCGTTTAGCGTCGACGTCGACGTCGCTGTTGTCGATAAAGCCACAGCGACGACATTCAGTTGTTTTCGTTCGTTACGCCCGCATGTCTAGACGCTAGCTGCTGTTGGTTTTATTTTGATTTTGTTGTTTTTTGTCTATTAACAACAACTAAGGTGCTTTGATAATAATACTCGTTATAATATATAATTAATAATGCTGTGTTATCGTTACGCTGTACGCGTGTGTAAATTTACATGAACGCGTAGCTATTTTTGTATTGCTTTCTTATCACTTCATCAGCATTTACACAATCGCCAAAGTTTGCCAGACAAATTGTAAACAATATGTATTATGTGCATGTATTAAGCACAGACTTGATTAAACAGCTATATAAGTATATACAAGCTGTATGTGTGCGCTAGTATGTGTGCGACTATTTACATGTGCTTATTTATTGCGACTTGAAACAGAGACAGAGTTAGTCATTAACATTGGCGTAGCTCCCCAGCAGAGCAGCAGCAGCAGCAGCAGCAGCAGAGACAGCGCGTCACAATGTCTAATGTTAGCATTAACAGCTGCTTAACAGCGCCAGGAGATCATTTGTGAAATTCAAAACTTTAACAGACTGTTAATAATTATTTTATTCTTTCTTTCTTGCAGGTGAGCAATTTAGAGGGACTCACGCATACACTTACACACAGACAATCACACACACATACACACACATACAAACAAATCCAAATGCGTTTGCAAACGTAATTCTTGGACAAACAATTGCACTGCCAAATACACTGAAGCAGGAGGAGGAGGCGGACGAGGAGGAGGACCTGAGACGAGCAGCAAAAGTGGAGACGCAGGTGAAGCAACGGTAGCTAGAGGAGGGCGAAAGGCAGATAAAGGCTCCATGATGCTGTACGTATTCCATGTGGACGTCGGTCGTATGATGAGCTTCGACATGACCGTTGCTCTGTCCTCGGTGGAGAACCTGAAGGACACCATACAGCGCCTGCATGGCATACCCGCTACCAATATAGTGCTGTTGGTAAGCGGCGGCGAGATGCTCACACATTGCACCCAGGTCTCCTGCTATTCCGCCGGCACTGACACCAATCCCATTTATATGTTTCTCACGGGGGATGAGCGTGCGGCGCCGACGATAGCAAGCGGTGGCAGTTCAAGTGATGCCGATGACGAGCTGCGTCGCCAGGTGGAGGAGAGTGATATGCTGCCCGCCGTGCTCGAGACAGTGCGTCAGCGTGCACTGCTGGCGGTGCACATGAGTGAGCTGGGACGCAAAGAGGAGAAGCTCTGTGAGCGTCTTGTCCACGAACAGCATCTGCAGCAGCAGGGCTGGTCGGCAGTGGTGGCCAATCTGGAGGATCTGACAGTGGAGTTCGAGGAACGCTTCCGTAACTTCTGCCAGGCATTCGATCGCCATCTGCAGCAGCGCGAGAGTTATCTGGAGCTGCTGCGCAACTTTCGCGACGATCTCAGTCAGCTGGCGAGGATTCCCATACTGCCCGCACTCATGGCGCTGGCGCAGGCAGATTTCCATGGCTTCGATGAGTTGCTGGAACAAGACCCGGATGCACTGCTGCAGCGCCAACAGACTATAGCTGAATCTGTAACGGAGGAGCTGGTGGATGCGGATGTGAATGCCGCTGACAGCGTGGTGAAGAGCACGACCAGCAGCACATCGCCAAACAAGAAGCTTAAAATGGGCCACGAGCAGGAGGAACTGGAGACGGAGGACGAACCGTCCAGGCAACAGCATCAATTGAATCTGCTGCAGTGGATCAGCTCGAAGGGCAACCATGAGGCACTGCAGCAAATGTGCGATGAGTGCGAGCAGGGACTGAACACTTTCTCGGTGGAGAAGTACGACAAGCTCAAGCAGGAGGTGCAGAACATCATAGGCGAGGCCAAGAACAGCAATGTGAAGGAGATCAAGGGACTCAGTGAGCGGCTTTGTCGTCTGGATGAGTTCAAGTATAAGATTGGCAAGATGGTGCAGGATCAGCGTGAGCAGGCGACGGCGCTGCAACAGAATGAGGCGCGTGCCTTGAAGATTCGCGATAATTCAGTGCTGCCCGATCTGTGCATCTCGCATCGCACACAGCTGAAAGATATGCTGAAGAATCACATCAAGATACGCGAGTACTGCCGCTGCATAGGCAACTCCAAGGAGGAGCTGGGCCTCAACTTGCATAAGCGCCTCTGCCGCATCGTTTGGATCGAGAACAGCATGAGCGAGTTCGACAATCGCTTGCTGTTCAATCATCGCTGCCTGCGTCGCGCCGAGCGTCACATTGGCATCATCGAACAGATTCATCGGGCGCCGAGCATCTATGTGGCCGCCGTGGCGGAAGTGGTACGTCGCAAGATCTTCTCCGATCAGTTCAGGCTCTGGGCCTCGCGTCTCTCGGTGGACTTCGATCGCATACATGGCGAGGAGCTGCAGCGCCGCCAGCTGTTCAATGCCAACTTCGATGGGCACTTTTTGAATATTTTATTCCCCGGCATGGCCGACATGCCGCCCGCCTTTGCCCAGGAGCATCCCGAGCTAAGCTTCGATACGCGCCTGCCGCAACTCAGCTGCGCCGACATTGAGCTGCTCTCCAAGCAGCTGCCCGAGCTGGCCGCCCAGCTGCAGCTGCCAGACATGGCGCCCGTGCTGCAGTTCTTTGTGCAACAGACTGAGGGCCAAGCCCAGCAGCAGCTGCCCGAGGTACCCTTTGAATATGGCATCAATATTGGCGTGGGCACCTCCAACGAAAGCCTCTACGTGGAGCAAGTGGCGCGCAGCACGGCCACCGAGCAGCTGCTCATGATGAGCGCCGGCACCTTGACGGATGAGCATGCGGGCAGTGTGGACCAACTGCGTCAGGCGCTGCAGCAGCTCGGTAAACTGGCACTGGAGGGCTTAAGAATGGCGCGCTCTGATTTGAGCGACATGCGACATGAACTCACCGCTGGCGCTGGACAGGATGAGTTGCAGTCGGAGCTGCAGTTGCTGCAGGACAAGCTGCAGCTAATGCGCATGCAGTGTGAGCGACGCGAGCAGGCGCAGGAAGAGCATCTGGAGCAACTGCGTCAACAGCTGCTGGCGGCGGAGCAGGACAAAGCGGTGGCGGTGGCCCAGGCGCGTGAGCAATTGATACACGAGCACAAAACGGAGCTGGAGTCGCTACGCTGTCGGTTCAAGCTAATGACGTCCATGGAGCGCTCGCCCTCGGACAGCAGCCTGGAGAAACTGGAGCGGCCAACGAGCAGCGCCAGCGTGGCCAGTCTGGATGTGGAGCAGCTGTTGGCGCAACAGCGTCAGGATTTGAACGCCCAGCGGGAGCGTGCCGTCCTCGAGGCGGTGGAGGCGGAACGCGCCCTTTGGCAGTCGCGTCAACCGCAATTTAACTCAGAATCTGTGATGGCCAATGTGTCCATACTGAAGGACATGCTAGAGGATAAAGAGCGCCAGCTGGACATGCTGCGCGAACAGAATCGCCTACTCACCCAGGATACCTATCAGCTGAAGACGCGCATCGATGTGCTCACCAACGAGGATGGCAACAGCTGGCTAAAGGAGAAAATCGATTACCTGAGTCGCGACAAGAGTCGTCTCGAGGAGGAACTCAATATGGAGAAGAGCAAGCGTCTCGAAATGGAAACAAGCGTCGCCGCCATGCGCAGGTGAGTGCAGCAAAGATGTGAAACTATCGAGAGTAGCAAAGGAATAGTTTATTTATTATATACGGTAGTTGAACAGCTTTAGAAGAGATCAAAATATTCATGCTCTATTATTATTTGCAGCTCCGTTTATGAGGTGGGCGCACCGTGTACAACGGTCGCTATTCCCGGCGCACCGCTGACACGCTCCAGGTCAAGTGGCGGCAGCGCTTCCGCCAATCGCTACATCACGTTGGAGGGCTGCGCTAAGGGCGACTTGGTATTTGTAGTTTGGAGCATGAGGCACGCACAGTTCATGGTCGTCCAGGACTCGCTCACACTGTATTTTGTGCACGCCGACAGCTTGGCTGCCCTACAGCTAACGCCACCGCAGACTCTGCCACCGCCAGCAGCAATTGGTGGCGCTGACGCTGCTGCGGCAGTTGCGCTGCCTGTGGCCGAACTGCATCAAATACCGCTGCCGTATTATGCGATTGGACGTGTCATCGACAAGGAGTACTGCCAGGCACGCAAGGTAAGAGAGCTCATAGTCCATAGTCCAATTGCATAATTAATCTCATGCTTAATCTCTTAACCTCAACAGGATGAGAATCGCTATCGCGTGAGCAGGGGCTCCAAGTTCTATCGCATCAAGCTGGCGCCATTGCCTTCGCGTAATCTGCAGCGTCGCGAGCGTTTGGAATGTAAGTGAGTGTGCGAGAAGCGCAAAGGAAGGATGAAGGATTTGCATTTAAGCTTACTATAGATCTTTTTTTTTAAGGCCGAAAGCTGTTCATATATAAATTAAAAGACTTCATAGGCATAGATAAATTTATATATAAATACTTAAAGACAGTTTGTGCCACAAGCTTAAGCAGCTAAACTATTTAATTCTAATTAAAACATAGTCGCCATTAAATGTAGTTTATATGTGAATATTAAAATGTGTATCAAATACTAATTAATAGTTAATTGTTGTTGCAAGCGCTCGCTAAATTTCTTATAAGTTGTGCACTCCTCTTGAATTGACTGTTCTAATAAATTGTTTTTTATATTTAGCCGGCTCAAGCGCTGCTAGCATTCGCCTGGCGCCAATAGCGGCGGCGCCACAGCGCGATGTCGTCGATGCGCCAGCAAGTATCAGTGGGAGCAGTGTTTATCAAAGCTTCAAGGAGCGCACAATGAGCATTAGTAGCGTCAACGAGGATGAGGATGAGGCCTCGTTGCTGAGCGAGCGTTGCCGCTACAATAGCGTCAGTGAGGAGGAGGAGCAGCAGCAGCAGCAGCTGGTAGGAGCGGGAGTGGGCTTGCCAGCAATATCGGCTGAAACAGTGGCTTTGGCAACAACTCAAGCACAGTCTGTGATAACAGAGCAGCCAACGGCATCTAGAAATTTGAAGTTGGATCTACTGTTGGCCTCTGCTGATATAATAACGCAAACCCCAAAACACCAACAACAACCACAAGAACACAAACAAAAGCTACAAGAGCAGCATCAACACTTTGAGGAGGAGGAGAAGGAGCAGGCGGATGAGGAGGAGCAGCAGTCGGCGCCTGTGGCTAACATTATTCTAACTGAACCCGTTGCAGATGAGGAAGATTTAAGCCAGCCGGTTAACTTGTATGTAACCTCAGCAACCACAACAGCAGCAGTTGCAGCAGAGCCTGAGGCTGCTGTAGCGGATGTGGATGCAGCCGCTGCTGTTGTGGAAGCAGCAACAGTGAGGACAACACAGAGCTCTGACTCTGATGAATATCGCTCGCTGGAGGGCAAGGAGGAAACAGATTTTCAGATTTCCGATTAGTGTACGACAGTTTTTAATGTTATTAATTACGTGGTAAAATGTGGCCCATCCTAAGGTTACCTAATTAACATGCATACATACATATATACGTTTATATACATATACATAGCGATGGAGTGAGTGTGTGTGCTTAAACTAGGCTAGCACTCTTACTATTTAAATAGAAACAACCCTCCCAACCCACTGCTCATCTAAGCTCCTAACAATTAAGCCACAACTGAGCCGACGACAACAAAAAACACACGCAGACACACACAAAAAATTAAAAAACACTTACATAGAAACGTAAAGTACTCGAGATGTGGAAGCATAAAGTTATATATACTTAAACAAATTAATCTTAATAAATTCAGCTAAAAGAAAAGAGAAGAAAAGCAAAATCTTTTTAAAATAACTCATCTATGTACTGTTCCAATGTAGAGTTGCCTATAGTGTCTGTATCTATATTGCCTAATCTTATTACAGCGCTGTAAATGAGTTTCAACAAAAGCAGAAACACTTGCTACTTATACTATATCGATAAATAATTTTTATTTCAAATGAAAATCAACCACAAATACTATTAATCAAAAAAAAAATAAAAAACAACAAACAAACTTTTAAGGAAAATAGTTTTGTAAAACAAATAAAATTTATAGTTTTCTCAAATATTTGCTGACGTTTTTTAATTTTCTTAGCAATTTAATTGTATAAAAAAAAAAATCACACAAATATTGTATATGTATATTTTTTATAATGAATCTTTCTAATATTAATCTACAAGCTTGAGCGTATAATTTGGATAGAACTATTTTTTGCTCAGCTAATAATGCTTAATTTAGCGTTTTTAATGAATTATTTGTGTTTTTTGTAAATAGAAATATATTTTTTGCCTTTACCAAACTCAAAATTAAAAGCCTAAACACCAAGAAACAAAGAGTAGAAGCGCTGCATGCAAAAATGTACACTAGACATGATAACAAAAAAAACAACAACAACAACACGCAAAATTGTAAATAGTTTAAACAAAAGAATGAGTAATGAAACAACTAAGTTTTACTTTACATATTTATGAGATAATAAAGGTAAATAAACGAAGCTGTAACACCAACAAAATGTCAAGCAAACAATAAAACGTGTAAAAGCGAAAATCGAATAAAAAAAATGGTAAACATTACAACAATAGAGAGTTTCACTCAGCAGCAGCAATAAAAACATAAATCGTAATTAACACATAAAATTATATATTTATTAAGTTTAGTAATTGTCAGCTAAATTATAGTTATAATTTAATTATACATATATTTTAAATAGTATGTGATCATATATTTGGGGTTTCTGTTTTCACATGCAGATCTTTTGCTTAATGCTTGCTGTGCTTAATTATATATTACACTCTGCAACATAATTGTGCTTAAACATGCGCTTAGTTTAGTTAGTTAAGCTCAACTATAAATTGCACATGCGCCAAGGATTTTCACATGCCAGCGAGCAAGTGTGGCGTGTCTAAAAGAAGTTTATTTAATAGAGTTAGAGTAAGAGTGTAGGATTAGCAATTTTTAGGTTCTATAATCTGCATAATTCACATTCACACACACACACACACACACACACGTAAGCATATTGAAGGGGCAATGATGCATCAGTCTCCGTTAAAGAAAATTGGGCATAATACAAGCAAAAGTCGTACATCATATCTATGTTTAGGTAATTAGGCTAATTAACGTTGTGCAGCTTTTGTCGATACGCAAACAAATTACTTCTTCTTCCACAGCGGCATTAGCTGATTTTCTTAGCAGTAGTTTATAATGAGTTATATATATGTCTCTCGCTCCACTCCCAGTGCACAGACAGTGCATGGACTAGTGAATGGCTGCTGTCTGCATCCAACGCTTGGCTGGCCACGACTTCATTTTGGGCTTCAAAATAATTGAGCGTTAAATATGCTCCAGTTATTAATTATCAACAACTGTACAGTTCTCCACACCGCCTACTCTGCATCTACTTCGTCTCTAGCTTTGGGCACTCACAATATGCCGCATTTCTTGAGCACAATCTTGCGCTTCCGCGCCGCACTGGAGCCGCTGCCCTTCTTGGCTGGACGCAGCACAATGGTGCCATTGCTGGACTTGGTAAAGGTGGGGCTAAAGGCGCTGATGTTGGGCGTGCTGCTGTAGGGCATATGCCCCTGTTGACTGTTGCTGCCGCTGCCGCCGGGCGCAGTGGCCTGCTCATAGCTCTGCGTCATCAGCTGATGGCATTTGGTGGCCAAGTAGCGAAACACCGATGCCACATTGATGTCCTCCTTCACCGAAGTGCGTATGAGTCTGCAGTTGAGCATCTTGGCCAGCGTTTCGACTTCATCCGCACTCACCACCGCCTGCTCAATAAGATCTATTTTGTTCTGTACTATCACAGTGGGTATCTCGTTGCATTCGTTCTCCACCTTGCGTTTCCACTCCTTGATGGCATCAAAAGAGGCACGATCTGTGGTGCTGAACACCAGCACCGATGCCTGTGCGCCACGATAATACGCCTTGGTTATGCAATCGAACTCCTCCTGGCCCGCCGTATCCCACAGCATAATGCGCACATCCTCGCCATCGATTTCGATTTGACGCTCCAGAAAATCCACACCAATCGTTTTCTTATAGTCCTTTGTAAAGATGCCCTTGCAGTAGCGCTGGATCATGCTGGATTTGCCGACGCCACCATTGCCAACTATCACCTGCAAAGCAAATGACAGAATTATAAGAAAGCTTTAATCATTTTAATATATAGAAAGGCAAATGTGACACAATGAGTGTGCTTGAATAATAACTTTAAAGCTTGAAGAATTTATCAAAATTTCTTTGACAAAGTAAATGTATCTTAAATAAAATAAAAGCAGCTTTTTAATCTGACCCTATTTTAAAGTGTCTTCAAATCTCTAAATTTCCTCTCTCTTATTTCAAACTACTCACACGTGTCTCGAAAGCAAAACAAACTCAACCAAAGAGGTGAGCATAACAGGCTGTATAATTAGAATTTTAAATTTATAAAATTCCAATCAACAAATAAATAAATATAAAGCGCGAATGATTATTACAGCACCAATGCTAATGTGCGAGCAGCTATTGTATGAAGATTAAATAAGTTTTGCTAAAATAGCGAACAATCTGATGAATATAGCCAAAGCTGTATTTAATAAAAGGCAAAACCGTTGCTAAACAATTAGTTTGTATATTGTGTGTGTTGGAGTCTCGTTGTTGCAACTGCAACTGCTTTGATTATTTAACGCTTATAACGGGGTTTGGGGCAATTGTTGCTGGCGCTTGGACTCATTTATCAATGAGCGTGGCGTCTGTCTCAACTTACCACCTTAATGGCCAGCTCGATGTCGTCCTCACGCATGCTGGTGTAATTGTACTGTGACTGCTGTGAGTAGAGACTGTTGGACTGTAGAGCAGGTGCAGCCGACCCGCTCGTTGCCGTTGCCGTTTGGATTAACAGACGCATCAAGTGAAGTGAAGGCCTGGCGCTTGGAGTTGGAGGCTGCCAGTTGTTGGTGTAACAAGCGGTTTGTTGTTTGTTGCAGCAAGACCAGTTTAGCGCAATAGCAATTGCGTGCTATTATTTTATTATTGTAATTTGTTTGAGTTTTTTATCTTTTCTTATTTTTGGCGATGCGGTTCAGGTTAAGTTTTCACTTTTCGCCGCAAACTTCCTTTGCGCGCAGCACACACAGAGAGCTCGATTCACTTTCTTCTTCTACGCATTGATTTCACCAAAAATATCGAAGTGGCAAGTGGAAAACTGTGGAAACACGAAAAAGCACAAATGCAAGCATGAGTAATACACCAAAGACGAAAATGTAATTCTTTCATTTTCACATCAACCGGTTATTTATTTAATTTTTCCTCTCTCTCTACATATATTTTATTTGGTCTTTTCTTTGCTTTCCGGTTCCAGCGGCCGCCGCTTCTAATAAGACTCAACAGTGAGCCGGTTGCGTTTACAACAGGTGCTTACAAGACACTGTACTTCACCTCCCCTCCCCACACCAGAGCACACTCACCTCACTCAACCCCTCACCTTACGGCCTCATTGCACAGTGGTCAACATGAATTGAAATTAGGCATGTAGCAAGATCAGAGTTGAACATTTCTATGAATGTCTCCGTCTATGTATGTGTGTGTGTGTGTGTGTGTGTATGGGCATGACATTAGCGCGTGTCTATGAATTCTTTTGAATTTGTCTATTTTTACAACCATAAGCTGCTGATTTATACACTGCCCCAGGGCCAAGCTTCGTGGGCGTGACGTTATTTCTTGTTCTTGGCGAATTGCTAAGGCTTTTTATTATTATTAACAAATGACATAAAAGCCGTTAGGTGTGCATGGAAATCGTAGCTTTGTTTACAAATACCATCTAATACTCATATTAATATACATAGCTGCTCCACTTCTTTTTGGCCTTAGATGCTGTTGCTGCCTCTTAAAACAAAGAGAAAGGGAGAGCATTAAATTAACATTAGCATAATCCCCCTGACGTAGTTACGCATCTATTCAATCAGTCTTACGCACAACTTTGTTTTCTACATATCTCTCTATATCCATCTGTGCTCGCTGCATTTGCATATTGATTAGTTCGCGCCTCGGGCTCGGATCACAATTTGACATTATTTCTTCTTTGCGACCCACTGTGCAGCTTTGACCGCGCTGTCGTCTTTGTTGTTGCCTTTCGCTCGTTCTAATTATGTTGTGACTATTTCGCTTTTGGGCCAAATCTTCCATACGTTGCTTGACTGCAAAACTTCAACTTTACGCTCTCGGGTTATTATTAGTTTGTATTTTCTTTATGTGTTTTGTTATGATAATTAAGGCCAGCGCTTATGGATTTGTAGTTCAATACACAGGCATTTATGTCTGTATCTATGTATCTATGTGTAGGCCACAGCAAGAGCAACAACAACAACAACAACAATGTTGTTGTCAGCGAAGCTTGACATAAAATCCAATTGGATCTTGAGTTGAGCGTGTGGGACGCAAAGAATAAAAAACTGCAGTCACTGCTGGCCTACCTGTTTGTGAATGCATGTTTCTTTTTATATATCTATGTATATGTGTGTATACGTAATTCAATTTTGTGTCTGTGTGTACAAATTACAAATAATCCACATCTATTCTGGTTCTTCGTGTCTCGGGTAAATTGTCTAGAATGCGCAATTATTTTGAAATTTGCTCACAAACTAATAGATAATGGTTGCCGAGGTGGTTGCTTTAGCTATTGTTGTTGTTGTTGCTATTGCTGTTGATGTTAGAGCTCGATTGCAGCTGCTTTGTGCCCACTTCCTTCTTCTTGTGTGTGGAATGTGGATTCTAACTTGTCCATTTAAGTACACCGCAAGGCATTTACCTGTGTTGGTTACAGCAGCAGCAGCAGCAGCAGCAACAACAGTGCCACTTGTTGCTGCCACTGCAGTGGCACCAAAGCGAATTCTTTCAATGTGTGCATGTGTGTGTGGAAAATTATGCAAATGCAAGAACCATCAGCTTTGTGCTGTTGTTTTTAATATTGCTTTTGTTTGCTGCGCTACTTAAATCAATTATGTGCACAAATTCCTCATTATTTAAATTAACTTTAAATACTCCACTCGCGCTCACTCTCTAACGGTAGTTTGCGACAAAAGTCTTTTAGTTTTGTTGTTCCCTATATTTTTATAGACCTTTTCTCACACTGAAAAAACGCTGACATCGCATTGTGTTTGTCGGTGAGAGATAAACAAATATAAGTTGAAATCATAAAACAACATATGCGAATGCGAAAACTCAAAGCTCGCAGCAGTAAAAAAAAACCATAAGCAGCACCTTGTATCCAACAACTGCTGTTGGCTGATACGAGTACGGAGACGACAACGCGTGCGAAGCGCATTAATTAATGTTGGCGTCTTTGGGCTTTGAACCGTAGTGAAAGTCTCTTCTTCTACACACACGCACACCTCATTGAGGCACAAGACGAATAAACCGAAAACGTACCACGAACACGCATTAGCTTCTACAAGCCCATCACAAGAGCAGACGGAATCGGACACCTGTTACGCTCTGTGGCTCGTCTCAAACTAAATCTTGGCTTAGACTTGCCGCAACTATAAGCCAGAAACGCAGAGTACATGCAACAAGCGGTGGCGCGCAGTAAAAACAGCTCACAGCATTTTAAATGTTAGATTTTGTGAATTTTGGCTATGTTAAGCTGATCTGTAAATAACATAAGATAAATGTACGTTTTAAATTAAAGAACTTACATTTAAGTATTATTGCCGCCGCCTTGTTTAACATTCTTAATTGCACTTGAAATCAGCATCTGTCTAAAAAGTAAATATAGCATAATGTTTTACACTTAATTGTACACCATATGAAATTAATAAAACAATGTTGTTTGTTTTCTTCAGTTGCTCGTTTGATCGTTACATTTAAATATACAATATTATATTAGCGAGTATTATCTGCAATAGTATTGTGCATTTGCCAACACTAATTGAGTGACGATGAATCGATATACGGTTTGCAGTGTGACCGCAGTTAAATGCACAAAAAAATACAAACAGTTCGATAACTATATAAGCCGATTGGAGATAGGCGCCGGTCTGTGTTTACAATTTATACATTTGTTAATATTTTGTTACGCTTGTGATTCTTAAAGTGCAAATAATTGCTTATGAATTTTGAGTAAAGTAGACTGAGTAGCTCACTCTTGGTGCTCGTAAGCCGCGTTTCATCTAAAACGCATGCGTAGTCCTCGCTGCAAGACGAAGGATGTGCGCGCTCTTTGCGAAAAGCATTTTGGAGCCCATTAGTAAGTGTCCGTATACCGCGATTCAGTGTGATTCGTAATCTCATGGCGTAGTGGTGTCTACGTTCAGCATAGCTTTCGGTTAGTTAAACAATACTATTTTGTTGCAAGGCTACGCATATAAACAAAAGTGCTCCATGTTTGTGTGAGTGTGTGTGTGTGTGAATTTTATGTTGTGTGTGTGTATGTATGTGTGAATAACAATGTTAGTAAACATGCAACTACAAAAACAGTGTGAAACCATAGAAAAGTAAAATGTTTATGCAAAAGTAAATTCCAACACGACGCTCTTTAGGGGTGATTACCTCCGCCTCCTGCGCTACAGAAAAGGTGGTGGACTCGCAGTCAGGCAGTCCTTAGCTCCACATATTCCCATTTCAGGCAGTGCGAAAAAGAAAAAAATAATAAATACATACAAAGAAGACGCTGCCATGCTTTCGGTTTTTCGTTTTTGCAAATGCAATAAAGTAAAGTTAGAGCGGAGGGTGAAAGCATAAAAAATCAATAGCTTAATAGTAAGTTCTATCTATAGCACAGTTAGCCCTAAGTGGCGCAGTCAGGTGGTCATTGTCCTTTTTAGCGAATGCCATTAGTTGCTATAGGCAGAGCAATCTCCAAAGCGGTGACTCATGCAATCAACTCTTTAATTCTCTTAACTTATTTATTTCAGCAAATAACAAAAATCTGCTGAAATGACAAACTAAAATGTAACTTAATTCATATAAACCAAAGCAAAACTCTGAAAATATAAAACAAATTTACTAGCATAAATTAAAATATAAAGAAAGTTAAATTTGCGCAGACAAAATGAAAACCCGACTCGTGTCATTGAATTATCGCGGCAGTGCATCCGTCGATCCGCGCTACTCCGCAACAATGCTGCCCTGGACTATCAACGACATCAGATCAACTGAAAGCTATACAAAGGTGAGTGTAACTGAAACTATAAAGTGACTATCGTCTTTGCTTTGCTTAGCAATTAAAAGTTGCTCGTCTGAGCTATGAGGCATGGCCTGTTAATCCAATTGCATTAAGTGTTATCCCTAACAAGCTTTTATCTTGGCCTAAAACAATTACGCACAATTTGCAATTATTACGGCTCAATAAATTAATTAATTACGTCTCGTCAGGCTGCAACAATGCCCAAGTCAAAGCCCGTGTTGTATTGTATTAATAATTTTCCGCTTCATTCACAGCAATTAGGTTGATTAGCAACTGTTTAAGCTAAGCACATGTTCGTTGGCTAAATATAGAAACCATAATTGGGGATTACTCTTAATGGTAGTGGCAAATTAAATTTAGTAAGAAATCTGTGTTAAGCTGCAGAGATTTAAGCGTCGTTTAATTTATATAAGTGCTACTAACAGTACAAGCTAAATAATACTAAGTAGTAGTTTTATACAAACTAAACTTTTGTATGCTGCTGTTTTCTTTTTAGCAACAGCCAACTCTTCTAGCAATTATAGACAAGTCTTGAAATTAATTTTAGCAAAGCTTGCAATTAGTCGCCCAACACTTTCATATGTGAAAGTGTCTGTGTGTGTGGGTGTGCTTGGTTGCATTGGTAAACGACGCTCAAGGGATTTGTTGGGTCCAAACAGTGTTCGCTCATAATTAAATATCCTTCAATATCCTTAGGGATACGTTGGCTATAGGTTGCTTCAATTCCTTCTTAGGTGCACGTGCTGTCGTCCTTTCTATGCATTAAACTAAGTCCTTTTACGTGCCGACCTTTGCTTGAAGTGCTGATAAATTGAAGTTGAACTCAAATTTAGCATAGCCCAAAGTTTTCATTCAGTTTTATTGGCAGTAAGTACTGCTTTGGCTAAATAAGCAATGTTTATAAATCTCTATATTAAATGTGCAGGCTTGAGATGCAATCATTAGACCAGACAGAATATAAAATATGATGCTAAACTTTATGCATATATTTTATAATATAAACTTTATATTCTGCGCCAAATGTTTGCAGGCAGATTATTGCTTTATTATGTTAAATAGTGCATGAAAAATTATAACAAGCTGCCTTTTTGTGTCTGTCGCTCAAGTGCGAAACATGCCACGCCCACTTAACACACGCCCCCCCACATCTTCTCTCTCTCTCTCTCTCTCTCTCTGTGTTGTGCACACAATAAAGTTTTATGTCAACTTTTGCGGCGCTTCAATGACCAAACAAACATTGTTGAGTACCCCAAGTGCGTCAGTGCGTCAGTGTGTGTATGTCACTTACTTCTGCATAATAAAGTAGCATAAATAAGTATAAATATTTGCATTGCATATTGGCTAGCAATTAGAGCAATGAAATATGATAGCTATTTAATATATAATGTAGCAAGTTTAAAATAAAATAAATTATGCATGTGGCAGCAAAGATTTATGGCACTAATTTAATAATGTATATAAAACAAACTAACAAATTGTTATAATATATATTAAAATTGTTAACTTTTTATTTAATTCTATTTGATTTTAGACGCATATTCAAATGTACGCTAATAAGTTATTCAGTTTAAATTGCAAACAATTAAAAGCACGTTAGCCTCAGCTATCAAATACAGCAGGTAGCAACCTGCCACATGCCACACGCTTTCTCAGCAGCCTATTGCGGCATTGACGTCATAGCGGCAGGACAAACACAAACACACACATGGGAGAGCTGCAAATGAAAAAATCAATAGGCCGCAAAAAAAAAAGAAAAATACGTATTCGAGTTTTGCTTATTTTGGTTTACGTGCTGCTGCTTTATGAAACGGATGGAGCTGGCGGGAGTTGCTGAGGCTGAAGTCACTCGAGTTTCGCTGCTAATCCGCGAACTCTCTTGAGCCTGCTTGCAGCATAAACGCTTTCACACTTGCTACTCGACTGTAGCCCCATTGGCTGCGCGCTCGCTCTCTCACTTGCTCGGCTAACGCGGCGTATGCGTTACTGACGAAAAGTGGGCAAAGCACTCAATTCCATTTAGCTGACGCTTTTGCATTTGATGTTGCATAGCCTTGCGGTCCGTTGATTTCTGGTTGAACCCAACGCTCGCTTTTAAGTATATAGAGCGTTGACTCACTTGACATGCATGGAACAGAACAGAGCAGTGTGCGGCGTCGCGTCTGCTGCCCCAGCAAAGCCCAAAAAGTATGCTTTGAATCTTGACAGCCAGCCAAGAGTCTGGTCTGGTCTGCTGTCTGTTTCATAAATAATTTCAATGACTAAATTTAGCTAAAACATGAAAGAAATTGCTGCTGCTGCTGCTGCTTGTCTGTGGCTTTGTTAATAAAATTGTATGTTATTATGCAAATTTAATAAGCTATTTTAACTGATTTGGTGCACACTGCGTATGCGTAACAATTGCTAGTCTGACCCTTAGCTCACTTTTGTACTTTCAAGTCAGCTCTAATTGGCGGGGGCAACTAACGAGTCTAGCTCACATATACATATGTATGTAACTAAAAGTTGCACATATGCTATTTGCTTTTGCTATTGTCTTTGCTAGCGACGCTCGCAATGCAGTTAGCGCCACGTGAAACGTCGCTATTGTTCAAGTTGCTTTTGCTATTGTTGTTAGCTGGCAAAATTATTAGAATTAAGCTTAGTGATGCACGCGTGATTGTTCGCAATTCTTACATAACTAAGCTTCAAAGTTTTTAGCTTAAGCTTGTCTAATACTTGCGCTATAAACTTTTGTTAATGCTTAAGTCTTTATCACGACTTACTCGCGCCCATCTCTGGCTTGCAATCACGTCAGAAGTCGCGTGTTATTGCCCACTGATTTATACATTTGAACCATTTTTTCATTACGCTTTGCCAACAGCTGACGTTTGCCTTTATTATTGTTGCTGCTGTGGTTGTTGTCATGCTTGAGTTGTGTGCACTTGTTGTTGCTGCTGCTGTACGTTGCTCAATAAATTGTCTACAATTGCTCATTACATAGCTTGTTGCTGTCAGTGTTGTTGTTAGCCATATAATTTGCTTCAACTGCTTTTTCAAGACTTAATAACGCGTTGTATTTCAGCTAATGCAAGCACAAGAATCAAGTGGATACTTGCTGAATATTAAAATAACACTTAGGGCTCAAATATATTGCAAAATATTCTTGCCAGAGCTTCGCTAAGAATCAGCTCTCAGCTTTCATTTATTTATATTTAATTTAATTTCGGCAGTGCCAATAACTTTAACCCAATTAGAACTTCACACAATATAAAATTATAATGCATTGCTTTTGGCAAAAATAAGCAACATTTCAATTTAATAGTTGGCAGCCGTTTCAACTATCAACTGACGCTATTAAAAAAAAATTAATTGAAAATTGATTCCATAGAGAGAACGGTCGGTGGCAGCACAGAAGCCGCTTTGACCACTGCGAAATTAATTATCCAAATGCCAAAGGTGAATTAAGGTTGAACACGCTCTCTCGCTCAGTCTCTCCCCCTATCATTAGCAGCAGCCAGCCAGCGCAGCTCGGCTCCCAGTTGAATCTTTCTCCCAGCTGTCTTTACACTAAAACGTTATTAATTGCAAAGTTTTTGCTTTGATGCTGCTGCTGCTGCTGCAGCTTGTGCCACGTGGCTGGGCTGCCACTTTGATTTTAATTTAATTTTACGCTAAAAAAGAAGCAGCAACAAAGACGCAGAACTTTTGCTATAATCAACGTCAAGCTCTTCTATTTAAGCAAACTTGTGTTGCTTGAGCTCTTCTGTTTTTCTTAGCTGCGACTTTGTGTTTATTTGTTGTTGTTTGGCTCAATTAGTGAAATTAAGCCTTGGATTAGGTTACGGCAGCGCTCACGTAAGCAATAACATCGTCTGTTTACATTGTGCCAATGAAGGTGTCAATGGAATAAGTTGGCTTTGGCAAACGAGTCCTTAATTATACGCTTTAAGTTATTATTTTTTACTTGAGCTACGCTTGTTGGCAGCAGTAAATTAACTAGCGTCTGTTTAACTAAGCAAACATAAATTTCATTTTCTTTCCATTTTGTTTTAGCACACAAGCACCTTTGATAGCGTCCTTATCGTCCTTCCAACCCGCAAACACACCTAACAGGGACTCCAAACTCACGGTGATTGACACACCCTCGCTATGCTGTCAGCAGAGCCAACAAATATATAGTTACATATAGTACGGACAAATATGTATACACTGCAAGAAAAATATAGTTAGAACTAGTGCCAAAGAAATATTTAACAATAGTTGGTTATAATGCTTAGAAAAGTTAGATAATGAATAAAATATCTGTAGTTTCAAGATAAATTTTGCAGAATGCGTAACAATAATTGAGCTGAAATGTTTATTATGCTGCGTACTGCAATTTCTGTTTATATAAAAGTTATGATTTGTCTGAAATAATTTTTTGCATTTGCAGTGTGATTTTCTTGCAGTGTATTTTGCTATACGTTGCATAAAAAAAAGGAGGCCAAGAACAATATAAAACCAAGCATAGAATATGGCACATGGCGGCGCATTTTGTTCACATTTTGTTGTTGTTGTTGCTGTTGTCGTCGTTGTTGACGATGATGAGTGCGCCGGAAATGGAGCAGCCGCCATGTTTTTGCTCATGTTATCTAGCTACTGTGCCGCCGCCCACGCTCATTCTCGCTCACCCTCCGCTGCTTCTTTATGCGGTTCGTTGTCTCTTTTGGTTTGCTCTTCAGCGCATTGCTTTTGTGCTTGTGCATGCAAGTAAACTGATTAAAAGTATTTAATACTGTTAATCTGCTTCGTGTAGTGGAAACTTAGACTCGCATCGTTTGGCATTTTGAATTAACTGTACTTGGCTAGTCAATTTGCTTACAGCACTATGAAATAATACAATATATAGTATAAATTGTCATTAGTATTTTATACATAGCGCATTAATTAGTCGGTCTTGCTATTGTTGCTACTAAGGCTGCTTTAACTGCTTGCCACAGCAAATAGCAAACACTAATGTTAATGCAAATAACAAACAAAAGCTGTGTGTGTTAGTTAATCTCACACACACACACACTCATTAGTAGACTAGACAATTGTCTGCCTGCATTTAACTGTTGTCGGCTCATTAAATTTCTGCACAATTTGCCAGCATAATATTGATCCGAGTTTCTTGCCATTTGCTTTTTCAGCTGTCTGTGGGCATTGAGCACGGCATACTGGAGTCTTACAACTCGGACTTTGAGCTACAATTTAGCCATCCGTTGAAGCATATTGTGGGCATGTGCCGCATCATACACAAACCGCAGGCGAAGAGCATTGGCAACGGCTTCATGCAACTGAAATCAGCAACAAATACACTTCAGTCATCCATCGCTGCTGCTGCTGCTGGCCCCTCAGCTGGTGCAGCTGCTGGCGTACAAGCTCCGGCCACACTAACCGCAAATGGCACGCGTCAAACGCTGACCACATCCACATCCTATGGTTCGCTCTCGTCCAGCGCAGCTGCCGCTTATCAGCTA
Source organism: Drosophila busckii (assembly GCF_011750605.1). Taxonomy (NCBI): domain Eukaryota; kingdom Metazoa; phylum Arthropoda; class Insecta; order Diptera; family Drosophilidae; genus Drosophila; species Drosophila busckii. The sequence goes on from NC_046607.1 coordinate 12,140,270, forward strand.
CAGCAGCAGCAACACCAACAAGCCGCTGTCGATGCGGAGCAGCCGCAAAACTTTATGGAATTCCAAGGTCCGCTCACTGGGCTCGTTTACTTGCTGAAGGATCCCAAGGATCCGCTGCTGCATATTTATCTGTTCGAATGCGATGCCGTCGAAGAGGTAAGTTAACTTTAAATCGATTTTGACAGCAGTTTCTTGCTTTAGTTTGTAAATGTTTAAAGTTCTTAAAGCTGAATTGAACATAAATTAATATATTTATGAGCTATTTAAACCAAAGAAACTTTTTTCAGATGAACTTTTATACTAAAAACTAGTTGAAATGCAGAGTTAACCCAACTTTAGTTTCAATTAAACTTTTAGCAACTTAAGCAATACCAAATTTGAAGGCCTTATCGCCATATTGGGCTAGAAGGGTGCCCAGCACGCCATAAATCCGAGTTCCGTCACTGTTTCTAATTAAGGCAAAACTAAAATAGTAACAGCCTACCCCCAAAAATAGAAGAAGAAGCAGAAAATCGTTAGGGCGGGCGCAGTTAGAAATTGAAACTGACCTTCAAGCTACGTTTGTGCTACACGCAAAATGTTAATTTGAAATTATAAGACAAGCGTAACGTTAGCTCTGCCACGCCCCTTGGACTATATGCATACAATTGTGTGGGCGTTCCTGGCGTTTTTGTTGCACTTGCAACATTTTAATGAGCATACTTGCCACACAGTCGCATAGAAGAAGCAGCAATTCAAATATATTTTACAGTTTTCTTTGCTACACACTGTGCGTGTGCGTGTGTGTGTGTGTGTGTGTTGGTTTTATATAAGTTCTAATTGCTCTGGGTTTTTTAGTCGCTGCCTGTGTGTTGTTGATTGCATGTCAAAAGCCATTTGAGACAACGTCAGTTAGCCACGCCCACAACACTTAATATTGCCGCTACCAGCTGAAAGAGAAACAACTCGAACGTATAGAAAATATGTTTTTTGGTAACTGGGTCAGTTGGTTGCTACGGCGTCAGTTAATATGCAGCAAAGTTATATATATCTTAACATAAGCGCTTTAAACAAAGTTAAGAGCATTTATTGATTTATACCAAGCGCTCTAAAGTTCCAAATTGCCTGCTCCAAATAATTGGCTGGGGACATCATTAGGCTGGCGCAGCCGCCCAAAAAAAGAAAATCATTTATCCTAATTGCAAATAGCGTAACGCGTATAAACAAAACGCGCCAGTGGGAGTAACAACAATTTCATAAGCTTGTAAATAATTAAAGTGTCCACACACACGGCGTATGCGTAATGTGAAATGCAATTTGACATCCCCTTGCTGCTGACAGCAGCAACAGCAGCAGCACACACAGCAAATTCAAGTTGATTGCATGTGCTCGCTTTATGTTTAACGCTGAGCTGTCAGGAGCCAGCGACTTTATTGTGCTGCAAAATGGGAAAAATAAGAGAGCTGTAGTCAGTATTCTTGCTTTTAAAGCAGTGCTGTTGCCCCTATGGCTCTGGCTTCGACTCTGGCCACTGCTATTGATATTTCCATATGTCTTTGTTGACCTTGCTGCCATGTTTGCTGTTTCACTTTGCTGGCCAGCACTCTACTTTGAAAATTGATATTTACTATTATAACTACCTCAGTCTCTCGTTGCCGCTTGGCTAACAGCAATTGATAATTGGCTTTCAAGTTTTGTTTGCCAGCAATATACACACACACACACATATCGTATGCATACTTCCGTCCCACTGTGCAACATGAAAGCTCCTGCACGCCAACAAATTGCATTTGTCGCACATTTTGGCTGCCGTCTTGCTCTTTGCCTTTGCTTTATTCAGAGTATTTTAATTTAGTTTGCGCTTTGGCATAAAGTTAGCGTTCGATTTTGCTTTCGCTTTGTTTAACTTTTTCTATGCTTTGCGCAGAACTTTAGCCATTTTTAGTTTCCATGCCACGCTTAGCAATTGCCTAAACTCAACAATTGCTTTGCTTTCCTTTTTTATCTGTTTCAACTTTCTGCATCACACACACACACACACACACATGCACACATGAACATGCACAGTTAACTCTCTCTCGCGCTCACCTTCGCTCATTCGCGCATTTTCTTCGCATTCGCATGCGCATGCCGCTTTGCATTTACCGCTGCTCTTCGAATTGCTCTCACACTACAAAGAGAGAGAGAGAGAGCGCGCGGCTGGGATCCAAACGTTTGAGGGATCCCGTTGCCAGTTGATTGTCGGCAATTGAATCGCGTGCGCGCTTCGCTGAAAGGCAGCGAGACAGCCTTCGAATATTAAAAGAAAATATATTAAATATATAAAACATAAAGCGTGGCTAAGTGATAAACAAATTTATAATAAGCTCAATGTATGAAATTAATAAGCAAGCGACAAAGACAAAGAAAATATAAATAAATTAGTTACTAAAATGCGTCAGCTGAAAAACCAAAACAAATGTCTACACAAATACATACATATATGTATAATGAATGTTTTGCCAGCACAATATATATATTAAATGATTTTTACATGTGTTTTATTTTCAACACATTGCTGTGCCTTGTGCGGCAGTTTAACAATAATTGATAAACGCAAGAGCAAATCAATTGACAATTGCAAATAATAGAAGTTAAATCCAGTTTGTGTACTACGACTTAACTGACTTTAAATTTGTTTGCTTCGTATTCGCAACTCTTACATAAAAGCACTTAAAATACATATATGTATATACATATATGTTTATTTATTTGCATTGTCCCAAATACTCAAGTTGTTAGCTGTAAATAGGCAGCGTAAACAGCTTAAAATCGAATGAAGAGCAAACGATACAAAACAAAAATAAGCAACAATTAGCTAAGGCAACAAATGAACAGAATGTGCGGCAAAAGTAAAAGTTAGCAATTTCTATTTGAAATACAATAAGCTTGCTCATATTCATATACTAAATAAACATGTGTGTGTGTGTGTGTGTGTATAAGCGTTAAAAATACTTGTAATTGCGATATTTTTAAATAAAGCCGCAACAAATTACTTTGACCCTCACACCCTTCTAAACAGCAGCAACAATTTCAGCAACAACAAAGAAAACAAAGCAAAATTGATTTCTCATCTGTTGTTGTTGTTGGTGCGGGTGAATTTAAAAAATAAATAGTCAGACTCAATTTGTTTTGTGTTCAGCAGCTGGCAAGCTAAACTAATATATATGTATAACTAATTTAAATTGTTTAATCAGGCATATAGCGCGATATGCAATAAACAAAAACATGGCAATTGAAACATATTTGTGATAGTTATAAACATTGTGCATAAGGAAACAAAAGTGAAGCAAACAAATAACAAACTTGCAACCGTAAGTTAACAACAATTAACAATCAACAACAACAACAACAACAACAGTTTAACAGCAGCAAGAAGAAGAGCAGCTAAAATATGTTTACGGTGCCATTTCATCGAGATACAATATTGACTGCGTCCGTTAGCGATGCATCCGCATTGAATAAAAGCCGCACCGTATGTATCTAGATACATATGTATCTCAAAAACGCAGTCGCTGCTTCTTTCAATTGCGTTCAATTTACAGTTTATTTGTTTCGTTTTGTGCCTTTTGTTGTGCTGATTTGATTTTTTCATTAAAGTTTCTGTGTTTTCATTGATTTTTTTTCGCATTGTGCAGTTGTGCAACATTTTGTTTATTTGCTTATGCAACACGCTTGTTTGCTTGCTGTTTTTTTTTTTTTTTGCTATTCTTTTGTTTGTTATGCATGCAACAGAGCGCGCGAGTTCTTCAACTTGGCCTATATAGTCGAGAGTTTCATATGTTGCTTAATTGATTTGCCCTTCAAATTATGCTGCCCATTCATCAATTTTCTAACTGCTCAGCACACAAGTTTATAAAGTATTTTTCTTCTTCTTCTTTTAAGTATATATATCTTTATGATGGCGCGCGTGCCAAGAACTGACGCGTCAGCTGCTTTTCCATGCTTTTCTCATTTATTTTTTTTGGGCCTTTAGGCGCCACAAAAGTTGCCTCAACTATGTGTCGGACTTTCAGCTCTTGCCTCCATTTTTTTTGTTGACTGACTTTCGTCTATGGACAGCCTGACCCTGACCCCCAGACAATGGCTCTGGCTTGCATTTAGTAAACATTTTATAGAACAGTTTCCAGCAGCACTTGATGCATATATAACTTAAGCTATAACTACCTCAAACGTTTTATTGCTGCTAATGCGCAACCTTGAAATCGCAGCTAGTATAAACATGTTGGCAAATTACACGACACAAAATTGCTTTAAAGCAAATTAATAAATAAAGTTGTTTCAAATTATAGCTTGGGGATTAAATTGTAGTATAATTTCCAATTTCATCTGCGTCATTGTTTGGCAAATTGTCTTGCAGTTAAAATGAATTGTGTTTATTTTATACACACACACACACACACACACACACACACATTGCTAAAAGGCAAACGCAGTAAATAAAGCTGCACTAAAATTCCATAACAAATGGCATTGTTTATCTAAATATTTAGCAATAGCTGCGCAGTATATGAAATTGAACTTAAGCAGCGATTTCATTTAATTGCGTAAATTGCAAATTTAATCGGATTTATATATTGTCAAGCAGACACTTGTCACAGCCTCTCACTGCAATTATTAACTCATTCATAATTTTCATACAAAAGAGAGGCGTATTTACATTTGCATAAAGATAACAAATCAATTGTAAAACAACAACAGCAAATAATATAAATAATGTAATTTGAACTGTGTGTACAATGTGAACTTTGGGCATTATTTAATGCCTATATCAAACAATATATTAATGATTAAATAATCAAAGAGCCTAAGAGGCTTAAATGTTTAACTACTTGTCAGCAACTAGAGCGTGTTAATTCATTTTACTCAATTAATTTTTGCATCACATACCGCACGTCAATTAACTATAAAAATTATTACAACAATTTGTTACAACTCGCCCCAAAAGTTACTCACAAGCTATTTATAACTTAGTGGAGATCTTACAGCTACAGCAGATTTATATAAAAAATTCTTTAGTTCATATTTAATGTCATGTTCTTTTGTATGAACAAAATTTAAAAAAACATTTACAAGTATTATTCACATTTAGTTATTTCCCCATTGAGCTTTGATTTTGTATCTTTTGTTAGCTCAGACGCTTTGGCGTCGTGTAAATTGCAAATTGTTTGTAGGTTGTCATGTAATTTTATATTTGCTGAGAATTTTATGTTGCATCTGTATTTTCCTTTTGTTTATTTGGCATTATTTATGCATATTGATGTATAGTCGACAAGCAAAACATGAAAAGCACGTACGAAAATAAAAGAGAAAAAAAAGTAGAAAGCAAACATTTTTCATAAAAAAAACAGGCAACAAATAAATAAAAGGCGAGTTGTGAACGTGACAGTGAATTGAATTCCACTGTATATTTTGCAATATTTATGTAGAAATAAATGAAATAAAACTGAGCCCTTGGCGCTTCAAACTTTATGTTAAATTAACAATATTTACCTATAGATATTGCGTATAAACAAAAATATGTCAGCACGCGTTGCTAGCCGCGTCCTCTTGCTTATATACAATATGTCAACCAAAAGTTATATAGTCTATATAGTACAACTTTTGTGTGTGTTAATGACGTCACGATCACTCAACTAGCGGCTGATCGACAAGCAGCAAAGAGATTTAATTTGCTCTTAAATGGCGCTAGCAGTAAATGTAGCTCAAAGATACAATTTCTCACATATGCAGCTGCATTGGCATTGGACTTTGCTATAGATCCAAAGTCGAAATATCTTTTATTTGGCAATAATTCAATGTCAAACGAATGCAGAGAGCAGGCAAATGTTTCCAACTCTGAGAATGAAAATATCACGCTGAGCAGAGCTGAACACTTATGATGCATCGACTGCCTCAAAGATTCGCAGACACGATGTCTGCACATGAGATACATAAGCAAAAAGATACGAATATGTTAGACTGATTGAAAGATTTAAGTTAGTTAAGTTAGATGTTTAATGAAATGGATTTGATTGGTATTTTGAAGTTGCCTGCCGCATGTGCTCAATGCTTTCTTTTATATAGTATTAGTTATTAATTAATGCTAATTTTCAATTCAATTTGCTTTGCAGATGGCCGAGCTGATGCATCAGATGCGTGATCCGGCGCACACGCTCGGCGGCTCGGTGGGCAGCATACCGCAGACGCTGATTGGCGGCGCCGCCGTCACTGGGGGCGGCACACATGTGGGCGTGGTCAATGGCGGGCTGCATGCGACGCCGGCGAACAACTTGAAGATGAGCGAGGCGCTGCGTCAGGCCACACACGATGCCAGTCCCAATCCGGTGAGCAGCCGCATGAAGGCTTCCAAGTCGTACACACATGGGCTGAGCAACTCGTCGGGTCAAGTGAACATTCCCAGCTCGAACTCGGCGCAGAGCAATCTCTCACTGCTGGCGGACATCTCACCCAATCACACGCACTTCTTCGAGGTCATGTATGTGGGCAAGATACGCGTCAGCCAGAAGCGTGTGCCCAACACTTTCATCGACGATGCACTGCCCAAGTTCAAGGCCTACGATGCGCAGCGCATGCGGCTGCTGCAGAATCGCAAAATGTCGTTGAGCAGCGAAGGAGGCGTCGGCATTGAAGCGAAGCCTGTGGCAGCGCCGCTTAAGAGTCACGAGCTCAAAGAGGAGGATGAGGAGGAGCAGCAGCAGCAGGAACAGACGGCGCCCAAGCCAGCGCCGCAAGTGCAGCTGCAACTAACAGGCGTCGAGGCAGATGCAGCGCCGCGTCCACTGGAGGACGACAAGGAGAACAAATCACCAGCCAGGCGCGTGCTCATGCGCGGCCAGTCCCAGCTGGAGCTGGGCCACAAAGAGTCGTAAGTAACCAAGTCGCCCATTGTTTGATATTTATGCTTAATCCAATTTACAAACAAATGGATGCAGCGCTGAGTCAACTGCAGAGGAGTCGTCAACAATGCCACAGGAGGCGCCCAATGTTATTGTTAACAAACAGCCCACGCCGCCCAAGGATGAGGGCGTGCTAACTGCGCCGGGTCAACTGCATCCGCATCATGCGCTGGAGAAGTAAGCTCGCCACTCTCGCCCACTCGCTTAACTGTTTGCCTGCACTCCAATCTCTGCTAGCTTAGCAGCATGTCTACCCTTTCCACTCACCCCCCCTTGTCTTGATTTTATATTCGTTGTGGATTTGCAGCTTCCCCAATTTTAATTTGTAGTTAGCGCATGTTAAGTTTACTTTGCATTAGGCACAATTTAATGCTCTCTCTCTTGCTCTCTCTTGACAGCGCTCCCAAGCAGCGAGATCGCTCCGCCTCGCAGGGCTGCATACCGCCGTATGCGGAGCAAAACCGCACCATGGTCTTCTTGGTGGGACGCAGCGATCTGCGCTTGATATCGCCCGATCGCAAGCAGGTGCTGCTTTATAAGGACTTCAAGGACGTGGCCAGCTGCGTGCATGGCCAGAAGGCGCTGGATCACTTTGGCATCATCTGCCGCGAGCTGAACAGCGAGGGCTACATCGGCTATGTCTTCAAGTGCCAGTCGGAGCACGTCTGCGATGACATTGTGGCCGCCATTGCGCAGGCCTTTGACACGTGCGCCGAGCACGAGCAGAAGAAGCGCCAGGAGACGCAGATCTTCAGCTGCGAGCATTGCCCCATGTTGTGGTACCACAAGCTCTGCACCGATGTCGAGGGTCTGTCCGAGAAGAAGACGCAGGCGATGATCTGGCGGCGCATCACAACGCTCAGCGATGATGAGCAGGAAATGGTGTGGGCCAAGTACTGCGGCTCCGAGAAGACAAACTCGCCGCTGGCCGAACAGAATCAGTTCCTCATGATGCTGCTGCGCGCCCACTGCGAGTCGCGCCAGCAGCGCCATGTGCACGACACCGCCGAGAATCGCTCCGAGTTCCTCAATCAGTATTTGGGCGGCAGCACCATTTTCATGAAGGCCAAGCGCTCGCTCACCAACTCCTTTGATAATCTGCTCAAGCGCAAGCCCTCCAAGGACGACATTGCGGTGCCCTCGCATCAGCTGCGCGACATACGCGAAGGCTCCGCGGAGCGTGTGCTGGGCGCCAGCTCCGGCAACGAGTCGCCGCCCGAGGGCTTCCGCTCGCGCTCGAACACTGTGGGCGCGAGTCCGAGCAACAAGCCCAGCGCTGATCAGCTCAAGAGCCCCATGATGGACATGTAAGTGGCCCAGCCCAGCATCTCACTTAAACTGCTGCCTAATCTTTGTTTTTTTTTTTAGTTTTATGAAGGTGGGCAACAGTCCCAAGGAGGCGGAGACGCATCAGGGCAGCTGGCGCCAGGCCATACTCAACAGCGTGGTGACGCCCTCCAAGGGCATGGGCCTGGACAACGAGGCCTCCAACGAGTTTCTCTCGCCCATGCGCAAGCGTAAGCGTCACACATTTTTAATTTAATCGATTGTCATTAAAATTTTTCTTTTCTTGGCGTTTGCAGCTGCCAAGCGCGGCAAGCGGGATGCGGCTGAGCTGCGCGAGCTTTGGCGCACGGCCATCAGGCAGACGATCATGCTGAACCGCATGGAGACGGAGAACGCCATGCTGCAGGCGCGCCAGAACGAGAACGAGCTGAAGCGCATCAAGCTGGACTACGAGGAGATTGTGCCCTGCGACAAGCAGCTGATCGAGCGCTGGGAGCAGATCATTGAGCGCAACTCGATGCAGATTGGCAACAAGAAGGACCCCAAGGTGCTGCGTCATGCCATACGCACGGGCGTGCCGCGCTCCAAGCGTGGCGATGTCTGGACCTTCCTGGCCGAGCAGCATTCGATGAACACAGCGCCCGTGGACACGAAGCGTTTCCCCAACTTCAATACGCCATATCAGACGCTGCTCAAGCATCTCACCGAGCATCAGCATGCCATATTCATTGACCTGGGACGCACGTTTCCCAATCATCAGTTCTACAAGGATCCGCTGGGCCTGGGTCAGCTGTCGCTGTTCAATCTGCTCAAGGCCTACTCCATATTGGATCCAGAGCTGGGCTATTGCCAGGGTCTGGGCTTCATCTGCGGCGTGCTGCTGCTGCATGTAAGTGTCGTTGACTATAGCCAGTGCTGACTGTATTAAAATTTAACGCTTCGCTTGCAGTGCGACGAGGCGAGCGCGTTCCAGCTGCTGAAGCATCTCATGTTCCGGCGCAACATGCGCACCAAGTACCTGCCGGACATGAAGAAGTTCCAGCTGCAGCTGTACCAGCTGTCGCGCCTGGTCAAGGATCATCTGCCCGATCTGTATGTGTGGCTGGATCAGAACGATGTGTCGCCCACGCTCTATGCGGCTCCATGGATACTCACCGTGTTCAGCTCGCAGTTTCCGCTGGGATTTGTGGCGCGCGTGTTTGACTTGCTGTTCCTGGAGTCCTCCGATGTGATCTTTAAGTTCGCCATTGCGCTGCTGTCGGTGCACAAGCAACAGTTGCTGGCGCGCGACAACTTCGAGGAGATCATGGACTACTTGAAGTCGGTGGTGCCGCGCATGGAGGCGGGCTGCATGGAGAAGATTATGAAGCTGGTCTTTACGCTGGACATTGGCAAGCAGCTGGCCGAATACAATGTGGAGTACAATGTGCTGCAGGAGGAGATTAGCACAACGAATCATCATCTCGAGATGCTCAACAGAGAAAAGTCACAGAATCAGCATCTGGAGCAGCAGCTGCAGGTTGGCCCCCTGAATCATTTAAAGCTCACAGGCAGCTACTAATGCATTTACTTTTTGCTTACAGTTTGCGCAATCCTCCATAGCACAGCTGGAGACGACGCGCTCCTCGCAGCAGACGCAGATCTCGACGCTGCAGTCGCAAGTGCAGACGCTGGAGCTGACTATACAAACGCTGGGCCGCTATATTGGGCAGCTGGTGGAGGTGAATCCGGATCTGGAGCTGCCCAGCGAGGTGCGACGCATGCTGCAGCAGCTAGACGATCTGGATCGCCAGCGACGCAAGCCCATCTTTGCCGAGCGTAAAATTGGCAAATCCATTTCGGTCAACAGTCACTTGGGGTTTCCACTCAAGGTGCTCGAAGAGTTGAGCGAAAGAGACGAACCTGGTTCGCCACAAAAGCAGAAGAAGGAGAAGACACCTTTTTTTGAGCAGCTGCGTCACCAGCAGCAGCAGCACCACCACCAACAACAGCAGCGCAGTCAGAGCATTGGACAACCGGAGCTGGCTCAGACTGCCACGCCCACGCCGCCGCCCACACGCCCCAATCGGCTGCTGGACAGCGCCAGCGCACGCAGCGTAATGCAAACCAAGCTGGACGAGCTCAAGCTGCCCGAGCATGTGGACAAGTTTGTGGCCAACATCAAGAGCCCGCTCGAGGTAGACTCTGGCGTTGGCACGCCCCTCAGTCCGCCCAGCACCAGCAGCAACATTAGCAGCAATAGCAACATCAGCAGCAGCAGCAGCGCTGCTGGCAGCATTTTCAGTCGCATGGGCTACAAGACAACGCCCGCCGCGCTCTCGCCACTGGCCACACGTCAGAGCTACATAGCGATTACCACAGCGCCAGTCATTGCGTCCATGGAGCCCGTGCTGACCACCACTACGGCCAAGAGCACTCCGGAGTTGCTGCTTACCGAGGAGCCCACAGCCATGATGCATCCACTGGGCATGATTGGCGGCGATGTCAATGTACGCTTCAAGGGCACCACACAGCTCAAGTCCATTAGGCCGGTGCATCACATGCGCGCCATCACCTTGTCCTGCGTGCCGCCGAGCGATGAGAATGCCACAGCCACGGGCGCCGCTAACGGGCGCAGCTAACGGTTCTGATTCATTGGCAAACTGTTGCGTGGCTTCTACCGGGAGAGCATAACCGAGAGCAGGCCAGGAACAGTAGCAGAGCTAACGCTTCACAGTACAACTTAGTTGCAAGAGCAAAAGCTTGGGGAGAGCACCCCCAACCAAAGCAAAAGCTACAAATTCTATTTAGTTTGCATGTTGCGCACAAATCGTTGCCATACATAGATACATATGTATATACATATATGTTAACAAAACCAATACAAAAACAAAATGTAAATCATGCAGCCGCAATGCTGCAAATTGAGCGCAACTAAAGTTCATTGTTAACCCAAACTTAAACTTATATACCAAATATATAACTATATATTGGCTAGCTGCTTTTGCAAACATTTTTATAAATTGTTGCTATACAAAAATATAAATAATTGGATGAATCCATTCAGATGTTGCTTGTATGCAAAAATAGAATCTCTTGCTTTAAGTTTTGTTCTTAATTTGTGACGAATTTAATTAGTTCTATTTGTTGAATTTCCTATGTTTGTTTATTTGCTAGTGCATTAGTTTAAACTTATGTTATTGATTTATTTATACACATATATTTACTAAAATTTAAACCAATTGACCAGATTCCGTTTGTGTACATTATGCATAAATATAGATTCAGCATCTTCTTGTCAAAACTTTACTTGTCTGTTTAAATATATAAAGAGAACTATACACACACACACACACACACGCATACTAATATAAGCGCATACATATTACATATACATGCATATATATGAAACTTAATTGCTTCTTTGTTAAGTAATCTTTGCTTAGTCGCGGGACTCAACGTTGAGCGTCCTGAACTTTTGTGTAGCTGATTTGTGTTTAGTCAATGAGTAAAACAATTATATAAAGCATCAATAAATACAATAACAATTACTTAATCGGTACAAATGGCGTATTGTTTATTATTCTTTAAAAAAAGGTATGAGGCATTGGTTGTTTAGTCGTAACTTGGTTAAAACTCAACGGACTCTTGATTGTTTTTCTTAAAGCTTCCAAATTTGAATGCAGTTTTATTCTCAAGAGTATAAAGAGCTATAAAACTCTAAAATCGGTTGTCATTTCGTTAATTTAGCGCTTTTGAAAGATTGAAATTTGCATCAAATTTACTGCTTTGCTTACTATATTGTTCATAATTTGTGCAATTATTATTTTAAAGCATACGAATGTATACGCATTTTAATTGTATTTTCCACGCAAACATAACGTAGTTAATAACATACGGATCGGACTTTATTTTGTTGATTTATAGCTTCTCAAAGCTTCAAATAAAACAAAAAATAAAAAACAAATCAGCAGCATTGGTTTTCTGGCTATAACATTGTTATTACGCATCCGATTTTTAAACATTATACTGTTTTATACTCGTATTGATGCTAACAACAAAGTTGCATCATTACTTTAACAAAATTTTCTTGTTTGTTTACAGTTTTCTTCATAGTTTGGTTTTGTTATTAACAACCAAACCAAAGCTTAAATATTTAAATAGTCACTTAAACATAAATAAAAAACAATTTGTTTACTTCTGTTAACATAACTATCACATTAAATTTATTTGATTCTGTATGGTAAGCTCCTAAGTCGTCAAAAATATATTTTGGATACATTAGATTTATACATTTATAAATTTAAGAAAACATCACAGTCGTTAGTTGAACTAAAATCAAGTTATTTATTCCTCCACTAAGCTGAAAAAAGAACTTACAACTAACTTAACACAAAAAAACAGTTAACAAAAGCTAATTCAGCAACATTTTGTTGGTGGCTTTAGAGCACATAAAATGTGGCTGAGTTGGCTTTTGATAGTTTGAGAAGGCAAAGCAGCTAAATGAACGTCCTGGCCAACAAAAGCATCAACAGTTACCCACGGAACTAGTTTACTGCCTACGCCTGGCCACAGCCCAAAAAGCAAAAGCGTTCGATTCAGTCAGTCAGTTTGGTCAACAATAAATATCTACAGCTGTTGATTGCTAGGACAAGTTCCAAGTCTACTCCTTAAACTCTGGCTTAATGCTAAACTCCGCCTTTGGCTGCTGCAGCTGCTGCTGCTGCTGCTGTTGCAGTTGTTGTTGCTGCTGCTGCTGATGTTGTTGCATGCCTGCTGCTGCTGCTGCTGCCGCTGCAGCTGCGCTAAAGGCGGCCAGATTGCTAAACTGTGGCGTTGCTACGCCAGGATAGAGATTCTGATAGAAGAGCGGGTTCTGTAGCTGAAACAGCGCCATGAGATGTGTTAGCTGGAAATTTGGCGTCGTTGCATCAGCTATGAGATTGGGAAACAAGTTGCTGCTGCCGGGCAGTGCAGCAGGCGCTGCCACAGGCGCTGCGGCTGAATTGCTGTCGTTGTCCTCCAGCTTGATGCGCTTCGTATCCGCGGGCAGTTGCTGCAAGCAAAGTGAGAGTTTAAGTAAAAGCAGCGGCTATGACAAATTCCGACTTACAATTTTCTTGGGCGGACGTCCACGCTTGCGCGCCAGAAAGTGCTCAGCGGAGAGCGAGGAGAGCGGCGTGGAGTTGGCCGTATGCAAGTTGGCAGCGGGAACAGGGGCAGCTGGTGAGCTATCGAGCGATGTGGCCTCCTCTGGATCCTCCTGCTTGCACTTGAACTGCTGATACGCCTGCTCGCCATCCTGGCGATCGTGCTTGCGCTTGTGGCTAATCATTTGGCTGCTGGAGTGCAGAATATAGTTGCAGTGCTCGCGCACGCAGTGGATGTGATTGCAGACAGTGGAGAACTTGCAGCCGTCGAAGGGACACTGCTCCGTTTTGAGTATTTTCTTGAAGCCATCCTGCGTCAGCTGATAGTCCTTCAGATGATACGTCTTGTGCTTGTCTGCGTATGAAATGAGTGTGAGCTGAGTTTAGAGCAGCTAAGAGCTTGGACTTACCCATGTCGGCCTTGTTCTTGAACGTGTGATTGCAGCCCTCGCGACAGCAATGATAGTGTGAGATCTTCTTGCCGTAGAAGGGGCAATCCTCGATGCGGCAGTTCTCGTGCGCGCGAAAGCGACGAAAGCCCTCGCTGACAATCTCCGAGTCCTTGCGATGAAAGTTGGCGTGCATCTGCACATCGCTGGTGCTCACATAGACCTTGGGGCAGTGCTCATAGACGCAATGATAGTGCGTCTGCTTCCAGTTGTAGGGACAGCCCTCGCCATAGGCGGGCGCGCAGTCATCGCCGGAGCTGAAGCGTGCAAAGCCCAGCTTGAGGCTCTCCTTGCGCTTCTTGTGCCACTTCAGATGCCTGATGATGTCATCCTTTTTGCTCAGTATCTTGCCCTGGCAGGGCTCATCATAGCAATGAAAATGCTCGCGCAGTGTCTCCTGGCGACAGAGCGTGTTCTCGCACTCCAGATAGGAGGAGACCTTGCGCAGATTCTTTAGATTCTCCTCGTTCTGCAGAAAGGCATCCAAGCTGCTGGCCGTACTCAAGCTAACAATGCTCTTGCCCTGCTCACTGGACGCGGATGCAGGTGGCGTCAAAAGCGAATTGCTTTGCACCACAGGCGTTGACGTCGGCTCGCCAATTGAATTGTAGGATGAGTCCGCTGGCTGCTTAACTGGCGTGTACTGTAAATGAATATATATAAAAAATATATTTATAGTTCAGCAGACTGCTTGGTGCCCAAGCTACAGCTGTAGCAGCTGCTCAGCCCACGCAGCTGTTTGGCTTTTCATTGGAATCAAAGTCAGTTTTTTATATTTTGTTTACATTAGAAAAAGCACGAGTGCTGCTCAAGTTACAGACAGCGTGGGAGTTACAGTGAGTTGTTGACTTTAATAATAATTGCTTACCATGCTGGGCGACTCGCTGCTTAGCGTGTCCTGAACTTGCATTGCTGTGCCGCTGAGCAGCAACTTCTCGGTGCTGTAGCTTTCCAGACCCGAGGAGCTGCAGCTGTTTAGGCTGGAGAGAGGCTTATCATCCTCCTCCTCCTCCTCCTCCTCATCATAATCCTGCTCATATTTGACTCCAATTGCCGTTAGTTGCTCAGCAACATTAACTGATGCTGCTGCTGCTGCTGTTGTTGTTGTTGCTGCTGCTGCTTCTGTTATTGTTGTCATTGCTGTTTGTTCTATGGGCGTGGATGTCACTGTTGAGGATTGTAGAAAATTATTTGTAGCAAACTGCTCGCTCTTGAATTGTGGCAAGCAGCTGGGCGTGTTAGGTGTTAGTAGCAGATTAGTGTTGCATGTTGTTGTTGCTGTTGTCAGCAAATGTTGCTGCTGTTGCTGCTGCTGTTGTTGTTGCAACATTAGTTGTGTAAATGGCGACAGCGTGCTGAGCAACATTTGTGGCAATTGATAAGCTATGTTAGTATTGTTGTTGTTGTTGTTGTAGTTGTTAGGTGTTATCGGTGTGGTTGTTGTTAGTGTATTAGCAAATGTTTGTTGTTGTTGTTGTTGTAAAGCATTCAGATTCAAATTACTATTGGGACTACAACTACGGCTACTACTACAATTCGAATTGATTCGTTTGTGCGTTCTTGTTATTTGTTGCTGTTGCTGTTGCTCTGGCTGCTGATCTGTTTGGTATTGCTGCTGCTGCAGGCAAGTGCTGCTGCTAATATCCTCTTTTTGAGTATAAGCAAGGCTTGTCATGTGTTGCTGTTGTAGCTGTAGCTGTGGCTGCTGCTGTTGTTGTTGTTGTTGTTGTTGCTGCTGCAGCAAGTTCATCATATAGAGCTGCATCATTAGCTCCATTTGATTCGACATTTTAGCAGACACTTAATAAAAAATATATGCACTCGTAACAATTTTGTTCACTTTTAGTTTGTGCAGTTTATATTTTCTTATT
This sequence comes from Drosophila busckii, assembly GCF_011750605.1. Taxonomy (NCBI): domain Eukaryota; kingdom Metazoa; phylum Arthropoda; class Insecta; order Diptera; family Drosophilidae; genus Drosophila; species Drosophila busckii. The sequence goes on from NC_046607.1 coordinate 12,155,923, forward strand.
GCTTTTCTTTTTTTTAAGCAGCACACACACACACACGCCAAACGTTATACGATCTCAAAGTTTTGTTGGATATAACTTTAAAACGCGAGCGATCCTTCAAGTCCAGCCGCGCAGCTCAAACTGTTTCAACTCTTCCGCGAGTATCAGCTAATATAGCAAAAAATTGCGCAAAGGTTCCAAAGAACAGCAACCCTCGCTCTCTCTCTCTCGCTCTCTCTAAAAAAGTAGCTCTTAAAAAACTGATCTCATGTGCGCTCTCTTAAAAAACGAACCGTTTATAGTGGTGGCAATGGCCTGTGGCATGCCCCAACCCTTAAATGATTTTTAGCACCCTTTGCGCTGTGTGTGGAAAATCTGTGAAAAACGCTGCTCAGTTTTATCTACAGTTTGTAACTGTTTTTTGCCAGTTTTTCAGCCTCGACCAATAAAATGCCAGCGAGCATGTAAATTTCTGCAGGAAAACTAGTTTTTTAGGTAAAAAATGTCCTTGCATAGACCAACGAATGTGCAGGAATTTCCCCTCCTGAAGCTAAAGAGAGTGAGAGACATTTTAGATAGAAAGAGAATATGCAAAGGAATGCTTCAGTTCTAGGCTAATACAACGCAACTGCTTGTTAAAATATTAAGCATTATATAATACTATATTTTAGCCTTTAAATTTACTAATAGTTTTATTTAAACGCCTTTACTCTTTTAGAGTCTCTCAAGAATTTGGCGCGCAGTTTTCGCAACTGCCACAGCTGCAATTTCCTAATCGCTTGTACCCAAGTTTCCAATGCCATTCAAATGCAAAAAAATAAAAATAATTTTTGGCACACAAAATTCGAATAACAAACGAACAACGAATAGAAAAAAAATCTGCATTACAATCGCACAAAAAACTCAATTAAAAATGCCAAAAAGTTTTCATAAACCCCAGCATAAAAAATTTGCATATAAAAAAAACGTTTGCGAAAATGCGACAGAGCAGCAAACCTTAAATAAGGACTCGACATGTAACTGCCGCTGCGCAGCCGCAGCGAAATCCTTTTTGCCAGTGTAATTTGCATAAATTATTCGTGTAACATTTATTTTTGCATCATTTGCATGATTTTGGCGAAACGCCGCAGGCCAGAGCGGGTGAGAGCGACTGCGAGGTAGAATAAACAGGATCAGGATCAGGATCAATACCAGTGTTATGCAAATGAACCTGTGACGGTGTCAGCCACGCCGGAGTAGTTGGAGGAGGGTTACATGTTCCTCTATTCTCGATTTACATTGCGAGCTGCGCACGCGCGCCATGTGAAAATTTATGCAAATCAGCAGCAGAGGAAATGCCAAGCAAATCGATTGCCAAGGGGCGGATGTTGCAGCCATCGATTGATTTTGAATACAGAGCAGCAGCCAAAGGAAGTGGAACAGCTCGTTGCTCGTTGGTGAGCTGTGCTTTGGGTTTGTTAGCTGGTTGGCGAATTAATATTGAAGTGGATTTACCAATTGTTGCCATAATTGAGTGACGTGGATAAGCGACCAGGACATGCAGCAGTTAGAAAAGAGAGCAAGCATAACATAGCCAGCTATTGATTACAAAAAAGGTTACACACACACACACACGGACAGTTACATACATTAAAATGGCAACAGAGCAGAGAGTGAGGAAATCTGCATGAAAATGCGCACAAAGCCCAAACATGGAATAGAATAGAAGCGATCCTAACTCATGTGACTACGCCAGGCCCAGTTATGAGTTACTTGTTATTGAAACAGATTTGTACTTTAGCTCGAATTTGCATACGAGAGTTTTTCATATTCACAATCGGTTACAAATAGTTTTGGAAATGGAAAACTTTTGTGCGTTTGGCTTTTGTGCTGGCTCCTGCTCGTCCTTTGACTGTTTGATTGTAGCATGTAGTAGTTCCATTTGGCAGGATAACAATCGCTTGGCATATGAAGCGACAATTATTATTCCTTATCGGAGCGGATGAGCCTTTGGCTGGCAAATTGACTAACATTTTTAATTAGCAAAGTGTTGAGGAGGGGGGCAGTGGGCATGTCAAGCGGGCTGAAGCCCACACAAAGCAGCTTTTTATTTGAATTTAATTGGGATTCAAGCAAGTCGTTGTCAGAGTGATCGAGAGCAGGAGCAGGAACAGGAGCAGGAGCGTTTGCTTATCAGCATTGTCATCAACGTGAGAAAATCGCTGGAAACACTTTGAACTCAACTGCTGATCGTGGTAATTACGGCGATTGCCTGTGGCATCTATTGTCCTACCTTTTTCACAATTTATGCTAAAAAGTAAACAAAAAGCAAAAAAACGTAAACGAAAACGTTTGAATATTCCAGCGGAGAGGCGCTTCAGTGGGCATGGGACTCTTCCAAAGACACCCTAATGCAGTCCCAGGATATTTTGTCTATTTCTTTCTTATTTTGCGTTTGCTTTTTGTTTTGGGATGCGCTTGGCCGCAGATTTATTGCCTCAACTAAATCTCAACTTTTACCCTTGAAGCAAGAAACAATAGAGAATTGTATAAGTAGGTAACCAAGATGATAATTCTATGCTGAAATTTAGCAAATTTTTTGAGGCAAATTTATAAGAATTATGTTTGGCCAACTTCGTTGACCCCTGATGAGGTTCATTTCCGTTTTGCATAAATCTGTCAATGAGCGAGTGCTATTGATATCTTAATAACTGAATATTTTGTCAGCACTTAGGGATGCTTGGCCTAATAACGAATGTGAAGGCAAATTGGGCAGGACAATGCAAATGTGTGAGAAGTTGTCGCAATGCTTAATCTGATGCTTGTTGCCATCTGATTGCCTGAGGGGTGTGCTGGGCATATCCTTGACCAGCACAGTGACCAGTCCAGCTTAAGACACGCGTCGTTAAAGTGTTTAGCATTGTCCGGCATATCCCTAAATGGGGTAGGACAAAAGGGTTGCTAATGGTCAACTGACCAGTTCGTTTACGCTGGAGGCGTGGCACGCGACCAATCGAGTGCGCAATTAGCTTCACAGTCGCCATTTTGTCAGCTCAGATCAATCAGGATATGCAGCTTTTAATTTATGCCTGTTTTCGTTTTGGTTTGCTAGCCAAAAGCAGTCTGCGAATTTCTTGAGAAATGTCCGTTAATTTGAGAACATGCTCGGGTTCAACAAAATGGCTGACCTTCTTGACAGGACATGCTGCTCGCAGGATATATTCAAATGTTAAAAGATAATTTGAATGCATGACCGCAAGCAAACCCAAACCAAAACCCTTTGAGCCGCCATTGTGTCCCAACTGATGCCCAACAGCCCAACAGCCACCCCGGGACGATCACAAAAGGCAAGCTTCAGCTATCCGCGTACTTGTAGTTTGACCAGATTCCGCAATGGACCGCCATATGCCTTGTTTCTACAATAGTAGGGCTCATCCTTTTTCATTTTATTCAATGATTTTTTTTATGCTGCTCAAATTTTCTTCGCGGCCTTTACGAAAATTAATTTCAGTGTCCAAACCGGTTCCGCGCATCGAGTCCGGTCCGGTTTTCGAAGCAAGGAAACGGTCCTCCTCGACGACCCTTCAACCCTTTTGTTTGTAAGGATGCGCCAAACGCGAATGAAATTGCAGCTTTCGGCTTATGTTGTTGCCCAGAATGATGCCCAAGGATTCAGTTACGATGGGAAATCTGTTTCTCAAGTTTTTTTTTTCTTTTTGCTGACTACATGCGATAAGAACTAAATAACCGTTATAAATAACATGCAGCATGCATCTGGATAAATGACGTTATTAGCCCAACAGATTGACCAGCGAACTTTGACCCCTTCACTGCTGCTGCCACGCGTCCAAGGATGACCACTCCACACCTTTGATTAAACCTGTTTGACAGCTTGACCAGTCGCAAGGCGATACGCGTGCCAGGCGCTATCCTTTAAGCAAGTTGACCATTGGCCAGTCGGGCTGCCTACCTGACCGCTCCTTAAAGCGGATAATCCATGACTTGACGTCTTTGTTTGCTGCCATCTCGCGTGTCCTTTAAATTAGGATATTATTATCACTCACAATGGACATTCACAGCTTAGAATATCTTCATTAGCAGAGGTCAAGGGTCAGCAATTTAAAAGAATATGCATTTACTTGCACTCTAAATTTATCTTTTGTCTGAATATTCAAGGGTAAAAGTTGAGATTTAGTTGAGGCAATAAATCTGCGGCCAAGCGCATCCCAAAACAAAAAGCAAACGCAAAATAAGAAAGAAATAGACAAAATATCCTGTGACTGCATTAGGGTGTCTTTGGAAGAGTCCCATGCCCACTGAAGCGCCTCTTGGCTGCAATATTCAAACGTTTTCGTTTACGTTTTTTTGCTTTTTGTTTACTTTTTAGCATAAATTGTGAAAAAGGTAGGACAATAGATGCCACAGGCAATCGCCGTAATTACCACGATCAGCAGTTGAGTTCAAAGTGTTTCCAGCGATTTTCTCACGTTGATGACAATGCTGATAAGCAAACGCTCCTGCTCCTGTTCCTGCTCCTGCTCTCGATCACTCTGACAACGACTTGCTTGAATCCCAATTAAATTCAAATAAAAAGCTGCTTTGTGTGGGCTTCAGCCCGCTTGACATGCCCACTGCCCCCCTCCTCAACACTTTGCTAATTAAAAATGTTAGTCAATTTGCCAGCCAAAGGCTCATCCGCTCCGATAAGGAATAATAATTGTCGCTTCATATGCCAAGCGATTGTTATCCTGCCAAATGGAACTACTACATGCTACAATCAAACAGTCAAAGGACGAGCAGGAGCCAGCACAAAAGCCAAACGCACAAAAGTTTTCCATTTCCAAAACTATTTGTAACCGATTGTGAATATGAAAAACTCTCGTATGCAAATTCGAGCTAAAGTACAAATCTGTTTCAATAACAAGTAACTCATAACTGGGCCTGGCGTAGTCACATGAGTTAGGATCGCTTCTATTCTATTCCATGTTTGGGCTTTGTGCGCATTTTCATGCAGATTTCCTCACTCTCTGCTCTGTTGCCATTTTAATGTATGTAACTGTCCTGTGTGTGTGTGTGTGTGTGTAACCTTTTTTGTAATCAATAGCTGGCTATGTTATGCTTGCTCTCTTTTCTAACTGCTGCATGTCCTGGTCGCTTATCCACGTCACTCAATTATGGCAACAATTGGTAAATCCACTTCAATATTAATTCGCCAACCAGCTAACAAACCCAAAGCACAGCTCACCAACGAGCAACGAGCTGTTCCACTTCCTTTGGCTGCTGCTCTGTATTCAAAATCAATCGATGGCTGCAACATCCGCCCCTTGGCAATCGATTTGCTTGGCATTTCCTCTGCTGCTGATTTGCATAAATTTTCACATGGCGCGCGTGCGCAGCTCGCAATGTAAATCGAGAATAGAGGAACATGTAACCCTCCTCCAACTACTCCGGCGTGGCTGACACCGTCACAAGTTCATTTGCATAACACTGGCTAGGAGACCTGGGATATCCTGGCAGGCAGCTCGTTTAAAAGTCGCCTGTGCCAAAATTATGCAAATATTTGTTAAATGCGTTTTGGGCATCAGGTCCTTAATGCAGAAATTTGCATAATTTATTGATGGTTCGAATATATGGCAAACGTAGCTACAAATTAGGGGTTGTATAAAAAAATATACGTTATTTTTTTGTTCGATTTTATTTTTTATAGACAGCTGAGTTTTTTCTTGGATTTAATGAAGTTTTGCACATTTGATAAAAAAAATAAAGGTAAGAATTTTTACGGATTTGTGCAAATAATTTATCATAAATATTTGGCTTTTCAGCGAGTGTCCACATTGATTGATGATGCTTATGAGTTGCTCCAGGAATCATTAGCAAGGACTCGAGTTACGTTTTCTCACGCGATTTGCCAAGACGTTGCAATCGCCTGGAGTTTGTAACTAATGACAATATTAAAATTAATGATAGCAGCCAGTGTTACAGGATACTTTTGAAAGGAGCAAATATTTGTGCAGTTTTTAGGGCAAAATGTTGCTAAAATGTTAGTTAGGTAAGAATTGCTTAAAGGGTTGCAATTGATCGAAACTTCATCTGATTGCGCAACCCTTGGCGAATATTTCGGTCAGCTGGCAAAGTTTTTTGAACTCTGTGCTGGAAACAAGAAAAATATGAAATTATAATCTTATTACATCGTCACAACAAATTCGTTGTGCACGGCGCCCCAACGTATCCTTGGCATCCTTTTCTATTTCATTGCTTTTCTCTTCACCTTTTCTATTTCGGTTGATCATCTTCAGCTGCCAGCTGAATTCCCTTTGACTGTGTAAATTGCGCACCGGCCGGAGATATGCCGACATTTGTCCTTAATTTTACTCCTCTCTGCTCAACACAATCCTTTCAGCAACGCACACACATACACGCACGCATACATAGACGTGCGCTTACAAAAAGGATTACGCAGCATGCTTAGAAAAATTTATATTGAAGGACAGGCAAACATCTTGTTAGGAGTTCAGCCGAGTTCGCAGTTCAAATTGAGGGTGGATTCGGTTTCCTTTTGCTTAGTTTTTTTTTTTACTTTTTTTTAAGGTATTTTCTATGGAAAATCTTTCGACGCAGTTTTGGCAGTTGCGCAATGAGGCGTACAACGCCAACACAGACTAAGATCCTGTATAACAACAGGATATCATGATCTAAGCACGTTCGTTTATTTTCAATCCCAAAATGCAGTTTACTAATTTAATTTTCAGCTTGCTTGAGTTTCAGTCAAAGCAAAATAGTAAACATATAATAATAATTTAGATATATAAAGAATTTATGCAGCAAACGGGTCTTTTAATAATAGGTTAATCAAATAAAAGATATTGCTAAATTAAAATTATTAAATTTCATTACTAATTTGTTAAATATAAATGCAGTAAAATGAATAAGCCACAGCACATATCAAAAATGAATTTGGCAATTCTAAAACTAACTCGATTATTTATTTTATGCTTAGCTATAATATAAATATGATTTGCATTGGTTTAATTTGCTCTTCAGCATTTGTTTGCTCTAAGTTTTGCTTTTAACAACCCACTTAATTAGCATATAACGTGATTTTAGTTTGTCAGCTGCAGAACGCCCCATTTTGACACTTAATTTACATAAAGTGTGCAAGTCATGCTTTTGCAAGGATATTGACATTAAGGCGTAGCCACAAGTGGAAAGGCCAGGCATTCATTGAATATTAATGAGCTCTGATAACTTAAATAAATTAAAAAAAAATAGCAAGCGAAATCTCAAACGCTGCACAGTTGTCTTTAAAGTTTCATTCGTTTGCAAATTTAATTGTAATTTTAATTTCAACAATTTAATTTATGCGTAGAAAAAAGCAAATAGTAAACTTTGTTTAGCATGATATTGCAAATTTTTAATTAATAAAAAAAAAAAAGAGTGCTATGAATAATTACAATTGTAAATTTGAATTTAAGTAGCCTTAACTTTTTCTCATAATGTCTGCGCTAAGCTCTACGAATAGGAAATTGAAAACAGCAGCAACTGTTACAATTTCCATGCAACAAAGAACAAATTTAAAATTTTCATTGCATGCTGGCAAATCAGTTAAAAGAATTTGCTTAAGCTAGGATCGAATTTGCAACCCTTTACTTATTTATTTTTGGCAAACGCCTAACAGCGCAGGCAAATCAACAATTTATTAATTTCCCATGGCGCTGTTGCTGTTGTTATTGTTTATGCAATTTGCCTGTATCAAATATCTTGAAAATAGCAACACTGTTCGAAAGGATTTCGCGACAGGCGCATGAATTTTGATACACGGCGGGAAAATTGCGAACCCTTTTGCTTAGACAGGCAGAAAACCCGTAAAGTACTTTTTGCATAAGAAAAGCAAAGAAATGAAAATGAAAAATAGAAAACTGAATGCAACCCTTTGAGGCAGGAAGGATGCAGGACTTTCGCATAAATCGTTGGGCTGCCAAATTTCCGCAACAGCTGACGTCATTAAGACGGCATTTGTCAACTGATTTGCCGTAAAAAAAGGATTTACAGCAGAATTTTTGATCCTTTTTTGAGTAAAAAAAAAACTGAAATATGAAACTTTCTCGAACTTGATAAATGATGCCTGGAAGAAAGTGTCAACGAAAGTTGTCGTCAATATAATCAATCAAAATGGGATATATAAAAAAATGGCTAAAAATATTTTGTATTTTTATATAATTTTAAAATTGAAGCTACCCCTAAGCCAGAACTGGCAAGTGACCAACGTAACTTGACCTCTTGGTCAGCTTGCTGTCAACATAGGATTATGCCCATGTGGTCCTTGCATATATTTATAATCCTATTAATTGCTTTATTAGCCAAGCGCATAAAACAACTCAATAAATATGTGTGAAAATTGTGAGAAATTTTCCCAGACTTGCATAAGCAACAACCCCCAGACTGGGCTAAGACTAAGACCAGCTGATCATCATCATCAATATCATTTAACCTAATGGTCCCTGACCCTGAGCTCCGACGGCTGCTGCTGCTCAATTCCTAAGCTGTGGCAAAAGTGTCCTTATGCTCGACTGCCTCACGTATTTTTCTTTAATTTCGCTAGGGTTGCTCTCCTAGGGATGCTCTGCCTCAAACTGCTGCTGCACTCAACTGACGTCCTGTGCAATTTTTATGCTTGAAATGTCCAAACAATTATAAATCAAAGCTGCCACATTCGCCAAAGATGTTGCACAAATATTTGCTTAGCTCGCAGAAACTCTAAACGAAGCCATAAGAGTTTCTAAGACAGCATGAGAATTACTTTTTGCTGAGTGACTGAGTTCGAAACTATGAAAAGCTGTCCTAAAGGATCACAAATTAATTTGCCTAGTTATAGTTGAGCATCTTCTTATAAAACTTGTAAACATCTTTTACTTTTTAGCGCATTCATATTAACCAAAACTTCTGCTACTGCTAACCCCTTTGATTTGTTTATTAAACTTGCCAAATTTCCAATCAACTTCACGCAAACATCAATAATTTGAAATTCATGAATATTTAATGAAAATCAATTAGGTTACCCCCAAAAACACACACACACAGAGTGGCAGTGGCCCATGTTCTGCCTAAGGACCTACTGCATCTTAATCCGAACATTGGCACTTGAGTGAAATTAACATTCAACACGGTTAATGCCAAACAACAAAACATCAAAATTAAATCAAAAGCAAGCAAGGAGCAAGGGGTAAGCAGTTTGTCCTGCTGAGGCGCAAGAAGTTGCTTGGAAAATTTGCATAACATTGGCACAAGTCAAAAATGCGCCACATCCCTTTTGCTCAACAGGACACCCGCTTAATTGAAAATGCCAAAATTATGCAAATGTATGCAAGAGACTTTGGTTACACTTATGGGTTACAATTTTGCAAGCTGCTGGCGTGCGGAAAATCGCGGAAAATTTATGCAGTTTATACATTTGCGTATACATATTATTATTTATGATGATTTGGCTATGATTGCAATCAGTGTGAGAAATGCAAGCCATGGGAACAACATTAAACAAACTGAGATTGGCTATAAAATTTATAAAAATATTTAAGAGCACAGCTACGCTCTTAGGCTCTCTTAGTTTGCCAAATTCTGCGGGCATTGCAACGAAGGTCAGACTTATATATATATATATATATATATATATGTTTTTTATGTCTGTGTGTTGAACAATCGAACACGACACGGCAACAGCATCCATTGTCCTTTAGTCCTTAACTACCCCTTTCCCAGCCTTTTGCCAAAATGTAGCATTTATAAAAATTTCAAATAACAAAATTTCAACTGAAAATAAAAGCTGGCAAACAAAGCAAAAAAGGGTTGCTAAGGCATCAAAACAGGACGCACAGCATCCATTTAATATGCTGAGCTAAGCATTTATTTATACACTGACTATTTACAGCATAACTTGGCATATCTATATTTAAAAATAAAAAAAACTCAACTGACCACAGGCAACTTCTTAATCACGCGCACGTGTCCAAGCACAAAAGACTGGCAAGGACGAAGCGTATCTGAAGCCTGTAGAGGCGAAAAAACCTGTTTGAAGCGTGCTTAGGTTGCACTGGTCAGTCTGAGGTCAACTTAAGGGTCTTGCTCGTCTGGACACGCGCCATACAAATCAGAACAACAACAACAACGAAATTTGTTTACAAAGCAGGCACTGCGCATAATTTTGGAAAATGCCCTCAAAACCAAAACATGTTGTGGTCAAGGGGTTAAGCCAGAAAGCGATTTGTAAAATTAAACTAGTTTTCTTTTATTTTTCTGGGTGGAAAATTGTGTGAAAACGCATGTGTGTGCTATGTATAATTAAGCAGTTAAGCAGGAATTAGAAAAGTGCACCCTTCATAACAGTGTTAAAAAAATATAAACAAAGCAGAAATAATAAATGGGGAAAATGACAAGGTAGTTTAAAAAATAAAAGCTTTATTTGTGGCTACTGTATGCTGAAGATTCCTAATTTCCCAAATGCTTTAAATTTATATTTATATGCATTTTTATATTTAAATATCATTGCATTTCGACTTACCATTTAATTATTATCGCATAACTTTAAAGTCTTTGGGTCCTTAAAATAAACAAATGAAATGCAAAATTAGAAATACTTTTTAAATATTTGTAGAGAGTGTAGAAATTTCAATATTTAAAATGCTTTTTAGTAGACTTTAACATAATTTGCTTTTTTAGAAATGCAAACTTTCTATTACATTTCCCATCCACTTGGCTATTTACTGAACTTGTATCAAATTTTGAAAACGCAAGACAAAAAGAAACTCAGATTGGCTGTCCTTTAACCCCAACTCCATCCGTATTGCAATAGTTGTAACCCTATACAGCCATCGATCAAGAGCGCGCGCATTTCCGCAAATATAGCAAAGCGTAAAAAAATTCCCACAGTGCAAAAATCGTCTGGATTATAAATGAAGAAAAGTTTTGCAAGCAGCAAAGAAATTTACGAGCGATCGAATAACCAAAGAAATAAAATGAAAAACTGCGCCAGGTATCAAAGGGTGCCAAAACGAAAATAAAATTGCACGAGCAAAGGTCCTGCTCGCTGCTTGCTCCTTGCTGCTTCGGGTTCAAATGTGTCACGTCTTATGATGTCACTTTTGCACACACACACAGACACACATACTATTGCACAACCCCAATCCATAGATAGTCATCATTTCGCATGCTCTGATCGCTGAAGATCCTCAAACTGATCGGGTTCACAGTAAATTACGCTCAGAGGTGAAATGCAAACAAAGTGCACGTCTCCTTCAGGCCAACCCTTCCTTAAGCTATTTTCTTACAGTTTTCCTTTTTCTATTCTTTTCAGTCCTTTTTTGTCACGAATCTAATGATTTTTGCCTCAAAATTGAAGCGATTTTTCATTGACCCAGCAACGGGGTTGGTTCAGAGTTCGTCTTGGGGTTTCCATGCGTTTTGTTATGCCAGCTTGAACTAGGCAAAAATCCATTCACCCGTGCATTCAAAGAATGCAGCTTAAGTAGACCTCTGGCTCCTTGCCCTAGGTTTTGGGTCAGTGTCGCATTAAGCCGAAATTTATGGCCTTCGAGTGCCAATAGTCATGCAGATTAATGAGTAAACCAAGTATTAAAAAGGCCTTTTATTTCTTGTGCAATTAAAGGCGGCGCTATAGAATTTCAAATGAAACAAATGTGACCAAAAAGTAATAACTAAAAAGTTAAATAATTACTTTGCAACTATCTACAACTATCTCTTACTTTATAATATTTAGTTGGTAAGGCATATAAAAACATAATGGAAACTATGGAAAATCGTTGACGCTTTCAATGCACATGCAAATGACCGTTGCTTGGGCTGTCAGGTCTTGTTCATAACGCTAAATGGGTACAAAACCCAGTTAAAAAGCATTTTCAGCTAAATTTGAATGCATGCGTATTTTGTCTTTGTTGTTCATTGTGCATATTGAGGGGGTAGGGGCAGGGGAGAGACCAACACGCTGACCTAAAATTATAAAGTTACAAACTGCAACCCTTTAGTTAACCCTTGATAGGCGAAACTATTGAATTACACATGGACCACAAACGCGCTGGACCGGGATGTTGAGCATGGACCACGGACAGCGTTGAACCCTTGGACAGCCGCTGGTTGCGTTGTCAACTTTACTAGAGGGTTGTGTGTGCCTGTTGTTGTGTATATTCAAATTTGATGGCAGCCAAAGGATTTGACCAAACAAATCCTTTCTAATTTCAATCAGACGGCGCATGTGCAGCGGCAGATTAAGCGCCGGACGCTGTGCAGCTTTTTACGGCGCAAACGGTAAACGGGTTTTGAATTTCATTTGCCGCAGGATGCGTGTCCTTACATACATATGTGCGTATATGTATGACCCATCCATCAGCGACATGGACGCGCGGAAGCTGCAAGTCATTTGAAGTTTTAATAGATGTTGCATTCTTTTGTCTAAATGAAAAAAATAACAAGGAAAAAACTGGTTTTTGAAAATATTTAGTCCAGCTCATGTGATGCTACATGCAACCCCTTGATGCAGAGACCAAAACTGTAGGTTTATTCAAATTTTTGGTCTTCCTTGCTGATACTAGTTTTCCTTTTTTTTTCTAAGAATATCATAAGAATTTATATTTAAAATTTATCTCTTGCCTTTATTGCCTTTTTATGGGAAATATTTCTAGACGTTTGTTTGGGAAAATAAATGATTATTACGATCATAAATTTTATTTTACGTTCTTTTAAATAACATGCAGATACAATCGAACTCTCATGCAAGTTTCAAAATCAGTGAAGGATTTATTTGTTAGGCCCCCACAATGAAATAAAAAGCAGGACACGCGCCGCTCAACCCACATTACTAAAAATTCAACCCTTTAATATTCAAGTGACCGCTGGTCAACACACTCCCTCCCTGTTAGGCATAACTCACAAAAAGTTCAGATACAAGCGATGCACACACACTTCGTTAATGACTAGTACAAAAATTTAAATAGCGAATTAGATTCATGTACAAATTTTGCATTGTTATGCTAATTTTGTACATTCTTTGTAACTCCAACAACCCACAGAGCTGCAGATGCATAGTTAATGTGATATTAATAAAATCGTTAAAAATTCAATCAATACGTTTTATCACCTAGAGAGGGTTGCTGTTTGAACATTGTGGGATGGGAAATGCGTCGGTTTGAATTTAAATTTGGCGCCTTCTTGCGTTGCCAACTGCATTGACAGTTGGTAATTAATTTAAATTCGAGAACTATCGATGACGCAGACTATCGACTTACAACATGACCATGGGCCTGCTCGATTTGTTTCTCTTAAAACCATTATTCGATTAATATGTTTTGTTTTTGCCATTTGTTTTGGTTAAAACGTTTAAAACCATTTAAATGAAGCATGCAGCAATTATGTGTGGAAAACAACAACAATCAATCAGAAATCAAAGCTGTGAAGCGCACAGCAACCGATGAGCATGATGCCGACTCGCTGGAAGCGAAGAGACTGAAGCCCAGCAAAGATGACACAATTGGCGCCCAAGAGAGTTCCACGCTACAGAATTCAATACAGGCACACCCTAGCCCCAAAAAGCGTTTGCAAATAGGTAATAAAAGTGCTAACGATAAAGGTAAGCATAATAAAGGGGAGTATTTTAAATTTGGTAACTACAAGCACTACTATGGCAAGCGCTTGCAAGATACGGATTTTCACGATATAAGACTGGATGTGCTGGCTGGACATGCAGAGCTGTTTCGCGGCAAGCAAATACTTGATATTGGCTGCAATTCGGGTTTGCTGTCTATTGCAATTGCTCGCCAGTTTGAACCGAAAAGTCTCATTGGTTTGGTAAGTGCAACATGTAAGCTATAGCAACAAAAGTACAATATTCATTTTTTACAGGACATAGACCGCAGCTTAACAAATGATGCGCAGACAGCCATAACCACATTAAAGCGCGCCAGCAATGTTGAACCCGCAGATCCAACTAAGTTTCCATTTAATGTCAAGTTCGTACATGGAAATTATGTGCTAGACGATGATGTATTGCTTGAGATTGAGCGCCCTCAGTTCGATGTGGTATTGTGTCTATCGGTTACCAAATGGATACACCTCAATTTCAGTGATGCGGGCCTTAAGCAGGCATTTCGTCGAATGTACCTGCAGCTACGCATTGGCGGTAAGCTGATACTAGAGCCACAAGCTTTCGATACGTACAAGCGGCGGAAGAAGCTCTCGGAAAATATACGTGAAAATTACGCCGCTATCAACTTTAAGCCCGAAGATTTTACGAATTATTTGCTCAGCCCAGAGGTTGGCTTCGCCAGCATGGAACTAATGGGTGTGCCTGAGCATTGCAAAGCCGGGTTTAAACGCCCTATACAAATATTTAGCAAAAACTAGTTTTCTTAGAGAACAAATTTAATCACAATATAAATAATAAGTTTGTTTTCAAACGCTATTGTGTGCGTTGTTTCTTTTTCGGCGTACCCGGTGGAGACTGTAGTTGTTTTATTAAATCCGGCACTTGCTCCATCAGCTCATCCGACCCCAACTGAAAATTGCTGTCTGCCCAAAGCAGACGCAGTTCACTTAGTACCAAACCTACTTTCTTACCTGTGAGACCAAAACTTTTTAAAGCATTTCCATTTAGTGGAAAGCTTGGCGTCTTCCAGGCTTTAAGCTGGCTATACAGCTCTTCCTTATTTGAATACTTAAGGAGCTGTTCTACGTATTCGCGCTTAGCATACGGTTGTAAGCACAATTTTTGATAGTCAAGCAAGCTCTTATACTCGTCGTCCACCTAGAATTTAAATTAAACTTTCTTGCATCAACCAAACTTAGTTTTAAGTCAAGTAACTTACCCGAGCTCGTTGCTGTACTATGAAGAGCGCCAGATCCCGCTCAAAAGCAGACAGTTTGAGGCGTTCGTGTAGGCTCGCAGCCTCCTCAACATTATGCAGCAGTGCGGCCATGAACAATATCGGATAGTGTGGTTTTTCAAAAGTATCCAAGTCAGCGCAGAGTCGATCAAATTCTTTGAGATTTGGCTGTGCCGGCAGTCCACAATATTTGCTCAAGCTGCAATTGTGCATTTCAAGTAGCAACTCACGGCCGTAGTTGCCAACCAAAATCTTTTGAAGCTCCGACCAAATGCGTTCTCCGCTGATGCGTGCTAAACCGTCTCCATTTGCCTTAATGGCCTCCAGTATATCTTTTTCATGAGAATGTGCATTTTCGGCAATACGCCCATAGAAACGAAAGTAACGTAGTGTTCGCAAATAGTCCTCCTTTAGTCGCACATCGGCATCGCCAACAAAAACAATGCGATGCTGCTGCAAATCATTGTAGCCATAGAAGTAATCGTAGACTGTGCCGTCGAATCCCAGAAACATGGAGTTAATGGTTAGGTCTCGACGGTTGGCATCCAACTGCCAGTCGGTGGTGAATGCAACGTCCGCATGCCGCCCATCGGTGCGAACATCAATACGCAGTGTTGTCACCTCAAAGTTTTCTTTGTTGTTAATCCGTGGGGTTATTGTTCCATGCTTTTCGCCCTTGGCATTGATCATGCGAACCTCCTCCTTGTTAAACATCTCTTTCATTTCATCAGGTGTCGCTGTAGTCGCCAGGTCAATGTCCTTTGGCTGGATCTTCATCAATATGTCACGGACCGCGCCACCAGCAATGCGTAGCTCATAGTTGTACTTCTTGAACAGTGCAACCAAGGCTTCCAACTCCGGCGTAAATATACTGCGGAACTCATCGCTGTCAACGCGTGTAAATGCTGGATTGTCACGCATCTTTGGCGGCTTGCCCAGCTGTGCCACAAGCTCCGGTGAAAGTTTAGTAGGCGTAGTTCTCCCGCTGCTAGAAGTCGTTGACGTCATAGGTAAGGTGCTCACAAATGTCTTTGCCCCGCAAATGCGTGTGGAAAAAGTGCTAGCAATTCCAAAGGTAGCACGTTGCAAATTATAAATACGCCCAATAGCACGTGCACCATGCATTTGTAAACTTCTAAGCGGCAATTGTTTATGTTTGACAAAAATCGTAAAAATAATCGACAAAAACAATGTTATGCACAGCTGATTATAACACATTCGATTGACACAAGTCAGTTGTTATCGTTGTAATCGGTATACAGAATTAGCGCAAAACTTAAACTCAAAATCAACAGCAACAGTTATCTGAACATTATTTATTATTTCTTATCGTTATATGTGTTTCTATATAATATCAATATATATCTATAAGTTGCAGTTATTTTGTCAGTTTCAACAAGCAGCATTGCCATAAAAACATTTTCACATACTGGTTGCATTTGCATGGTACAATCATTATACATATAAATATAAAAATTATTAGAACTTGCAAAATTCATTTCGGCTTACATATAAAACATTTATTTACAAAATACAAGAACGCGGAAGCTGCGGCTGTATAGTGAAATATCAATTGATCACAATCAACGTCATTTTATATATTATCTAGTTTCTACACAAGACTCATAAATTAGAAGCGATCTTTTAAAGTAATGTTCTTTATAAAACTATTTGTATTATATTTTTTGATGTTTTTTTTATATTCACACCCAAGGAAAACATTCCACATTAGAATAGCTGCGCACACAAGATGTTTTCGAGTTTATTACTTAAAATTAAAGATTTAATTTATTGTGAATTTACTTTACAATTTTTAACACAAACATTAGGCATGTAAATAGAATTACAAATTATATGCAATATGAGATAAGCGATTCGTTATAGCCGAAAAGAAAAGAGAAACCATTAATGATCATGTCTCGCCAATTTTATGAAATTTTAACTAACACCTATACTAAGGACTATGTGCTCTGTACGATCTGACAGGTTTGCCCCCAATCTTTAAAGCAGGACAGTGAACTTTTAAATTTAATTTCAGAATTCCTCGCGATGTACATAGTTACATATTTGAGCTAAAAGTTAATTACATTAATATCTGCGCCACTGCGGCAAGCACAAATAATTCATCGAACTAACGATATACGCAGACCGATCCTAAATTATATCTATACTGCCTATTTAACTAATACATAAATCATCTTCATTATTGTATAATCATATAATTTGCTTTTTTCTTTTGTTTTCTTATTTTTTTTAGTTGTTTCTTCATTATTTGTTACTCGCACATTCCTAAATCGTAACAGCCAGTTTATGCAAATTGAATTTGTTATGCTTTGTTGTTGTGATTATAATTCATTAATCCACATTAGTGTTTTTATGTTGATTTACTAGTATTTCAGTTGCTGAATATATTTTTATTTATTGTAGGTTGTTTTTCATCGCATTTATTGCATTTGTAGGAGAATTGGAGATCGCAGTAGCTTGGTTCAAACATAATTTAATGGACGAGTCTCAATACTATTTGCTGGCCTATTGTAAATCATTAATTATCATAATTATTCCCCACTTCGTGCAACTATAAAAGATTATCAGCATCAATATTAACTGCCGGCTCATCGTTGTCAGCATTCACGTATAAGTTAATCAACTACCCCTGCTCCTCATCATCAAACTCCTCATCCTCCTCCTCCTCATCATCATCATCTTCAACATCATCGATCTCCTCTAAATCTTCGCTATCCACCGTCACCTCCTCAAGATCATCCTCATCAAAATTCGGCCAAAATGGATTTTCCACTCTCCCTCTGTCGCCAGCAATGCGCAGATCGTAAAGATGCCGTTGCACGTGATGTTAATGTTCCATAAGCGCCGCTGGAAAAACACGGATACGTTTAAAACTATGTGATAATCAAAGTGTAACTTTTCTTACGTGACGGCGTTCTTCCGCTCTTGTTCTCATTAGGAGTGAAGTTAAGAAAGTCCCAAATCAAAATTGTATCATCATGAGAGCTGCTCACTATTTGGAACTCATCAAATTGAAGACGAAAAACACGACCAGTGTGCTCCTATAAAAATAAGTGACATTAATAGGAATTCATATATCTAACTTGCAGTTAGACTTACCACGAGCGTGTTAAGGCAAAGTGTGTTGGAGGCTGCTCGCGGATCCAGCGCGGCAACCAAGTCCCAAACCTTAATCTTGCCATCATATGCACCACTAACTATGCGTTTTGTGTCAAAACGTATGCAGCGCACAAGCTCCTCGTGTCCTTCCAGAACGCGCAGGCAGGCACCGCACTCAATATCCCAAAGCCTTTAAAACAATATGTTAATATATCATGACTTTGGGCGCAGCATTGTGCATTCGTTTACCTAATGGAGTTATCAGAGCTGCCGCTAACGACCAGACGATCTCTGTATTGCAGGCAGGCAATGCCACGTTTGTGGCCATTCAGTGTACGCACGAATTCGCAGCTTGATGTGGACCACACTTTGATGGTGCGGTCTCCACTGGCAGACACAATATACTTCTCGTCAAAGTCAACAACATTAACGGCGGCACGATGACCAACTAGAACGCGACGCAACGTTATCTCGCTCGGCGATGTCATATCCCAGACCGCAATGGAACGATCCTTAGAGCAGGTGACCATCATGCCGTTGTTAAAGCGCAAATGTAGCACCGCCTCACAGTGATGGATGAGCGTATTGACCATTTCGCCAGTGTTAACATCCCAAACACGCACCGTTGAGTCACTCGAACCGCTGATAATCACCTTGTCATCATACTGCAGGCACAGCACAGAGCCTGTATGGCCCATAAGTGTCTAAAAACAACAAGCAACGTCAAGTTTTTAAATGAAACCACATTGGTTAGATAATTATGAAACACACCTTGACGCACTGCAGATCCGTGCGATCCCATATTTTGATGGTATTATCGCGCAAGCCGGAGACAATTTTGCCGTCATCATACTGCAGACAATAGACACCCTTGGAGTTTTCCGATCGACAGTTAATGCGCCGCAGCATATGTCGTCCTGTTCTCCAGTTATTTTCTATGCTGTCAATGTCCTGTTGTTTAAGAAAATAAAAGTTAGTTGCTTTGATAGCTTAGCAGGGCAGACATTACTTACATTCATAATCTTGGGAAAGAGCTCACGGTGGAATGAATGTGGTCGCTGTATTTGTCCCGGTCGCGGCTTAAACAGATGCTGCATCCAATTGCGTCGCTCCGCCAATCCACGCCACAGTGAGTCTGTACGAACTTTGCGCTCGATTAACTTCTTCCACAGCATTCCCTCGGATATAACGCGCAGCCATTCCTTGCACACAAGCTCAGCGGATTTCAGTGACTCGGCATCCAAATACGATAAAATGTTCTCAGCGATGTGATCCAGACCTTTTTCTGCAAAAGACATTTCGATATTAGATTTATTTATTGTCAATTGACATTTGAAAAATGAATGCAACTTGCATACCTTAAAATAAAATAAAAGCTACTACTGTTGCCTTGCGGAGGCAATAAGCACATACAAAGAGGGAGATAGAGGGAGGAAAAGAGAAACAATGGAGAGAGATAGCTGCAGGTGCGGGATTGTTGGCGTCTGCTGTTGGAGTTGTTGACTCAAGGGTCATTGCTACCATAAAGCGCGCTTTGCCGGAACAAAAACAGAGGCAATAACAAAACAAATACAAGTACAGTGGACGCTCGCAATTTGGAGTTGTCCAGTAATTAGAATTGGCATACACTTTCACTTTGTGAGCCACACAAATGCATGTTGATATTATTACAATTGAATCAATGAATAATATTTATTGCAGTGCTAATTAATATAAGCAACAGTCAATTAACAGTCGACCAAATACAACTTAACAAAGAATTGCATACAACTTTAGTATGGCGCTTTTCTTGAGTCACAGCTGCTTACTTTGTTTTCGTTGTAGTACATTTTAAACTCAAGTAGAGCGGCAAGGAGTCAGGCAGGATAGTAGTTATGCATTGTGACAACATTCAACGATTTTGTTGCCAAGCCATTTGCTACTTCCTCTTCATCTCCCACTCCTTGCATCGTCATGCTCTTTGTCTGCCTTCTTCTTAGTTATGTACATTTTTAATTGCGTTTGACAGAGCGACCTATTAATAGCAGCACCATCACTCTCTCCTCCCTCTCTCTCTCTCTCGCTTTGGGTCTCTCTGAATGGAGCGTTGTTAGGCCTACTCAACTGCTGATGTATGCAGTTGTAAACACCGTTAGATTGCCTGCACACCGTGTGTAGGTGAGAGTGGGACGCGTCTGTGAATAGCAACAGCGCGATAACGTAGACATAATCACAAGCAAAAAAAGGCATGAGTCATAGCTAAGAAACTTTAAATCAAATTACTTAGTGCTCGGTTAGATATCAGCGGATTCCTTTACTCACTTAAGAGCAATGGAATTTTTGTCAACAACAACAAACTAATGTTTAACTCAATTAGACATGATACAAAGGTTAGGAGCAACTTGGTCTATCTACCAAATCAATTACATTTTGATTGTAAGCAAACTTAATCTAATTTATACAGATAATTTCTGGAGACTTTGGTATTGAAGCATAAACTAAGCAATTAAGGATATTTGTCAGGCTTGCTAATTGCAGGTTTTAGGGACATTTGATTTACTACAAGCAACCATAAATGATAAAGCCAAACATTCCAGTATGTAATTTGAATTGGGAAGAAGAGTCTAAAAATCGATCCAAGCTATCAAAGCCCATGGCACGTGCTAAGAGCATAAAATAAAATAAAAACTGCTAATTAATTGCTACAGATTTAAGGATAGAGAATTGTCAGCCTATATTTCCATTACTTTAACTTATCGACATTAAATGACGTTCGATTCTATTCTGTTTACTTACTTGGCAACAGTGTGATAAAGTCGCGTTGCAGCATCGGCTTGAGATACGCATTAATCTGTCCATGTTGATAATGACACATCCGCGATAATAGCTGCTCCACAAAATCCACCTGCGTTCCCTCGCTCCACTGTGTAAAGTACTGAAAACAGAGATCCCGCTCTGTTTGATATGAGGGCGACGCGTCTTTCTTGCGCACTGGATCATAGAGCATTGTGGTTGTGAACTAGAAAGAAAGTAAGCCATATTAAAATATTGCACATACGACATGTCAGAGGGCAATGAGAGTAAAAGTTGAGCAACTCTCAGTTTAAATATCAAAGCTGAGCTGCCTTTTTGTTTTTCATGTAATTAAAGTTAAGTAATTGAAGCTAAAATATACAATATAAAATTGACACAAAAGTGTGTGTGTGTGTGTATGTATATAGCTCAAAACTAAGAGAGCGGCTTTATTTCGAACAGGTTTGTAACCTTGTTCACATACAGTTTGCCAGTATTTTAATCGTCTACTGCAAAAAATATACAAATAAACCTTAATGATAAGCAAATTTAAAATATTGCGTTACCCACATACAAACATATACATGTGGCTACCCCACCCCGTCATCTCACCTTGGACAAAGATGACTCAAATTGTATTGCTGACCGCGTACTATTTGGCCAAAAGAATCTCAACTTTTGACCCAGATACTTAGCAATAAGCAAGTAAATAAATTACTGTCTGTGCTTATCGACTTAAATGCTTTACTTAATTTTGAGATCTGACCTGACTAAAGCATATATATACATAAACCGCATTGAGAGCTCAGTTTGGCAACTTGACCTTCGTCATTACAAATGATGTTGATGCCTATATCTATGTGTGTGTGTGTGTGTGTGTGTAAGTTCGTCGATCATGTTTACGCACACAATTAGATAAAACGAAACAACTGTGTGCAATAATGTTTGAGTATTAATTGTGTAAACAAAACTTGAAAGTAACGAAGGCCAATTAACTGCTTATTATATAGAAAAAACAACCTAGTGCTTTTATTATTTTTTTAAATGTTGTTCCCTGTGATTAAGATGTTATAAAAAGAAACAACAAACATTATTAATGTTTGTATATTTAAAAAAAAATAAGGCACACACACATATGTAAGACAGACATACTTATAAATGTGACACCTTGAGCATGTACAAATGTATGTTTGCCTAGATATATAATTGATATATATATACGCACATACATATGTACATACATTTGAGTGATAATTATACCTCTAGGCTTACTCCCCAATAATGTATTTGTAACTCTGCTGATGAACTTACTGCTTGTGCATTGGAGTTAGTCTCGTCCATTATTTTATCAGTCTCCATTTTCATCATTGTGTTGTTGTTGTTGTTGTTTTGTTGAATTTGTATAGCTCTGCTTGGTTACACACTCACTTACACAAACACGCACACAAACACTCTCTTATGAGCCTATTGGTTTCGCAATAACTTAAAATTAACAATACGACAATTTTCTTATGCTTATATGCTGGCCAGCAAACAGGATATTATTAAAACTCTATAGAAAACTACAAATTTTGCTGAGGTTTGACCCTACAACAAATATAAAAACAACAACAAAACTCTTCTCAGGGTGGTGAGTTAGCGCTTTCTCGTTTTTGCCCACTTATAATTTCATTGCTTTCTCGTTCGCGCTTGAGTTTTATTCACCACGCCGCGCGTTATTCTCTTTGGCAAGTCATTCTTTTATTGTTTCGTTTTTTGCTAAGCTCCTTACGACGTTTGCAACACAATAATACAAATTGTTATTATGTTACGCAAATTATGTACGTGTTTTACACTATATTCTCCTTTATTTTAACACACTTTAACAAATTTTCTTGCACTGTTATATTATAACTGAGAGATGACACTTCTCAAGCGACGACACTTTCTACGAATTACAGTGGTGGTCGGGCAACTACCATTGAATACGTATATCGATAGTTAGTTTTTGATTTGCAACCAACCCACTGTCATCCAGTAAGGATATATGCCCAATCAGCTGATTGTTTAATGTAAGATCGTTTATTTTGGACTCAATTTGATAACCTTCACTCCCCATTTTTATACATACATACAGAACAAGTACGTGGAATTATTAATAAAATAGAACATTCGTTCACATTCATTTGACCGCAGTGGTCACTGTCTTGAGAAAGATAAGCAGCTTTAAAGGCAACATTTCATTTTAGAGTCAAATTTTCGAAAGCTCTTTATTAATAGTATTATTTATATTTCCAGTGGTTCGCCTGTTCGCCATGGCTTTTCAGCGCAATCAGGATGCAGCGAATTTTGTCGTGAATGGCAAAAAGATTGTAGGCGTGGCACTAAATTACATGTAACAGAGACTGAAAACGT
This sequence comes from Drosophila busckii, assembly GCF_011750605.1. Lineage (NCBI taxonomy): Eukaryota > Metazoa > Arthropoda > Insecta > Diptera > Drosophilidae > Drosophila > Drosophila busckii. The sequence continues at coordinate 12,179,052 of NC_046607.1, forward strand.
ATCATTAAAGATTGCTAAAAACAATTGTCTGCCACACGCAGGTGCGCTGTTAAAGCCAGAAATGTCCCAGTGCCAACCGAGCCGGTCGTCTTTTTGAAACCCACAACATCATACTTGCTAGAGGGTTGTCCAATTGTCGTAAGTCCCATTGTTGTATTGTACAAGCCTATTGGTTAACTTATTCAATCATTTTAGCTGCCAAAAGTGTTCACCAAAGTTGCCTATGAAGTGGAACTAGGAGTTGTCATTGGCTCCCGCTGCAAAAATGTGTCCAAGGCAGACGCTATGCAGTATGTTGGCGGCTATTGCTTAGCGCTGGATCTAACAGCGCAATGCAATTTAACAGCGGCACGTGCAAAAGGCGGCTCTTGGACGTTGGGCAAGGGTTTTGATACATCTACGCCTGTTTCTCGTTTCATTCCTATGGATGCAATTGACGACCCACATACGCTTCCGCTCTGGCTTAAAGTCAATGGTGAAATAAAGCAAAGCGGTTGTACTGCAGATTTGATCTTCAAGGTACCTGACATTATATCGTATGTGTCCAAATATATGACGCTGGAGCCAAATGATTTAATCCTAACGGGAACACCACATGGCTCTGAGCCCTTTAAGGCTGGTGATGTTATTGATTGTGGTCTAGCTGACTTGGCCACGATGCACTTTAAAGTAAAAGGCGAATAAATGCAGGCACAGGACGTTCAAATTATTTTAGTAAATTTAAGGCTAGAAAAAGATTTTGAAATCAATACGGGTAAACTAGTGCAATACTAATTAAACACTTTTAAAACATTTGAAGTTAAATATTTTTACTCGTCAATTTCTTTATGATGATCTTATATACATATATGATATGATTTTATCTTTATCCAATGTTGCGGTATTTAGCAAATACCAGTAGGCTATAAAATTGAATTGTATAAAATTCCTAAAATGACAGATAATTTAATGTTCCGGTGTACGAAACATTAATTCAAATCAATTTCAAGGAATTTTAAATAAAACTAAAAGCTTTTTAAGTAATAAGTAAATGTTAATTTTGCTTTTAAGATATTCATCGATTCTCGATCCACTAATTGAAATGGGTCAAGACAATTCCAAGCCCAGCACATATGAAGAGGATAAAAACGGGGGAAAGGATTACAAAAAAGCAAAGATTGGCGCAATTTCCATCTATGATAACGTAGTGCCGAAATGGATTCATAGAAATGTGTTTTTGGAGATTCTTACAGAACATATACCAAATTTTAAAAGGATCAAAAAGTTTCGTGTGGGCCTAGCAAATTCGGATGATGAAAATTATTCATCGTTGTTGCTTAGGGTTCGCATCAAAGTAGAGTTGACTGGTAAGTTAAGTATTAATGAATTTTTATATTTCACATTGCATTACATTAACTCCATCAACATTATTCTAGATGAAACCATTGAGCACTTATCATTTATATTAAAAGTACCCCATGAGTCGGCTGAGATGCAGCAAATGCTTAAGACCGTAAACTTTTTCGACATAGAAAATGCAACATATACCGATCTTATAAGCAAGTTTCAGTCATTTTATGAGGATTTAGGCTTAGATATAGTATTTGCACCAAAGCATTATCGATTTAAGACTGGCTTGGAGAACGAACCCAAGCTAGCTAATACTGTGCTAATGGAGGATCTCTGTGAGCAAGGCTATGCGAATCTGAACCGCCTGGAGTGCGTTAACTTTGAGCAGACCAAAATGGTGCTACAAAAGCTGGCACAATATCATGCTGCTGGTGCTCAGTGCCGAGTCGTCAATGGTCCTTATTCCTCAATCTATACGCAAGAGATGTTTGACGCCAACGAGGATCGTTGTTTGTTTATACTGAATGGGATTATGGGACCGTTTATGTCAATGTTTTTGGAGACTCTAAAAAGCTATAAAAATGGTGATATCTATTATGATAAGTTTGTAAGTAATTCATAACCGTAACATATATATCTCTAATCTTTTGCTGTCTTTTCGCCAGCTAACTATTTCAGCAAATTTAAGCAAGCGCTTTTTCACCTTGAGCAAGTATGATCCGGAGGAGTTCAATGTCATCAATCATGGGGATTGCTTTGTGAACAATTTACTCTTCAAGTTCGGTACAGAGGACAAGTTAATTGATGTGCGCTTTGTGGATTTCCAGTTGCCACGCTATGGACATCCCTCTATTGATTTATTCAATTTTATATTGACATCTGTGCATATAGATTACAAGCTTAAGCAGTTTGATTATTTTATCAAATATTATCATGATCAGCTAATCAAGCATCTGCAATTATTTGAATATAAAGAATATATACCTAGTCTAAAAGAACTACATATGGAACTCTATAAATATGGCATATACGCTATTACCGCTTCAGTCATGGTGCTGCCCGTGGTGCTAATGGAACCCAGGGAGGAGGAGTCCATAGACGGCAAGCAATTCAAGGATCTGCTGTACACAAATTCACGCTATCGTGCGTATATTGAGGAAATACTTCCTTGGCTAGACAATCGAGGACTTTTGGATATGTGAACAGCAATAACGTTACATTTTTTAGATTATAGTTTATATATAAACGCGTTCTATTTGAAGTAACAAAATAATATTGAACTTGTCATTCAATAACTGTAAAATATAAAGACGTCATTTGATAAGATATTTGTATCATGGATTGGATTATAATTGCTAATCTTACTTTAAAAGCAAAACAATCCAAAATGGAGTACTATAAAATTAGAGCTTTAACAAAGCTAGTTATTAATGAAACTGCTTATCTAAGCATTCTTAAATGTTTATTCATAAATATGTTATGCATATAAATTTACTCTTAACGGTCATGCAAAATGTTTGATGTTGCTGCTGTGTGTTTGTGTTATCAATAAACTAAACAAGTTCAACTAATCAGCGAATAACAATGAGTTTAAAAATGTGTGTTATCAACAAAGACACAGATTGGTTACTGATAAGACTATAAAAGTTAAAAATTGGCTTGACACAATTTTTTGTTTTACTCAGTATGACAATGCTTTCTGTTTTATAAATTCTATAAATAAATAATTGAATTGAACATACATCTGTATAGAAGTTATGCCCGTTGGAGCTTTTAATTGTTATTAGCGAACTTGTGGATGTATGGATTGTATCTGTAGAACAGCAAATACACACACACATAAACATCTAATAATTTATATACACCCATGCTATATACATATATGTTTTTAAGTGTATTTACACACACATTGTACAAGTAGTTTAACAACGCAATTGCTGATAAAATTGTACTAGCTATCAGTGCCCACATTAGACTACGATTTTCGACTATAAATATAGAAGTGCATTTTGAATAAAACCTTCAGTAGAGAATTTTTCGTGCAGTTGAACAGACGTGTTTCGGAATACTACAAAATGGGACAAAGTGGTTCCAAGTCCAAGCAAAGCTATCGTGTATCGAATGCTGCAAAGCCGCAAACAAAATCCACGCCAGAGGTTAGCGAGGCAAAGTCTAAGGTCGTCACGGCATCTGCACCTGCACCCGTATCCGCCCCCGCCCCAACACTGGACATTAAACTGGTGCCAAAATGGATTGATGAGACGCATTTTGTTGATATTTTGCGTGAGAGCTTGCCACAATTCTCAAAGATTCAAAGCTTTCACATAAAGCCCGCTATGTGCGCCGGAGAGAACTATGCTACGCTCATGTTACGGGTGAGCATCGACGCTGAACTAACTGGTGAGTATCGCAAGCTTTAGCTTGGCTGAGAAATATATCAAATATACAATTTATAATGATGATCAGCAATTTACTCGCGAAACCAATTATTTAAACTAGCAAAGTATAAAATTAGTGGGCCGAATAACTTTGTTAGATTTAAATTGTAACTTTTATTGTTTGTCAGCAACCTTTACATAGTTAAATTAGTTTTTAATGATCGATCATTAATTATTGTTTACTACCTGTTCTGTTTCTATACTTGGTTTTAGATAGCAACCAGTTTTTTACACTTATGTTTTATCTACAAATTATTTATAGCTCAATGGCATTTCACAACAGCTGAAATTTGTTGCAAGATATACATAAATAGTAAATGCTTAATTACAGTGAACGCTACTAAAATTTTAAAAGTTCAATTCTAATTCGAATGGACGTTTCTTTTACATTTTAATATACGATATATATTCATAGTTATAATAATACTAAAAGACAAATGAGTCTTTTGTAACTAACGATTATTTATTGAAATTAATAATTTACGTTTTTTTTTTTAATTTGTTAGACAAAACTATAAAACCAGTTTCATATATGATGAAAGTGCCACATGATACGCCAACAATGCAACAAATGTTGGAAGTTGCCAATTTCTTTGATATTGAAAACGCTGCTTATATGGATCTAGTGCCCAGATTCGAGCAGCTCTACAAGGACAAAGGTATTGATGTGACCTTCGGACCCAGAGCCTACAAGTTTAAGGAGAGCCTTGAAAAGGAACCCAAACTTGCCAATACAGTGGTGATGCGTGATTTGGGACAGGATGGCTATAAGAATGTAAATCGCCTCAATTGTCTCGATTTTGAAGGCACAAAACTTGTGCTGCGTAGAATTGCCCAATATCATGCGGCGGGCGCACAATATCAAAAGGTGCATGGAGCATATCCAGATCGTTTCTTGCATGGAATGTTTGGTAACGATCCTGCGAAGGTGATGGTTTTTATGGAAGGCATGATAAAGCCTATGCAAAAAATGTTTCTATCTAATCTTAAGCATTATAAAGACGGGGAAAAGTACCATGACAAGATGGTAAGTTGCCTTCAAGATTAGTTGACCAATTCATATTTTAATAACTTGTAATTTTTAGGAAAAATATTTTAATCAATCTCTGCAAGAATTCATAACGTTGGGCACATTTAACCCGCATGAGTTTAATGTTATGAATCATGGTGATTGTTGGGTTAACAATTTTCTGTTCAAGACAGCGGCTAATGGCGAACTGGTCGACATGCTGTTCGTGGACTTCCAGAATCCCAGATATGGCCATCCAGCCGCTGATTTACTTTACTTTATAATGACTTCTGTGCATATTGATTACAAACTCAATAACTTTGATTACTTTATAAAATACTATCATGAGCAAGTAACTGAAAATCTAAAACTGCTTGACTACGATGGAATTATACCGAGCTTAAGAGATCTACATATGCAAATGTATAAATATGGAGCGTGGGCTGTTACTGCTGCCATGATGGTGCTGCCAGTGGTGCTATTGGAATCAAATGAGAGTGCTACGTTCGACAATTTCATAGGCAAAGGTGACCAGTCCGCCAACTTTCAGAACCTGATGTTCACAAGCAAACGCTATATATCATATATAAATGAGATACTGCCCTGGCTGGATAATCGTGGTCTCTTGGAAGTCAAGTAAGGTAACAAGAGATTATTATTTTAGAATAACGACTTTAATTTACATTTCAGCCCACCCACACCAAGCGATGAGACTAAGCCTCAGCCCATCGCAGAGACAACGCCAACAGAAGCTCAAGCAGACAACTCCGATTCTATTCCTAGCTGGCTTACAAGTGATTACTTTAAGGATATACGCTCAGACGTTCAAGACATAAAAAATTTTCGTGTTGCAAAAGCCACTGAGGCTGGTGATAACTACTCCTCTGTTTTGCTAGCTGTGGACATGGATTTTAAGAGCACGTCAGGTCAAAGCACTGCCGGGGCTTATATGTTAAAGATAGCGCCAAGTGATGAAGCATCAAACAAACTGCTGGATATGATGCTCACGTTTAAAAAAGAGCTAACCATGTATAATGAAGTTATACCTGAACTACAGAAGCTCTATGAGCTAGCTGGTCATTCAGTCAGCTTTGCGCCAGCCAATTACAAATTTAAGAAAGACTTGGATAGTGACTATCTGTTGTTGGAGAATATGCGTCCAGCTGGCTATAAGAATGCATGCCGCCTGGAAGGACTTAATTTAAATGAAACCGAGCATGTCCTAGCCAAATTGGCGTTGCTGCATGCTGCCTCAGCTCAACTATACGCCACCAAAGGCAACTACGATGATTGCTTAACCAAGCCTTTGTACAATGAGAAAACACGACCAATCTTTGAGGGCACTCACAATAAAGCTTTCGCAAAAGCTAGCTTAGAAGCTATTGGCACCTTTAAGGGCTCCGAGCAATTTGCTGACAAAATGGTAAGTTGAGAACAATAGCAGCGCAGTCACTTGCCTAATGCCAATATTTTTTCAGAAATATGTTCTAGACAACTCTTTTGAGCTGACCGCAAAGGCTGAAGTATACGATGAAACTGAGTTTAATTGTCTCAATCATGGCGACTGTTGGACAAATAACATATTATTTGCTTATGATGATAAGGGCGAGGTTAAGGATACGCTTTTTATAGACTTTCAGCGCTCCAGCTTTGGCTCGCCAGCTCGTGATCTGTATTATTTCATTTTTAACTCAACACAGTTGGAAATTAAAATTGAAAAGTTTGATCATTTCATACGCTACTATCATGGAGAATTGGAGCGTAATCTAAAGCTGTTGAATTATTCACGCCAAATACCTACACTGAAGGAACTGCACTACTCCTTGTTAAAAAATAGTTTTTGGGCTGTGTCCACAGTCGCCATAATAATGAGTATTATCCTTGTCGATCCCTCGGACAATGCGAGCATAGCAACAATGCTTAACGATGATGAGAATGGTAGAAATTTCATAAAGAAACTATTCCAGAGTGAGAGATATTGCAAACACGCCGAAGCAATTTATCCCTGGCTTAATCATAGAGGTCTTTTAGAGTTTGAGTAACATAAATACTCGTATTAATCACTGTAATTATATGCATATATGTTTTGTTTTCAATGATGAATTTTTATTACCTTATATATTAGAGTTTAATGTGTTCACCACTTGAAATCTTGTTTCTATTAACTCTTTAACTGAAATTCCAATTATAAACTATCGAATGGTGCCATTAACTTAATCGATATTTTACTAATGGCGGTACATTTAAAAAAAGAACAGACCACCAACTTAAGCAACTACTAAAGCTGTATTTATTTTGATATTTAATATCATTAATTGAATATTAGTATTATAACGTTTGATCGATTAAAAGTATGCACATGTAAATTTCTAAACATTGTAACCGGAAGCTCCTACTTTGCCGCCAACTTAAAGGCTACATATATGCCGGTAATAAATATCACAGCAATGGCTAATTTCCTTAGATTGGCACGATTAACTCCCTTGACAGTACGCAGTACCTCTATGTTCATGCGGAAAACATTGCGACTTTGCTCTATATACTCAGCGCGCTGCTCAGCATCGAGCTGTCCATAAACCTCATTAAATATGCGTCGTAGCTTGTTTTTGAGCACAGGAATCTTCACAGGAAAGAATGTGGCCTCACAGCCCACTGGACATATTGTCACTTGCTCAGGCATAGGCCTTGTACGCAAATCATCGTCACCAATGTCATCATTTACAGCTGCCGCAGCTGCTGTAGCCGCCAGTGCATCCGCCTCGGCCTCGGCCTGTTTCTGTTGTTGTTCAGCACCGCTATTGGGAAATATCCAAAGTTTGCGTGCAATCATACGTTTCTTTTGCAAGAGCTGCCCGCCAGACATTAGAGCCATGTACATTTGGAACGCAAAGGCGAATAAGAGCACCTCGTTCTTGGCCGCCATTTGTTCCAGGTGTGCCAAATACTGCTTCACTGCTGGGCGTGGTTCATAGCTCTTCAGCCAATTCTCACCATAAAAATATGCAAAGTCACGTTCAAATGCTGCTGTGCGGTGCAGGTCCTTTGGCAAAAGGCGCTCAGGCAAGTGTGTCTCAAAGAATTTATAAACTTCGTAGAAGGCTAAAAGGCCATCGTACCACACTTCATCATCGGAAAGTGCTGAAAAATAAAAAATATGCAAGAGTTTGCAGAAATGATAATGCGTTATCTTACCTATTGCGAATTTTGCATTCACAAGCATATCCGTAAGATTATGTACATCTTTTGTTGCACCTCGCACTTCCTTTGTAAATGTCATATCCACTGTATCAGGATCCTTGTTATCCACAGGCATTGCCTGCGACACTGTTTCTTCTTTTAATGTTGACATTTCTTATTGCGCAGTTTAGTCTTATTTGCGTAACTCTTTAAATGAAATTTGTTTAAAATTTAACAAAGGAATGGGAACTGGTAGAAATGTATCGATATTGTACTTGAAGTGTTACAGCCCTGGCAGTATATCGAACGACTGACATATTTATCGAAGTTTATTTTGCTCCGGACGCATTTTCTAACAATTGTGAAAACAAAGCAAAAACAAAGTTAAAATGTAAGTAAACAAACATATTAAATTGTAGATCATGGCTAAATCCGCATACATGCACGATATTATCAAAGTTGCTACTGTTACACACTCTTCAAGCATTTTATATAAACACCCTAATTCCGCTACCAGCAATATTATTAACAATTGTCTTACGGTACAACCTTAACAAATTAAATGGAAATTGGTACATTTGCAAATAACTGTAGTATTAACACACAAGCACACACTTATTTCGAGTAAGCTTTATGCATTAAACACTTTTTTGTTGACAACTTTCTCAGAAGTACACACACATATGTTCATAAAGCAATGGATGAAGCTTCACAAAACGGTGGCACAACAACAGCAACAGGCACAACAAGCGGTGCGGGTGGCGGTGGCGGTAGTGTTAAAGGCGTAAATCATAATGCTGGAAGTGGTGCTGAGAACACACCTGTAAGCTTAGACAACCATTTCATTTCATACAGTATCATATTTGTGTATGAACTCATTTGTCAAACGTTCTATTGTAGATGCTGACCAAACCAAGACTTACGGAGCTGGTGCGTGAGGTGGACACTACCACGCAGTTGGATGAAGATGTGGAAGAACTTTTGCTACAAATAATTGATGATTTCGTTGAAGACACTGTAAAGTCAACAAGCGCTTTTGCCAAGCATCGGAAGTCAAACAAAATAGAGGTGCGAGATGTGCAGCTTCACTTTGAACGCAAATATAATATGTGGATACCTGGTTTTGGGACGGATGAACTGCGTCCATATAAGCGTGCTGCAGTCACAGAGGCGCACAAGCAGCGTTTGGCTTTGATACGAAAAACTATTAAGAAGTACTAAATAGAGCTATACTGGCTTGTCAATTTACTAAGAATATTCAGAATTTTATTTACACCTAACAAAAGCATAGATAAGGCAATCTTAATGTATTACTGTCCTCCAATAAGCTCTTGACAAATACCAATTGATGATTAACTTTAAATTAAAAATAAATAAAGGAAATCATAGAACATTTGATTGAGCTTAGAGCTGTTATAATTTTTTCAATTGATCAAACTTTTAAATAAATTAAGAAACATGAACCCAAATAATCCTGCATTTTGTTTACATTGACGATTTCATAAATTTACTCATCATCAGGGCGGTTGCCCACTCGGAAGCCACCAGACTAGTAAACATTAACCTGCAGCATCATCTTTCATATTTTGAAGCAACCTTATCATGTATATTTCCGAATATTATGTTATCTGTGAATCTAGATTAAAAGAAATCGGTAATCGCATTTAATGCATGCTCTTCCGCTAAATAAAAAGGTCATTGGCAAATTGAATTTTAATTTCATATATACACTTATATATTTTTATCACAATAAACGTTCGATCTTTGTACTAATTGACTGATTTCTGCATATGTATTCTGCGATAAAACTCGAGTTTAACACGAGCAATATTATCTGGAGCACATATGCTGTTGATCAACACCTCCAAAGTGGGGTTGATTGCATTGTCCTCTTTGCTTTCTACGACTACATGTCGCTTGGAGTTATTGCTAAGCAGCAACATATAATCCTCTTTGGACATCACATTCAAAGCTCGTATGTTCAGTGAAATTTCAGAGATCAACTTGGCTGTATCTGCTTTACTCAAGTAATCTTCATGCCACAATGTACAGTTAATGTCGGCGCTTCTATCTAACGCGTGTTTGAATAGATTAAAAAGATCAGTCGGTGTGTGGCCTAGTTCATCAAGCTGATTGGGATTCAGCAAATATGTTTTCACACGTTCATCTTCGCCTTTGACAAAACTCTCAACCACATGCTTAACTAAAAGTTCATCTAGCGCTAAGTTTATGTCTTCTTTTAGAGGCACCCAATAGTTAACACTAAGCGATGTTTCCACTGCCTCTACGTAGTGCCACCAATGGCGAGGCACAATTAGGACATCGCCAGCATTCAGCACACAGTGATGAGCATAATATTGAAACTTCTCGTAGTAAGTAAGTTTGTCAGGTTGCGGCGCATAGAAGTTCTCCAAGCAATATACACTGGACTCCTCATACGGAATTCGTGTAGTCTCAAAAGGCGTTTCAGGTGGAAAGAGCAGCCAGGACTTACTACCATATACCTGGACGACAATATTTACGCCGTAGGTATCATAATGGCATGGAGTATTAGCACCCTTAGAGCCCAGCCAAAGGCTGAAGTCCCTATCATGCTTCGAAAAGCCAAAAGATTCAAAATCTATGCCTTTTAAGCATTGATCTGGTAGATCAAATGCACGTTTATATTGAAATGCCGACCAGTGCATTGCATTGTTCCCAGAGTAATTCTTTAAAAATTGTTGCATTGTCATTTCAGTCTTCTTCCTCTTGCGTTCCCATTGAGGCGTTGCGCCGTCCATGATTTCCATACTTTCGAATACAGCTGTCTTTTTGGCATTGTATTCGTCAAAGCTAGTGCACCACTCCAAAAGGGATCCTTCAAAACATTCCCAGTCGACTGAATAGTTTTTCAATACAAGTGGGACTTTTGTATTTAATACAATGTCCCTTAGCTGGTCTTTAAGCTGAGCACTCTCTTCTATATCCATTGTGCACTTGTCCACTTGTGTAAAATATTGTGTAATTATACAAATTCAAAATGAATGTAAACAACAGCCTCACACCACTATCCAAACAATACCATAATGTATCGATAACAACTTACCACTCAAGGCTGGCACTTCTACCGATCTATCGATATTCTTATGTGAGATACTCCCATGCCTAACAGAAAACATTCCCAGCTGACTGCAACACGTGCAACAATTTTGTTTTGAAATCGTTTGTTAATAACTAAACAGAAACGAAATGAAAATCCGCAAGAATCATGTGCGTAAGCGTTACCGCTATAGTGTCAATAGAAAGACAATGAACAAGACACGTTCATCCACAGGAAAAATTAAAGAGTAAGCATATCAACTTGCAGTTTTGTTTTTCATCTTACTGACGTGCCTTATTTTATAGTCCTGCATTGAAGAAACTGTGGGTGGAGGGTCAGCGCGTGGGGACTAATTTCTCAGAAATGGGACTTGCCAGTAATCCAAACAAGTCTATTGGCATACCTAACTATAAACGTGACAGATTTGAGGCAGCCAAGATTGTATGCGCCTCATCAGACGACGAGTCAGAGGCTCCTGTAAGCAGCGATAAGAATCAGACGGCAAAACCCAAGCGCGGTCATGTTGTAGAAGAACTGGAACAGTTGGCCGCTGATCGGCGCCCTGATCCATCTTTTAGGTAATTCTCAAGCACTTGATAACGTTTAAAATTTCTTATTTACTTTTTACCTTTTTTAGATTGCCCAAGGGTGTCGTAAAGGAGCTCACATATTTTATTGACAAGCACAAGTTTAATTATAAGGGCATGGTAACAGATCGTCGCAATCACGGCCAATGGACGTGGAAACAGTTTCGATCAAAAATACGTAGATTCATGCTGATTCCGGAGCAGTTTAATGAATATCTGGAGAAAAAAAAACTGCCAAAGGATGTGAAGCCAGATTGGCCAGAATATGAGTCCGATAGTGAATGGAAATAGTTATGAAGACCACTAAACTTAGACTAAAATATTACAAATAAAAATATATGCTGTCAAATCTTAAGCATAGCAGTAGTGTAATTTAACGATAAATTTACCTGCACTAAAACTACCAATTCGAAAATTCAAAAGCTAACCGAAATTTCAAGTTGTCAGTCCCTTTGTTGGCATAACATGCCCCCATTGGTGGCTACTCTGTCAATGCCTCTTCGTTGCATCATCGTCGTCGTTGCTGTCAGCGTCGTGCATCGTTCGGGAAATTCGTTCTCTTTTCTGCCTTTCCGTTTTCTGATTTCGAGGTAAGTGCACGTACGTTGGCGTTTGGAGCAGTGCAACTTTAAATAAAATCCTTTAAAAACGGTAATCTAAACTAGCAACGGTCTATAAAGCAAGTGACAAATAAGCCAAGTTTGCGCGTTTATTTTGTTAAATCATTGTTAATCGTTATTTATGGTGCATTCGCAAGTTTCAAATTTCATGTGCGTATACCGGCCGGTGTCTCATAGTGAAACCTTTGCATAATACACTAACACGATTGCACACACTAATGCACATATACCAATAATACTTATATTTGCATATATTATAATATAGTTGCATAGTATTGATTTGTTGTTATTCAAAGGCTCTATTACTAAAGAAAAATTGTTAAATGCATGCACACACACACACTCGTAGGCATGCGAGCTTGGGCATTTTGCAATTTTCAAAATGGCGTCTAAGCCTTTAACGTGATTGACGGCAGCTTGCAATTCGTTCGTGTGCGCTTCATACTTTTATAATCTTTATAAATAATTGTGAAATTATCTATTCCAAAAGCATGCGGCTTATGTGCTCATACGTACATATGTATTTAAGTGTGAATATTCAGCTGCATGTCAAAGTATTTTTACATTTCCCTTTAAGGTGCTTCTTCTTAATTTGCACTTGCATTTGCATGTGCATGTGTGTATGTGGTTAAAAATAACTAAAGAAAAACTGCAAGTAAAATAGTTTCTAGGGTAGAAAATAAATCACAGCGCAGACACAAGTATGTATGTATGCAAAGAGTGAATTTTTGTCGTCTCCTGCTGGTTGTTGTTTTTGCAGAGTTTATCCAAGTCGACCAACGGAAACGTCGAGCAAGTGCAACACGAGGCAGCAGCAGCATTTTTCTACTCTCCATTTGTACATACAAAAATTCATGTGTGTGTGTGTGAGTCTGCAATTTTCACCCTTTACAATCGCGAATATTCTGTGCAGCAGAGAAAAGAGCACACGAGAAAAGCCGGCGACAGCGGAAAATGACGAGAACGAATGCCGATGCTCTTATGTAGTTTCTCCAACCTACGCGTCGCCATCATTGATTTTCATTTCCTACCTCTCTACGCATTTCTCTCAACGCACCTTGCGCTTCGCCGTTAAATAGCTAATAATTGTTGATAAATGCAAAGTATTATTACGCTCCAGCAAGCTATTTCGAGGCAGGCTTCTCTCTCTGGCTCTCGCTCTCTCTCTCTCTCTCTCTCTACTTACTTAACCCACATTGTTAAGTGCTTGTACGCGACTTGGGGGCTGGGCTGCAGACTGCTACCATTGGTGTTGCATGGCGGCATGGGCTTGGCTGCTTGGGGCGGAGTGCATTCGGCAACCGCGTCATTCGGCTATGTGTCTCGCATTTTAGCTCCAGAGCCGCAACGCCTGCTCGGCGGTTTGTCTGGGCTCGTCGTTATTGATTTTTCGTTCTGAAAATTGAGACGAGGACTGCAGCTTATTGCCCAGATTTCTCGGACATTCGGTAACGGGCAGACGTGTGTCGCACGGACTCTCATCTGCATTTGCTTGCATCTCAGGTGTCTACTTATATACATATGTATGTATCTGCAGCATACATTCTAGCATATTTTCTAAGTTTGGACTAAGGACTTGTCGCTATAAATAATACAGAAATTATCAATTGTACTAAATTATATGTATGTATTTGTTTTTTACAGTGCATCGTAAATTGGAGCTCTTGCAAGTGGCAAGTAAAATAAAATTCATCTAATTACAGGTGAGCCTACGAAAAAACGTATTGTGACTTTGTTGGTTTGCATTTCATTTTTGTATATATGACATTTTTGTGTCTACACTGCAAGAAGCGGCACACCCACAACCACATGCATACCTCCCCAACCCACATACTCATATGTATGCACTACATTTGTACAAGCACACATACTTACATAGTCATGCATTAATATATCCAGACTATGCTCACTCGTATCCTCAAAAGTCTTTGCGCTGTCTCTCTCGCCCGCTCTCTGTCTGCTATACACTTGTATCTTCATATACGGCTCTCATTGTGATTAATATAAATTGTACACATGTTTATTCATATAGGAAAAGAGAGTATTTGTTGAAAAGCAACATGGGCAAGGAGAAGATCCATATTAATATCGTTGTCATTGGCCACGTCGATTCGGGCAAGTCTACCACCACCGGGCATTTGATTTACAAATGCGGCGGCATCGACAAGCGTACAATTGAGAAGTTTGAGAAGGAGGCCCAGGAAATGGGCAAAGGCTCGTTCAAGTATGCCTGGGTGCTGGACAAACTGAAGGCAGAGCGCGAGCGTGGCATTACCATTGACATTGCCTTGTGGAAGTTCGAGACGGCCAAGTATTATGTGACCATCATTGATGCGCCTGGCCATCGAGATTTCATCAAGAACATGATTACCGGCACCTCGCAAGCTGATTGTGCTGTACTCATTGTGGCTGCCGGTACCGGCGAATTCGAAGCTGGCATTTCGAAGAACGGCCAAACGCGTGAGCATGCGCTGTTGGCCTTCACGCTGGGCGTCAAACAGCTGATTGTGGGCGTCAATAAGATGGACTCTACGGAGCCACCTTATAGCGAAACACGCTACGAGGAGATCAAGAAGGAAGTCTCTTCGTACATCAAGAAGATTGGCTATAATCCAGCTTCAGTTGCTTTTGTGCCCATTTCGGGCTGGCATGGCGACAACATGCTCGAGCCATCAGAGAAGATGCCCTGGTTTAAGGGCTGGACCGTTGAACGCAAGGATGGCAAGACAGAGGGCAAATGCCTGATTGACGCGCTGGACGCGATTCAGCCACCACAGCGTCCGACCGACAAGCCACTACGCTTGCCACTGCAGGATGTCTACAAGATTGGCGGCATCGGCACCGTACCCGTGGGTCGAGTAGAGACTGGCGTGCTCAAGCCAGGTATGCAATAGCTAAACTCAATTTTGTGATTGTATACCAAAGTGTTTTATTTATTTCTGCAGGTATGGTGGTAAACTTTGCACCTGTTAATTTGGTTACTGAGGTCAAGTCGGTAGAAATGCATCACGAAGCCCTGACCGAAGCCATGCCGGGCGACAACGTTGGCTTCAATGTTAAGAACGTTTCGGTTAAGGAGCTTCGTCGTGGCTATGTGGCTGGCGATTCCAAGAATAATCCTCCACGTGGCGCTGCCGATTTTACTGCCCAGGTATAACTAAACAACAATGCATTTTAATTGGCTTAATTCAAATTCGTTTCTATTATAGGTAATTGTGTTAAATCATCCTGGGCAAATAGCCAATGGCTATACTCCCGTTTTGGATTGCCATACGGCTCATATTGCTTGCAAGTTTGCTGAAATCAAGGAGAAGTGCGACCGTCGTACGGGCAAGACCACGGAGACCGAACCCAAGGCTATAAAATCTGGTGATGCGGCTATTATAATGCTGGTGCCGACTAAACCGCTCTGCGTTGAAAGCTTCCAGGAATTTCCGCCATTGGGACGCTTTGCCGTGCGCGATATGCGTCAAACAGTAGCGGTGGGTGTCATCAAGTCGGTGAACTTTAAAGAAACGACCTCGGGCAAAGTTACAAAAGCCGCTGAGAAGGCACAGAAGAAGAAATAACTAGGGTGTCGGCAGATTTGTAATTCAAACAACACCCAACAAACAAAACTACACCAAACGGCAAAAGCAACAAAACTCTTAAAATTTATAGTATCTATTAATCATCGACGATCCAATCAGATCCTAATATCAGAGTCCGTGGCAAAACCAAATCCAATTGATGGCATACAAAAACTTATTATAATCCTCAATAGAATAAGCGAACCGCTCGCTCAGATTTCAAAGCAGCGATCCTTTATGGCAGGCAATCAAATTTTAGGCACACCACCAGCTGCATGCAATGAAGACCAGCTGATTGGACAGCTTGGCCAACTGTCATCAACATCATTCCCAAAATTGTGCCCCAAAACAACGCTTGCCATCATATTTATAATAATCACATATTGTAACTATCTTAACTTATATCGCCATCGCAAATCATTGCGCAGGAAACCGCTTGGCATAGAATTAGAATACGGTCACAATGCTTTTGGAGTTTGCTGCTAGCCCAGTACAGTTCTCTTGCCCCGCCCTCATTTATCATCATACATCATTTAGTATCATCAAATCGTTTCAACCCAATGGATTTTAAACACTTTTTATACTTTTGATAAGTCAATCGGAGGCATTCGATTTAAAATCTATTATTACACCTAGTGATTTCAGAATTTAGTTTTAAACCACTGCATCATCAAAAAAAAAAAAGGAAAGTATACAAAAAAAAAAAGACTACATTCGCTAGAATCCAAAAAAAATTCTCCAAAACAAAAGACAAATGCTTACAAAGTATTATAAAAACATTATGCATAAACATATTCATGCGGTTTTGTAAACATTTTAAATGTTCCAACGAGCCTCATTGGCATTTGCGCTCTTTAATCAAATGTTTCTTATTAAAGACTATCCCCTTTTCTTACATACACAACGCATTCACATACGTTACTCTTCATACTACACTCTGAAATTATAAATGTAACCCACATACATAGATACAGATAATGTTGCTTAACAAACATAAAACAACTTTTAATGTAACAATTGAAAAATAAAAATAAAGGATGCTTAACCGTAACTTACCACAAAAAAACTAAAGATTTTATTTAATTCCATTTAGCGCTCATTTTCTCTTTGAACTGTTTGAATTTGAAATAACGGTCAGCTGTTTTTCGTGTCTATTGTGAATGGCAACAGCAGACAGCCAAAGCAAATGGCAACTCTACCTGCTGACTCACAGGCGGAATTTACAAACAAAGCCTAAAAACACAACCGGCTGTGCGCAAATTAGCAAAAAATCAATTACTAGTTGTGAAATAAGCATAACTGGTGACTAATAGTGATATATTAGGGCTCTACAAGAAATAATAATTCAGAAAAAGCATAACAATGGCAGATCCTCGCATTCGCCAATTGGTAATCAAAACGGGTGTTATTAAGCGGCTGACCAAGGAGAAAACTGTTTATGAGAAGGAAGTGAACATCGAAATAGCTCGGTTAAATAAATTTAAAACAGATGGCGCTGATGACCATGTGCTGCGCAAGCAGCAGGAGGTAATACAGGAGTGCCAAATGATGATCCCAGACTCCAAGCGACGGTGAGTTGCCCCATGCGGCTTTATTGTGTGCATGCTTTTATTTCTGATTATCACACAGATTGGAGAAGGAACTCGAAGTGCTGCAAAAGTATCTGGATGATGAGCAGGATCTCAAGGATTCAGAGACCTACACAAAGGCATTGGAGGTGCTTACCGAAGCCAAATCTGTATTAGAAGCTTAAGCCAGCAACTGGTCGTTCCCCATTAATAGGCTTTTCCTATATTTTAAGCACTCTTTCTCAAAACATGTATTTACGTTAACCAACACTAGACACAAAAATGCCGCAGAATCTGTGTTTAAGCAAAATAAAGGCAGATATTAACAATGTTATTGCTAATTTACAATGTTTGGAAAAGTTGAGCACTGCTCCAGTGGAAGACTTCAACATCGAGCATGCATCACAAATCCAGCAGCGCACCACAGCCCTGCTAGAGCAGTTGGAACAGCTGCCACATCAAGAAATTTTGCGCATTCAACTGAGACGCCAGCTAAAACGTATAAAAGCCAAAGAGAACGCCAAACTTAGGAAAGAACAATGTAGAAAAACACCAGCATCTGTCCCAGAGTCCAGTAATGCATTAACTACTACTGAGGAAGTAGGGCTGTCTGCAAAAGAGCAAGCTTGTCCGCTTAGACTAAAACGCCTAGGTGAGGCCACAATGATGCTCCAAAAATTTGACTTGCTTGAAAAACTATACACGTCTCGCGGTGGGCACTATGGGCTTAGCCAAAGTTTAGCACAAATGCGCAAAGCTTGGCGCTGTGTTCAGAAGGAGAATGACAATACAGATAAGTTATTGCTTTTGGAAACTATGTGGGATAGAGTTATATTTGGCTGCACTTCTGGCAACATTTGTTATCAGCGTAAGGGAAAGAAGGCCAAAAAAGACTTCATACAGAAGAGGTAAGATGCTGCCAAAATCAATGAGCCGATTTACTAACTTTATTTAATTGTAGAACCATTTGGGATTCTTATATTTGTCAAGGCACCGGCACAAGCATACCAATCGGCTGGGTGTTACCACCAGAAAATCCCAGTCCCGAATGGGCAAAGTTTTGTTGCAAATAAATTTTGTCAAGTAATATACATATAAGAGTGGAATTTTATTCTTTTTAAGAATCTAAGAAGCTCAGCTTAGCTCAGACGCAAACTCGAACAAGTTCAAATGCAAGTCTATTCATAGATCCAATCCTTGGCAGCTGGGGCCCAAGTGACCAACTCCTTCTCGTTGAACCACAGAGCAATCTCCTTCTCGGCAGATTCAACGGCATCAGAGCCGTGGATGATGTTGCGGCCAACCTGGATGCAGAAGTCACCGCGGATGGTGCCGGGCAGAGAGTCAGCTGGGTTGGTAGCGCCCAGCATTTGACGACCGGTCTTAACCACATTCAGACCCTCCCACACCATGGGAACCACTGGACCGGAGTTCATGTAGTTGACCAAACCGGGGAAGAAGGGACGAGCAGACAGATCAGCGTAGTGCTTCTCCAACAACTCCTTCTCAGCCTGTTGACAAAACATATTGCGACATGTAAATAAAGCGTTATCACTTCGATGACCTCTAAAAATTGTGTACAAATTGCATGTTTAACCTCAACCGGTCATTGCAAAATGTCTAGCCGCAAGGGCTAACTCATCCCACTATCATGTTGAGGTTAAATACGACACTTTTGCACGCGAATTTATTGATTTCTTAATTCAATTATATAGCCGGTTTTCACTTACCCACATGAACTTCATAGCGACCAACTTGAAGCCCTTCTGCTCAAAGCGCTCAATGATTTTGCCGACAAGTCCACGTTGGACTCCATCGGGCTTAACCATGATAAAAGTGCGCTCCTTGTTGGCGGCCATTGCGAACGAGAATAGAGAATAGAATGCCAAAAGCGAAGCAATCATCTTGAGTGTTGTTCATCGTAGTTCATTTGAAGGATTAAGTTCACTCGTTCATTCGAACAAACTGAAGTGAACGAACTAGCTCGCTCACGCTTCATCGTTCTTTTTACACACTTTGATATTTTTATAAAGAATGACGAGTATTATCCACAACATTAGCACTATCGACCGTTGCTTATATATCTATCCCCTTCTGACATTAATATTAAGACATTAATATCAGCTGCTGTTTATTTTTTTCAACAAATCTGAATTGGGATTAATTGCATATTTTGTCATTGTGAGCACACAATGGCGAATTCAAATGACAATTCGAGAGTTTATTGGTCAGACGAAGTGATAAATTTCCTTATTGGATCCATTCGCAATGCTCCTTATATGTGGGACAAATCCAACAAGGACTATAGTACGCGGTACTTGAAGCACAACTTTTGGAAAAACTTAAGGTGGACTTTGCTGAAAAGATTCAAGTTTCGCGCCTATACAAATGAACTGACCCGAAAATGGCACAATCTAACAAGCTATTACCGCGTACAGCAGAAGGCAATCGTGGATGCAAATGCGCGAGGAGCGCCTCCTGAAGAAATGCGAGCATTAGAAGGCTGGAAGTTCCTGCATCAACTTCAATTTCTGCCTTACAGCTTGCATGACAAAAGCGTAAGTAACACCATGAGATTAAGTTGAAAGCATAACAAATTATATATCCCTTATAGACGGAAAATGCATACGATTGCAACACCTGGGATGACTCTGATGCGCGAAGCTCTATGGCCACCGGGGAGGACAACCAATACGGAAATAATCCTGAAAGCCTGTTCACTCCAAAGGTAGAACTAAGGCTAAGAGATCCCAAGAAATTTGCTATTGAGGAGTTCAATGTTCCTGCAATTAACGAGCCAGAAGTTGAAGAGATAACTCCTATCTCATTGGAGCCCCGTATCGCAATGGACAATACTCACAATTCTCCTAATTTTCACTATGGCATGGCGTTTGCCCAAGATATTTACGAGCTAGATGATAATTTGAAGATTGATGCCAAATTGGAAATTATGAAAGTCTTTGTCAAGTATCAGAAGCTACAGCTCCATCAAACAGTCATGAGCCTAGCGGACAGCAAAAAAGTAAATACAAGAGTAATTGAATTCCTAGGTACTTAAGTTAATAAATAAGTTAAATATTTATTTTAGACTAACTTGTAAACAATATATATCCATTACTGCCAGAAAGTTTATTTTTTTTTAGTGCTGCCATACTAAATTTTTAAATGGTTTTTAAATTACTGATGTAGGTCGGTCGTTTTTATTCCAAGATTGTCTGTCAGTTTAGAATTCGTATTTAGTTATATTTTTTACATAATTAAATTTAGGCTTAGGTAAATTCTAAATATTATAACGATGAGGGGTGAACGATCCAGTTCATGGATAAGCCACTACTATTCTCAATTACGTCTGGCCACACTTTTTTATTTCTGGCAATTTCTTAAAGGGTAAGCAATTTTAGCGAGTATTGCAACAACAAATAGTTATAAACAAATCAAGAAAATAGGTAAATATTACACTTGGCAAATGTTTGATTGATTTGTTGTAACAATGCACACAATAATTAGATGCGAACGTTTCAATAAACATTTTCAATGCACACTCAAGCGTAAATGGTGTCTACACCAAAAAAATGGCGACACATCGGATTTACTAGTTTTTGCGTCTTACATTTAATCTTTTACTAACCAAAAGATATTTGTGTTTATTGCAGTGAACTCAATTTTCTACGCACAGCACAATGACAGGTCGTGGTAAGGGAGGTAAAGGTTTGGGAAAAGGTGGTGCTAAGCGTCATCGCAAAGTCTTGCGTGATAATATCCAGGGTATTACCAAGCCTGCTATTCGTCGTCTGGCTCGTCGTGGCGGTGTTAAGCGTATATCTGGATTGATCTACGAGGAAACCCGTGGCGTCTTAAAGGTAAGTAGCCAAAGTAAAACTGATGTTCTAAACATTTTTTACTTTTCAATCTTTATTTAGGTTTTCTTGGAAAACGTCATCCGTGATGCGGTTACTTACACCGAGCACGCTAAGCGCAAGACAGTCACCGCTATGGACGTTGTGTATGCCTTGAAGCGACAGGGCCGCACTCTGTACGGCTTCGGCGGCTAAGTGCATTGCACGGCAAGCGACTTGATAATGCTATTAATACAGCTTATTAAACATAGCCCACAATATACTACTTAATCATGAATATTTGAGAATATATAACCAGTAGCGATAACATACTGTATTGACAAGAAAAAAAATATTCCATAATTATAAACACAAATACACTTATTTGACATATACTACATATTTATGCTTGAAACTTTCGTGTAAAGTGTATTTGCATTTGGCATAGAAAGATTTCTGCTCTTAGTAAAACAAAATTGAATGCTAATAAATCACTTATAAAAAGCGCACGTTTTCAATTGCTATTACATTTTGTCTACAATGTTTTTCTGTGTTGCAGCACCTGTTGGTTTTATTTTTTGTTTTATTGTTATCCTGGAGCCGCGATCGGTGAAATAAACTATGCACCCAAAGCTCAAATCCAAAACAAAGTAATAATCCCTAACACTTCCACTTGTTGGACACGGCAAACCTTTGCCTGATGCTACCTTAAATTTTGTGCCACAAATTGACGTTAGGAAAATATTCATTATTTATCAGTATTGGAATAGTGTTGGATACGGCTTCAGTGCTTGCATTTAATGGGTCATTTCATTCTTTTTCCTCTGCATTTCCATGAACTTAGCGCGCGGAGATATCATTTGATCCTCAGATGTGTCACTATTGTCCTCTTGCACCTCTAGGGTATCCATCTCGGAATGTGTGCGCCGCACAAAGACATTCATCGGCGAATTCGCAAAAGTATTGCACACCTGTCCACGTAATGTGCTTACTTCAGCATCTGAATCACCTCCAGTATTATCTATTGGTCCATTATCCATGTTTGACATGTACGAATCGATTTGAATGCGATTAGCTTCCGTAGGCGACTCATATACATGATTATCCTGTTTATCTGTGTTTTTCGACTTGTGTCGCTTCTTTCCGGATTTGCCATTAATCTTATGCTCTAGCTCAGCCATGTATATACCCATTTGGTTGTTTTTCATGTTGGCAAAACGCTTTTGCATTTTACTCAGCTTGACGTGCTGCTCGTGGCCAAGACCATCACCAATGTGCTCATAACCCATATTGTTGTGTGCCTGCATAAGCTCGCGTTCATACTGTTCATTCGAATAATTTGTTTCCATATCGCCGTCTCCAGCATTCTCATAGCGCTTACGGTTTGATTGCATCATAGCGCCATCACCAATATCTTGTTCGAATTCAACATTTGGATTCAGCTTAAACTACAAGCATAAGAAGTTATAAAAGTGAGAACGCTAGAGAACTTTTACTTACATCGCGCTCGTTGGCAAACTCGTGATCCGACTTGGACTCGCGCTTCTTAGCATTGTCCTTAGTCATCGCCTCTACGTACTTCATCTCACTGCGCACCTTGCGTACCTGCAAAGGCTGGCGTGGCTGCTGATCAGCACCCATCATAGAATAGCCCTCATCGCTTTCTTCATAATTGGCCTGTCGTAGTGTCTGTGACTGTATTTCAGGCGCACCAAATTGCTGCTGCTGTTGCTGTTGTTGCAGCTGCTGTTTACGCATAGTGGGAATATCGCGTGGAGTTGTCTCTGCGCTGCTGACGGCGCTATTGGGCGGCAACTTGGCATAATGAGTACTGTGGGATTTAGATTATATTGGAGCACATATGAAAACTTAAGCTTGCTTACTTTTTAATCACAGATTGCAGTGAGTCGTTCTTTACCAACACATAACCATTTGGCAAATTGGGTGCAACAGCGGTGCTTGTGGCTGATGTTGGCAGCTGTGTCATGCTTTGTTCAAGATAAATAAGCTGTTGATTAAGCTTCTCATTCAGCTTCTCGGCCTTCTTTCGCAATGTGCGCTCAAAGGACAACTGTTCCTCCAATGTCTTGGTATGGGTGAGCAGCTGAGAAATGGTAAACTTCTGCCCCTTGGGCAAGCTTTGCAGACCATTAATGCAGCTAAAATCATACTGCGGCTCTTGCTGCTTCTCCTCATCCTCTTTGCCCAGTTGATCGCGAATTTGGCGAGCTAAAATCTTGCTCATCCCTTCGTTTTTGCTTATATTGAGATCGGTGATGGCATTATTTAAACTTAGGCAGTCTAATAGTATGTTGGCACCACGATCAGTTAGACCGCAGCACTCCAGATCGATGCACTTTACCCAGGCATCTTCTTTCAGCACCTCGGCTATCGGGCGTATACCGTCATCGCCAACATTGGGATTGTTGGCTAACGATATATAGCGCAAACCTGAAATTGAATTAATGTCGACGCTGCGATAGCGCAACGACTTCTCCCAGCCCTCCGAAAAGCGTGAAATCTTTTGCATCTGTCGAGTTCAAGCGGGTTAGGCTCACAACTTACTCAAGCTTAAGCGCAAGCTTACCTTGATCATATCAGCAACATATTCTGCACCCTTGGAGCCTATATTGCATTCACCAATGTTGAATATTTCCACATGGTTCAAATACTTGACGGTGCTGCAGACCAACTCACAGCCCTTATCACCAATGTAAGACCTTTGGAAGCTTATTTCCTTCAGGCAATCATTGGAAGCGAGCGACTGAAAATCAATACTATTGGTTATAATATTTAGTTGGCTTATTTTGTTGTCTACCTTGGCAACTAGCTCTATGTAACAATCCTGCAGTGGTAGACCCTCTAGCCTAAGTATAGTCAGATTCTTGTTGACCTGTATACAATTGGAAATAGCCTGCACTAGGCTGTAGAAAATGAAGCGTGTGTAGATAACTGGCTTTTGCCGAAAGAGACGAGCACGCTTTTCAGTATCAATGGGCTGAACAGGATCTATAAAGAGATTAATAATGTTTAAGTTTAAGAGACACTCGCTTGTTTGGCTACTCACAGTTTCCATTGGAACGGCGCATGCGTAGGAAAAGCGTTTGAAGCACCAGATCATGCTGCAAAGCCTCGATTATGAGCAGCCAGTCACTCACGCCCACCTTATCGCCATAAAGCTCCAAGATGTTAAACTCATTGACATTGGCGCGTAAATTTGGCACGGGTGTTAAGTTCTTGGCACGGCACAGCTCCAAGTAACGGAAATGAAACGAACGACTCTTGCTGGACTTCTTAACCAGTGGAGGCACAGAGACCACAACGCTAGCTCGCTTTGGTGTCTCGCGCACACGAATCTGAGACATATTCTGTGGACAAAAGAGAGTTTGATTTATTAGTTATCATAAAAATGTATTCAAATTTATATTGTTCTCAATAAAATTTACTTTTTTAACCTTCAAACATTACATAAGCTAACGGCGCTTTGTTCAAAAATTTCGCATTTCCGTTAACAGTTCCAGTCTACGCAGCAGTCAACAACTTTCCAGGCTCGGATAAAGTGTAAACAAACAAAACACAAACCCACCCGCTCGATCTCCACACGACGCGCTGGAATTTACGCTTCGTTAATTACTCGCGTGCCTTTGCTGCTGCAGCGAAGCTTGCCGGTGACAAAAGCAACGACGCTAACGTCGGCGCTGACGTCGACGTTGTTAGCTTAATTCCCATAGAGCACACGCCGGTGGCTCTCATTGCTTTAAGCCAGGCCTGCAGTCAGTCTGACTGCGACTCTTGAGGAATAAGTTACGTAGCGCATACGGCTTACGTTGTACGACGTTGCAATACGTGAGTTTAAATGAGTTTAACACTTTGGCACGTTCTCGACACAATATAGTAAATGGCCATTAAAGCGATCTTCTTTAATTCCTGACCTGAATCGCGGCGTTAAGTACAAGTTCCGCTTCGTGCATTGCCCAATTTTAGCGACACGTTATTAAAGTTTGTGTGCTACAAAGGGTTTTTTGACTTTTTACTAATTGCCTAATAATATTTGTGTGCGCGTATGTGTGTGTTAAAGTGCTAAAAGAAATTGAAAAGTAAGCAACACTAATTTGCAGTGTAGTGTAAATGCTTTCAAGTGTAGTGAAGGGCTTGAAGTAATTAACATAAACGTCAGCTGCACTCGAATTGCAAAGTGAGGATACTTAATATCCTGCTCTAGTTTAAGGGTAAGTTTTTTCATATAAATAAAGTTGAAGGTATTCCACAACAAAGTTCCAAAGAAATATGAGACAATTAGCTTTTATTATATCGCAAAATAGGATCCTTGCTTTTGCATTTGAAAAAAAGAAGGGTAGACTATAAATATTATTTGATATTTCGTATTTGGAAACAATATTGAGCTGCATTGACTTTCGTATGAGCAATTAATATAAATGTTGTAATGCAACGAAGGTTAACTAAGTTTGGGCCAAGGACTTTGCGAATGTAAAGGGCACAAACTGTAAAAATTAGTTGTGCTCATGTACATATATGCACATAATTAAGAAACCTAGAAAAGGAGACGAACTGTAACGAACAAATTAGTTTCGACACTAGACTTTGTCGACATGTTACAAAGATTCAGTTAGCTGAGCCGGCATAGAGCCAAAACTCTGCCTGCCAGTACGCACATTACCATGAAAGCGATGCGGATGCGGGTCTCCCCACTTCAGCTGAACTTTTGCCACTGTCCATGACTCAAAAATCAAGCTACCGCAACGAAGCTGCATATAGTTCCAGCCCCCCACCCCCACTCTCGCTCCCTCTGTGGCAGGCGCACTCTTTTGTTTATAACAATAGCTGCTGGCGTTGAACTTGACTGTCAGAGCCATGCTTTTGGAATCGATGTGCATGACAAAAAAGAAATGTTTGAAATTAAAAAAAGGGCCCAATACGTGGGAGGAAGTATTTAAATTGGTCTAGTCGAGTCATAAGCTCAGTTGTTTGCTCAATCGCAAGTTCGTGCGCCGGAAATCAAAGGCAACACAACATTGATCATGCCGCAAAACCAGCTCTGGCTGCAACACAAATATAAATATTTTTGTTTAATTAAATGAGCTGTGCTGTTGCCACAAGCAGCATGTGAACCAGCTGGGCTGATCCTCAGCCAGCCAGATTGTCTGTCTGTCTGTCTGTCAATGAAAGCTGCTGTCAAACTCAATTTGCTTGTTAGCGCTGTGACTTTTATTGTTGCTAAGAAAAGATTATTGTTTATTTGCATTTCCTTGGCATTTTGTTTTAACAATTTTTGTTTGTCGTCTGAACTTTGTTGTGGTTACGGAAAAACCGCAAAATCCAAATACAGTGAACGCTCGCTGAAAAAATGGGAAACCAAATTACATTTTTGAAATTGAAGGCATTACTTATTAACGTTTCCTTTACTTTTGAAATGAATAAAATTTTTAATAAGCGCATCTCCGATGTACAACTATTGAATACATAATTAACGCCTTATGATTTAGCATTTCACTTTTGGCCAAAAAGCAGTGGCCAGAACCTGATCTAGTTGTCAGCTTGTTGGGCGGTAACTTACCAAAAATTCAACCATGTCACGCACTCTCTTTTTGCATTTGGAGCTGAGGAAAGGCAGCCAGTCAACAGCCTACAGATCGTCATGGTAGCTGAGCTGAAGTTTTGACTACGTTGCCATTTCCTTTGCTGTTGTGGCTTATATAAAAACAAAAAAAAAAAACTTAAAAGGGAAATGCTGACATTTCGTTTGATATTTCTTCAACATAGAGCTCAACTTATTAATTTGGCTTAATTCAGACAGTTTTCTTTACTGTCGTGTGGAAAATTGGCTTTATGAAAGTTACACCATCACTTAGTGAGATCGAAATTAAGACAAATGTAGTATATTAGGTCCAATTATAATTCATTTTGCAATGCCAGATTATGGCATAGTAGTAGAAATTAGCAATGAATTAAGCTAGACAATTGTTTTGAAAACTTGGCTATTGATAACCTCAATTTGGGCAAACTCATTTAGCTAAATGAAAACTCACTGCAGCATGAAATTATATGACCATATACCCGCCCACCCCTCCCACAGCGCTTTGTTGAGCAAATTAAACGAGCAACTGACCAAACAACCCAATTTAATGCTGAACGTTACACAAAAGCGTTGGCCATAAATACATAATTAGCTCGAAAGGCAGCATCTAAATACCCAACAAGATGAAAAATGTGAAAAATTAAAAAGAAAATACGCGCCTCGTGTTGCATGCGGCTGTCGAAAGCGAAATCAGCTAGACGCAAATGAAATTACTTTTAAATAATGTTGATTATGATTATGTGCGCGCCTGGCGGGCAATTTGAAATTCATAAACGACGACCTTGCCTATGATTTTTGCAATACAATTTACATATAAGCATAAATATGACTTTCCAAGCAACTTGTTGCAACTGCCACAGACACGCGAATGAATGGTAATGAACTATGGTATAAGCTAGTTAACATTTGTGTTTATGTCTTTAAAAGTAACTGCTTGACTTACAAATCAATTGGCGAGGCCAGCACCAATTGCTGCGCAAGCTAATTAGGAAATTTTGTAATTTTGAATGCATTGAACTGCAAGAGTTGCGAGTTCAAATCAAAACAATGCCAAACAAGATGCATATGAAGTTTTTATTTTCACACGCATTGCAATCAGATGTATGTATAACAAAAGTTGCAACAGTTCAACTTACTTTGGTAGCACTTTCGAAAGCGCAATGCAATTTACATGTTGACACGTTCTTAGCGTCAAATTTGTGGCAAATCTAGAACACTTAAGCTGACTTAATGGTCAGTAAACTTTCTATCAATAAAAAGCAAAACAACATTGTTGTACACGCTTAATTAATTTGTGCATAAAAACTTTCGCAACACCAAAACAAAGTTAAAGAGAGAGAGAGAGAGAAAGAGAGAGACTCTAGCTATAGCAGGTATGTTTGCCCAAGTTAATTCATTAAGAACCAGCACAAAAACATGGCCCAGAAGCAAGCCAGGCCCATATAACATTTCCAACTTCAGTTTGTTGTCTTTGCCCGCGCTCATTTCTCGAGGGGGAATTTCTCAAGCGAAACTGTTGTCAGGTCATAAGGCACAGAGCACAGAGCACAGAGCATACAGCACTAACTAAAGTGTCGTCGCTTCATATTTGGACACCTTTTACACAGAATATAGGTTAAAGAAGTCTGTTGTAACATTTGTGTTATTTTCTAATTTCTAGCTGACGCTTTGGCTTTGGCAGCGCCATGTGGCTTTAAGCGCTCCACAGTTGTCGACAACATGCAGCGCACTAAACAGTTAACAAAAACCAAATCCATTGCCAGCATGGATTACAAGAAGGTGCGCTTAAAAGGAAAATTAGCCTGCATCTTAGCCATTATCTTAGCTATAGTTTGCACTGTGAGCGGCAATCGACCGCCACGCTTTGCTATTGATGGGCAGTCGGAGATTGTGCTGCGACTGAAGGAGAGCCCCGAGACAAAGGTGGGCAGTCATATATACACGCTCAAGGGTTACGATCCGGATGACGATGCGTTGAGCTTTGGCAAACGCAATACGCCCGATAGCGATATTATACGCATTGAGAATACGGGCGGCACTGAGGCGCGCGTGTATCTGGCCAAGGAGCTGGATCGTGAGACGCAGGACGAGTACGCTATTGTGCTCACCTTGACGGATAGTCACTATAGTGAGCACAATTATGTGACGCAAAGTTTTCTGCTGCTTGTCGAGGATATCAATGATAATGCGCCTATATTTTTGCCCTATCCGAATGCTATTGAGCTGCTGGAGGGCAGCGCGCCGGGTGTTATTAGCACCTTGGAGGCCACCGATGCGGATGAGGGCGCCTATGGCCAGGTGGTGTACTATCTGCAGGAGCTGGATGGCGACAATGACATCTTCAGCATAGCCACGCACCAAGGCAAGGGCATCTTGCGACTGGAGCGTGAGCTGGACTACGAGACCAAGAGCTTATATCAGCTGCGCGTGCTGGCCATTGATCGTGCCAATCAGGGACCTGTCAATACGGGCACTGCTGCCATCTTAATCAAGGTCAAGGATATTGAGGATCAGCCACCGGAGTTTGTCGAAGTGCAAGCTGTGGCACGCATTCCCGAAGATGCGCCAGTGGGCACCAAAGTGCTGCGTGTGCGCGCTATTGATGGCGATCGTGGCATCAACAATCCCATAGCCTACTCGCTGGATGGCAACGATCTATTTGACATTGATCCGCATACGGGTGTTGTCTACACGCTCACTGTGCTGGATCGCGAGGAGGAAAGCGATCACGTCAATGGCGCTCATATACTTAGAATCACTGCTACTGAGCTCACCAAATCTGCGGAGCAGACACAACAAGCTGCCGCCACTGTGCGCACTGAGGTTACCATTATTGTGACGGATGTCAACGATGAGATACCCACGTTTGGTGCCTCCATCTATCGCTGTGAGGTGAACGAGAATGCGCAGAGCAATACGCCGCTCAACTTTTTGGATATGGATGTGCAGAACTTTGTGTACGATCACGATGAAGGCAAGAATGGCACATTTCGTTTGTTTCTCGATCCACCCAACGATCTATTCGAAATTGTGCCCGATCTGGCGGTGAATGAAGCCAACTTTATGCTGCGTGTTAAGAACTCCAAGTCGCTAGACTTTGAGCAATTTGTTGAGGTGAATTTTACAATATTTGCGCGTGAGATTGATGAGCCCAGCCGTTGGAGGTGCGTACAATAAACAGCTTTAAGAATATTTGAAATTAATTAATTCTATTTCAGCTCGGCTCATGTGCAAATCTTTATACGCGATCAGAATGACAATTTTCCCGAGTTCAGTCAAGCAGTATATAACGCTGGTGTACCCGAGAATAGCGAGCTAGGCACTATAATTGTCAAGG
Organism: Drosophila busckii; assembly: GCF_011750605.1. Classification (NCBI taxonomy): domain Eukaryota; kingdom Metazoa; phylum Arthropoda; class Insecta; order Diptera; family Drosophilidae; genus Drosophila; species Drosophila busckii. Next base: position 12,209,197 of record NC_046607.1, read on the forward strand.
TGTCGGCGCAGGATGTGGACTCGGGCGATTTTGGCAGTCTGGGTATACGCTATACAAATCTAAGAGGAGGCATTGCGCATTTGTGAGTAGACTTTGAATTTGATATTGGCCGTTGGCGTAACTCGATTTACGATAACGATAACGATTTGTTTCCTTGGCATTTGCTTACAAAAGTTATTTTTTTTTACAGATTACACTTAAATCCAATTACGGGTGTCGTTAGCATTAGGACGCCCGGCACTGCAGCTTTCGATCGTGAGATAATATCTCGCCATTATTTGACTGTCGAAGCCATTGACAATGTGGGTCAAGGCAATCGCAACACTGCGCAGATTATAATTGACATACAGGATGTGAATGACAATGCGCCCACATTTCTGCAGCGTCAGTACGAGGCGAAGCTTTTAGAGAATAAGCGTGAATTCGAGACGCCTCTGCAGCTGGAAGCTCGCGATCTTGATCTAAACGGCACCGAGAACAGTCAGATAACCTATGAAATAGTCGAGGGACTATACCGCCTGAACTTTAGCATTGACCCAGAGACGGGCGTGCTGCAGCCATTGCAGCCATTTGATTTTGAAGAGCTGGTGGAAAATCAGCGCAGTCGTGCCAATGATAATATGCGTGCTATTGATTTGCTAGTGCGTGCCAGGGATTCGGGCATACCCATGCTCTCTACTGTAGTGCCCGTGCTGATTTATGTGCAGGATGTCAACGACAATGCGCCCATATTTCAAAAGAGTTTCTATACCAAAACGGTGCCCGAAGATTTGCCTGGAGGTAGCGCCATACTACAGCTGCAGGCAAGCGATCGCGATGGCTCAGCGCCCAACAATGTCATTGTCTATCGCATACAAACTGGCGCTAGTGACAAGTTTATTATTAACTCGGAGACTGGCGTCATAACTGTAGCACAGGGCGCTAATCTAGATCCTGATCTGACTGACAGCAGGCGCATGCTCTACAGCTTGCAAGTGGTAAATGCGCCAAGCTTTGCATTTAAATATTTATTACATTTAAAATTTATTACAGCTGGCACTAGATGGTGGCTTGGGCAACTCTCAACTGATGAGCATAGCTACAGTAAACATCAGCATTAAGGATGTGAATAACAAACCACCGCTGTTGACAGATTTGCAGCCCTTGAAAATTATGGAGAACACGCCTGTGGGCACTTTGGTGCGTCATATCAGAGCCACAGATGCAGATCAGGATGCTATACTGCGCTATAAGCTTAATGCTGAGCATAGTGAGGCGCGCAATGAGGAAGGCGCTTTGGTTAAGGCCACTGAATATGATTACCTGGCTGCATTTGAGCTGGATGCCATACAGGGCAGTCTGCAGGTTATAAAACTGCTCGATCGCGAGCGTGTGGAACACATTAAGCTGGCTATAACTGTAGAGGATCTGGCTGCAGCCAAGGGCAGGCAAATTGTTGAAGGTAAGTAAGCTCATAAGCCTGCATATAATTATTAACTGGGTCGTCTTTGCAGCTTACTTAAGCATACAAGTGCTGGATGACAATGACAATAATCCGAAGTTTAGGCAGCCCTACTATCGCCAGAGCATTACAGAGAATAGCATGAATGGCGCTATGATTGTCAATGTGCTTGCCTATGATCTGGATCAGAATCGCACTATTACTTATGAGCTGGAGGGCAATCCTGTGTATCGCCATCTGCTGCATTTGGATGCGCAGACGGGTGAAATTGTTGTAGCCAATAAGATTGATCACGAGCAGCATCAGTGGCTCAACTTTAGCGTACGTGCTACAGACTCTGGCGTGCCAGCGCGTTCCGCTTTGGTGGAGGTTTTTGTCAATGTGCTGGATGAGAACGACAATAATCCTTACTTCATAGGAGGCAGCAAGAATTATACGATTAGCGAGCATGCGCTGCCCGGTGCACGTGTGGCCACCATACAAGCTGCCGATGCGGATGCAGGAGATTTTGGCAAAATTACATTCCTAATGGATCGTATAAGTTCGCAGGGCAAGTTTACTATTGATGCGGATACTGGTGTGCTAACCGTAGCCGATACGCTCGATCGCGAGACCAAAGACTTTTATAATCTGGTTATAGAGGCTTGGGATAATTATCAGTTTGGCTTTCTGGCAGGTGAAAGCCGCAATGCCTTCAAGCAAGTGTTGTAAGTAGCAACTGAAGGCGACTGAAGCATCCATTAATATTTTTTTTTATTTTGTAGCATTACCATACTGGATGAGAATGACAATGCACCTGAGGTGAGCTTGCCCACGAGCTGTGTTTTAATTACGGAATATCATGAGCTGCATGAAAGCATAGCAAGCATCGCAGGCAAGGATGCGGACGATGCCAACTTGCCCAATGGTCAGCTGGAGTTTGCTATTACACAGGGCAATCAGAAAGGTTCGTTACGGCTAACAGCAAACTTTAAGCTGAGCTCAAGCTAATTATAAATGCTTACAGGACTCTTTGAGCTCAGACAACTGGATGCTTGGCATGCTCAAGTCTTTGCCAGCAGCTCGTTGCGCAACAAGTACGGCAACTATAGTCTAACCATTACCACCAGGGACTTGGGTGTGCCAGCGAATGTTGTGCAAAGCACGCTGGACATTTGCGTCTCGGACTTTAACGATCATGCGCCTGTGTTTGTCAGACCCTTGCATAATACCACTGTGCGTGTGCCGGAGAATGCAACAGTGGGCACAATGATACTGCAAGCATTCGCCAGCGATGCGGACATGGGTCAGAATGCATTGGTGCGCTATCGCCTCAAGCCAGATCCCTTGGGCAGCTACAAGCTGTTTGATCTGCATAGCCAAACGGGCGAGTTGTTTCTGCGTGAGAAGCTGAATCGCAACAAGCAAAAGATACATGAGGTGGGTAGACAAAGCATTAAAATTAGCAAGCACTTACTGTATTGCATTTTGTAGCTAAGAATCGAAGCCTATGATCAGGGCTTGCCCACATCTTTGAGCACGGATCTGGATCTAACCGTATACGTGCGCAATGTGAACGACTATGAGCCACAGTTTGTTGTAAATGAAATATATGTCAACGTTACGGAGCACGCTGATGTGGGCGCCGAGCGCATTAAGCTGCCGGATACCATTGACAAGGACGAACTAGATTTGGACGAACAAAATGAATTGCCACATCAGGTTTGCTTCTTTATACTGCAAGGCAATGAGCTGGGCTACTTTCGGCTGGATCCCGAGACACATGTGCTCACTGTAGCGCATGAAATAGATCGTGAAATTACAGCCAACTTTACGCTATACATCAAGGCAACAGAGCATTGCTACAATGACTCCAAGGGCACGCGTCCGCTGGCTGCGTCACGTCAGTTGCGCGCCAGCTATGATGACTATGCCAGCTCCGAGGAAACAGAGCAGTTTAGCTATGAAAACGAAGCTGTGCCGGCACTGGATAGCACTATTATATGTGTGCATGTGCGTGTGCTGGACATAAACGATAATCCGCCACGTTTTCGTTCGAAAATATTTACTGGCGGCATTACTACGAGTGCAGATTTTGGCTTAAGGTTTATGCGTGTGGAGGCTTTTGATGCGGATGCGGGCGCTAATGCTAAAATTGGCTACTACCAGGTGGGCGAGATTAGGCAAACGCTTTCGGAGGGTCTGGAGAATGTGCGCAAGGCGCCATTTCTGCTTGATGCCGAGACGGGTGAGGTGCAGCTGAACTTTGATCCACAAAGAGGCATGAAGGGCTACTTTGACTTTATGGTATTGGCCAACGATACGCTGGGCATGCGTGATGTTGCCCATGTGTTTATCTATTTGCTGCGCGAGGATCAGAAGGTGCGCTTTGTGTTTCGCCTGCAGCCGGATGAGCTACGCTCTCGCATAGAAACGTTTAGAGAGTAAGTAGTTGTGCATCCAATTGGCCAATTTTAATTCAAAAACTCTGCATTACAGCACGTTAAGCAATATAACTGAGTCAATTGTAAATATTGATGAGATCAAAGTGCATGAGAACAAAGATGGTTCGGTGGACAAGACCAAGACAGATTTGTACATGCATCTAGTGGAGCGCGAAGATAATTCCATCTACGAGGTGTCCGAGGTGTTGAAGCTTATCGACACACACATTGAAAGTCTGGATGAGTTGTTCAAGGATCTCAATGTGCTGGATACACAGCCCGCCGAAGCGCAACTGCTGACTGCTGGTCCCACAAAGAGCCCACTATTTATCTGGCTGGTCTTTGTCAATCTATTTCTGGCCACATTGCTTGTGGTGACACTAACGCTCTGCGCCTCACAGCGCAAAGGCTACAAGCGACAGCTGCGCGCCGCCAAAGTTAATATATTTCGTAAGCTCAGCTATAGTTGCAGCTATAAACTATTTATTTATACATGTAACGGTTTTTGCAGGAGCACATTCTTCGCTGTCGCTGCAGCATCCACATGAACCTGCTACGCGCGTGCCCAATACCAATAAACATAGTGTGCAGGGCTCTAATCCCATCTGGCTGAAGGGCTATGAGAACGAGTGGTTCAAGACAGAAGAGAATCTCAGGTAAGTCTAAACCGCAAAGTGCATCTCGCTGTTGTATTTATGCATTTTGCTTATAGCGTTGGCGGTCATGACTCTTTGGATGACAATTTTCTAGCCGTTGCTACGCAGGACATGCATGAAACGCTTAAGGGAACAGCCAAGCTGTTTAACAATACCAACGATCTGAATCGTCATTTTAATCTGTACAATCAAATTGATAAATTAACAAATAATGCTCAAATCTTAGCGCGCAAATTGGAAACAACCGAATTATAGCAGCGCTATAGACCCACTTGCTTAACTAAGCTTATTTATTGCAACTAGTCTTAAGTCCAAGTATAAGACCATGTATATATACTTTTGTAGACATTTAAAACGGTGTATTAGTGCTTAAGCGTTTACTTGGTAATAAAATAATGTTAAGCACTTACTGCGTTTACTTCTGTTTTTGTAAAAACCTTAGGTATATATCAAAAATTCCTTATGTTGATTGTAGTCTTCCACAAATTTCCAAATATAAAATATAGAGATACATGCGCTGCGCTTTCAAATGTAAATTGTTCATCGTAATTTAAGTATATATTAACAAACGTACTTACCACTTCCGTGTTCAATGTCAAATTGGACGAAAGTTTATAAATATATAAAAATTTATGGATACAATGAATTCAGTATCTTTAGAGACAGACATTCGTAAGTGTCCTACATGAAGGCTAGCAATCCGCCTACTTGTTTCCAAATATAATTAACTAAAATGTTAATATATAATTTATTTACCTAGAGAGCCGTCGTGTGTGTATTGTATGCAACTTCTCCTGGTGCAAACTTCTCCGGGACTCAATGGCTTACCCGCGCCTTCCTTGCCAGCTATCACGTACTCTAGCAGAAAGTAAATTTGTTGTATGAAACTCTAAAAATTTAAGCAGACCGATCGCAACACTAATAAATTAAACGTAACTTGCAACGAATTGTAATTAGTTGATCGCTATATCGCGGGCTTTTATTATTTATATGAACTAAACTATGCGAGTGTGATTAGACGAAAGAACTGTGTGGATCTCAGAATATTGTGTTATCAAATGTATTTTATTTTGTCCGGCCAATTTGAAAGCTAGACAGCGCCTGCCACGATTAAAACACAAAAGCTCTTTTATTGGCTCTGAAAGCAAAATCTGTGCTAATTAGTTAGGAATAAACCAAGCAAAAAACATAATTAGGTGATGAATTTAGATGACCAACAAATTGTACTGCTTCTTTACTTTTATTTCTTTAACTCGGCTTAGCACTTTAAACTTAACACTGCATTTTTTGCCAAAATATCGAACATTTTAAAATTTCTAAATTTGAATGCAGTTTACTGCTGATGCATCTCACGAGTTTAACAAGACTCGAAACTTTGCATGCGGAGGTCATTTCGTTGAGTTGTGGCCTATCAAAAATTAAAATTTTTCTAAAGTTTTATTTTTTGTTTACTGTTTTGTTAGCTGAACAATATTTTAAGGCATACATAGATGCTTATAGTATCCCGTTTTCAATACGATAGCGGAGATATGAGATATCTAAACGAGAATGATAAGACACAATATTTGCTGTTATAAGTTAAGCCAATGTAGACATGCACTTTAATATATGCAAAAATAATATATATAATATAGCAATATAAGCGACTATATCGCTAAGAGCTACCACAGTTAATACCAACAGTTGCTATGAAGCATTTCGACACTAAAGATGGCATACGCATTCGACTCATGGATATGGCAGACTACGATCAAGTCAAGATCTTTCTGAGAAACAATTTCTATAATACTGAACCTTTGGCGGCCAGCTCTGGCGAGGACTTCCAGAAGCTCAATGGTGAGGAGCAGTTCGTACTAGAGAACATCAAACAGGGTTTATCCATTGTGGCCGTAGATGCAGCAAATTCGGGGCAACGCATAGTAGGATGTACTATAGCATGCAGACAAAATGCTGGCTATATGCTTAAACTTTTGAAGGAATCACCCGATGATGCTGAGCATAGCAGCTGGCGAAATATGTTAGTCTTGTTCAACAAAGCTTCAACTGAGGCTAATCTCCATGAACGTTATGGCGTTAATCAGCTCCTGATCAGCGATATGACCGCTGTAGATGCTTCAATGCGTGGCAAAGGAATCGGTGCGCGTTTGACCAGCGCTCTAATAGAACTTGGACGCGCTAAGGGATTTGAAGTCATGGTAGGCTTCTGCACAAGCTTCTACTCGTTAAGGCAAAAGAAAGCGTTGGGCATGGAATGCATTCATGAGGTGGCCTTTGCGGATTTCTTGGATGCCAATGGCGATGTGGTGTTTAAGCCACCAGCTCCACATACTCATTTTCATCTATTGGCTATGAGGTTGTGAAAAATTCCTAATTTGATGGGACGAACGTCAATATAGTTTAGGAACTTGGTTAATAATTCATGTCAACTCGTTGAAATGTTGCGTTGACGTAGAGATATAATAAAATGCTTTCCCTCAAATACGTGTCTGCTTGTGACTTGTTGGACTTGCCTTATGCTTTAAGTTGAGAACATTGACGCCGGAGCTGGCAATCAACTGAATGCGGCAAAATATTTGCAAGTCAAAAACTAACATTAATTTATTAAATAAAAACTACATTCAATGTGAATTAAAATTCAAAGAACGCATATGAATTATATAATATAATTCAATTTGAAAAATATAATTAAAAGTTAAAAAGAATTTAGTTGCAGTTGCCATAAAATCAATATTTATTTCTTGTATTTTTATCATCATCTTATGCTCATAATATATATTTTTTCATCTATTTTTTTTTTTGTTTAAAATAATTACACAAATTAAATCACAAAAATGCATGTAAATTACAAAAATGAAATGTATCTCGTGCCGAAGTTATGGTTCATCAATATTGAACCAACGCTTGACAGAGTCGAAACGTGGTGGTGGATTTAATGGAGGGGCTGCTTCTTCTCTCGTGGCTTCTTAACAGATACTCGTATGCTTGTAAAAAAGGCTTTTGAATACAATATTGTTTATCTTTCTTTATAGCATAATATATAATGTTTATGAATTTTGTTCGTGCAACTTGCACAGCAAATAAAATAAGTAAAATCTAGCTGCCAACTAAGAAGAACTAAATTATATTATAATGCAATAAACATAAATTCCATACGACAAAAAACATGAGTACATACAGTTATACAGAGCTTTATATAATTTATGTATTATATATATGCATAAGTATGTAATTATATTCACGTATAATATATATATTTGTATAAGTAAAGTTAGAGAGATAGAGAGAGAGAGAGAGAGAGTTATATAGATAATATACATGTGTTTAATCATCATATATTAATATATTACAGTTGATCCACTATTTTTTAAGTTATTTCCTTATTGAACTCGTCCAAAAACAAAGATTTTGAATGAACGATGCCTGCGATGAACAATGATGTCGATGTCTATACATAATCCAAGAAGGATGTGCGAATTATATTTATTAAACGATTTCATTCATTTAATACTTGCATAAATGAGCAATGAGAAAAATTACAATGGATATGGATATATGGAGCTGATGAATGTGGATGGTATGTGGAGTGGTCGAGTGTGAATTGTATTTCATTTGAAGCGTAACAGTTTTCTTGCATATTTTTTTGTTTCTTTTAGTTTATGTGTTTGTATGCTTATGTTCACTAATCTAATAAATTTTACATTTCAGTGTTTCTTTTTTTAATTGTATGTAATTCTATTCAAAATTTGTTAATTTACACGTATAAATATGCACTACAACGAAAAAAAAAGTATCGAAAATGAAAAAGAAAACTACAATAAAATGTGCCTAGAGCAAAGTTGTGCATTTACGCTTAGGCTCTAGGCACTACAATTCGAAATCAAGCGGTTTGTTTCAATTTTGTTTATAGTGTATATTGTAGTTTTGTTTGTTACTCTTTTAAGTTTTAAGTTAAAGCTTACACTTAGTAAGTGTATTTACCTATACAAATTTGTAAGTATATAATTATTTATATAGCTATAAGTATATGTATGTGTATGTAGGTTTTATAGATGTATATGTATATTTAGTAATACAATTCGCGGTTTCAAACTATGTAATCCCTTGTACGATTTATGCATGTGTATGTGTATTAACAAAACCATTTGCTGGCTTTGTTGCTACTATAATTATTGTTACAATTCTCATAAAAAGTTAATATTTTGCTGTTGTTGTAAATGCGCCTATAAAATGATTTAAACAAATTCTTTGCTTAATTTCGAACACAATGTTTCTTTAGCATTAATTCAAATTCAAATTCAAATTTTTGTGGCTATAAATTTCCTAAGTTCTGTTTTGCCATGTATTTATGTGTGTGTGTGTGTTTGTTTACAAAAAGCTGCATATGCTAGTTATTAATCATAAACTATTATTATTGTTGTTGCTCTTGTTGTACGAATTTCAATGCTTGCATTTTTGTAAATTTACGTAATATTTTATGAAATTGTTTTTGCAATTTGAAAGTTGTTATATATGTATAAT